>NC_134837.1:157266879-158701050 GCF_004210375.1 Tachypleus tridentatus | reverse complement strand
GACATGCTCCTGAAAGAGAAAAAGCTAAATATACAAAGAAAGGTAACTTACTCAGTTATAGTCTCACCAAAAAAGTGAAGGATGGCAACAGGTTGAATACAGTACCGTGTTATATATTATAATTTAACTCAGATGAGTCTGATTTATTGTGCTATGTACATCCTATGATTTCAAACAACTAGACATTTGAATTTAGAAGTTAACTAAATGTTGATATTTATTAAATTTATGATATTCAGAGATGCCAACTATTTCAAATGACTCAGCATAATGATTGTAGACAGAGCCCGTACAGATATCATACAACCACTGGATATAGTTTTGAGTCATCCATGTCTGTGGATCCATCTGTGGCTAAACTGTAAACACTGTTAGTAAGTATGCTTGAAATCATTTTGTCATTTTCACAACCCAACATTTGTACAATAGCTGTAGTTTTGGTTCTAGCACAGCCATATTTTTTTGCTATATCAGAGTCTGGGAACATTTTTCTGAATAGGTGTCCTGCATGATCGGCTACAGCTAGGGGTGAATTATGAGCAATGACGAATTGTGTGAACATCATTTCTGCATTTATGGTTTCATATTCTGAATTCTTACTCATAAATGTCATTATCTGCATTGTTTTTGTCTTCGCCTCAATCTTTTGTTGGTGAGATGCCGATTTTGTATGTCTGGAACAATCGTTTATCCCGCTATGCGCCACAGAAAAATCAATGTGACAAACTGTATAAAACATATGACTGTCACTGACGTTTGATGCAATGACCAAATATTTTGCACTATACTCTTTCCTAAATGTTTGATTCACAGTTTTAGTCCTTTTAGATTTGCCAGAAACAAGACAATCTGGTGAACGAGGCCTCTTTTTCTCCATCTTATGAACTATCGCATTGGTGTTTCTATGCCGCTTAAAAATGAGAAATACCCATCTATGCGAGCATTGATTGGCTGACAAGCACTGATGACGTAACAATGAATTCTCCCACGTACCCAGTATGGAGAAGCACCGCACTCAAACTATTGGTAGACATCAGAGATACAAATATTTTTTATCATTTCAAGCACAAACATAATTATCGCATGTAGCCATTTGGACTGTGTCTTTTGTTTATTATCGAAATTTATTTGTATCTAACTAGAAATTTTCTTTTCACCCCTTTCAAGCCCTGGGGGAACAATTTATCAATTTATTGTATAGGCCTATATAATATATAATAATTTGGGAGTTGCAAGAAGTCGTAACATTTGTCTGTATGAGCGTATAGTCGTAATGTACACACCAAAATAGTAATGATTATGCTCAAATCATAGTAGTTGGCATCTCTGGATATTTACCAACAACACTGATACACACAGTTTTTTTTCTTGATACAAATATATTTTAATACACAAAGAACAATACAATTTATAATAATGGTTGTTACAAATAATGATTTACATACAAATGTTTTACAAACTTACAAACATTACTCAGTATTTTATCTGGTCTGGAACTGAATACTTTGTTAATAGTTCACAAGGCCAAATTACTTTTATGTTGATACATTTAGCTTGATAGAAATCCCAGCTAGCTTGATTTTTCACATGCAAGTTCTTCCCAATGAAAATATCGAATGTCCTCGTAGAAATACTAACATCTGAAGTTAATTAACTGAAGTTTGTAATGTTTGAAATGTATAAAAGTTCCTGGTCAAACAGCTGTAGTTTTCTAATTAATAAGAACTTGTCACAGTTGTAGCTTCCAAGGTTTACAGTATACGGATTGTAGTGACCCAAAAATACTGAGCTGTGTCTTGAGACATCGATTTATATATTTTTATGGTGAGTCTTGAAAGTTTTGTTGGCAAAAGTATCTGGAAACATGCTATGCTTTCATAAAACATATATTGTTGATTCTTACTCTCAATAATCTTCTACAAATTTAGAGAACAAGCAGAACTTGCACAATACACATGTAATAATAAACTACACACATTTCTAAATATATATTAAACTGAAACAAACAGATATTAAAATAATATTAAATTCATTACAACCCAGACAAAGAAAAAACAGCTACCCAAAAATCACAAAGGAGAGATGCCAGGGAATGAAACTGTGGGAAGAGAAACCTAAAAAAAAGAAGCCTTTAAGGTAATTAAGCAGTGAAGAGGACATACAGGACAAAGAAGGAAGTCCTGATCTGACCAGAAATAAAGATGGGAGGTGGGAAACGAAAATAACAGAAAGCAAAAACATGGCACACAACTCAAAGTGTAGGTTAAAAAACAAACTGATCCAAAACAAAGAGAATAGATCATGCTGAAGCAGCCAAGAAAAAACAGCTTTGTGCCAGCCAAAAAGCAATCAGAAAGATGTGAAATGGATGAATAAAATAAATGTATAAACTGGTTCCAATCCTGTTACTCATAGCAGCTAGGATGAGTGGATGAGGAGCCAGAGACACAAATAAAACAAAATCTTGGAATTAAGGAAAAAGGCAAACACATCCTGCTAAGAAGTATCTCACTGGAGTCAGAGCCACTAAAAATATTTGAGGATTCAGAAACCACTCTGTGGGATGTTGTTTCAGATTTGGAAAAGCCATGGTGTGTAAGCCCAAAAAGGAAGATCCAACGCTGACAACGAATAAAACTAGAAAGGGTGTCTCCTTGGTGAGTGATATAAACCACTACTGTAAAATTGTCAGAATGGATCATGATTAGTCAAATACTGTGAAGAGGAGCAAAATGAACCAAGGTATGTTGAACTGCCAAAATGTCCTGCCTAATTTCAACACCTCCCAAGGTCACTTTACACTTAACAACTTCCTGACCTCCTGTGTCTTTAAAGGAATTCTAAGAATGTCACACAGGCATTTGTTGACCAGTTTTTCCTACCAGAAGACAATGCAAGACTGAAGATGATACGTGACTGTCAAAACTAGTTTCTTTGATATCAGTCATCTAAAAATTTTTTTCCTATTACTGTGTTTTTTCTATGATTACTATACACAGTACTGTGCCATTTTATTATTATGCCATGAGTCATATAGCATATCTTAAAGAGACTGCATACGTGCCAGATCCAATGGGAAAAGTTCTTTCATAAAAGCCACATCCCCAAATACAACAGAACCTTGCTAGTAGCAAAATAGTTAATAGTAATGGTATGGATAAGTCAGAGCTTGATAAAAAGCAGTCAAAGAAGAAAAAGATAGGCCTGACAGAATTGGATGTTGAGAAAGACACCACAAAAAGACAAGAATATTAGGTAGGTAATGGGAAAGACTTCTCCAACTGGAAAATCCTACTACATGAGCTATGTAAGTAAAGAGCAGATTAGTATGTTGTGACAGCTCCAGAATGGAATAAGCTAAGAGAAGTCAGGTGACCAAGATGTGGTGCAAGTACAATCCTCATCCTGCTGAAGTTGGGTAAAACTGACCACCCTACAAAATGGATGATAAATAGGATTTTGGGTATGAGAATATGTAACATCTACTTTGGGCATCGTTAGTCCTGGAAAAATGGCTACCAGAGTGTAATAAATGATAACATTATAAAACAGAGAAGAACAAAGAAGTAATTGAGGCAAGAGATCAAATTACAGGATACCAATCAGCATTGAGAATACAAGACTAATGAAGAAACCCTTAGATGAAAGACAATTGACAGGAAAATATCAGAGATGAAATGCAAATAAAGAATGAAATAACTCAGAATGAAACAAACGAGTAACCAATAAAGAAAAACAGAATGAAGCATTACAGATCTCCCACTTGATGGTAAGGTCACAGGGGTAACATCCCCAAAAACAAACCAGAGAAAGAACCAACCAAAAATTCCAAGTTGAAGTGAGCTGTAAATGAACTTGGTATAAGACACTGTTCCATCCTAGAGGATCTAAAAACCAAAAGAGTCACATATGTAGGGTAAGAGCTGAATATGGTAATCATTCAAGAGTGGAGGTAAGGAGGGGAAGGTATTCTACCAAATAACAAAAAAAATAATATTATTAATACAAAAAAATATTCAAAAAGTCTATAACTACAACAGCTTATCAGTCCAAGGGTGAGCAAATCATATTCAAAATATGTGAGCCCAGAATCACAAAGGCCTAACAATGGTCAAAACATACAATGATCAATCTCCCAACATGTGAAACATGATAAAATACCCATGTTGAGTTCCATCACCTGAAGCTGTAATTGTGCTGGAAATAAATAATATCACTATCAGAGTAGAAATATAAAGTTCAGTGAAAAAAAAAAGTCAAGAACAGCAAAGGTAAATGATCCCTTAAGATTGTTATAAAAAAGTAGAGAAAAACACAGAAAAATATTTTCACTTCTTGTGTACATACATGTGTGTGTATTTCCAAATTTATGAATATACATTTATAAAATAGTAATGTAAATAAAATTTTGAATGTAAGCGTACAAATCGTGATAATGTGCTCTTTGACCATGACCACAGAGAAAGTGTTAAAAGGCTTGTCATATTTTTTATAAACCATATAGTTTAACAATAAAAAGCCTTTTCTTACTTGTGCCTGAGCTTTTCTAGTCTTATCCATTATTACTTCAGAATTGTTTTGTTCGTCTTCAAGCTCTTCTTCTAACTGCTGGATTCTGGCTTCCAACCGTCGTTTTTCATCCTGGAGAAGTGATCTGTGTGAAATGAAATAAAAAAAATGAAGCTATCTGATGGTAAGTTGAATAACACAAAAGTTATATTAAAGATATCTGTGAATATCTCTGCTCCATGTAACAGTTGCAGAAAAGTCAAATATACACAAGGTAAAGTAAAATATTCCACAATACCAACCCAAGAAAGAGTTAGTAGTTTCTATTATTGAATCCTTCTCTTATAGTTATCTGATATCTAAAGCTTTTGGCACATATTGGATCAAATTTAAAAGGTTTGAAATTACTGTTCTGGAAAAATGTAAAGGTTTTTCTAAATTTGAAAAATGCACTAAGAAAGCAAAAAATGTGTTATTTGTAGACAATGATTGTAAATGACAGAAAATAAAATAATTGTTGGTAAAACAAGAGTGAATGCTGATAGGTACACAAATAACACTAGGTAAGATGTAACTAACGTTTGAGAATATATGTTGATTATTAAAAAACCTTTTCAACACTTTACTACTCTGATCAGGTTTAAATAACTGAAAGTTCTCTGTATGCCATGTGATACAAAACTATTACCCCTTTGATGCATTACTGTTTACTTCTTCCTGTAATTCATTTCTATCGGTCTCTGCTGAACGACGGGCTCGTTCAGAGTTAGAAAAGTCTTCTTTAAGTTGAATCATTTCTGCTTCCATTACTTTTAACTTTTTTTCTGCATCTTTTAATTGTGTAATAAGTTCCTCTCGAGAGCTTTTTGCATCTTCATATTCTTTTTGGTAATCTTTCACTTGAGTCTAAAAGAAAAAAAATTCTTATGAAAAACTACCTACAAACTTAATGAATTGAAAATTCAGCATATACACAGAAGTAAAAACAATTTTTATAATTATTAGAAATATACAATACACATTATTATATAAATATAGAAAAAAATGAAACACACCTTACTTCAGCCAGCAAAAATACATACTTGAATTTTCTTGAGTTGTCGAAGCGAATCTTCTTTTCCTTTTCTCGCTGTCTCTAGCTGTTGTTCTAAATCTGTAAAATCTCCTTCAATCTTCTTCCTGGCACTTATTGCAGCTGTTCGTTGCTTTCTTTCATCTTCCAACTCTATTTCCAGGTCACGGACCTAAAAAGAAAGATTGTATAAAACTCATTTTTTCTTAAACTAATCCATTTTACATCCTCAAACTTAAGATCTATACAAATTCCTTCTCTGCATAGTGAAAATATAATTTCCAGTAATTTTGTAATTTTGAATAGTGTGTTTGTTCTCAAATTTTCTGCAGTTGCAATACTAAAACATTCAACCTCTTAACTGAAGAGTTAGTTCAATACATTTTTTGAGTCTAAAGTGAAACCACTTATATATTTCTCACTTCTAGAAAAGACAGTCCTAGTATATTTCTTTGTATTTGGACAGTACCAATATAGTCTTTGTCCAGCATCTAGGAAGCACTGAAATGTCTCCACAAAAGATTTCTTCTTTCATGATGAGATTTTATTATTTATGAGAAAATTTCAAAACTTATCTTAAATGAAAATTCATTGCACACTCCAGTTATAATCTAAACGTCATGACAAAGAATGCCTGTGGTAATAGTATCCAAAAGTGCTGGGGATATCCCCGTACCAGACAAAATCCAATAAAGCAGAGAAGAAACCAGTTAGCAGACATGGAAAATTAATTAAGGGTGCAGAGTTGAATGCTTATACCCATAACATCTCAATTCTTATTGCCTTTCACTGTTTGAAGTCAGTTGTGGAAAAGCAGTTACTCTTAAAAAGAGATGTATTAAGTTCAAAATTAGAAATAAAATGAAACCACCCTAAAAATATTTCTAATAAACATTACCTACCATCCTCCACTCTTTATTTAAGGTTCCAAAAATTCTTAAAGTAGAATAATAATAACCCAAAAAATTCTACTACAAGTTACTCCCAACATACTTCCTCATATTTCTTTGATTATATAAAATATTGATATGTCTAATTTTAAATGGTTAAAAGACTGAAAATACTTTTTCATTTTTATCACCTGTTTAACAAGGGCTCGTTTTTTTTCTTCTGCTTGTTCTTCCTTTGTTTGAAGTTCTCGTTGAAACTGAGACTTCAGTGCTTGCATGTTTACTTCTAGCCGCAACTTGGCATCCTCAGTCAATTGTAATTCATCTTCTAGTTCTTCAATTTGTGTCTTCTGTTCATCTAACTGACTTTCTAACGTTTTCTTGGCCCTTTCAAGTTCATGCACCTAAAAAATCATTATGTTTTAGAATTTGTGCATCTTTATTTGTCCAGAAAATGTAACATAAAATTAATTCATATACATTTTATGGACTTTGGTCTTATTAGTTAAGTTTTTAGCTTCCACTAAAGTTTATTCACATTTACATTACATAACAATTTATCCCTAGTAACTTTATATTAAATAGACCAATCTTTAGCTAAAAGCTCAATTCACAGAGAAAACAAAATGAAGCATTTAAAAAGTAAATTTTGTATTTGGTTTTATTATATATAATACCTCAAAGAACATTTTGCATGTAACAGGTTTAGTAAAAACATCTCAAGAGTGAAACTAATATAAATTTGAGACAGCCTTCATTTTTATTTGATGTCTATTGTATTATCACAAATTATTCATGTACAGGTTACAAAAAATTAAACCATATATCATGATTATTCTCTGCAAGTTCAAATTTTTACTCAGCTTCCCTTCCATCAGATTTAAACATCTGAATTAATATAAAAGTTAAGTTTTTATTATTTTAATTAAAGCAAAAATAAAATATCCTTCTTTATTCAAGACATTCCCAAAGATTACTAACTTTGGTTTCTTGGAATTTTTTTATCTTAAATCTAAATAAATTTCTACAATTTGAAAAGACTTATTTAAAATATGATAAAATGATAGCAAAAGTGCTTTCCACATGGTAGGTTATATTTGTATTTAATGTTAACTGGTATTTTCTAACATATGAAGAATATAAAAATTTACAAAAATTTGTTAAAATGATCATCAAGTAAACAGTATCTTGAATGAACTTGCAAGTATTTAAACAAAAACTGTCCAGAAAAAGTTTGTCAATAAATTTTCAAAAAAACAACAACAAAAACCGTTACATTTTTGTCTGCTGTTCCTTGAGTGTTGACTAGTACATCCAGTTCTGACTGGAGGGTCCGACGAACTCGTTCCAATTCCTCCAGTTGATCATTTTTATCATCTAAATCCCTTGTAAGAGACAATATCTTAGTTTCCTTTTCTCTCACTTCTCGTTCAGCATTTTCTTTCTCCTGATTAATTCTTTCAGATCTAGTCTTTTCCTCAGCTAGCATTTGATCAAACTTACGTTGTTTCTTTTCCAGTTCCACAACTTTCCCCCTGTATCCCTCTAATTCAACATTCAAGTCTTCTAGCTATAACAATTAGATAATAATAATGATAATAAAAAGAACAGAATAATGTATCATTACTTCGCATTTCTTAAGCTAATAAACTATTTTAGTTTTCAATAACTGCAGTTCATATTAAATATTTACTTATTTTAATTACATTCAATTGTTCTTTTACAGTCAAACATTTATTAATTAAATACTGTAACAAGTTGCTGTAAATTAGTTTTAGCAAAAGTTTTATTTTGTCATAGTGAGAAAAAAATTTCTTAGATGGAAAAAAAGGAGAAATAGTGACTGAATGAAAGTTTTTAAAATGTTATTTAATTTATTCCTTTCAAAAATTATAAAATATTTTCTTAAACACTTCATTTAATTTCAAAATCAAAATTCACACAAGTACATAACATTAATATAATATGACTTAAAATAGCAAATTTCTTCTGAAGTTTGAAACTGCAGGAAAATAATTTCAGAAAATACTTCTCTACATTTCTCTCTTAATAATTGAAAAGTTGCTTTTTAATTAACAGGTACGAGTTCCAGTATATTTGAATGTTTTTCCATCACAAAGCATTCTCTAACTTATTAGTCATGACTCATTTAATCGAGTGATTTTGAATATAATAATGTGCAAACCTCTGATTGGAGATTTTTCTTGGATTTCTCTAACTTGTCATTGGAAGCTTGAACTTCTTCTAATTGTTGCTGCATGGACTCTAGATCTCTCATCAATTTTTTTTTCTGCTCTTCTAAAGCATTAGTTTGTTCATCACTTTCATCAACTTTTTTCTTTAACTCATGAACCTGTTGTTGATCATAAATAATATACTTTAATATTTGTTATTTTGTGTGTAAGATGATGCTAACAAGTCACAAGGACTAACACAGAAAGAAATAGCTATCACTAATTGTTTCAAGCATTTATTAGATATGTGAATTTTATTACAATAAATTTAACAGTACATACATCATTAATTTTATAATAAAAACTTAATGCACATTCTAACACAAACAAGGATCTGTTTCCATTACAGTTAACATTTAACTCGAGATGTGTCTTGTGAATCCACAGGATATGTCCTGAATTAAATGTTAATCAAACAGTTTCACCATTAAGATTAAAATGATGTACTATATTTTAGTGTAAAGTATTCTCAAAAGGTGAAATATTTGGATGATGTTCATCCAATCTATTTTAGATTTCACCTGAACATTATTAATACTTCATTTAGTTTCTTTTAAGTATGTTCCTCTAATTTTTTTCAGTTTGAACCAATTGCAAATTACTGACGTAGTTCCACAAAAATATTTTTTTTCTTTCCTTGCATTAGTAATATATCTGACATACTTGAGCGGTTAAGTTTGATAACTGTTTTTCTAAGTTTCTTTTAGCTTCTTCTTCATTCTCCAACTGCTCTTGCATATTTTCATAATCATTTTCCAATTGCCGAACCTTAGAACTCAGGGCTAGCTTCAGTTTGGTTTCTTCCTGAAGAATTTCCTGGTAGTAATATGAAAGAATCATCCATCAATTTATTATCAACTGACACCACACTGATTTATGACTTAATAACAAAAGTAAGGATATATTTTAATTAATAAGAGATAGAGTCAAATGTGCAACCTTATAATAAAAACTGAAAACTTATTTCAGTTAAAAGACCAGCTAAACCTAGCTTAAACCAGCAGGGAATTTATAATGTATTAAATGTTTCCTTCAACTTAATTGCTGCAATCCATTCATAACCAATTTTTACTATTATATTACTAGCAAAAGAATATCTTGAAGAGGTGGTACAGAACTATTATATCTTTTCTTCTCACTTTCACAAGTTATCTTTATGCAGGATTTATCTAATTATTTCAGGTTGCAGATTCATCTTTGGTCTTGTCAATTTGTACAATTTCCATAAAAAACTTCTTTTTATTTGTAGCCAATACTGAATTATATTCAGTCTGTTTTGTACTTTCATGATAATACACTTATTTCCTTAACTGATAATGTTCAAACTACAGATATTGCTTTCTTTGAAATGCTAAAATTTGTACTTTACCTGCTTTTATTATAATGCAATAAAACAACTTAATACTGGAACGTCCTGCACCAGAAATGGTCAGTATTGGAACTACATACATTTGCAATCATCACACTTCTAATGAAATGCAACAAGACCAGAAATTTAACCTGCATAATCACAGGCCATGTGGATAGATAAGGCAAGGTGATTTGACATTAGGATAATTATCATCAACCATAAACGATCTTCTATAGAACTAACAACTATAATAAATATAACTTAGTGCAAAATAAAAAAAAAAAAACGTTTGTAATGTATAATTCATAACTAATCAACAATTAAACATTTTAGTGGTATGATGAATTTTAGATTTACTAAGAACATGCAATACTATGCTCACATCAAAATATAATACAAATGAATTTTGATAATTTGTTTCTTTGTTGTTAAGCACAAAGACTGATACCAAATTTTAGAATTATTAACTCTCAAGCTTACTTTTGAGTAATTAAGGAGACATTTATCAAATAAAGTTTTCTGAATTTAAAAAAATAAAATAAGTTTATATAATTTTAGTCAAACATATATCAGCCATAACATACAATATCAACTAATTAACTTAAGATAGTTTTAATTATCACCATACTGTAAGTGCCTGTCTAAAAAAACAAGTAATTTGAAACATTCAGTAAAGGTGATAGTTATTCACTACTAAGCAGTGCTTGTTATTTTCATAGATTTCAATAAAATGACTTTTAAGACAGTTTTCAAGAGAAAATAATAATAAATCATGTTAATAACCTGTGTTTCAGAGAGTTGACTTTCAAGGGTGCTGGTATATTTGACTGCCTGATTAGCTCGAGTCTCAGTCTCTTCTAACTGACAATTAACAGCTTCAAGCTCAGCCTAACAAAAGATTAATCTTTTTGTTACTAGAAACTATAAAATGGTTATAAATCATAATTTATCATAGACCAAACTTATCAAGATTACTTATTTTGATGGTTTAATTTTTTTTACTTGGAATTTAAAGGCAAATAAATAAATTAATTATAGCATAAATTACCTACAATAGATTTACCATAAGAAAATACAGGTTAAAAAAACAACAACTTATAACCTTGGTACTTGAGAAAGGTAGCCCTTTCTTCATCAGAAACAAAAAATGATTTGTTTCTCAAAAGTGTTTGGGTTATAGTTTCTTATTTTTATGATTTTCCCTAAACTTAAAGTTTAATAAAAAGAAATAAGAAACTCTTGTAATACTTGGCCAGAAAAAATCTTTATTATTATTATTATTATACAGATGAACTTGCACAATAGAAATTCAATGGCCTGAGGTATCATCTGAAGATAAACATAAAATTAAAATTATTCCTAGAAACATTTTTCACATTTTTTTTTCTTTTGTGTCATTGACAAAATCTCAAAACTGAAAGTCTATAATCTTCATATTCAACACACACTGGTTTTTATATATTATTAAATTTGTGGATGATGTTAGGGTCTTGAATGTTGCTAGATGTGAATAGGATGCTGCTGCTATACAAAAGGATTTAGATCATTTAGTGAATTTGACAAATATATAGCAGATGTGTTTTAATTATAATAAATGCATGATAATGGATGTGGGTTATCATATTTTTAATTACAAGTAAGACTTGGATGGGAATAACCTTAACAGTGTGATGTAAGAAAGGGATCTTAGTGTAATAGTTGACCAGTCTCTAAAGCTGACCTAGCAGTTCACTGTTACCAGTGGTAAGAGGCAAATAGGATTCTAAATTGTACCCACAGAAATAATGAATACAAATCTAAGGAGGTTATAATTTCATTTTATAGGTCACTGGTTAGGCCACATTTGGGGTACAGTGTTCAGTCTTGGACTCCTTACATTAGGAAAGACATTGAATTGTTGGAAATGGCTCAGAGAAAGGTTACTAGAATAGTGCTTGGGGTGGAGGGGTTGTCACATGAGAAGAGAGTGAGGGTTTCACATCTGAAATTTCTCAGATTGTTTTCTCATAAGAATAAAAGAGTTGGTAAGGGGGTCTGATTGAGGTGTTTGAGATTGTAGAGGAAACTTATAGTGCTGATACATCACCTTTTTGCCTATGCAACAGTGGGAATGGTAGGACTATGTGACACAAGTACAAATTTTTGCAGAGTAGGAGTAATCTTCAGTTAGGAAAGTTTTATTTTTCTAACAGGGTGGTTGAAATTATTTGTTTTTCTAATGTTGTAGAGACAGCAAATTGAAATGAGTTTAAGAAAAAGAATGATAAACATATGAATGATAATGGCTGGCTTTAAGTTGTTGTTTTTTTAAATTAATTTAGTTTAGAGTGTGGAACAGTTGAGATGAGCTAATAGGTCCCATGTTGTTGCAAAATGTTATGTTATTAACACACTGGTCTATTTAAGACAACGATATTAAAGAAAGATTTTTCAAGTAGGATCCATTTCTCTAATAAGAAAACCCATGTTGAATATCTTAACATCCTGTAAACTTTACTAGACAGTTTACATGGGTTTGACATTTCTCAAGAAATTAACACTACTTTTTTACAAGTAAAACTTACTTGAAGTTTTTGAACACGTTCGATAATCTCAGCTTTGCTTTGCTCCAGATCTGTCACTTTCACTGTCATTTCTTGCACATTGCTTTCCAACTGTTTCTTTTTTCTTTCAGATTCCTGTCGTGCTGCTGCTAATGTTTTTAACTCACTGGTGATGTTCAAGTTCTCTCCTTCTAAGTTAGCTTTAATTTTTTCAAGACCTGCTTTAGCCTAAAACGAAAACAGTGCCTAAGTTTTACTAAGTTTTGACTTTCACATAAATCAGAAGAATTAAATGTCTATAAAAACAATTTTGTCTTATATTACTTTTAAATAATCATTCTACCTTATTATCAATTCTTTTTAATATAGAGATAATGAGCACAGTTTTGTCTATGTTTAATAAATGGGTTTTAAACTGCATACAGTGTATATATCAAACTGAAAAAAACTCAGATGTTTTTTTAGGGAATCCATGAAGCTCTACAATTCATTATTTGAGAAAATTAATCAAAGTAATAATGCTTCTCATATCATAGATGATTCACACCAGGGTGATTAACAATACATAATATATGAAAAGAAAACCAACTACTTCAAAAAGAGCAATCAAGTCGAAGACAATCAGCATTGTTTACCATCTCTGAAGACCCATCATTCCACACATAATTCAGTTTAGGATGAAATATTTGTGAAAGCTAATAATACTAGATGTATCACCTTTCTTGCTGCCTCCAACTGATTGTTAAGTTCCTGAATGGCTTGGATGTGCTTTTGTCGAAGTTCAGTAATTTGGTTGGCATGAGCAGAAGATTCTTCCTCAACAGTTTTTTTCAGCATTACTAACTCTTGTTCCCTCTTTGTTCGTAGTTCCTGCTGTGCAGCAGTGGTATCAAGGGAATCTAATAACTCATTTTTCAGAGCTTCTAATTCCTTAAAATAGATGGAAAGTTCCATAAAATATAACACTATTATTGTGATTCTAAGTTTGTTTATTTTAATGAAAATATTCTATACACTGTATTTCCTTATTATGCCCCAACTAAATGAACTGTAATGTAAAAATACATTTTTTATTTACATTAACAATAAAACAACCACAGGAATAAATATCATTGTTTAGGTTTTAACAAAAGTATTAATATTCTAATAACACTGAAGCAGAAACATTGCTAGGCACTGGCACACAGGGCTTGTGTCCTTATATTTGGCAATGCCCTGAATCCCCAGTTGATGTCTTGAAAAATCAGAATAGATAATCATGATTGACATCACACTGAAGTGCCTAGAATTCTCATGCCTACGGGCCCGAGCACTGAATGTTTTAAGGAAATAGCAATACCTCTGTATTGAAGTAAAGAAAAAGAACAAAAAAAATTACGATTCATGATCAAACTCATAAAAGTCAAGTTTCTTCACTTATTACTAAGATTTTAGTGTCTCTATTTTGAGACTTATTAGTATTTATGATGCAAAAGCAAAGCACAAAATCAAAATATATGTAGTTCATTTTCTTTCACTTTTTTATTTCCATTAACATATATGTAAACTCACACAACAGTTTTAAAATAGTGTGTAGAAAACATTTTAAAAATGAATCACCTCATTTAGATCTCTCTTCTCTCTTTCAGCCTTTGTCCTTGCTACCTTCTCAGCATCAAGATCTTCCTGCACTTCTGCCAACTGGTTCTCTACCTCACGAAGGGCCTTCTGAGCTTGAGCCTTGGCTGCAGCTTCCTCATCACACCTAACATTAAACATATTTTATGGTGGTAAAATCACTTTTGAATATGTTATATAAGATATCTATTTAAAGGAATGAATAAATTAATAACAGAAGTTAAAATGGAGTACATGTCATTTCCAGTTTAAATAAATGTGTCGTGGCAAGATAATTAGCTGAATATGCAAGAACTATACAACAATGAGAACTTTCAAACAAAACAGGTTTACACAGACCTAGTAAAAACATTATTCAATAAGCAATTAGCAATGAAACAATGGTAATTGTATAAAATGTAAAAGTTGACAACTATTAAGTCAATGAAAAGTATCAAGATTTGTTTGTTGCTTATGATTAGCAATGAAACAATGGGAATTGTATAAATTGTAAAAAGTTGACAACCATTAAGTCAATGAAAAGTAACAAGATTTGTTTGTTATATCAAAAGAATGACAAACATTTAATTTCTTTATTGTAATTGATAAGCACCAAAACAATGATAGTTGTTAAAACTTGGCTGTCACAGCTTATAAGAGCTGGCTTAATAATTGTCAAGATGTCAGAATAACACTAGGTTAAAAAAAATCTTAATGTAAGACAATAAAAACTGTATAACTTGAGTGCTTTTGAAAGGAAGAACTTTCTTTTTCAGATTACTTCTAAAGAAGAAAGATTCACCTTTCAAAAGCACTTGAATTATATAATTTATATTATTTTAATAACTGTCAAAATATGCAAGACGTATGGTTACATTATTAAACAGTGCATATGTCAATAACATTAGACAAATAATAAAGCAAAATTTTAGCACCTGACAAGTGATTGGTTCAAATCTTCCTCCTTCTTGATAAGCTGATTTTGTATTTCTTCAAGTTCAATTTTTTTTTCACTCAACTGCTCTTTGACATCATTTAGTTCTGTTTCTAATCGTCGTTTCACTCGCTCCATCTCTTGCCTGACCTGGTCATAATAGCCATCAAAAATAAAATTTTGAAATTTCTAAAAGCCAAGACAAAAGAAACTGCAAATGTCACTTCCACAGCTTGAAACACTGTATAGCATTTAAAGTATAAATGAAATAAACAATACTTAAAAATTATATTTATGATGTGAATGAATACGTAAAACAAACTTTTATTATAATAATATTACAGAGTTTAAAAATGCCAAATATTAAAAAAGTTTAACAATTTGAAATGAGTATCTTACATGCTGTTCTTTATGAAGACGTTCTTCTAGTTCAGAGATGTTGGACTCATACTTGGCCTTCAGTTTTCCCAAGTGTTTAGATTTCTCTTCCTCTTCAGCTAAAATTTGAGCCAAGTCTGCCTGATGTTCCTCAAGAATTTTCTTTTCCTTGACAAGCTAAAAATCGCCAAAATAAACTATAACATCATGAAATGAAAAATGTAGACATTCTGTCTATTTCTCATTACTTTTAACATAATCAGTAACTGCATAATACAGCATGAACAAGTTACTTTTAATGAAATTATAAATACTATTTAAATACTGATGTTAAAACCCTTTACTGTGTTAGATGAAATAAACAAACTACTTATCTTATACATCTCTAATCTAAACTTCAAAAATTATTTCAAAACAATATCAACTGTTACATGAAACATTTTATGAAACTACATAATGATTTTAGTGTTAATGTTTTAATATGTGGTATAGAAACACACTGTAAACCTTTTGATTAGTGTCTTCCATAACAGCATAGTCTTCTTCGAGTTTTTTAAATTTACTATCAAGGCTAGCTTTCTCCAACTGGAGCTTCTGGCGAACACCTTCCTCTTCTTCTAATCTAGATTTTTATTAATGCATAAAAAACAAAATTTCTACTTAGAAAAACGAATCACACTAATAACAGTATAATACACATACACACACATTAAAGAAAATCAAATAAAAATAAATTAAGTATTGAGAAAACAACAGAATTGTGCAATCTACTTCATATTTGACACTTAACAAAAACACAGAACAATTAAATAGGAACTAGCTGTTTTGTAACTTTGTATTAATACTTTTTCCCCCCTTTTATAGACCATTTAATTACATAGTGAAATATGATCAGGAGAATGTGTTGGATGTAAGGGATGCTTAAAGTCTTTTATCTTTTTCTCACTTCAAATAACCTTTTCTTATTTATCCTAAAAAACCTAACTTATCCATGTGTAAGGTACAGCTTTAATTTCTCCATTTATTAAAAAATAGTGCTATATATGAAAACATATATAGTAAATTTGTGGCTATCAATATGATTAATTCTTTTTTCTTGAATAAAAATATTTTGACTTGGTCATGATTTGATGTCAAACTAATTTAAGAAAAATTACAATTTTGGTTTCTCCAATAACTTATAACCCCAATTTGAAAAACTATTTTTAAGTAAAGTCTATACTTTACAAAGGTGGCATTCTGTATAACCATGTAATAAAAATAAGTATTAAAAGTTACTTTTAATCATGCAAATCTTACTGTTCTTCCAAATCTTGAATGGTCTGTTGCATTTTCTTTTTCTCAGATGACAGGTTTAAGCTTCTACTTTCTTCTTCTTCAATACGTGTCTCCAGATCATGCAGAATTTCTTCTAACTCTTGCTTTCTTTCCAGGAGACGGAGACGGCTCTCTTCAGCCTCTGCACACAGCTCTGTTTCTGCCTGTAGTTGTTCTGTCAGTGTGTTCTTCTCCATTACCAGCTTCATAATAATTTAATCAATAATAATAAATGAACTACAAGTAAATCACATTTTTATAATATCATGTAAGCCTAACCTATACAAGATTAACTGCTTTGTTCACATATAACAACAATCCACACCACAAAACTCATTTTACAATAAATTTTGAATCACTAAATCACAACACGCGAGATACAAATATTCATCAGTGCTTACTTGCTGAAACCTTTTATCAATCTCTGTAGCTTTCTCCTCTGCTCTTTCCATTTTTTCTTTTATGTCTCTGAGTTCTTCTTCCTTTGCATTTAATTTTTCCTCTTGTTTAGTAACTTGTAGGAGTGGCTTGACCTATTTAAAGACAATTATGTTAATCATATACTGCTGAAAAGTCAATTCTTACAGCTTTAAGTACTGATACAGAATGTTTAAGACCTAAATGGCAAAAAACCAGGATACTGTCAGCTTTCATTTGTAAGAGTTGAATACAACATTTCAACTGAATCAACCATTAACTCAATGTGATGTTTCCTACCCAATTTATCTTATATACAAAAAGTACACCCTCAATTTTTTTTTAGAATATATACCAATCATATTAATGTAAATAAAATGTTATAGTAACTAACCTTGGTGTATAATCTCCACCAGGGCCAGTCTCTCAGCTTCAAGTATGAAGCACAGTTTCTCTGTAAAATCCTTACAGCATTTAGTTGTTGAAGCCGTCTCTGATAGTTTCTAAATATTTTACAAAAACAAGCTAGATTTTATAAGATATGAATTTAAATTATTGAATATGCATAATCCTTAAAATAAACATAAAGTTCAGATGATGTTTAACATTTAATGAACCATTTCTGTGTTTGCAAAGTTTTACAGGTGCATTGTGCAAGTAAATATTTTGCATTTGAAATACTTTCCATTATTATCTTTGAATCTACCTAAACATTTGGTAAATTTTACCTTCGAGCTACATATCCACGACAAAAAGACTGAAACTGGATTAGGAGGTCGGATATCTTCATGTCACGTTCTTCCTCCAAATGTGCCAGTACACCTGCTCGGAAGAAAACCTTACTCTGACCAATCCTATAAAGGTTAGGGTCAAGGTCAAGTGCATGTATCTGAAAATAAAACAACAATATAAATGCTTAGATTGAGGAGCAAGCCAGTAGTTCATGAATATTATTGTTAAGTATGTAGATATCAATGTAAAAAATGGTATTTACACAAAATTGTGGCACAAACCTAACACTGAAAGTAGAGATAAAGCAAAAAAAGACAGAGAGGAAGCTTGAAGACCATGGAACATAGAAAACATAATTGCTTAGACCAATCACCTGAATCAAAATGTATTTTAGTGACAGTTAAAATAAAAAAACATAAAAAAATAACAATTCCAAGTTAAAGTTACAAATATTGTGATAAAACATGATACTAGATAGTAATAAAGTGTACAATTCACTTAATACAAATGATAAATCAATTTGAATGTGAACACAAAGAGAAATATTTTGGTCTAAAAGAATCTCACAGAAAGTGCTATACTACTAAACTCAACATATCTCTATGATACTTTTCTTTATGTAGAAAGTTGGCAAAATTATAGCTCACTACTTGAATTGTACAAGTATAACTATATGTTTTTACTTTTTTTTATATGACTTTATTCAAAACAAATGTCTTACTCTCAAGAACATCTTACCATTTTTTCACAAGCAACTTTACCATCCATAAAACCTTTTGGAATAACATTTGGTGTCAATAATTCATACCTATATAAAAATCAGAAACACCTTGCATAATTTCTTTTCAAAGAGCATTACCAATAACAACCTTAAATCTAATTATATACGAAATCTTTGTAAAAACAAACATACTGACTGGCATTACTTAACATGAAAATGTATGGAGTATCCTTTAAAACAATGATGCATGTATAATTTTTATGGTCTGGGACAGCTTCATTGTCAAAGCAAATAGATATAATAGATAGATATAATTTAAGAACTTGTGTTATTAAAAATAATGCTAGCTGTCCATCAGATCTTTAATGTAGAGTTGAATGTGTGCATTATTAAAATACATTAACTTAATGTTTTGTATAAAAAGTGCATCTTGAAACATTACAAGTATAAAATATTTTATCACTTTGAGCTATGATAAAACACTGATAACATTCTAGAAATATTTTCAATAAGTTTAGAGTTTGAATATCAAGTTTATTATTTGATATAATACCACTGAAAGGTTTGGAAGCAGACAATTTGGAAACAACATGAAATTGATGGATTAAAATAGAATAAAAGCAACTTAACGGAATGTTACAAATACAATCATAGTTTTAATTATTTTCATGTAAACATTAGATCAATGAAAGTGACCAATATATACTTTAACTCTCTCATTATGGGCTCAATTTATTTGACCTAAAAATTGATCTCAAATTGATCTTTAAAACTCCATACTTCTAATGTATTTTGTGTATTTTCATAAAATTTTGAAAGCTTTCAGTAAGCATTAAGTTATTTTAAGGTTTTGAGAAAGTTGTCATTTTTAGACATATCTTACGTACAAATACTGGTTTGTACATTTTACTAAAAGCTTGTCATATTTCATGTAGATACACATTGAATTTGGAAACATAGTCAACATTTCTTCTGTAGTGGACCAACCAAATGAATGTTAATTTAAGCAATATGAAGAATTATCTACTGTTTTTACCTTTGACGAAATTCTTGGAAAGGGATTCTATTAGGAAAGCCCTGGCGACAGATTCTGATTCCTTCAAGTACTCCATTGCATCGTAACTGATCCAGAACCAGAATAGAATCTATCTTCCCAGGCTAGAGAATATCAGTATGTAACAAACATAAAAATGCAATAAAATTATTAAAAGAGGTTTCATATTTTGAAATTCTACAAGAGTTTATTCTTTACTTTATAAAGAATATTTAACAAGATCACACATACTCTTTTGTCATGATTAGGAATGATGCATCGAACAAAATTAGGGTTAGTATTTCTCAGAGTCACCATAAGTTTAGATAGTTGGTCTTTGTAAAGCTGGGAAACTGTTCGAAACATTCCCTTCCTTGTTCGTGCTCCAAACACTGTGTCACACATTGTAGTTGCTCCCATTCCAACAATTTCAGCTAGAAGAAAAAATTAAGTTTTTATATAAATGACCAGACAAAATATCTGAAAAAGTATTTACAAGAGAAACTTGTAAATGTTAAAATGAAACAACATATATAACGTTCTAGACACATTAAATACAAAATACAGTACTACTGATATAACTACTATTTATTAAAACATGGAGAGAAACATAATTTCAAGCATAAAAAATTAAATTAAAGTTATCTCTAAAATAAACTTTAATTTCTCCAGTTCCTATGCATTTTTACTGACCTGTGTGTGTGTGTACAGGATATATTTTAATAACTGACTTTTGGTTATGAAATAATACCATCACTTTCGACAAATCACCTTATTTTCATTTGGATAATTTGAGATATTGCAGAAATAACACAGAACATTAAAAGCTTTATCTACATTATGTTCTTAGATTATAAGCATACATTTATACAAGTAAACAAGTTATGGTAACACAAACTTAAAACATGAAGTAAAAAAATGCAGTTAAGTTGTTGACACAGAAGTGACTAGATGTATTCTCAGAAATTCTTTAACACTAACAAAAATGCCATCCTATGGATGGTTGTTTGTGCTTGTAATTACTAATCATAATATTCACGTTTCACTGAAAAGAAAAAAAGTTACAAGATGTAAATATTTTATAAGGTTTTTTTTTCTTTCTTTTTGAAGAAGTATTATATGGGAAAAGTGTTTGGATATGGATATGAAACAGGATATGGTCATTCTCATAACCAATGACTCATAATCCAGAATTAAGAACAGGTTCCTTTTCTAACTACCCTGGTATTTTCAGGAGTCCAACTTCAGCTACACTCATAATGCAATCATGACAAATAGGCCTTAGGTTGCCCTGTTCTCCCATGTGAAACCATGGCAGTTGCACCATGATATATTCTGGTATCTGGCAGAGTGAAGTTAGTGACTGGTAGATCTGTTGAAACATGGGCACTGCTCTAAATTTTGGAGACTGCTTTGGAGGCACATCCATAGCAGCAGTTGGTACTGCTGCGAATTTTTTCCTTTGCCCCAATGTACAAGTTACTGAAATAAAATCAAGTAACTATATCACAGAAACTCTCCATTACAGACAAGACATTCCTGAAACTCAAAAGGTAATGCATGGGTTCAATTGGAAGACCCTCAATAAATGTCTGTCACTAACATTACCAGAAGATGTTCTATAAAAGACTATGATCTTCAAACTGCTCAAGTCTTCTAGCAAAGTTTTGTTGCAGTCTCACTTCTGAGCTGTGTAAGGCATTAAATGCCAGACTATATAGACTCAGCATCAAACATTGCATATCATGTACTCAACAATGTGCTTGAAATATTTGAGGAAATGGTTCTAATCCTCAGTGGCCATCTTAAATAAACAAGTTAAACTATTTTATATCATTACCATAACAACCTCATAGCACAAATAGCTTTTCTACTGCTATGAAATTGAGATTCTTGTCAGTCTTCAAAAGTCTAAAGGTATTTGAATTCTGGTGAATATGGTGTCCTTAGGAGCAAAATTCCACAAGTAAGGACATCAGTCACCACTGTATTGTGATCAGCTTCTGGGTGAAATGTCAGCATACCTTGCTGGCTGGAATGACTCCTAGCTGCCAGAAAAATCTGATGAGCCACAGTAAAATGACAGTTCCTTTATTGCAGTGGTTCTTAACCTTGTTGGAGGTACTGAACCCCAGAAGTTTCATACTTGCATTCACTGAACCCTTCATAATTGGAAAAATAAAATATGATTTTTTCAAATTCAAAACATAGGTAGATATTTTATTAGTGCACAAAATGAACCATGCATCAGTTGCACACAATATCACTGTGTTCAAAGAACAAAACATGAATTTCACACAAAAACAAAAACATAACTCAATGAATATTTACTGCAAATCAATGTGACTTTTGCTGTTGCCTTTCAGAGACAAGTTCAGAAATGCGCGACTTCACCTTGGCAAGTGCCACTCTTATATCATTTTCGTAACAAAGTCTGTTCCTTTTCTTCGTTTTTATGTCTACCATCCTCGAAAAGGATTGCTCACTAAGATATGTTGTAACAAATGGTATGAGTATCTCAAGGGCTTTCTTAGCAATAAGAGGGTACGTTATGATTTAGTGACACCAAAACGTTAAGAGCATTGTTGTTCTGAAAAGTTGCTGTTGAACCTGGCTCTGCTAAAGTTCAATAATTTCGTCGAGGTATTCATCATTGACATCTGCTATTGCAACACTAAACGTGAACGGCTGTCTCACCCATGCTGGATATGACTCTCTGGTGGGGAAATATTTGTCGAGAGACTTTGTGAGCTTATCTAAGTGCATGGCAATTGCTTGCTTTAGTTCCCTGGATCTCCGATTTCAGACACATCTTCGATCTTACTTACACAGTTGTCCAGCACGGGAAAGTTTGCAAAGTTATCATTCTCTGTTCGTCATTTCCATAATGGTAGCTTTTTTTGAAAAGCCTTCAGATTTTCTTCCGCTTCAATGATGTTGACTCCACTGCCCTGCATCTGTTGAATGAAATAATTGAGAGTATGGAAGATATCGGCCATGTACGTCAAAATGAGAATGAACTCAGATTTTTCAAAGCAATCTGCATGACAATGTTGGTGCTCTAGCAAAAACAGGGCTTAATTCCACATGCCTGGCAAAAACACAATTCAGCACCTTTCTCTGGGATAAAGCGCACTATTTCGCACAAAGTTCACACATTCCACTACAATTTTTAATACTTTTGCCAATTTTGAAGGCAAGATTATTGTTGCCAACGTATGCCTGTGCAGAACACAGTGTGTTACAATGATGTGTGGTGCATTGGTTTTCACCAGCTCACCAAAACCAGAGTTTCATCCCAGCATGACTGGAGCTCTGTCCGGACAAACTGCAGAAACCATATCCCACAAAAGATCGTTGTCTCTGAAGAAGCCATCCACAAGTTTCTGCACATCAGCTGCCTTAGTTGTTGTTGCAAGAGGCTCACAAAATAAAAAATCTACTTTTCTCTCGTCGTTCTTCACATTGAGCATAAATACAAAAAGCTGGCTTAGATTGGAAACATCAGTGGTCTCATCGAGTTGAAGGCTCAATTTCGCTGGGCTTGAAATCAGATCTGTAACAATTTGAGCCAAGATGTCATTGCTCATGTCATCTATTCTGCTGCTAATGGTGTCATTTGAAAGAGGTATTTGGGATAACTTATTTTCAGCAGCTTTTTCCAGCATGATATTCTCCATCTTCAATGCAGCTGATTTTACGAGTGCTTCACCAATGGTGGGTAGTTTGTCCTGCTTTGTGATCAAGTACGCAACTTTGTACGATGCTGTGAGGATTGATTTGTCAATGGGTACAAAGCTGAGAACAGGCAAAGTAGCCTTTTCATTGAACCTGGCTCTCTTTACCTTGAATTCAGCAAGCATTGTGTTCTTGTATTTCCCATCTTCATGCAGCTTTAGGGAGTGTTCTCTTAGTCTTGCCAGTGCTAGACTAGAATTGCTCAACTTGGCATTGTAAATCATGCACTGAGGACGCTGACTCCCATCATGTTCCGTTATACACGTGAATCCATATTGTATGTATTAATCTGACCACTTTCTGTTTTTGCTCGACATAGTTAGTATGAAGGGATTGAAAGACTAGGAAAAAAATCACAAATGACGCACGGTTACTACAGTCACAAGTTGACTGCAAAACGCACAAAGTTCCCTGCAGCACATATATTAAGGCCAAGTGATGTGACATGATCAGCTGTAGCCAATGATGTCCAAGTGGAGCATGACATCATGAATCATATGAGTGGGGTGAACGGACCACCGCTGAACCCCTGAGACCAACTCACCGAACCTCTGGGTTTCTATTGAACCCAGGTTAAGAACCACTGCTTTATTGGAATGGTTTGCAACACACTGTAATGAACTTCATCAACTGCTTCCCTTTACCATGGATAAATCATATCAAAATCAGGTAATGCCTGCACTAGTTAACAATATCTCTGGAATCCACAGAGAGCATCTCAGTAAGCCATAAATATTCAGGTTAAATGTTGTTACCATGATTCATTTTAGCAAAAATATGATCTTTGATGTTAAAGTTAACCACTTTGCTCTAAAGATTTTTCATTGAAAATTATAGGGCAGTGCAGAATTTAATAATTTTTTATTTTTTTATATTTCATTTGTATTATGTAATATTTCAGTATATAAGAAAATGTAATTCTTTTAAAAAGTAATTCAGCATGTTTTTGGTTAATGAATGAAACCCATCATATCAGCTGAAATAGATTATCAACTAATCATAGTTTACTAATCAACTGGGTGCATTCCACAGGCTGTTGCTTGAAAAAAATTAATTTGCACAACATGGTAGGTTCTGCAATTGATTGTCAGTTTACAATAGCACTATATGGAGCATTCCACAGTTAAGGGGTTAACCAGCAAAGGATGTGTAACAGTAACAAGTTAGGTCTTCCTTATCTGCATATTGGCCTCTTGATCCTCAGAATAGATTTAAGATGTTGACATAACTCTCATCATAGCTGGTCAAACTTCTTAGTCCATAGAAGGCCTTTATCCATTCCTTGTTGCATTTTCAGACTAAATCCCTACTCAATCATTGTTTTCTCTCTCCACCACAAGTTCTATGAGGCGTTAATAAGTGCCCTTCCTTGATCACAGTTTATAAACTTTACAATCATACCCATTATATGCATTCAATGCAGATAAACCTGAAAATTGCATTAACTTGTAAACATCCCTGTACCTATAAACAAATATGATTCCATTCCAGGAGGTAATGACACAGAAACAGAGTGAAGTAAGCATAAGCTTTATTGAAAATACGTGATGTGTAAACTTCACCTACATAAGAGGATTAGCATAAGTTTACAACCTTTGTACATCCAATTTGCAAGGATATCACTAACCATATGCAGAACACTTGCATATCTAAATAATGAAAATCTTTCTAATTATGAAACAGCACAATTGAAAGTTTTTTTTTCCACTACAGTTTAAATTAGTAAGTTTCTTTGATGTCACTCACAGCTTATGTAAAACATTTCCATTTCCCATAATTCTGTAGGCTAGCTAATTAAACAATGCTCCCTTTCACTTACCATCTTTCCAAATCTGAGTGATGAATGGGTCTTGAGAACTTTGTAGTAATGAGACAACATTTTCATTCAAGGGGTCCATGTTCTTCATTAACCACTGATTAGCAAGATAGTCTACCTAAAGGCACACAAAAATAAAAAATATAAATTTGCAGAAAACCAATAACAGTAGTTCTATCTGTTATCTTTTAAAATCCATTTTACTTCACCATATACTAACTTAAATTAGGCCTCTACATCATAGATTATCTTTTCAATTTCACTCCGCGTGAAAGAAAAAAAAGATCTTTAATACACACACACACACACACACACACACAATCATTAACTAGTTTGTTGATCATATAATATTAAATTATGAATTTGACAAAATGTAAAAAAACTATTCACATACCTAAATTAATTGATATTACTATAAATGGTAAAGTAAAAAAGACTAAAAACCCCCATACAAGTTATATAACTACACCATTACAAGACCCCTAATGGTATTTTTTCATTTGCTGTCCCACGATGGGCTGAAGAGTCTTGAATACAAAAAACTGCAGTCAATTGTCAAAAAAATGTGTTAGGCCTTTACTTCATAGATTCTCTTTTGAATTTCACCACTGGTGAAAAAGAAATATTTAATGCACACACACATATATACCATTAATATTAGTTCTACTGAACTAATATATCTGGTGCTAGAAAAGAAAATACACAAACGGCAGCTACAACCAATCAAGTTTTCAGGAAAATAATAATTTACATATTTTATAAAACGTTACAGACTGCATTAACAACATAAGAATTAACTTTATTCAACATTTCAATTATTGAGATGAATAAATGATTAAATACAAATACATAAGAATAACTAAAACAACCAGTTTACCAATATATATCAATTAATATTCTTCAGTTACTATGAATTATTGTATAGTTACATAGTAAGATTTTATCTTACTTTAAAGCAATAAAAGTTAAGTACACTTGGATACTGGTATGTTACTGAACTCATGTTATCCCTGGTGGTTAATCAAGCATATTAACACAAGGCAGAAATATGTACATGCAAAGAAAATTAAAATACCCAGCATGTACCAACTAAAAGAATTTAGTGTTATTTCTAACCTTGTGACAAGAAAATAGCTTACTTAAAGCAGTAGTCAGGCTATTAGAGAAAAATCAGTGCTTTTTTTTGTTGTTCACATTTTCTTTGCCCATGAAATGTTACACAAAGCAAATGAAATTATCAAAACTAAGTGATAATAAGTTACAATGTAATGATAAAATTTATGTACAAATCAGTATTTTTGCATTGAATTCCATCCAGACTTGACTACTAATTAAAGCAAGAAAGTATTACCTAGTCTGCTTTCTGCCAACTATGATTCCTTTCCATTGAGAAAGACTTTATAAACAAAAAATTATGTGATATACATGTAAGGGGCAACTGTTATAGATGAGAACTGTAAGTTAGACAAGCTGCAAATGTTTCAACATTATAGAGAAGATATTCCATACTCTTCATGTTCTGGAATACATTTAGTGATCTTGTAAGAATAACAGTGTATTAAGTTACACTTTTTAATTATTTATTCTTGTTATCTTGTTCCTTTTGCAGTTAGAGATCCATAATATTTTTAAATATTTCAATGTATTTTACCTTTTAAGCCAGGACTATTTTGAATTCATTTAAAAAACAACAACAAAGCTCAACATGCATGCTTGAATATTTATACATTTTGTGCTTAAGAGTTAAGTTTAATCTAATTTTAATTAACATGTTTCCCAAGAAGGCCTACAAATTATAATGTTGAGATAGCTTTATATTTTTTAATACTTTCTATCTAACTATAGATTATGACTTTAAAATATTACTAACTGTTACTATGTGTAGTAAAAAAAGCAACATAATATATTATAAGGAAAATCATAATTAATGAGACAGTAATCATTAAATTACCTTTCCAGCATAATGAAAAATACTGAAATCAGATGACTCCCTGAAATCAGACTTTATGAACTTTGGGTGTTCACTATGTGTGATTATCATCTTCTCCACAAGAGTTTTGTCTGTTGCTTTAGGAAACAGGCATTCTTCATCCAAAAGAGCAAGTATTCCCATTGGCTAAGGAAAAAATAGTGATAGTGTGTGTTTTTAAATAACTAGATAAATTGGACATAAACAAAAAACCTTCAAATATCAATTCCAAAAAGAATATTGAAAAATTTAATACAAATTAAGTACCAATTACAATATAAAACTATACATTTTTGCACCAATAAAATAGAGCTTCTTACAAGAATAGCTTTCTTGCTATCATGTCAAACCTTCATTAAAGTTTGATTTCACTACAATCAAAATATTAATCTCATATAAAAGCATATTTGATGTCCAACTATAATGAGTAAAAGTAACTTCAACTGAGATTATTCAATCTTTGTTTTTGAATTTCAAAGCTGTGATAGCCATTTAGCAGCATAACATTAGAAGGAAGGCAACTAGTCATCAACACCCACCATCAGCTCTTGGGCTAGTCTTTTATCAACAAATAGTGCTATTGATCATCACATTATAATGGCTCCACAGCTGAAAGGGCAAGCATGTTTTATGGGATGAGGTTTCAAACCTGTGACTCTCAGACTGACAGTCTAGCACCCTAGTCACCTAGACATCTGGGCTTATTATTTAAGCAAAACTGTAAAGTGGATAACAGACTTAGAAAGATATAAAACAGGTACATGTACAGTCAAAATTGCATTTGTTTTAGTCTAAATGTGGCTACAAGATATTTCCACATCATTCTTTGTCTAAAAACTACTAATCATTCAACATAATACAAACAATGCACCAAAACACAGGCAAATTGAACTGTGAATGGAAGAAATGGACAGTATATTTTATTTGTATTTAAAACACAATATTATATTTTAGGCATTCATATACATGTCTACCTACATTTTTCAAGTGATTTCATCAATATTTCCTTAATTGAAATAACTTAATATTACATTATTTGGAAAAAAACAAAAAAAAACACTCAATCAGAACTGTTTACATTTGAAATTTAATGCAACTGAACATTTTTATTATAATTAATTGTTACTTCAAATTAAATTCTTTTTTAATTTTTTAAAAAATTAAAACTAAGTTGACCTTTGGCAATTTCATAATTAGGCAAGAGCAGTTAAAATGCACAACTCAAATATTAAATTATGATGATTAAAATGACAATATTTAAAAGTGTGAAGAGTCTAAACATGCCTTCTCAATGAGGTCGATAGTAGGTTGAAGATCCAAACCAAAGTCAATGAACTTCCACTGTATGCCTTCCTTCTGGTATTCCTCTTGTTCCAAAATAAACATGGTGTGATTAAACAACTGCTGCAGTTTCTCATTGGTGAAGTTGATACACAGTTGCTCAAAAGAGTTCAGCTAAAAAGAATATTTGTTATTCTTCAAAACTTAAACCACCATATGTTTATAAGACACAACACAGCTGAGGAATGTATAGATATTTATATATCAAAATGAAGTATGACACACAAATTTAATTTTCATGTCACTTCAATAGAGTTTTATGTAAGATAACAAATAATATTTTTTGAATACATAGTTCAGTATCATCAGTGAAAATGTGTGCGCACATGTGCACACAGCACGTAAACACATATTTAACAACATTTCGTCAAAAGTATTACATGCAGTCAAATTTTCTGTAAATCATATAATTTCCTTTAACACTACTTTAATTTATTACAAACATTTTTCTACATATAGAAATGTAATTTGATCATATGGGATAATAAAAATGAATATGAATTAATGTCATGCCACTGAGACACATAATTATGGTTTAAGTTGCTTGCCACAATATTAGTAAACAGTTATTAAAGATAAAATCTGTTATAATAAATTATTAAAATAAGACTAAATGAAATACCCCAAAGTCTAAATTATTGTATACAAGTCTTAATCTCTTTAATAAATTCCTAATAAAGAAGTTAAAATGATTTACATTTGTCTGAAGACTACACTTTGATATGAAACTTCTAGAATAAATCTTGGATGTGAGTATATACTATATAAATATTAATTAATATTTACCATATTCTATTTATATTGCTTTTATATATATTTAACTTTGTATATAATCTGTATATAATGCTGTTATATTAATACTTGTATTTGCATTTTATGTTACACAATAATTTTATCCATGGATATACTCAAAGAAAGTTAATGCTTACCTCAAAAATTTCAAATCCAGCAATATCTAGAATACCAATGAAAGACGCTCCTTGCCGTTTTGTTTT
The DNA here is from genome assembly GCF_004210375.1 of Tachypleus tridentatus. Lineage (NCBI taxonomy): Eukaryota > Metazoa > Arthropoda > Merostomata > Xiphosura > Limulidae > Tachypleus > Tachypleus tridentatus. The sequence goes on along the minus strand of NC_134837.1, from coordinate 158,671,464 downwards.
ATCTAAGGAACGATTTATACGATGAACTAACCAGCGAAACATACGTTCATAGCAAGCTTTGGCTATAGCTTCCACAGCAAATTCCACCTTATGACAGAGAGAAACAAGACTTGCTGTTCGTAATAAATAACAACTCAAATGTTGAAGATCAATCAAAAATATTTGAAAGATGTCTGGCTGAACAAAATTGGCTCAAGTTAATCCAAAAAACATTACCAGTACAGACTATAAACCCAAGAATTTAACAACATGCTAAGATAAATACTCAGCTGTAAATTATATATATAATAACCTTAAATTTTTAACCCACTATACTTAACTTCATAAAGTTTGAACAATGCAATGCAATAGAAGGTGCAACATAAATCAGTGACCATTCACATACACTGAATAAAATTTAATGAAATTAAATAATTACATTCAAATGAAGCTAAATGAATAAACAAAATCATGAGGAAGGACTGTGTTAAAAACAGCAAATCCCAACCTCTGATTAATTATAACCATAACTTTTTAAGCCATGAAGGCTATTATACTTAACTTTATAAAGCGTGAACATATTTAATAACATTTCATCAAAAGTATTACATGCAGTCAAATTTTCTGTAAATCATATAACTTCATTTAACACTACGTTAACTTATTACAAACATTTTTATACATTTACAAATGTAATTTGATCATAAGGAATAATAAATTGAGTATGAATTAACATCATGCTATTGAAACACATAATTATGGTTTAAGTTGTTTGCCACAATATTAGTAAATATTCATTAAATAAAATCTTACAGAGGTTGAGATTTGCTGTTTTTAATGCAGTCCTTCCTCATGATTTTGTTTATTCATTTAGCTTCATTTGGATGTAATTATTTAATTTCACTAAAAATGTGCACTAAATTCTTGTCTCAGTTTATTAGTCAAACTAAGTGTGCCTTAATACATATTAATAGTATGTCAATTTTTACACTTCAGGGTGGACATTTGCATGCTTTTACACTGAAACCACATTTCAATGCCTTATTTTACAACATGGATTTATATCTATCTGTACACAGTTTCACATAAAAGGTTGGAACTAATATTTTATTTGAATTGTTGACAAAATAAATAAAACTTAGGTTTATAACTGAAAATGCACTGAAACAAATCATTGAAAGTATGCAAATAAATTAATATTCTGTGAGATATTAAAAGAAAGAATATGTATTAATTCAGATTATTAAAATTAAAAACAACTAGTTACCACAGGCATGAGTGTAATGTTACCCAAACAACTCTTGATAATGAAGAACTAAGAAGACTTGTTTGACATATTAGGTTTATCTTGATGTTGAAACATATGTAAGACATAATATGTACACTTTTGGAACTTCAATAATATAACTGCCTGATTAAATGCTTTTTATCTTCAACTAACTTACTAATGACCTTGGAGGTCATCTTTACTTTTATATACAAGTATCATTTAAAACATTAATTGCTCAAGTTTAAAGACATCAGTAACATAACATATATTTTCACTTCTATGTTACTTTGACTATTAATCTCAGGGATTCATTTTCATCATTACGAGCTACAACAACCTAAGAATTACAATTTTACAGGCACATAAACAACCATGATCATGATCAAAATAATGTGTAATATTTGATTACATCACAGTTTAAACTTACTAGTATTGTGTACAATATTGAAGATTGTATAAAAACAATAATGAAGAAAAGGAAAGAGGGCAATTCTGAGATATTAAATAAACTATGTCAATTTAATGGTTTAAAGTTTAGAGTCAAATGCAATAGTGAATATCACAAAGCTTTATAAAAGAATAACTAGTACAGAAAAAGAAAAATCAGAAACAGCATGTAGAGAAGAAATCAAGGAGTGATCACACAGTGAAACTAGTATGTTGAAAGGTCAAATCCTTCTTATGCTGAGTTGGAACATTTGGTGCCAAATTCCAGCTTAACTGTCACAAGCAAAGTAGTTTTCAGCTAACAGTTGGTACAGTTTTGCATTACTAGCTTAGTATATGGAATTAAAATTAACCTAAATCAGCTAAGCTGTCCAAACTCACAAAGTATTACTGGATTAATATAAAACTAAAAATATTATTAACAGTGGGTGTACCCAACTGATGACACAATGTATTATAACCTTTAAAAGGAACAAGTACATGACTAAATTACATATCAGATACTTTACCATCTTGATTCTAAACCAATCATGTATACAGACAGTTTGGTTTGCTTTCAACTCATCCTAGAATATTTGATCTGCTTTCATTTATTATTAAACCAGGTCAGTACTATCTCAGATGGGTTCAATATCTTACAGATTGCCAAAATTAAACACATCAAAATGTTACAAGATCCACCATGATTTGGGCATGATCTGGAAGCCTTAGCTCATGTTGCTATTCTAAGGATGATGCTTCACAAAAGAGCAACCAAAATTCTTGTCTCAAATTGATAATCCCTGACTATTATGTCATGAAGGCTGCTCCCTACTCCCTATCCTGTTATTGCTATATTTTGGTTGTTTGAAATATAATATATTATTATCTATAATTTTGTTAAACTTTGGCAATATATCATTTTTTCTTTTGCTAGAGATTCATTATTTATTTTCTTAAATGTTTAGTTACATAATCACCTGTTCTTTTGTCTGAGCTTTGGTGACATTATCTCTACCAACTTTGAGACGAGGCTTCAGAAAAGCTTTGGTCATCTCTGTAACACTGAGACCAAGCAAGTGACTTATCTTCTGAGCAACAGTGTTCTCTGGTAAAGTGGCCTGATCAGAGTTTCTTTCTTGATTAAATTTCATATTGCCAAACAATATCACTGCAGATACCAATCGAAATATACCTGCAGTGCACAAACAACAGTGTTTCACTCAAAATATACCAAAATCAATAAATACAAAATAAGTAATGTCATATACTTTATATGCAAAAGTTATCAGAAGTAGTTTTATTTCAAGGTTCATTAGTTAACTTGAAATTTAAACATCAAGTTCACTTTTAAGTTGCTTTTTTTATTGCTCATACAATGCATCTGTTTTTGAAATATAAAAGTATTAGATATATACACAGAAGTACTTACAAACATTATTTCAAAGACATACATTTTAAACTTATCTTCATGAATAAATTTTCTAATTCTGCTATAACATCCAAAATAAAAAGTACTGCTGTTCGTTTTAGAATTTGTAGTGCATACTAGCAGGATTTAGACATTTTGGTAATAAAGTTAAAAAAACAATATATAATAATATTAATAAAAAAAAACCTGTTTCAGTACATATTTTATCATTGAAGGTTCATCAGGGTTCACAGAACTATTTGATGTTCATTTTTTTTTCACCAAACAGTTCATGTACTACTAGTCATGATGAAGCTGTAATGGTGACACTTTGGCTAAAATCAAGTTTTTCTATTATAATGTGGAAAGTAAAAGTCATTTGTTTTCTAACTTTATTGTCCATATAAAAATAAAACAATGAATAAATGTGAAATTATACCTACATTTTTAAAACATGCACTTAAGATATTTTAAAGGACAAGCACTCACCACTGACATCATCTGAAGTAAATCCCATGATGTTCATAGCCTTAACAGTATTTTTGAACTCTTGTAAGTCATCAACACCAGAGACAGGCACATTACCATGTGTTAAAAAGCTGTAGTTCTTAAGGTCTTCAAGGAGAAACTCTTCTATAAAATGATAAAATACATATTTATACAGATTACTTTGTACTTAGGATAATGACAGACAATATATCATTCTTGATGATGAGAAACCCACTTGAAATAAAAATGTATCTCAGAATGGCTGGTATGGATATTAACACTTTTATTGATAAGGAGAGAACAATGTTTTACCATTTCTAGGTCATCTTCAGGTTCAAAAATGTAAGGTCAAAATGTTATTCTCTCCTTATCATTAAAAGTGTTAATACCCATACCAGCCATTCCAAGAGACAATTGCCAATAATTAGTTTTACTTAATCCAGTGTTCTTCAAGAAGGCTGGGATACATGAAATACAGAAGTGACTGGAACACTATTTATATAAGCTATTTGTACTACAAGAAGAGTTAATTACTGGGGTATATAATATCTCAAATATTATAATACACAAAACTAGTTAGTATTACATAGCTCAGGAGTTCACTTTCCTTGTAACTGTTGTACCTGATGATACCAGGTTGACCTTGTGAAATGATGTAGCCATAATTATTACACTCTATTTCTGATAACAAAACGTTTTAAGTTTTACATAATAGAGTACTGCCTTTAATTATTTGGTGTTTTCTTTGTTAAATGTGATCTTTGTTACATCTGCAGGTGATTTTGTAAGTTATACTTTTTATTTAGAAGGTAGTATAGTTAGAGAGGCCTTTGTCAATGAAATGCTAAGTGTCTTTCTACTTTGATGAACAGTACAGACGAATAACTCATTTAGAACATATTTTAAATTTTCACTAAGATTTCCAACATGGGGAAGTATCCACACCAATCCTGAAGTTGCCTTCTCATTATTCTTTCAGTATGATAATGTATTTCCATGACACAGCTAATTAATTTATTACATAAAGGATTTTGGTTGGTTAGTTTGGTGTTTTATGGTGCAAAAGCAACTAGGCTATCTATGCCTCACATAAAAGAAATAAGCAATTTCATAAAAAGTAATAAAATTATATAAAATTCATATGAATAGAAATACAAGACACAGATCACATAGATTTAAGTACACAAAACTTAAAGTCTGCAATAAACTTACTTTGTTCTTCTGGTGAAGCTCCACTCACAAGCTGGTAGAAAATATGAAAGGAACGCTCATTAACAGCCTGGCGAATGGCACGTGATTTTTCCAATAAATCTGTTGAGTTACTTAAAGAAAAATATTGAGTGTTTCTCATTATAAACAATGAATTTTATTAATGATAGGAAACTTTTAAGTTAATCTATCAATTCAAAGGACTTTAAAAAGGTTAATTTTGTTGCACACTTGGTTTCACTCAGAGCCAAAGCTCTGAGCTACTTTTATCATACTACCCACTGTCAAAAGTAACTGTTGAGCATTTCACTCATGCTAAGACCTGAGATAACATATGGTATATATCTACAGTTTTATTTTTTAAGTCACATTTTGAAATGTGAATGATAATGTGATTAGTTCCTAACAATTTTGTGTAGAATATCCTGCTGTTGAAATAACATTTGGCATTAACTTTATTCACGCCTGTTCTTCTGGCATTTCACAGGCGAACGCTGAGTTTTTCCTGCATGTGCAGCTCTTCATATGCAATGCAAAAAGTTCTGCAAACAGGGACAGATGAATATATGGAGAAGCATCATGGCTTACAATGTACAAAATAGAACTGTGACTATTTTCAAGTATAAAAATTTTAAACATAATTTGTATACAGTCTTTAAAACTCTGTGTATTTTGAGTATATCTAAAACTTACTGCTTCCCCTTTTTTAACATTCTTTTGTTGTAAAATTATGCAACCAAACACTAAATGCTGAAATTGTTCTCTGTGTTAGTTTTTGATATATTATTCTTTTCACGGCATGTAAGTATAAATGTACAATGAATACTCAAAATACCCTTAGTAAGTAAATATTAGGAGATTATCTGAGTTTTTAAATTAATGTCTTATGGTCTGTTAAGATTATCTTGTAACGAGTCTGTTTGGGTTAATAAAAGTCTTTATGTTAACTAGTAAGTTTTCAATATAATTTGATAACATATTAAACAAAATTTTTAAAAAATCACAGATGTACCAAGTTTTGATTCTTTATAAATGAAAAAGCAGTTGTTAACTTTCAATATACACAGAAGGATACAAGTTTCAATGTTGGCACCAGCAATGAACCCTGAAGCATCAAAATTGATTCGAATGAACTTTCCCTGAAAGACATTAACAGAACTAGATAAAAAAATTGTTAGAGCTTTTAATAATTACAAAATATTTTCTTGAGTTCAAAACATTGTTCTTATTACAAGCTAATATAATAAATATCAGCAAAAAAAGAATGTTTTTGAAACATACCAGTAGAAATAGCTTATATGTTTAGACTTTGTTTTTTAAAAACTTTTGAGGAATTAATTTTTAAAAACCATAATACTATATTTTAAAAATCTGCTTACAAATCTAGAAGAATTGTCATTTTTCACAGTTTTGGCATTTCCAAATGCTTCTAGGATAGGATTAGCTTGTAATAACTGTTGCTCTAGTTCTCCCTGAAAAACAAAAGGATAGCATTGAAGTAGTTCCTTCCTATAAGAGTTCACATATTGTTATCAGGAGCTTAATAACTGATTTTAATACTGTCATTGCTTTTTTCACAAAATATCACAGTAAAGATATAATTATTTCATGTTAATCTTTACAGTAAAAAGAAAACACTTTTCTTTCTAAATATCAGTGCTTTCATACCAATAATTACAATTATTTTAATGCAATTATATACATGTATATTCATATTTTTTTGTTGTTTTCTTTTTTGTATTCAAATAAGAAAAAATAAGTTTGTTTCAAGTTTGAACTTTATACTCAACTTTCTCAAAATGTAGAATGTGAAGTTAGTTTTATGTAAAATATTTTCCCTTCTAATTGCAAAACAGCTGAATAAGAAATGACATCAAAACAAACCCATTATGTGACAAATACTACCAACTATTAACAAAGTTAAAGAAGAGCCATAAAGTAGAAACTATCAATAATATATTAAAATAAAACATTTGGATAAAATATATTGCCTAAGTTTATCACTGCAAGGAGTCAAACCTCCTCATGAACCTATTATCAGATGAGAGATATTGTTAAGAATTAAATTTTGCAAATAATAGGATGCAAAACATTAAATAATGTGCTCCAAGAAAAACTGATTAAATTACACGAAAAATAAAAAAATTGTAAAATATTTTAACAGTTATTCCACTGTGATAGTTATTTATTTTGTTTATTAAAGATTAATAGCAGCTAAACTATAGTTGTATATTTAAAAATTGTCTACAATTACACTTATTGTCATGATCCTAATATTGTTATGTACAAATATTTAAAGGTGCTGTGACATTCTTTTTTTGTAAGCATGACACTGTATTATAAGAATAGTGTACAACTGTCACAGTTACTAAACATAAAATGATTATCTATCCCCACAAACTAGATAAGCCTGCCTGTAGTTTATTATGTATATAAGAAAGGTGCTAATAATTATACTATTCAAATTACATTACTTTATTCTGAGCATTATCATATAAAATCTTCAAATTACTATAAAGCATTTAACACAGAAAAGAACAACAGCATAAAATGGGTAAAAGTTATGCAAAATCATAAAAAACATAATTAGAAGAATACACATAAGAACAGATTCTTGTATGTGTCAAATAAAGTTAATCAAATAAATAACTACATTTTATTAGTCAAAAATTTAAAACCAGATTAGGTAAGAATAGGAAAAAATCTAGATATATCTTAAAGAGAAACATAACTTACATTTTTCAAACATGTAGATTAGCAATTCCACTACACTTTTAACATAACTAATCCTACACATCTATAATTCCAATACTATATTTTCACAAATTTTACACATTCTATATTTCTCTTACTTTTCTGCTTGAATGAGTGTGAGGGCTATACTTTAGTTATTAAGTTTTGGTATAAAGACTTCCTATGGGCTGAAAAGTGTATAAACTCATTCAATTTTAGCAGCTAGGATTATTTAAGTAACTATTATTATCATTATTAGTGTGTTTGATGTTGATAAGGATACAGCCTAATACAACCAGTTAATTCCATTTTAAAGGAACTTATTGTACTCAGATTTATTCAGATTAAATTAAAATCCTTGCAAAGCTAGTAGATGATGAGTTATTTGATAAAATAGACAATTTAATAATATGGTTGTGACATTACATACACACACACACAAATATATATACTACACATGTATAGAATATATATATATATTAGTATACACACATATATAACTTATTAAAACAGTAAGCACAAAATTAAGGCTACTGTTGGTTGTGTATGGCATATTAATTATGCCTCTGTCATAATTTATCATATCATGAAATGTACAATAAATTTATTGTACCTGTTAAAAACATAAATCAGTTGTGTGTCAGGTGAAAAGAAAACAATGGCACTGATTCATTTCCAGAATATAAAACTTCTATATTATGAAACACAAATGTAAGCAAAATTTTCAATAATTACCACAGTGCACAAAGATAATGTGGTACATTAACAGTATTTCATATTCACATGAATGTATAAATATTATATTTATCCTCCAGATATAGCATCTATTCCTCTGTTACTTTCTGTCTGTGTGCATGTGTGTATATATATTACACATTACTAATAAAATTGTAACCCAAAGCAAAGTACTTACTATCAGACTGATTTCTGAAGGTTGCTGCTCACAGGTGGAAGGAATGATGGGAAAAACAATGGATACCATGCATAATTAAAACATGCAAGCAGGCCAAAATAAGTATTAATAATTACAAATACATAAAAATTCATGCATTAAATCTCTGAAAACAAATTTACTTTCAAATCAATTATTGATTTCATTAAATTTTCATATTAACTTTATTATAACTTTCTCATAATTTTAGAATAAAGAGAAAAGCTCAGAATATTGGTGAAATTCAAAAATACTTTTTAAAACAATTTGATTAAAAGTTGAACAAAGAAATCAAAGATAATGTTCACTCTTTTTCACTAGTGCCCAGTTTCAGAAACATATTTCTCATAAATAAATATATACACTTATGTTAAAAATCTTCATGTTGCATCTTGGGAAAATATTTGATGTTAGCTAATAAAAACAAGATACATTTGGTTGCACCATTTTACTATCATTAGTTTGGTTTGTTTTTAATTTTGCACAAAGCTACTCAAGGGCTATCTGCTCTAGCTATCCCTAATTTAGCAGCGTAAGACTAGAGGGAAGGCAGCTAGTCATCACCACCCACTGCCAACTCTTGGGCCACTCTTTTACCAATGAATAGTGGGATTGACCATCACATTATAATGCCTCCAAGGTTGAAAGGGTGAGCATATTTGGTGCAATGGGGATTCAAACCTGCAACCCTCAGATTACAAGTTGAACGCTTTAACCCACCTGGCCATGCCAGGTTTTTAACTATCATTAACCATCAATTAAAGTTAATGTATGAGCGTAAGAAGTTAACTTATACACAGATTTTTCTCGTGTTAAAATCTATTAAGATGAAAAATACTGAAGGCTGTGCCATGAAACCAACTCACTTAAATAAATAATGCTTACTTTGTTGATTAACTAGCTGTTCACAAGTCATCCATACAAAAAAAGGTTAAAAGGACTATATCTATGATTACACAAAGTATATAAAATTAAAGTTGATTAAAGTTGTAGAAGGCCAATACAATCTGTGGAATTTGATATTGCTGTGCAAAATACAAAACCATGTTTCCCAAGATATATTAAATGGTACTGAAATATACAGATTTATTTAACAGAATTAGTTTGTAACTGTACTTCTTATGCATTGGGGTTCACACAATATATTGCAAGATAAAAATGCAAAGTACAAAAGCAAATCAAACAGATCAATAAATTATTTACACAGAAAAGTTACAATAATTATTTTCTAAGTACAAATATTTGGAAATAACATTAACACAATTATTTACTTGTACTGCAAAGTATGGGTGATGAGCCTCTAATATGGCAACTGGAATTCCATCCAACCAATAAATGTATATTACAGCATGCATGGAATATCACAAGAAGCATGACATAGCCTTGAAAAAAGTGACATCACATACAGAAATAAATATTAATAAATTTTGTAACATAATTTTGTCCAAGCCTGTATTATTATTATCATGCTGACTGTACTGGCCAACAACTCTGTTTTTGTTGGTTTTATAGTTCACATAAAAATTCATTAAAACAACTTACTGAAAGTCCTGATGATGTACTAACTCTTGGTTTGGAAGAGGCAACATATGCTAAATACTGGATTACTTTCTTTGTATTCTCTGTTTTTCCTGCTCCAGATTCTCCTCTTCAAATACATTAAATACTATTTTATAACACATAAATTCTTTATATAAATATTATAAAGTATGCTACTATTTGAAAGAATGTTCGTAGTGACATACTCATTACACAAGTTGGACAGTATATCAATATTTTTATGACGATGTTCATTATGTATAATGTTACTGCTAACATATGTAATAGTAAGAATGTTAAACAAAACATTATACATTCTATAACTATAAAGCACACCGTCACTTCTCACGCATTAACTGACACTTTGCTATGGTATGCAAGGATACAGTAGATTACACACAGCATGTAACATACCACACAGCAGAAAGAATAAAACTAGGTCATACATTGCTGTTGTACGTGTAAGTGTTATCCAACAAGTAAACACATGATACATAAAACTTGTGGTTTATAATAATACTATTAAATGTACCTGGTAATGCCAGGTTTTAAAGGTAACACTATAAACTGTTACACAATTTGCCTCCTTTCACTGTTAAGCTGTAGCACATTAATGTTTTCCAATGCAAAAATCCTTGTTATACGTGCACCATCAAACACCATTTTTACTTGGTTTTAGTTTAAGTTATTTTGCCAACAAAATTCTTACTGAAATGTGTTTTCACTTGTAATAAAACCCAAATAAATTTGAACCAGTTGTCAAATTTCTCATTAACTTAAACTTGATATCTGTGAAGGAGGATCTACCCGAGTTACTGTGTCATATTTCACTGAAACTGATTTAGCCAGTTCTTTATAACACCTTGTGATAAAACATGCACACTCTCCTTTTACAAATTAACACTGTGCATTGTTATCTGATATGTGCTACATAATACACTTTATATAGGCATATGATAGACTGTTATTAAGCACAAAAAAGATGGCAAACTGCCATCCAGCATATCAACAGGCAAAAGTTTGATAATCAGTATTTAACTACATGACCAACTGCTATCAGTATGCGAGTGAGAGCCTGTTTAACTATGTATAACTACATGATATTTATCACATATCAAATGGTTCATTTATGTACAACGTATCACTAAACAGGCTGTTCTGGATCCTGTAAATACATTAATGACTGTTATCCAGCATAAGCAAGTTTAGTTGATATTTTCTTAAAATAAACATTCTGAATTTCAATATAAACAAAGCATCAGGTAAAAATATTTGGTCTTGCACATGTTCATATAAATGATGACTAATTAAACACAAACATATTGTAGGGAGCTGGAAGGGACATCCTTGATGAACTAATAAGCTCCTTTCTTTTGTCCTATCAAAATTTTATGAACAAATTTATGAATAAGACATTTTATTCATATACTAAGTGTATAACTGAAACATTTAATCTTAACACAATAGGGTTTACAATATTATTTTATGCTAGTCATATAAATACTGTATTACAGAAACCGGAATTAAGCTAACCTACGAGTTCATAAACTTTCCAAATCAAGACCAACCTGAGTAGGCAAAAACTTTTCTGGGTACCATGCTCAACATAAAGAGTGGGGGTTATCCTAATATACTTCAGTAAGTCTAGTAGTGCTCATGACAAAAATGAAAAACTATATAACCCAAGCACTTTTAGACGGTGGACCTTTCAAAAGCACTTAGGTTATTTTTTTTATTAATTTCTTTCAAGACTTATTGAGCATGCATGTTTTTCTATCATCTAGTGGTTCTCTTATATTCTAAATTTGCTTGAATTTTTTATTCAAAACATTTTATAATTATTAATTCATTAATAATTTTACAGTGTTGTGACTGGAACCAACCTCAATACCTTTTGGAGCCCATAGTGGGTAGTCGTTTGTTTTGAATTTTGTACAAAGCAATACAAAGGTTATCTGTACTGCCTATCCTTACTTTAGCAGTGAAGAACAAGAGGGAAGGCAATTAGTCATTACTAACCACTGCAAACTGTTGGATTGACCATCACAATATAACATAGCAATGGCTAAAAGGATTAACATGTTTGTTGGTATGGGAATTTAAGCCTATGACCCTCAGATTTTGAGTCAAGCACCCCAACCACCTAGCCATGTTAGGCCCAAAGGGTAATGACCCACAGTTTGAGAACCCTGAATTAGTCAGTATTGCATGATACTTACGTGCAAAGAATGGACTGATCTTCTCTATCTGAAAAAGAATAAATTGAAGGAATCAGAGCAGTGAAATTTAAAAATTTTCATTTGCAAATTATTGATAATTACATAAATTAAGCAAAATACATTTTTAAAAAATATTTCTAAAGTAAAAAATTATTAACTCATTTCTTACACAATTCCTTACTTCACAATGTGAATAGTTTTAAAATAATGAGTTTTAACAAAATTACTTAACTAATTTGTGTTTTGTATTCTCACTTTATTCTTTCTGTAAAACTATGTATTTCTATCAATGTCAGTTAATATAACTTAAATCTTTATTTGTAATATAAATAACTTTGAAATTTAGTTTCTTATTTATTGACTACTTCAAGCTTTAAAAAAACCAAAAAGAAAATGATTAATTACTGAAGTAAACATTGATTAATAATATTTAAAAATACAACATTACTTATATCTAAAATTAACCTTAATAAATATTTTGACTACCAGTGAACTTAGTTTTTTTTTAATTAAGAGAAACTATTAATGAAAATGCAAATTTTGAATGTTGAATTTGAAACATCAAAAGTAGATAGTTAGAAAACAATTCAATTTTCAGTTATTTATTTTTAATTATCTTATCACAGAATGTATAAATAATTATTGCATCTATGCTGTTAAACATATGACCTACATATTTTGACATATTTTTTTAAATTGCAGCAGCACCCTCTATTATATGTAAAACTTGTTGGATGTCATTGGAAGAAACAGCTCAAAAATATATTTCCTAATGCTACTTAATTTCAACTTAAATTGTACTTGTTCTGTTACTTCATAGGAGTTGCAGTGAGATACGAACTGAAAATATGTCATTCTCTATGCTCAACTCCATAATACCACCTTACAATCAACAGGTTACATTTTAGATGTTGAACACGTCAGAGATAATGTTTACTATTTGGTCTCTAATGGTTATTTGAACAATTATATCTGTATTTATTAGACCATTCGAGAAAAGGAAATGTTAATAAAACAATAAAGCAAAGAAACTCATAACGTGTACATGAGGTATCATGCTCCATGCCTCCATAGCAGTGGGTCAAACCCAAAATGTTCATTAATTAGATTGTGACCGTTGAAATTAGGCAAGGAAGTACGGGTCTACAAACGTGAGCTGCCTCTTATTTTGCTTATACCTTTCCCGCCTTTCTTATTTCACTTCTTTTGTCGTTATTTGTTTTTATCTTATCGATTTTCCTCCTTATTCTGTCGTACGTAAATATATGCACGCACTATCATGTCGGTTCAAAGCATGAATTGTCATCCAAAGGTTTGCACTGTCACAGTCTTTGTTTCAATAGAAGTTTTAAGATTTTGCGAGTGAAAGCAAAGAAGAATGTAAGTCAATCTCAATTCATGTACCGAAGAGTCCTTTCGACAGCCATAGGTGAGGTCGAGGTGTTACTTATGTAATTACTTCCACGAATGACAGCTGCTATAATATAAGCTTGGTTACGTAAATGAACTGTAATTACTGCTATTCTTATTTTTCATTTATATATATCAGAATTCAGGTAACATTTTCTTTGTTATTGCTGGTTTTTAACACCAAATTATTTATTATTTTTACCTGAATTAACTTTATTATCAATCAGAACTGGCGAGTTAAAAAGTTTGTTTTCTTGTTCCCATAGTGGTTCAAGCAACCAAAGTATCAATGGAAGAAAGTTCAATTAGTAATTCCAGAACTTAAGAGAAAGCAAAAACAAAAAACGTAATTATATGTCTACCCTATAATACACGCCAAATCCAGGGACGATGAAGCCTTCTGTCAACACTAGAGTTTATTTTTATAAGGCCAGCTGGAATACGACAGACACATTTGTGGTTGAAGTATTATTTATATCATATTTTCTCATCAATGTAACTGTTTTGGCGAAAATTTTCCCTGTAAATAGTGAACAACAGTAGACTAAAATGATATAGAAATTCGATCTCATAGGCCTAAGAAACCGTTGTTGAGGACATTTGACTTTCTTCCTAGTTCTTTATTTAAATCAGCATACATTCTAATTAAAACAAATTGTATTTAGAATAGTGATACCACTTGAGATATGCCGGGCTATTCACCTGTTTTCCAGTTTCAGGTCATTCACGTGTTAATAAAACAGTTTCGCACCTCTAAATAAACTTTAGCCACACAAAAACCTCATTTATAACAAGAGTTAGCACTTCAGTTGTCAGGAGTTATATGCGAGTTGCACTCATATGTTACGGCCTTAAGGCCTTTTGTCAAAACTTCTGACGAATGCATATACTAGAACCTAAGTAAGAAATTTATATGCCTAGGTGTATCAGACAGTACCTTTATAGGTGAAATCATGACACTACACTAGTCAATGAATATGCAATTATATTTATTACGGTTTTCGAAAGAAAAACGATTTGTTATTTGGAATTTCGCGCAAAGCTACAAGAGGGCTATCTGCGTTAGCCGTCCCTAATTTTACAGTGTAAGACTAGAGGGAAGGCAACTAGTCATCACCACTCTCTTACTAACGAACAGTGGGATTAACCGTCACATTATAACGCCCCCACGGCTAAAAGGGCGAGCATGTTTGGTGCGACCGGGATTAGAACCCGCAACTCTCGGATTACGAGTCGAACGCCTCAACCACCTGGCTATGCCGGGCAAGAAAAAAAAAACGCACTATTTAGTTGTAATATATCTTTCATGCTGCATTTAATCTTTACATTAAAGATGGTGTGAGTGCGTGTGTGTGTTTTTCTTACAACAAAGCCACATCGGGCTATCTGCTGAGCCCACCGAGAGGAATCGAGCCCCCGATTTTAACGTTGTAAATCCGTAGACATACCGTTGTACTAGCGGGGGGCTTAGAGATGGTTCTAGGGTCTCATTGTTGGATCGGTGGAATTATATTGGAGTTCTTGGATGCTACGATATTTTAAATATCGCATATCAATAAGTTGTTAACGAGATAACTTAGCAGCCTTAGGCGACACTATACATCCGCATTTCATAATTTCAAAAATTCGGTAACTTTGAACATTTAATTTTTACTAAAACATTGATGGTAATAAATGTTTTCTAAAAATTTTACAGTGGAACAAATACCTAAGATTACTTGAAAAAGGAAAGATTTATGTAAACATTTGTCCGAGAAAATATTAACTTGAAAATTATAATCGAAGATTGCGCACCCCTCCCCTCCTAGGCTTTGCCTGAAGCCCGAATGCTGTACCTTGTAACATATTCCTATACGATGCGTCTGTGACGGCGAAGATGTGAGGCGGGACTTCATGGCGTTTCTTCCCTTTATACAGTTCGATGACTTTCTTTGTATAAATGGGCAGCCTCTTGTATGGGTTGATGACAACACAGAATAGCCCTGAGTAAGTCTGCATAAAATAAGAAACACAAGTCATGAAGTAAAATATTCGTTGTTTTTTTCTAAACTAAGTTTTAGAAAACATGTTACAAGCAGTAAGCTTAGAATACCAAATGATAAAAGAAAAACATTTATTCACGTCTTACCTTGTAGTGTTCTTTTCTGGTTTAAAATATGGCCTTCTGTTTTTCTTTTTCAAATTGTACTAATCTTATATAGAAATTATTCTTTTGTTGAGACTAAATATTTACTCTCTCTCTCTGTATATATATATAGACGCTCGACTCGTAGTTTGATATAGCGGGGATTCGAACCCCAGACCCTCAAAAATTCTCACTCTTTAAGCCGTGGGGGCGTTATAATGTTACATTCAATCGTCACTCAAGTACATTCAATTTCCTTACAGCACCACCTCGAGAAACAAACTTTCTGATGATATAGATTCGAATTTTCTAAATTTATTTTACTCGTTCTCGAATTGCCCATATCTCGGTACAAGTAAAAACAATGTCCGGATAACAATATATGATATTATGGATTTTACACACACACACACATATAAATACAGTAGCGCATCCTGTATTACTTAATTAATAAAGTGATTATAAAATGACAATTGCTATGGCATCCAAGTCTCAAATGTAACTGATTTTTTTTTTTACTTTATGATATAATTTCAACTAGTAATTTGGTAGATAAAATATGTTTTGTTTCCCCAACAAATAACATAAAATGCAGAAAGGTATGATCAACTATTTACAATGTTTCGGGTATTTTAATGTTTTGTTTAAATGCTGTGTTCACATATATTTATGATGATATAAATATATGTTACAAGTCTAAAGAAATATACATGCAAAGATAGAAAAACTTGTAGTTCTGTAATAATATTTTCTAACGTTTAAGCGTCGCCATACTAATTATTTTTGTTTTACAAGGACGATTTTCCCTTTGTATTTCACACTTCTATGATCTAACAATATACACTATTGCGTCACAACAAAAGCCGTACACTGCGTATCTCTTGAACGCAAGTGCTCTTTTCTTCGTAATGTAAGGGCAACAATAATACTAAATCTCCAAACATACTTTTATTTGTGTGGTTATCGAATGCGTTATAATTATTGTCTACTGGTTACATGATAATCCTGTCAAACAAATAGTCAATGAATCACATGCTAATTTTTACACTTCTGTATTTCTTTTGTCATAAGAAGGAATAATT
This sequence comes from Tachypleus tridentatus, assembly GCF_004210375.1. Lineage (NCBI taxonomy): Eukaryota > Metazoa > Arthropoda > Merostomata > Xiphosura > Limulidae > Tachypleus > Tachypleus tridentatus. Next base: position 158,654,641 of record NC_134837.1, on the reverse strand, counting down.
ATCAATTAGTTACCTACACTTTCGGATATTTCCCTAAGTCGTTATTAGTCAATCAGCAGTAAAATTACAATCAAATTAGATGCCGTACGTGCTTTCAAATCGTTTCATGAAAACAAACAAAACTTCGGCAAAATATTTGTCGCAAGCTTTCGAACGGACAAAAATCATTTATACAATTTTGAAAGCAAGTGTAATGACTGAAATTATGTAAAAAAAAAAAAAAAAAAGATACTTCTGAATGTTGGTAATACATACATCATAAAGACAAACAGTGTTTCTTTTACTCTACTATTTGAAGCCAGAAGCTGTTATCATATCCACACTGAACACAGTCTAATTATAATAAACCTGTAGTATAAAAGAATATCATTGTTGTTTATTTAAATCATAAAAAAAATGGTAAAAGTCATATAGGCAAACTATATCGCACGTTTAAACAAAGTGTTATTCGACTAATCCAGATAGATAAAAACCTTTTCTTACAACCCTGTACAATGAAATTATCTGGTTACGAACGCCAGCTGAGAAGTGAAAATAAGCTACAATTTTGTACCAAATATTACAAAACATCGAAATTTCAAGAATTCTCGCCGTGAGTCTCCCTCCCACGACGGTCGAACTTACACCTGCTTCCTTAATAACACTCACCCCCACGGCTAAATATTCGTCACTGCCTATAGCTGTCGTAATATGCGTGCGTGTATTTTGTGTAGATCTTTAATAGAGTAAAAAACAAAGAAACGAAAATACCAACATATATATTCTCGAATGATATTCTATCTTTGATTAAAAAACAAGTTTAATGGTTATGAAAAAGTTCATTCAATTTTTTATTTCTCTATGTACAAAAACAAAAAAATACTCTTCCAGACTGTGTGATGTGTTTATCTTTGCCTAGTAACCCCATTTAACCAGACTGGGTTGTTTTTTACGTTGGCATGTCACTAATTCATATCTCACTGGCTCTCACCTTATTTTTTCACAATTGTCCGTTTCATTTTTTTAGGCGGGGAAGCGACTGAACAACATGCTGGGCGTCGCTATAAATATAACTGATCTTATTCGATTCTTTACGGAAAACTTCCATCAGATGAAATAGTGTTGGGATGAATTTGTTAACTATGAAGTTCTATTAGATGGGGAGAAAAACTCGCAGAGTCTTAGCTTACGAAACCTTTAAGATTAGAACGAAGTCATCGCCAATTGCTGTATTTTTTGTTATTGTTCAATATTATTCCGCCAGCTTACAATAAAAATGGTTGAGTATTGTAATAAAACCTAGGCAATGTTACTAAGCACACCAATGCGCATTGTGTAAGGTAATTTGTAAGTGTATTTGATTACCCTATCAAAGAGAAGTGGCTGTACGACTAACCATTGATTCCAAGTTGCTTTAATGTAGTCTGTGGTTTAAACAAGACTCACCTCCCCCGCTGGTACAGCGGTAAGTCTACTGATTTACAACGCTAAAATCAGGGGTTCGATTTCCTTTGGTTGACTCGGCATATAGTCCAATGTGGATTTGCTATAAGAGGACACACACACACACAAAACCTCACAATCTACATCAAGCATACATTTTTAGCTGCGTGTAGACAATGGATGTAATTTAAATGTTTATTTGGCAGACACAACGCATGTACCATAGTAATGATTATTAACTTAATGTTGGAACTGTATGGATGTCACGTTTCATTTGTGTATGTATAGAGTTCCTGCCCTTTCGGACAACACACTGACAGAATCGTTGTTTGTTTTTTTAACTTGTGCCTTGCTACATAAACATACAAAAACGTTAAGCAAACATATAGGTTGTCACTTACAATAAAAACCTCTTAAGTTGTAGTATACAAGACAGCATGAAACTCCGTTTCGAGCATCTGATCAGCAATCACGATGATATTTAGTGTTGAACTTTAGCCAACAATGTGCAACTGCGAATTTTATAAATAACAGTTAAATTGTCAGTCTTGAAATTGACTACAAGGAGTCGCAAGTATCGTGCAAGCAATAGATGGTGATACTATGCGAAAGTGAAGCAGAAATTGTTGTGGCTATATATTTTATTTAGAAAACGTTTAATTCAAAATGAAGTGTGCAGTGGTGACGGCTCACCAGTTTAAGATCGCCACAGTGGAAAAGGATCGTAGAAGGATCGTCACGACCCAGACTCCATGAGAAATGGTGGAAGTATATTAATATGATCAATTTATAATTTTATTAATCACGTTTTCGACCTTGTAATGTGTTTAGAATGCCACTTTAACAATAACTCTGACCAGCTGTAGGAAAACCGTGACGGCCCTTACTGTGGCCAGCGGGAAAGGAGGAAATATAAGAAACATTAAAAAATGCTTAATTGTACATATATGCTATTATCTTATGACAAGATGTCTTCTTTTTATATATAGATACACACACACAAACGTGTCAATGCAGTGCTTTTTAGTTTTGTTTGGGCTTGTTTTTGTTTATAACAAATTATATATAATATAAGAATTTATAATTTACAATGAATTAACTATATAGCCATGGATACTATAAATAAAACACACACAGTAGGCAACATGGGTATATAAAAATCACATGCGATCACAAAATCCAGTCCATGCACCATTCCATTATAATTGAGTAGTCCCTCCAATCCAGTGTTTTTATAGGCTCCAAACACACAGCTACAGTGGATAAACATTGTAACTATATATATTTTATAAAGACATGAAAACAGTAGTTATACATACGTTTTACAAACATATACATAACATATGGTATATAGGCTACCATGCATCATAGTGATCACACATACAGTACCACTATCAAAAATAACATTGTAGCAATATCAGGAACAACAGCCATCCAATCTCCCTGAAGCCAATCCAAAGGTTGCCATTGTTTCCCGATAGAGCATCATACACCAACTACGTATTACAATAAAATATTTCAAACAGGACAGTGTCGCTGTTATACAGACTTATATCCATGATGGACATTAAAAGAAAAAAAATAAATAAAGAAACAAAACTATTAAAATGTTAATTTAAAAAGGTGAAATAGGGATCTTTAAAAATTACAAAAACAAGTGAAAATGCAACAGCAAAGAAGCTTACGATTTGGGACATAGGGTTGACATTATTTCTTTAAGCTACAAACTCCTATCTCTTAAATATTACAGCTGTTAGACATCTAATATAAGAACATAATATCAAAATTATGCCTCAAACCTTAAGACAAATGAAATAAAGTTATGGTGATCATATACTTAAAAAATGTTAGTGTGTTTGTGTTTTTCTTTTAGCAAAGCCACAAAGGCTATCTGCTCAGCCCACCGAGGGGAATCGAACCCCTGATTTTAGCGTTGTAAATCCGGAGACATACCGCTGTACTAGCGGGGGGCTAAAAAATGTTAGAATGACTAAAAAATTCCGAACTAACTTGGAGACGTGTATTTAATGCGTTGTTCTAGATTTTTCTTCGTATACACTGGAACGAGGTTACTTATATTTCATTTCTAGAATACTGATAACAAAACGTGTATGATATTTATTTTAGTATCATTTCTAAAGCAGACATATAATAAGATAAAATATATAATAATATATAAAATATAATAAAATACATTTGCAAGCTTAAACCAACAACGTAAACTCTTCTAATCTACACGTAACGAACCTTGTAGACTTATGAAATTACGTTTTCAGATATGGAGGAAATTCAAGTTGCTGATGAGATACTAACGAAAACTGTATATTATAAAGCAGGCATTAATTACAGAAGAAACCAGATTTACAACACAGGTACTAATAAGGTTACTCATAACAGCTTTATAAATTAGGTACTAATTACACGGTATACCAGCTTCACGAAACAAGTACAGATAGAAGTGTACATTAACTACAAGTATATGCAAGTACATGTATCGAAGTAGTAAACTGATATAAACATTGACAGAGCAATCCCAAGAAACAGCTATATATGTGTTAGACCATCTAATATTGAGTGTATCTTTCAATTACTTGTATACTTACACAAACACGAGACCCAACCATTTTCCCTTTACACACTCTATAATAACATAAACGCACATTCAGAGATAACTTCACCAACAGCCAAGTATTACATGCACTTCGTCTTACGAATTACCTTTTAAGCAAATATGGTTCATAGAGCCTGAGATTTAAGACCAATTAATAGTTTAATACAATCGCTCTCATCAAGGAGTTAGTCCTTCACTTTTCTTTTTGTTTATTTGGTATAGCCTATTTGTATAAACGCCATGAATTATAACATAGAAACATATGGTAGATGAATACCGATGGAATCATTTGAAATTGTTTTGGATAAAATTATAATAATGTTATGAACCATCACATGATTTTCAAAACAGATAATATTAAAAGAAACTAAAATATAAACGCTCGTGCATACTTCCCCTCCCGCCATATAGTTTATTTACATCTTGTTTATTTGATGCCGTAGTATTTTTATATTTCTATACACTAGACGAAAGAATTAAATAAGACGCATGCCCTAATGAAAGATCACGTGACTAGTCCAGAAAACCAACAACTCTTAACTAGCTCTCGCCTCTTACAAGATACTCCTTCCTTTTTAGCATTCCACTTCCTGTCATGGATAACATATCCTCTCTTCCTGCCGAAGTTACTTGTGCTGCAACTTTGAAAAAAGTGAGATACACGTGAGTAACGTGTGCTTCACAGACTACAGCGTTACAAATGTACGAAAAACAAAATTTGTACACCACCGTCTACCTATTTCTTCGTCATAAATTTAATAACGCCAAACGATATTTCAGAAGTTTTACTTTGTTTATGCTAACGCACAAAGTTATACAATGGGCTCTCTGCCATGTACCCACTATGAGGTACTGAAACCCTACTTTTAGCATTTAAGCCCTCCTGCATATCGCTAAGCCATTGTATGAGGGAGGGGGAGGACATTTAAGCCCACGGGAAACCGTTTTTACTTTTGGGATGTTGAATTCACATCGCCCGAAGCCAGGTACATGTTTTAGCATCACAGTTTGTCGATTTATAAATAGTTTTATTCTGTCATATCGTTAGTTAACATCTCCATGTACACTCCAGAGGAGCCACGCAAGTTTCGCAAAATCTTGAACTGCGGAAGACTATCACGTACACAGCAACTTTCAAAAGTGTGTACCTCTAAGGCAACCTATATACTTGAATAACATAACTTTTCCATTCACAACCATTCAAATAGGACAAACAGTACTTTCCATTAACGCCGTAAGGATGTTAGATATTATTACGAAGACCGGTAGTCTAACTGCCAGCCGTAGAAATAATGTGTAGTAAAATAGAATGTACAAATTGCGTTTTAACATACATACGCAATTTATCTGTACAACATCAAATGCGTATAAGCGATTACTACGATCTAAACAAACCTGATGAGAATTATACAATTTGTTATTATTATTGTTACTACAGATCTGCATGTCAAACAAACAGAGATCACGAGAGCAAAACTGTTATAAAAATATATTAAATTGTGTAATTTATACAAAAAAATAAAAATAAACGGTATGATTTTAAAGTGAAAACGTCTGCGGCCATAGTAACCAAAAGTACTAGGGATATTTAGCCTGTTAGACATAATCCAAATAAATGATGCAAAACTGGAAAGCAAGCTGGAGATTCAATAAGGAGTTATTATTTTACCGCCAGGACCCACAATATCAAAGATCCGTCTGTTGTTGTTTTTGAATTTCGCGCAAAGCTACTCGAGGGCTATCTGCGCTAGCCGTCCCTAATTTAACAGTGTAAGACTAGAGGGAAGGCATCTAGTCATCACCACCCACCGCCAACTCTTGGGCTACTCTTTTACCAACAAATAGTAGGATTGACCGTCACATTATAACACCCCCACGGCTGGAAAGGCGAACATGTTTGGTGCAACCGGGATTCGAACCCGCTTAGATGCACACCGCACCAATCTGGGCTGCCAACAGCACTTGACTAATTGTATTCATTGTTAAATAAAAGCAAAATCCTAAAGAGTTTTTATCCTACTCGTTTGTGAAAGTGTTTCGTGGGACGGGGAGGAAGCAGATATATATATATATATATTAAGACAGAAAAGTAGAATATCCGAGTATTTTGAGTTTCGGACAATATTTTTTTCTCAGTTTTGTATCCACTTCATAATGAAAATATGGAACTAGTTGTACTAAGTATAAACACAGGTGTATTTGATATTTGCGTGAGTGTGTACCGATTTGTTAAAACGTTCGAACGCATTAACACGCTTGGCCATGCCGGGCCCTCCACGATCCCACTAACATTCAACGTCTCTAGCTTAAATGACACCGTTTATACTTTTTTAAAAATAACTTTACATTTTTCTCTTCTACAGTGATGTCCAGAAAACTCACTTGTAGAGAAATATATATGCAAAAACGGCTCGTTTGGGTTGAGAAAATATTTTACGTAGAAGAGCGAACAACGTTTCGACCTTCTTCGGTCATTATTTTCTCAACCCAGACGAGCCATTTTTGCATATATATTTCTCTTCTACAGTTTTACCAGCGCGTTCCTGTTTTTGTTGGCACGTACATCAATACAAATGTTATATTTCTACATAATATACATATAAAACCTGTCATTCGTGGCAATTTTAATAAAAACTACGGCTTCTTTGTTGATTCGCGAGTGTTGTATTTTAGATTCCACCTCGTGTGCATATATATTGTGTATATGAAGATCAGTGGTTCCAAATGTTTTATTTTTTCGCTCAGAACACTCTAATCAACTTACACTGATTTGCACGACACCCCTTTTGCCAGGTGTAAGATCATTTTGCAGTTTGTGTTCTTAATTATTATTCGTTTGGTGAAACTCCAAAAACTTTCTGCGACACACTAGTGTGTCACGACACGTAGTTTAGAAACCACTGGCTTAGATGCACACCGCACCAATCTGGGCTGTCAACAGCACTTCACTAATTGTATTCATTGTAAATAAAAGCAAAATCCTAAAGAGTTTTTATCCTACTCGTTTGTGAAAGTGATTCGTGGGACGGGGAGGAAGCAGATATATATATATATTTTAAGACAGAAAAGTAGAATATCCGAGTATTTTGAGTTTCGGACAATATTTTTTTTTCTCAGTTTTGTATCCACTTCATAATGAAAATATGGAACTAGTTGTACTAAGTATAAACACAGGTGTGTTTGATATTTGCGTGAGTGTGTACCGATTTGTTAAAACGTATACTTGGGGCACTTGACCAAAATGTACTATACTTATAGCGAAGTAAGATGAGGTCTTAAAAAGTCACTTTTATTTGTTTACTTTCGACATTGTTATAAACATTTATATATTTCATCACCTTCCTGCCAAAGAGAAGTATTTTTTGCATCATAGCTACTCAAAAGCAAGTTTCCGTTTTGTTCTGACAAAGAAATTAGATACTTCCTACTAAATCAAACAGGGCCTGGCATGGCCTAGCGCGTAAAGCGTGCAACTCGTAATCCGAGGGTTGCGGGTTCGCGCCCGCGCCAAACATGCTCGCCCTCCCAGCCGTGGGGGCGTTATAATGTGACGGTCAATCCCAGTATTCGTTGGTAAGAGAGTAGCCCAAGAGTTGGCGGTGGGTGGTGATGACTAGCTGCCTTCCCTCTAGTCTTACACTGCTAAATTACGGACTGCTAACGCAAATAGCCCCCGTATAGCTTTGCGCGAAATTCAAAACAAACAAACAATATGCTCGCCACTTTATCCGGGTGACAGTCACTCTCGTCAATAAAGTATACAATCTAACGGAGGTAGATAACGTTGATTATTTGCCTTTTTTCTAGTTCCGTGGTACGAAAATTGTAGGAGCAAATACGGATAGCGAGGTCAGCCTTAGATCATAGACCTTAAACTTTAAACAGTTCATTAACTGTACATGGACATCGGGTTTTTAAGGTTACGTTTAAGAAAGCCAAAGGAACAAACATCACTTGGAAACGAACTGGGTAACTTGCCAAGTACGCAGTAGGACAAAACCACTACGATCAGTTTTAGCCATTTTTTTTCTCAAGAAAACAACTGTAACTTGATTCCGAGGTGTGGCTAGAAGCTCGAGATTTTGGCTTGCGACCTAATTAACTTCAAATCCTTGTTTATGATTTTGATAACGGTACTGGCAGATATGATTAGTTTTATCGCTGTGGCTTTTTTTGAGCCAGGGGCTACACTTTTAACATAGCTTTCACCTTACAGATGGGGTGGTCACTCCGGATTGGCTTATGGCATGGTATGGTTACGGACATAACTATATATTTTAAATGCTTTGCAATGGAAGTTTATCTGTTTGGTGGAAGAAAATGGAAGGCCATTTCCTTCTTCAAAATTTTGTCCTTATGGTATTATCCTAAAGCCATGAATATATAAGTATGGTAAATGTATGTGGCCCTTGACGCCACGGCTCGCAACTACGAAAACACGCCACTGCATTAACGTATACAAGCCGTTTACATAAAATGCAATTAACCCTATACTTACATACACGAGATAGAATTTTAAATCACTGCATATTCACCCATTTGTTAAACAATATCTACAAATGATGACGGTAGAAAACATATTTATCCAAACGTGTAACTTGTCGTAAACACGTTCTTGGATGAAATTTTGAACTATTAGATTATTTTAAGGGATTGCTACTGTCATTCAGTTAAACTAAGTTATAAAAAATAACATTAAAGTGAAAAAAGACCAAACCGTAATACGCACGGGGTAAAAAAATGAAAATTCAAGACTTCACGTCTTCTTGACAGTGACATTCACTTAAACTGGAACAAAAATAGTTGCTGGCGCAAAAGAAAGAATGTCCTCGACTTGGCCGAGCTCCAAGTAGTTGAAAAAAAATAATAATTTATCTCCATTCTCGCTAACATGCAGATTTCGTCGAACCATGTGGTCGCTCGTTTCCGTCCATAAAATGATAAAACTTCACAGAGCGCGTCTGGCTTCGTTCCGTTAAGAGATGCGCGAAAGTAGTTCTTAGGTATACATCCACACTCCTTTAGATGTGCGCATCTAAGAACAATGTATATTGTGTATGCAAGTCCTGCGAATGTACAAAATTCCTTTAGACATAAAAGCCAAAACCTTTTCCAAAGTGTCATCATTCCACCCAACGTGCACGCTAACAATGTCGTACTTACGTTTCGCTCATGCAAGACATAAGCATTGTACGTACACAGTTACGGAATCGTTTCTAAATTTTCTTCCACCTTTGATGCAGTCGTGTTTCCAGTTTGCCGTTACACTGTTCGATGTTTATGTCACTCAATAATACAAGTCATCCATTTATACAAGTATATATTCAAACTCTCTACAATATATCTGTGTAAATAGAGTCCAATTTTTCACTAAATTATTTTTCACAATCTTGTTTTCGCAGCCTAGACTCTTTAGTCAAAATTCATAAAACATTTAATTTGCGAAAGAAAAATCCGTTAAATTGGTTTGTTTTGAATTTCGCGCAAAGCTACACGAGGGTTATCTGCGCTAAACGTCCCGTTTGTTTGTTTGTTTGAATTTTGCACAAAGATACTCGAGGGCTATCTATGCTAGCCGTCCCTAATTTAGCAGTGTAAGGCGTGAGATTCGTAATCTGAGGGTCGCGGGTTCGCATCCCCGTTGCGCCAAACATGCTCGCCCTTTCAGCCGTGGGGGTGTTATAATGTGACGGTCAATTCCACTATTCGTCGGTAAAAGAGTAGCCCAAGAGTTGGCGGTGGGTGGTGATGACTAGCTGCCTTCCCTCTAGTCTTACACTGCTATATTAGGGACGGCTAGCGCAGATAGCCATCGAGTAGCTTTGCGCGAAAATTCAAAAACAAACAAAACAATTATCAAACATATTTGAGCTGTCATCCGCAACGTCGAGAAAGATGTTTTAGAATGGTATGTTAAGTATTAAATATTAAATTCTGATCATAATATTTATTATTTACAGCTGATCACATGTGATGACGCCACTGACCTTGTTTAAAAGTAATTATGCAAAAGTCTTGTATTAAATGAATAATGAACGTACTGGGAAACAATGAAAGTAATTTGTGCTAACTGCAGACATGAACAAACAAAATCCAAGTTAGTTGTTAAAAAACAACAACAAGGAAGAGAGGTAATTAGTGAAAAAAGCAGGGGTACTGCCAGCGTATTCACTGTGAAAAAAAATTGAGGGGCTGCACTTCAAATCTTGTAAGCACACATAGTGTAGTATTTAGAAAATGAATTAACTTTAACAGTAAGCACTGTCCGTTGGGTGTGGTACTATGTGGTGGTAAAGGGGAGTCTAAGACACATTCTGGAAAGTGATATTTCTAGCAAACTTCCACTTCCAGGACAAAAAACCGTTCGTTACTAAATTACACTTGCATATTCTGCAATAAACAACTATTGATTGAGCGTAAGAGTACATCATCGCAGGGAGTGGTCCTTAATTTATGTTAAAAACATTAAAATAGAACATAAGTGCAGATCCCTAAATAGGAAACTCAGCAGCCATGTTAAACCATCATATTCAATAAATGAAAGTAGAGCATACGCGCCAAATCGTAGTTGGGCAATCGCCCATGGTAAGCCATTTCACAACGTGCTAAAAAACGGTACGCATGTATTGAGAGGTATTTAATGAGACAGGTTAGAAACGGTCTTACTGATGACAGCACGTTGTTTTGTTTGTTTGTTTTAGAATTTCGCACAAAGCTATACGAGGGCTATCTGTGCTAGTCGTCCCTAATTTAGCAGTGTAACGCTAGAGGGAAGGCAGCTAGTCATCACCACCCACCGCCAACTCTTGGGCTACTGTTTTACCAACGAATAGTGGGATTGACCGTTACATTATAATGCCCCCACCTTTGATAGGGCGAGCATGTTTAGTGCGACGGGGATGTGAACCCGCAACCCTCAGATTACGAGTGGGCACGCCCTAACACGCTTGGCCATGCCGGGCCAACAGCACGTTGTATGTATCGAATTTGTGCATACCGTCAATGCTTGAATTTTTTAATTTTACACATGTTTGGAATTAACATGAAGTTTAAGTCATGTCAATGTTCACTAACTACTATGAAATAACACTATCAACTTCTTGTATTCAGCCTTGACGAGACTCACTTGGAACAAAAGGAAATGGTTAAGTATTACATAAACAAATAAAAAAAATATGGACAAAATTTTTAAAAAACACAAATGCGTAAAAAGGGATAAATTCACAGTTTCAATGTAATTTTGTAAACATGAAACGTTATTTTAGAAATTGTCACACAGACAGACTAACAATCGCTATAAAAGTTTAGGACAAACGAATGCATTATGGTATTAGTGGACATGGAAAAAATCCATTTTCATTTAAAACAATAAAGTATTTAAATTTGTGACGTTCAGAAGAAAGCTTTGTTTTCAAATGAAAAATGATTGCATGGTTGTTAGAGGTGGCTTAGTAAATATACGAATTCTAAATGATACCAACTCTAAACGTGATATACACTACAATGATATTTAACTTATTTATTTTAAAAATTTGAATAATATTTACTTGTAAATGAAATATGACAATTAAGCAGGCTCGTACTAATAACTGAAAAGAAATGGAAAGCTACTAGGAAAAGAAATTTCAATCGATTTGCTAAGACTCAATACAAGGTTAGTACATTTTTGTTTAAAACGCAATAGATTTAAAGTGACTAAGCTTGGGTGAAGCGTACAAGAAAACACTAGTAAACTTTCCTCTTTTAGGCGACGTTTCAAGAAAACTTTTTTTTAGCATTTACACGACCTTATGAAAGAATTTGTATGGAACACGGTTTTATAAGTTCAGAACTAATGAATTACTTCACTGACGTTTTTACACGAAATTTTCCATGTACACGTCTCGAGACTACTTCAATTTTTTTTAGAAATTTCATTTACGTCTTGTAACTAAGACACAAGATTTTAACCGTGTCCAATTTGTGAAGGATTCGTAACAAAATACTTGACGAGAGAGCCAACACTGAACTTCTGAATGTAAAGAACATCAGCTTATCTCGTTCAACTGACTGAAAAGCATAAGATATATTTTAAGTTGCCTGATAGAAACTGAAGAAGATTGATAACAAAAGTCATTGTCCACGAAATGTTATCTCGTGTACAACCATTACATCTGTTTGATTGTTTACTGAAGTTTGCACAAAGCTATTCGAGGGGATACATCTGCACTAGCTATCCTAATTTTGTTCTTATACCTAGACTACGGGGAATGTAGGTAGTTAACACTGCTCACCATCAGATACTATCTACCAACGTCCAATTTGATTGAACGTCACATTAAAATCGCCATCTTTCTAAAAGAGTGGGCGTTTGGGGACGGGTTCAGATCCGGAACCAATATATTTAATTTTTACTAGTCATAGTCAAAGCAGATTTTTGTCTTTTGCGATGTAAATATGAAAGTTATTTTCCCACCAATTTCTTTTCTTTTTTTATGAAGTTGAGCGACCAAAAGAAAAGCAGAACTTGATCATTATGCTTAGTTTGACATTAGCATCTGGTTAACTTTTCAAGCCAAGTAACCAGTTCCCCCGTGAAGCCACTTGTATAAACTTCACTAAATTAAACAGTGCAAAACCTTCACCACTTACAAAATATCTAAGCAGGAAATTCCGTGAAGGTTGCCTTTTACCACGGTGAACGAAAAACACAACCAACAGTACATCTGTTTAAAAAACAACAACATGACAATCACTATTCATTGAGATACATTTCATCTGTTACGACTTCTCCACACCCTGGCAAAGACAAAATTGTGACAACAACGTGCAATAAATACCAAGAAAGCTCCATTTAAAGATATGCATAGCGAAGTACTTTGATTTGTACAGTCATGCGAAAAAGTTAGGACACCCTATGAAAGCCTGTGTATTGTGTAACATTTTTGGATATATAGATATTTCATCTCAATTTCAGCAATAGTGAGAGTTTATAGGAATATAACTAAACAATTAAAACTGAAGAAAAGACTTTAAGATCTCCTGTAAATGTAATTCTACACAAATGCATATTCTAACTGAGGAAAAAGTCAGGACACCCGACCCCCTAATACCTAGTGTTACCCCCTTTGGCTGAAATAACTGCAGTGAGACACATCTTGTAGCCATCTAAAGATGTCGAATATGTACTATCCGTTAATTCGAGAAACCTGGTAAAACTAAGGGAAGTTTGGTAAATATGTAATCAAACCATTCTATAAGGTTCAAAGAAAATTATTTAGAATTCATAATTTACGAGAAATGCAAAAAAAAAGGCTGAAAAATCATGGAAACCGGAAAGGAATCAATTTTAATTCTTGTTTAGACTTTACAAGCAATAAAACTTCAAAAGTACATTGTTAGTGGTGAAAAGTGTAAAGCCACGATTTCCCCCGAAGAAACTTGTAAATTACACTTGAATACGTCTTGAAAAGGAAATTCGAAAATCAACACCCAGAAACTTCGTGTTTACGTACATATACCAATGAATCATCACCTGCATTTTACATCCTTTAAATGCGTGTGTTTATATTCAAACTAAACAAAAATAGCAATAAAACTTACTTATCACCACACTATTAGCCTCTAAACTTCAGGGAAGACATCGAGTCAAAAGCACTCAACGACAACACCTGGGTTATTTTTGTGGGATTTGGCAATTATCCTTATAATGCATCCACAGCTCGAAAGTGTGCAGCCTTTTTAAAATTATTTCTTCTTTTTTGTTGTTGTTGTTTTTGCAACACGATATGAATATGTGGTCCGAAGATAACCCCATACATTAACCACTGGGCCACGCATTGGCCTAACAACATTAATTCAGGCGTAGATTTGAAATATTATGTGAAAGCAAAAACACTTTATTTGTGCTATACCTTTCTGAATGGTATTCATTATATTCAATTTAAACATAAAGGAAGAAAACTTGAAGTTCAGCGTGAGGAAACAACAGCAAAAATTCAGGGTATGGCGTATGTGTAGTATAATTGATTATAAGCAATTAATCTGTGCTGTATTCACTGAAATATGTTCTGTTGAATATTACTTATAGTAAGAGAAAAATGCCAACCACACAAACGAAACTGGATTATTATAACTTGTATCCGGTTGATTGTTGTGAAGCACAAAACTCTATCTATAGTGTCTTCCACTGGTATCGAAGCCCAGTCTGGAGGATATAATATGATCCTGCATATTGTTACCAGGGTTAAATGATTCATTTACGCATTTTCACGAGTCTCTTTAAAACTATTCAATTTTCTTTTCTCTCTATTGGTTTGGTTTGTTTTGAATTTCGCGCAAAGCTACACGAGGGTTACCGGCACTAGCCGTCCCTCATTCAGCAGCGTAATACTAGAGGAAGGCAGCTTGTCATCACTACCCACCGCCAACTCTTGGGCTACTCTTTTACCAACGAAGTGGGATTGGCTGTCACATTATAACGCCCCACTGCTGAAAGGGTGAGCATATTTGGTGTGACGAGAATTCGAACCCGCGACCCTCAGATTACGAGTCGAGTGCCTTAACCACCTAGCCATGTCGGGCCTTTTTCTCTCTATACTGGCATATTAAGAAATTTAAAAAATCCTGACAATAAAGTGAGCAAAATCATGAAATGCGTGTAAATAGTTTTTAATTTAATTGGGAACACACACACCCAACAAACAAACAAATATATAGAGTCAAGTAATATAAAACAAAATCAAAGGAAGGATTGCGTTAAAAATAGCAAATCGAATCCTCTGAATAATAATATTTTGTAATAATAGCAAGCCAAAACAAAAATAATAAACTCCGCACAAAAGATCCTCAAGGAACAGGCTAAAATGTGGGATATAAAATGTACCCTAGGTTTTGGAGGTGACTGAAATAGTAGAACCCACATATCGGTGGGAATATACTATCTGTAAGTCTTAACATCCGTCAATCTCACATGAAGAAATTCATAAATAACAAAATAACCAAAAGAAATTAAGAGAGGGTGATATGAGTGCTCAAGCCCACAACGTTTCACATCTAAAACCTTATCTACCTGCAAATAGTTGTGAAAAAGAGACTACTCTCCAAAGTAAAGAAGAAACGGAAACAAAAAAGATCACTAGTCAGAGGCCACAACTACTGCAATAACACAAACTCATCTGAAAATTTTACTCTAACAGCCACCATAAAGCTAATATGAAGAGCAGTTTCTCGAGTTATACCCACTACCTTGACCTACGACGTTTCAACTTCAGCCCGTAAGACACTTCTGCGGCCACTGACCGTCAATTAATTAATCACATGAAACACTGCAGAAGGGCACTAAGAATTAGTTGTTGAAAGCGGATAACAGAAAGCACCCCTACCTCCACTACCTAGGGTGCTACCTCTTAATACAGTCACCCTGAATATCGAACAATGTATGCTATTTTTAAATATATATATTTACTGAGTTCTTAAACTTTATACAAAACTTTGGGCGAGGTGATAATAGTGTAATATGTTAAAAATAAATTGTGTGAAAGTCAGAATTTTAGTGTTACTTATCATACTATTCACCCCAATATATCTAAGTTCATAACCAGGACAAGGAACGGGTACCTCAGCTTGTGTGTGTGTGACATTCCAAAACATTTCGCACGTTTTAAAAACGCCGGAATGAGTATACAAGATATCATGATTCTTGCCATATTTTACAAGGTTAGGCAATTGGACGTTTCAATAAGTGTTCTGTAGGCTCCATTTAATAAGGGGTGAGCAGGGGAAACAAATATTTAATATAAAAAAAAGAATGGAACTCCTCGTTGTTGTTGTTTTGTTCTCTACAACGGTACAAAATTATCCCTTTGTGTCGCGATCCTTGCCACATCAGATTATAACGAATTACTTGAAGGTTACGTACAGGGTTTATGTGCTTGTCACATGTGATGCGAAATATCTTTTAAATTTGAAGCAAAGCAAAAAGAGCCCAGGGTCAAATCTGTAAGGAAGCGCATCTAACGCTTACATGCTAATTTTAATTGCTGTTTTAGTTACGCAGCACGTTTTAAGAACTTATAAATACAGTAAACTGAAAACTGTCTTCAGTTCATTAGAACGCACAAACTCCATTTTGTTAGAGTATTTGCAAGAGTAAATGCAAGTATTTAACAGAAAAACAAAAAGCGTACTTTTTACCCATCTCCTAAACTCACAAAAACTTCTAATACTAAGAAGACTGTGGGTAAAGTTTCCTCAAACAAAAGTTGCAAAATATTGAACAGTTTTATTACATACGTTGTAAATACAGGTTTTTCAGAGCTTCTAATGACTTGTAAATGGAATTTAGAGTTATTACTTAATGTATTATTTGTTTCTTGGAATAAGGCCTATCGCACTTGTTCATTGCTTTTACAGTAAAAGACAATAACGAAACTTTGTGTTTTGGTAGCTTCAATAACAAAACACAAAGTACGTCGTAGCACTCCCACTCCCTCCAAATGAAGGAAAACAAAACTATAGGTAACATATAAAATTGTCTCACAACGAACTTTAACTGGTATTTGTTATCCCTCCCGTGCAGTGGGCGATTTGGTTCCGTGTGCTTGCTCATTTAAATATTTTATGAAAATCGCACAAAATTCAACCAAATCGATATATCTAATTGGCGTTTTTTTTGTTTTTGTTTTTTTGGTATGTGTGTGTACCTACATCTGTTCTCAATACGTGGTATATATCCCTTCGAAGAAATAAACATTAAACAGATAGAGTGAGGAATCTGCTGGAATTGGTTTGTGAATTTAAATAGCCTAACATTTCGTATGAAAGTGTTATCAAATATATATACGTATCAAAACTTGAAAAAACAAAATTACAAAGTTCTGTCTCTGATATCGATACCTTACCAATTTGACCTTCGAAAAGAAAGGTCCACTTTTCGAAAGTGCTCGGATTATGGAGTTTCCATTTCATTTCTTTCAAGGTTTCTTGAAACTACGTGTTTTTTCACGAAGATACTATACCAATGACTGTCCAGTGTGTATTGATTAAACCTGTTGGCTATTTATGGACACAGCCATGAATTTTGAGCTGTGGTTGGAATTTGTACTTTTGACTTGCAAATCCTTGTCAACTTCAAATCCTTATTATTTTGTTAAAGGCGTTAGGAGTTATTCCCAGTTTCATCGCTTAGATGTTTCTCCTTTGTAACAATGGCCTTTACTTTCTGGTTTTGTACATTGTTTAGGATGCGTTTTTGGAGCTATTACAAGTTTTACACACTCTGTTGTATCTGTTTTCTACTTCCAGGGAAAACATTGAAAGTTCTCTTCTTCGAAAAGTTGTATCTCTTGGCTCTGCAGGATTAACAATCTCCTTATACGAATATATTTCCTTTGAAAGGGATGTTGTACGAGCGCTATGGCAAGTTTTGTCAGCCATCGTTTTCATGAGATGAGAAATTTAGATGTATTATATATGCTGCCCGTGCCGCCACGGCTCGAATCTGCTACAAAACGCCATTGTATTAGCTTAGGCAAATCCTCCTTATAAATTTCGACTAAACCTCAGTTATTCGTTAAATACTTTAGACTTACTATCTATTCGTTCCTACGGAAGATTAAAATCATTGTTCAATGTTCACACCTACTTTCGTGGATACTATACAGTTATGCGAAACTCCCCATAGGTTTCTATTAGGTCATCCCTTAAGTAATGTCCGATCTTAGGTTCAGAAAATGAGAAAGGATTTCAAACGCTTTTAATTTTATTTAATCAATAATGTATGTTCCATAATTGTTAATTACTTGCCACCAACGATTCAGAAGCTTTTGAATGCCACTCCTATAAAATCCTTGGGGTTTGGAGGAAAAGAATGTAGAGTGAGAAGTTTTGATATCTTCATGTGTTTCAAGCTCTTTTTCATCAAAATAGATCTGCAAACTTCGAAAATTATGATAATTAGATGTGACAAGGTTTGGAGAATAAGGAAGATGTGGAAGTTTTCCCAATCTAGCTGTCCAATCTTTGCAGATGTGATCCTTGCTGTATGGGGCCGTGCATTATCCTGGTGTAACACAACACCTTTACGATAGAGCAAAGCAGGCCTCTTTCTCTCAGTGCAACATTCAAGCGCTCTAACTATTGACAGTTGAAGTCTGATGTAATCGTTACATTGAGTAGCAGCAACTTAAAGTGGATCACATCAACAATATCCCACCAAACGCTTAGCAAGACCTTCCCATAGTGGAGGTCCATTTTGGGCTGTGCTTTAGCCAGTTTACCTGCACTGAGCCATTGTCTGTGGCGCTTAATATTTTTACAAAATATCAATTTTCAACTAACCTGTCCAAAGAGGGTGAATTACGTTCACGAGAGTGCACAAAAGTACAAATGTCCACTCTTGCTCTAAGGTTGGCTTCTGTAAAATCATGGAGAACCCATTTTCGAAATTTTGACGCCTTTCCAAGCTGTTGCAAATGACGGCGAACTGTTGAATGGGTTGAATTAAGCTTCTGTACTATTTCTTCAACTGTTACAGCACAATCTTCATCAACTGCAGCTAGCAGCAAGTCGTCATTAAACTCAACAGGGCGACCTGAACGTGGCGCATAACTTAAGTTGTAGTCACCTGATCTGAACTTCTGAAACCCCTTTGACATTTTTTTTCATTGAAGGACTCCGAACCATAAAGACCTTGAATGTTTCGTGTAGTTTCTGCTACACTGTTGCCTTTTTTAAACTCATAAAACATTATATGCCTAATGTGCTCCTGAGACACATCCATCTTCATAAAGATTTATTTGATTAATGATCTGTAAAAGTGGAGTTAGGTTAGTTTATTTTATTTGTCTGAACATTTTTATACACGTCCTACTACATATTTTAGTCATTAAAGCCTTCTACAAAGACAGAAATAATGATACACTTTCTGTATTAAATTTTCGGACATTACTTATGGAATGACCTGATATTTCAGTTACTATGAATGCGAGTTTCATTACTTCATTAGTGGATATTAATAGTTTTGTTGTTGTTGTTTTTCAGTCCAATACAAATAATATATTTCAATCTTCTCAATATATGTAAGTGCTAGTGTGTATAATTCGAACAACATGTAATCCAAGAAATTTTGGTAATCGGAAGGTATTATCTTCAAGTTTTAACAACTTCCCGACAAATTGACATCATAATAATCCACTACTGTATTCTTTTTGTACAATCTTCAAAAAATAGTTTAATTTTAAGTTTACATAACAAACAGTTTGCCAGTTGTTTTTCAAGTGAAAAACAATTTTGAAAATAAAATTTTATTTACTAGAAATATTTTATTCATCCAAATGTTTTGGTTTGTTTTGAATTTCGCGCAAAGTTACTGGAGAGCTATCTACACTAGCCGTCCCTAATTTAGTAGTGTAAGACTAGAGGGAAGGCAGCTAGTCATCAGCACCCACTGCCAACTCTTGGGCTACTATTGTACCAACAAATAATGGGATTACGTTACATTATAACACCCCCACGGCTGAAAGGGCGAGCATGTTTGATGTGACGGGGATTCGAACTCTCGACCCTCAGATTAAGGGTAGAGTGCCTTAACCACCTGGCCATGTCGGGCCTTATGCAAATGTGATACTCAATATAAATAAAACAAGAACAAAAACAGCAATAAGAATTTTTCAGACCACATAAATATCACATTCCAATAAGTAAAAAAAAAAACTGAATGGAAAAATAATTCGCAGTTTCCACGAATCAAAAACCTAGTAAATATATCGTGAAAAACCCAAAAATCTACACAAACAAACACGCATTTTGTCAACATTTACGAAACTGTTTTAACTTTATTTTGTTATTATAACTCATAAAACCGTTTTCAATTCGTTTACTTACACAAAATGCGTTTTCTGGTTATCCGATTTAGGCACACCAAAGTTCCGACTTTTTTCTTTATTTATAAGTGGCCTTTTACCTTTTTGTGCTATCTTTGAAAAACGATATTTTCGGTGTTTATTACTTTAATTTAAATTGCGGTGAATATGATAACCTGTAATGAGGAAAAGTGTTAATATCCATACCAGCTATCCCGAGATATATTAATATGAAAAACATTAGACAATTTATTGATAATACAAACATACATTTTACTAAGCACATATAAAGATCACTAACAGTAGAAAGAAATATTAAAACTAACACTGACAAAACCAAGCCAACTTGGGTTTGATTAATTAAAACTAAAAAATAAAGATATTTAACACTAGAACTTTATCACTTTAGCCCTCGTTATTTGAAAGGTTTTGGGTGGGATTTAATCACGCATTATGATTTACTGTTTTCATATAATGGCTTGACGCACTATGACGATAAATGATAGAAAAATATCATATACAGTTTATACAAGCGATTGCCTAACCAGTGTGTTATAAAATGTAAAAGGTATATGAATCACAAATGAGGATATAATTTCACTCTAAATTAAGAAATAATAATTAACACTTCGAAACTGGTGTTTAGTTTTACTTTTATTGTTAAATAACAATAAGTTTCTTTTTACTTTGTACTGATATTTCAGACACTTTTACTGATGAGGTAACTCACCAAACGTTTCTAGTCTGATATATATTATCATATGCAGCTGATATTTTTAAAGTATACAATTTGATTACTGATAAAAATAGTTAGTAAACGTAGTTCATAGGCCCTAAGGTTGAAAATACAATTAATTTATTATTCTGTTTGAAAAACCCAGTATAAAATATAATGCTTAACAAACATATAGAGTAGAAATAGGGAACGGTACAGGTACTACATAAACAACAACACATAACAGCTGTGAATTATATGACACATAACACCTGCTGGAAATATACACAACAGAATGTTTTTGTAACAAGTCCATAACCACGTATACCGAATTCTTTAATCACACTAATTCACCAAAGTTTCAAAGCTTCCCGGTTGGTAAATATTATTAATTTAAAACTTTTTCTAATTTCATAATAATGACATTTTCTGAGTACTTCTAGTGGTACTTCTCAAGGTGAAAGGCTTGTTCCATTTTGAATACTTGTTTCTTTGTTATTAGTTTAAGCAGAAAGATACACAATGAGCCGTGTGCTCTTCCCACCACGGTTATCGAAATCCAGTTTCTAGAGTTGTAAGTCTAAAGGCATACTGCTACACAACTGGTGTACTGTGAATACTTTAACAGCTAATATTACTACAAATAAAAATAATACAGTTTTGTTTACCAAATCTCTTACTATAGTAAGGTATTTACAGCGAACAACAACAACAAAGACATTAAAAATCTTATAACGTTCAATTGAAGTTAATTAAACAATTTTCTCGAGGAAGAGAATTCCTGAAAATGAATAACCATCAGGATTTGCTTGTTATTATTCATACCTCTGTCAGTATTGGTCACCATGCACAAACTTCTGCAATCCAGCTGTTCGCAGATGACGTCATACTCAGATGGCAGATCTGAGTGAGTGAGTGAGTGAGTGTGTGTGTGTGTGTGGTTTCACGATTTTTTTTACTGCAAATAGTTTGATAAAATACATGTTTAACAAATATGTAAACACATACAATGTGTGTTTTGTTATCAACACATTTCTAAAATCTTTAAGAATATATCTCGAGTCGGTCAGTAAACATGCTTCTTTTGAATGACATATCTCGGTCACACCCAAATGATTTATTTTTGTACTATGACGAGAGAAACGTTGGTGTATATCCATGACAAATGTGATATAGCTGTCTCAAAATTTCGATTTTATTCAAGTACTACATATTTTACTTCAAACTCGTATCAATAACCAAGAATTATGTGTAACAGATTAAACGAGACTGGAGATTTTATAAATACTACTTTGAAAAGGAATACCAAACCCAAGTTAAAATAACGGGTAACAACTTCAGAAAAAATAACTACGTTTCATAATGTCCTGTTACCTTAAGACACTGTAATTACAACATAAGTAAATCTCCTTTATTTGTTTCTGAATATTATTTTAATGGTATTGCTATCAATAAAGAAACTACCTGCTACAAATATCTAAGTTCTACAATTAATATATAAAAGACGTTAATCATTTATAATTTATCAAATACCAAGAACACGTCAGATAATTATATATTCACTAGTAGCATTTACTTTTAACTACTTTTTTGCTGTATAAAAATAATATGCTAACGCTTGATTGAAAAAAAAAAACAAAAACGAAATAACGATTTGATATTATAACTTATGTGATGAAATTCTGCAAACTCAAAAGGGTTCGATACTCACATAAATTAATCCGGAAAAGTATCGATCCTTCAAGTTATGCAAGACAGAAGCTTCGTTCAAACAAGTAAGTTCGGCCATATCTTCAACTTTATTAAATTTTGGTGGATTCACCCTTTGGACATCGTCTTTGCTCACTAGACATCTTTTACTCGTTTCTACAATTTCTACTTCTAATTCTTCACCGCGGTCCTCTTTTACACTGGCCGCTATAAACCCATGAATTTCGTGGGGCACCCATACCAGCTTCTTGGCTGCCCACTGGGCTTGAACAGCAGGGTCACTGACGCCGATATTTCGATCTACTACTAAGTATCTTAACTCGGGGTCACTACTTAAATCAATGGCAGTCTGATCAGCCATGTTTTCAGTTGTTTATATCTGAGGTTGGTGCACAGTATTGGTAGTGACAGAAGATAAAAAAAAAGGAGATTGTTAACGTTATAGATATTCCTTTTTGAAGAGTTGTTAGGCCTAATGTGCTTCACTTACGTTTCGACGACTTGCAAATGACAACAAATCTATAAATTTGCCGAGAAAATCAGAATGATGCTTTTGAATAATTTCGCAGCTCTTTAAAAATGTATATTTACATAAAGAGTTACCTAAGTGTGAAAAGCCGGCTTAGAGATGTACAAGTAGCGACTAACGTCCAAGCGTTCTCGCCTAACCGTTGATTCCTCCTAAGCATCCTACAGTCTTTTACCGGCTTGTTATTTTTCGTTGAGTCACGTGACAACAAGGCTCCACTGAACTGTGTGCTTCTCCCCTCTTCCTTTCTATGAGTCACGCAGCAAATTATATATACAAACACATTCAGGTTCGACCTCGTTGTCAGGTGTAAGAAATTATTCGTTCTTTGACTGAGCTGTGACTTTTTCGTTCATAAGTTTCATACTTAGGTCATTCATTAGGTTCCCATGTAATCACAACTAAAACTACAAAACTCTTGATATATACGTGTAAAACTCATTTAAAAAATAATTAGTAAATCAGTGTTTGAATTAACAAGCCATTTGTTTTTCATTAAATTAATACTCTGACTTAATTAATCTTAATAGTTTGTTAACGTGGTTTAAGTATTGTATTTTTAGGCTCTAATTTAATTAGTTCTATATTTGTTTATGAATTGGGCTAATAAATACAAAGAAAAGATCAATTTATAATACTGTACATCGCACAAGCTTTAATGATTAACCCCACCCTGGGTATCGCTACCACTGGGGGACAGAGCACAGACTGCCCATTGTGTAGCTTTGTGCTTAATTCCAAACAGTAATTTTATGATTGTTTTATTCATTGTTATTCTCCAGTCATTCAGCGCTAATCATAATATTTTCATGTATAAATGAAACAAGAATGTTTTAATTAAGATATTCTTCTTAACTTAACACAAAATAAAGCTGTGTCAAATTCAGTACAGCCCTACTTATAGAAAAACGTCTTTAAGACCAGTTTGTTGGATAACAAATCAACAACAAAACGAGCCCAAACTTAGGGAATCGTATTGACATACGATTTAGTATAAGCAGCTGTGTTATAGCTCAGGTTATGATGCAATAATTTGTTGTATAGGATGGCGCCATTTCCTGAACACAAGTTACGAAACCGGAAGTTAAGATCCTAGGGAAGAGAATTAAGGGAAAAGGCAGGTGCTACATTAGATTAAATGTCTAACAAAACGTACATGGTATGCCATCCGCTATTTAAATCTGTTTTATAGATTAACGTTCAAGTTGTTTAGTAAGCATTTAAATGTTAAGATTATTTAAAAATAAGAATATCACATTTTATCCGAAGACTAAACATCATATTTTGTTTACATTGCTAACTATATCATTGTGATATACTAAGCTAATGTATAAAAGGTGGTTATTTTAAATACAAATAACAGCATCTGCTTTCAATTTAACATATTTTTTCTACATAATATTACAAAAGAATAGACTTATCTTCAAAATTCCAAAAGTACTGAGATTACTGAGAAAAACTGGGAAAATACAAGTCAAAATGTCTGGCGCCAGTATTATTTTTTGTTAAATAGTTTCACTGACTGCAAGGCTTGCTATTTATAGGAAATGTTTACAGTAAAACGCTAATTAAAACTGAGTATTTTCATTTAACAGCGTCTGAGACTCATTACAACGTGAATGTCTTTTTTTTTCTTCTGTCATTTTATACTATTGCCATCTAGTGGGCAATATTGATAAGTAAATAAATATATTATGAGGTAACTTTGTAGCTACACTGCTGGCCAAAATCTTAAGGCCAATGAACATAAAGAAAAAAATATGCATTTTGCGTTCTTAGACTCAACCAATTAGTTGATAAGAGCTTCGAAAGATGATAATAAGAAAAGAAAAAATGAAAAAAAAAACTTTTTTAGCGTTTAATAGGGAAAATGTGAACACTATGAAATTAGCCTAAATACTAGCTGGCCAAAAGTTTAAGATCATACTGAAACGAAGCGTTAATCGCTTTTTTAAACTTTTTTAAAAAGTTGACAGAGTTTAAACGTGACAGAATTGTCGAGCTGCAAAAGCAAAATCTCTTTCAACGTGTCATTGCTGGTGAGATTAGGCGTAGTAAAACTGTTGTTGCAAAATTCTTAAAAGACCCTGAGGGATACAAAACGATAATTTCAAGTGGTCGGCCCAAGAAAATTTTGCCTGCGTTGAGCAAGAGGATACGACGGGTTGTCCGCCAAGACACCAGCCGATCGTCGAACCAGATTACGAACGCAGAATGCAGCTCAAGAACAATAAGACGGCATCTACGAGAGAAGGGCTTTAAAACCGTAAACGTCTTAAAAGCCATGCCTCTTTCCACACCACAAAACAGCTTGGTTAAACTTTGTTGAGAAGCACCAAAGTAAGGACTTAGAAAAGTGGAAGAAGGTTTTGTTCTCTGATGAGGAAAAAATTAACCTGGTCCAGATGGCTTCCAACGTTACTGGCACGATAAGGATATCCCACCGGAGACACTTGCTACACGACACAGTGGAGGAGGTTCCATCATGATTTGGGGTGCTTTCTCCTTCCATGGAACAATGGAGCTTCAGGTTATACAGGGACGTCAAACAGCAACTGGCTACACTGGCATGTTGGAGAGAGCATCTCTATTGACTGAAGGCCCTCGCTTGTGTAGAAATGACTAGATCTTTCAGCAGGACAACGCTGCAATCCACAATGCCCGCAGGACAAAGGACTCTTTCATGGCGAATAACGTGATTCTTTTGGACCATCCAGCGTGTTCGCTCGAACTGAACCCCATTGAAAATATGTGGGGGTAGATGGCGAGGGAAGTCGATAGAAATGGACGTAAATTCCAAACAGTGCATGATCTTCGTGAAGCCATCTTCACCACTTGGAATAACATTCCAGCCAGCCTTCTGCAAACGCTTATATCGACCATGCCAAAGCGAATGTTTGCACTTATTCGCAATAAAGGCCGTGCAACTCACTACTGAGATCTCTTGTTGGACATTACTTTACTCTGTTTAGGACTTTTTTTGATATGGTCTTAAACTTTTGACCAGCTAGTATTTAGTCTAATTTCATAGTGTTTACATTTTCCCTATTAAAAGCTAAAAAAGATTTCTTGTTTTTATTTCTCCTTTTCTTATTTTCATCTTTCGAAGCTCTACTGAAATAAGTGGTTGAGTCTAACAACGCAAAATGCATATTTTTTCTTTATGTTCAATAACCTTAAGATTTTGGCCAGTAGTGTATAAGATAACAATAAAAGACAACGACATGAAAATTGTTATTACGCTCTCCATTGTCATATTACAAGGGTAACAAAATCCTTTAACTAATGTCATGGCACCCAAAGGAGCCAATTACTCTCTTATAACTATTGTTGAAATACTATAAAATGTAAACACTCATGATTTTCCAATAAGCCTCCCGGTAAGTCAGCTGTAACTTTATGAACTTAACACTAATATTCGAGGTTCGATTTCAGCAATTTGGTCAAAGCAGAGATAGCTCATTATGTAGCTCTGCAATAAAAACAACATTCTCTCTCTCTCTTCTGTCGGTTTATAATTGGAGGCTAATTTGCACTTATAGCCCTTGTTTATGTTTGTGTAAAAATTAGAAAATAAAATAACAAATAATCGTACGAATTCAAGGCTTAAGCGATGCTATAGTGTCCCAGTTACTATTTAAACCCAACTAACGGGATCCTCTTTTTCCTTTCACTGGTTTCTTCATACGACAAACATATTCATGTGGATGTTTGTATTCCAGAAAACGTAAATATTGCACAGGCAGAACTTCCATTCGAATTACTCTCACCTTGAAGAGAAATCCATACCAAGTGCCTTTGAAATCTAAAGCTTTCAAATTACGAACTTCAGTGGAACATAAAAGTATATTGAACATGTTTATAAGCTGGAACTGTATATCCCTTATGGGTTTACTGTTTATTAATGGGGTCAGAACTGAAAGGGATTGTTAATTCACAAACTACTATTATGTTAATTGTCGTAATCCAACTATTTTATGGAGAGTAAGAATGTCAAAATCATTTAAAGAAAAATGAGCTGATTATGAAATATCTCTATTGTCAATGAGATTGGTCTTGACAATGACATCGCCTCTAAATTGATATGACTGGGACAGCAGCTAATTAGCAGCCTAGGATAACAATAGGATGAGATTGGCTACGAGATTTTAAAAATCAAAACAGATTTTCATCTCTTATTTTTGGCCCCCAGTTGCAATGGAATGTCTGTGGACTCATACCACTAGAAACCGGGTTTCGATACCCTTGGGGGCAGAGCCTAGATAACTTATTGTGTAGCTTTGTGCTTAATTCTAAACAAACAAACAAAATCGTTTATTTTCAGTTCAGGAATGGAGTTTGTTTTCAAAGAAAACCACTTGCGAGTCACTTGATCATAATACCTAGGACAGTTGTTGAATTTGATATAGTACCTAAAACATTAGAGGCTGCAATAGCTGATAATGATTGTTAGGATATTTTGCACAAGGCTACACGAGGGCTGTCTACGCTAGCCGTCCCTAATTTAGCAGTGAAAGATTATAGGGAAGCAACTAGTCATTATCACTCAACATCAACTCTTGGGCTACTCCTTTATCAACGAATAGTGGTATTGACCATGACATTATATCGCCCTCACGACTGAAAGAGCTAACGTATTTCTTCCAACACGGGGTCCGTCTATATGACCGACCACGTGGCTTTTTGTACTCGCTTAAAGTCTTTGTAGATTTAATATTTCTAACTTTCAATAGTGTGTGTATATCTTCACGAAATTTGACACTATTTAACTTAATGCTATGTATTTAACATACAAAAGATTATATATTTAGTGAATAATCCATGTGCAAAGTAATTTTCATGTAATAATTACAAATACTTTTCCTTATCTGAAAAATCTCAAACTTCTTTTGTGTAATATCTAAGACCTCCTAAATACATTTCAGTAAAATATGATATTTTGATATTTTCTCTGACCTAGTTCCAAACGGGAATGGTAAGTCTGACCAATCTTGTAACCGCCAAATAAAGTAAAAAAAAATCGAAATAAATCTAAATCACCTATTTTTTCTTTTTATAATGACGTTATATTGTAATATAAAACAACATTTGTTTATCTTAATTATCTCTAAATTCGTAACAATATACATGTATTTACAATTAAATTTTATTGTTTTATTGTCTTTTTTATTGCCCTTGCACCCGTGACTAACTTATCTCCGCGCGCTTACAAGTTATAAATCATTCGAAGAACATCCAGCTCAAATTTCTTTATCGAATTATATTACTCTCAAGTTACTACAACTAATACAAACAGCTAGCTTGAGTGGCTTGTGAAACATGTTTATTTTTATTATTTGTTTTACTTGATCTAATTTAAACTTACCTAAAATATCCTTATTTATACACTTCAGTTGCTTTTATAATTATACATAAAGAATAAACATAAAAAAACAAAAAATAAAATACTTGTCAAATATTCTTTTTTACACGCTCTCTGTTGTCGAAGAGGGTTAACCCTAATTTATTTTATACTACTCGCAGTATTGCAATTAATAATTTTTATTCAATTAAATAAGGCTCTAAACAAAATAGACTAATAATCTACAAAATGTAGACAAATTCCCTTACCTCTCAAAAATTTTCTGGCTTTCTAATTCCATGTGAACAATTAATCGTTTGGAACATAACTTTATTCAACATGTCTTTTGGTAGTTGAAAATTTCGAGTTTCTGTTGGTAATAAGTAATGTATAATTAAACGTAAGAGTGAACTATTAACTAATTATGAAAGAGACAATGTGACAGGAAAGGTATGATTTTCTATTCGATAGCTAAGTAACCAAACAAAATTGAAGACTATAATAAATATGATTTATCTGAGCAATGACGATTTTATAGAGAGTAATTCATGTTTAATTTCTTACTTTTTCAAGGGGTGGTGGATAAAATAGGGATGGTGACAAGCTAAGAGGATATGTGTCACGTATGTCAGAATAGAGGAAATTCAGGATTTTATTCAAATGTTACCTTGTAAAATTAAAAACTTATATACGATTAAAATATGGATTATCGGCTAATATTTTATACTATTCTAATTGGGATAACCTAAACCGAAAGTAGTTTAATAAAATTTTGAATATAAGGCACTAAAACCTTCCGTGCATCACAGTTAAAAAGTCATATCTCTTTTAAAGTTTGGTCTGTTTATTTTCTCATAACACTAGCTTTAATGAGCTTTCCAACCCATAGATGTCAGGAAAGTAGAGGGCAGTGCTGATATATTTGTTGGTAGCAAGCGATGGAACTAAAATACTTTGTTGCTTGCTATTTTATAACTTTTTATATGCCGTACGTTGTTGTGTATATATAATGACATACATTGTAATGCACAACAAGAATAATGATTCAGGATATGTGAATTGCAGTATAAATATTCTAGTGTTGCTGAATATCACTTGCAATTATGCTGTCATGTTTGTTTGTTTGTTTTTGAATTTCGCACAAAGCTACTCGAGGGTTATTTGCGCTAGCCGTCTCTGATTTAGCAGTGTAAGCCTTCTAGAAGACCGCGGCATAAGCTTTTCGTGCTTTACTAGTTAAATCAATTTGTAACCATAATGATCATTTTTCGGGAGCCCTTTTATGGTTTAGGAACTTTCTCAAAATTTCGAAAATATTTATCAATTTTATTTTCATTAAATGGTTGTACTTTAATATATTGAGTTCAAAGTTGTCATTTTTCCTTGGTCGACCAGAGTTGAGTCAAATTTCCATTTCTATCAGACTAATTTCTTTCTGGCTTCGATACAGGATTCTTCAAGCTGGATTTGTTTCCACTTTAGCTGAATTTATAGCTTATCTTTATCACTCAACTCTGCTTTGCTAGTGGAGACACGAGAGTATTCTCCTAAAACTTCCTCAGACAAAGAATCATCCATTAACTAGCATTTCAACAATATGCTTTTAATTTATTTTTGCTCATTGAGTTCTTAACTCCTAAGTATAAAGCTTTGGCAATTTCGAACAATTCACTTTTATTATAGTTTTCCAGTTGTTCGAGGGAGGGTGATTCTAGAAACCATTAATAATCAGACATGATCAAATCTTATTGGTACTGATTAAAAATAAATTTAATTAAGATTTGTATTTTAATTTAGATCAAATTTTATCTCTGATTCAGATCCTGAACTAGTTCCTAGTTTATTATGTTACTCATTATCCCGGACAAGTATCTGATTTATTATGTTACATATTACAATTTCAGTTAGTTGGAAATTTTAATTTGTATTTAGAAGTTAATTAAATATTGTTATGTATAAAAACTGTGATATTTGTCAACAACTTTGATACACACAGTTTTCTTCCTTAACATAAATATATTTTAATAAACAAATGGCAATACAATTAATAATAACAGTTCTTACAAGTAGTTATTACAAATAATTTATATACAAATGTTCTACAACTTAATTCACTAAAGTTAAACGGTTTGTAATGTTCGAAATATATAAACATTTCTAGTCAAATATCTGTAGTTTTCCTATTAATAAGTGTTTATCACAGCTATAGTTTCCGAGGTTTACGGTATACTATTTGTAACAAACCAAAAATATTATGATAACTGTCTCTTGGAGCTTTGATTCATAAGCTTTAAGCGAGGTTCTCGAAAGTTCAGTCGGCAACAATATTTTACTTACACATATGGTACATTGTTGATTCTTACAATCTAGAATTTAACACTATAAGTTAGACGTACTTCTAAATATATATTAAAGTGAAACAAATATAGATATTAAAAATATATACATAATAGTAAATCCGTTACAGTATTCACAGTGATTGCCTCGAAGTCTTTGGTATTAGTGTTCTTAGTATAATGTAAAGAAAGTATACAAGTTTAAAAAGTTTTGGAAAAACTAGTTGTCAAGGGATTGTGCAAAAATGGGTTTATTTTCTTTAAGAAACACCTCAAAGGTACAGCGACAACACGAGTTACTTTATTTGAAATTACAAGCTTGAAACTACACGACTACTGGAGAAGTTTAAAAAGTTCTTAAGGTAGCGTATAGTGCACAGGTTTCATATTACAAAGTGTTTTTTACTTCAGCCATAGGAGAACTCTAAAGTAAAATAATGAAATATTTAATTTTGAAATAAAGTATAACAAATAACTGAAAAAAATAACGGTTTTTATTCAATTACCATTTGATTTTGATAATTATGTCAACATAAATATTTCTTAAGTCAAAATGAATGCCCAAAATTGACACTAAATACTGTAGCATAATATTAGGTTAATTTTTTAGAGTACTGTTAGCAGAACGTGGAGTTTCATATAAATAGAAGCTAAACCTTCAGACCTCCCTATTTCAGCAATCGTAGCCATGGGCTGTCTGTTGACAAAATGTTCAGCAGAAGAAGTTAAGCATTGTTCACCGTTTGGGGTGTTGTTTCTCATAGGCACATTCAATGTAATATTCCTCACAGTTTTGTAAACATTTTATTTTACATTTTACTGAGAATGTTTCAGTTCCTCGACACCAAGTTGTTGTTAATTTTTAACTCATGTTTCAAAGTCATTTCTTTATGTTGTTAATTTTTAACTCATGTGATAGTTTCAAAGTCATCATTAAAGTGAAGGTATAATTGTGGCCTGTTTTAAGATAGCTTCTCACTGAAGTTTAGAGATAAGTTACTTAAATTGGTCTTTTAAAATATTTAATATAAGAAGCCTGACAAAATATATATTTGAATTCATAGATAATCACATAATTTTGTGACCTCGGACGTTCTTCAAAGATCAAATTTTTAAAGACAAATAATCAAACTGAGACAGTTCAGTCAGATTAAGGGAGTCAAGTTCAGTTAACCTGTGCGACATATCAACTTCTAACCTTCCACTTGATACTTCTGCTGTTGCATTTGTATTCCACAGAAGATTAATCCCGTCCATTTTGTTACAGCTGGTTTGGTCTTTCATGGGTAGAAACTGCTTTCTGTTCAGGTAATCTTTGCAGCACCAAATTTAGCAAGGATGACAACATCATACGTAACAAATACTCGAACTTGTGGTTTAAGAGACACAACAGTCAAATGGGTATTGGGCACATAATACATTTGGCATGACTGTCGCCCATTGATTGCATGTTATCTCTTGATCGGTTAACGTTAAAATTGTTTCAAGTATTCTTGTCACTTCCACACATGTTTTGCATCTTCAAAGTTTCTAGAGACCATGTCCTTCAAGACACATAAGGCTTAAGAGTTTAACCAGATGATGCTTTATTTGTAAAACATTCCATGTAAACATAAATTTCGTACACTACAGAGTACTATTTCAAATCATGTCTTTTATTTGATATTTCTTATGCTGAAATACAGTTTGCAAAGTTGGAGCATATGGAAAATGTAGCATGTAAATGATTAACTTTTGTTCTTATTAAATACACATAATATGCTAAGGATTACTTATAGCTTTTATAACCAAGCTTTTGCCCACTTGTATTTTTTTCACGATGTAGTAAACAATTTTATGTTTTGAATTCTTAAATACGCAGAGCTGAATAAGAAATGCATAGATTTCATTTTTTAGTAACACACCCACAGATATATACTGGAAGCCCAAAATACTCGGTATCAAAAGGGAAACATGAAATATTTTAATTACAAAAATCCTCGATAATAACAAAATATTAACAGGTTTTCTATTTTTCATTTATCTTTTCCTTTGTGTGGCCCCCAGTGACACAGTGGTATGTCTACGGACTTACAACGCTAAAAAGCGTGTTTCGATATCCGTGGTAGGCAAAACACAGATAGCCCATTGTGTAGCCTTGGGCTTGATTCAAAACAATAATGACAACATCTTTTGTGCGACCTCTGCCAGAAGTTTATTTTTCAATCAACGAGTGATCGGTCTTACTATGTCAAACGGCAATTTAAAGTTTAAAGGATCTTACTTAATTTTTAAGAACCTCGTACAAATTTTATATCAAAAGGGGATGCGCACTTGAAACCATCGGATTCACAGTCCAGTACGCTAATCACCAAGCCACGCCCTACCCTTCTATAGATATATGACATTAATTTTGGTATTATTAAAGCCTAGTCGTGTCATATATATTATTCTATAGCGATGTGCTTCTTCCTTAAACAGTAGGTCTAAGTCAGTCAGCTCGGCATAGCCAGGAGGCTAAGACACTCGACTTCGTAATCTGAGGGTCGCAGGTTCGAATCCACATAACACCAAACATGCTCGCTCTTTCAGCCGTCTGGACGTTATAATGTGATGGACAATCCCACTATTCGTTGGTAAGAGAGTAGCCCAAGATTTGGCGATGGGTGGTGATGACTACCTGCATTCCCTCTAGTCTTGATTGGTCATTAGTAATGTTACACAGTTAGACACATACTGAAACGGAATTGATTGGTCATTAGTAATGTTACACAGTTAGACACATACTGAAACAGAATTGATTAGTCCTTAGTAATGTTACACAGTTAGACACATACTGAAACAGAACTGATTGGTCATTAGTAATGTTACACAGACGGATACTGAAACAGAACTGATTGGTCATTAGTAACGTTACACAGTTAGACATATACTGAAACAGAATTGATTGGTCATTAGTAATGTTACACAGTTAGACATATACTGAAACGGAATTGATTGGTCGTTAGTAATGTTACACACTTAGACACATACTGAAACAGAATTGATTAGTCCTTAGTAATGTTACACAGTTAGACACATACTGAAACAGAACTGATTGGTCATTAGTAACGTTACACAGTTAGACATATGCTGAAACAGAATTGATTGGTCATTAGTAATATTACACAGTTAGACACATACTGAAACGGAATTGATTGGTCATTAGTAATGTTACACAGTTAGACACATACTGAAACAGAATTGATTGGTCATTAGTAATGTTACACAGTTAGACACATACTGAAACGGAATTGATTGGTCATTAGTAATGTTACACAGTTAGACACATACTGAAACAGAATTGAGTTGTCATTAGTAATGATACACAGTTAGACACATAGTCAAACGGAACTGATTAGTCATTAGTAATGTTACACAGTTAGACACGTACTGAAACAGAATTGATTAGTCCTTAGTTATGTTACACAGTTAGACACACACTGAAACAGAATTGATTGGTCATTAGTAATGTTATACAGTTAGACACATACTGAAACAGAATTGATTGGTCATTAGTAATGTTACACAGTTAGACACATACTAAAACAGAATTGATTAGTCCTTAGTTATGTTACACAGTTAGACACATACTAAAACAGAATTGATTAGTCCTTAGTTATGTTACACAGTTAGACACATACTGAAACAGAATTGATTGGTCATTAGTAATGTTACACAGTTAGACACATACTGAAACAGAACTGATTGGTCATTAGTAATGTTACACAGTTAGACACATACTGAAACAGAACTGATTGGTCATTAGTAATGTTACACAGACGGATACTGAAACAGAACTGATTGGTCATTAGTAACGACACACAGTTAGACACATACTGAAACAGAATTGATAGGTCATTAGTAATGTTACACAGTTAGACACATACTGAAACGGAATTGATTGGTCATTAGTAATGTTATACAGTTAGACACATACTGAAACAGAATTGATTGGTCATTAGTAATGTTACACAGTTAGACACATACTGAAACAGAATTGATTAGTTCTTAGTAATGTTACACAGTTAGACACATACTGAAACAGAATTGATTGGTCATTAGTAATGTTACACAGTTAGACACATACTGAAACAGAACTGATTGGTCATTAGTAATGTTACACAGTTAGACACATACTGAAACAGAACTGATTGGTCATTAGTAACGACACACAGTTAGACACATACTGAAACAGAATTGATAGGTCATTAGTAATGTTACACAGTTAGACACATACTGAAACGGAATTGATTGGTCATTAGTAATGTTATACAGTTAGACACATACTGAAACGGAACTGATTGGTCATTAGTAATGTTACACAGTTAGACACATACTGAAACGGAATTGATTGGTCATTAGTAATGTTATACAGTTAGACACATACTGAAACGGAACTGATTGGTCATTAGTAATGTTACACAGTTAGACACATACTGAAACAGAATTGATTGGTCATTAGTAATGTTACACAGTTAGACACATACTGAAACGGAACTGATTGGTCATTAGTAATGTTACACAGACACATACTGAAACAGAATTGATTGGTCCTTAGTAATGTTACACAGTTAGACATATACTGAAACGGAATTGATTGGTCATTAGTAATGTTACACAGTTAGACACATACTGAAACAGAATTGATTAGTTCTTAGTAATGTTACACAGTTAGACACATACTGAAACAGAATTGATTGGTCATTAGTAACGTTACACAGTTAGACATATGCTGAAACAGAATTGATTGGTCATTAGTAATATTACACAGTTAGACACATACTGAAACGGAATTGATTGGTCATTAGTAATGTTACACAGTTAGACACATACTGAAACAGAATTGATTGGTCATTAGTAATGTTACACAGTTAGACACATACTGAAACAGAACTGATTAGTCATTAGTAATGTTACACAGTTAGACACATACTGAAACGGAATTGATTGGTCATTAGTAATGTTTCACAGTAAGACACATACTGAAACGGAATTGATTGGTCATTAGTAATGTTATAAATACTTAAGTTCTAAAAACTACAGACTTTTACGTATATCGTTCCTATAGCACCTGAAGGCGTCATTTTCGTAGGGAAAAGTGCGTCATGTTATGAAATTCCTGATCTTATGTCACGAAAAATGAACTGTATTGAAATCGCAGCACTGATTTACACCACATGTGTTCTTAAAACTAATAATTTAATAGTAGGCTGAAATCAGCCCTTAAGAAACGTGCGTCAGAGATTTAAGAGAATTCAGGTTTTATTTATTATTGGTAACTGTTTGTATTTGTAAATATGTAGGCGTAGTTAGGGGCAGAAAAGCCAATCAGCACTCGTATATTATAACAAAGCTAGTCCATTTTTCTGCGGTACAAATATCATTGACACACGTTAACAAAATAAAAATGTCTGTTAGTTTGTTTATCAAACAATGCTTCTATTTAACCACACTCTTTTATCTATGCGATTGTTTAATTACTAGTTTATAATTAGTGTATCCTGCTCGTGGTATTAAACTTCTAAATAATATTGTACTTTATGCTTTGGGGTTACAGGACATACGTAATTTTTAAAACTTTAATAAATATCATATTCGTTCAGTCTAGCTGACGATATATGTTGACATAGATTGTTAGATTCCATCTGTTCTTCTGATACGATTTTTCGTTGGTACAGCGGAAAGTCTGTAAATGCCGAACCGAGCGTGGCCCGATGGATTAGCACGCCGTACAGTGAATCTGTTGGTCCATGTCTGCGTTTCCTCAGAGAGAAACATAAAAACATTTGTGGGTGCGTTATAAGGGTGACGAATAAAATTAATATGAATACAATTTTAAAACTACTGCACTGAAGGTGGAAAAAAAAAGACGTTTCGTTAAATTTACTCACGTATTGCACAACGAACGTTCATTTAAACCAGGAGTCACCAAACGTTTTTCACAGGGGGCCAGATTACTTGGGGAATAAGAAGCACGGGCCACATGATTATTATGTTCAACACTCATAAGCTAGAACGAAAGCTCTCTGTAAAAGACGTAACACTAAGTTTAGGATGCCACATTAGCCATGTGAGAGTAGCATGCAATACACACATATAATAAAAAACAAACAGAAATACAACCAACATTTTTATTTACCAAAAGGTTATCAAAGAATGTGACATTAGCAAAAACAATTGTCACATCGCACACAGTGAGTACATATCTGAATTTCACTAAGCCGCAAAAAGGTTAGTGAGATTTATGAAATTGGCGTTTGGCTTTCAAAATATCTTCAATGTTCGGTTTTGAATTGCTCCAATCATTAGTATTGCTTTCAAATGTTCATCATTCAACCTTGATTGATGTACCGACTTCACATACTTCATTTTTGAAAATGCTTGTTCACAGACATAAGTTGTTCCGAACACTGATGCCATACCAGATGCGAACTGCTTCAGCTTTGGAAAATCATCTTCAGGTATGCAGCTGTAAAATTCATTAAGTTGCCCCTCTCTGTGTTTTGCTTTCAACAAGTCCTTGCAAATCGATGACCTCCAACTGAATTGGCACGTCATCAATGACACAATCAAAAGGGTTATGAAAAAGGAGAATGTCACTTTCGATTCTGTCGAGATCTGAAAATAATGTTTATTTAAATCACCAATAATCTTTTTCTGAAACGCCAGGTTGACATCTTCTGTGATTCCAGTATGAAACTCATTGAAACACTGAAAATGAGAGAGGTTTCCTCCTTCCAAATGTGCTTCAAACAATGACAGCTTTCTCCGAAATCCTTTAATGATTCTATAGAGTTAACAGACAAGGTTATTCTTCCCCTGAAGTTTCAAGTTCAATTCATTCATGTAAGATGTGATGTCAACCAAAAATTACAACTTTGACAAGAAGGTTGGATCCGACAGAAGTGGATCGGATCTATATTTTTCGATAAGTAATATATCTATTTTTCTTCTCAGCTTATAAAAGCGAGACAAGACTTTACCGCAGCTGAGCCACCTCATCGCCGTGTGATAATGCACGCCACAGAAATCCGAATCAATTTCTTCAAGAAACGCCTTGAACTGGCGATGATTAAGTGCATGACCCCGAATGAAGTTCACTGCAGAAATAACTGGTTTCAGTACGCAAGAAATATCTAAGTCTTTTCCACAGAGTGCTTGCTGATGTATGATGCAGTGTATGAACAAAGCGCTTGGAAGTTGAAGATCTTCCAACTGTTTCCTGATCAGCCCCACCAGACCCTTCTTTACTCCAGCCATGTTTTTTTCCTCCATCAACTGTTATACCTCTAAGCTGATTCCACTGAAGGTTATAGTCTTGCAATGTTTTATGCACTTCCATGAAAATGTCTTCTCCACTTGTTCTTCCGTGCGTGCTGCAAACTGATGCTAACTCTTCCGTGATCTGAAAGTCCAAATTAACTCCACGAATGAACACGAGAAGTACTCGAGAGATCAGTAGACTCATCCTGTGCCAGAGAATACTATAAGAAGTTCCTAGCTTTTTGGCGTATCTGTAATGCGATGTTTTCTCCAAGTTCTTCTGCTCTCCGTACAACTGAAGTTGCTGAAAGGCTGATACTTTCAAAGAAATTGGCTTTTTCAGGACACAGCTCATTTGCTGCTTCCATCATACACTCTTTGATGAAGTTGCCGTCAGTAAAAGGTTTTCCTCGCTCTGCCATCCGTTGCACTATTTTGTAACTTGTATGAGTGACAGATTCATTTCAAGTAAACTTTCTCGTGAAGAGATTCTTTCGAGATTCAAAAACACGTTTCATAGATTCAAATTTCTCAGAAAGGAGCTTTCCTGAAAATTACAAATATGTTGATAGATGTTTTGTTTTGTAGTGACGCCGAAGATTGTACTCTTTCAAAACGACAACACTTTCAATACATATCACACAAGTAGCTTTCTGGTTTTTTGTTTCCACAAAGAAGTACTTTTCTCCCCATTCTTCATTGAAAGCACGACACTCAGAGTCCACTTTTCTTCTTTTAAAAGCAGCCATAACGATGGGTGAAAAAAAAAAAAAACAGGATCTGAAAATGAAAAAACAGAACGCTGTGAGAAACGTATTGTACAGGTCCAAGAACGCACAAACAAAATATATTGAAACGTACGTTTGCCACGACACTTACCTAAGAACGAGTTACGAAAAGCGCATAACCCGACTAATAAGAGAAATGAGCTTGCTGAAGCGGTAACCCTCGGCTGCTGAATTTACAAGACGAGTCGATAGGACGAGAGTTAAGTCTGTTGTGATTTCGTGTTAAATTCTGTAGTCATTTTAGAACGAGAAAACTGTAACTTAAATTTTATTTTCCAATTTTTATAGTGATTATGACGTCGGTCAATTCGACCAAACCTGTACAGAGGTAAGATAGAGAAAATAACAGATAAGAAAGACAGTGTTTTCTAAAAAGAAGTTTAATATTTATTTCGATTTTACTAGAAGGTCATAGATATTTCTCAAATAAAATTTGAAAAACATTTTAATGCATAACATAATCTTAAAATCAAAATTACTTTGTATGTTGGGTAGTCAACAATCGAGAAGAAAAAATGCACAAGCAAATATTTAATTAAAAAACCTGATATTTTAAAAAGCACAAAATGATTACGAGTTCAACCGGGATGTTCATGGGACAAAACACAAGTGCATAACGTAGTACAACAAATGTATAGGAGATAAATTAAAGGAGTGGGTCAGGGTTTATTTGATCGAGCTAAACGAAGGAATGTATCAAATGTGCATTCATTATGGTCATGGTCCAAGGCTCTCAGTATGTCTCTGTAAACTCTTCAGTTTTGGATTAAATTCCGTCCATTCTCTTGCTTTAAATTGGTACAGATTATAAAGTGGGGGGCGGGTCCCTCAACCCTGTCGTTTTCTATATCACTGTAAAATTTAGTAACAAATTTACTTCACTTTACCTCTTCACACCACAAATTTACCATTTAGAAGTAAAATTGTTCACTTGTTGGTACTTTTAAATTAAGTAATTTTACACAGCTGCAGGTGTTCTTACCTTCTAGTTGGTATCATTTTGTTGTTCGATTATTTGGCTTTCTGCCCTAAGGTTATTCTTTACAGACGTTAAAGTTGTACTTGATTGCTAATAACATATTTAAACCTCGAACTCTACAGGGTATAATGTCTCTAAACAATTAAATTCAAGATGAAGAATAAATAAATAAAGAAGTGGTTCCTTACACAACAAGCAACTCTTTCGAGTCAAGTTTAACTTACCAACTAGTACACTCTTTTTAAGATCTGTTTTCAACAAATTTATAAAACAAAGCTTCCTAGTTAATAAATAATTATAGCCTTTCGTAGAACAAGATGAAAGCTTCGTATGGTCCTCGTGAAAGGAACTTACTTTGTCTTTCGTGGAAGGACGTACACGTTTCTATGAACTGAAGACAGTCCTATTTTGTAAAACTGAGTCCAGTATCTGTTGGCAACTAAAATGATTAGTTACTAATGTAGATGTTCAATAAAACATGTATATTGTTCGAAATATACATACACACACGTACATTAAAAACAGTAAATTCCAACCTCTGATTAATTACATTATAACCGTAAATTTTTAATCCATAAACAAAACGCATTATAATTAAACAAAATACGCTGCATATTAAAAAAAAAAAGACCCATGGGTACAAGCTACAACGTGGGATTATAAAATTTATCCTAGGTTTTGGAAGTGACTGAGAAAGTAGGACCCACGTTGCAGTGGGGATACACCGTCTATCAGTCTTAACCTCCAATTCGCTAGTCTCACATAAGAAACTTAGAAATTAGGAGAGTGAGATGTGGGTGCTCAAGCCCGCAACGTCCCACATTTGTATCACCCTTCACTGGCTCCAGACAGTTGTGGGAAGGTTACTGCTCTCCCAAGTTCAAATAAGAATAAGAAAAAGATAAGCATAAAAAGATGGAAAATAACAAATGAATAAATAAACAAATAAAAATAAGTTACTACCATTTGGGAGTATGTTTGTTTGTTTTGAATTTCGCGCAAAGTTACTCAGGGCTATCTGCGCTAGCCGTCCCTAATTTAGCAGTGTAAGGCTAAAGGGAAGGCAGCTAGTCATCACCACCCACCGCCAACTCTTTTGCCAACGAGTAGTGGGATTGACTGTTACATTATAACGCCCCACGCATGTTTGGTGCGACGGGGTTTGGAATCCGCGACCCTCAGAGTACGAATCGAATGCCTTAACCCACCTGGCCATGCCGGGCCTCATTTGGGAGTAAGTAAGATAAAATTTACCTCTTCAAGTTAGTATTCCCGCCTCTAATATGGTAGAGGCATTTATTAACACGACATCAGTAAAGTAATAGTTGACATGTGATTGTCGTGCTTTTATATGCAGCTCAAGATGTACATTCGCATAAAGTAATACTAAGTTATTAAATAACCTTATTTTTAACTAAAAATAATTATTAGTAATTTTTGGTAAAATTTCTCTGATTTTCTGTTATTTCTATTTATTACAGAATAATGTAACAATTTTATCTAAAATTTCTCTATTAAATCCATTAACTATTAATTTTAGTATTAGTACATCAACATTATTAATAAAATGTTGTAATTTATTACAAATTTTACAATATCTGAATAACTGCGAATTTATAATGTTTATAATAGATGAGTATGGCACATTACTATGTAAGGAGAGTAACCCATAAACTGTCAAAAATATTTATATTGATATCTTTTTTACCAATTACTTTAATTTCTAAATCTAAATAATGTGTATCTGTATTAGATATTGAAGTATTTTCACTTTCTAATTCTGTTGGATGAATGGTGTCAATAACATACTTCAGAATTTTTATGCTAACTAAATCATCAATATATCTATAACTTAAAGTAAAAGTATCTGGATTTGCATAGTTTTCAACTTTAAATGCATTTTCATAATAGTATAAATATAAATTTGCTATAGAAGTTGAATAGTTACCTCCCATTGAAACTCCTATAGCTTGTTTAAAAACCTGTTTATTGAAAAGTATGTAATTGCTATAAATACAGGAACTTCTATCTTTTATGTTTTTGGAACTATATTTTCCTTTCTTTTTTCCAGTTCTATACAAGGATAACAATATTGTTCTATTAATGAATTTAAAACAAAGATTAAATTTTTAATGGTATTTTGGTATATAATGTTGTAAAATTAAATGTTTGAATACTATTTACCTACTCACACTTTCTTAGATATTCTAAAATAGGTTGGTTATTTTTTATTATCCAAAACGTATGCCTTTTATTGTTAATACTTACATTTTCTATTTTATCAAGTAAAATATTAAGTAACTTATTTAATAATATGGCCAGTTGTTTGGTAATTGATTTTATTGAATTGGAAATAAATCTAAATTTAATTGGAGATTTATGTAATTTTGCAATAGCATAAAGAAATGGCAAATCTACACAAGAATTATGTTTAGAAGAAAGCTTATCATAAGCTTTGACAAAATTATTAATTACTGTATCTTTGGATTGGTTGACAAGTTTAAAAGTTTGTGTATTAATAATTTCTTTTATTGTAATTAATGCATACAATATTTTGAAAATTATACTAATGTCAGTAAGCTTTATCAATAGGAACTATAACATTTTTTTGCAGCTCTTTTATCTTATTTTTTGGCTGATTAAATTATAAATTTGTATGATGTTTTTTTAAATTTATGTGAGATTAATTTTATTTTTATTTTTTTAAGTATATGTAATTTCCATTGTAAATATCAACCAGGTGGATAAGCTGTAATATACTTAAATTTTAAAATATATTCATCAATATTTTAAGAGATTTTAGATTATTTTATTACATGTTGTTGCTATTCTATATTTATTTCCTTTTTTGATTATTTCACATATTGTCTTTTATAATATCTAAATAACCAGTAATATGTTTATGAAAAGTATGAACAAATATACTACTTTCATATCATCTGAATTTTAGTTAGCTAACACACATATTTAATGGACCAATAGGGGCATAGTTAACAAATAAACGTTCA
This sequence comes from Tachypleus tridentatus, assembly GCF_004210375.1. Taxonomy (NCBI): domain Eukaryota; kingdom Metazoa; phylum Arthropoda; class Merostomata; order Xiphosura; family Limulidae; genus Tachypleus; species Tachypleus tridentatus. The sequence continues at coordinate 158,612,076 of NC_134837.1, read as the reverse complement.
TTTAGTAAAGCTGTCATGTATACCTTTTGTTAGATGGGGACACAGTCTACAAATGAAAGTTCAGGCACTGAAATTGGCCCAGCATCGCTGGGTGGTTAAGGCACTCAACTCCTAATGGGAGGGTCGCGGGTTCGAATCCCCGTCACACCAAACATGCTGGCTTTTTCAGCTGTAGGGGCGTTATAATGTTACAGTCAATCTCTCTATTCGTTGGTAAAAGAGTAGCTCAGAAGTTGGCGGTGGGTGGTGATGACTAGCTACCTTCCCTCTAGTCTTACACTGCTAAATTAGGGACAGCTAGCGCAGATAGCCCTCGTGTAGCTTTACTTGAAATTAAAAACAAACATTTTGGAAGCTCCCACGTTGAGTTTATTTTTAGTAATAGTACACATTTATCATTTATAGCACACAACCTTCGGTCTTCAGATTATTTATATCATATTCCTATACTAAAAAAAATAAACTAAATATTATCCAATCATACTCAGCTGAGTTGTTAATGGGGTTGAAATGCTAGAAGATATATGATTTAGCTAGCTTAAAGAGAAGTAATAAACTTTTTATGGATTAAATGATGTGTAATTTAGTAAGCACCCTCTTATCTTTAACTACGTGCTGATGTATTGGTTTCGTCGATTTCAACCATCCAGTCTATTCGGTAATAATGTACAATGTAACATGGCTAACCAGTGGCACAGCGGCGCGTGTGCGGACTTACAACGTTTGAAACTAGGTTTCGATGCCCGTGGTGGTGGGCAGAGCACAGATAACTCATTGTGTAGCTTTGTGCTTAATTCCAAACAAACAATATAGTAAAGCGATGTCTCGTTATCCATGGTATATGACACAAAATGAAGACAATCTAAGAAATATAAAACAAGGACTTACTACAAGTAACAAGGTTATTTATCACTATTTTGATAACTCAGTAATGACTAATACTTTAAACTGCACATTTATCTTAGTTGTAACTTGTATGTTTTTATCTTTTGTTGAGCTATCTTTTACTGTTCATACATCAGGTTAGATGTGACCAGTAACTTCTACTGTTTCTTAAACTATTCTTTACTGTCTATACATCAGTTTAGATGTGACCAGTAACTTCTACTGTTTCTTAAACTATTCTTTACTGTCTATACATCAGTTTAGATGTGACCAGTAACTTATACTGTTTCTTAAACTGTTCTTTACTGTCTATACATCAGTATAGATGTGACCAGTAACTTCTACTGTTTCTTAAACTATTCTTTACTGTTTATACATCAGTGTAGATGTGACCAGTAACTTCTACTGTTTCTTAAACTATTCTTTATTGTATATACATCAGGTTAGATGTGACCAGTAACTTCTACTGTTTCTTAAACTATTCTTTATTGTATATACATCAGTTTAGATGTGACCAGTAACTTCTACTGTTTCTTAAGCTTCCCTTTGCTATTCAAACAGTAACTACTAGTCTTTTGTAGTCCAAATACTCTCTTTTATTATCCAAACAAGGCTGCAGATAGCGGTATTGTTTGGAACATCTATAGTTAGTTTTGTATCTATCTATTGTTCTTTTGTTGTAGCTTGACAAACTCAACCACAGGTTTGTTTTATTACTAACTATCACAAACAAACATGTTTCTAAACTCGTTCAGTTCAGTTAACCTTTTCAAAACCACCAGGGTCTATATCCTCCACTTGCTTTGGAGCTTCCTCCTCCACTTTTTGCCCCGCCTTGCCCCCCAGTGTTCTGTAACCGTAAGGGAACTGCGAGGATTGCTAGTATAACATTATTATTTCCACCGAAGCCCCCTCCTCTTCCCCTGTAGCCACCTGTTCCACTGTATCCTCCTGTAGAAACTGGAATAGCCTGTTAAAATAAAGACACAGTTCAATTTGTATTATAAATTATCTTTTTGAAACATCAGTTTTCTACCAGTATAATATTTAATTTTTAATTTTAAATAGATAAACAAATGCGTGCACAAACTGGTGTCGTTGACGAGCAGAAGATGAGGAAGAAACTTCGATGTGGTTCATGTTAATATAGTTCTCAGCTGATGGTGGTATGGTTCATGTTGATGCAGCTCTAAGCTGATGTTAGTGTAGTCCATGTTAATATAGTTCTCAGCTGATGGTGGTATGGTTCAAGTTGATGCAGCTCTAAGCTGATGTTAGTGTAGTCCATGTTAATATAGTTCTCAGCTAATGGTGGTATGGTTCATGTTGATGCAGCTCTAAGCTGATGTTAGTGTAGTCCATGTTAATATAGTTCTCAGCTGATGGTGGTATGGTTCATGTTGATGCAGCTCTAAGCTGATGTTAGTGTAGTCCATGTTAACATAGTTCTCAGCTGATGGTGGTATGGTTCATGTTGATGCAGCTCTAAGCTGATGTTAGTGTAGTCCATGTTAATATAGTTCTCAGCTGATGGTGGTATGGTTCATGTTGATGCAGCTCTAAGCTGATGTTAGTGTAGTCCATGCCAATATAGTTCTCAGCTGATGGTGGTATGGTTCATGTTGATGCAGCTCTAAGCTGATGTTAGTGTAGTCCATGTTAATATAGTTCTCAGCTGATGGTGGTATGGTTCATGTTGATGCAGCTCTAAGCTGATGTTAGTGTAGTCCACGTTAATGTAGTTCTCAGCCGATGTCACTCTGGTTCCTGTTGATGCAGTTCGTAGCTCATCATGGTGTTGTTTGTGTTCACATAGCTGAAACATGCAGTTCGCAGCTCATCCTAGTATGCAGTAAGTTATCGGTGTAAGCAAATACGTGTGAAGAAACAGAACGGTTACCTTTTACAATATGTACGGATGGATAAAATAGTAAGAGTAAACAATGATTGTTTGTTTGTTTGTTTTTAAATTTCGCGCAAAGCTACACGAGGGCTATCTACGCTAGCCGTCTCTAATTTAGCAGTGTAAGACTAGATGGAAGACAGCTAGTCATCACCACCCAACCGCCAACTTTTGGGCTACTATTTTACCAACGAATAGTGGGATTAACCATCACATTATAACGCCCTCACAGCTGAAAGGGCGAGCATGTTTGGTGTGAAGGAGATTCGAACATGTGACCCTCAGATTACGAGTACACAATGAAGTCTTATAAAGTCATTTCTTTAATGTTTTGTTTATTTAAGTTGTAAGATTTATACTGATTTTCGGGTTTAACTATTAGTACTCATTACATTTAGAAGCCCAACCTGACCTAGTTATAAGCTTACCAACTATGGATCCCAGAGTTAATGGTTCGAAACCCGTTGACACAAAATCGCGCAATGAGTTTGGGGCAGTAAAAAATATGATAAAATCACACTATTCAATTAGAGTAACTAAATGGCTGGAGGTGAGTATTGTTACTTTACTACCTATATTCCCACTGGATTATCAGTTCGAAGTTCGGGATGGCTATCTCAAATAGACCTTTGCAACTTTGTTTGAATATCCGAAACAAACAAACAAACAAACACGATATTTTGTTTATCAGATAGTTGAGTTGTGTGGAACTCGTGTCGACACTGATTATCTTACCTGGATAGTAATGGTATCTCCCCCACCATTTCCGTATCCTGTCGCATCAGCTTTAAGATCATCTGGATTCTAGTGATCAGTTTTGGAGCCACTGTCTGCCATCACAGTCATCAGTAAAAAAAACATCAATAACATAATCTGGAAGAGATAACCAAATTAACTAATGAGATTAAAATACTTGGATCAACCAGTGAGAAAAACAAACAAACTGCAATATGTGAATAATATATCTGTAAGTTAGCCAGCATGTTTTCTGTGTACGAGTGGTTTATTTAAACTCAGTCGTCTGGGTTCAAGAATATCTGACCATTATTAAACTAAAGTTGATGGATAGTGGTAGGTGGTACATTTCTAAATAACTTCAAAACTGGGAAACCGAAAATGAGGATAGAAATATGAAGATAGAAAATAAACCATGATAACAGCAAATAAGCTTCGTGAGAGTAAATTATAACCTTTGTAACTGTGTAGATTGGGATTTTTTTTAGAAGAACTGTTATTCTTTGACCGTTGACATTTGAAAAAATATACCTGAATAAAAAGAATAACAGAATTTCCCACCTGCATTTTTATAAATCTTGTGTGGTCATCTCAAAAGTTTAAGCAAATCAGAAATGAAAAGAATGCAAGAATTAGGCCCCCTAGTGGTCCAGAGATAAGTATAAAAGATTCTAACGCAAAAAGCCAGGTCGATACCCGAGTTAAACACAGCACAGATAGCCCATTGAGTAGCTTTGCGCTTAACTATAAACAAAAGTTATATAATTAAACAAACTACATGCAAGTTATGTCTAATTAACTCATTACAATGACGCCATACTTCAAAATCTTAAAAAAAATAGTCTTTTTTTTCTCTCTGTTGAAAAACAACAAATCTTCGAAGTGATGTGTTTGGTCTTTGATTAAAAAGCCCAATATTTAATATAGAAGATAAAACTAGTCATCGGAATAGAGACTTGAAGTCTAAAACACGATCGCACAATAGTATTTTGTTGTTGTTAGATTTAGGTCTTGAAACTGAAAGTAGAATACAACTCACCGGTTTCTGATCCATGTTGTTAGGCCTTGTTTTGCTAATATGTCGGATGGCTGGTTATCGCGAGAGACTTTATATAGTCTTTTCTCTCTTCCTGGTTTGAAGTCACCTTCTAGTTGCCGCCCTGCTTTGTCAGAGCAAATTAGTAAGAAAAATTACACGGTTCTATTACTAATTAAATTATGAACTGACTAAAGTTGAGGCTTATCAACTTACTCTACGATACGATGTAGGCCATTTGTGATAGTAAAAATGACAAATTTTCAACCTTTTCACACAGGTCGTACACGTGGCTGAACTTCAATTGTCTTTTTCCAATATTTGGAAAGGAATTTAATAATATCATACGTACGAAAGATCTGAATGCTTCATGTTTCAATAGCTGGTAGGTAGACGCATTACGAGTAAACAGGTCATAGACTGACTCCATGAAATGGTAACGCTTTGGCGACATGACTTTAGAAAAGCCAATATCATTACTACCCGTCCTCTTAGTTTTCTTTATGTTTGCTGGTCTCTGTGTTAACACATTTTTTTCTCTGTTAGACATTTATAGAAGCTCCTTACTACCTCGTACCTAGATTTCCAGAATTACAACAAATACAGTTCTCGTGCAATACCTGACTCGTCACAAAGCGTGACAACACAACAACCCCACTTCATGACCCGTTTTGTTTTATTTTTATCCATTTATAAACTATAAGAAATTTTACGAATTTTTCCGATACGTAGAAATGAAGGAGTGAATTATTCATTCTTTTTCTGGAAACTTCAGTACAATACAGGTAATCAAGACATTTTTATAGTATTTAATCTAAGAAGGAAAGGAATGAACAGACTTTTAATTATGTTATAAACGTTAAAAAACATCGATATTATAGACTATTTTTGTTATAAACATAAACATACGGATATAATAGACTGTTTTTGATATAGACATAATAGACTATATTTATTATAAACATAAATATATGTATATAAAAATAGATGTGTTTGTTATAAACATAAATATGGATGTAATAGGTTATTTGTGCTATAGACATAATAGACTGTATTTGTCATAAACATAATAATACGGATATAACAGATTATATCAGTTATAACGATAAAAACAGAGATATAACAGAGATTTACTTTTGTTATTAACATAAAATATAGATTCAATGGAAATTTATTTTTATAAGTATATTAATCCCTGAAAAAGAACAATTTCTTCAATGCCAAGTAAAACTGTGGTTTCGCTTGAAATTAACTTAATGCTTTGCCTACGTGACGTCAAACATAAAAATAATAACGTTAATAATTGAAAGCGGTTTATACACTTAGATTAACCATAACAAACATTTCGTAAAGTTAGATTATTGATAAAACCTCTCAGTTACTATCGGATATTAATGATTCATGTCTGGTTGATGTGAGTTGAAACCGGTGTTTAGACTTAAAACAGAATTTTAAAAACCGACTCAAAAATTAAAGAATTATATAATAAATAGATATTATAATCACTTATGTTGGGTTGGTGATAGACGAAACCGGTGTTTACATCTAAAAATAATTTAAAAGCCATATTAAAGAATTAGAGAGTTATAAATTAATTACAAGCTAAATCAGTTACGTTAGGTTCGTGAGAGACGAAACCGGTGTTTAAACCTAACCAAAATTTAGAAATCAAGTCAAATATTAAGTAGAGACTAAATCAGTTGTGTCGGGCTGGTGAGAGACAAATCCGATGTCAAATCGTTAAAATAAGTTGAAACAACAAATAAAAAAAATGAAAATAATAAAAATAAAAACATTTAGTAGAGTTGTATTAGTTTATTTAAAGGCACTGCGGTCAGAATAAGAAAACGTAGCTATCATATAATATATAATAAGAAAGACTGTACCAGTTACAACAGCGGTTAGTTTACGGACACACAACGCTAAAATCCGGGGTTGTATCCCCCACAATAGACACAAAACAAACCAGTTAGAAGATGCTACATAGGATAGTCCAAAATAAAAATACGAAACCTTTCTTTAATTTACCTAAAATATATTACAAGAAAGTTATGCTACAAAAAACCTCGATACCCAAGTGGTACGAGAGAACCATCTCTATAACCCAAGTGCTTGTCGGATATAGAACTTGGGTACGAGAGAACCATCTCTATAACTCAAGAGCTTGTTGGATATAGAACTTGGGTACAAGAGAACCATCTCTTTGACGAATTTCAAACTTTCACACTCTCTGTCGTTGAGCAACTAAGTACAAATCGTTGTTAAATATATTTAAGTCATCCTACAACAAACCTACATACAGAAACCAAGGAGAATGAACGCTAAGTTCATGACGCTGTCCTACAACAAAGGAGTTTTTATTGTTCTAGTGATTTACAAAAACCACCCCGAGCTCTCTTGAGCTCCACTCTTCATTATTGTTAGAAAAGGAATAAAATTCGTACACTTATGTTTAACGGACGGACGTATAACTAGCACTAAAACGAAGAAGTAATTTTCCACTAACAATTTTGTGTATTTGTTGTGATGCAGACTTTGGGGCGTGTTTTATTATTTTGAAATAACGCAGCCCCTAATTCCCTTCAACAATTTTAGGCTTAACAGTCGGTCATTGTTTTCTAAGGATTATTTATTTCTCTTCCAGCCTCACATTCATGTCACTTCTCATTATTTACCACTGTAATTATCCTGGTTTTGACATACTTGTTTAGAAAATTTCACATTTCTTTACCCATCATTTAGTTTAATTTAAAAGCCTAGAAAATGGAAGATACTAATAGAACCTACAACGTCGCAAACCACGCGTTACGTTTACGCTGTCAGGAGCCAACTCAAGTAATAAAGAAATATACATATATCAACAGATGTCAATTACAAAACGGTGACCTAAATATTGAGACTATAATGACCTGCATCCTTCTGTTTCATGAAAAACATACTGACCTGAGCCTGACCTCTTGGGCTCTTTTTGTACGAACAGCACAGTCAAGACTAAGAAACGTTTTATTACTTGTTTCATAGATATTTACACACAACGTTTTTACTTTCAAGTTCCGAAACAAAAATCAAATATACTGTTTGTTTGTTTTTGAATTTCGCACAAAGCTACACGAGAGCTGTCTGCGCTAGCCGTCCCTAATTTAGCAGTGTAAGACTAGAGGGAAGACGACTAGTCATCACCACCCACCACCAACTCTTGGGGTACTCTTTTACCAACGAATAGTTGCATTGACCGTCACTTTATAACGCCCCCACGGCTGAAAGGACGAACATTTTGATGCGACGGGGATTCGAACCCACGACCCTCAGATTACGAGTCGAACGCCTTAACTCACCTAGCCATGCCGGACCAAAATCAAATATAATAAAAACTTATGAATGAAATAGAATCACCAATCACTCTATATTTCGAACTGCAGTCTAAATAAATACATCTTTGTTGTTCACGACAAAGCTACACTATAAGCTATTGATGCTGGGCTCATCATAAAGGTTTGAACACTGAATTTTAGGGTTATAAATTTTCAATCTTACGGCGAAACCACGTCAGAGCATATCAATAGATAAAAAGGAAGCTGAACACTTGGAGAGACATATAAATAGATGACTAACGACTAAGTTAAAGCAAACCAGCTGTAGATACGATATGTTTGTTATGGTTATATTATATGTATTGTTTCTTACGGTTATGCTAAATGGATTGTTTGTTGAGGTTATGTTACATGAACTTCTTGTTATGGTTACCTAAATATGAATTACACAGTTATTGTATATTTTATGCACATAATATTAAACACATGTAGCAGCTACTGACATGATAAAATAAACTTTCAACAAAACAAACACGTCTTGTTAATTTGAATGAATAATAACAACAAAAAACCCATAAAACAACACGTTATCTATACGTCTCAAGGTCCAACAGATAACACTCTTATGTTAAATTACTTACTACAAACTGATGATCCAGTGACAGCAGATGAATTCTGTGTTAAATTATTTGCTTCACACACAAATGATGATTATTACAATTACAGTGACAGTAGAGGATTCTGTGTTAAATTACTTACTACAAACTGATGATCCAGTGACAGTAGATGAATTCTGTGTTAAATTACTTACTACAAATTGATGATCCATTGACAGTAGATGAATTCTGTGTTAAATTAGTTACTACAAATTGATGATCCATTGACAGTAGATGAATTCTGTGTTAAATTATTTGCTACAAACTGATCATTCAGTGACAGTAGATGAATTCTGTGTTAAATTACTTACTACAAATTGATAATCCATTGACAGCAGATGAATTCTGTGTTAAATTATTTGCTATAAACTGATCATTCAGTGACAGTAGATGAATTCTGTGTTAAATTACTTACTACAATTGATGATCCATTGACAGCAGATGAATTCTGTGTTAAATTACTTACTACAAATTGATGATCCATTGACAGTAGATGAATTCTGTGTTAAATTATTTGCTGCAAACTGATCATTCAGTGACAGTTGATGAATTCTGTGTTAAATTACTTACTACAAATTGATGATCCATTGACAGCAGATGAATTCTGTGTTAAATTATTTGCTACAAATTGATCATTCATTGACAGTAGATGAATTCTGTGTTAAATTAGTTACTACAAATTGATGATCCATTGACAGTAGATGAATTCTGTGTTAAAGTATTTGCTACAAACTGATCATTCAGTGACAGTAGATGAATTCTGTGTTAAATTACTTACTACAAATTGATGATCCATTGACAGCAGATGGATTCTGTGTTAAATTACTTACTACAAATTGATGATCCATTGACAGTAGATGAATTCTGTGTTAAATTATTTGCTACAAACTGATCATTCAGTGACAGTAGATGAATTCTGTGTTAAATTACTTACTACAAATTGATGATCCATTGACAGCAGATGGATTCTGTGTTAAATTACTTACTACAAATTGATGATCCATTGACAGTAGATGAATTCTGTGTTAAATTATTTGCTACAAACTGATCATTCAGTGACAGCAGATGAATTCTGTGTTAAATTATTTGCTACAAACTGATAATCCAGTGACAGTAGATGAATTCTGTGTTAAATTATTTGCTACGCACACAACTGATAATCCAGTGACAGTAGATGAATTCTGTGTTAAATTATTTGCTACGCACACAACTGATGATTCAGTGACAGTAGATGAATTCTGTGTTAAATTATTTGCTACAAACTGATAATCCAGTGACAGTAGATGAATTCTGTGTTAAATTATTTGCTACGCACACAACTGATGATCCAGTGATAGTAGATGAATTCTGTGTTAAATTATTTGCTACAAACTGATCATTCAGTGACAGTAGATGAATTATGTGTTAAATTACTTACTACAAATTGATGATCCATTTACAGTAGATGAATTCTGTGTTAAATTATTTGCTACAAACTGATCATTCAGCGACAGTAGATGAATTCTGTGTTAAATTACTTACTACAAATTGATAATCCATTGACAGCAGATGAATTCTGTGTTAAATTACTTACTACAAATTGATGATCCATTGACAGTAGATGAATTCTGTGTTAAATTATTTGCTACAAACTGATCATTCAGTGACAGTTGATGAATTCTGTGTTAAATTACTTACTACAAATTGATGATCCATTGACAGCAGATGAATTCTGTGTTAAATTACTTACTACAAATTGATGATCCATTGACAGCAGATGAATTCTGTGTTAAATTATTTGCTACAAACTGATAATCCAGTGACAGTAGATGAATTCTGTGTTAAATTATTTGCTACGCACACAACTGATGATTCAGTGACAGTAGATGAATTCTGTGTTAAATTATTTGCTACGCACACAACTGATGATTCAGTGACAGTAGACGAATTCTGTGTTAAATTATTTACAACAAACTGATGATCCATTGACAGTAGATGAATTCGTTGTTAAATTACTAACTACAAACTGATGATCCATTGACAGCAGATGAATTCTGTGTTAAATTATTTACTAGAAACTGATGATTCAGTGACAATGGATGAATTTTGTGTTAAGTGTCAAGCTACACAGTTAGCTATTTATGAAGTGCCATGAGTACTGAAACCTGATTTTTAGCGTTTTAAGTTCAAGCACTTTCCGCTGTGCTACTAACTACTGATGGTATAAGGTATGTTGCAACGAAGACATTTTTGAATATATTTTGTTTTTCACTTTGAACTGCTTAGTTTCGTCTCCATGGAAATCACTTTAGACGTTAAAGTTTTGCTCGACAGTACAAAACATCGCATGTCTGTTTAATGCAAGTCCGAGAGCACATCACTATAACTAAAACCTGTCAGAGGAGTAACAACATACCAGTTATTATTAATCACTAAGCCAAATAAAACGTAACTTTGACAAGACTCACCAGACAGTAGAAAGTTGTCCTTTTCCCATTATTTTCTCTTTTTTACCTGGTGGTTTCAACTTCATCATCTTGGGACAGCACAGTTGTCATCCTTGACCTAATGTTGACCTCAAGCTTTAGTATGCTCATATGTCATAATACCAGTTTTAAACGTATGGCAGTTTGAGTTGTAATAATACGTATTACTAGTGGGAGCTAAACAATTACTATTTACGTGTTAGAACGATCAGTCTATATGGAAAAGATTAATCTAAGATTTCAAATAATCTGGAGATTGGACAGAATGCCTGGTTTCAATGTAATTATTAAGTAGTGTCTTCGCTTTGTTTTTCGGTATGGTCCTAAGAAAGAACTCCTATTTTAGTTACATTCTGAGCAGTAAAGAAACATTACTTTTATTTAAATGCAATGTTAAATTACTTTAAACATTAGATGTAGTTTCAATGTAGCCAGAAGTATTAGTTTCGATACGTTCCGAGTGACCATTAAACATTACTTTCACTGTAGTTTTAATAATACTTAAAAAAAATTCCTGGTTTCAGTAGATGCTAAGTAGTAGTTTAAACATCTTATTTGCCGTAGTTTCAGTATTGAAGCTGTGACGTGATTCCTCTAGGTATAGCGAAATGTTAGAACTAAACACTGAACCAGTAACCCAGACATTGGTCCTACAATTTGAGAATAGTTTCTGAAGTTATTATATATGTGAGTAAAACTAAAAATTTACATCATTAAAATTTTAGAATATTGTGAGAATGATACTTCTCGTTAAGACTTTGGAGCTATTTCTTTGATTTGTAAAATTACACTATAGCCAAGGTAGTATTGAATCACTGATACAATCAACGTTAAAACATATATCCCCAGATACATCTATAAATAGCCAAAATAGTGTTGAATCCAAGGTTCGAATCGTGATGTTACAGGTTTCGTACTTTCTTTGCGAGTTCGTAAATGAAAGTCAGTCCTACTATTCAGCTCCAACTCATAAATCGCCTTCATGCCATTAACTAGCTGCATAACCTGTGGTCAACAGCTCAAAATTAAAGAAGGCTCCACCTGAGTTCAAGAGGTATTTGACATAATCATTCAAGTTAAGTGGATACAAAATTATCTTAAACAGACTAGTATTTACCACATCTTAAAAAGTAACATCATAACACCTACAACCTAGTCTTTATTATTACAGCAATAACTTCATGACACCTACAACTTAGTCTTTATTATTACAGCAATAACTTCATGACATTTACAACCTAGTCTATATTATTACAGTAGTAACATCATAACACCTACAACCTAGTTTTTATTATTACAGTAGCAATATCATAACACCTACAACATAGTCTTTATTATTACAGCAGTAACATCATGACATCTACAACGTAGTATTTATTATTACAACAGTAACATCATGACACCTACAACTTAGTCTTTATATTTACAGCAGTAACATCATGATATATACAACCTAGTCTTTATTATTACAGCAGTAACATCATGACATTTACAACCTAGTCTATATTATTACAGTTGTAAGATCATAACACCTACAACCTAGTCTATATAATTACAGTAGTAACATCATAACACCTACAACTAGTCTATATTATTACAGTAGTAACATCATAACACCTACAACTTAGTCTATATTATTACAGTAGTAGCACCATAACACTTACAACCTAGTCTTTATTATTACACTGGTAACATCATAAGACCTACAACCTAGTCTCTTATTGCAGTAAGTTTACAAGTAGTAAAACCCAACTGTAACAATACAAACTACATATGTTAATACAGCAAGTCTTTAAGTAATTATGCTGCAATGTTTATAATCTAGTCTCTGTTAATGTAATAAGTCTCTATACTTATAATCTATCTTTTATTAATACAGTAAGTCTCTAAGTAATTGTTCTGTAATGTTTATAATCTAGTCTCTGTTGATGTAATAAGTCTCTCTACTTATAATCTACATTATATTAATACAGTAAGTCTCTAAGTAATTATGCTGTAATGTTTATAATCTAGTGGCTCAGCGGTAATGCTGTAGGTTTATAACTTTGAAAACCGGTTTTCAATACCTGTGATAGGCACACCGCAAATAGCCCATTTTGTGATTAACAATAACCAACATTTGATTGTTTTTTTTTTAAATTCTTCAAAGTTTTAATAATGTGGTCAAGTTTAGTGACAAAATAAAACAAGTAAAAAATTTGAATATGGGGGTAGTAACTTCAAGTTCTAGAACCCCACATCTAAACTGATATTTAGAGAAACGTATTTGTTAATAGGCAAAAGAAAACATGTGAAAATATCATATAAGCAAAGTTTCTTTTGGTAGTCGTTATTTAAAAAAAAACTTATGTTGAAAGACTACGTTTAATGTGGTTTTGATTCTATTTATTACCTCCGCCACTGAAGTTGGACGGAATTTAGATTTTCATCCTTATATGTGTGTATTTATTTCTGTGATTCTCAGTAAAGTTTCTCCCAAAGAGTCAATGGGTTGGGACGAAAGTTGGTATACATTTGGAATATGATTCATGGTAATAGTGTTTAATTTTTTGGATGGCCAAGGTCACAGCAAGGTTACGAAAATCCATAAAACATCCCCATCTGTTAACAATGGGTCCAATTTTTCACATTATTCTTTTTCTATAACCCAGTTAAAAATAATCAGATTTTGATTAAACGTTGTGGAGATATGTAGAATATCACTTTTCATTGTCCTGCCAAAAATGGTCCGTGTCCGTTTATAAAGATGAATATACGGAAACTTTTTTTTTTATTTTTTGAGAGCCGAATATTGGAGGTATGGAGGTATACGTTCTACTGAGTGGCCCTCTGGATCTTCTGATACAGGCTGGGTGGATTCCACCAAGCCCCTATTCCCGAAGGTAGCCATAAAGCAGTAATCTTGTAACTTTTTAAAATATATAAGTATTTTCATGGAATTTTCCGATTATCAATAAAAATTGCAAGCCTTTCATACAGAAAGTACCAGTTTTTAAACTAAGACTTAACCTTTTTAATTAATTAGTTTACTTAAACATTTATTATTTTTGAATATTGGCTGTCCAATATTGGAAGTAATTTTGTTTTTAAGATTAAAAAATCCCTTTATGCACCTGAAAAAGGGTCAAATTTCCCATATGAAATATTTTTAACTCCAAAATATCCTCCATATTATTATTAAACGCTTTCTTTAGGAAAACGTTTCATAACTTATGTGTTAATTTCACTGTTGTATCTCTGTATAGGTTTGGTCGATTCAACCGACCTTGTAAGCACTATAAAAATAGGAAATAAGATATAAATTCACAAATATTAGTCTAAATACATTAAATCTCATAACAGTTTACATATATGAAAAATTGTTATTTTTGTTTTATTAACATTGATTTAGATTTCTAAATAGATTTCAAACTGGATAATAAATAGGCCTGTGTTCAATAGATTTCCAAATGAATAATAAATAGACCTGTGTTCAATAGATTTCCAAATGAATAATAAATAGATCTGTGTTCAATAGATTTCCAAATGAATAATAAATAGGCCTGTGTTCAATAGATTTCCAAATGAATAATAAATTGATGTGTTCAATAGATTTCCAAATGAATAATAAATTGATGTGTTCAACAGATTTCCAAATGAATAATAAATAGATCTGTGTTCAATAGATTTCCAAATGAATAATAAATTGATGTGTTCAACAGATTTCCAAATGAATAACAAATAGATCTGTGTTCAATAGATTTCTAAATGAATAATAAATAGATCTGTGTTCAATAGATTCCTAAATGAATAATAAATAGACCTGTGTTCAATACTTATAGCCTGATTATTGACAGCTGTCACCATTATTAAACAGTTCGACAAGCGCGATTTTCATATGTTTATCTTTTCAGAATAGTTTTACTGGCCAATTTACATACAGTTTCGTCATGTAAATTAAGAGAATTATTAATAATTGATTATTTTATTCCTATCTTCTACTGTAGAAAAAGTTATTTTGCAATTATTATCCGTGTCGTTTTGAAAGGTTTTTCTAAGCTACGACTTAAACATGTACTTATTTATACGTAATTGTTTATTTTCTATTAGATATAACCAACTATGTGGTTGTAAACCTAAATTAGCATAAACATTATATTAAAACTTGGCTTAAATACTGTGAGTTTAAAGGTCCAGGTTCTACCATAACAAAGGTATGCCAAATCATAAGCAGAATAAACTGGGCTTCTTGTTGTTTTCAGAAGTAGAAACCGAACTTATTGCCATTTTGAACAGCATAAACCCAGTTTTAGTCATCAGCTACATAAACACGGTTTCTTGCTTAATTATCTTGATCTTAAGTTGTGATTTTTATAAGGATATCTTACAAATTTGTTGAACTTGTTTGGCTCAATGATGCAATATGCATATTTCAATTCATTCACCTCAAGCAATCTGCGTTTTTTTAAAAATCCTCCATTAGAGCTGGGCTTTCATAGTCTTCCAAAAACAAGAGTAGAAAACATTGTTTTGATTATTTCATACAAAAAAAAAATTATATCCTCTCTTGATTTCTTCCTTGAAGGATAGGAAATCTGTAATTATGTGAAAATCATATGCCGTTGGTTAACCATTAGACTAATTCAGTCACTTTTATTTGAATTATAATTTGAGTCAAATATATTTCGCTTATTATATCTGTATATAAAGTTTATTACTCTACCTAGGAATATATGCCATAGTTATCCAGAGTTTTAAGTATGTAAGTGGGCTGGGATTTTTCTACACTAGGTGTCTGTGATTTCTTGGAGATAAATTTGGACAATAAACGGACAGCACATAATCCACTTGTTTTAAAATAATATACATTCAAAACAAGTCAAACGTATGTACAATTTATTTTATACTATAAGATATCACAGTTGTATCTAAAATCTAAATAATTCTCATTTCTTGTCACAATTCTACTCAGATTGACTCATTTACTTTAAAATCCAATTGACAAGACCAACTATTTTTCTCTACTTTGTTTCTTAGTACACGATCTGCGATAGATTCACTAACGTTACTTCATGGGTTACCACAGTGAACTTTAAATAATTGTCTCATTTTCGTCAAAGTTCACACAGAGGGGTTCAATTACTTTAGAACACCCTTTGAAAATACAAAGGTTGTTCTCCTTATATCTGTTAAACTGTGAAGCTCACTTTAAAATATCGCTCGTTAAGGCCAATCACACAACGGCTAGCTTCACGTTTTCTAGTCTTTTTCGGTCTGAACTTTATTTTCAATTCACTTTTTAATTATTTTTCTTGGGCTCGCTAATTATAAGGCTTACTTAGACTCTTGAATAATAGCGCAATAAAAATACATTTTTAAGATTGCTTTTACAACAGAAATTAGAAACATTCTAAAATCGAGATGATATAAGTATATTGTATGTTTGTGATAATGCAAAACAGAAATATTTCTTATTATCATTCAATTCATGTATTTTTATTCATTAGTTCATCAACAAATGCTTTTTCGTTATAGTTTAAAACTATAAACAGAATAGCTCTTGAATAAAGAGTCGGATTTCTTTGGCGAGAAAATTTTCTCTGTCGTCGATATCTTGTTATGAGACTGAGCACGGCCCTCTAGTGACCGAATATCGCACTGTAGATCCGAGGATTTCAAGTTTGAGACGTAACACTACCAGCTATGGTTACGTTATCAGAGTGAACTTCAAGCCAAACTATTTGGTTACAAGTATCTGTGTAGGCTATGGAAGCCGTCAACCAGTTAAATTTACCACTAACCAACCTTATAAAAGCAGGAGCTACTCAGCCTGAAACGCGTGGGTTTCTGGCCTAACCGTTTTATCCGACTGTGTGCATGAGATATTCAAGTGATCAAACTCCTAGTCTTCTTTTTAAAACAGGAATCATTGACACAGCACTTTCCTTATGAATACTTTTTTACATTTATTTATATTTTATCTTTAGAATTTTTCAGCTGTTTAATAGTTCTTCAAAATAAGTAATAAACGAAATATCGCCTTTAGTTTTGTTATTTCATGTGTTCCTACTTATTGAACATTTAAATCATTGTTAAAGTTCTGTTCCGTATTTCAACTTTATTATTACTTTATT
Source organism: Tachypleus tridentatus (assembly GCF_004210375.1). Classification (NCBI taxonomy): domain Eukaryota; kingdom Metazoa; phylum Arthropoda; class Merostomata; order Xiphosura; family Limulidae; genus Tachypleus; species Tachypleus tridentatus. The sequence continues at coordinate 158,594,972 of NC_134837.1, read as the reverse complement.
ATATTTATTAAAATGCACTACGAGTATGTTGTTTTTACACTGCCTCTATTGTACACAGGAAAAAAATAATATTAGTCTGTTTTGTTCTTGAGTGAAAAATAGGCCGTGCCAACCTCGAGTATCAAAACTCGGTTTTTAGAGTTATAAACCGTCAAACTTACCGCTGAGCCACTAGGGGCAAAATAAAACCTAACTTGAAATACTGTTTCAACATGTATACTCTTTCACTTGCCCAAATAAAATATTTAATATTACCCACATCACTGTGGCCCACAGTACCGTCCAAGTTACGATACTTCCTACAACAGAAAAGCGTTCACTTATTTCGGTCAACAGATGGCACCAGTTATTGTAATTTTAAAATCTTGTAAATAGAGCTTCCTTTTCGTTTTTTTCTCCCTTGCATTCTGGTATAAAATGAAAATATGAAAAAGTCAGTGGAAGAAACTATAATCTGGTTTATATTCGTTTTGAGGTGAACCAGTTTAAGAAACTTAAACAATCTAGGCTTGTCGTCAAATATTACACTATCTTAGACCAAAACCTTTGTAACTACTTAATCTAAATTATGTCGATGTCTGTTTGTTTGTTTGTTTTTGAATTTCGCACAAAGCTACTCGAGGGCTATCTGTGCTAGCCGTCCCTAATTTAGCAGTGTAAGACTAGAGGGAAGGCAGCTAGTCATCACCACCCTCGTGTAGCTTTGCGCGAAATTAAAAATAAACAAACAAACATACTGAAACGTGCTGAAAATGCACGATCATAGTTAGACCACACACTCTAAAACATATTCCAAACAAAAGACTATATTTATGGTTTCAGTTATACATTCATGACTGGTTGTGAATTAAAGCATAATTACTAAGGCCACCAGGTGATATTTATGTTTGTTTTAAATGATACAAACGGAGTTATAGCGATGATATATATACGTAAAATCAAAATAAGGTGTTATTATGTGTTTATAAAATAAACTCAAGGCTACACTGTTGTAGCTTAACCGCTGTTTACCACGTCGCGTGAGAATATCATAAACGATTAAACTATGATAATATTTGTTAAGAAAATTTGATTTTAGTACACATTGAAAACAAAATGTATATCCTAGATCAACGGTAATGAACACTGGTTAGTAAATAAACAAATGTAATGGTTTTGAGTCAGGCCTTCATTAAAAATATACTACTTTCGTGATATTAAAATATTTTTAATCAAACAGAGAAATGTGCCTTACAAATGACAGCATTAAATCAATATATATAATTTATTTCTGAAAGAAATAACATCAGTACATATATATATTATCTGTGGGTGTGTTTCAGGTTCTGCTAGATGACCTGGCATTCCGAATTGGTTAGGGCGCTCGACTCGTAATCTGAGGGTCGCGGGTTCGAATCCCCAGTCACACCAAATATGTTCACCCTTTCTGCGATGATGATGTAATAATGTGACAATCAATCCCAATATTCCTTGGTAAAAAAGAAGCCCAAGAATCGGCGGTGGGTGTTGATGACTATCTCCCTTCCATCTAGTCTTACACTGTTAAATTAGAGATGGCTAGCGCAAATAACTAATGGACTAGTCTATACAGTGTTTCTAATATTGATAAGAGGTCTTTTAGACTAATCTATATAGCGTTTGTGTTATAGGTGAGAAGTCTTATGGACAACTCCATATAGTGCTCCTGATATAGGTGAGAAATCTCATAGAGATTTATAGAGATATATAGTGTTTCTGCTACAGGTGAGAAGTCTTACGGACTACTTACTTTATACAGTGTTTCTGGAACAGGTGAGAAGTCTTACAGACTATTTACTCTATATAGTGTTTCTGGTACAGGTGAGAAGTCATACGTACAGGTGAGAAGTCTTACGGATTACTTACTCTATACAGTGTTTCTGGAACAGGTGAAAAGTCTTACGGACTATTTACTCTATACAGTGTTTCTGGTACAGGTGAAAAGTCCTACGGACTACATTGTACAGTGTTTCTGGAACAGGTGAGAAGTCTTACAGACTATTTATTCTATACAGTGTTTCTGGAACAGGTGAGAAGTCTTACGGACTATTTACTCTATACAGTGTTTCTGGAACAGGTGAGAATTCTTACAGACTACTTACTCTATACAGTGTTTCTGGTACAGGTGAGAAGTCTTACGGGGACTACTTACTCTATACAGTGTTTCTGGAACAGGTGAGAATTCTTACAGACTACTTACTCTATTCAGTGTTTCTGGTACAGGTGAGAAGTCTTACGGGGACTACTTACTCTATACAGTGTTTCTGGAACAGGTGAGAAGTCATACGGACTATTTACTCTATATAGTGTTTCTGGAACAGGTGAGAAGTCTTACGGACTATTTACTCTATACAGTGTTTCTGGAACAGGTGAGAATTCTTACAGACTATTTACTCTATACAGTGTTTCTGGTACAGGTGAGAATTCTTACAGACTACTTACTCTATACAGTGTTTCTGGAACAGGTGAGAAGTCTTACGGACTATTTACTCTATACAGTGTTTCTGGAACAGGTGAGAATTCTTACAGACTACTTACTCCATACAGTGTTTCTGGTACAGGTGAGAAGTCTTACGGACTATTTACTCTATACAGTGTTTCTGGAACAGGTGAGAATTCTTACAGACTACTTACTCTATTCAGTGTTTCTGGTACAGGTGAGAAGTCTTACGGGGACTACTTACTCTATACAGTGTTTCTGGAACAGGTGAGAATTCTTACAGACTACTTACTCTATACAGTGTTTCTGGTACAGGTGAGAAGTCTTACGGGGACTACTTACTCTATACAGTGTTTCTGGAACAGGTGAGAAGTCATACGGACTATTTACTCTATATAGTGTTTCTGGAACAGGTGAGAAGTCTTACGGACTATTTACTCTATACAGTGTTTCTGGAACAGGTGAGAATTCTTACAGACTATTTACTCTATACAGTGTTTCTGGTACAGGTGAGAAGTCTTACGGACTATTTACTCTATACAGTGTTTCTGGTACAGGTGTAAAGTCCTACGGACTACTTTGTACAGTGTTTCTGGAACAGGTGGGAAGTCTTACAGACTGTTTATTCTATACAGCGTTTCTGGAACAGGTGAGAAGTCTTACAGACTACTTACTCTATACAGTGTTTCTGGAACAGGTGAGAAGTCTTACGGACTATTTACTCTATACAGTGTTTCTGGAACAGGTGAGAATTCTTACAGACTACTTATTCTATACAGAGTTTCTGGAACAGGTGAGAATTCTTACAGACTACTTACTCTATACAGTGTTTCTGGTACAGGTGAGAAGTCTTACGGGGACTACTTACTCTATACAGTGTTTCTGGAACAGGTGAGAAGTCATACGGACTATTTACTCTATATAGTGTTTCTGGAACAGGTGAGAAGTCTTACGGACTATTTACTCTATATAGTGTTTCTGGAACAGGTGAGAAGTCTTACGGACTACTTACTGTATACAGCGTTTCTGGTACAGGTGAGAAGTCTTACGGACTACTTACTCTATACAGTGTATCTGGTACAGGTGAGAAGTCTTACGGACTACTTACTCTATACAGTGTATCTGGTACAGGTGAGAAGTCTTACGGACTACCTACTCTATACAATGTTTCTGGAACAGGTGAGAAGTCATACGGACTATTTACTCTATACAGTGTTTCTGGTACAGGTGAAAATTCCTACGGACTACTTACTCACTTACTCTATACAGTGTTTCTGATACAGGTGAAAAGTCCTACAGACTACTTTATACAGTGTTTCTGGAACAGGTGAAAAGTCCTACGGACTACTTTATACAGTGTTTCTGGAACAGGTGAGAAGTCTTACGAACTACTTACTCTATACAGTGTTTCTGGAACAGGTGAGAAGTCTTACGGACTACTTACTCTATATAGTGTTTCTGGAACAGGTGAGAAGTCTTACAGACTACTTACTCTATACAGTGTTTCTGGAACAGGTGAGAAGTCTTACGGACTACTTACTCTATACAGTGTATCTGGTACAGGTGAAAAGTCCTACGGACTACTTTGTACAGTGTTTCTGGAACAGGTGGGAAGTCTTACAGACTGTTTATTCTATACAGCGTTTCTGGAACAGGTGAGAAGTCTTACAGACTACTTACTCTATACAGTGTTTCTGGAACAGGTGAGAAGTCTTACGGACTATTTACTCTATACAGTGTTTCTGGAACAGGTGAGAATTCTTACAGACTACTTATTCTATACAGAGTTTCTGGAACAGGTGAGAATTCTTACAGACTACTTACTCTATACAGTGTTTCTGGTACAGGTGAGAAGTCTTACGGGGACTACTTACTCTATACAGTGTTTCTGGAACAGGTGAGAAGTCATACGGACTATTTACTCTATATAGTGTTTCTGGAACAGGTGAGAAGTCTTACGGACTATTTACTCTATATAGTGTTTCTGGAACAGGTGAGAAGTCTTACGGACTACTTACTCTATACAGCGTTTCTGGTACAGGTGAGAAGTCTTACGGACTACTTACTCTATACAGTGTATCTGGTACAGGTGAGAAGTCTTACGGACTACTTACTCTATACAGTGTATCTGGTACAGGTGAGAAGTCTTACGGACTACCTACTCTATACAATGTTTCTGGAACAGGTGAGAAGTCATACGGACTATTTACTCTATACAGTGTTTCTGGTACAGGTGAAAATTCCTACGGACTACTTACTCACTTACTCTATACAGTGTTTCTGATACAGGTGAAAAGTCCTACAGACTACTTTATACAGTGTTTCTGGAACAGGTGAAAAGTCCTACGGACTACTTTATACAGTGTTTCTGGAACAGGTGAGAAGTCTTACGAACTACTTACTCTATACAGTGTTTCTGGAACAGGTGAGAAGTCTTACGGACTACTTACTCTATATAGTGTTTCTGGAACAGGTGAGAAGTCTTACAGACTACTTACTCTATACAGTGTTTCTGGAACAGGTGAGAAGTCTTACGGACTACTTACTCTATACAGTGTATCTGGTACAGGTGAAAAGTCCTACGGACTACTTTGTACAGTGTTTCTGGAACAGGTGAGAAGTCTTACGAACTACTTACTCTATACAGTGTTTCTGGAACAGGTGAGAAGTCTTACAAACTACTTACTCTATATAGTGTTTCTGGAACAGGTGAGAAGTCTTACGAACTACTTACTCTATACAGTGTTTCTGGAACAGGTGAGAAGTCTTACGGACTACTTACTCTATATAGTGTTTCTGGAACAGGTGAGAAGTCATACGGACTATTTACTCTATATAGTGTTTCTGGAACAGGTGAGAAGTCTTACGGACTATTTACTCTATATAGTGTTTCTGGAACAGGTGAGAATTCTTACAGACTACTTACTCTATACAGCGTTTCTGGAACAGGTGAGAAGTCTTACGGACTACTTACTCTATACAGTGTATCTGGTACAGGTGAGAAGTCTTACGGACTACCTACTCTATACAATGTTTCTGGAACAGGTGAGAAGTCATACGGACTATTTACTCTATACAGTGTTTCTGGTACAGGTGAAAATTCCTACGGACTACTTACTCACTTACTCTATACAGTGTTTCTGATACAGGTGAAAAGTCCTACGGACTACTTTATACAGTGTTTCTGGAACAGGTGAAAAGTCCTACGGACTACTTTATACAGTGTTTCTGGAACAGGTGAGAAGTCTTACGGACTACTTACTCTATATAGTGTTTCTGGAACAGGTGAGAAGTCTTACAGACTACTTACTCTATACAGTGTTTCTGGAACAGGTGAGAAGTCTTACGGACTACTTACTCTATACAGTGTATCTGGTACAGGTGAAAAGTCCTACGGACTACTTTGTACAGTGTTTCTGAAACAGGTGAGAAGTCTTACAACAGTGTTTCTGGAACAGGTGAGAAGTCTTACGAACTACTTACTCTATACAGTGTTTCTGGAACAGGTGAGAAGTCTTACGGACTACTTACTCTATACAGTGTATCTGGTACAGGTGAAAAGTCCTACGGACTACTTTGTACAGTGTTTCTGAAACAGGTGAGAAGTCTTACAACAGTGTTTCTGGAACAGGTGAGAAGTCTTACGAACTACTTACTCTATACAGTGTTTCTGGAACAGGTGAGAAGTCTTACGGACTACTTACTCTATACAGTGTATCTGGTACAGGTGAGAAGTCTTACGGACTACTTACTCTACAGTGTATCTGGTACAGGTGAGAAGTCTTACGGACTATTTACTCTATACAGTGTATCTGGTACAGGTGAAAAGTCCTACGGACTACTTTGTACAGTGTTTCTGAAACAGGTGAGAAGTCTTACAACAGTGTTTCTGGAACAGGTGAGAAGTCTTACGAACTACTTACTCTATACAGTGTTTCTGGAACAGGTGAGAAGTCTTACGGACTACTTACTCTATATAGTGTTTCTGGAACAGGTGAGAAGTCTTACGGACTACTTACTCTATACAGTGTATCTGGTACAGGTGAGAAGTCTTACGGACTACTTACTCTACAGTGTATCTGGTACAGGTGAGAAGTCTTACGGACTATTTACTCTATACAGTGTTTCTGGTAGTGATGCCACTTTTGCTGGACTATTTTACGCTGAGTTCCTAGTACTAATGTGAGTGTCTTCAGAGAGATGACATTAATATTTGATTTAATGAGCCAGGAAAAGTCCGTTTACATAAGTCACTACATACTAATTACAAAAACTTTTGTTCTTCTGTGAGTGAACTGACGTTTGTTACTAAAGAAATAACGAACAATTTATCAGAAATAACTGAAATATCCAACGCAATAGCGACCACGAAAGGCTGTGTTAAGTTTAACAAACTTTAAAACTCTTAGCACGAAAATATTTAGTTTATTTGTTTTTTACAGTTTTTCTTCATCTCAAAATCAGTGAAAATACAATTTTGTGAAAAACGCCCCATTCAACAAATATAGAGCATAGCTGTTTCTTTCACCAGTTAAAATACATTTTTAAGCCTGATTTTCATGGTGGTATAACTCCTAATCTACAGATATTTCTTCATCTTTACATACTTCCTACAAAGAAATCTATTGGAAAGTTTGGTTTTACTTCTCAATTTCCTTATAATATGAAAAATTATCTCCTATATGGAACATATTTATCCGGAGAACATATTCTTTCAACCTTGTCATTCAAGACCACCAAATAAGTTGCTGTCAATCAATAAGGTGATTCTATCAAACTCGTTTTCCAAATACTTTTGCTAAAGTTGATACCAAGTAATGAGGTTATAAATAATTCTTGCAATATCTTCCTTCAGGAACACTGTTTAGGTGAGATTGGGCGTAGTAAAACTGCTGTTGCAAATTTCTTAAAAGACCCTGAGGGATACGGAACGAGAATTTCAAGTAGTCGGCCCAAGAAAATTTCGCCGACGTTGAGCAGGAGGATTCGACGGGTTGTCTGACAAGACACCAGCCGATCATCGAACCAGATTAAGGTCCTTACGGACGCATAATGCAGCTCAAGAACAATAAGACGGCATCTACGAGAGAAAAGCTTTAAAAACCGTAAACGTCTTCAAAAGCCATGCCTCTTTCCACACCACAAAACAGCTTGGTTAAACTTTGTTGAGAAGCACCAAACTAAGTGGAAGAAGGTTTTGTTCGCTGATGAGGAAAAAATTAACCTGGTCCAGATGGCTTCCAACGTTACTGGCACGATAAGGATATCCCACCGGAGACATTTTATACATGACACAGTGGAGAAGGTTCCATCATGATCTGACATATTGGAGAGAGCATCATTACTGACTGAAGGCCTTCGTTTGTGTGGAAATGGCGGGATCTTTCAGCAGAACAACGCTGAATCCACAATGCCCGCAGGACAAAGGACTTTTTCATGGCAAGTAACGTGATTCCTTTGGACCATCCAGCGTGTTCGTCCAAACTGAACTCCATTGAAAATGTTTGGGGGTGGATGGCACGAGAAGTCTATAGAAATGGACGTCAATTCCAATCAGTGCATGATCTTCGTAAAGCCATCTTCACCATTTGGAATAACGTTCCAGCCAGCCTTCTGCAAGCGCTTATATCGACCATGCCAAAGCGAATTTTTGCACTTATTCGTAATGACGGCCGTGTAACTCACTACTGAAACCTCTTGTTGGGCATTTCCTACCCTGTTTAGGACTTCTTTTTGGCATGGTCTTAAGCTTTTGACCAGCTAGTATTTAGGCTAATTTCATATTGTTTACATATTCCCTATTAAATGCTAAAAAGGTTTTATTTTTATTTTCCCTTTCTTAGTTTCATCTTTCGAAGCTCTACTCAAATAAGTGGTTGAGTCTAACAATGAAAAATGCATATTTTTTCTTTATGTTCATTGGCCTTAAGGTTTTGGTCAGCAGTGTATCTATTGATTAACACCTGAAAGGAAAAAAATAATAATAATAGTTTGCGGGAGCGATAACAAGATAAAAATTGGAAGCGTTTTCCCTACTTCTGCTTTTGATTAATAAATATTTAGGTAGTTAAGCCACAACTAATTTTTTTCAGTAAATAACGAGACCTCACGAGATCTCCAATTTCACGTCTGATGTAATACATAAACGAGAACTCACGAGACCTCTTACTTTTACGTGTGACATAAAACATGATGAGAAAAATATTTAGCTGCATGACGCTAGAGTTATCGGAAAAATAATAAACACTAAGACCAAAGGTTTTTACACACTTACTTCTTACCAAACTTCGTAACTTCAAAAGTGTTTTGCACACACTGGGTTTCAAATTATTATTGTACGCTATATCAAAATGACAACATTGAAGTGTTTTTTGTTGTTTTTTTGTTGATTTTTTTGAAACACCAGGCGAAACTTATGTTCAAATAACTCAGCTTATAACTTTCCATAAAATAAACGTCGACCATAGCTGAAGATTGTGGAATTAACGCGTCAGTTACTACATGCAACGAAAGAGTTAATGTAGTTCACTCACAAGTATATAGCTGTGAACACCCATAATTAAATAAACTGGACAGAAATGCTACTATTATTTTTCTCGACACACTTTATCTGTCGTGCTTTACAAAATCCTTCAATACTTTAAAGTATAAAAACAGAAAAAGGAAACTTAAATATAGCTCAACCATGTCTTTCTTTTCTTTCATAGTTGCGTCGTTTGTTTACCATAAATATTCTCAAGTCATTGACAAAATTATATGTTATTCCTAAAAATGATAAACTACCAGCTGTTCCTTATGTTGGGTCAGTCTTTCAAAATTCCTTTATAATAAACTAGTTTTCTTTAGATTTATTCTGGAAATATGAAAACAGTAGTGAATAACATAAACTCAAGGCACGTTTTGTTTTTCTTGCTGCTAGGCAACTTGAAATTCGAATTGTTACGTTAGATCCTATTGTTTACTAAACATCTCGTACTTGTAGAAGGCTGAGGTAATTGAGCCAAAAACTTGTGGATTATTTTAAATAAAAACAAACAAACAAACAAACACAACTGAAGAACATCCGTTGTGATAATTCAAATAAATTACTTAATACAACGAATAAATGTTATGAGTTCTGGAAATATTACTGTATTTTTATTTCGTATTTATGGAAAAGCTACTAAGGTTATTTGACGAGGTCCCCAGTTTTTACACTAGTGACCACAGGTAATGCAGCGAGTAAGTTGTCCCCGACAGGTCATCATCCACACTAAGTGGTTGAATATTACTCTTAATATGTACCCATGGGAATATTTTGTGCTATCACACGGGGGTTCAAACCTGATTCGACAGCTCTGAGATTCAGAGTCATTCCACAGGGCCAACCTGCGCCACTAAAACTGCAGTTAAAGATTGCAGCGTATATGTACAGGCTACACATTTTCGTTACATTATATCCTATATGATCCTATGTTTCACGAGCTGTTTCTCATTCTATAACCTAGTCTTCCTATTGTTTTTCAACATAATATCTTTATACCTGGTTCTTTTATGACACCTCATTGACCTAAATGTGAACCTGCATCCTCATCTAATTGTAAAAGGCGCAGATAGCCTAGTTGTTTTGCGCCATAAACCAACCAACTAATTTTGAAAATAATTTTATAATACTTACCTTTTTATTTATATGTATTATCATTATATGACTTGTTCTGTACTCTTGTATGGTCCCTGCCTTATCCAAAATTTCCTCACTTGTTTTTTTACGTCGCATGTATAAAAGATATTTCACCCCAGTAATGAAAAGAAATTACAGTGAATGTTATATAACACCTGTCATTAAAACAATCAGGTGATTGATCCTTTCATTAATTCCAGGATAAACCATGAGGAGTAACTATAAGGCTTATTACATCGTAGTAATACACAGCTGGCCAAAATCTCAAGGCCAATGAACATAAAAAAAATACGTATTTTGCGTTGTTAGACTCAATCACTTATTTGAGTAGATCTTCGAAAGATAAAAATAATTGTTTGTTCGTTTTGAGTTTCGCGCAAAGATACTCAAGGGCTATCTGTGCTAACCGTCCCTAATTTAGCAGTGTAAGACTAGAGGGTGAGCAGCGAATCATCACCACCTACCGCCAACTCTTGGGCTACTCTTTTACCAACGAATAGTGGGATGACCGTTACATTATAACGCACCCACGGCTGGGAGGGCGAGCATTTTGGCGCGACGGGGATGCGAACCCACGACCCTTGGATTACGAGTCGCACGCCTTAACACGCTTGGCCATGCCGGGCCTGATGAAAATAAGAAAAGGGAAAATAAAAATAAAAAACTTTTTTAGCATTTAATAGGAAAAATGTGAATACTATGAAATTAGCCTAAATACTAGCTGGTCAAAAGTTTAAGATCATACCGAAAAGAAGTCCTAAACAGGGTAGGAAATACCCAACAAGAGGTCTCAGTAGTGAAATGCACAGCCGCCATTGCAAATAACTGAAACATTCGCTTTGGCATGGTCGATATAAGTGTTTGCAGAAGGTTGGGCTGGAATGTTATTCCAAGTGGTGAAAATGGCTTCACGAAGATCGTGCACTGTTTGGAATTGACGTCCATTTCTATAGACTTCCCTTGCCATCCACCTCCAAACGTTTTCAATGGGGTTCAGTTCGACCGAACTCGCTGGATGGTCCAAAAGAATCACGTTATTTGCCATGAAAAAGTCCTTTGTCCTGCGAGCATTGTGGATTGCAGTGTTGTCCTGCTGAAAGATCCAGTCACTTCCACACAAGCGAGGGTCTTCAGTCAATAAGAATTCTCTCTCCAACATGCCAATGTAGCTAGCTGCTGTTTGACCCCTATAACCTAAAGCTCCAATTTTCCGTGGAAGGAGAAATCACCCCAGATCCTGATGGAACCTTCTCCACTGTGTCGTGTATAATATGTCTCCGATGGGATATCCTTATCGTGCCAGTAACGTTTAAAGCCATCTGGACCATCCAGGTTAAATTTTTTCTCATCTAAGTTCCATGTTTGGTGCTTCTCAACAAAGTTTAACCGAGCTGTTTCGTGGTGTGGTAGGAGGCGTGGCCTATGAAGACGTTTACGGTTTTTAAAGCTTTTCTCTTGTAGATGCCATCTTATTGTTCTTGAGCTGCATTCTGCGTCCCAAAGGGCCTTAATCTGGTTCGACAATCGGCTGATGTCTTGCCGGACAACCCGTCGAATTCTCCTGCTCAATGCTGGCGAAATTTTCTTAAGTCGACCAGTTGAAATTCTCGTTCCGTATCCCTCAGGGTCTTTTAAGAAATTTGCAACAGCAGTTTTACTACGCCCAAACTTACCAGCGATGGAACATTGAGAGAGACCTTGCTTTTGCAGCTCGACAATTCTGACACGTTCAAACTCTGTCAACATTTTAGCCTTTGCCATGTTTTTACCCAATGTAACACAGGAGATGTCAGTGAGAGATTTTGACAACGCTAATGCTTGAACACAAATGACTAAATTTCTTTACGTTTTTTACCGATTAACGCTTCGTTTCACTATGTTCTTAATCTTTTGGCTAATTTCATAGTGTTCACATTTTCCCCATTAAATGCTAAATTTTTTTAATTTTTATTTACCCTTTTCTTATTGTCATCTTTCGAAGCTCTACTCAAATAAGTGGTTGAGTCTAACAACGCAAAATGCATATTTTTTCTTTATGTTCATTAGCCGTAAGATTTTGACCAGCAGTGAACACGAGGGCTGTTCAAAAAATACGCGGACTGTTTGAATTGCGCGGCTCCAGTTGGTTCCAGGGGAATCCGCTTGGTGTCGCTAAGTTCGCACAGATCAGCTGATTACGATGCCATTTCCCGATTGCAGATATCTTCATTTGTGTATTAGCTACGTGGTTTTAGGTGAAGTGCGATTTTTTTTCGTTTGGCGGATTTCAGAATGAATGACCTGAAGGAGCAACGACTTGCTGTGAAATTTTGTGTTAAACTTGGAAAATCGGCGACTGAAACTTTTGCTATGCTTAACACGGCTTACGGTGATGTTGCTATGAAGCGTACAGCATGTTTCAAGTTGCATGAACGTTTTAAGGATGGTCGACAGTCCATTGAAGTTGATGAGCGTCCTGGACGTCCTTCCACGTCAACTGACGACCCACACGTCGACAAAATCAACACCCTGGTGCGGGCAAATCGACGTCTGACTGTCAGGGAGCTTGCTGAAGAGTGTGGGATATCAGTTGGATCTTGTTACGAGATTTTGACCGAAAAATTGAAGATGCACCGCGTTGCTGCGAAATTCAGCCCTCAGAACTCGTGAGTTTTTGGCCAAACACTCGATCACTGTTCTTCCCCACCCCCCTACTCACCTGACCTTGCTCCTTGCGATTTTTTTCTTGTTCTATAAACTCAAAAGACCCTTGAAAGGAAGAAGATTTGAGACGATTTCCGAGATTAAGGCAAATGCGACGAAGGAGCTGGAGGACATTACAAAAGAAGCGTACCAGGACTGTTTCAACAAGTGGAAACACCGTTGGGATAAGTGTGTGCGTTGGGGAGGAGAGTACTTTGAAGGAGTCCCAGACCTGTAACTTCTAAATAAAGTACATTTTGTTTTATGACGTCAGTCCGCGTATTTTTTGAACAGACCTCGTATATAAAAAAGGCAGGGACAGTAACAGCGACGCTCCTTTAATTTCCATCTACGGTAAATTACATTAATATAGAAACCAGGTCACTAAATAAAAGATATTAAAAGTGTAGTTTAAAGAAGAAATGGATAATACGCTTTTAATATCTTTCATTTAGTGACCTGTCACAGTGATGAATGTAGTTTAGAGAAGACATATCAGAAACGTACAGATGCTGTAAGACAAATCAGATACATGTAGATGCTGTAAGACAAATCAGATGCGTACAGATGCTATAAGACAAATCAGATACGTACAGATTGATGTGATAAAACAAATCAGGTATGCATAGATATGGTAAAACAAATCGCATACGTCCAGATATGGTAAAACAAATCACATACGTACAGATATGGTGAAACAAATCAGATACGTACAGATGCTGTAAGACAAATCAGGTCAATAAGGTAGCACTTAACTCATACTAAACCAAATGAAACTGTCAAAATTTGCCAAAACAAATACATCTGTAAGTACATTAAATATTCTTAATCGTAACAGAAGCTTGCGTGTTCTTACGCTCTGTTGGATATTTGATTGTAAAAATGTATTCCAAGAAACCTGCGGCTAATTGGGCAGCACAGGTAATTAGTGAAGCGCCGTCTGGCTCTCGATAACAGTAATTTAAAACTCATCATCTCCTCCACACAGATGTATCACTGGTACAGAATGTGCTTAGAAACGTGATTAAGGAAAGGTTAAAAGTCTCGTTGTTTTAACGCAAGAGGTAAAGAATGACGTCACGTGATGACGTTTCTATTAAAAGTATTCTATTAAAAGAAAGAGGGAACCTACGTGGGATCAGACCCCCAGTGGCACAGCGGTAGGTCTGCGGACTTACACTGTTAAAAACCGGGTTTTGATACCCATGGTGGGCAAAGCGTAGACAGACCATTGTATAGCTTTGTGCTAAACAGACAATTAATATGTGGGGAACCACTATAGCTAAAAAGCTAACATGCAGGGATCGAACCTTGAGTTTTATCTTTATAAACTCTTGTGCTTATCGCCGGGCCAACGCGGGTGTAATAAAGTAGGATTTAAGCTAAATCTTTATTCACTGTCTCGTTACTGTTTTAAAACAATACAGTAATTATTTCGTTTCAGTATCAGTTAGGTTGCTCAATTCGTTTTGTGCAATATTTGGTTTCACGTAATTAATTCGTCATGAACCTGCAGTTGTTTTTCTCTACCGACACTCAGAAAAACAGAATGTACATTGAAACGTAACATGAAAAACTCATATTGCCTATTTGCTTACGCTAATACTGCAAACTTGTTTTAATGTTCTTCTTGGCTGGCCGACCTGATATCAAATTAACAACAGGTGTCCTTTCTGACAAGTTTGTTTATTTCGCGATGACGAAAAACCCATTTGAAGTAAAAATGTATCTCAAGACGGCTGGTATGGGTATTAAAACTTTTATTAAAATAAAGTAGGGAACAACGTTTCGACCTTCTTAGATTATCTTGAGGTTGTTTTCTACTTTATTTTAATGAAAGTTTTAATACCAATACCAGTCGTCTTGAGATACAAACAGTTTGTTTGTTGAATTTCGCTAAAACACACTCGAAGGTTCTTCTGCGATAGCTCTTTCAATGAAGTTTCAACAACTTAGGTTCTTAACCCTGATCTTAACTCTTGGGCTACTCTTTTATTAAATAATAGTGGGATTAACCACCACATAATAACTGCTGAAATGACGAGCATGTTTGGTGCGACGAGGATTCAAACCCGTGACCCTCATATTACGAGTCGAACGCCTTAACCCACCTGGACATGCCGGGTCAACAATGGAACTATTTCCTTCCATTGTTTTTTCGCAGGAGAACCCTCTGGTAGCTTTGAGCGAAATTCAACAAACAAACTTGTATCTCAGGATGGCTGGTATGATTATTAAAACTTTTATTAAAATAAAGAAGAGAACAACGTTTCGGCCATCTTTATTTTTCACCTTGTGATTTAGGGTTGCCGCAGAAAACAAAGTTCGTGTTACTTCAGAATGTGTTTCAAAGGTTTGAGTGTTGACACTTAATAAGATTGTTTGTATTAATACTAGTAATAAATTACAAATCTGTATATAGTTAATTTTATTATTACTGTCATTAATTTTGTAGATAGAAAGTTACATTTTCAATAATATAATTATTCCTACTAGTAATATCAAAGGCACATCGTACGAATGCACTCTAGAGAATTGATTAGAATTTGCTATTTTATCCATATGAAACTTTCCACTTGTCGGTTAAAGTTTACGTTTCAGTAAAAATTTGTTAAATAAGTTGTAAAACAAAACGTTGAGTGTCCAATTAGAGCGTTATACTATTGTCTATTACTAGTACGAAATTATCTTTTATACTACAATATACACTACAGATATTACTTGAAGACTTTCTCTAGTCCAAAGCTGCACAATGGCCTGCCTATCTGCGCTGTTCAGTCGCGGAGATCGATAATTTGTTTCTGAATATCGCGCAAAACTACACAAAGACTATCTGCGCTAGTAGTCCCTAATTTTGAAGTGTAGGACAAAAGGGAAGGCAGTTAGTCATCACTATTCACCACCAACTATTGGGCGACTATTTTAACAACGAATAGTGGGATTTACCGTTACATTATAATGCTCTCATGGCTGAAAGGGCGAGCATGTTAAGTGCGACGGGGATTCGAATCCGCGACCCTCGAATTACGAGTCGAGTGCCTTAACCACCTGTTCATGCATGACAGGAATCGAACCTCAAACTTTTGCGTTTGTAAGCTTTACGATATTCCGTCTGCATGAGTTGCTTCTTATTAAAATCTGAACCACCAAAATAAACACAAGGATGTCTATCACAGGGCTGTATACAGCTTAGCACTATGGTCATAGCAGCTTCTATTACTATTTAGTAATTGTAATCTGGTTAGTAACATGATTAACTACTAACAGATAATACAGAATTATATAAGATTCGTAAACCAGGAAATTAAATGTCAGAATAGTTTGAGCTGCCTTTAATGTTTTTCAAACATCTTGAGTAATCTACACTTAATATATGATGCTCCTCTTGGTCAGGCCCGACAGGTCATATTGAACTCGAGAGGAAATACCATCTTTTTTTTTAGTATACACAGCTTCCTCGTCCTCAAATCCAGAGACAAACATGGTATCACGAGGAACAAACAATCACGCTGACTATGTGCTACAGAACATGTTTCTCTTCAGATCATGTTATGGTTTTCCAAACATTTGGCTGACAACAATCTTGTGCATGGCATGTTCCAGTGTTAATCATTAAGTGACTCTCAGTTCACTTAACTATAACACTTGGAGTCTTGGTAAAAGAGTAGCCCAATAGTTGGCGATGGGAGCTAACGACTAGCTGCCTTCCCTCTAGTCTTACACTGCTAAATTAGGGACGGCTAACGCAGATAGCTCCCGTGTAACTTTGCCCGTGCCTTGTCCACCACAACTCTCGAAACCCGGTTTCTTGCGCTGTAAGTCTGCATACATACCGCCGTGCCGGGTTATTCCTTAGGATGCGCATGTCATGCAACTATTTAATTTTTCTCTTTATGAATAACGAGGGTCATTATTATCTCATCGCACTAGAACCAGGTTTGTGCTTTACAAGGCGTGACGCTAATGCAGTATTATAGTACTGATTCACCTAGTTTTTAGAAGGCTGCCGATAATTTCAATTATACGTTTATGAACATTATTAATATACTAATTTATATATTTAAATTCATTACTTTACGAAATGAAAAAGTATTTCATGTTTTAAAGAAATCTATTGACCAATTACAGCACAACCAGTAATCGCCCATCAATTAAGTGTCGCAAGTGGACTAATAGTTAACGTGCCTGGACTGTGAACTGAGGGTTCGTGGTTCACACCTCGTAGTCGTAAAACCGTGCTCTGCCCTTTGAGGCCATTGGTGTGCCACAAGAGTAATGGTCAAATAGCCCCATCCTGTCAAACAAGAGTAGCCTAAACTGAAAATTAGGGACGGATATGTGCATAGTCTTGTTTACCAAGTTCTAGGGAAACAAAAAAAACAAACTGCAAAACATGCACAATCTAAAAAATGCAAAAAGCAACTAAAAAACTTTGAGGTTGTAATACTTTGAATGTTGTTATGACGTCGTAAGACTGAATCCTGCACCGAGACATCTTCACATCATGGAAAATGTCTGTGTTTCATACTTGACTTTATTTGCATTTCTCGTGTGAATTTCTCACAGAATCAGCGATATTCAGAAAACTGTGTTAATATTTAGGGCCAAATAGCTCATGCTTAATTTCAGAATATCTCACATATAAATTTCCGGTTAAGGCTAGTCTTAAATTTCATTTAACTAAAAGACGCCTCCGAGATTTTGTTTCATAGTTCAATTGTCCAATCAATCACATTCGCAAGTTTTAATCTCGTTCAAATGGAGCACGTGATCTCACTTTAACGGAATCATGTGCTCAATTTACAGCTATTTACATAAAAACGAAGAATAGATAAACAAAACGAGAGTAAAAATATTTCTTTTTACCAGCTTAGTCCCTGAAGATTTTCAGTTAAATTGATTTTCTTCAGAGTTTAACATCCTAATTTGCGAAGTCTTCAAATGGTTATTTTTTATTTTCCAAATTCCAAAGATGAAAAACTTTTTATAATTGAAGGATTTCCTTTTCTACAAATGGCAGATACAGAATTCTTCAAATCAGACCGAGCGCCTTATTTAAATAAACGTTTGTTCTTTCCTTTTGTACAGAAAGAATTTAAATATTAAAATAGTTTTTGGTATTCCGAGAAAAAGTTCCCCACTAGTACAGAGGTAAGTCTACGAACTTACAACGCTAAAAAATCAGGGGTTCGATTTCCCTCGGTGGGCTCAGCAGATGGCCTGCTGTGGCTTTGCTATAAGAAAGACACACACCAAGAAGAAATCAATTTTATATAGGTTACAATATATAATTGGCATGTTTTATTAAATTCTTTATTAAGTCGGTTTCTAGTTTTATTTGTTAATTTTTGCTCCAAACGGTAGAAACGAAACAGAGTCTCATCAAAGCAGTAATTCAACTCTCTCTACACGTTACAGGTTATCCAACAAATAATTAGCATTTCTTTTCTGTAATAGTTTGAGCCATCTCGACGTCCACGAATACATATGCGGTAAAGTTGAATTAAAGAAAAGTTTCTCAAGAAATAAAATTCAAAATATAAAGTATCCTGAACGACCACTCAAGATATTTAATACACTTTGAACGAACGTGGCCCCAGAGTGTCCAGGTGGTTAAGGCGCTCGACTCGCAATCTGAGGGTCGCGAATTTGAATCTCTGTCACATCAAATATATTCGCCTTTTCAGCCGTGGGGATATTTTAATGTGATGGTCAATCCCACTTCTCCTTGGTAAAAGAGTACTCTAAGAGTTGGCGATGGGTGGTGACGACTAGCTGCCCTCCCTCTAGTCTTATACCGCTAATTGCGCGAAATTCACAAGCAAATAATAAAAAAACTAATGTTTTCAATGCTGTGATTCATTTTGTGAAAAGGCTCGCCAACGAGCGATCAAGACGTGCTTAAAAAAAAAGAAGCCACCTGGTGGTTTTTAAATAGTATCTATGCTTTTGCAATTAATGTGTTTAAAGGAACGTTTAATTGAGATTTGTCATCTACACATATGTATGCGTGTTATTACGTCTGCCGTCTTTGTCCAGGATGAAATATATATACGTACATATTTATATAAGCGTTTACGAAATTTGTTAGCCCTCGTGTAACTTTGCGCGAAATTAAAAACAAAACAAAAGAAATTTTGAAAAGCCATTGTTGTTACTGTACAAAAACACATTGAATACAATATAGATTATTCATCGACACAATAAAACACACTATCACCAGATAAACAAATAAAACGTTGGGCAACTCAGTTGACCACCACCCAGAACTTTCTGCCTTCTTGTAAAAAATTATTTATGGTTTTAAAGAGAGAGAGATTTTTAACCAGTCTTCGTAGAATGTTTTTCTTTATAAAACCCAACACTTTAGATTGAAACCTGAAACAACATAATACGTTTCTCATTGTTCATGTTATGTCTTTTGACACATAGTTTGCATCAAACCGATATGTTACCATGTATCATATTAGTAAGCCTTTTTTATGCATATATTTAGAGCAGAGAAACTCGTTAACCGTGATTTACATTCGATTTAATTTTGATATACAAAAGAATAAATAGTCACAATATATATATATATTGGCTGGTAGGAATTTCGAAATGTTTGTGCTACAATCGAATGTAATCTACACAGTAGAGATATAACTCTGAGAATAAAGAACGTTCGGGTTGTTAGTGGCTCAGCGGTAAACCCAAAACCTTATAGCAAATTGTAGGGTTTGATCCCTGCTCGACGCAAATAGTGAATTGTGCATCTTTCACTTAACAATAAAACTACCTTTTGTACAACTCTGAATTATATTTTGTATTGCAGATGTCTTAATATATTTTTTTTTTATTTCATATTGAATAGCTTTGAAATGTCATTGATGAAAACGAACTTTTATTTAAATGTCAGGGTTAAAACAGAATGCCAAGTAAGGATGAAAATAACCTTTTGAAGATTAATATCTGATTCTACTTGTTCTTCAATCCTTACTGAAGAAGGTTTAAACAATATTTCCCACCGTGAACAGTCAACAAATGGAAACACAACAGAGCAAGATAATTACATCAATTCTGAGCTTGTTAATGTTTACCAAAGGATTTTGAAAAATGTTAAAGATTGGAAGTATAAGCCACTTGTTACTATTTTTTGTAAGTCCTTCAATAGTGGGCAGGTACCAGAGGATTGGAAGTTGGATAATGTTACTCCTCTTTTCAAGGGAGATGACGAAAATTGTCCCAGACATTGTGGACTTATTAGTCTTAGGTCAGTTGTAGAAAGTTGCTTTTCAAAGTCCTTCCACAAAGGTTTGTTTTTTAATTTGGCACAAAGCTACACGAGGGCTATCTGCGCTATCCGTCCCTAATTTAGCAGCGTAAGACTAAAAAGGTAAAGGTAGCCAGTCATCACCACTTTGGCTAACTCTTAGGGTACTCTTTTACCAACGAATAGTGGGATTAACCGCAATATTATAACGCCCCCACGGCTGAAACGGCGAACATATTTAGTGTGATGGGTATTAGAATCCGCGACCCTCGAATTACGAGTGTAATCAATGTAAACTAGTTTGAAGAAGTTGCGGACTTATTATTTAAAGTTGATTCCAATTGGCCCGATAACTTAAGATAGTGTGTGCCAGTTGCAAGAATGACAGAAAACTTTATAAAATTCCACACTATTTGAGGAACTGTCGTTCTTTCGATTTATTGTATTTTTCTCGTTACTTTCTTGTTTATTTGTTTGTTTTGAATTTCGCGCAAAGCTACTCGAGGGCTATCTGAGCTAGCCGTCCCTAATTTAGCAGTGTAAGACTAGAGGGAAGACAGCTAGTTATCACCATCCACCGACAACTCGTGGGCTACTCTTTTACTAACAAATAGTGGGATTGACTGTCACATTGTAACGCCCCTACGGCTCAAAAGCGCGAGCATGTTTGGTGCGACAGGGATTCGAGCTCGAGACCTTCGGATTACGAGTCGAGTGCCTCAACCACCTGGCCATGCTGACCCCTCTTTCTTTACTCGCTAGAAAAAAAAAGAGATAATACTTATGTAAACACAGTTGAAAATCTGTGATTTTACTCAACTGCAATACAGAAATATATATTTTAGTTCCAACTCTATTTTTAACTCTCTTTACCCCAAATTTAGATTACAATATTAAGTTCAGAAACTGTTACTGAAAATTCCTGGACAAATAATGTTACAAGTACTTTCAAGTTGTTTCAGTCCGTTTACAAAACAAACAGTCATGGAAATACCCACTTAGAATTAAAAAATAAACTATTTGTTTTATAAACATATATTTTTAAATATTTTATTCGAGTATAATTATTTTAAGGGTTATGTATTTAAAATATAATTGTTTTCTGCATTAAAAAAATTGCAGAAATTCTTAATTTCATTCATGCATTCTAAGTCTGAATTTTCCAGTTGTTTCATTTTGTTACTTATGTTAGCTTTTGCGTAACTCATTTTATTGTGTTATTTTTATCTAAATTTGATCAGGATAAGTAACTATTACCACTCCCCCCCCGACCCGGGATGGCCAGTTGGTTAAAGCACTCGACTCGTAATCCGAGAGTAGCGGATTCGAATCCCTGTTACACCAAATATGCTCGCCCTTTCAAGCGTGGGGGCGTTATAAAGTTACGCCCAATCCCACTATTCGTTGGCAAAAGAGTAGCCCAACAGTTGGCGGTGGGTGGTGATGACTAGTTGCCTTCCCTCTAGTCTTACACTGCTAAATTAGGGACGGCTAGCTCAGAGAGTCCTCGTGTTGCCTCGCGTGAAATTCAAAACGAACCACTTCCCCCCTTTTTTTTTTTGTAGTGAAAATTCTCACACATTCTTATAATTTATCAATCAATTTGTCAGGGGCTCAACAGTAAGTTTGTAGACATATAAAGCTAAAGATTTCAATACCGAATAAATTTTAAATAAGTATTGTTGCATTAAATATTTTGGTGTAAAGCGAAGAAGTAAACAAATTAAATGTTTTCGAGATGTTTATCTAAATCGGATATTTGATTTTAAAAATATAAATTAGTATTTTTAACAATTATCTAATAGTTGTTTTCAACATATTTCGACAACGTAAGTAATTCTCTCCTGGATAATCGGGATATTTGGAAAAACAGTTTGTTTGTTTGGAATTTCGCGCAAAGCTACTCGAGAGCTGTCTACGCTAGCCGTCCCTAATTTAGCAGTGTAAGACTAGAGGGAAGGCAGCTAGTCAACACCACCCATCGCCAACTCTTGGGCTACTCTTTACGAACGAGTAGTGGAATTAACCGAAACATTATAACGAATAGTGGCCAAGCCAGGCCAAACGACTCAGTAACCACTTGACTTGATTTTTAAAATTTTCATGACAGATGTGGGGAAGACTGTCTATATAAGAATATCTTGTTCATTGTTCTAGCTATTTTAGTTACGTCACAAATAAACAAACAGAATTTATTTCGTCCACTAAAGTTAAATAAACAGACAAAAACACAACAACCATCGAAATTTTAACCTACAATATCACGTGCTTTGTACTTCAACGGCTGAAAAAAAAAAAAAAAGGATAACAAATAATGCATGGTTGTGCACAAACTATCAATAGTTACAAAATGACGCCAAGTGTAGCGTTCAAACACTCGTACACAAAGTAGAAAACTTCGTATCTTATTTTCGGTTTGTATTTATTACAAAGATACCAAAGTTATTTGTCCCTAATTTTGAACTACGTTTTTAAATTTCGCACAAAGCTACTCGAGGGCTATCTGTGCTAGCCCGTCCCTAACTTAGCAGTGTAGTAAGACTAGAGGCAATGCAGCTAGTCATCACCACCCACCGCCAACTCTTGGGCTACTCTTTTACCAACGAATAATGGGATTAACCGAAACATTATAACGCCCCCACGGTTGAAAGGGCGAGCATGTTTGGCGCGACCGGGAAGTGAACCCGCAACCCTCAGATTACGAGTCGAACGCCTTAACACGCTTGGCCATGCCGGGCGAATTATGGAAAGAGAGTCGAGTGAAAAACGAAACGTTTTAAACTAACAATAGATAAAATAACCGTATTTTTTATGCTTACGTACCTGACTCAATTTTATAATTCAAATAGGAGTGCAATGTCATTTTGTTATTTTACTTAAGGACTGTAGTGAAATTGTAATATTTATAAAAGTATGTAAAAACAAGACGAGTTCGCTATCACCATTGAAAATTTGTGGACATTTTATAAAGCAAAAAGTTTGACAGCAAAAATATCCCGTTACTTAACACGCTTGGCCATGCCGGGCCCTTGAACTACTGACCAGAAGGCAACTTTACAGTTCTATCAGATATTAAAATTAAACAACTGAAAATCATTTGTATTATTGTTCGCTTGTCACGGTTTGAGACAAATCACTCAGTCGCGCAAATTGAATAATGATTTTTCATTGTTTCATCGAAACGTAAGATCACGAATATTTCGTTACAGGTGACTGTAACTTGTGGTCTCCTTCAGTGTTCAAAATAAATACGTTACAACAACGCTGAAATCACTAGAGAAAAGAAAAAGAGAAATCAAAGGAAAACACTTATCAATTACAGAAACTCAAGTCAAATGGTGAAAAAAGCCAACAAGAAACGAGAAAGTATATCTATTTCTTCGACCCTGAAGTCCTCAAAGAAGCCACTTTGTAAGCCCACAATTTGTTCTTTTATAGTATATATTTATGCAATGACCTGTGTCCACTACATGGAATCGAACTCCGGATTTTAGCTGTATAATTCCTTAAACTTATTGCTGACCCACAGGGGGGCGTGGCCAGGTGGGTTAAGGCATTCGACTCGTAATCTGAAGGTTCGAATCCCTGTTCCACCAAACATGCTCGCCCTTTCAGTCGTGGGGGTGTTATAATATTATGTTCAATCCCACTATTCGTTGGTAAAACAGTAATCCACGAGTTGGCGGTGGGTGGTGATGACTAGCTGCCTTCCCTCTAGTCTTACACTGCTAAATTAGGAACGGCTAGCGCAGATAGCACTCGAGTAGCTTTGCACGAAATTCTAAAAACAAACAAAACAAACCCACAGGGAGGTAATTTTGTGATTACTTAATAACATATGAAACACATAAAATATGTAAACAAATAAACATCATTATTACATATATATAATTCACGTAGAATTTTACAAACAAAAACATATTAGCATTATTACATTGAATTCCGCTAGTACATAGAAACGTAAAATATTAAAAGAACCACAGTAACTAGATAGTCTTACCAAAAGTGTTAAAATCACAGTAACTTGAGGTTTAAAACACCCAATTGATTAGATTACTTTTCTTCGTTTGATATGTGGAAAATAGTTCAGTACTGGGGTTCAACATGATTAGGATTGCCTCCTTACAGTTTAGCATTAACATAACGTGTAATGTTTTGACTAGGTTAATTGTGCTGTTTTCTTTTTAACGTTAAGTTTCATCATCTAAAATATTCAGTATTTCTATTTTGTTGTGTTATTATATATAGATAAATATATTATGATGACTGATTTGAATTTTTAGCTCAGGATATTAACTTAGGAAGCACCAACATCTGAGCTGGCTAAACCTTGTGAGGTACTAAAGCGATTTACTATCGAAAACATCGCTCTAAGCAAATGTACGTAGCTGATAATTCTAGTCACGTGACTTGATTTTATTATTTAAAATAACAACTTTATACTATCAAAGTAGTAGCTACATACTATAAAAATTCGATAAGCCTTGTGTAGGAAGTCACGTGAGCTGTTATTTAGCCTATGTTCATTAAAGTTCCAAATAACCCCCACAGTTCACTGAAACTATGTTTTACTCTGTGGTGAAAATATTGTTAGTACAGTCTACTAATGTAACAGAATTTTTCCCTTGTCAATGCTAAGATCTGTAATCAACAAAATTATTGGGATTTGTGGTAGATTTAATGAACAGTGTTCGTTGTTAAAGCGCAACACAACACAATGGCCTATCTACGTTGTGCACACTACGAGTATCGAAACCCTGTTTTATTAGTGTGAGCCTTCAGATTTGCCGTTGAGTAACGGGGGGAGTAGATGGAAGGACTGAACAGAATAAACTTAAATCATTTTTATCAGCTGAGTCAAATGTGTTATTTTTGGATGGCATGTCTTTCAGTGTACTTACGACGATGCGGTGATCAGAGTGCATGCTTTCATTTACTCTTATCTGAGGGAGATAATTTAACATATACCCGGATACTTTTAAAATTTCAGACTTGCTATTTTATCGTCTAGTTTATGTGACCTTTCTTAAAGCCCAGCTATTTCATTAGTTCTTTGCATTCTTGTTTAAATAACGTTTCTCTTTAATCTACAGGGATTTCATTGCGTGCAGGACATTTAAAAACAAAGTTAGTATGTCAATAACAAACTGTTTATCCAAGTAAAATCCTACTTCTTGCCTGACGGTTAAACAAACACAAGTTTTGCTAATAAATCTGTACCGCTTTTTTTTTTTTTTAATGAATAAGATTCGAGTGATACTTACGTCCAGTAGCAGACAAAATTTTAAGAGAGAACGACAGTACTTGCCAAAACATAATTCACTATATAGGCAGAATTCGTTTGTATGTCAATCCAAAATAAGTTTAGAGATCCTTGCGACCCATAGCAAAAATCGGCGGTAGTAGGCCTCGTGGATTATGGAGCTAAAATAGGCCTAACACGAGCAGACCAACTAATTTGAAAAATCCCAACATGGCCTCGAGCATAACGTCTACTCAATAAATTTATAGTGTTATTATGTTATCTTTAAGGGTGTTATCTTCAACATGATAAAAAAAATGTCCGTCTTACAAAACAATTGTTACTCCGTCTAAAATACTGATAAAGCTGAAATCTCTTAAGTAGTTGGAATGCGATTTGACATGAAGACAACTGGTCACGTACTTGCTGAAACAATATTTCAAAACACCCTTTGTTGTTTACGTTCACTCCACAGTTTTCAGGGAAAACATTTAATCTGATTTATAAGCAACGAAGGAAATATAAAGAAATATTGCAGAAATCGAACGATTTATTTCAAAACACACCATTTTAGTTTCACTGACAATACTAACGATAGAAATTAATTCTTACTTCTGTCTTTATGGACGTGAAATTATCACACGCCATCTAGCATTTCTAAGTAAAACAAGATGCTGACTCTATATTTTAAACAGAAATAAAACTATACCATTTCGATTTCATTGAAATATTAGACATAATTATGGTCTGAGAGACGGAAAAGTAAAGTTTTTACATGCTACCTAGCACTTGTAGGAAATTAAAACAAGATATTGAATCTACTGTTTTGAATAGAGAAGTTGTTTCTCTGTAGTTAAATTCGAAGCTGTGCCTAACAAGGATATCGAAACCTGGTGTTTAGAGTTATAATCCTTCATACAAAATAATTCTAGTCGCAGACACCAATTTATAAGTCCATTTGTCTTAAGCCTAACATTAGTTAAGCTTTTACTAAGTATGGCATATTTTCGATGGAGAAACTATTAACGTTTTTTGCTCTAGTTAGGGTTAAACTTTACCGTGATTAACACTATCAGTAACTAAACTTATAATACTATTCTACGACCTAGCGTTAGACCTTCTTAAACACTGATAAAAATTTAATACATTGTTGTACAAAATTTATACTCAAGTATATTTATATCCGTTGAAATGAAGTACGCGCATATCTTCAGAACAGACAAAAGTGATTATTATTATTATAAAATATTACTTGATAAATTAAATAGTATTACATTAATTATAAAGCAAGAAAAAATTCTGTATTAGAACATAGTTATTGTAGAATATAATTGTTTTACCTTTATTTTAAGAACATCATTACTTTGGTATGTAACTGTTATATTTTAATTTATAGAGCGTGGTTAATCTGGTATATAATTGTTATATTTTTATAAGTATAACGTGGTTACTCTGGTATGTACTTATTATATATTAATTTATAGAACATGGTTACTCTGGTGTGTAATTATTATATTAGCGAACAAACTAGTAGTAGGACAGTTTTAAGGAGTCATTAATTATATTTTTATTGTACACGCAAAAACATTTCTCCTAGTAAATTCTACGTTTCGTTACCGAAAGTGTTGAGCGAAGTACAGACGTAATTATTGAAACGAACAAACTTGCACATGTCTGTTTTACAATTCACATTGAATAACATGTTTCGAATCTGAATATGCAGACACATGCCTTAAACGCACGTGCAAGGTGTGCGTGTACATTCCAATTACAAGAGGCGACCGACTACCTACTGTGTATTTCAGCTGTACGCGTTTGTGACTGGTCATTTATCACAAACACAGTTTCTTGGTTGACTTCTGACATGGGCGGGTAAATAACGCTCTCTGTACAATTCCTCACGAAGCTGTGCAGAATCTGCCTAGATTCTCTTCCCTAGGTTCTCGTGTCTTCTAGGGGTTAATGTGCGACTTCTTTTACGATACTTGTCTTGTTGTTGTGAACTGTTCATCTTGTAAAGTAAACTGCTCTTTTTCTGGGTCGAGTTAAACCCACATCAATACATGTCTGTCTGTCTGTTTTAGTGTAAAGACGCATAATTGACTATCTGTTCTCTCTCCACCAAAGGAAACTGAAGTCCTCGTTTTAGCGTTATAGGTCCGAAAACTTACTGCTGGTCCACAGGGAGCCATGCATGTTCTTGTCCAGTTTTCGTTTCGTCGATATTATTCTATCATGCCTGTAAAGTTGCTGATTCATAAACAGCTTCTATTATTTCACATTTTACAAATAACCTAAATGTAGAAAACGTTTCGCCTGTAATCTTCGCAGTACGTGACGTTGCTTTTTTATAACATCATTAATTACGTATTTGTTTAATTTATAAATTACTCGAGTGACCTTTAATGTATTTTGACATGAACGTACCGTGACAAGCACTCCCAATACCTTTCGGCGTAAATTTACTTCAATAAGAAGTTCCTTATATGTTTTGATATGAACGTACTTTGACAAGCACTCTTAACTTCTTTTACAATTGAATAGTAGGATTAACCGTCATGCTATAATACCCCCACTGTTGAACATGTTTGGGAGGACATGGATTTGAATCTGCGACTCGTAGATTGCGAGCCCTAACCATTTGGCCATGCCAGACCTGAACCATGAATCCTTGGATTCGAAGTCTAAATGTACTTTAACACTGGACCACGCCTATCCAAGCTGAACTCAGTTTTGAGGAGGCGCAATGACTTATGCTGTTTAGTGCAGCTTAGAGACAGGTTGTTTGATGAGTTTAAAATGCTTGAACCAGTGTGTGGGATCAAAGATTACCATAGGAAAACATATACATGTGTGTGTTTAGTCAATGGCAAATTTAATATATTTAAAAAATATATATATTTTTCTGTACGCATAACAAAATTAAAGAACAAATTTGTCAAAAGAATATAACTCCAAGAAATAAATTGGTTGAATACTGCCCTGAAATATATAAGGAGAACAACACACAAGTGATCCCCTTTTATATTCTTAAAATATTCAATACCAAAATAAAAAAGAGATAATAATATGGGGGGGGGGACTTTTGAAATGATGAAGACATAATGAACCAAAACCTCTGTAAATACGGTTGTATTGAATGATATTCGGATCAAGGAGTCAGCGAGATGGGTTTAAAAATGTTTTATTGTTGTTAGATATTTCATTCTGGAAGGAAGAAAAAAGACGTATTGTAGAGCGGATAAACTATTTTTTGTTTTCGAAGACGAATGGCATTTATTGATAAAAAGGCCTTTACCAGGTAAGTTATTTGAAAGGCGGTGGTTCGGCACTGAACCGGAGGTTTATAAGATTAAACACCGGGCGTTTTTCTCGTGATGAGCATCGAGTAGATTTGGGCTTAATCGAATCCCCGTCACACCAAATATGCTTGCCCTTTCAGCCATGTGGGCTTTATAATGTACAGTCAATCCCACTATTCGTTGGTAAAAGAGTGACCCAACAGTTGGCGGTGGGTGGTGATGACTAGCTGCCTTCCTTCTAGTCTTACACTGCTAAATTAGGGACGGCTAGCGCAGATAGACCTTGAGTAGTTTTGTGCAAAATTAAAAAAAAACACAAAGAGTATTGATGTATGTTTGAAATGATAGATCAACGTGTTTCTTTAATCTCTAAATCACATAAAATACACAGCAATCAGTTAAGACATTTTTTATGAACTTCCTACACCATTTTTTGTGACAATATTTATTTGTTTTCGATAATCAAAGGACAAGAGTTGGAAAGTAACTTAAAACGACCTTAAAGATTTGCTATCGGTATGAGGTTTATAAACCAGTGTCAAAGACCTCTCAATGATAAAACACTTACTCCATCCAATACTTGATAATTAACCGTAGTACATGCTTTAGCACGTTTTTCACTGTACCAACGACCTTGGGGGTCCTTGTAAACGTTTCGCAAACTCTAAACGCCACAAATTCACAACCATGCCTTGGCGTTAGGGTTCCCAGAATATTGCGTGGTCGAGAGGCAGACCGTATCAAAAAGGTGAATTCCGTTACAGAACATTACATTTAATTTCCTGTGTAACGTATTCAGTCTCCCAACTGTTTCAAAAGAGTCGCAAAAATTTAAACAGAGTGGAATCTCTCACTTAGGTTTCTTACTTTCTGTTCCTTTGGAGAAAATATACTCGAGTTTATATCGTGTGACCTTAAATACAAGAATATATGCGATTTATTCTATATATGTGTATTATACTTCACTCATACTATTTCTAGTTCCTTTTGTCCTAGTCCCCCGCTGATATAGGGGTCTACGGATTTACAGCACTAAAATCAGGAGTTCAATTCCCCTGGGTGAACTCAGCAGATAGCCTGATTTGGCTTTGCTATAAGAAAAACACACAACTCTTTTCCTGCATTTTCAGGTAGTTTTTGTGTTTTTACGATGTGTTGGCAGTTATTATGTCCAAAGCTATTCATTAAACTATGCCCACCACGGGTATCTGAACCCGATATTTAACACCGTATACCTGTAGACTTACCGCTGAACCACGTCTGATTACAAGGAACTTAGTCTGAAAAAGCGAGCATGTTTAGTAATGGGATTTAAATCCGCAACCCACACATTGCAAGTCGATTGCCCTAACTACCAGACCATATCAAGATTTGTTATTTTCGTCAAAATTGTCTGGTTAAGTAATAAATTATAAGAAATAAAACAAGGGATACCATAGGCTTGTAATAAAGAAAGACTGTAATATCTTTATATCATTATAAATGGTCCCTTTTCTATTGATTTTAACACTAATCCCCCTTCCCACATATCCTTTTTTTTTAAAAAAAAACATGTAATGTCAATAAATCCTTTATTTTGAAATAAATATTTGAATTAAATCACTGCGTATAAAATCTTAACAGTAAACGTCTTATATCAAAAATATGATCAAACCCGAATTTAAGCTTTGTAAGTCTTCAAGCTTATTTCTGAGTCATCTTGGGAGGGTGGGACAATAAGTTTTAATTTATACCGGGTAGAGGTATACAAACACAGAATTAAGATTTTTTTTTAATAGTTCACAAATAGTTATATTTGTTTGTTGTTAAGTATGAAGCTACGTAATGAAATACTTCCGCTGCGAAAACTGTGAGTATCGAAATCCGTTTTTTTAGCGTTATAAAACCTCAAACTAGTGAGCTGCAGGGTTGGCGTTCTATCTTGAATTGTTCATCGTTACATTACGTGAAACTAATCTATGAGAATTTCGATATATAATAATAAGTCCAGCTGTCACAAAACAACAATTACTTGATTTCTCATAAAAGTAAAGGTAACAGTCGTCGCTTCGTCTAAAAGTGAGTTTAACCATACATTTTCGCTTTCATAGTTTCAGTTTGATGGAACATGAGATCAGGTAGGTTTTTCTTGGTGACGAGAAATCCACTTGAAATAAAAATGTGTCTCAGAACAGTTGGTATGGGTATTAACACTTCTATTGATAAGCAGAGACGTTTCGACCTTCCTAGGTCATCTTTAGGTTAAACTTTTCTGTCAAAACGTTGTTTTCTGCTTGTCAATAAAAGTATTAATACCCATAACAGCCGTTCTGAGATACATGGATGGATATTTGTTTAAAGCAAAGGTGTCTCCACTGCGGGAAATCGAACCCTGAATTGTAGCGCTGTGTGTTTGTAAACTTACCGTTGTCTTACTGATGGACAAGAAAACGGAATCGTAATAAATCTTAAATTAAGGATATATAAATTTTCAATACCAGCTGTTTTGGCCTACTTCTGTAACTAGTGTCGCTCCTGGTCGATGTATATAATTAATATTTTTTACAATTATTTGAAGACTAGGTTTACTGGAAATCTATTCCAACTTCTGCTTCGGTTTCTAGTTTTTAGTTTGGTTTTAGAATTTTCGCGTACTCTTACATGAGGGCTATCCGTGCGTATCCTTCGCATAATAAGGGACTTGCAGAATATGTGCAGAAGGTAATTAGTCCAAACACCGTCAGCTCTTGGTCTCTTTTTGTCCTTTACTTTTGCAGCACATCCAGGATTAGCAACTGTCAAAAACATATTTTCCGGCAACGGCACGTGAATAAAAAAAGTTATTGGGTTCTCACTGACACGGCAAAACGAATCCAATTTGCTATTAGAATGCATGCGTTATTCGTTCTCAAATCGTATCGATCAATGTTTGACCCAGCATGGCTAAGCGTGTTAAGGCGTGTGACTCGTAATTTGAGGGTCGCGGGTTCGCATCCCCGTCACGCCAAACATGCTCGCCCTTTCAGCCGTGGGGGCGTTATAATGTGACGGTAAACCCACTATTCGTTGGTAAAAGAGTAGCCTAAAAGTTGGCGATGGGTGGTGATGACTAGCTACCTTCTCTCTAGTCTTACACTGCTAAATTAGGGACGGCTAGCACAGATAGCCCTCGAGTTGCTTTGTGCGAAATTCAAAAACAAACAGAAAACAAACGATCAATGTTTCGTGTCAAGTGCGCTAGATACCTTCCTTCCGGCTCCCTAGTGGCACAGCGGTACATCTGCGGATTTACGAAGCTAAATACTAGGTTTCGATGCCTGAGGTGGGCACAGCACAGATAACCCCTTGTGTAGCTTTATATTTAATAACATTCATGCCCGAGTTGTACGCCCCACACAATGGTAAAGCCTCACATGACGAATACTGGTTAGACAGGTATTTTTATTACCCGCGTTACAAAGTTTCAAATCAAAAGCCACAATTGTTTTGTTCTTTCCAAGAGAAAAAGTTTAAAATAATATTACGATTTACAAACTTTATATTTTCGACTCAGCTATTAACACACGCAAGTCATCACCAAGTGTTTACTAAATGCAACAAAATACACTCACGTGTTAACGGTTTTTCCTTCTAACGTTTATATTTTAGAAACATAATTTATGCTGGGAGTTATCATTGAAGCTATAATCTGTTAATGTATTCTCAAAAGAATAACTTTTGTGTTTATCGTTAAGCCAAAGCTACACAATTGTCTGTCTGTGCTGTGCTAACTAATGGTATCGAAATCCAGTTTTCACCGCGATAAACCCTTAACAACTCAAAAGGATAAGATAATACGTTTAAAATGGAGATTCAGAAAAAGATAATACATCTAAAAGGACGGTTCAGAAAAAGATAATATATCTACATGTAAAAGAGAGATTCAGAAAAATATTATACATCTATTTGTAAAAGAGAGATTCAGAAAAAGATTATACATCTACATGTAAAAGAGAGATTCAGAAAAAGATAAAACTTCTACAGGGGAGTCTAAGGATAAAATAAACTTCTAAAGGGGAGTCTAAGGATAACATAATATTTCTAAACGGGATCTAAGGATAATATATTATTCTAAAGAGGAGTTTAAGAATAAGATAATACTTCTAAAGGGAAGTTTAAGAATAAGATAATATTTTAAAGGGGAGTTTGAGGATAAGATAATACTTCTAAAGGGGAATTTAAGGATAAGATAATATTTTAAAGGGGAGTTTGAGGATAAGATAATACTTCTAAAGGGGAATTTAAGGACAAGATAAAACTTCTAAAGGGGAGTTTAAGGATAAGATAATATTCTAAAGGGGAGTTTGAGGATAAGACAAACTTCTAAAGGGGAGTTTAAGAATAAGATAATACTTCTAAAGGGAAGTTTAAGAATAAGATAATATTTTAAAGGGAGTTTGAGGATAAGATAATTCTAAAGGGGAATTTAAGGATAAGATAATATTTTAAAGGGGAGGTTGAGGATAAGATAATACTTCTAAAGGGGAATTTAAGGACAAGATAAAACTTCTAAAGGGGAGTTTAAGGATAAGATAATATTCTAAAGGGGAGTTTGAGGATAAGACAAACTTTTAAAGGGGAGTTTAAGGATAATATAATATTCTGAAGGGGGTTTAAGAATTAGATGATATTTCTAAAGGGGAGTTTGAGGATAAGACAAACTTCTAAAGGGGAGTTTAAGTATAATATAATGTTCTAAAGGGGAGTTTAAGGATAAGATCAAACTAAAATGAAATATATTAAGCAAAACAAGAAACTTCAAAGCACGATGAAAGACTTTAAATAAATGAAACGTTAGTTGAATTTAGAAGCTTTTCTAACAGCTGAAAAATGACTCTGTGAGTCATGTGAGGTTGTACAGTTTTAAATCTGCAATATCCATGTTATGAACAAGCACTGTCAATAAACTTCATAGCCTTTATATATTATTCTGTTCATATTATGAGAACTGTGATAATTTTTGTTATGTTGTCAATAAACACTATGTATGAATTTTGTGATTTCTAGATACTCCATAACATTAATCTAGTTTTATTTTTAATATACATCAGGTGCCTAAACATACATATTTAATACACACTAAGTGCCTAAAGACACATTTAATACGTATTAAGTGCCTAAATGCACGCATTTAATACACATTAAGTGCTTAAAGAATCATTTAATGTACACTAAGTGGCTAAACACACATTTAATACGTACTAATTGTCTAAAAACATATTTCATATACACTATATGTCTCAACACACAGACGGGTGCATGCTATACTAGAATGACGTATATGCAAATAATTATATTCGTCATTTTATTTTCGCGAGTGGGAAAAATATTTTTGACATTCTTACCTTCAAGTGTTAAATATCTAATGCTATTTACATTATAAATGAGCTATTATAACACGTGTTCTTATAGAAGACAGTCTGTTCATTCGGTGAATATGAGTATTTTGCTTTGACAAACACCTCACGACAACGTTTTGCCTGAAACCAAATATTATGGCTATAGACTGAATTTTGGAGAATTCGACAGAAATATACCTTAAAACACTCGAGATAAATCACCTGTAATCAGTGTAATTACAGTGTTTATAACCACTCAGTGAGTTAGTACTACAACTACTCTAGACACTGGAGAACCCACGTTGAAAATACGGTTTGGTGTGGCTTCATCAAACCTTCGAAGATTCTAAAGGCTAATAATAAATAAGTACCTTTACTGGAATGTTTGGGTTGTCGACCTAGGTCTCTTCCTTCCACCCCAGGGATCAGTTTTATGATCCCAAGAACACACGCGGGATCGTAAAACAAACCAAAAGATAGGTAAAAAAAATATAATTTCATTCCTTGTAATGTTCGAACTATAGCTGACTGATCATTTCTTACACAGGTCAAACCATAGAACTCTTGTAAGTGTTCAAAGGAAAATTTGTACCTTATTACCTAGTTATTTCAAACACAGTTCGAACTACAGAATGTTTCTAAAGGGTTTAAGACAAAACTTGATCATTTATTACCTTGTCATTCTATACCAGTTAAAACTATATCATGTTTGTGAGGGTTCAGGATAAAACTCGGCCCCTTATTACCTTGTCATTCTATACCAGTTAAAACTATAGCATGCTTGAGAGGGTTCAAAATAAAACTCTGCCCCTTATTACCTTGTCATTCTATACCAGTTAAAGCTATAGCATGTTTGTGAGGGTTCAGAACAAAACTTGGTCTCTAGTTACCTGATAATTTCATACATGTGTAAAAAAGAATTTTTTTTTTATATTTAATCTTAACTGATTGTCACGCTTCAAAAGTTTTTTTTTCCCCACTTGTTCTGGCTTTGAGAGATTTAATGGAAAAGAAAAAAAAGACAAATGACCGTTTTAAATTTTTATATATTTAACGCGTGCTGGAATTTGTAATACAAAAAAAAAGGATCCGAAAGATGGTGAAATAATATACATAACAAGAAACAAAGCTCGTCCAAAATGTGATATCGTTATTAGTATAAAAGATAAATATTCACGGAATACTCTTCAAGACGTTCTTCAAGTTATTTTTGATGCTGGTATTAATGTGTGAGAAATTAAAGATACAATTAAGTTATGTCGTTTAAAGTTGTCACGTATAATAAATAACCAAGATTATCTAAACCGTTGAAGGTTTAATATACACATACATATATATATATATACATTTCCTCATTAAGTTTTTTGATATTCCTTTGCACGTCATTATCAAAAGAGTAAGCGATGTCGTTTATTCTAAAGGAGCCTTACTTGCAGTTTTTCTGTGTAATTTGAAATACCAGTACGTTAGTATCAGATATGTTAATGAGTTATCACTTACTTTATCCGTGTGCATTGAAAAACAATTGTCTATAGTTTCTGGAATGAAGGATTTATTATCATTCACGACAGATTCGTAACTTTCCTCTGTTTTAATGTATCGTGTTTGAAATTATCTTCAGAATAAATGTCTATCATATATAAATGTGATAAATTCGTGTTTTAATTCTACAAGATCTGAGGATTTATATCTTGGTATTAAACATGTTTGCGTTATTATTCTTATATCGAACCAAGAATCCTAGGAATTAGTGATGTCATAAATATTCCACATTTTTCAGAATTGCAATTTTATCCCAAAGGACTAAAAAGCAACATAAAATAGGACTAAATGAATAGTAAACTTTAAAGATGTCTCACAAACTACTTTATCTAATAAATAGTTACTTTAGTTATTAAGTGATTCCACACAAGAAACAATCGCGTTTCCATATTGGCTGTTTAGTGCAATACACCAACTATAAAGTTTCTGAACTGGTCGTTTAGCGTATTTTGTGCATAATAGGTGAAAAAAGAAAGTTTCGTTTGTTTGTAGTTAAGCATAAAGCTATACAATAGACTGTCTGTCCTGTGCCAGTCACGAGTATCAAAACCTGGTGTTTATTCCACATCCTTAACGCTGCACCATTAGAGAGCGAAAGATACTAAATATACGAATGTACAGATGTTTTCTTACACACATTTTTTCGGTTGCAAAATCTTTTAGTAATAGCAACCATGGTTACATATTCCATAATCTCTAGTAAAGGCCATTGAGACACAACCGTGATATTGATAAAAAAAGATAATATTAGAGGTTTCGTACTTCTGTCAAACAATAAGTGTTTCAAATAAGTGTACAATAAACGTGGTATAATCGAAATCGTAGAATGTTAAGCTAGACCGAAACTTTCTTATTATTATAAAACATGAAACTGATCAAGGCCATCGTTTTCAGCCAACCTGATTTACAAGGTAAAGAATGTTTGGCAATTGTCTCTGTTTTAATTAAGTAAAGGAATAGTTGTAAGCAACAAGTAAACTAACAGTCGATTTGTAAAATGATTAATCCATCGTATAGAAGGGAGTGAAAATAAATGTTTTTATGCTGTATTAGTAAGGAATTCTAGGTTAGGCATTATTTTCTCAAATAATAAGATTAAAAGGATTTAAAAATTAGAAGGAGTGAAGGTAGATTTTAACGTACTTTGGTTTGGTTGTTCTAAAGTACAAAGATGCACAACGGGCTATCTATGCTCTGCCCACCACGTCTTTATAGCATTCCAGGTGCGTTAAGGCGTTTGTCTCGTAATCTGAGGGTCGCGGATTCGAATCCCCGTCTCACCAAGCATGCTTGTCCTTTCAGTCGTGGGGACGTTAATAATGTATGGTCAATCCCACTATTCATTAGTAAAAGAGTAGTCCAAGAGTTGGTGGTGGGTGGTGACGACTAGTTGCCTTCCCTCTAGTCTTACACTGCTAAATTAGGGGCGGGTAGCGTAGATAGCCCTCGTGTAGCTTTGCGCGAAATTCAAAAAACAAAACAAACAAACTTTATAGCATCAGAAACTTGTACTCATTGTCGAGCCACCAGGGGCTAAGATATTTTGTCAATGAAGTTGTTGAAGAGAAGACAGTTGAATATTGAA
Organism: Tachypleus tridentatus; assembly: GCF_004210375.1. Lineage (NCBI taxonomy): Eukaryota > Metazoa > Arthropoda > Merostomata > Xiphosura > Limulidae > Tachypleus > Tachypleus tridentatus. The sequence goes on along the minus strand of NC_134837.1, from coordinate 158,557,892 downwards.
ATATGACGTGAAGTATTATTATGAGATTAAAGAGCTAAAGGGTTAAGATTGATTAAACAGTTAAAGTGTTAAAAATGGACTTCTAACATCACAGACATTATATATTAAAATCGTGCGATATTGGCATGGCGCTTATAGCGCTCAACTCGCAAGCTGCAGGTTAAGGGTTCAAATCATCGTTTCTAAATGTCAAGTTATGTTCGTTAAACGTCAATACTTTTACTGATACTTCTTAATAGTATAAACATATACTGTGTTGTCTTTGGGCTCTTTTACAGTTGGTGTTGGCGACAAATTAAAAAATCAACGAAGAGCATGCACACCACTTGTTTTCAAAACAATGTGTATATATCCAGAACTAGTTAAACGTATGTACAACAAATTATATACACTATAGTGTTAATAGGCATATCATAAACACTATGTATAGTTCTCTTATTGTTAAAAGTCCACTTAGGCCTATTCAATTACTTGAGAATTTCAGTTCGCAAGCCGAATTATTTTTCTCTATTACTAACACCAAACTATCGGAGTATAGTTCACTTACTTTATCTTTAATCTCACTCTAATATATCAACCGTTAAGTCTATATTAATCGTTAGGCCTATATTAATCGTTAAGCCTTCCACTCCTTAAGATTAACTTTGCGTTTAACTCTTCCTTGGCCGAATTTCTTCTGGTAACTTTACTTTTCATCCGCTCTGTCTATGTCAGTCTGTCTATTTTTCCCACTAATCTCACACTATTTATGTATTTATTACTTGATCGTCTGCGCGCTATATTTTCAACATCAGCCAATTTCACGCAGAGTTCGATAATCTCGACATCAACGAGTTACAAACACAACAACGTTCGACTCTTAGTAATTTAAGCAACTAAACTTGTCACAAGATATAAGTTAAGTAATTGCTTCCAACTCTTTTATTATGATCAAAATTAAACATTCATAAAATATTCACTTACAAAATAAATAAATAAATAATATATTCACTAAACAGTCTTTTATAACATAACATTGAGCACGCTAGTTCCTTCAATCGTAGAAGCGTTATAATGTAACAGTCAATCCAACTATTATTTGGTAAAAGAGTAGTCAAGGAGTTGATGGCTGGTAATGTTCTCTTTTCTGTAGCCCCCTGTCGCACCAAACATGCTCGCCCTTTCAGCCGTGGGGGCGTTATAATGTGACGGTCAATCCCATTATTCGTTGGTAAAAGAGTAGCGTAAGGGTTAGCGGTGGGTGGTAATGACTAGCTGCCTTCCCTCTAGTCTTACACTGCTAAATTAGGGAAGGGTATCGCAGGTAGCCCTCGAATAGCTTTGCACGAAATTCCAAAAACAACAACAACAACTCTCTAGCCCATTACTGTTAAACTAGGGACGATCAACACAGAAAGGCCTCGAGAAGCTACGAGCAAAATTCAAATCAAACGTAGAGTATTTTCAAAGTTAATTCTTCGAACGACTTTGAAACAAGTGTAGTAATTTGAGAAATAGAAAATTGTATTTATAGGCTTAACTATAAATTCTAAAACATTATACGAGTCTGAATCTGAAACACAAATAAAAAGATAATGTTACCAATATTATATCGTGCTTGCTTGTTTGTTTTCTTATTAAGCAGAAATCTAAACCACAACAGACTTGTGCTCTGTCTTCCGCGAGTATCGAAGCTGGAGTTTTAGCGTTATAATCTATAATTCATTAAACTTAATGCTCATGCAGACAGAGATCCTAATCATTTGATAGAACAACCTCTCTTCATTACATACAGACAGTTTGTTTCACACTAGATTAAAGTTATTATATAAGCTAATTCAATATTCACTTCTTAAACTGATATGCGAGAAACGATTTGTGTATCGATGTCATCAACGACTCCAACTAACACAAGATTGACGCATAACAAGAGAGGTTTATAACCCTAAGGAATTAACACAAAACGTTAAAACAAAGCAAAAATACAGACATTGTAATTTGAGTTAGTAAGAAAAAACATCTGCATAAAGATTTCGGAAGTAAATTTGTTTGTTTGTTTTTTAGATTTCGCACAAAGCTCTACGAGGGTTATCTGTGCTAGCCGTCCCTAATCAGTGTAAGACTAGAAAGAAGGCAGCTAGTCATCACCACCCACTTCCAACTCTGGGTCTACTCTTTTACCAACAAATAGTGAAATAGGGTACAGTGAATGTGCTGGCCTGAATATACAGATGTATTTCATAGAACTTTTAAAGTTCAGTGGGACCAAGAGTTGATCAGTTCTAGATGAACAGGCAAATATTAAACACGTAGCAAGTGGTCCTTTATTTATTCATCCTATTACCCATTAATTTCGTGCAAAGCTACACGAAGGCTATCTGCGCTAGCCGTCCCTAATTTAGATGTGTAAGACTAGAGGGAAGACAGCTAGTCATCGCCACTCAAAATCAACTCTTAGGCTACTCTTTTAACAACGAATTGTGGGATTGACCGTAACATTGTAACACCCCTACGGCTGAAAGAGCAAGCATGTTTTGTGTGACGGGGATTCGAACCCGCGACCCTCAGATTAACCACCTTGGTCATGTCGGGCCTTAGGAGGTAGGTTGACGAAACGAGAGAATGTGTTGCCACAGGCGCATCCATTATGACCAAGGTTCAAGACTCGCCTTCATGCCCCAGAAGTTCTTGGGTTCAGGGTGAACTTTTAATAATTTTCATAATTCTGATTAATATTTACTGGGACAGATTGAAAGGTGAGGGACTCATCCCCCATTTTATACACTTTTGTGTGCTACCGCATCACCCACAGCCAAATCTTGATTGAATCGAACCTAACAGTGTGATCCAGTTTCATGTTTAAGTAATTTTTCTAATTTTAATGCATTTTTACTGAGACAGATTAAAATGTAGGGGGCACCAGGCCCGTTACTGTGTACATAGCAGTAAAATGAATATCTTCCTCTTTGTCCCGCAGAAATGGGATACGAATCATGGACTCCAAAAACACGTTCCAGCGCTCTAGCCATTAAGTTAAGCCTGACCCAATTTTTAGATAAGATATGTGTAAAAGTCATCTGATGATATTCATTGATGTAATGAATTTACTGCTTAATTTTCTCCCACTACCAGAGAAAGACACTATTGTATCATATTAAGCCTGTTTCAGAATTTTCGAGAAAAGAGCTAATTACACATACACGTTTCTAATTCTGAACTGATAGCAAACCGATTAGTCTAGTTTTTCTTCTTCTGTCTAACTAAATGTCACTCTTCGAGAGAAACCACATACCCACAAGGAATGTGGTGCGTAAATAGTTCAGATAAAATCTGTCTAGAAAACCTGTGGAGTGCATGGACCACATCGATAAGTCTATGGTTAACAGTGACATTATACGTACTATATATATATATATATAATGTCTAACCAGTTTCCTTGTATGGAAGCATGCGTAATTACACCGATTCAACACTTTCTAAAAACTATAAGATTACGAGACTCTATTCCCTAAAGCACCAAACGTCTTGAGATGTAGAAAATTTTGTATCAAACTTAATTGGTTGACACCTGTGCTTCATAGGAGGACGATAATTTGTGATGTTCGTGTCCTGCTGTCATGAGGAAATGGTGTTTACGTTTAATATTCGCTTATTACCAGTTAGTAAATCATCTAAGTCAAAAACTGCTCCGTTTCTACGCTTTTGTTACCCAATATTGTGAACCCGATAGTATAATATCCTGTATAGGATGTCGTTATTACTCATATCTATCATATAATTCAACCTGATCACATACGTCATACATGTGCATTTGAATTGATGCATTACTCAGGGTTTGAAAAGGCAATCATGCTCTTGCATTAGTCAGGGATTGAAAAGATTATCATATTGTTGCATTAGTCAGAGATTGAAAAGATTATCATGTTGTAATTTACTCTTTTGGAAGTCCCTAGTGGCACAGCGATACGTCTGTGAACTCACACCGCTACAAACCATGTTTCAATACCCGTGATGGACAGAGCACAGATAGCCCATTACGACCTAAAGATCCTACCATCTTGACTTACCTCAGGTATTGATGTTTAATTTTTCTTCTGAATTTGCCTTCAACACTTGCTGGTGGTAACGGATCCATAACTTGGTAGAGTGAATTGGTTTTGTTGTTATTGTTTTTGTTTTTGATTGGTTTTGATTTTAACTTTTTATTGAATAATCAGCCTTAAAGGTAACATCAAGTCGACAATGAATACCTACACTTGTGTTTACTTCCATTCAGAAGCTAATTCATTATAGAATACGTGCTTCCCATTGCATTGATTCAATAAATGTAACTTTAAGCTGCATTATTAAAGAAAATCGACTTGTCATCTTCGTTATCCGAATTCACCAGATTCACCTTTAATCAATGTTGTTAATCAAACCAGGATTTTAAAAGTTTTGTCTGTTCATGAGACATTGCTTGTCTAAAGTCTAAAGATGGCTAAGAAGATTGTTTGGTAAATACTTATTACATCTTCTTTGTACACAACCAGCAACAATAAAGGTTACCCATCTTCAATCAGGAACTCTTGAATCACAACTGGCAATAATAATCAACTAACGCTAACAGAGCGCTAAAACTTTGAAACTTAAATAGAATCCTAATTTGAAATAAATATCTATAGGAAAATGTAGAGAAAAAACCATTGAGAGGTTTGAATGTCACATAACCTACTGATAACAAAGGACAAGTTGGTCTTTAATAGCACCTTTGATACCCACCCTTGGGAGATGAAATAGCTCACGAACATCAAAGGACAAGCTACTCTTTTAAAACTATCTTTGCATACCCTACCCCGGAAGATAACACAACTTACGGACAAGGGACAAAATCAAAATGAACTTGGCCCTTGCAAATTATCATAGCAGATCCCTTTGGGAGATGACATAACTCATGGGCAAGAAGGGACAAGTTAATCCTTCAAGACTTTTTTCATAATCACCATTTGGAGACAACATAACCCACGGAAAACAAGGAACAAGTTTGATCTCCAAGGCTGTCCTTGTATAACCGCCCTTTGGAAGAGTGAAATCTTAAGTCCATCTTATACTTTTCGGGAAACCATTATGTCTTCCCTCTTAGACTCTTGTAAAGTGTTATCTTCCACTACAGTCGGCGAGAATTCATTCCATAAATCAATCAAGCTAGAAGAACAAAACTGTCGTAACTGACTATTTTGACATTTATGCATTATTTCTGGAACTAATAACTGTGGCTGCCCACCTTATTTCTAACAGAGAAAATGATTTACTGATAATTTTGAGTTTCTGACTTTTTACAATAACGGCTGGACCAACCTGACCAAAGAGAAAGATAAATAATATTTTTTATTCAATATTCTTACTCTTTCCATATAAATCACAGAATTAATAACGAATACTATAACGTCTATCAATTCATTGGTAATTTCTTTCCTTATACGTCATTTACTTAGTTACCAAGAATAATCCATAATTAACGTAAGTCACCTCTGAGATACCAGAGAATCCTAAAGATTTAGTCGAAGGTGAGTTAATAATAAATGAAAATAAAAATGTTGCAATTCTAGAAATAGCAAAACAATTAAAGAAGAGTGGAATGAATCATGTGAACACAAACTTAAACAAGACAAAACGTTTCGGTTTCACACTAGTATGTTCATAATTCCAGTTAACTCTGTCGGTGATATTACTCATGAAGGGTCCACCTTGTTTTTACAATTTTATAATGTGACTCGGTTGAACTCACTAAATATAGAAGATGGACCACACATATAATGTGACAAGGTTTAACTCAACGAAGATGGAATATGGACCATACATACGATGTGACAACAGTAAACTCGCTGAATACGGAAAGTGGACCACACATACCATGAAACCAGATTGAACTGATCGTAGATAAAAAGTTGACTGACCGTAGACCAAACTGAATTCGCTATAGATGAAAGGTGGACTACACTAAGAAAATGACCAAGTTGTATGTTAAAAATTGATGTATAGATAACCGACACACTTGTAAAATAACACAATATTGATAAGCATAAAACACCTAAGAAACGATAAATATATCAAAATTACAAATTTCAAAACATCGTGAATTTATTTTTTGTTACCTATTTATCACTTTCTTATTTTTAACTATTTCACCTTACAATTTGTTAGTAGACTTACACTTTTATTCAAAGTATGTGAGCAGCCGCAGCTCGAACATTGCCAACATACTGTTTGATTCCTGGTTTGATTAACGTGTAAAGATGTACTATTTTTCATTTGAAATTTAACTTACTTTTATTTGATTTTCTATCAATGTGTTCTACATGATTTGTTTCAAATGTGAAAAAAAAAAATCAAGTGAGAAGCTCGTGGGGAGGATTGCCATCACTCAAGCAGGTATGGGCTGCTTGTTCGTTTTGACAAGACACTGTGAACAAGAAGGGCCTCAAGCTGTCTCCTGTTGGCTCACCCAGCTAGCATCCTGCGTTTGTGATGGCTGGACTGATTGGCAGTCACCTGTTAGCCCTGAATCACGTGACACATAAGACGCCGGCTAGCCACGTTCGGTAGTTCAATGTGAGTGAGAGGGTCCCGAGAACGTGCAGACATTTTACTAAGCTAGGCTGTTCTCCGGAGAACTAACCCCACGTGAATCGATTTCGATAAATGAAAGTTCGCTATGTTTGTTTTGTTCTTGAATGTCGTTTTTGTTAATGTTAAATGGTTGCGATACTTAAACCGGCCCTAAAGAAAGTCGCCTTTATAAAGTTCAACATTTAAATCAACGTACAAAAAAAAACTTTTTTTTTCATGACGTGTCGGTCAGAAAGCAGTTCAGGAAAAAAAAAAGTTTTGAGTTCAGTGTCTACTTTCACGTGTGTCTACGTTCACGTTGTTTGAATAACGTGATTGTTACAAGTTCAGAATTGTCCGCTGGTCAGTCAGATATTTTAAAGTTCTTTATGTGAATCCTACCTTTTTAGGGAAGAGAAAAGTTTAAATTTCTGAAAACTTATTTTGATGAAAAGGGAAATCATCAGTCGAATTTTGAACACGTTATTTCTTCACCCTGAATGTCAGCTCTAGGTGTTTACAGGTTTGTGTTCATTTTACTAAGGCCTACGTGTACATTGCTCTGTTTAGTAAACAAATGTTATAAATCTGTCGATAGAACTACTTAAAAGCTGAAATTTTCTCTCTCTCTTATTCTAAACCTTATGTTCAACAACTTGGCGCAGTTAGGGAATGAATTTCTTGGTTATTTTTTCACATACTTTTTGTTAAAACTTGACTAGATTGATATATACTGTATGTCCAAGTCGACTTAAAATAGAAATTTAATAAAAATTACTAACGTAAAAATGTTAAAAGCAACTAATGTTTTTATCTAGATAGAAGGTGTATTCTCTTTAACGTGTTATGAATATTCCTCCCTTGTTCGACTGGAACTCTACTGTTTCATATGAAACATCACGTTGACAGTTCTTCTATAAATCTTTCTCATTTTCCACACCGAGCCACCACGCTGAGTACATATTGGGTTGAGGAATAATTCGTGAGCGTTTTTTCAAGTTAAAAAATATATTCATAAATGAAACGCTTTCGCAAAATATTTCATGTCATTTGGTAGATAATTTTTTGCTCTAATAGATGGTGTGTTTGATTTTCATATGTCTTTAATTTTTGCTTTCATTTTCAGCTCATTAAATGGAATGTCAAGTGGACAAAATCGAGCATTTTCGACACCATCTGCTTTTCGCATTTAATTTCTTGCAATTTCGTTTAAAACAATGCATACTATATACCTAGGTATTACATGAAATAAAGTATCATAATAAATGTTTTGGGTGTAATGTGTTCATGCATTGAAGTATTGTATAGTCTTGCATGTAATGTTTGAATGAAATTATTTAAATATGCTCACGAATTATTCCTCAACCTAATACAATCCAGTTTCATGACTTATTTAAAGTACCGTGAATATAATTACTATAAAACGTTTTAGTTCGCTTCTCTGCATACAACCCTGTAACCTGCAAACTGACCTTTTACTTAGTGAGGGTGATCCTGGTCAAATTTAGATTTGGCTTCCTTCTCTTATAACCGTGTTGCCCTGCTGTACTCTGGTATTAAGACATTTCAATGCGTAGTGTTAAAAAAGTTGATATGGTATGCATTTGTGCACCTCCAAAATACTTCACTAGACCAACTACGGATCGGTCAAATTTTATCAAATGAAGGGGGGACACAGCTATACAAAATGAGAAAGTTATAAATGTCACAGTACTAAATATTCTTTACCGACCAATGTGGGCCCGGCATGGCCAGGTGGTTAAGGCACTTGACTTGTAATCCGAGGGTCACGGGTTCGAATCCCCGTCGCACTAAAAATGCTCGCCCTTTCAGCCGAGGGAGCGTGATAATGTGACGGTCAATCCCACTATTCGTTGGTAGAAGAGTAGCTCAAGAGTTGGCGGTGGGTGGTGATGACTACTCTGCCTTCTCTCTAGTCTTATACTGCTAAATTAGGGACTGCTAGCGCAAATAGTCCTCTTGTAGCTTTGTGCGAAATTCGAATCAAACCAAACCTACCAATGTGTCTCCGACGTTCATATTGGTTATAATTTATTTCTGTAATCAGTTTATATGCAACATTTTTTACACGTCTTTTTTTAAAAAATTAAGTTCTTGTAATGGAGAAAAAACAACATTATTTAGTTTATTTCGCACTTGAATTAAAAACAACAACAAACATTTAATGCATTATTTGTATTATAATTATAATTATTTGTTTATTTAAACGAAATAAGTTATTAACAGCTTGGATCAAGTTAAAAATTATCAGAAACGTAAACCTTGAATCATCAGATGTTTTAATTATCGATTGAACCAGTAGAGCTAACCATAACAATAAATCAACCGCCTGTACAGCGGTAAGTCTAAGGATTTACAACTCTAAAATCAGGGGTTCGATTATCCTCGGTGGATTCAGCAGATAGCCTGATGTGGCTTTGCTATAAGAAAAACACACACACAGAGACACCCTAACAATAAACTATTGACAGCAACGCTCTGTAACATCAACAGAGGCAGTTAGTGTTCAAATAACGTGTAAACGAGTGAATTGTGCGTAAATAGGGTTAGTAGATTAAAAAAAAAAAGTTACAGGGAGCTAAAGTATACTACAATAAACCATCAATACACTTTCATTTAGTGTTTTATTTTAGTAAAAGTTAAAATAAAATCGTATGGCATTACCAAGTTCGCTTATTACTTAACACGCACCTAAGGAGTTCTAATTTCAGTAAAGAAATAGACACGAGGGTTGGTGTAATGGACAAGACTGAAAAGTGGACTGACGGACGGACAGACAAATAAACAGACACCGTCTGCTACTTTAAATGAACAAAATGGTAACATATCTAGTTGCGTTATTTGGGTAAGGTAAACTCTATAATTCCTTTAATGTGTTGTTTATAACATTTAATATACATCCGTTTTTATTAGGTGAATATTTCATTATGATAAACTTATTATCAAAAGTGTTCTTCAGTGTGAACTTATATATATATATATGGAATACGCACTAATCCCCTAAACAGCTTGGCATAGCCTGGTCATTAGGGCTCCAAACAAGTGAATCTCAAATTTTCTCGTCTTGGACCTATTCAGCAGGACAAAAGACTCCGGACAACATACTGGTTCTATCCCAACTAGTTCAGGTCTCTTGTGTGGCCTTGACCATTGCGTTGCTAGTCAGTGATTTCCATTCTGGACGAGCCCTGTAACCACTTGGAAAACTCTCACTGACCATACTTTGAGGACCATTTCTCTAGACTCGCGGGTTCCTTGCCCATCATCGAACATCCTCGCTTTTTCAGCCGTGAGGGTGTTATAACATGACGATCAATCCCATTATTCAAGTAGCATAAGGGTTGGCGGTGGGTGACGCTGATTAACTGCTTTTTCTTTGACTTATCACTTCTAAATTATGGAATTAGTACAGATAGCCCCCTTGTACCTCTGTGCAGTACTCAACAAGCAAACAAAACATCATAAGCTAACCGAACGTCGGGAGATACTGTTGTGATTACGGCCATAAGTATCGCTAAAAGCTTGGGCAGTCAACTGTATTATAATATTTATAGGTAGTAACGCAAGAACAGTGTGTATAATTATCGATACCCATCAGTTGACTGATCTGATTGGTTGCTCTTGTTTTAAGAACAATTTTCAAAACGTTATTGTGAGAGGTGTAAAGATTTTGCCCAGTTAATTTCATAGGTCACTCCTCTACCTTGAAAATTGTCCAATACTCTAATGTAAAGTTCAAACTGTTATTAAAAGTTGATTTTAGAAGGCCTTTTATTCATCATTTCTCTGCACACCCATAGTACCTCTGTAATAATGGGATGGTCGGCCTTTATAACGTATCTGTAATTTTGGGAAAATCTATCTACATAAGATATATGTAATGTTGTGTTGGGAAAATCGACGTCTATAATATATCTGTAATGTTGGGAAAATCGACATCTATAAGATGTATGTGATGTTGACGAGGATGACTTCTATAAGATGTACAGTTATGTGAAAAAGTTAGGACACCCTATGAAAGCCTGTGTATTTTTGTAACATTTTTGGATATATAGATATTTAATCTCATTTTAACAATACTGAGAGATTATAGAAATATAACGAAACAATTAAAACTGAAGAAAAGACTTTTCAAAATCTTCTGTAAATGTAATTCTACAAAAATGCATATTCTAACTGCGGAAAAAATTAGGACACCCCCACATTTATTCCCATTTAAAATGGCTCAACTCATACACAGGTGTATCACACCAGGTGCACGTGATTAGAAGATCGTTACTCAGCATTGTGAATGAGGCTTGCCCTATTTAAGCCTCAGACATTTAGTTTGGTGTGCTCCTGACTGTTGAAGTGAGAGTGAGCACCATGGTGAAAGCAAAAGACCTGTCTGAGGCCTTCAGAAAGAAAATCGTAGCAGCTTATGAGTCTGGTAATGGATTTAAAAAGATCTCAAAAGAGTTTGAAATCAGCCATTCCACTGTTTGGAAAATAGTCAACAAGTGGAGGGCTTTCAAAAAAACTGCCAACATGCCCAGGTCTGGTCGCCCAAGCAAGTTCACCCCGAGAGCAGACCGCAAGATGCTAAAAGAGGTCTCCAAACACCCTAACATGTCATCACAGGACCTACAGCAGGCTCTGGCTACTGTTGATGTGAAAGTGCATGCCTATACAATCAGAAAGAGACTGTACAAGTTTAACTTGCATGGGAGGTGTGCAAAGAAGAAACCTTTGCTCTCTAAGAGAAACATCAAGGCCAGACTGAAGTTTGTCAGAGAGAATGTAGACAAAGACCAGGACTTCTGGAATAATGTTCTTTGGTCAGATGAGTCCAAAATTGAATTATATGGACACCAGAACAGAGGACATGTTTGGCGTAAACCAAATACAGCAGCAGGACCTGGACAGCTCACAATCATAGAATCCACCATGAGACCATCTGTGCGAAAATTAAAGCTGAAGCGGAACTGGACCCTGCAACACAACAATGACCCAAAACATACCAGTAAATTCTCCAAGGACTGGCTGAAAACTAAGAAATGGAGAGTCCTGGAATGGCCGAGTTAAAGCCCAGATCTTAATACCATTGAGATGCTGTGTGGTGACTTGAAACGGGCTGTACATGTAAGAAACCCCTCAAACATCTCACAGCTGAAAGAATTCGGCATTGAGGAGTGGGGCAAACTTTCTTCAGACCGATGTCAGAGACTGGTAGATGGCTACAAGAAGCGTCTCACTGGAGTTATTTCAGCCAAAGGGGGTAACACTAGCTGTTAGGGGGTAGGGTGTCGTAACTTTTCCTCAGTTAGAATATGCATTTTTCTAAAATTACATTTACAGAAGATCTTAAGTCTTTTCTTCACTTTTAATTGTTTAGTTATATTTCTATAATCTCTCAATATCGTTAAAATTGAGATTAAATATCTATATATCCAAAAATGTTACAAAAATACACAGGCTTTCATAGGGTGTCCCAACTTTTTCAGTTATATATAAAAAAAAAAGTAATTTGTTAAAACATATTTGTAGTACACAGGATAATCACTCATCCTTTTTTAAATGTCTGTTAGATAAATACGTTGTACCATATATTTAAATATGTATTGTCTTCTAAGCTTACGTAATTGTGATACCTGTCTAATAATTTATACAGTATGATTCTCGAGTTTTCCAGTATGAGATGGAACCAAAACTGTCTGGTTATTCTCCAGAAAGTGTGAACAAAACGAAGAAACTAGTTATCGTTTCTCACCAAACATTTAATTATAGACAGTACACATCAGCGTAAAAAAGGAACACCTTAAAAATATGCTATAAAAACGAAACCATGGATTAAACATCAGAGGTGATGATGAATTTTTGAATTATAGAGACAGTCATAGAAAAGAATGTAAGAGTTACATTGATATGGAAACAAAAAATAGTTTGTTTTTGTGGTAAATATTCATATTAATGGAGGTTCCTAACACGAGAAAACATACCTATTAATATTTACGTACAGTCATCGATATAAAATAATCTCAACTCTGATAACAATAAACGCCTACAAATTTTTGCCATAGACATTTGGTAGAGTAAATACTACGAAAATGTTAAGAATTACATTTAAATATAGATATATGTAAAATATCTATAATGACAAGAATAGTGAAAAAAACTGCAAATAGGAATCGTAAATAAAGTAAGAAATCAAGGTTGAAGATGCTGCAGACATTCTTAGCTCAAACTTCAAATTCCTATTTGGACTCAATCTAGGTAACATTACAAGGATTTGTTGTTTGAATAAACAATGTCTTCAGTATATCCAACCTTGCTTCCTTCCTCTTTTATGATCCTTATTTGCAAGTCTTGAAATCCACATTTTTTTTTTATTTATCTTGTTTTCTGGCTTTTTTAATGCTCAACTGTGGTCAAAGGATTACTTGATATGGTAGCTAACTTTATAGACAATAACAATAATACACATGGCTATTGATAACTGATACAGTTCATGATGATTTATTGTAGATGTTGACTATTTGATCGCACAAGTTTAAGATGTCTAATACTAAGCTGCAGCTGTGGATTGTTACCGAGGTTTGTTTGAAAATATAGTGAACATTTATAGTTTTTGTGTAATTAAATTATCTGCATATAATGGATAGCAATGGGCAAATATATACCTACACTAAGACACAAATCTCACCAAGCGCAAAACAATTTTGCCTGCAGAAAAATTAACCATTTAAAATAAAACATATGTTTGAAACAACCCTTTAAATAAAACTTCATGTCGTTTGAAGTAATTAATCTACGATTGTATAATAAAATTTAATATTATTTGCATGTTTTTTACTCCTTCACTTCACACATAAAGTTGGATTTCTGAAAACACCGATTTTATAGTACACAAAGCATTGTGTATCTACTTGTTACAGTCATCTAATATTGCGCTCCAGCTAGTACAGCGGTAAGTCTACGGATTTACAACGCTAAAATCAGTGGTTCGATTCACCTCCGTGAGCTCAGCAGAGAGCCCAATGTGGCTTTGCTATAAGAAAACACACACATACATCTAATATTCATCTATTATTGGCTGATAATTAGTGCTTTACCTTGTACTTCAGCCTTTTAAAGTAGCGTTAAATATTTATAATAAAGATAACTTCAAGGAATAATGATAACATTGTTTATACTAGAATTACGATGAGTTTCAGCTAATATAAATATACAAGAAACAAATCAACTTTCCAATACTCATACGACTTTGCAGTACGTTATTTAACATTATACAAAAGGTTTAGGTATACTAAGTCGTTTTTGTTGCAAGCTGGCAAAAGAATAATAACAATAAGAATTACAAACTGATCGTTTTGACGTATTTAACTTTTCTTGTAAGTCTAACATGTGAGGCCTGGCATGGCCTAGCGCGTTAAGGTGTGCGCTTCGTAATCTGAGGGTCGCGGGTTTGCGCCCGATTCGCGCCATACATGCTCGCCCTCCCAGCCCTGGGGACGTTATAATGTGACGGTCAATCCCACTTTTCGTTGGTTAGAGAGTATCCCAAGAGTTGGCGGTGGGTGGTGATGACTAGCTGCCTTACCTCTAGTCTTACGCTGCTAAATTAGGGACGGCTAGCACAGATAGCCCTCGAGTAGCTTTGTGCGAAATTCCAAAACAAACAAACAAAGTCTAACATGTGTGTTTTGTGTATTTTTGTGTGTGCACAGCCCTACAAATCAATAACAAATGTTTTAAATTGTCATTTGAACTGAACATTTACAACATAAGGCGATCCTTATTATGAACCACCAACGTTATCAATTCCTTCTACATTGATTATTAAAGCTCTGCTCATTAGAAATAATGCTTACTAATGTAGGGTACATCACGTGTACAGTGTTGTTTTATGTTCTAATTATTAAGAAAGGATACTGCTGAAGTTCTTCGCTACCATTTGTAACTTTTTATTAACCTCTTACAACAAGATTTTTTTATCCTTTGAATCTGACATTAGCTAATTCTCTGTTACTTTGAACACCGAGGACAATGACTACATCAGAATCTCGTTTCACAGAACACTAGTGATTTTATATTTCCAATATAATAGAATGAAAATGCAAAGATATTTACTGATCAATTTTTGAGTAAATCGATACTAATTCATCAGAGATTAATATGCATATTTCTGACTTTCTTATTTCCTCATGTCCTTTTTTAGCAATTAAGAATAATGTGTAAACGATAAAAATAAAACTTTGTAGTTCTTATTTGGAAAGATCATCAATGAGTGTTTTAAAGATAACATTGTAGTTGCATACACTTATTATCTTATTATATGCCTCAACACCAAGCAGAAGATACATTACCCAAAGAAATGAAAGATTACTTTGTACTGTCTGTTATTGGTTATTTGTTTTTGAATTTCGTGCAAAGCTACACGATGACTATCTGCGCTAGCCGTCCCTAATTTTACAGTGTAAGACTAGAGAGAAGGCAGCTAGTCAGCATCACCCACCGCCAATTCTTGGGAGACTCTTTTACCAACGAATAGTGGGATTGACTGTAACATCATAACGCCCCCATGGCTGAAAGGGCGAGCATGTTTGGTGTGACAGGGATTCGAACCCGTGACTCTCAGGTTACGAATCGAGTGCCTCAACCACCTGGTCATGCCGGGACGGCTATCTGGTATACCTGAGAAATATAAGAATCGTCATCATTTTTAGGTTGTGAAGAAGAAAGCTATATTTTAAGAACGTGTTTATTTATATAATTTTTCCTTTAATTTCAAAATATCCATAACGATTTGAGTGGAATATAGTACTTACAGTAAACAAAAAACAAATTACTTTACTAAGTGTTTTTGAAATATTACTTCATTTTTACTTAACAACTGTTCCCCGAATGATTCACTGAAACATTTGTGGATTTATAACTCTAGAAATCGGGTTTCATTACTTATGTTGGCGTAATTTACTTAATTTAAATTATTCAAAAATATATTTCCAGATTGATCGCAAAAGCACGTATTGGATTTATTGGATTGAACAGGTACATGTTTCCGTTGATATGGCAAGAATTTAATTTTGTGAAAAATGGTTTTATATGTTAATGTCGATGTGTATCAATTTATGATATTTGCTGACAAAATTTATACCCATTGATATCTTTCTTAATAGAAATATATTTTAAATGTACAAACAATAATATACTTTATAATAAAGATTATTACAAATAATGATTTATATACAAACATTTTACAAAATTACACACAGAATTGAGTCTTCTATCTCTCTGGAACTGGATATATTATTGATGGTTCACGATGAGCGAATTAATTTTGAGTTGATATAATGCAATTCACTTAACAGGGAGCTAGCTAATTCTTCGCTGATCACAGGTGAGTTTTTCATTGCTGAAGTTATATAACATCTTTCTGAAAATACTAATGACCGCTGAAACAAAACGGTTTGTAATGTTCGAAATCTGTAGACGTTCCTGGCCAAATATCTGTACTTTTCCGATTAATAAACGATAATCACAGTTAAAGTTTCTGTGTTTTATAGTATACCATCTGTAGCAAACCAGTAATATATACTGTCGCCCTGCGCGTTGTGTTAATTACTTTTTATAAGCGTTAGGCGAAATTCTATAAATTTCAGCTAAAACAACAATACTAGCGATTACTAGTATTTAGATTCACACACACAGAACATTGTTGAATTTTAGAATCGAGAATCTTCTACAACTTTAGTGATTTTTTTATTTATTTTGAATTTCGCACAAAGCTACTCGAGAGCTATCTGTGCTAGCCTTCCCTAATTTAGCAGTGTAAGACTAGAGGGAAGACAGCTAGTCATCACCGCCCACCGCCAACTCTTGGGCTACTGAACAGTATAAGTTAAATGTATTTTGAAATATATATTTAACTAAGACAAACATCGATTTACCAACGAATAGTGGGATTGACTGTAACATTATAACGCCCCCACGGCTGGAAGGTCAAGCATGTTTGGTGTGACAGGGATTCGTACCCGCGACCCTCAGATTACGATATGGAAAGAGGTGTGGATGGTGTGATCGTTTCAGTTGTTATTACAACTTCCAGATGTTTTATCCAGCATTGAATTATTTTCAGTTTCTTTATTTTCTTGTTGTCATCTTTCTGCACTTCTTCTATTTGTAATTATAATCATTTTGACACCATCTAAGGTTTATCATAATTGCTTTCATTTAAATAAACTTTTTTCGTAATTCTTCTATAAACGTTGTGTCTATTTCTGGTAATTCATCCTTTAACTTCTTCTTCTCTCTATCATTGATCTTTCTTACAACTTCCTGTTCACTTTTTTTTTTAATCTTATTTCTACTGTTTTATCATTTCCTACAAATTTTAGACCTCACTTCAAGCACGTGTCACCGTCATGATATTGGACTTTAATTTTATTCTGTTTTTACCTAAACAATCTCACTTTTGGCACAAGTCTTACAATAATTTCTATAATTTGGTGGTTCTTTTTGAATATAACTTAGTAAAATATTTAATAGTGTAAAATTCAGTACACTTAATGATAAAGAAAGTATTGTGTTTCTTGAACTTCAGGTTATATAAATTTAATGTACAGATATAACGTTCACAGCGTGACAGGTCTAATTTCCAAGTAATGTTAATCATTTACCTACTCGTCAATTATTTTTCTTCCAACATGTATTACCGTAGTTTTTAAAACACAAACGTAATGGAGGTCAGGAATGACCATGTGGTTAGGGCGATCGACTTGTAATCTGAGGGTCGCTGGATCGAATCCCTGTCACATCAAACATGCCTGCCTGTTCAGCCCTCGGGGGCTTTATAATGTAACGGTCAATCCCACTATTCGTTGGTAAAGAGTAGCCCGAGAGTAGACGGTGGTTAGTGATAACTAGCTGTCTTACATTGTTAAATTAAAGATGGCTAGCGCAGACAGCCTTTATGTAGCTTTGCGCGAAATTCAAAAACAAATAAACAAACGTGATGCTCGCAAAACTAAGAGACAAACTGACAAGTAAGTACACTTGATAGCTGAGTAAACAAATCGCATAAAATGTAGTCTAACTTACATTTTATGTTACTGAAATCATTCTCTAAATTTTAAGCCAGGTATTAGATATTCTTGGGAGAAAACACAAAAAACGTATAATACAAACGTTTAAGTTAAAATAAAGATAGTTTGCAACAATTCCCTAGGAAATAACGGTATAAAAAGCTGTAAATGTATCTAAAACAGAAATTATTCACATTTGCTGGTTTGGGTTTTTTCCTCAATTCTTGAAACTTTATTGTTTTCTTATTATTATGTAGGTTTTGGTATTAAAATTGGAATATAATTTATTACTTTTGAATCATGAATAAGAAACCTTTTATGAATAGATTTAAGTTTAGATGGAAACAACATGCTGCATTTATGGTTGTTTATTTCAGAATTATCTGCGTATAGTCGTCCATAATTCTAAACCGATAGAGATTTAATTATTACTAATCAGACCCACACTTATATGTCCTCAATTTTCCCGCTGAGCGAGTGATAAACATTCTACACATTATGTTTAATCCAGGCGTGTCTTTCATGGTGACGTTATATTGTATGTGTATGTATTTGAGAAGTATCTTTAAATCATGTAAACAAGCATTTTGAAAGGACTAATGTTGTTTGAATTGTGGAATATTCTTATAGAACGTTTTAATCAATTTCCATTAAAAATATAAACTAATATTTATATGTTAAATTACGTATTCAAGTTCCTATAAAATAAGAAATTTTACCAAGTATCACTTGGCTCTCTCTTATCCTTTACACAAAATAAACTCATTATTCGTGTTAGTCCCAGAGAAATAAAGATTTTTTTTTTCTAGCGCAAAGCATGGTCTTAATAATTTCTGTCGATAACCCTGCATTAGAATATAAAAATAAAAACAACAACACATGTGAACGGCTATATCATACACTAACAATTTAAGTAATAGAAGCGACAAATAATGTTGAAGTACAGAGCAAATATTATTGGGTTGATCTCTTATATTGTATGAAAACTGTGTACGGAGTACAGTGACATGCTGATAGTTTACACTAAGATTTGCTATTATCTAACTATCCAGACAGTATCACACTGGCATAATGCCAAAAGCAAACAAACAAAAAAACTATTCCTTATAGCATGGTTATTATATTCAGAAAATAAGTTCAACATAACTAACGTGTTTATGGTGGTGAGGACAATTCCGTGTGAAAGATTTGGTCGAAATTTCTTGTTTCCATAGGAGATTCATGAAAACTCTTATTCTATACTTTAGATAACAGAAGCACTTGAAGTAAAAAAGTAGTTAATGATATGATGCTTACATGATACACGGCAATCCAGAAGAGATGTTTCTAATGATTCAGCTATAAGGGAAGAGGTGAATGTTATCTCTAGAACTGAAAGGTAACTCTCGCATAATGTAGTCTCAATATGTGTAGCTTCTCAAAAACTACTACTTTTAAAGCAAAAAGGAATATTAGATTTCAAATAATTGGACAACCAAAGCTGGAGGAAGGTGCTCTTTATCAGTGAATTCAAATTCCAAGTGTTTGGCAGCAAACTATGATAGTTTGCTCGATAGTAGAGAAAATAATAGTACAATAATCAACGAACAACGCTATCACTCAAGCAAGCCGGGGATCGAGGCAAATGAGGTCAGCATCTCACCCAAGGTGCTATAGTGACACACGAAATTTATTGCACTTCTAACTGCTGGCAGGTGCCACAAGATTCTTACCATTCATGCCATTCCCTCGCGTATAAGACTTGTTTGGCAGAGATTCATCTTCTAGCAAGACAGGGATCCCAAACATTTAGCAAATGTGGTGAAAAGATATCATGAGGGAAGACAAGCTGATGGAACACTCACCAAGATTACGCAGACTACACTGATGTATTGTCAAAGCTATATGAACCTCTGTGGGAACTTAGATCAAAAGAAAAAAAAAGCTCTTGTCTGGATTATGGGAATCACACGTGATGTATGGGACAGTATTTCACAGTCTTGAATAAAAGCAAGATGTACCATTTGGTTTCATTAGAGCAAGTAATAAATACTTGTGCATTATGCAACTCGCTCAATTGTCCTTTGTAGCTCCTGTAATAATGTACTAGTATTAGCTATAAGTTGGTTATTTGAGCTGCATTTATATATTGTTACTTATTCCTGTATGTGCATTATGTGTGCGTTTCCGTAATTATTTCCAATACTTTAATCGATATTGGGTTTCATCTCTCTGTGAGGACTTAGTTTCACGTACAATCTTTTGATATGCGACAGGCTTTATAGTTTATTTGGTGAAGGATTAGATTTCCAAAAGAGTAATGTAACTCAGGACTCAGAAAAAATACTTGTTTACAAATATATAAGATATAGTTACTAGAATGTTATGTTTGAATGGATTCTCTGAAACAATGTAGGGAAGTCAGTATTGCGTAATGTGTTCACAAATTAATTTATGTTATAGTTATTTTGAAAACTTATGCTTACACCAGTACCTACATGTACATTTATATATGTGCATGCTTATACTTTTCACACACACAGTAGATTATACTGACTTAAGTGTTGTCATCAGTACTTGTGCTTATAATTTTTTGAATTGTCAAATAAACTGCTTAAATCGACAGCATTCACTGGAACTATAGTGATGATAATGACATATGTTTGACAAGACATGCGTTCAAAGAATTTATTAAATAAACACAGATACTTTTTTTTTATACTTTACCTCTTCTTTTTGTAATCGCTGCACATTTTTATCGATGGTAAAGTACAAGTAATATGAAACAGCAAATATTGCCAAAGCTGTTCACACACATATCTTTATACTTGTATATGTGTGTTACAATATATGATATAACGTGACAGTTACTGAGGAGTTGGTGTCTCAGATATGTACAATCAGTTCTGTTTCACTACCACCAGTGAGAGAAATCCATATATCAATCTACTGGAAAGTAGAACCCAAAGATTGAAGAGGCGGAGAGAGAGAGTGTGTGATTTTTCCAAGAGATGGCGCAGTTGATCTACGAAAAAACAAATTCAAGTGTCAAATAAGCCAGACTGTTGCGAAGAAAAGGCACGTTCAGGTAACTCACCTAGAGAATCTCTGATATCATTCTTACTGGTGTGTTTTGTAGAGGACGAAAAGCTGTCTGGTATATTCTAGTTGTACAATTCACAATATAATGCTAGTTAGTTAAATAGGCGTGTACTGTCAAAAACAAATTATAAATAAGTCTAAATCGACTTCATATATCTGGGACAGTTGACAAACATATAAAAAATCTGTCTTATTGTGCATTGCTACTTTGTAACCAAGAGAATAAGATAAAATACTATCAAGTAACACGAATCTGTGAATAAATATTTCTTTGAACAACTTCTAATAAGAAACAGGCATGAATGTTCTGCAACACAACACGACATTTAACAATAGTAATCAGACAGACGAAAACTGGGCATCATACGACATAAAATGGACAGTTGAAAAACTCTGTGTCGTGTCAGTGTATTGCATCATATTTGTTTTTGCTGTGCTAGGCAACGTATTAGTCATCGTGACTCTAGCTCAGAACAAGAGGATGAGAACAGTTACTAACGTATTCCTCATGAACCTGGCTATCAGTGATCTGCTACTCGGAGTGTTCTGTATGCCTTTCACCTTAGTTGGTAGTTTGTTGAGGAACTTCATCTTTGGTGACATCATATGTCGTCTTATTCCATACCTCCAAGGTGAGTCATAAAGAATGCTTTATTAATAATTTAATATAATTTCCTATTTTTAAATTAGTTATTATGATCACAATGTGTTACACATCAAATTAATTTAATTTTGGTGTTTTTAATGTTTCTGTAAATGACTTTTGCTTTGATTATTAGTCTTATATTCTATATCAATATTGATTTATTACATATCATACATAATGTGGCATAATTTAATAAGAATATTTATTTTGTAATTTCACAGAAAATAATAGAAGAGATAAGTGTAGATTTTATAAATTATACACAAAACTATTCAGATCTTTATTGTGTAACTAGGCTGAACATCATTTAGATGACCAATTATTTTCCAATTGAATCTTCCATACGACTAAGACCTAATAAAAATAAATTCTATATAAATAATTTCTAAAATCTATTCTAATTAAAGATGAAAGAACTAAAAAGATTTGTTAATACACAAGGCTTGAAGTAGTATCAATTAGAATTACATTTGTCCGTTATAGATTTTCGTCTAAACAATTCTATGCAAAGAATAACGTAGCAGGTTACAACTAATATTGCACATTAGAATCACTTGTAACTACAATTTTCTCTGAATCTTCCATTCTCTTATAGTTTTTTAACTACATGCATCAATTTATCATTTGATTCAAGAAACTGAGGGAAAATACGACGTCTCTTTGTTACAACGTTACATCAAATATCTTATAAAACATATAATTTATTATTAAAACATTTATTATTAAAATACGCATTCAATACTTTATGTAAAATTATAAAACACGAGAATAAATACAGTAAATAAGTTACGATATTCCACCTCGCAAACAATGATAATTTTTCTGCCCAGTTGGATGTGGTTCGTGTAAAGAAATATAAACGTTGCAGCATTTAAGATTTAAGCTGAGAAGTAAATGATGTTTATTAAGCTTAACAAAAGCAGTGAGAGTCATGTTTGGCTGCTAATGTTTTTATCATCTCACTCTTAACTACTTCTGTAAAGATTACTGATCAGAGGTGTACAGAAAAGGTATTACTTTTTTTCTTTGTCTGCTAAAAGACATTGCAAAGTGACGGACATATTTCGTGAGCCAGAAAAAAACTTTGCACGAAATTTACCACTAATTTTTTAAAAATTTCTTACAGTCGCGAAGTCTAGTTAGTTTGTTTGTTTTTAATTTCGCATAAAGCTACTCGAGGGCTATCTGTACTAGCCGTCCCTAATTTAGCGGTGTAAGACTAGAGGGAAGGCAGCTAGTCATCACCCCCACCGCCAACTCTTGGGCTTCTCTTTTACCATCGAATAGTGGGATTGATCGTTATCTTATAATGCCCCCACGGCTGAAAGGACGAGCATGTTTGGTGCGACCGGGATTCGAACCAGCGACCCTCAGATTACGAGTCGAGCGCCTTAACCACCTGGCCATGCCGGGCGTTGTTGGATGGATTATTTGTAATTATTTCGTATTAAAGTAACGTTTACTTCTTGAACTTTAAGTAACATATGGTCTACATGGCCAGATAGTTAAGGTATTTGACTTGTAATCCAATAGTCACGGGCATGAATCCCCATCACACCAAAGATGCCATCCCTTTCAGCCGTGAGGGCATTATAATGTGACGGTCAATCCCACTATTCGTTGGTAAAAGAGTAGCCTAAGAGTTGGCGGTGGATGGCAATGACTAGCGATCTTCCTTCTAGTTTTACACTGCTAAATTAGGAACGGCTAGCGCAGATAGCCCTCGTTAGATTTGCGCGAAATTCAAAAACAAACAAAGAAGTTTCATATATGTGTCATGCTAGTCTAACGTTCACTAGCGATAAGCTTAATTTAAAGGTAATGCTAATACCCAATTTTCCTCATCTCTACGACACTCTCTCATATCTCTAGTACTTTGCATAACACAAACTCAGTATTTGCAAAACCAAAGTAAAAAAGGACCAATTTAAATTATTTAAACCAATAAGCAAATGAACATTTATTTTAATTTAACTCATGTTTTATAACACTTACGTCGTTTTCTAAACCTTAAAGAAACTTTGATACCTTAAGCTATACCTTCATCTTGTAATGCCAAACTTCTTTTATTTGATAAAATGTAAACATCTAAGTTAAAATAAACGTAGCTTTTAACACTTCCCTTTATCAGGGTTGAGATATTTTTTTGAATAACCCTAATAGATTCCCCGAAGTGGTTCAAGTATAAGACTACAGGCTTAAAAGGCTAAACTTTGGATTATGATATCCATAATTGGCACATTTCAAATGTGTAGCTTCGTGCTTAACAACATAAACAAGCAAAACAATTCTATTATACAAACGAAACAATAACAGCAATAAGTTTTGATAATTAGCCACATTATTATCCAAATTTTACATGTCTTATCTGGGTCCATCCTACCATAATAACAAAACTGTCATTGGATCAAAAAATAAGCTTTTAGTAACTTTCCTACAAATTAAAATAAACTTCTAAATTGAAATTTATTTAAAACGTCTTTATTCAACCTCACTCATAAAAATTAAAACAAAATCACCAAGTTTAATTTTGTATTGATTTCAGTATATATGCTTGGAAAGGATACATCAATGTCTGTGAATTTCTTGGTTTTGTTTTCAGAGCATAATAATATCATAAGCTTCGACCTTGTAGCTTTAGTTTCAAGTATTGTCTTCTTGATTTTAGGTAATTACTGTTTTTCAATGTCTGTTGTCATGATGTGATGCATTTGCTTATATCTCAGCTTTGTGATGTCAGAGTCAAATAATCTAAATACGCTGTGGAAGTTCAATATGAGTTCTAGTTTAACAGAGATTCGCGATCGGAACAAAAGTAATATAAGTTTAGCTTAGTGATATATTTATAGAAGAAAATATGTTTATGAACAACTTTTAACACAGTTACAGTCCTGATTTTCTTAAAGTTTGTGAAAAGCTCACTGTCTCATTTTATAATTCGATTTAGAAAAAAATCATCTGCCACTTCTGCACCAGAGTTCAAACTTTTATCCATATATTTAATGATGGAAATTCTCAGAGCTCAATTAACATTTGGTGGTTCTTTACAAGTTTTACAATATTCATTTAACATTTGGTGGTTCTTTACAAGTTTTACAATATTCATTTAACATTTGGTGGTTCTTTACAAGTTTTACAATATTCATTTAACATTTGGTGGTTCTTTACAAGTTTTACAATATTCATTTAACATTTGGTGGTTCTTTACAAGTTTTACAATATTCATTTAACATTTGGTGGTTCTTTACAAGTTTTACAATATTCATTTAACATTTGGTGGTTCTTTACAAGTTTTACAATATTCATTTAACATTTGGTGGTTCTTTACAAGCTGTACAATATACATTTAACATTTGGTGGTTCTTTACAAGTTATACAATATACATTTAACATTTGGTGGTTCTTTACAAGTTGTACAATATTCATTTAACATTTGGTGGTTCTTTACAAGTTGTACAATATTCATTTAATATTTGATGGTTCTTTACAAGTTGTACAATATTAATAGTTGAGTATAGCACAGAAAAGTAGTAGTTAATTCTTTTTGTCAGTTTATTGAATACTCATCTCTATATGCAATAGGCTAATGTCCATCTGTCCGCAAAACTCTTCTCACAGTTTAAGTCGAATGTGATGTAGCTTTGCACGATTTTTCAACATAATAAGGAAAAGTACCTAAAATGTTTCATTACAATTTGTATCTCTTTTAAAGAGTCTATTCAGTGCATTTGTTCAACGTTTTAAAGAAACAAGTCAATAGCTGTTTTTTATCTCAAAAATGAAAAATGTTATGAAATAGGCCCATGTTAAAATAAAAAAAGAACTTTATTTTATAACGTGTTTTCCTAACTCGCTTCCTTAGTGGAGAAATGGCACGTCTTTCCCTTTTTAAGAATGTAGATTAATTTTGTGCATTTTTCACCATTAGCAAGATTATTTAAAAGAATAAAACTTAAAATTGTGGTAAAGTGAGTTTAATGCAGAATTTCAAAGTAAGTCTTCCAAGGGAAGAATCATTGTGATATTTCACAATAAAAATGACTTCTTCTGTTGGAGAATCTAAGGTATGCCATGAATTAAATTATTCTGTGACTGAAGGAATCCCAAGTCTTTCGCACGGAGTTCGTTGCATATAAAATTGTAGGAAGTTTGTGGTAACACGATGTCCGTAAGTCACAAAACTTTAATTTTATATCATTATGAGTATTAAGTGATCAGAAACATAAAAAAAAAATCACGATACCAACTATTATCCAACGTGAAAGTGACTTATCACAGAGAAAATCTGAAACTTTGCAAAATAAAATGAAACTTCAGGATGTAAGTTAGAGAAAGAAAGAGATGGACTTGTTCACCAAATTGTAAGAAGAGGAAAGAAACACATTTAAATTACAGAAGCACATCAAACTGGTCTCCAAGAAGCAGTTAGAAGAAGTCAGGAGTAATTTTGTGACAGAGAATTACATATTTCAACTCGCTAATATCCTGATCGAACAGCCACCCACAGAATGGAGTGTCTACTAGTTAAGCACTTTAGTTTAATTTGTTAATTTTTCTTAGCAGAATTTATAGATGACGAACTAGATTAGAGAATGATTTTAAAAGCTACATCAGTAGGAGTATAATTCAAGGAATAATCTTTTCTCTCTCACGAAAGTATTTGAGGCTGGACAATTTTAAATAGTTTTAGTTAACCTGAAGATGACCAAGGAAGATCCAAACGTTGTTCTATGTTTTTTAATAAAAGTGTTAATATCCATACCATCCGTTTCGAGATACATTAGTATCTTACCAGGTTTAGAAAAAAATTTGAAGCATGCTGAAATCAGAATTTAAGTTTTTAAAAGCTTGAAATAACGTAAATAAAACTTTTTTATTAAATGGATTTTAAGTGTTAAATATTGTTTTAAATTTAACTATTTTAACCATTTTTATCTGTATATTTTTAATACTTTTAATCTGTATATGAGCTACTGCATACTTATTTTTTCGATGTTAATTAATTAATGGTGGAATTTTGTCCTAAAATGATGCACTCATTCGGACGTTACAGAGTTAAATACTGAACTACTTATCTCAGTTGGAACAGAGGGAATATTCCTTGCAAAACTTTGCCCTTGATGTCTAAATAATTCTTAATTTCTAACACCTGTTTACTTTTTATGAATTTGGGTTTTGGGGCTAATCCTCAATTTATTGATTTCTTCATTTTATTATTGTCTGTTGATTCATCACAGTCTCGGTTTCAATGTTCATGTTTTCACACTTACAGCCCTACCGTTGTTTGCTATTTTTGGAGAACAGTTTTTATTTATTACGGTCTTTGTGCTGCAGTTCTTGGATTTTTGTGTTTAAGTTGCAAGTGGAACTCCTAACACTTTGTAACTTACTTCATTAACTCTGAGTAACTGGTTGTCCAATTAATCCTTTGCGTTCTCTCAGACATCCATCAGAGGAAGTTGTGATTTGAGGTTCCGTAATTCCTGAATGGTGCTTTTAATTGGTCATCTTTGATTTCAATTGACTCAAATTTCATTGACATCTTGTTTTGAATTTGTTTGTTTTTGAATTTCGCGCAAAGCTACTCGAGGGCTATCTGCGCTAGCAGTCTCTAATTTAGCAGTGTAAAACTAAAGAGAAGGCAGCTAGTCAACACCACCCACCGCCAACTCTTCGGATACTCTTTTAATAACGAATAGTGGGATTGACCGTCACTTTATAACGCCCCCACGGCTGAAAACGCGAGCATGTTTGGTGCGACGGGGACGCGAACCCACGACCTTCAGATTACGAGTCACACGCCTTACCCCACCTGACTATGCCTGGCCTCATTGACATCTAAACAGCTTTATTTAAACAAATATACCTACTTTACTTAACTTATTCCATATATCTGGATTCACTGTGGTATCTGGTAATTACTCACGTGCCAACAAATCCATTATTTCATATTGGAGCATCTGTATAAGCTAAATGGATAAGTCTTTCAACTATTTAAAAGTTTGCTAAGGTCTCATTTTTCCTCCTTCCTCCTTTACTTTCGAAATTTTATTCTGACGTGACACTCAAAATCTGTTTGATGCCTCCTTGTTATTATGGTTACCTGTAGGAGGGTTACTTAATATATTTAAGGCTGATCCTTTAGGGACCAAATGGGAGTGTCTAATATCCCTTAATTGTTTCATTCTGATAGTTAAAATATTTCATCAGTGTGCATAAAACTTGGAATAAACTTATGAAAGCATATGTAATTTAGGAAAAACCACGCACACACGCATATATATAAAGATTTGAGCCATCAGAATAGTTTGTTATCGTCTGCCATAGTAATTTAGTCTCTCACTGGAACAGCGGTAAGTCTACGAATTTACAACGCTAAAATCATGGATTCGATTTCCTTCAGCGGATACGGCAGATTGCTCGATGTGGTTTTGCTATAAAACACACACACTCCACAGCTATTGTTCTTAAATATTTTCATAGAAAATAATTCTATAGCTTTCAAACACATATAATTAAACATAATCATTTTCAGTAATGAAGATACTTAAGGAAATTATTAAATATTTGCCAGATCTGTGATTCATTTCGAAGTATACATTTAACTAAATCAAACATCGATATTAAAATAAGTATATAATAATAAATTAGTCACAAATATTAAATATTTACTAGATCTGTAATATGTTTCGTAGTCATCTATACTTCTTATTAGTTTCCATTGTTCTTTTCCATAAAAACTATCTCTTCTCACTTTTTCATGAAACCATAGCTTACTTCTTATGCCATTTTATTTACTATAAAATTATTTGAATATTTTATAATTTGTTTTGTTCATTAGTATTAAGTTTCATTTGAGTATTTTTAAAACGGAACTTTATTTATAGTTCTTTCAAATCACATGGTGTGAGATCATAAAAAGGTTGTTAGGGGAGGATGTACCAAAAGATAGTGAAAAAAAGAAAGAAAAACTCACATAAGAAACAAAATATGATAGTTATATTGTTAGTTGACAATAATGTCTTTGGGATGGGCAGAAAAAGTTGAGAAAAATATTAATGTGTTGGTTAAACAAGAGACTCCTCACAACTATTCCGAAATACAAGTTTTAATACTTTGTTATTTTCATTCGTCAATTACACTAAACAATAGTTACAAAATGTTTCAGTAAAGTGTTAAAATGAGGTTAGAATTAGTACACTACATGGGTGTTTACTCGACAACCTAAAGGTGCTTACCAGTCATAATAGGTTCAATCCAGAGAAGAATGAAAACCTCATTTACTACTCCATCAATTCACTTTGGAAATTATTTTAAACTGGTCTGGTATACCTCGTATAATATCTTCACATCGTATCGTACGTCGTATGTTGGCTTTCCAATTTGCCGATATTCAGTTAGCCTATTAAATTCAATATTTTGATGAGATGGTGGTGTACCTCAAATTGTCCATAAATGACCTGTAGTTACAAATGAAATAATAGCAAAAGTATCAGAGGTAGCCCAGATGACTCTTCTATACTATGTGACAAACTGAGGTGAAAATATTTGAGCAGATATGGAAAGAGGTGTGGATGGTGTGATCGTTTCAGTTGTTATTACAACTTCCAAATGTTTTATCCAGCACTGAATTATTTTCAGTTTGTTTATCTTCTTGTTATCATCTTTTTGCACTTCTTTTATTTGGTAATTATAATCATTTTGACACAATCTAAGGTTTATCATAATTGCTTTCATTTAAATAAACTTTTTTCGTAATTCTTCTATAAACGTTGTTGTCTATTTCTGGTAATTCATCCTTTAACTTCTTCTTCTCTCTCTCTATCATTGATCTTTTTTCCAACTTCCTGTTCACTTTCTTTTTAATCTTATTTCTACTGTTTTATCATTTCTTACAAATTTTAGACCTCACTAAAAGCACGTGTCACCGTCATGATATTGGACCTTAATTTTATTCTGTTTTTACCTAAACAATCTCACTTTTGGCACAAGTCTTACAATAATTTCTATAATTTGGTGGTTCTTTTTAATATAACTTAGTAAAAATTTAATAGTGTAACACTCAGTACACTTAATGATAAAGTATTGTATTTCTTGAACTTCTAGCTATACATATTTAATACACCAATTTAATGTTCGTAGCATGATAAGCCTAATTTCCAAGTAACGCTAATCATTTCCCTACTTGTAAATTTTTTGTTTCAACTTATACACGGTAGTTTGAAAACACAAAAGTAATGATCACTAAACTAAATAGCAGAGGAACTCACAAGTACACTCGTTAGCTGATTAAACAAGTCACGAAAATGGTTGTCTAACTCACGTTCCATGTTACTTAAATCTTTTTCTAAATTAAAGCCAGACTTAGATGTAAAAATCTAAAATATGAACTTTTAATGAAAATCGTCATTTTAATTCGCTAGTTTTTACTTAATTCTTGCAACTTAATGAATTTCTGATCAATATGTAGCTGCTTATATTAAAAATTAAAAGTAGTTTATGACTTTTGAATCATGAATAAAAAACATTTTACAAATAGGTTTAAGTCTCGATGGAAACAATATGTTGGATTTATGCTTGTTTGCTTTATGGTTAGCTATGCATAGTCGTCCATATTTGTAGACTACAGGCAACGTGTTTAATTATTAGTATCCATTGCTAAAACTTGGGCTACTGTAGTTAACTAAATAATTAGATTTGATTGTCTCTTTTATAGAGCACCTACGGTCCCAAAATGCAGAGCACGTTTATGTGGTAAGATGATGTCGTCAACCATGAGCCCTAAAACTAACAATCCGGTCTCTTTCTACAAAATTTACCCGCTCAGCATAAAATTTCTATCTGCCTTAGTTTCGTTTCCAAAATTATTGTAAAATGTCTCTTTGTTTCTTGTCTCCTATTCAATTCTCTGCAGTCGACAGAACACACATGACTCATAGAGCAGCTTTGTAATAAAAACATGTTTTGTTTCACATGTGAGCCACTTATTTCACGGTTTAATCGTTTATGTTTTATTTCTTTTCCATTTTTTATTTCTTATACGTCATGCCACATCAAGTTTCTTACATCCTCCTATGCTTACTACGTCAACTACAGAACATCAGCATTCTCAGTCTTTTAAAAACAAAACACGTCTATATCGATCAGAACAGGCCCATAAATGTTGAATGTACGTTTCTACAGTTCATTTTGACCATTTATTTGAATAATAATAATCATTTCAAAGATGTTATACTTTGTTAAAAGTTGTAGATGTGTAAAGTCCTATTGACACGGTGTATAGTTTTAAGTAAAGACCATGAAGGGAAATATTAAATAAAAAGTTAAAGAATAAAGACATACCCTACTTGTGCCATGTTTAGCAAGATGAATACTATATATGTAAAAACGGATGGTATGAGAAAATTTTCTCAACCCATATCAGCCCTTTTTACATATATATTTTTCTTTACAAGTGGGTTTTCTCGTCATCAAGATAAATACTGTTTTGGTTTGGGTTATTATTACTATTATTAAATCTGGGAATATATTAATATTGTTCTTATATTGCTACAAACATTTTAAAACATTAGAGATATGTGTAACTGAAATACTCCTTCATAATTTCATGCTCATAATGCATGACCAAAATTGTAAATCATAAACGACAAAAAGAAGCACCCATAAAAATTAATAAAATATTTTTTTCCTTATGTCTTTTACATTAAAGTAATATGATGAAAATGATAGATATTTAACCAAACTTTTAAATATTTGCCCAGGCCTTTACAGTGAGTGTCAAAAATGTAGTAAAGAATCTTTTTCAACAACTGTGGTTAGTATAGTATTGAAAATACATACACTTCAATGACATACCGTTTTCGTTCTAGGAATTTCTACGATACGTTAAGCCAAAAGATAATAAGTGTGCCTACTGCAAACTGGTATTGTGGAAATAAAGCACAGTATATATATATATATATATATATATATATATATATACACACACAGATAGATAGATGTAACAAGATGCTTACACAACATATATTATTAATATTCCTAACCACCACAAAAGGGTTAGCCGAAGAAAAATTGTGAGGGTCGAGTGCATACCCAAAATAAATCAAAGCTAATGCTTAATGTAATGCTAATGACATTATCAAGTATGAAAAAATATGGCCCATGAACTTAATATAAAGCTCACATTATATTAGTAACTTCGCTAATGGCCCGGCATGGCCAAGTGTGTTGAGGCGTGCGATTCGTAATCTGAGGGTCGCGAGTTCGCATCCCCGTCGCGCCAAACATGCTCGCCCTTTCAGTCGTGGGGGCGTTATAATGTGACGGTCAATCCCACTTTTCGTTGGTGAAAGAGTAGCCCAAGAGTTGGCGGTGGGTGGTGATGACTAGCTGTCTTCCCTCTAGCCTTACACTGCTAAATTAGGGGCGGCTAGCGCAGATAGCCCTCGAGTAGCTTTGTGCGAAATTTCCAAACAAACAAAACTTCGCAAATACTTGCTTTCTTGCTATTACGTAATTTCCGGATGTATCATATGTTAAATGTTATCCCGAAAAAATAATTTGACGTATCCAAGAGAAGGAAAGATGTGTTAACTAGAACTAACATAATCCTTCTTTAGTATGAAGTTAATATTGGAGATGTCCCTGATAGGCAAGGGGCTAGTCTTCGTATTTATAATGCGAGAATTAGGCATTCGATTCCTCTCAGTAGACACAGCACATAGCTTAAGGCGGCTTTGTTATAAGTAAACACACAATATTGGAGAGCCTTTTAAAACGATTACCAAGTCTTGTACGCTCGAACCTGAAAAGTGTTGAGTAGCTAATGTTTATTGAAGATAATGATTTGAACAAATGAGACATAATCATTCTTGATTAATATTTCAACTAAAGTTAGCTCCTAGTTGGGATTAATTTCATAACGGTTATGAGCTCCTTAACCACATAGCCATGCCGGACCACAGGAATCGTGACTTGATATATTCAAAATTTTACAACTGGAGAATAAAGTGATATTTGCCTTATAAAGTTCTCAGTGGGGTCATAGTTCAAATTTATGTTTCGATTTCTCGAAGGTCGCTCATTACGTAGCTTTGCACAAAAGCATCACACCATAGCAAACAAATCAAATGTTAACCATAAATAATTCTGTTTTTACATTTTTCGGTGCCACATAATAATGATTATTTTTGCAAAACGTTTTGTAAAATGAAAGTAAAACAAAATTAAAAAAAAAAATAAAAAAATAAACAGTACTTCCATAACGAAATAATATAGGAGACAGGTCTTGTGATAAACTTATAAAATTAAAAGGACTTGTGGTCAGCGCAAATAATTATAAACATTATAGACATGGACAGTATCATATTTTCCAATGATACTCCCAGTGGGTCAGCGGTAAGATTACAGACTTACAATGCTAAAGCCTGGGGTTTATTTTTCGTTGATGGACAGAGTGCAGAGAGCGTATTGCGTTGCTTTGCGCTGAATGAAAAAAAAAATCAATGAGGTAATAGTAAAAATGTCTGAAGTGGTGTCGCCACTGAATATCATAGTGACGTCACCAAAGTAGAATATTGGCAAAGTTAACTCACACAATGATGGATCATTCAGTTGAAGGCATTAAACAACATATAACGTATCTGTTCGAATTAGAAGACCGTTTGCTAATAGAAAGTTTGATATGGCAAAGTTTCTTATGCCATTTATATTGCCAAATTTCTTACCATCTTGCATAAAACTCAGCTTTGATGGCAGACTTCACACTAAAGCGAGTTATAACTAGGGGCCACACATCAGTGATATAACTTTCTTTGCCATTTTATTTACATTATGAACCTATCCTTCCTGTCAGGATACTTTATCGACCCCTGGAATAAAACAGAATTACAGTTATCTCTAAAAGAACTACAGGTTAATCCAACCCCTACAGCTTTAGACCCATAAGTTTACTTAGCTGCATGGGAAAAACTAATGAAAATTATTATATTAAGAAGACTGCTCCTCTTCTTTGAAAACAATAATCTTATCCCTAACATACAGAACTCTTCACTGAAAGGACAACAGATCACAAATAATCCAACCAGACTCACAGATTCTATATGTAAATAATTTAATAACAATCAGGCGACGATTGCAGTCCTCTTAGACGTTAAGAAATTGAGAAAGCTTTTGACTCTGTATGACATAATACCATTAGATACCGTCTATACACCCTTAATGTGTCGTTTTATTCAATCGAACTACGACAATTAAAATAAACCATACTCTTTCAAAGACAGTAAACGTCAAAGCAGGAGTACCTCAAGGCTCCGTTCTATCACAACGACTTTATATATTATTCGTAAAAAAATATTTCCTTCCCGGACCTGACACACATTTATTTTTCTCAATACAAAGACGATACAACTGTCTGGAGTGTGTTGCGCAATCCATTAATAGCAAGTAACTGAGTACAAAAAAAAATCATTTAATATTTTCCTTAATTTATGTAACGCTTGTAGAGTTCTCCTGAATCACCTCAAAAGCATTGGTATCACTTTTAAACGCAGCTTAAACAAGCATCACATAAACCTTTAAAGAAGTAAAACATAATAATGATGAAATTAAACTATTCCCGCAGGCGAAATGTTCAGGACAGCTGAAGAATTTATCACCTAAATCTAATGATAGAAAACGACAAAGGATGCACGTTTAGTAATAT
Organism: Tachypleus tridentatus; assembly: GCF_004210375.1. NCBI lineage: Eukaryota > Metazoa > Arthropoda > Merostomata > Xiphosura > Limulidae > Tachypleus > Tachypleus tridentatus. The sequence goes on along the minus strand of NC_134837.1, from coordinate 158,523,811 downwards.
AATTAAAATCTATTAAGCATATATTTGACCCCTGATAGAATACGGTATTCATATCACCTACAACTTGTGAGAAAACATCACCAAATCATTATAACGCCAACAAAACACAGTTGTAAGACATATTCTTGAAATAACAAGATTTACACCTATGAATTAAATGCACAAAGCCTGCAACATTCCATTACTCAACATGGCCGGGTGGTTGGGGCGCTCGACTTGTAATCCAACGATCGCGGATTCGAGTCCCCATCACACCAAATATGCTCACCCTTTCAGTCATAGGGGCGTTATGATGTGACGATCAATTCCATTATTTGTTTGTAAAAGAATAGTCCAAGAGTAGCGATGAGTGATAATGACTAGCTGCTTTCCTTCTAGTGTTACACTGCTAAATTATGGAGGGCTTGTGCAGATAAGCGCTCGTGTAGCTTTGCGCGAAATTTAAAAAAAAGATTGTAAACCCATTACTCAAAAACAGATTAAAGACACTAGCTCACAAATATTACCAAACAGCAGAAATAAGAAACACCTAAACTGCCAAGCTATACAACTTAACCAGTGCTCCACACAAAACAATATCTCTATACAACATATATCTGGCCTCTAAAACAACAACAAACAACGCTTAAAAAAAGCTAAAATTAATGTGTTAATTGTCACACGTGTTTTTTATTTCAATTATGGGAACAGGACAGGTAGAACATTTGGCGCCCCTTTTGTGAGAATGGGTTTTCTCGGCGTACTCTCATTTAGTCCCGTAGCAAATTCTAAGGCACTCGAATTAATCGACCGCAGCCGTGGCTTTAGATCCACTGATACCTGGGATTCTGATCATGGAAGGTTTGGTGGATATTTTGTCGTACATCTGTTGTCTATCTTCTTCCCCACATCGCTACATCACCGGCTGCGATCGGCTTCTCCTCTCTATATTGGAACCAACCAGACTTTTCTCTGCAACACCCACACCTTGAAAGTACCAACTGTTTAAACTAAAGCTCCCTGTTGAATTAAAAAAAAATCACAAATATAACAATTAAAATTATACCACAAGCGGGGTGAAGAGTTTTTTTTTTTTTAATTTCGCGCAAACCTACACGAGGGCTAACTGCGTTAGCCGTCCCTAATTTATCAGTGTAAGACTAGAGGGAAGGCAACTAGTCATCACCATCCACCGCAAACTCTTGGGCTACTCTTTTACCAACAAATAGAGGGATTGACCTTCCCATTATAACGCCCCGACGGCTGAAAGGTCGAGCATGTTTGGTGCAACTGGGATTCGAACCCGCTACCCTCGGATTACGAGTCGAATGCCTTAACATGCTTGGCCATGCCGAGCCAGGGGTGGAGAGGGATATTCAATATTCCTGACCACCACAGATGAGAAAAGTTTACTTTCCTTTAAAAACTAAATTCCTGCCACGAACATGTTGGTGTTTTTTTTCTCTCTCTCTTTTTGCTATATTGAAGAGCTCAATTTGTTTTCAGTGTAACTCAACGTTATCAGGAATCCATCGAGTAAACTTGACAAATAAAAGTGATACAATAAAATTTGGCCAAAGTAGCGTAAACTGCATCGAGAAGGTTGAGGTTTAAATTCCGGATATTAACATCATGGAAATAGGTTATTTTTGGAATTTCTTTGAAGATAGCAAAATATCAACAAACAAAACATTTGCGTATAGTAACTGATGAAGTTTACTAATTAAATTAGACTTAAGTAATTTTTTCTTATAACAAAGCAAACATTGGGCTCTCTACGAAGTCCACCGAAGGGAATCGAAACCCTGATTTTAGCGTTGTAAATTCGAAGACTTACCGCTGTCCCAGCGGGGTACTTAAGTAATCATATAAGCTACTAAACACGAAAACGATAAATATAAATATACAGAAATAAAGAAACTACTGTAACTAATTAAATAAATACTAGTTTCAAATAAATGTTCCTGAGTCGTTATGGTGATTTTCTGTTACATTATATCTATTGTGAAGTCTAACATGTTTATATAATTGTCATTCATTTTTAATTCAAGCAACATATTTGATATTCATCGGTATTAATGCATTAACTAATTTAAAGCTCACTGATTTTTTCTGTAAGTTTATTTAGTAGCATTATTAAATTTTTTCGTCTGTCGATAAAACTCATTAAGAAAATGATGTAACCAAAGTAATGTTCCACAAGTTTGAAAAGTCCGATAGTCGTTTCGCTGACGCAGAATTATTAATAAGTGATTTCTTTGTTATTTCGTCAAGTTAACGAAATGAGTTTTTAATTCAAATTCAAGCTTGCACGTTACAAAGTTCATTTTTTATAATTAATAAGAAATTGTGTTTGCTGTTCTGGAAGTGTTCTGAATTTTCATGATAGGGACGTTTGAATTGCATTGATTTCGTGCGAGTGCGCGAGTTACGACTTGTAATTACATTCGTTTTGCGTTCGTAATTGTTCAGATTTCCAGTTTTGGAGGGTTGCAACTTATTTCCATTTAGATGAATATATGTTTGTTGAACCATTGCCACAAAAGTATTGGTTATATAATAATTCTATTGAGGATGTAGTTAGGCCTATTACGTACCTTGTTAGGAAGGAAGTAAAACTCTAACGTTTTCGTGATGGAAGCTAAGATATGAGCCAAAGTTATGGGTAGATTTAATTGCTGGATCGCATATAACTGATAAATAAAAGAACTGGCATTTTGGCAGAAACGGAGTATCAGATTTTACTGAAAAAGGGTAAAATGAACCTGTTCCAACCTCACATTTTGAGCGTTTGAAAGATAAATACTGTATTATGAAACTATTCTTAGATGGTTGAACAAAATCAAAGTACTAATAAATTACACGTTTACTTATTACAAGTGAAATCAATTTTCCATGTTCAGAAAGCTAGAAACTAATCAAAAGTTTCATTTGACTGGATTAAAGCTCATTCCAAGTAAAGAAAAAATTGATCATTTGTTCATTACATTTTATATTACAATCGCTACAGAAACAAGTAGAAGGAACACGACGTTCATTTTCATTATACAACTTCTGAAGACAAAACCTAAACTGAGCATGCTACAGATATTTACGGAGAAATTGCTGTTTCTACTAAATTATGATTTCAAGTTAAATTTTTTTGAAAAAGTTTTTCTTTTGTTTTCTTTTTGATGAGACGCAGAAATGTTTGTTTTTAGATCTCGCATAAAGCTACATGAGGGCTATCTGGGCTAGCTGTCTCTAGTTTATTAGTGTAAGACTAGAGTGAATGCAACTAGCCATTACCACCCACCGCTAATTCTTGGGATACTCTTTTACCGACGAATAGTGGGTTAATCGTCACATTGCAACACCACCACGGCTGAACGAGCAAGCATGTTTCGTGTGACTGGGATTCTAACCCGCGACCGTAATATTATGAGTCTAGTGCCCTAATCACCTGTTCTTGTTGGGCCTCGTAGAAATGTAAGGTATAACAAGAAATAAAAGTTTCTATTGTTCTATTTTATTGGCCCTTTCTCTCACTCCGTTGTTCAGCGGCATGTATGTAGACTTACAACGATAAAGATATGGTTTCGAAACTCGTGGTGGGCATAGCGCAGATAGTCCTTCATGTAGCTTTGTGCGTAACTACAAACAAACAAGCACGATTGTTGGATGAGACCGGAATAAACACATTATAATAATATAAATAGTTTTAAAAACTAAAAAACACTGAGCCTGAGCAATTTAGGTAAACAACTTAATTTATATGATGTTGGCGTAATATTCAAGTCAATTTGTTTTTTACACAACGTTTTTATTTATCTAATTTTACATAAGAAGAGAAGTCAAGAAAGACTTCTCTGATTCCTGTGGTTCTTTTTAAGCAAAACACAATGCACTATTTGTGCTCTGAAAATTATACGCTGTTTATATTGTTGTTGATAATGAAACCTGATTTTGAACTTCATTAATCTGCAGACTTACCGCTGAACCCTGAACTTCTCGAAATTACAAATGATCAAAGCATTGTTTGTTTGTTTTTTGAATTTCGCACAAAGCTACATGAGGGCTATCTGCGCTAGTCGTCCCTAATTTAGCAGTGTAAGACTATAGGGAAGGCAGCTAGTCATCACCATCCACCGCAAACTCTTGGGCTACTCTTTTACCAACGAATAGTGGGATTGACCTTCCCATTTTAATGCCCCGATGGCTAAAAGAGCGAGCACGTTTTGCACGACAGGGATTTGAACCTGCCACCCTCAGATTACGAATCATGTGCCTTAACCACCTGGCCATGCTGGGCCAAAATTTTAAGGAATTAAATAAAATTGAAATGCTTATATCCTGTAAAGAACTATAAACATAGAGAGTATCATGATTTTTTTTTTGGCATTGCTGAATATCAGATGAACATCTTAAGTTACAACATGTGTGAAGTTATACCACCGCTTATTATCGTAGTAACAAAAGAAAATAAACTTTTTAAATCAGTGGTTCTTAACCTTGTTGGAGGTACTGAACCCCTGAAGTTTCGTACTTGCATTCACTGAACCATTTGTAATTGGAAAAATAAAATATGATTTTTTCAAATTCAAAACGTAAGTAGATATTTAATTAGTGCACAAAATGAGCCATGCATCAGTTGCACGCAATATCACTCTGTTCAAAGAAAGAAACATGAATTTCACACAAAAAGAAAAACATAACTCAATGAACATTTACTGCAAATAAATGTGACTTTTGCTGTTGCCTTTCAGATACAAGTTCAGAAATGAGTGGCTTCACCTTGGCAAGTGCCACTCTCATATCATTTTCGCAACAAAGTCTGTTCCTTTTCTTCGTTTTTATATCTACCATCCTCGAAAAGAAATGCTCGCTAAGATATGTTGTAACAAATGGTGTGAGTATCTCAAGGGCTTTCTTAGCAATAAGAGGGTACGTTATGATTTGGTGACACCAAAACGTTAAGAACATTGTTGTTCTGAAAAGTTGCTGTTGATCCTGGCTCTGCTAAAGTTCAATAATTTCGTCGAGGTATTCATCATTGACATCTGCTGTCGCAACACTAAACGTGAACGGCTGTCTCACCCATGCTGGATATGACTCTCTGGTGGGAAGTGTCCGTCGAGAGACTTTGCGAGCTTATCTAAGCGCATGGCAATTGCTTGCTTCAGTTCCCGGGGTACAGAAATGTCTCCGATTTCAGACACATCTTCGATCTTACTTACACAGTCGTCCAGCACGGGAAAGTTTGCGAAGTTATCATTCTCTGTTCGTCGTTTCCATAACGGTAGCTTTTTTTGAAAAGCCTTCAGATTTTCTTCCGCTTCGATGATGTTGACTCCACCGCCCTGTTGACTCCACCACCCTGCATCTGTTGATAGAGAGCATTGAAGATATCAGCCATGTACGCCAAAATGAGAATGAACTTAGAGATTTTTTGAAGCAATTTGCATGACAATGTTGGTGTTCTCGCAAAAAAAGGGCTAATTCCACATGCATGGGAAAACACGATTCAGAACCTTTCCCCGGGATAACCACCAAACGTTAGAATGGTACAGAAGTACCTCGAATTTAGAGCCCATTTCATTACACAGCTCTTTGAAGATGCGGTGCTTCAGCGCACTATTTCGCACAAAGTTCACACATTCCACTACAATTTTTAATACTTCTGCCAGTTTTGAAGGCAAGGTTTTTGTTGCCAACGCATGCCTGTGCAGAACACAACGCGTTACAATGATGTGTGGTGCATCGGCTTTCACCAGTGCACCAAAACCAGAGTGTCGTCCCAGCATGATTGGAGCTCTGTCCGAACAAACTGTAGAAACCATATCCCACGAAAGATCGTTGTCTCTGAAGAAGTCATTTACGAGTTTCTTCACGTCAGCTGCCTTAGTTGTTGCTGTAAGAGGCTTACAGAATAAAATATCTTCGTTTATCTCGTCGTTCTTCACATAGCGCACGAATACAACAAGCTGGTTTAGATTGGAAACGTCGATGGTCTTGTTGAGTTGAAGGCTGAATTTTACTGGGCTTGAAATCAGAGCTGCAACTACTTGAGCCAATATGCCATCGCTCATGTAATCTATTCTGCTGCTGATGGTGTCATTTGAAAGAGGAATTTGGGATAACGTACTTTCAGCTGCTTTTCCCAGCATGATATTCGCCATCTTCAACGCAGTTGGTTTTACGAGTGCTTCACCAATGGTGTGTGGTTTGCCCTGCTTTGCGATCAAGTACGCAACTTCATACGATGCTGTGAGGATCGGTTTGTCGATAGGTACAAAGCCGAGAACAGGCAAAGTAGCCTTTTCATCGAACCTGGATCTCTTTATCTTGAATTCAGCAAGCGTTGTGTTCTTGTATTTCCCATCTCCATGCAGCTTTAGGGAGTGTTCTCTTAGTTTTGCCGGTGCTAGACTAGAATTGCTCAACTTAGCATTGCAAATCATCCATTGAGGACGCTAACTCCCATCATGTTCCGTTATACATGTGAATCCATATTGTACGTATTGTATGAAGGGATTGAAAGGTTAGGAAAAAGTCACAAATGACGCTCGATTACTACAGTCTCCAGTCGACTGCTAAGCGCATGAAGTTCCCTGCAGCACAAATATTAAGGCCAAGTGATGTGATGTGATCAGCCGCAGCCAATGATGACCAAGTGGAGCATAACGTCACGAATCATACGAATGGGGTGAACGGAACGGACACACACACAGCGTGTGTGTCTTGACCTCCGCCGAACCCCTGGGGTTCCATTGAACCCAGGTTAAGAACCACTGTTTTGAATGGTGGTTTTATTGTCTCATTGATTATGTATTATTAAATATTTGTTCACTTGCAGGTGAACAAAAAAGGACTTAAAATTTTGAGCATGGGAAACTTCCAGTTAGTAGCTGTCCTTTGGTTTTGCCACAAGTTTAAGTAATCGACTCATATTAGAAGTCACTAGGAAAAGTTACTAACTTTATTACTAGCTAGCACGTTAAGTGGCATTGGTGTTTAGTGTGTTTTCCTTATAGCAAAGCCACATCGGGCTATCTGCTAAGTCCACCGAAGGGAATCGAACTCTTAGGCATTGGTGTTGCTAAGGTTATTAAGATGACACTTTAAAAAGTTTAAAGTTCTTTTTGTACAGACTGTATTTGTAAGAAGTAAGGAGAATGTACATAAAGGAAGTGATACCACCACAAGTGTAAAAAAAGGTGTAGAGTACTCGGGAAAAGGGGAGAAGGAATATTTATTGACATTTTCTATAAATTGTTTTATTATTTTGTTAACGTTGAAATGAATATGTAAAGGCAGATAAATTACGCTGTCAATTGAAACATATTATTAAAATAAGATACTTTAAACCTGGTAAAATGACCGATTTATGGAAGGCTTAATAATTTATTCATATTGTATGCGGTATGGTGGAGGGGAGGAGTCTAATTTAACATGTCATACATATTGTGCAACCTAATACATTAATAATGAGGAGGCTGCGATTATACATTTATTTGTGAAAGAACACTACAATACTGAGGAACATAATATTCCCTTTGATGTTTTTATTGAGTCAACAAGTATTATGTCTCCGATTCAATAAAATTGGTTTATAAATTGCAAAATAGTATGAAAAACGAAAACTTAGTAGTTAATATGAAATAAAACTTCCGTGTTTTGTTACTCACATCAATGTAGCCAAGAAATACCATTTTACTTCCATCTGAGATCTTTTCCAGGATGGTAAACAAATATACGCCTACTTTAAGTGGTATGATATTTTTTTCGTAAATGTAGAATGTTAGTACAATCAAGAAAGCAAATCTACATTTAACTACAAGATGGTATGAAGGTTTGGTGTGAAATTCGCGCAAAGCTACACTAACCATATTCTGTGCTAGCCGTCCCTAATTTAGCAGAGTAATTCAGCAGCTAGTCACCCACTGACAACTACTTGGGTTACTTTTTTTACCAACGAATAGTTGCATTGACTGTCATATAATAACGATCCCACTTCTGAAAGAGCGAGCATGTTTGTTGTGATGGGGATTCTAACCCGCGACCTTCAAATTGCGAGTCGAGCACCATAACCATGTGGCCATGCCGGGTCTAGTTTTGAGATCGTGCGCCACAATTAAAGTATTATCATATTATTGGTCAGCATGGTTAGACTGTGATTCTGTGAGTTCATACTTTAATCTTGGTAACATGGGCGTGCAATAAGAATAATGATAAAACTTTTTATTGGATCATAGAATAGTAGCCCAACAGTTGAAGGGGAAAGTGCCTTTAAATGAAAACCCTTCACTCTAGTTTTCAGTATTAAGTTATGTTGGTTGAGCACAAAGAACCCTTTGTGTACCTTTGCGCAAATATTTTGATAGAAAGAATATCAATATTAATAATAATTAGTATTTGTTGATGGAAAATCATTAAAATCGTGTTAGTGTTTGCATGCACTAAATGTGCATGGTCAGATAAAGTTGTAAGCAATAGGATATGCAAAACATTTTCGCCGTTTGATATCTGTTAATTTTCTTCACGTGGGTTTGTTCACAAAGACATTCAGAACTTATTTTATATACTAAAAGGTACAAACCTAGTTTTACAATTGTTATTTGAAATCTGATGAGAAAGACCGATTAAACATGTTCAGTGGTTTTGTAGCATAAGCTAAGATTTTCTACTTCATTACAAGTTACTGTTTTTAAGGTTTTTTTTAAATTTGTAACCGGATAATCATATTTGAAGGCTTGAAAACAATCTTTAAAATGCGTACTGGTAACTGAATCAGGCCTTCCGATAAGATTATCAAGTCCAATAGTAGATCGGTGTTTTGTAAACGGTTTATGGCATAGAAGGAACGGCACAATCACTTTACCTATAAGGTCTTTTGTCGAAATTTCTGTAGTTTAATCAGGCTTTCTAATTTAAAAAAAGCTGTAATCTAATAAAACCTTCTGGTTTAAAAAGTTTGCGATACAACCAGAACTTTTAATAAAAAATATATATTTATGTTCTTAGGTCTTTCCGAAGTATTCAGAGAATATACGTAAAAAACAAACAAGAAATAAGAAAGAAAAACACCCAGTCATCTCCTGCGAGGATACTGTTTAAAAATAAAAGTTGATCATTTATTAAACTGAACATTTCTATATTTTTTCTAACCATTGGTAATACACATTTTTATTTTAAGATCATCACCATTTTTTCTCATAAAACAGTTTTTTAGTATCGGCAAATAAATAAGAGAGAATTCTTAATAGCTGCGGTACTTTTAGGCGCGCGTTTATCTTGCTCAGTTTTATTACTCATCAGGGTCTTTACAAACGTACCCTGAAATTGACATTCTTTCAGGCAGGATTTTAGTTGCTTAATCTCTGAGACTGTGGACGTGTTCAAATACATCAATCAAAACGGTTTGACCTCCTGAGTCCAAAATTATATCTTAAATCGGTCAAGAGATTACGGAGCTATGAGCATTGTACTATGAGGTCTGTGGTTAAAAAAATAAAACAAAAACTCGGAGCTGTTCTGCAAGCAGCTATGCTGCTGAGGAAAACTACACGGAACAAAGATGTCTTCCATAAAAAAGTTTGTCTTTTTACTGGACTTCAATAAACAAGAATTAACATAGAACAATAACATTTTGACAACAAAGTAACCTGAGGGCCGAAAATAGCCTCATCAAAGGTTTTGAAAATAGTATGAAAATAAGACATACCAAAATATCCTTTTTTTAACTGAATTTCAATTTTCATATATTGGCCATTTGATATTTATAATATCATAAATATGGTCTTATCCTATATTCGTGATCGGAAAAAGAAGTTCTTACATTTGATGACGTATCAACACTTTTTATCAAAATCCCCAAAACATGGCGGACATGACATTTTTGTACTTTAGTTAGAAAAGTGTCTGGGAAAAATAAAATTTCTTTGACAATTCTATAAAAACACTCACTTATGTTACGTGTTTATACATTAGTGTGTGTGGGTGTATTTACTTGTACCCCGTTGGTACAGCGGTAAGTCTGCGGATTTACAACGCTAGTTTCACAGTGTTCACATTTTCCCTATTAAATGCCAAAAAGTTTTTTATTTTCCTTTTCTTATTTTTATCTTTTGAAGCTCTACTCAAATAAGTGGTTGAGTCTAACAACTCAAAATGCAAATTTTTTCTCTATGTTCATTGGCCTTAAGATTTCGGCCAGCTGTGTATATAAACCTGAGTACTATATTCATAAAACCACAAAAAACTATAAAATAACCAAAAATTGCATTTTGTAACTTACATACGTTTTGATGTAAACAATGCAAGGGTGTTTTAGTTAGCTCTGCATGGCCGAGTGGTTAAAGCACTCGACTCCTAATTTAACCGTCTCGCGTGCAAATGCCCATTCCACCAAACATTCTCGCCTTTTTTAGGCGAGGGGTATTATAATGTCACGGTCAATCCCACTATTTCTTGGTTAAAGAGTAATCCAAGAGTTAGCGATGGGTGATGATCACTAGTTGCCTTCTCTCTCGTCTTATACGGCTGGCACATATCGCCCTCGTGGAGCTGCGCACGAAATTCAAAACAACACAAACTGTTGCAGCTGGCCAAATAAACGTTGATAATTATTACAGGTAACATTCTTATATTTGCTGTTAGCATAGCTCATGCTTTAGAAAATTGCTAGCTGGACTGTTTTCCATTAGACATAGAAATGTTTTGATTTTGAATTTCGCGCGAAACTACACGAGGACTATCTGCGCTAGCCATCACTAATTTAGCAGTGTAAGGCTAGAGGGAAGGTTGATAGTTATCACCACCCACCGCCAACTCTTGGGCTGCTCTTTTACTAAAGAATATTGGGATTGAACCTCACTTTATAACGCTCCCACGACTGATAGGGTGAGCATGTGTGATGGGGACATAGAAATATCAAAAGATGAAATTATGAAGAGGAGTTAAATCTCACTTATGATATGAATCAAAATATAAGCAAATCAAAAAGTTGTTATTTATATTCTGCACGTTGGTCGCCCAGCATGGTCAGGTGGTTGGTGTGCTCTGCTCTTCATCTGAGGGTCCCGGAATTGAATTCCTTTACATTAAACATGCTGGTCCTTTCAACTGTAGAGACGTTATAATGTTACGGTCAATTCAAAAATAAACAAATTCCACTTGGTAAGGAAGGACTTTCCCTTCATGAACAATTTTTGAAGAAATCATTATATAATTAAGTTTACCAAACATAAACTAAAATCTATAATTTACTAGGCTAGGCATGTATTAGTGTTTTGGCTGTCGTACTGTGAATCTGGGGCCCATGGTTTGCTTCCTAACGCTTAGAAACAAAATGTCACTTATCATCGTGTCAGTTCATACTCTGTACGATGACTGTGCATCTTTAAAATAGCTCTACAGTGCAGTTTACATTGTAAAAAGCTCCGTTAGAAGGCCTTCAAGCACACACTTGTGTTTATAGAAAACCCACAATACCCGCTCCATTCTCCATCTGCTTGAGATATGCGATGAATTAGCTTATATGTCAAGAAAGAAACTTGTGTACATGTGACTGTGTTGATTTTCCAGACAGATATCCTTGTTGATTATGTTGTACTTGTCGCTGCTTTGTGCAGGAGGAAGGATTTTGCCATTGTCCTTTGTGTTCCTAGGTTCTTATTTGTTACAAGATCATGCATTTTGCTAACTCGTGTTGGATTAAGAGTTGTTGCAGATCACTTTGTGGGTCCCCAAGTTGCTTCACTTTCCTCTACTTTTTAATGACATTAAATTCATAAAATATACTCATCTTGGAATTTCTAAGTTACTGATTTGAACACATCTTTATGATCTCAGTGTATTAACATTTTGTCGCAAATGCTTTGTCATCTGCCAAGTTATCGACTCGACTGCTACACCTCCTCACTCCCGATCTATTTCTGCTGTCTTATTACAATTGTGATTTTTGTTAATTTTGGCTAATTTGCGCATTTTCAAGGCAGTAAGACGGAGAAGAGCAGTTTCCTTAAAATAAGCTGTATAACATTTAAGGTAAGACATTTAAAGCGCTTTACAAGATATTAAAAAATAAAACCATTTATGGAACGACAGTTCATTTTTACAAGTTAGTACGATTCAAAACAAATTAACATATTAGAAAATAAGTCGGATTTTATAATCATCCAGCATATATATAATCCAAACTTACCTATCTGGAATTCAATAAGATGTTACAAAGCTGTTTTAAAATAAATCAAGTTAACTAGAAAAAAAATTGCAGGTCTAAATAATGGCAGGATATTTACGAAGAAAGTATTTCTTCTGTCTAGCTTTAGAACTACAACCCACTTTTAAAACGTTATTCAAGTTTGTTGTTGGTTAAATGTAAAGATATTTAGTTAGTGATACAGAAGGCTGAGAAGAAAGCTGTTATCAGTGTCCGAAAAGTTAATACTTTCATTTCAAGAGAATCTGTCAAACATTTAAAACACGAAAACATTCTAAAGCTGTTTCAGTACACGTTAACTAAAGTTTTGCTTTGGTTTCATGTCTTATGTAAATTGGCACTAGTTCAGCTTGCATTCATGAAACTGAAAGATAGTCAGTGTTTATTGTAAGTTTTGGAACTGTTTGGCTATCATAACTGATGAAATTATTATATGTAAAACGTGTCTTATCTTTAGTCTCATAGTCTCATTGCGTATCTCCATTGTCTTCGTTTCACCCTTAAAAAGAAAGAGAGAGAGGTTAATTAATACAAAGGTGGCAATGTATACACACATACACAGATTTATACATGTATGTAAACATAAATGAAACACGTACGCATAAAACGCATCATATATGTTTACTGAAAATAAGTATTTACTGCTTTATATGCAAATTAATTAATAATTCTATTTTAGGAAAAATAAACTTGATTGTGGTATTTTTAGACGACGATAGGACACAAAAGTAAGATAAGACTACTCAAGTGAAGAATAGAAGATGTAATTTAAGTTAAAAGTGGAGAATTAAATTATCATGTTTTTGAAATTGTGGAAATTTAATAGTTTGGTCATTACGCAAACGTGAGAAAGGCTAACCATTCATAATTCAAAACTGATAGACTAAAATCAAAACAGCGTGTCAACAGCCCCTCATTAGTAACACTTGTGCTACAGTATTCTGACTGAATGTATAAATTTTACCGGATATATATAACGCACGTAATACCTCAAAGAACGGAGAGAAATTGTTTTGCTACTTAATGGCTCAGCAGAAAGTATGAAAGCTTATACCGCTTAAAATAGAATTTCAAAGCGCGTGATTGCCACAATACAATTAACTGATTGTGTAGCTTTGTGTTAAAAAAAAAAGAGACAAACGAACATTGTTCTTTTTTTCCTTTTGCAGATAGCAGAACGCGGACGTTGGGTCCGTAGATCCGTAGTTCAGCTGCCTTCGGCCAGTTTTGTTTGTACTAGTATTTTCTACTCTAAACCCTTATCATTACGAATAATTTCGGTTGTTACTTGAATAGCTAACACGTCAACCAAGATTAAGATAAGCAAGGGTACAATGTCAAACGAAGTCATGTTGTCATCAGGATTTTATTATTTGTTTGTTTAGAATTAAATACAAAGCTTCACAATGGGCTAACCGTGTTATGCCTATCACGGTTATCGAAACCCGAATGTTGCAAAATGGACGTCTGTGAGTTTTGAAAATAAATTAAGTTTCTTTTACTAACTGGGAAATTTCATAAGCTAATAAACTAGTAGAGTTACATGCATGAGAGACATGCTAGGACTAAACGGAATTTTAGGATTGTGTATCTATAATTTGGTGTGCTGGTTTAGTATGTTCCGAAACACAGTAAAATTACCTTATTTTTTAATTATCCATGGGTGGTTTTACATTTATAAAATACTTATAACATTATGTTTAATAGCACTTAGTTATTATTAGATAACAAATATTCAAACGTCTATTTTCTTCGTAGTATGCTTAACACCAAGCTATACAATGGGCTATCTGAGCTGTGTACACCCAATAAATCGAACCCTGAATCTAGTGATAAACGCCTTTAACCTTACTGCTGAGAGAGTGAGTTCTGTAATGCGTGTAATAGAATTAAAAGCTATTTTATCTTGTTATTTCGTATAAAAATGTTATCATTGCAAAACATAACATTTCTAACTTATGCTTTTTATATAAGTTTCCATGTTTCAATATTTAATTGGTAATTTATATTATCATTTATTTTATGCAAATTTTACAATCAGACATCAAACGTTTTTGCGTGTGAATTATGTGATAGTTTAAAATAAATAGTGTGCTATATATATTTATCTATCTTTGTTAAGAAAATGAACTTTTGTGTTGACTAAAAGTTTCGCATAAAGGAAAGTAATCCAAAATTGATTTTGATAACCATGAGATAATTTAGTTTCAATTTGTTTGTTTCAGAACACATCACATTCAGCTGTGTACACCACGGGAAATTGAACATCAGATTTGAGCATTGTAATTCCTGGAAACGTTTAGTTTTATGAAAAAATATCCTCCATTTCAATGTATATAGTTTTTCTTCACTAAATGGCATTAGGGCACGGAATTGTGGATTATTTCATGATTTAAAAAATAAACTAGAAGAAATTAAACTGTAATAAAGCATAAGGAATCTGTACGTTACGTAAAATTCTACACAGAACTCTTAAACATGTCTAACAACTATTCATTTTAACTTTATCTAATTAACCTTTTTATTGCTATCTAGCTGTTTCTGTTTCTGTCAGCGTGTGGACATTAGTGTCAATTTCCTTTGAAAGATACTTCGCCATCTGCCAGCCGTTTCGATCCCGCCAATGGCAAACTATTTCTCATTCTTATAAGGTGATAATCTGTATATGGGTGGGATCCTTGTTGACTATGCTACCCATCGCTGTATTAAGCCGTTTGCTTCCTACCAATGCGTCAAGTAAGTATATACTTATTTCGTTGTATTTTAGCCTTAAAATAATCGACACAGTAATATCCTTTCTTTTTGTTTTTGAAATTTTTCCGTTGAAAAGTTGGTTTGTATACTTGAAGAATTCGTTATGAGGAAGCAAAGTACAAATACTTTGAAAAAGAAACAATTTCTTGTTGTTGTTTTTGAATTAAACACAAAGCCACACAATGTGCCATCTGTGCTCTGCCCACCACGGATGTTGAAAAAAGTTTGTTACATAGTGTTATCTTCTGATTTAAGAATCTGCGAATTCATGGAATGCGTCCCATTCCAGAACAATTGCGTTCTGCATTTTAGGACTGTGGGTTCATTATCAGACTGACGGTTAAATCACAGTATTTGATTAGGTAGCTTAAAAAAGTTAGTGATAGATGACGCTAAATATTTAACTTCCCTTTAAAAAGATGGAATCAGTAGATAATCTGACGTGGCTTTGCTATAAGAAAAAACACACACACCCTTTAAAAATGGATTTAAAACATTGTTTATCACACACTTTGGAAAAGAAGAAGAAAGTCCATCTTTCGAAAATGTTCGGATTATTTATTTTTATCAAGACTTCTTGAAACTGCATGATTTTCTAACAACATAACTTCCCTCTAGGTTATCAATTTGCGATTGGGATAGTCAGTACAAGTATCTCTTTTCTTGGTTTTTATAAATATCCGAATAAAAATAAAAATTTCTTTAGGCATTTTACTGCCCATGCATTGCCCGGCATGGCCAGGTGGTTAAGGCACTCGATTCGTAATCCGCGGGTTCGAATCCCCGTTACACCCAATATATATATATATATATTTACGTATCTATAAATATATGGAAGGTGGACAAAATAAGTCTCTCCCTTTGCAAATGTTGTTAATTCGTAATATATTTTATTAGAAAACAGAAACATGTGTTAAACTATGTGTTTTTAGAACTAACTCGACAAAATCTGTTCAGATATTATCACAAATCCTAACTTTAACACAAACTTTCGTAAATACCTGAACTCAGCTCATAAAGTTTCAATCAGATTGATATCGGGTGATTGACCTGGCCTTTCTATAACATCAATTCTGATATTTCTAAGATATCTTTAACGACTCCATAATTGTAGAAACACTTGTTTGATCGTTTTGTAGGCTTAACTGTAAAAAGAAGATCTAAAAAGCTACAGCACGTTCACAACACTGATTATGAGAAAATGTAACTGAAATCATGAACATTTCAGGTAGTTACGAAAGCTGGTATTAAAATTAGGATTTGACATATTTAAACAGATCTCGTCGAATCTGTTTGAAAAACATGTAGTCTTTTACATATAATTCTGTTATATAATAAAATATATAACAAATTAATAACATTTTAAAGGGGGCTGCTTTTTTTATTGTGTCTACCCTCACATATACAAAAACGAGTTAAAATCTTTATCTGGTGTTTAATCAGTTTCTCAACTAGTGTTTTTTAGAATACAGTGACTTTGGTGATATGGGTCTATTAAAAACAAACGCTAAAATAAGATTTTAAAGTGTTTTAATTAATAACTTAAAAGCTGGGTAAACGTAACCATTGAACTAAATCTAGACAACTTCTTTTCAGTACCAGGTGATCCTCAAGCAGGTTCTCCACTGGTAGAGCGGTAAGTCTTCGGAGTTACAACGCTAAAATCAGGGGTTCATTTCCCCTCGATGGACTCCGCAGATATCTTGAGGTGGCTTTGCTATAAGTTTGTTTGTTTGTTTGTTTTGGAATTTCGCACATAGCTACTCGAGGGCTATCTGTGCTAGCCGTCCCTAATTTAGCAGTGTAAGACTAGAGGGAAGGCAGCTGGTCATCACCACCCACCACCAACTCTTGGGCTACTCTTTTACCAACGAATAGTGGGATTGACCGTCACATTATAACGCCCCCACGGCTGAAAGGGCGAGCATGTTTTGTGCGACCGGGATGCGAACCCGCGACCCTCAGATTACGAGTCGCACGCCTTAACACGCTTGGCCATGCCGGGCCTTTGCCATAAGAAAACACGCACACTTCTCAAATGACATTTATTTATTTGTCACCAATTCCAAGCAACTTAATAAACTAAAGACAAAATATTACCAGCCTGTCTTACCTCGTCCATGTTATTCTATTCATAGCTCAGTTCGTAATAAACCACTTAATATACTTTATTTTATTTAGCTAGTGATAAATCAGTTAAGTCAGTTAGTAATAAATGAATTACGTCAATTAGTAATAAATTAATTAGCATACTTTATTTTATTTATTTAGTTTTTTCAATAGCTTATATTTTTATTTTAATATAAGGTAAAAGTAAATGAGAGTTCTTTTTCTTAAAGCTAAGGCTGAAAAAAAAAAGATTTTCGTGTACCATAAGGTGGCACGTTTGTCTAAATATACTTATTTTAATAAATATATATTTAAACATGACGTTCTGGTTCTGAAGCAATCTGACTGGATAAAGTGACTGAGGCAAAACCTCGTTACCATTCATATCAGGATATGTCTAATAATATCTGGCATACGTCTGAATCAAATACTAACGGATTTCGAACGGATAACTTTTCTACTTCTAGTTAAAGTCGATAAAAGATTTTTGGAACAGAAGAAATTTTAAAGTGTTTTTAAACCACATATTCAATACGTCTATAAGGATTTTCCCGAAATTTCCCTAAAGTTTACATTGTTTATATGAGAGCAATATCACTTCAGTAAAGTGTTCATGACATCAGCTATACAATTCTTAAAACATTTTGAAGTTTGCAAAATTCTTACCTGATTTGCTACCCAAGATATCCACATCAAATGCTTTGTTAGAATACCTGCTGAACTAAACTTTCAAATTAACATTTTATACGTTTCTTAAAGTGAAACAGCCAGTATAGCAATATCCACATATTCTCTTCGGCACAACTCTGTATACACGTACAAACTTATGAACCATTCCTGGCATCCTCTGATTGCTACCCATCTTTGTGCGAAGCTGTATAAGTTTGGTTTGAATTTCGCGCAAAGCTACAAGAGAGCTATCTGCGCTAGCTGTCCCTAATTTTGCAGTGTAAGACTAGGGAAAGGCAGCTAGTCATCACCACCCACCGCCAACCTTCTAGGCTACTCTTTTACCAACGAATAGAAGGATTGACTGCATATTATAACGTCCCCATGGCTGGAAAGGCGAGCATGTTTGGTGTGACGGGGATTAAAACCCGCGATCCTCGGATTACGAGTCGAGTGCCTTAGCCACCTGGCCATGCCGGACAGCTGGAGAATTTAGTCAAGCAAGGATTAACATCACACGCTACATTAACTAAATTTTTAAAAATTATTTCGTATTTCAAAATTTTCAATTTCTCTTTTAGGACAATGGATAAGAAGCTGTAAAAGTACTATCGTTTCCTAATCTATATATTTCATCAACATCTAATAGTTCTCATTACACTGCTTAAAAAGTTTACAATTGTTCTGCAAAAGTGTAATCGGTCTCAAATAAAATTATATCGACAGAGAAGTTCACTATTTTGGTTCTTTTTGGCCCCATCCTATTTTAAAACAAACTGCTGTTATTAATATTAGAATGAATTACTTAGCAGCTGACTTGTACACATTTTGTATCAGTGGTTTAAAATTTTCCTATCGGAAAAACACAACAGCTTTTAAACGAAAAAAATAATATGTTCTAAAGACTCGAAAGGTAGTATTTGAGATAATTGTTCTAGTCTTATAAAAAATGCGAAACAAAAGTTACGATTTTCATGTCTGGAAGACTTAAAACAGTGCCATTTCGTTAATATATGAAGTCTGTTTGTTACAAAACTTATGTTGTTTGCTAACGCAAGTGGTATATAGGTATTGCCATCTATAACTCTTCGCAGCGACATTATTCACACTGGAGGCTGCTGTAGGTGATTTACATAGATGTGACTTATTTACTACTGAGCTGGTCTACTGATTTAGTAGTTGTGAAAAAGAAATGAATAGTAAATTTCGTACAGTAATGTCTTATTTATTTACTAAATTTCAAACAACCTATTTAAATAAATTATACGTCTTTCTTAAGTCCTTAAAACATAAATTTTAGACAAATTCTTAATATTATTCAAAACTCCTGTTCGTAAGGGAATTGTCTAGGTACAGATTTGCAACAGCGATATCTATAACATGGCATTTAAGGTTTCAACTTGCTTGTTTTTCTTTGTTTGTTTTTACTTCTTTAATTTTCAGTTAACTTCAACATCGAATTTGATATATTAACATGCTTATTATGTTGAAACATCAACCATGTAATCCTGGTCTTCAGGTTCTTTTCTTGTTCAGAAAATTGTACAAAAGATTGTGTTAAATGTATTTTTTCTTTTGTTTTTCGAAATTGCCTAAATCAAATAAATGCTTTGAACGTTATTAGGTTTAATGGATAGAATTCCACATGGAACTTATAATTATACTTGTATACCACATTTTAATTTGTTATAAATTAAAAGATGATACTCTTCCCAGTATTTATATGAAACCAATAGCACATGAATTATTAACACAACAAAGTAATTTGTAAGATGAACAATACATCCATACTTATGAATTTATATAAATACAAACTAGGTAACTGCAGATTACATACTGTCTGATAGTCATCATTGCCATATTATGTCAGTTACTAAACTAACACGAACTAAACACTTTGAAGCCGTGGGTGAGTTATAAAAGCGATAGTCAAATCTCTCGGTTTGGTCTGACAAGAGTTGCCCAAGAACTGGAAATGAGTGATAGTAACTAGCTACTTTTTCTTTTCCACTTCAAATATATGGACAGCTAGAGTAGGCAGTCCTTGTGTAGCTTTACTTAAAATTCCACAAATCAGAGAAACAAATAAAGCAGCAACAATAACTGAAACTTTAATTATCAATATTAGTTTGATAAATACAAAACATTTTTTTATTTCATTACGTGCTTAAGTTGGTTATTTGAGAATGCACATAAAAGTAATCGTAACATAGGTGACGTCATTATGTGCACAATTACATTACACTTCTGATCTTGAAGTAAACTTCACTACTCTGAGTGCAATCAACGGTGTCTTTGATGTCGGTAATCTTTTAACTTGGGAACTGAAAATGTTAAATGTTTAGCATTGTACTATATAACCAGTCTCACTACTATTAATCAATGCACTGAATATAATTAATACTAACAGTTTGGCAAAATGTCAAATGTTTGTTTTATTGCGTATGTTGAAACTTGTTTCTAAAGCAACGAAAGTTTTCGTAATTATTCTATGAATTCATCATTGTATTTATACGTATTATTAAATTTGTATATATATACTTCGTGTTTGTGGTTATGAGTCTAATTCTACATGAATATTAACAAGAAAGGAAACAACTTGCGAAAACTGTTGGGTTCAACTTCAATAACTGTAGCTTGATGTCAGTTGGTTATTGTAATGACAATGGTGGCTAGCTTAACGACGAAGCATATTACTATATTATTACTAACACTTTAAGAATTTTTCTTTCAGAATATTTTACAGAAAATGATAATAAATATATTACACTATTATTGTTAAAACTTTAATAATTTTTTTCAGAACTTTTTACAGAAAATGATAATGAATATCGCTGTAATTTTGAAGTGATAGACAATGGAGATTAAGTAGATTATATTGAAACGAGTTTTGGAACCTCATCATGCTGTAATGGTTGATACTGTCCGGTCCAGTCATGTTCTGATTCGGGACCGTACATCTTGACAGTAACCATAGATTTCATTGGAAAACGTTCCATTGTAAGTCTTCTAGTTTAAAACATACCATTTTTTCATGTATGGTCTTACACAATCCATCTATAGTTCAAAGGTGTTAGTTTTCCAACGCTCATTTCAAGAGTGCGATCGTACAAAAATTTTACGCATTTAGGCATACATCGAATTGACAAGCATGTCTTCATACGGAAAAGCATGAATACTGTTTTCGTTTTCCATTTCCTTGTCAACGCGTGACTTCTGTCGCTTTTCCAGACGATCTTTTATAAGAATGTTCCGCGCTGTTGTTCGGGCATGTGTACAGTTTTTCTTGTCACTTACTTTTGTGATCATTCACAGCGGAGGTACGACGTTTTACAGGTCTCGTTCTGGATGGTCCTGGTTTCTCAAGTTTATTCATATTCAAATATTTTTCCAATGCCATTAAGTGTAAGAGATATCTTCGTCTTTTAAAAATCTGAATCCTCAATCACATCTTTATAATCTGAGAATATAAATGTTTTACATCGACAAAACTGTTACATAATCTTCTCAAAACCGACAAAAATTCGGTGGCATCACAATACGTAAGAAAATTTAAACAATGTGAAAATGTAGTTATGATACAATCTCTTCCACTTTGTATTGCCTGTAATTTTTACGTGTATTGCAAATTTACATATTAAAGATTGTTTTAATATAAGGTAACCAAACATTTTTAGAAGACAAGCAGCAAGACAACAGTCTTTATCATCAAGTCTAAGGATACTTCTCTCTGACAATATAGTAGATTTTGACCAATAATTGTATAGTAATGTCACAGTTCCAAGATGAAGAGTGCGTTTAGGTGGTAAACAGATACAAATCATGAATCCTTATTTTCACATTTCAAGCATGATAAACACTGATCCACGCCCGACAATATCGGTGAAAGACCTCTGTTTGAACAGAAGGAAGCTCGTACAGATACGATTCTCGAAACAGAATATTTGGTGTTTTCTAAATGTCTAATTTTAGTAAAACATTGTATATAGTCTTGAATTGCAAATTAACTAATATAGTTGTAAAATACTTTGTTATTTATATTACTATATGCACTTATTTGTTTATACATTAAGAAAAATTAAATTTGCTTAGTGAAACATTGAAGAATACAACTACGTAATTTAATATGTGGTTTAGAAATATTGGACAAAATACTGTAATTTAACTCTTATTATTCATAATACAAAAGAAACCGTGAAACCTTTAAGTACTGATAATTCTCTTCTAACTATAAAAAAATTAAAAAGACACCTATTTAAGCTATTTAAGTAAAGTTTAAATTCAAAACTAACTATTAAAATACTAATGAAAATCAACATATTATATACCTTTAGTTGTAAAATCAGACTAAAGTGTTCTTAGAAACAAACTGACAATATGTTGAAGGGTTCTCGGATCGTTAATTCTCCTATATAAAAACATTTGACCAGGACATTTTAAAGTTCTAATGCTTTGCATTGACATCGAAATCTAAAACAACACATTTTGTGAGGTGACGAA
This sequence comes from Tachypleus tridentatus, assembly GCF_004210375.1. Taxonomy (NCBI): domain Eukaryota; kingdom Metazoa; phylum Arthropoda; class Merostomata; order Xiphosura; family Limulidae; genus Tachypleus; species Tachypleus tridentatus. The sequence continues at coordinate 158,501,598 of NC_134837.1, read as the reverse complement.
CTGAAAAGAATGTACTACACATTTACCATATTTTTTCTTACACATGTAAGCTGTTAAGTGCCCAACTAGCCTGCTCAAGTTTGGTTATGGATTGGTTAGGATGCTGATGCATATTTTGGTTTTAGCTTAAAAGTATTACAGACACAGTGTCTTCTACACACATCTGTGGACAAAGGCCTCTCGGAAACTTGCTGCATAAAGCCAGTAATTACATAACGGAATAGCTCTCGCCTTTTCTGATTTCACACATTTTTTTGTTAAATGATTACTCAAAAATATATTATCTTCCTTACAGTAGTAACATGTTTTTAAATAACATATTTATAGAAGGAGTTTAATGCATATAAAATGACAACAGAGCTATAATTCGGAAATAGTTTGAATATTCCGTACTAAGTGTTTCCTTCAATGAATCAAACGGCCCGGCACGGCCAAGTGGTTAAGGAGTTCGGCTCGTAACCTGAGGGTCGTGGATTCGAATCCCCCATGGCACCAAACATGCTCGCCATTTCGGCCGTGGTGGCATTATAATGTGACGATCAATTCTACTATTTGTTGATAAAAGAGTAGCACTAGAATTAGCGGTGGGTGGTGATGACTAGCTGCCTTCCCTCTAGTCTTACACTACTAAATTAGAGACGGCTAGCGCAGATAGTCTTGGAGTAGCTTTGCGCGAAATTCAAAACAAATAAACAATCAATGAATCAAATATTTTGAATCAAGTGGTAGGCAGAACATTTTGAGGGCTACGAGTAATACCAGTCTTTTTTTTTCTACTCATTTGTCAATTTTTAAAAATCCACACATTTAGGTGAACAATGTACTTAAAACATCGAATGGAAATATATAAGGCCATCTAACGGTAGAAATATAGTTTAATACTTCATTTGCTATCGCAATCAGATAGTTGTCTAAACGTAACTAAACCGGTTCTTACTGCTTTCTTAATTTATTTTCCTATAACATGTTTGAAAGTGCCTTGAACAACTCAATAATAACAGTAAGTTTGATAATTCTGTGTTTTCATAATAGTATTCGTGTGCTATCCATGCTGTACAGTAAACTATTTTGAAGTTTCCTACAACTATAAACTTACGAGCAATTGAGAATTCGCAAATTACTGCTAAACTGGTTGTCAAAAGTAAAGTACAAAAACGTCTGCAGGTTAAATAATGTAGAATTCTTATATAAGTACACGCTTTTTTATGTTTCCGAAATTCGTACAAAGCTCGACAACAGTTAACTTTGTTAACCGTCTTTAACTTAGTACTGATACCGAGAGACTAACGTGTAGATAACTTGTAAACAACACCAGCTGTCAACTCTTCCATGTGCGCATTATGGAGTAATACCATTCCTGACTAAAAATGCAAAAAGTAATTTGGCGGGAATGGGACTCGCGAACCGTAAACCCTCGGAATTACAGTTCGCAGTTAATAATTTACAAGCTTCTCTAACCCATTCAAATGTCTTCAGTGATATAAGGTTTAATACATGTACCCTGACAATCTGATCAAAAGAAAGATGCGTTACGTATTTACTGATCGGTGAGAAAGTAGTAAGATAACCGATACACGTATCCAAACGTATAAAGAAATATTCATAACAATAGCTTATCCGATAGCGTTCTAATAGTCATGTAATAAATACATATGTTCAAAGGGCTAAGAGAAAAATTCTAGTGATATTTTACTTGATCCACGTGTATAATGGGCGAATGTAATATCATTCGAATTGATTTATCTAATCCGTGTTATTGATGGATAGAGAAAATATTTATAGAAATAATTTATCAAGATCTATGCAACCACGAGTCTAAGGAAATATTTCCAGCAATAGGTTAATTTATTTATGAATACAGAAAAAGTAAGAAAATATTCCTAGCAATAATTCACCTGATTACTGAAGGTCGAACCTTTTTGACTGGTATGTTTCATAACGCTCAAAGTCTCATAAGCTATTGTAATTTAATCCTACCTAAAAGAACTTCAGTTTAAAGGTAGGCTAGTAAAGATCCTGAAGAGTTATAAATTCGGATCGGGTATACACGCGTCTTCCGCTTGGTGTTGTCGTTGCCGAAATATATAGCTAATAAAAAGGAAAACAAAGGTTTAATATATTAATTTAGTCTAATTCTGCCTCAAATAATTTCAATTTTCTTGGCTATGGAGGATTGCCTCTTGTTGTAACTCTATTTTTGTGATAAATATAACAATACTAAATGTTTCCTGTTAAGTAATAGGTACATTAACCCAAACATTTTGAAAAGACAAAATGTAACACCAATAAATTTAATCAGGCTAAAACATGAAACAAATTATAAGGAATTATAGGATCTGGGCTAAAAAAGTGTCCACATGAAAACACTGATAAACCAAACCGAGAAATGTATTTTATTATAATGCTATTACAAGATAACCTTAATTTGACATAAAGATTTTATGTAATTCATATCACCAGTAATTCACTCCTCTACTCAGACTCACTTTCGAAATGTCAGGATATTGTTCGATCAATACCACAAGGTTCTCTTTATTCCAGGCATCTTAAACCAGAATATGTTCCCCGGTATGCCGGAGGTATATTTCGAGATTTAGAATACTATAATTGAGGATTTGAATTTCCTGCGGTGGCATACAGTCCAAAGTATCCCTGCGATAAAGCAACAGAAAACCTGAATATGATAGCATTCCCCTAATACATCTTTAATGCAACAGCTACAATAAGCTGATCTCTCTTTCACAAGATGAGCTGTTAGAGTTTGAAATAAGACAAGCTTCTCCTATTAATTAATGAAAATGCATCTATGCAACGGCTGCATTTAGTCGTATACAAAAGTTAATGACAGTTTATCTACTGTTGCATCTGCAAATGCTAACTTCCTACTTAATAATTCCGGACCCCCTAGTGACACAGCGGCATGTCTGCGGACTTGAGCTGCTAGAAAATCGGCTTCCATATCCGTGGTTGGCAGAGCCCAGATAGCTCTTGCTGTATTTATTAACAAACAACAACAACCCTTTTGGAAATGGAAACTTGAAATCAATTCCAATACGTCGCTATACATTATATAATATACATAATTATATAACGCTTGTTAAAATATTTTCATTCGGTGTTTCTTAGTTTTATAATTGGTTATATAAAAATATATTTTATAATTAAAATCTGAGATCCTTGATGAACCACGGCCCCAAAATACTTGCCTTCTAAAGAATTAAAAAGTTAGCACTAAATCTACATAAACGAAAAAATCGAAACAAGTGGAACTACAGCTGAGGAGAAAAATTGGTGGAATTTATTGTTTAATAATTTGTTTATTTTTGGAATTAAACACAAAGCTGCACAATGAGCTATCTGTGCTCTGCTTACTACGGGTATCAAAACCCGGTTTTTAAAAGTGAATCCGCAGACATGTCGTTGTGCAAATGAGAGGCAAAGCCAGAAATACTCTAAAAAACATCTGAAATGATTTAAAATTTCAAAGGAAGATGAATTAATGTGTTTTGAAATACTTATATGTTGACTGTACTTTTTTTCTTGTCAGAAGAGTCATGCAATTTTCATGATGGTTTTGGACATGAATACATTAATCAAGATAATTTTGTTAAATGATACCCTGAAATGATTTAGAAAAATGATATTGTCTTTATGGTCCTTTTTCTGATAAATGTATCTTACATCTTGTTCTTTGATGACTCATGTTTCCAAAGCTGACGTAATCTCGAACTATACTGAACATATATTATTGTCTAATAGGCCTGGAAGAAGAGAAAACCCTTTTGTTTCTTTTTTTCTGGAACAAACGTAACGTATAATGTTCAATAAAAATCTCTTGTAACAGTAGCAGACTAATGAACAGATAAACAGATGACTTGATAAAACTTGTGCCAATCAAAAGTAAGTATTTATAGTAACACATACAGTAGTTTTATATTTGAAAAAACGAAGGGGTTTCGTCGTATAATTTAAAAATTACTGAATTCTGTAATGGTTAAATTTCACGAAGCTGATTGACATTTTAAAATTGTAAGAAACTATCTCTTTAAATATAATACGTACAAAAACTAATTTTACTTTTTTAATTTTAAATTAAAAGTCCCACACAAACCGAAACTCACGAGCCTGACTCCTAAACATTACGATCCAAGAACGAAACTATACCAACTAAAATAAAATATCTCATAATTTGGATGTTGTATATACATATCGACATTGAGTAGTAACTGGTGTAGATGTGGTAATTTTTAAATTGAAAAGAAAATTCACGTTTGTATTGTCCGCCGCTGGGACAGTGTTAAGTCTTCGGATTTACAACGCTAGAAACAGGAGTTCGATTTTCCTCGGTGGACACAGCAGATTGCTCGATGTGGTTTTGCTGTAAGGAAAAACGTACTCATTTTTATATTTCTTTCAAACTGATTCAATATAAATATCATTCTTTCTTGAAAATTATTCTTATCTAAATTGAATGAATCTTAAATGATGTTACGAGTTATTTTCTACTTTTCTTTGTACTGGCAGTACAGCAGAACAATGGACGAAACAATAAGACTTTCTTAAATCTACTTATTTTATTCTAATAACGCAAACTACTTGTTGTGGTGAATTGATGTAGAGAGCGTTGCAGTAGTTGGTTGCGTTGTTGATTATTTTATGAAGAATAATAGCATCCAGCGCATACTTTAACATGGATACTAATGATTTACACCTCTTTATGCTCGAATTTTCTATGAAGTAAAAATATTATTCCCAAGCTACACTGCAATAAACCATTGTGTTCTCCTTTGTTAATACTGATCCAAAGAGCGATTTCAGAAATTTTTCTTGTTCTTCTACATTATCAGATTTCAATCATATTGCTCATCTTTGGGATAATGTTAGCATCACATTTCACACAGTAATTTTTTGTCAACAAAATAAATCAATTAAAGACCGTTCATCTTGGCAAACGGACTACAGTAGAATAGAATAGGGCATCTTGCGAAGGCAATGTCACGGCAAGTCCAAGGTATTGTTAATGACAAAGAAAGTCTATCTATTACTATACAAAGATGTGTTAAATTAGCTATGCAATTTTAATAACAGAATACTTTCCACATTGTATATTTTCAGAAAAAAAACATTAATTGAAATTCAAGTTCCCTTTGTACTTGTATAAATTAGACCTATAATCATTAATTAATTAAATGTTAATCTTATATTTTGAATGTTATAGATCGTTATAAATGCCGAGACGTCTGGCCGAATATCATAGCTGAAAGAGCTTTCAATCTTTACCTGGTTGCTGGTTTGCTGGTTGTACCACTTCTGATGATGACATTGATGTACTCTCTAATTGTCCATGCACTCTATACGGGTTTTCAGGGACAAAGAGATGGTAAGGCCTTTTGCTTGTTAATTATTTCAAACCATAATAATATTTGTTTGAAAAAAACTCAAAATACTCAAACCTACTTTGTCATGGAAAAGTGAAATTACATCAGACTTCTATTGTTCTTGCTGAAAATAGAAAACAGCTTCTCCAAACTCCATTCTCACGGAAAATGTTTCTTTATTTATTAAAGCTATTTATATTACAAGTTTAATTTAAACATTATAGACATATTTGTACACTTATGAAATTCCACTTGAAATTTTTGTTTTAACCAGCGTTTGCTTATTCCTTTTTTAACAAAGATTATGTCTTCATATTGGCCTTTACTTAGTGGATGATATCATATAATACATTTATGTTTATACTATTTCATTTTAATATTGAGTTTCATGTGGATCTCGACTTTGCTTGCAAGAATGTTTTTAAGTTTAATTAAAAATAAAAGGGTGAAAAACCAGTATTTCATCAACTATAATACTCTTTTACCAACAAATAGTGGGATTGACCGCACATTATAACGCCCCCACGGCAGAAATGGCGAGCATGTTTGGCGCGACGGGGATGCGAAATCGCGACCCTCAGATTACGAATTGCACGCCTTAACACGCTTGGCCATGCCAGGCCAAGATTAGCGGGAAGGCAGCTAGTTTTCACCACACAGCGACAACTCTTGGGTTACTCTTTTTACTCACTAATATTAGATTGACCGTCAAATTGACCGTAGAGCTCCACGGCTGAAAAGGCTAGCATGTTTGGTGTGACTGGGATTTGAGCTCTCGACCCTTAGAGTACGAGTCGAGCAACTTTACCACCTGGCCATTCCTGGCTCCAAAACCGTTTTGAAAAAATAAAAATAAAAGAAAATAACAACAAGTCATAAGTAAACAATGAGAATATGTAAACTAGTATGAACGTATAGAATAATGTATGCATGTTTTTTAACAATTAATAAAATCCACCCAGTGGCACAGCGGTTTGTCTGCGGATGCACACTATTAGAAACAAGGTTTTCATACTCGTGGTTAACAGAACGCAGATAGCCCATTGTGTAGCTTTGTGCTTAGTTCCAAAACAATCAATCAAATAATAAAAACTTTTCGGATACTTTTGGCAGTAAGTAGCAAGAATAAATATTCATCAAAAGAAGATTAAACATATATAATATATAACAAGTGTTATAATAACATTCCTAGTTTGACCCAGAACAAAAAAGGTCTGCCTTTAGAAAGTGCCCGGGATGTAAGGTTTTTATTCATTCTTGTGAAGATTTCTTCAGGCTAGGTGTTTTTGTAACATCATGAAAAAAGGGTACTAATATAGAACTCGGTGGTTAAGGCACTCGAATTCCCGTCACATCAAACATGCTCGCCCTTTCAACCGTAGGGGCGTTATAATGTTACCGTCAATCCCACTATTCGTTGTTAAGAGAGTAGCCCAAGAGTTGGCTGTGGATGGTGATGACTACCTGCCTTTCCTCTAGTCTTACACTGCTAAATTAGGGACGCTAGCGCAGATAGCCTTCGTGTAGCTTTGCACTAATTTCAAAAATATACAAACAAATAGAACTTCTATTTATATCATTATTCTTAAAAATGATTCGTTATCTCTTTAAACACCTTTTGCTTTTTGTTTTTATGTAGTTCTGCCACTTCGACTATTATCTACTCAGAACAATGAACCATCAATCAAAACAAATACCACGAGAAGATCAGTCATCATTGAGATGTGTGGAGACAAAAACTACAATACTCTTCCAGCGTCGTCGCGCTCCAGAATAGTTCACCGCCATCTGGTGGTTAGAGGAAACTACAGAAAAGGTCAACTTGCAAAGAAACGAGTCATTCGAATGCTATTTGTAATAGTTTTGAACTTTTTCATCTGTTGGATGCCATTATTTGTTGTCAACACTTGGACACTTTACGATGCTAGTGCCGTCTACCGGAAATTACCACCTAATGTTATTTCGTTTATTCACCTCATGGCTTACCTTTCATCCTGTTGTAATCCCATTATCTACAGCTTCATGCACAAGAAATACAGACAAGCCTTTATGTCTGTTTTCAACTGCAGACGTCGACAGAGGTCCTACAGATGGAGTAAGAAGTCCGCTACTTTGAACAGTATGTGAAGCGTTCGAGCTGTTCACAGTGAGTAAACTTCCATTATTTACCTTTCTTTACCCTAACTACATCTGTACCAAAGAATTTGGTATGTAAATCATGTATCGCTAACTCTACACAAGGAAAATTGGAATCGAGCAACAGTGGGCTTTAAATATTCTCTTTTTATTACCAGATGTATCCAGTGGCTGTTGATGTAGCACGCTAAAATAAAGGTTTTAATAATGATAGCACATTTTGTAGCTCTGTTGCTTTAACAAAAACAAGGCTGTTACCAAACATAATATTGTATATATAGTAGAAGTTACAGAACATGTTCGGTATTTTCAAAGTGAAACTGAGAATCAGCTTCAGTTTAATGGATATTTTTTGCATCATGTTAAATGATATCAGGAATAATTCACAGTATATGTTTGATATTATGTTACGCCAAACTAAGAACATTTTTACAGCATGCTAATTATTTCTTGTATCTTGTTAAGGAATAAAAGTTAAGCTTACATAATGTGTTTGTTTGCTTTAAGTTAAGCACATAACAACATGGTGGACGACCTGTGTTCTACCAACCACGGGTATTGAAATCCAGATTCTAGCATTGTAAGTCCGCAGACGTACCTTTGTGTCACTTGGGAGCACAGAATATACTTAACATTTTGTTAGGTGAAACTAAAAATAATTTAAAATATTGCAGAATACGTCATAGTACGATCAGCATAAAATTACGAAATGAAACCAATAAACTGTTAGATCATATTAAAATATAATGGTAGAAGGTACTGAATATGTTTGATATTTTGTTAGTTCGGATAAATATTTAACCATAAAATCATCGGAATATCTCTAACGTTTCAAACTACAAAATACGTATGACATTTTGGTAAGACAAACTAAGATTAAACATCACGGAATATGCCGGATATTTTATTAGGAAAAGTTCACATTAAAGATAAGAGCTCGAAATATGTCGAACAGTTTGTTAGGTTCAAAGAAAGATCAAAGATAAGTAACAAGGAATGCGATGGTATATTTAAATAAATTCATGTTATCTTATAGTCTTCCTTATAGGTAATGTTTATTTGTTCATCTTTAGAAAAAAGCCACATTGTGCTATCTAATGTATCCACCGCAGGGAAAAGAACATTGGATTTTAGCTTTATAAGTCCTTAGACTTTATATTGTGCGTATAAGTATGAGATTTTAACTAAATTTGCATGTATAATTGTTTAAGAGTTTAACATTATATTTCAAATCAGACATACATGTTTAGTGTTAACAAAAGTGTTAAAATGGTACTCTGTTTCAGGGTGGATCATATGTTCATTGGTTTTGAACAGGGGTCGCATTATACCTCTAAAAATAGATCAAATAATAGTTCTATAGTTCTGAAAGTTTCAAGTAAAGTGATGTTTACAATAAATTGAGAAGCTCAGCTAAATAATTTCGAGTTTGACAATGTAATCTGCTCGAAAACCTAGTTTCAAAGATTCGAGATGTAAAAAATATAAGAAACGTTTATTTTTCAGCTTGTATAATTCAGTTTTTCAAACTAAAAATGAACGTGTTAGGCTGTAAATACAAGGTTCTTTGGCTTGACTTCAGTAAAAGATAAAAGATTCACGCTTCACATGTTGTAGTAGTAGATGTGTTATAAATATTTGTTTGAATTTCGCGCAAAGTTACTCGAGGACTATCTGCGCCAGCCGTCCCTAATTTACCAGTGGATTATTGTAGAGAAAGCAGCTAGTCATCACAACCCAGAGCCCATTCTTCAGCTACTCTTTTACCAATGATTGGTTGTTACGTCATAATGCACAACAGAAATGAAGGGGTAAGCATGTTTGGTGGAATAGTGATTCGAACCCGAGATCCTGAAGTTATGAGTCAAGTGCCCAAGCTACCTGGCCATGCCAGGTCTACGTGTTATAAATGTTCTTACATCCTACTATTCAACTAGAGTAAATAGTCTTTGAGCAAGTGATATGTGTTGTTGATTCTCTTTTTTCCTCTAATCCACCTCTTCAAAATTAGAGACAGCTAGCGCAGTTAGTCAGCAAGTAGCTCTTGAAAATTAGAGACAACTAGCACAGGTAGTCAGCAAGTATCTCTTCAAAATTAGGGACAGCTAGCACAGGTAGTCAACAAGTAGCTTTGTGCAAAATACTATAACCAACAACAAACTCAGTTTAGTCATTTAGCAAATTCGAATAAGGCACTTGTAACTACTTAAACTGCCTGATAGGTTCACTGGATAGCGTGCCCAACTGTGGACCTATAAGTTTATCGTCCACGCATAACTATGACACCAAAAAAGAAATAGCTCTCTCCCTTTGGGGCCATGGCTGTGTTATAAGGGTGACAACTAAATCTGCTATGAGGTTAGACAAAAGTTCCTAGTGGTAAAACCTTTCGCTTGAATACCCGACAACAAAACAAAAGAAGCTGCCAGGATGTCACAATTCGAGCATCTCTTATTTGTCTCCATATTGGATAAACATGCTAAATAAAAGAGGATTCGGAGGTTGGACTTTAAAATAACGTAACGTAATGTAAATCATAATCAATTCTGTATTTAATCATAACAAGAGATTAGAGATTTTGTATTTTATTTAAGTTACTTTAAAGAGCATTTTTTTCTTGTTATTGCAGTAGTTTTATGTGGAGCAATATTGTTATCAGATAAAACAGTGAATCATTTCAGGTGAAAACTCGCATAAAAATTTCTTTTTTTGTATTGAACGACAGACATTAAATATAATTTCATGAAATTTATAGTGGGTCATTATTGATACATGATTTAAAGCTGAGTGACTGTGGAAGTAATAAGCTTCAATTAACTGTTTGTATAACGATTTATCAGTAATCTTCAGCGCTTGAGTTCCATCATGGCTCATTAAGGCCTCAAGAGTTTTGTTCATGATTAATGAGCTACTTTGCTGTAATTTATAATTTCAAATATTGGTTATTAGAATGACAAAATAATTATACTTAACATTACTTTTTATATACGAATATTTAAATATATATAAGCATATACGTAATTTAGGGCTACAAAGTTGCACAACTAAACCATATTAAAGTGTGTACAGCATTATAATTTGTTAAAGTATTTCTGATGTCTGCTTGGGTAGTTTGATATTAAAGAAAATTTGTCATACAATAGCTTTAAGTACGAAAAGATTAAACACAAATATTTATAACAAAGGTTGATTTTCTTTAGGAAGATGCCATAAGAAACAAAGATGAATATCGCGTGCACATTGATATGGATAGTATTATGAATAAGAAATTCAGATAAGCAGATAAAATTAGAAATATAAAAGAATTAAAGCGTTCATTCCTTGGTCAGGACGCAGCATAATGGTTGGCTAGACTATGGATTTAAGGGTATATTATTCATTTTCCTTTGCCACAAAAACGCGCTTTGCCGTTTATTGTTGAGGGTAAGTTATAGTAGAATAATCAAATTCTACTTTGTGATTAAAGTTGTTCAATAATTAGTGGTGGGTGTTGTTGGCTAAGTTCTTTTCAAAAATTAGGGACGTTTTGAGTAAATATTCTTTATATAGCTTTGCGTAAACTTCGGAAAGAAAATATCTACTTCAAGCAAAATCTAAAAATATTTTAAAGTGACTTGATGTTTTTTATTAGTGCGAGAACATGTGATTTTTAAAATTATTGTGTAATAATGCGTTCAAACTATTTGGATGTACCTATGCAAATAATTATATTTTAAATTTCTAATAATATTAAGTATAAATTCAACTAAATATCGATAAACATACCAATCTACTTTGTACGAAATGATTAAGTGTTAATTATTTCTATTTGAAATACTGGATGTCAATACATTATTTGTTCAGCTTTTAAAACATCATACAACCACAAGCATGTAGTAAACCTGATGAATTTGTAGTTGTATGAAAGTTTAAATTAATATCTTAGATAACAGCACTATTGCTTTTGTTGAAATATTCAAAATGACGATTAAGCGGGAGCAAAATTTCGAAGTTACCCTCAAAACTGCTACAGGAAAAAGAAGAAAAAAAAAACAACTTCCAGCTATAAAAGCTTTCTAATACATCTGTAAAAATAAGATTTACAAATGTGAATAATTTAGGTTTATTCCGTCAATTTTAAATTCGAGTTCATCCTGCATAGTCTAAAAAGTTTAGATTGTTCTTTCAAAAATAACGATAGGGTTAAGTTTCCAATTAAAACATTATACGAAACAGAAAATATAACTAATTCTATTTTGAATCATACAAAGCCTTTATTTCCATGTTATATTCTTTAAATAAAAATCTTTTGCATATATTTCTTATCAAAATATATTTTTTAAGAGAACAGATAGAAATATTGTACGTAAACATAAACAAAATTGTTAAATTGTTTCAGAACAATTATCAGATAATAGTTTTGACTCAGAAATTTTGTGCAGGAAATCTACACACAGTATCCAGATCTACTGTTGGCTTATGCATGTTTTATTGTTTAAATGAATGACTCCTTATACATGCAACGACCTAAAGGGTCGCGTCAGAACTCTCAAAGGTTTTCAGGCAAAGCCATCTCATTTGGAAATACGGACCAAGTAAGAGGACTAAGTAGACAGATCATAAACTTCAAAGTTCAGGCATTATCATCCATAAAGTTATAAAGTTAATGCGAGGGACAGTTGGAAGCTAATCAATCGGTAGCACCTTATACTTGAAGTGGTTACTCTTAACCAAAAAGTGAAATCGATTGCCACTTTTATAACGTATCCACAACTAGTGATGCAAAACATCAAGTGGTAGCATCACTTCTCAAATCCAAGACCATCAGCCTTTCACTTTAATACACTAAATACTAAACTACGCTCGGGTCGTAAGTAACAGCTGTAATCTGATTGAAAAGCGTAAAGATAATATCAGGTGAGTGTTAGTTTCTTACTTGGCTGTATACAGAAGTGATTGTGCATAGTGTAATGTACTAAGCTGTTGAAAATATCATTCTTACGTAAAAGCTGCATAACATATCAACAGGAAATAGAAATAACCTTTTAGGTAACCATTTTCTGTTAAAGAAAAATTCAGTACTGAGCAGAAAAAATAAATAATCATGATGATTCTAGTGGTTTTAATTAAATCTGAAAAGTGCCCAGGATGAAATAATTTTGTTATTGAATCTTTCTATTTTAACAGTTGAATATGTATTCATACAAAAGATATGAGTTACACCTGACGTCAGGATAAAATGAGAGAAAAGGAAACATTGAAACCCAAAGAATAAACGTTTTTCATAAACGTTGGTTGGAGTATCTTTGAAAGTGTTAGATAAGCCACGAAACACAGGGTTTGTTGCCTTAAGTCTTGTTGGACTGATAACCATGAAATAGCTTTAGTATTTCAATAGTAAGAAGATAAACTTCTTAATTTTACTTTAACTTTTGATTCAAAAAAATAACAACGAACTTTAATAACGTTGATGAAACACAAAAGTAATTATCACACTTTTACCTCGATCAGTGCATGTTTCCACGAACGTGTGGTTAAGGTTCTGTGTTTTGATTTCTTCCTTCACTGACTTTGAAATTCATTAGACTCATACTTATCGTTAAAAAAAATAAGTTTATCACGTGTTCACTTTCAGATCATTAATTTTCGACGAACCATTAGAGCCTAATCTGTCAAGAAATGTTGGTCCAGCAGTTTTCAACAAATCACGTTCATAAAAAAAAAGAGTTGTGTTGCGATTCACTGACATCCAGCAGAAAAGTTTTAAATTCTCCCTAAGTTGCCGGTTTGAGACTGTTAAACGATGATTAAACTGAACAGAAAAGAGTAAAGGAAAACAGAAAAACGTAAATGTAGTTTGAAACAAAAATTCTTTATTAAACACAAACACAATACTTTATTATTCAAACTGATTCCGCTTCTTTTCTTGTCTCGTCTGACTGCTAGGGTTGACAAAAGCAAGAAAAATAAGTAACTGTGGAAATGTGTGACTTAAACAAAGAAACTCAGATGTTCGACAGCACACAGCTGTGATAGCTAGTAACTCCCTGGCATGGTTGTTCCACTGTCGCCTCCAGAACTAAGCAGGCTTTTTTTTTTATAAAGGAGCAAATAAAATAATATTTCAAATTATGTATCAAAAATATTATTTTACTTATGTACCAACTCATAACGAAATTCTTTGTGCTGACTTAGTCTAATACAATCATTTTCACAACCGACCTAATTTAGTTGAATAACATTTGTTTGTTACTTATTTCATTGCCAAGCCTACTAACCATTCATTTATCTGGCTTTTATTATGATCTTAATTACTCGTATATTGGTAATTACTGTTCAAGTCATTCCTTGTTGTGTCTTAATATGTTTTTGTTTCTCTCGGTCTGGATCTAAAAAAGAAGGAATAACACATATTCAAAAATCCGGGTTTTCACCATAGCCTTAACCATATTAGTTTATTTAGCTGAAATTTTATGCTTTCCAGAATCCCTCATTGTGCAAACATTTAAAAACAACAAAAAATATCATAATATATAAGTATATTTACAAATACGTTTTTGTTATAATTTTTACGAATTATTCATATTTGTCACAAAAAAATTAAATGAAAAATCCGCACTAGTAGTGTATATGTGACTCCTACCATAAAAAATGATTCTTAAAATACTGTTTATGTTTTGTTTGTTTTTTGGAATTTCGCACAAAGCTACTCGAAGGCTATCTGTGCTAGCCGTCTCTAATTTAGCAGTGTAAGATGAGAGGGAAGGCAGCTAGTCATCACCACCCACCGCCAACTCTTGGGCTACTCTTTTACCAACGAAAAGTGGGATTGACCGTCACATTATACACCCCCACGGCTGGGAGGGCGAGCATGTTTGGCGCGACGCGGGCACGAACCTGCGAATTACGATTCGCGCGCCTTACGCGCTTGGCCATGCCTACTGTTTATGTAAGCATTATTATAAATATAAAATGTAACTATCATTCTAGCGTAACAGTTTAAGCTTTTCTTAAATGAAAGATAATTATCATAATATTCTTTTTCTTCTCTTAAAGTCTACGGGTTTGCAACGCTAAAATCAGTGGTTCAATTCCTCTCGGTGGACTCTTTAGATAGCCCGATGTGGCTTTGCTATAAGAAAATACACACACATACTCATCACTTACATTTTAATTTCCCTTTTTGAATACTTACCGTTTTTATTATTCCTTATAAACAAAGAAAAAGCAACTCGAACAGTAGTTTAAAGCATGAATTATAGTTTTTACGAAACCGATTCAGTTAAATGTACGGCCAGCAATGGAATGTCGGTATTAAAGATCTTTTCTGGACTAAACTCAATACTCTGATTATTCGGTTGGACTTCATAAATCCGCTTTCAACTCGAAGTCACATTTAATTTAACAATGAGAGCGCGTTATTATAGCTAGTGAATAAAGCTAGTAAACTGCAAATGTGACGTCAGGCTAGTGTGAAATGTTCCCTGCTTGTTACAAATTGTAATATTCGGTTACGAGTTTTGTTTTGGGAAATGTGTGATAATTTATTTAAATTTTCTTCATCTTTGTATGTATTGGAAATAATGTAAAGCTATGTTTAGTTGAGCGACTCTAAAGACGCTTTTTATGACATTTAGGAAGTAAATGTGAAAAACCTTTCATCAGCTTTATTTTCATAACACAGTTTTGTTTCATACAAAAAGTTACGACTAATATGATTATATTAAACATTTGAATATGATGATGCACTTTTTTCATCATAACATTAACTATATACTAGAAACAATATCATGAATATCATTTTAGGTTACTTTAATCTCAAAACATTTACAATTTATTAGGTCTGTTATTGTTGTGTCCGATGGATAAAACAAGCTTCAAGAGAATGTTAAAGATTGCCGTTAAGATGTGAAGACTAAACCTTTTCGCCTGGCATGGCCAAGCGCGTAAGGCGTGCGACTCGTAATCCGAGGGTCGCGGGTTCGCGCCCGCGTCGCGCTTAACATGCTCGTCCTCCCAGCCGTGGGGGCGTATAATGTGACGGTCAATCCCACTATTCGTTGGTAAAAGAGTAGCCCAAGAGTTGGCGGTGGGTGGTGATGACTATCTGCCTTCCCTCTAGTCTTACACTGCTAAATTAGGGACGGCTAGCACAGATAGCCCTCGAGTAGCTTTGTGCGAAATTCCCAAAAAAAACAAAAAAAACTAAATCTTTTCATTCAATATCTGCGTTACATAATAAAGTTTGTTTAGAATTAAGCACAAAGATGCACAAAGGGCTATTTGTGCCCTGCCCGCCACAGGTATCGAAACCAGTTTTCTAGGGAGGTGAGTCCACAGGCGTACCTCTGTGCCATTGGGAGGAGACATAAGAAAGAGAATAAGGCTCGTTCTGGAAGGTACAACACAGTTGGAAATTGCTTAAAGATCTTTATTAATTTTAATACTCATAATAATTAGATTTATCTATAGACCGTTATATTTCTTAAATGGGCCCGGCATGGCCAAGAGTGCGACTCGTAATCCGAGGGTCGGGGGTTCGCGCCCGCGTCGCGCTAAACATGCTCGCCCTTTCAGCCGTGGAGGCGTTATAATGTGACGGTCAATCCTACTATTCGTTGGTAAAAGAGTAGCCCAAGAGTTGGCGGTAGGTGGTGATGACTAGCTGCCTTCCCTCCAGTCTTACACTGCTAAATTAGGGACGGCTAGCGCAGTCAGCTCTCGAGTTAGCTTTGCGCGAAATTAAAAAAGCAAACAAACAAACATTTCTTAAACTATTTTCATTGATTTCTTTCTTCCAGACGACGTTGTGGGACTAAAAATGAAACCCTGTGAAAAGAAAATGGAAACGCAGTGCTACCAATAAGTTTCAATGATTTTATCAAATAGAAACTGCGTGTAATCAATTAATCTTAAAATGAGCAATGTTAATTGAACTGTGAGATAACTGTTTAATAATTAGATGGAGACATAGCGAATGCTAGGTTCGTTATTCATAAATATGACTAAATATAAATCATTTCTTTAGCCACTTCGTTAGGTTAACAAGATAATCCAGAGTGCCTAACTCTCATCGGATTAATAATTTAACAAGGTTTTCATCTGTTCCAACAATTTTAAATTTTTGGAAAAATAGATAATTAGAGCAATGTATGAATTATTCACAAATTTGCTCAAAAAACAGCGAGTTTACACTCGAAGTGGCTTGAGAACTCTTGTATTTCTTAACCTTCTGTCCCCTTATAGAGCAGCTGTAAGTTAATGGACTTACATCGTTAAAATTCGAGGTTACATTACCCGAGGTGGACAGAGTGCATACGACTCATTATGTAGCTTTATGGTAAATAAAACAAACAAACTTGATTGATCTATAATCAATAAAATGATAGAACGTTGATCGACTTTTGGTGTTGCTTTCTACTCAAAGTATCACTTTGGTTATAAAGGTAGAGATAAAATCTAAAATTCAAAATATATTGAAGAAATATTCGGTAGTGGTTTTAACACATGTCTTGATATACAGAGAATTTCTGTTAAAATATGAAATTACTGTTTGCTTTTGTTTTCTAATTAGTGACTTATTTTAAATTTAAATCATTAGAATGAGCGTGAAACGTACAAAGGTGAACTGAAAATGTTCTTGACTGTGAAGGTGTCTTCCAGAAAAACGTATCGCAGAAAACAACAACAACAGCAATAGAAACTTAAGTCATCTTTTACCTCAGGAAAGCAACACAGGCCGTTCAACATCAACGTAATCATCAATATTTTTCAGAGGACTTTATGTCATGATCTGTCTGAGCACCAAACACTATTTGAGGAGAAAACCCCTCATACCTCAGGCTATCGGTGACATTGAATTGCTCGTGATGTTTCAAAAGTTAAGGCTACAGTTTGTTAAAAATGAATACAAGTAAACGATTCATAATTACATTATCATAATTACAGGCGTTATCATATCGATGCTTGTTATGGTATAGTTAGATTAAAATGAAAACCTGAAGACCTTACAAGATTAAAATGCCACAAAAAGAGTGAAAATGAATTAGTTTGAGTCGAACAGATAGTTTGCTATTAACAAATTATATTAAACTTTTCACAGAATGTTGGGTATCCATTTTTGTTTTATTATTTTTTTTCTGGTAGTAAAATATGTGGGCTTAACTTTGGACTATTGACTTCTTAAAAATTCAGCTTTCTTTTGTAATCGAAACATTGCGTGAAGTCTGTATTACGGAAAATAATGTCTGTATTCAATGCAGAACAAAATCTCCTAAGTCCGCAATTATCATTAGCGAAATGACACCATCACTTGCAACTATATGCATGAGACGTTTTAGCTTCGCAGCTAACGTAATATGTGTTAAGTTGCATTATTCAACAGTGTTTGTAACTAGTTTGAAGTATGTAACAACACGCTGAGTACTTTGTTTTACGGACCTTCGACATTCAGGAACTCTAGAACGATTAGAATTTGTTCCTGTAAATACTATCGCTACTACAGCAGTGTTAAGAGTATGTATGAAGTGGGATTTTTATTTGAAATCTTTTTACTTGGTTAATTTTTTTAAATAAATTTGAATTAATAAGGTGCGATTTTTATCTTTTTATTATAGGCCATAGTTTTATAATTATTGTAGTCGTATTTGTTTGGATTCGTGCATGACATTAGTGTTTCAAAAGTAATGAATAAACGTAACGACACTTGTTACAGTATTAGATATTATTGAAAAGTTTCGTATACACACAAGTTAATAAAGAGTAAAGTAGGCATGTCTGAAAAATTGCTCATTATTTGTGCTCAGAATAATTGGAGTCCTATTTCTAAATGGTTCAAGTTGCATACAATTAACTTTGTAGACAACTCCTACTTGGTGTTGCGCTAGGACTGAAAATGACACGGAAAGTGTCAGTTTCTTGGTTTTATCACTCATTATTACTTTAAAAACTAGTAAAAGAAAAGAAGTCGTTACAGTTACTTCAAGCCATAGAAAGATTTTTTAAATAGATTTAAATGTCATTATTTCTAGCAACCATATATTCCAAATGGTGAAGTGTAATTTTACAGATATACTTTTGTGTAGGTTTGACCTTAAACTAACTAGTGAGTAATTACTTTTGATAAAAACGTTTCTTTGCGATATTTCTTACCAGTTAACTCCTACTTTTCGTTGTAACAAATGTTAATGGGAATCAAAATGGAACTTCTCATTTCATTCTTTCTTATTTTCTAGGTCTACATTGTGCAAATAGTTCGTGAGAAGTTCTTTCTTTTGCGTCGAACCTTTTCTTTCGAAATTTGTGAACAGATGCCGAAAAGTAGTTATTTTATTGTTTTTAACAAAAATGCAGCTAGTGATATAATTGCAAATATTACTATAACCTTTTTGACATCAAAGCATTTCCTTAAATGTGGAAACTAATCACCAAAATTCATAACGTCACTGCTAGAAAATAACGATCTAAATCATAGGGTACAGTGCAATACCACGCGTAATATAGTTAGACGATTTGAAAGATTACTTTCAAAATATACAGACGTATATCTTATTAATATCGTTCCACAGAAAGCAGCAAGCGAGTTCTCAATCAGACATGCCTTAAATATCCAATTAAAGACATAAGAAGACAAACTGAGAAAAAGGAAATATATGACGTCTTCAAATAAAAAAATTCTACTCAACTGAAAATAAATAAATAAAAACTAAAATAAAAGAAACGGTTTCCGATTAATAACCTTCACGTGAATAAGAAAAAATAACATATAAAGAACAATATACACTTAACAGGCAAATAATTCCGAAATGAATATGTGAAAGAAAATAGTTGTGAGTGTCAAAGAATATGGTATTGTGAGCCTATCCTTTAACAATATCCTTCAGGTAATATTTTATGAAAATTTTAACAAAATACACTGTAAGCCTCAAATGTCAATAGCAAAAGTGAACCCCAAAACCAAACCTATTAAACCGAAAATTAACAAAACTACTCCTAAAGAGCAAAAACAAAACATAGACATAAATTCACCCCTTGCATGAGATAGCATTGAAACCCCACTATAATGAAGGTTTAACATGCAAGAGTAGAATCTGTGTAAGCAAGTCATTGTATCTTTGGACGATAGAAAATGGCTTAAGAGTTATTAAAATAAAAGTCTTTATCATAATGTTACTACTCAAGGATTATACTGCAGCTATTCTCAGATCATTTAATTATTGAGCATTCATTTGAAGAACAGTTTAATACGATAAATATATATGTAAAAACAACTCGTTTTGGTTGAGAAAATTTTTTTACATAGAGGAGCGAACAACGTTTCGACCTTCTTCGGTCATCGTCAGATTCACAAAGAAAGGAAGAGGTAATACGATCTTACGGTATGGAAAATGTCACCAAAATGCCCATCCGCTGCCAGACTGAATACTGAACCGTTTCAAAATAATCTTATCCTTCACGGTAGGGACGATGTGTAGGTGGATGTGCACTATAAGCTCATTTACAGAGAAACGTTGTGCAAGCGGACCAAGAAGAGAATCAGTTACTAACAAAGATGCGACAACGCTGGCATTTGTTACAGATTAACAGCTGTTTAAAAACAACTATTAGTTGTATTCGACCATCTCATAATACTGTCTAGGATATTTACCTCATCTGCATTTACGTCTATGATTCTTATTGTTGTAAAGCGATTTAAGTAATTTTTATTTGAAATTAATTTGAGTATTATTTTAGCCTCTTTGCAAGTGCACCCCGCTAGTACAGCGGTATGTCTCCGGATTTACAACGCTAAAATCAGCGGTTCGATTCCCCTCGGTGGGCTGAGCAGATAGCCCGATGTGGCTTTGATATATGAAAAACACACACACACACTTTGCAAGTAATATGTCTGGTGTGTAATGTTTGTTAATAAAATATGCGAAATAATTGACATTAAACTTAACCCACAATACATCATTCCACACCATTAATAGTTATTTAACTACACATATCTATTTATGAATTAATTGTTTATTAAATGTCTTGCGATTCGTTCTAGAAAATTAATACAAGCAAAATAATTCAGCATCTTTCAGCAGATAACAAGAGCTAAGTAAACTGTTGTAAATAAAATACTATTAAACAATAACTTTAAAAAATTCAAGCATTTAGTTTTCTTTATAATATTCCAACATTTATGTATTTTTAACAATGTTTTATAAACTACTTTACAATTTGTATTAAAAGTTTTCCTTCTTCAGTTTCAAGCATCTTTAATCAATAATACAAACTGTTGTTTAATTTTTCCACTTATTAAGCTTAGGTTTCATGGGGTTTTATTTTTTATTAAATAAAAGGTGTAAAAATTCTAGTTCAGATAATTATTCTTCCAATTTGTTATCCTACTCATTATTTCTGCTTTTTTTGTAACAATCTCAGTCTTTTATTGTTCAAAAAAAGGTTTCTACACAAGCTACCTATTTGTTCGTGTATCTTTTTCAACTATGGCGTTTTTGTTTCATTCTGCCTGTTACCAATCCTTTCTGACGTCTATAACAAGCTAGAGCTTTAGAGTCAATAACTTCTTATTCTTTACGTAAAGTCTGATCATCTTTCGTTATTGTGCTATTTTTCTCCTTTCAAGAGAAGAGAGGAACATACAAAATGATCTCAATCATTGTAAGTGCACCCAAAACGCTGCCTTTCTATTTCTTTAATTTTCATAATCTGTGTATGCGTATCAAGAGTTGTTGTGCCGCGGTTACAGTAATTCATTTTTAGATTGAAAGCCATTTTAATTTGTTCTTGTTTATTAAGTTTTCTTTCGTTTAAATCTGTTTTTCTTCAAGTATGGCTCTTTATTAATTAGGTACATTTCTCTTTACATTTTTGATGGAATTTATCAGAATTTTCTCAGCTTGAACTTCTGAACTATAGAGATGAGAAAAAGGAGATCCGTTTATCTAGTTATGCTCACAGAATGTTTGTAATAACTTTGCAATATGTAAAAAAATATTTACATTGTCGTGTGGATCTATTTGTTTATCATAAATGAGCAACTTACTTTCATTTTGTGTTATTTCCAAATACATGTTCATAAAAGCTTTTTTATATATTATTACGTTTAACTTGATTCATGAACTAGTTTATCGAGTTCTCCAATATCAGGGTGTGTAAATTCATTACCTTGGCGAATATTTTTTTCCATCCTAGTGCAGAATAGAAACTCCAAACGATTCTTTATTATCGTATTCGTTTTTCTTTTTCAGAGAGGAATATGTCTTCACTTCACTAAATATGCTCTTAAAGATAAACTTCTACATTCCTAGCGAATCTTGTTTTCATAAATTCTTCAACAGAAATCTTTTCTTCATCCTATTTTGCTCGCTAATTTAATTTTTTTAAATAAATACTATATAAAGTTATGGAGCGACATAAGTCCATATACAATAACTTTCAAACGACTGGCTTTGATCGAAAACAATCCTGTTTCTGTTCTTATCCTCTAGATTATCAATAACTATTTTAATGAAGATTAAAAAAAATATTTTCAGATTTAGAGTAATGTATAAAGTTATTCCATCTCTCTTTATCAAGAATCATTTGTATAATCTGTATTTTAAGTATGTTTATTTTTTAAACAAACTCGGTTTTTGTTCCTAGTTGTTTTCCTGTTACTTAGATAGAAGTTAAATCTTTTTCTTCTCACTAGGTGTACTTCTTGACAGTGATAGTTTGACAGTTCAGGCTTTAGTGTAGCACCTCCTTTCACTTTTACTTCTCCAATCACTCATTTCTCATTAAAATTATATTCTTGATAATAAGGTTTGTGCTTTTATTTTGCTATGCCTAACTTTTCTTTGTCAAAGTTGCAGCTTTTTTTGGTAATCATGAACAAGAATAGAGAAGCAAAGAAACCATATACTGCTTTTCATGCCAATATCTTGTATTTTAAATAAAATAACGTAATATGTGTACTCAATTTTGATGTCAAATATTCTTTGCGTGTAAATGTGTTTATTATACTTTAAGTTAGACGATTTACTTAAAAACAAGTAAGTGAATATTTGGAATTATGCAGAAAGCTACACAATGGGTTATCTTTGCTCTGCCCACCACGAATATCGAAACTCGATTTCTAGCGGCGTGAGTCTGGAGACATATCGCTGTGCAACTCGGGGACTTCTTAAAGATAAAGCAAACAACAATAACACAAGATCATAATAATGCGTAACTGATTCAAGCATTAATAAAACATAAAAATATATTAGTTTCGACGGGCCAAGTTTCTTGTTCTCAAAGGCCTGACATACGTGGCCTGTTGAAACTAGTTGGTATTTTAATTCTCTAATTGTTTGTGCGTTATTATGTGCATGTGTTATTGTTGTTTTCTTATTAATTTACAGAAAGCAGTTTTCTTTCTTTAAGTGGAGAAACGGAAATATTTAATTCAGTTTACTCACTGTATGAATGCAAAATACAAATCTATGCGCAAACGTTTACAAATAACCGTAATAGAAAAGTGTTTATCGTCATTTCAAATTCGACCAGTCAATCAAGCTAATCAGACTGGTAAGAAAGCTTTTATATAATGCGTCAATAAGAGTTTACATTACTGTTTCGCTTGACAGACCTGGCACAACCACGTGGTTAGAATGATCGACTAGCACTATGTGGGTTATGGGTTCGAATCTCTATTTCCCCAAACATGTCAGCTATTTCAGCTGTGGAAGCATTATAATATGACGATCAATCCCATTATTTGTTGATTTTAGAGTATCCTTAATTGGAAATCCTCTGTTCTTTCTTTAGTAAATTAGGGACAGTTCCTATAAATAGCCCGCATGTAGCTTTGAGCAAAATTTATAACAAGCTAAACTTTCGTTTTGTTTGAAACTTTATAATTTATTAACTGATTTTTGTGTTGTTTATACACCTACTCTTTATATAATTTGTTAACAAGTTCTATAACTTTATTCTCCAGTAAATGATAATTTGCTGTAGCATATTTTTACATTCATTACTGTAATATCACTGATTATAATATTTTCTTTTGACTTAAAAGTACTTTTACCTTTACATTTTATCCAAAACATTCTACGTCAATAAAAATGTTATGTTTCAACAAACTAATCTTGTTTTTAATTTTCTTACTAAAAAGGATAAACACAGACGTATTATAATTAACAGAAGTTTACATTTGGTTTATTTAGTGCCAGAGATTAACTTTTAAACAAGAATGACATTATTTAGCGATGAAGAAATAGAACCTACTACAGAGCCAACAAGTTGTGAAAGAATAGTTTGTTACTATTCATTTCTTGTTATTTTTCTTATTTTTTGATATATCTGATTATGCTTTCTCTTATAACGCTGATAAGAGTTAATGTATTTGCACATACGAAGTTTCAGTCACCCGATACAAAGTTACTCTCTAACAATATTTTAAAACGTTAAGTACTTATACAGCATAGTGTGGTTCCTTTTATTTCGCATGTAATTCTTGAGTTACTTTTCTTACAACTAGGTTTTCATGCATATACTTCAACGTGCATATCATAGGTGCAGTAATACGTTGTAAACATAGTAAAGATGGACTAGATGTGTAATATGTGCAGTAGAAATTAAAATCTCAAACACACTGCAAACAGTATGTAAATAAAGCTTTATAAGCAATTTACACTCTCTATTCAGTAGTATACAAACTAACTGCAGAGTAACAAGTCAGTAAAGTAAAAACAAAAAGTTCATAAAACCGCAAATTTGTCAGTCTGACTACCAGAATCACTGACTGACTAAAGGCATAGATCTCTCCAGCCTTCATCTCATGCAAATCGAAATGCTCAAAACTGAATTATCTTACTTTGACTAAAAACATTATTTTTTAGTTTTACTTATACCCTTTTTAATAACAATAACTATTCTGTAACACTATTAACGAGCTAGCAACACATTATTAACCATATTCTATATTTATGAGTATGCTCCATGGTAACAATCCACCCTCATATTAAGTGGGGGTTCACGATTTTTGATAAGCAAGCGCTTCGTGATTAGCTTGCAGTTGTATCAGTTAGATGAAAGGACTTGGATCATGTAGATTCCATAGGTCTAGATTCTATCTAAGATGTAATCTATGAAAGCAAAGTTTATAGTTCTACACATATGAATCACAGGATCTGTATTGGACAAGGCAATTCATAGCAGTCGATGCCTAAAATGTGAGTTTCTTACATGAGAACAGACACTACCACTGCTGAAATCTGAAAGTTTTGCTTGAGTGTGGTTAGCATGCAATATTACGGGTAAGAGAAAGTATTTTCCAGACTTCCAAATAGTTCATAATAATGGACGTTCTACTGGGAATGTTGTCGACGAAGATAATTCTTTGATCAGCTGCTCAAAAACACTTATTATCAAAATGGATCAATAATATCAATCAAGAAGTAATACATGTGGTTGTGAGATTTTGGTGATAAATCCAAAAAAGGTACAATTGAACAGGTTTGGCACATGTAATACACATATGGTTAAGTTCAGTTGGTCAGTTCTCTTAATTAAGGTTAGGCTTCAACTATTTTCCACCATATCATGTGAAGATCATTACAGAAACTTTTATATGACAACCAAAAATCAAATGTTTTCAGATGCAAATAGGAAAGGTAGATCTGAGTACCGCTTGAAGCATAAACTGTAGGCACTTAATGGCTAACAATACGCACATGGTCTAATGTGCATTTCATTTTTTTTACACTGAAGGTAGAGCAAACATATGGAGGAAACCACTCAGTGCATTTTTCCCGACAACATAAGCTGCTTGAAGTGGTGTAATTGTACGGAAAATGTCCTGGTGGCAGTGTTTAGGTCTTCATATTTCTTCAGGAAATCTAATAACGCACAGCATATACCTTAATGCAGTTCTAATGACTACTTTCTTCCTCACTGTTTCATTCTCACCCTGACAAACAAGTAATCTTCTGAAATACTAACACAATAATCCATCACACGTGTAATATCTAAAATTGGTTTTAGAGGCTCAACAATGATTTAAGTCATCTATCAAGGTCAGTAGAATTATTGAATTCTAATTCCATTGATCACATTAAAAATTAACTTTTAACATCGCATCACCCATGGTAATCCTTCAACAATATCAGCTACAACCTACACACCTTGACTAATGGACTGCAATCGAATAAGACACCTTCATAATCTTGTGAATGGTGTTACCATGCCACCTACGGGCTGTTATCTTATACTTTCTCTAATCAATAAAATTTAGTGCACAGGCCAAACACAATCTGTCAAAGTTCAGATTAAAAACATGTTTGGTAAATATGACGCTTAGACAGTTTAGCGTATCTCTTAAAATTAGTACATATATTAAGCACAATCTATCAAAAATTAGATAGGAAACAATCTCTATATAAAGCATTGAACAATTTAAACAATTGTTTCGCTTGTAGGTTTTCAAAATAAGGTTTTTGTCAACTTAATACACATTTAATGCACAAACCTGTATAACAATTACACATTTACTGTATTCTAGAATCATCAATAGATGGCGCATAGAAATGGTTTATTTCAAGAAATTAACTGGGATCTGTACAATTTTAATTCTTTTAAATTATTATCAGAATAATTTACATGAACGACATGACTTTATATTATCGGTATCTTTTCCATTAACTTCAGATTGTACAAAATTTTTGTTTGTTTGATGGATAGATTAGACAGATAAAATTTCAAAAATTCTTGTCTTAATTATAAATTTTACCTGATGGCGAATGATCCCCCCCCCCAAAAAAAAAACAATTTAAAAATAACATTAATTCAGTGATTAACGACAAATGTGAAACTATTATAATTCATATATTGATTATTGAGAGAATATTTTGAGAATATATAATCACTTTTTTGTAAACACAAAAATACTATAAAGTTCCTACAGCAATGGAATTTCAAATCATAAGCTTCCTACTTCTTAATGCTAATGTTTTTTTTCTCTTTGCACTTCATACAAATACAACTTTTATTACTCGCTAATTTTCAAAATTTAAGGAAAGTGATCTAAGATTTTTTACGACTTCATAGCAATAGCTTTTTCTGACAACAGTGAAACTTACTCCAATTGTATAAAAACAAGTGTATAGTTTTTAAACGTTCAGAATATGAAACATAACGACTCTTAACCCTATGTTTGAAGAGTTTTCTCAATCATTTTATTAATTTAAAGAACATTCAGAGACATAGTAGCAATTAAGAAACAAAATCCAACAGTGTATGCCAACCTTATACTTCTCGTTGTTGCTAATCTAGAAGTTATAAATAAATACGTGTGCACAATACAGATATAGGGATGAAAATGAATTATCATTTTTTATTTCTTTATGTTGTGTACATATTCAATATTTCATAGAAAGAAAAGCGCTATTATTTTTAATCTATGAGGAAACAAAAAGAGTAAACTCGTTGATAGATAAATAACCCTTTACATACAGGCTACATTAGATACGAGACCAATAAAATGTTCTCATTACTATTCAAATACATATTCTACTTTAGAAACTCACATGCGAGGAATATCATTAGATATTTTCGTAAAGTTGACAGGAAATTAAATGTGAGCACATAGAAAGCTTGTACGTTTTCTGTGTTTCCTTTTGAAAATATTAAATCTACTTAATCAACATCAACTGGTCATTATATTTACCAAGAAATAAAAGACTAGAATTCCTGCTAACTTTTTAATAATAATCATACAGAGATGTCGCTGTGTGGTAGTTTGTAATTATGATTTCTGTTTGTTTGTTTAGCAAACGTTACAATCAACCATCAGAAAAACCGCCTGATATACTCAAGTTAAATTTAAAAAGTATCTAATTTCTCAAATCCTTACAAATTGTCGATGTTTACATTAGATAAATACAATTTATTGATACGGATAGAATTATCAAGTCATTCCTTATTTTGAAATAATTATTCATACAGGTTGTACTATTATTTTATGTAGTATGACTACCCTTCCTTTTTCCTAGTCCAGTGTTTTTCAACTAATGTTACCCATACCCCTGGTCATAGAAAAGGTACTTCAAACGGAGAGATAAAAATAAATCAAAACGTTCACCTTTCAAAATTTTTTTTATTTCGCGCAAAGCTACTCGAGGGCTATCTGCGCTAGCCGTCCCTAATTTAGCAGTGTAAGACTAGAGGGAAGGCAGCTAGTCATCACCGCTCACCACCAACTCTTGGGCTACTCTTTTACCAAAGAATAGTGGGATTGACCATCACTTTATAACGTCCCCCACAGCTGAAAGGGAGAGCATGTTTGGTGTGACTGGGATTCGAACCTGCGACCCTCGGATTACGAGTCTTAGCACGCTTGGCCATGCCGGGCTCCCTTTCAAAAGTAATGGGTACAATGAAATAATACAAATACACTACTGGCCAAAATCTTAAGGCCAATGAACATAAAGAAAAAATTTGCATTTTGCGTTGTTTGACTCAACTACTTATTTGAGTAGAGCTTCAAAAGATGAAAATAAGAAAAGGGAAAATAAAAATAAAAACCTTTTTAGCATTTTATTGGGAAAATGTGAACACTATGAAATTAGCCTAAATACTAGCTGGTCAAAAGTTTAAGACCAAACTGAAACGAAGCGTTAATCGGTAAATACGTGACAAAATTTAGTCATTTGTGTTCAAGCATTAGCGTTGTCAACATCTTCCACTGACATCTCTTGTGTTACAATGGGTAAAAACATGGCAAAGGCTAAAAAGTTAACAGAGTTTGAACGTGGCAGAATTGTCAAGCTGCAAAAGCTTGACTCTCAACGTGTCATCGTTGGTGAGATTGGGCGTAGTAAAACTGCTGTTGCAAATTTCTTAAAAAACCCAGATTAAGGCCCTTACCGTCGCAGAATGCAACTCAATAACAATAAGACAGCATCTACAAGAGAAGGGCTTTAAAATCCGTAAAAATTTTCAAAGGCCGCGCCTCCTTACACACCGCGAAACAGCTCGATTAAACTTTGTTGAGAAGCACCAAACATAGGACGTAGAAAAGTGGACGAAGGGTTTGTTTTCTGATGAGAAAAAAAAAACTTAGATGGTCCAGATGAGTTCCAACATTACTGGTACGATAAGGATATCCCACCGGAGACACTTGCTACACGACACAGTGGAGGAGGTTCCATCATGATCTGGGGTGCTTTCTCCTTCCATGGAACAATGGAGCTTCAGGTCGTACAAGGGCGTCAAACAGCAGCTGTCTACATTGGCATGTTGGAGAGAACATCATTATTGACTGAAGGCCCTCGCTTATGTGAAAATTACTGGATCTTTCAGCAGGACAACGCTGCAATCCACAATGCCTGCAGGGCAAACGACTTTTTCATGGCGAATAACGTGATTCTTTTGAACCATCCAGCGTGTTCGCTTGAACTGAATCCCATTGAAAATGTTTGGGGGTGGATGGGAAGGGAAGTCTATAGAAATGGACGTCAATTCCAAACAGTGCATGATCTTCGTGAAGCCATCTTCACCACTTGGAACAATATTCCAGCCAGCCTTCTGCAAACGCTTATATCGACCATGCCAAAGCGAATGTTTGCAGTTATTCGCAATGACGGCCGTGCAACTCATTACTGAGACCTATTGTTGGGCATTTCCTACCCTGTTTAGGAATCTCTTTTTGGTATGGTCTTAAACTTTTGACCAGCTAGTATTTAGGATAATTTCATAATGTTCAGATTTTCCCTATTAAATGTTATAAAACGTTTTTTTTTATTTTATTTTTCCTTTTCTTAACTTCATCTTTCGAATATCTACTCAAACGATTAATTATTACAACCAATTGATATAAAAAGTTAGAATGTTGTTTGCATTATCATATCTAATATAAAAATAGGTTTTTCTTACGTACACCTTTCAGAATAGATGGTGATGATTTTTGTTCACATTATAAGTATCTGCCAGTTGTTATCAACTAGTTTATTGTTTATGTTTTTGAAATATGAAATATAAATCTTTTGTTTCTTTACAGTGTCCCAAGGTAATTTTTCTGCAAATATATAGTTTCTTAGTGGTTTCAAAGTTAAATATTAACTTGTTCTGGAATAAGATTTTTTATATATTGGTGTAACAAAATTAGTGATCCAAGAAATATGAGAAATATGGATAGTCTTAATCGTTTTAATTAAAATAAATAAAAATTGCCTCAAGAACCTAACAATAGCTATAACAGTTAAAAACGCCCACATTTTAGTTATTAAACTCTATTTAATCTCAAGACTTGAAATGAAAACATTTAATTATTGCTGAGAACTGTATTTTCCTTTTTCTCTTAAAATGATGATAGCATTGTCGGAAATGACTTTTTCGAACTGTACAACATGAAAAGAAAAGAAATAAGTTTATGAATATGTAATATTACGATATAAAAATGATAAAAAGTAACAGTGTATGTGTTACAATAAAAACAAGAACAATTTTTCAGAAGAAATATGCAAGATAAATATACTGTAATAGAAAATGGTCAGAAAAGTTTAATCCAAACACACAACACGACCGTTTTAAAAACCGAATACTTTTATTATTTTATATGATATATTGAGAGTTTCGAAAAGTTTATAACGAAAATATTAAAAATCTAATACTTTTAGAAAAAGAGCAAACAATATTATAACTCTAAGTATGTTTGTGGCAGAAATTGATATCGTGAAACATGTTTTGAAAAATAAGGCAAACAATATTATAACCTTAAGTATATTTATAGCAGGAATTGACCTCGTGAAATATGTTTTGAAAAATAAGGCAAATAATATTATAGCTTTAAGTCTGTTTGTAGCAGGAATTTATATCGTGAAACTTTTAAAACATTATATTTTGTAAAGTATACGTAAACTGAGTTAATGGTTGTAAGAATCAAGGATCCATGGTTTCCATTCCACTTCATCAATGTAGACTCTGCCCTTTGAAATCATGGGTGGTTGTAAGGATGAAAACCTGATCTCACTATAAAATTAATCAAAGATAGCAAAAAAATAACCAGTGGATGTCATTAGTTTGCCCCTTTCCTCTAGTGTGTCTGCTCAAAATTAGTAGTGGGTGTGCGGATATAGCCCTTGTGTAAGTTTGCACAAAAATTCTGGAAACAACAACTTACTAACTGATTTATAAATCATGTTTAACGTTTAATACAGGAACTTTTGCTCATGAGCTATTGGCATTAGCTCAGTGATAAAATAAGTGTATTAATCTAACTCGTTGCTTGCATTTCTAGAAATCAAATGTGTTATCTAAACAAAACCTTGTGACTTGTTGTATAAATATTAATTCTATTGTATTACAACCACGTATTAAATATAAGCAAAACTCATCTACAATATTCTCCGGTTAGAGTATTTTTACTTTTTGCTTTGTTTTTACTAAACGTTTTTAAACCTTTAAGTATTTAAATATAAATTACTTTCACGACTGACAGAAATCATATACTGACCTAAATTCAGTGTTTCTCCCCTTCACATTTGAATAAAGACGAATTTGAGACATAATATGATATGTGTGGGTAATATCAGGTCATCCCATAAGTAATGTCCGAAATTTTAATACAGAAAGTGAATAATCATTTCTGTCTTTTGTACAATGTTTTAATCACTAAAATATGTAGTAGGACGTGCATAAAAATGTTCAGACAAATAAATGAAACTAACTCAACTTCACTTTTTGAAATCATTAATCAAATAAACCTTTATAAAGATGGATGTGTAACAGGAGCACATTAGGCATATTATGCTTTATGAGTTTTAAAAAAGGCAACAGTGCAGTAGAAACTACACGAAACATTCAAGATGTTTATGTTGATAAGTCTTTCAAATAAAAGAAAATGTCGAAAATGGTTTTAGAAGTTCAGATCAGGTGAGCACAGCTTTAGTAATGCGCAACGTTCAGGTCATTCTGTTGAGTATAATGATGACTTGTTGCTGGCTGCACTTGATGAAGATTGTGCTGTAACAGTTGAAGAACTAGCACAGAAGCTTAATTCAACCCATTCAATTGTTCACCGTCATCTACAACAGCTTGGAAAGGTGTCAAAACTTGGAAAATGGGTTCCTTATGATTTGACAGAAGCCAACCTTAGTGTAAGAGTGGACGTTTGCACTTTTCTGTGCTCTCGTGAACGTAATTCGCCTTTTTTGGACAGGTTAGTGACTGGAGATGTAAAATGGATATTATATAAAAATGTTAAACGTCCCAGACAATGGCTCAGTGCAGACAAACTAGCTAAAGCACTGCCCAAAATGGACCTCCATCCTAGGAAAGGCTTGCTAAGCGTTTCGTGGAATGTTGTTGATGTGATCCACTTTGAGTTGCTGCCACTCAATGTAACGATTACATCAAACTTTTTTTGTCAACAGTTGGAGCGTTTGAATGTTGCACTGAAAGAAAAGAGGCCTGCTTTGATTAATTGTAAAGGTGTTGTGTTACACCAAGATAACGCATACAGCAAAGATTGAATGGCTAGACTGGGAAAAACTTCCACATCCTCCTTATTCTCCAGACCTTGCTCCATCTGATTATCATCTATTCCGAAGTTTTCAGAACTATCTTGATGGAAAAAGTTTGGAACACACGTAGATGTCAAAACTACCCTCTCTACATACTTTTTCTCCAAACCTAAAGAATTTTAATAATGTGGCATCCAGAAGCTTGTGAATCATTTGCAGTAATTAAATAATAATAATAGAGCATACATTATTGATTAAATAACATTAAAAGCGTTTGAAATCCTTTCTCCTTTTCTGGACCTAAAATCGGACATCACTTAACGGATAACCTGATACGAAACTAATGAGAAACGAATAAGTAGGAATATGATTACTGGCTTATATTTACTATATAAATTTTCAGGTTTTGTTTCACATCATGTAATTTGATAATATATTATGAGACATTTAGGTGGGTACTTATTTTCCTACTAAGCGTCTTTCAAAATGTAACATTTTTTATTTGTATATTAATATTAACTTCCAATCAAAACAAGAACCTATTTAGAGTGAAACTAAACATAAATTTGGTGATTAGCACAGCTAATTAAATATATTTTTCTCACATTCTACCTTTGAACGATTAGAATGCAATGTTTTATGAGTTGCTATGTTTATTGTAGTTCTAAACTTCATTCAAGATCAGCGTGTCTGGAAACAGGTCTAGGGCATTACAGACGGAAAACAACAAGACGTTTCGAGAAGTTTACCTTAATTACAAGCTCTAAAGTGTTTTGTGGCAACATTGTTTCTCTGTTGTTATTACCTAATCTTGCTAAGGACTTGCAGCTTTAGTCACAACTACATATTAAATATTTAGCGATATAGTACTATAAATCAGAATTAGCATTAATTGAGAAATTGGTCGATTTATTTAAGAGTTTAGATATAATAAAAATGTAGAAAAGTCTGAACTACAAACTAAGATATTAAGGGATTAACGAATACAGATATTTTCAAAACACTTTTCTCGTTAGATTATGTATGATGTACAAAGAGAAACAATTCAACTTGCTATATAATATTTACTCGCAATATGTTTAAGTTTCAAATTCTGAAACTTTTAATAACCACTAACAATGATAACGAAGTATTAATTGGGTGAAGTTTCGTTCCACCAAGGAAGATCTGATTATGCATTATTTTCTAGATAAACCTGGTGTTACAACAGAGAGTACAACGATATCTCACAGGCATGAGTGAAACTTCATATAATGTTAAATTTCAAAATTGATTCTCATTGTTTACAATTATTACTACATTCGGAAGCTACAAAATAACTAACTTGTTATATACTAACTTGAACCCAATTTCAAACGTCTAACTATTATGCAAGTTAATTTACTTTCACCATACCTTCAAGGATTAATAAAATGTAACTGTATATTAGCTACATTTAGAGCTAAAGTGTTACATACCAACATAGCAAGATTTTGTATTAATTTAACAGCTAGACGTACTTTCATAACTACATAATTAACGAAGGAAGTTTAAGTTCCTATATTTATATATATATATATACACGTATACGCGATTTATGTTTCTGTAGAATATCATCCATCATCAAGGCACTTTCATAACACCTAGTATTCAAAACCCCAGGCAAAACGCTGAATGTTCTTCTACTTAGTTACGTAGCAGAATTTGCATAGATTGATTATTAATTCTGATTTTGCTAGAAGCATAATACTCGAATAATTATTAGAGTTAAAATTTGTATTGATTTACGTTTTTTTATTTTTTAGATAAAATTGGACTAACTTCCTTCATATTGTCTGTTTTCAATTAAAATTGTTAATGAATTTATAATTATTTTCAATTAGTTCAGTAAGACTTCCTGCAGTACGAGTTCGATCTTTTATTTTTCTGTCTGTTTGTTTGTTTGTCTCCTTTTATTTCGTATATATATATGGATTATTTGTTTAATTATTTTTTTACGAAATAACACAATGGGCTATCTCTGTTCTGCCCACCATGGGGATCAAGACTCCATTTCTAGCATTGTAAGTCCGCAGATACACCGCTGTACCACTAATGGGCATGTATATTTTATAATTACATGTAAAAATATTTTTAAAAAATTATAATACAGTTTTACACTATTTTGTTTTATTTCTGGGTGTTCTAAAGCTAATTTGTTAATAAAAAGCTAAAAAGTATGTATGTCTGGTTACAATTGTGTTCGGTGATACGTTTTCCGAGTTTCCACTGAATCTGTAAAAGAATAAAGTTGGAAACTGTGCATGCTTATATAAAATTCCAATTCTGAAAAGAAGAAACGCGACAATTCTAAAGTGAATTACGACGTTTAGAAGTAGTAGTTTAAAGGATAATTGATAACTACAAATGAAATCTTAAATTAAATAATTATAAAGGAAAATCATGCATTCAAGCAAACCACTAACATTTCGTATATCTACAAAAAAATTTTAAAACAAGTCTCTATTGCTAGAGCTTAATTATGACTGCACAATTACTCAACTGTGGCATTAAGTTAAGATATCTCTCTAAATAAACTAAGCGTTTAACCAGTGACATTCAGTGGCACTTGTTCAGTTAATACATTGAGTATCTCTAAGGGAAAATACAGATTACCAAGTATTACTTGCTGACGAGAAACTCACTTGAAGTAAAAATGTATTTCAAGATGGCTGGTATGGATGTTAAAACTTTTATTAAAGCAAAGTAGAGAACAACGTTTTGAGCTTCTTAGGTCATCTTCAGGTTAACAAAAACCTGAGTCCGCTATTTCTTTATCTAATTAGTAAATAATTATATCACAGTTTAATTAACTTTGCACGCTTTAAGATTAATTAATTATACTCAGTTTATTAACTGAATTTTTATATTGTATATTTTGTGAATGTCGAAACGTTGTTCTTTACTTTATTTTAATGAAAGTTTTAATACCCATACCAGCGGTCTTGAGGTACATTATTACCAAGTATTGTTTTTCTAAGCTTGACCGATGGTATTGTTTGAAGAATATTACTGATAGCAGGTAACGAGAATCGCACAGAGAACACTACTACCCGAAATGTGAATATCAGACTACAGAAACATCCTTCCAGGATTATCATGGTATACAGACAAGAAATCTAAGCAATTCTCAAAATGTTAATATCACAATATGTATAAAAGCCTTCAGGACTGTCCTGATATGTGCAGCAGATCCAGACACATTTGTCTGAGAATGTCAATACCAACGTACGTATGAATATTGGTGTTAATTAAGTTTTACGTTTTGAAAAAAAGTAAGTAATAAACGTAGCTTTTTCCATAGAGGTTCATCACTTACAAATTAGTTTTATTGAAGGTCCGAAACGGTTTCTAAAGCATGATTAGCAAGTATCAGATGTTTAAACTCAATTGAAGAGAAAGAGTATTTTTATCGTCAATACTTTCTTGAAAACACAAAGAAATTGTTCTTGTTTTGTCAGTGTCACTTTCAACTGTTCTGAAACATATTGTTATTATTGCTTGTTTTATGAAATTCGATCTTGGGACTCAAATAAGCCGTTTTGTTTATCGGAACTAGTAGGAAGAAGTACAATTTATTGTTTACAAATAGGAAGCACAGCCGAGTCTAACTTTCAAATAAACAAGTTCAACTATTCGACATTCAATACAAAATATACCATATGAAGAATAAATAGTATTATTATGAAGTAAAAAATAACTATAGCTAAAAAAAAAAAAAATCCACACAAGAAACTAATATCCTGAAACAAGCCACTATGACTTTCATATAGAAATAAGATTAAGAGAAGCGTATTCTATACATATAACACATTGCATTTATACACTACAATACTTCCCCATTTGTTTTCCGAAACCCATTGAGCAGGAAACGGCCATTGAGATGTGTAACAGCGTTAATATTATAGAGGAAATAAAAAAAATCTTACGTTATACTAATATAGTTTTTTTTGTGTGTGAGCTCATATTGCTAAAACGACTTTAATAACAGAGAGGGTCGGGAAGAAACCCGTTACTTCCCGCATGTAACTGGCAAGGCTATAGACATCCCTCTTGGAAAGGTAACAATTTAAGTGTATAAGACAAATGTGATTGTACCGCATTTTATCTGGACGTTAATGTTTTCTGTAAAACCTACAATAAGGTGATATATATATATATATATATATATATAGAAACAAGTTCTGAGAAAAACTCAATAACAAATCACTTAGTTATACTTCAACGTTTTTTTTCAACTAGAGGGATAATGAAACATTTCGGTTAAGCAGGTTATAGTGATTTTATTAAATCGCTTGATAACCGTTTTTTGGAAAAAACAACCCTTTTTTTTAACCATCGTCTTTAATGCTTCAGAATTTATTGACTGCTTTTTAAATTTCGAAACTAACTTTCTTGGAGCTCAGTAAAATATTGGAAAAGAAATTCATTAATATTTACATTGTTTTAATTTATTTGTTTACAATTACTTTACTGTATTTTATATTTACTTGAATTTGAAAAAAACCCTTGATAAGAAATATAGGTACAAAAAGTTGGTGAGACTGTATTGATAAGAAACATGTTTTGTTGATATCCTTCTAAAATAAACGACTAAGGTTTAACCACGAAAGTTAATGCTATTCAGTAGAGCCTTACAAATAAACAAACCTTAAAACTACTAGTCATTGTCCATAAACATCCTTTTTTACTTTCACTAATAATTTTTTTAGAATCTAGCTTGTCGTAACATATTTACTAATTATTATTTAGTAACTACACAATCGAAAAAAATCTTCAAATACGTAAATATAGACGATATTAAATACTTCTTACATTTTAGCAATTGTTTTAAAATTACTAATAATGTGTTCTCGAATATTGAATTAAACTGGACATTAGTTGCAGAAGAAACAAATGCATGCCACTCAAGATGTTTAACAAATAAAGAATGATATGACAAACTTTTTAGTCTCCAGGGTGAATACAGTTTACAGTTGTACAACAAGAAGGGCAAAAATAATCTGTCATAAAAAATAGAAATTTCAGTGGTAACTACAGTAAGCAAGTGATAACAGATGAAGCTTTTTGATATAAACTGCAGTACTAATAAAAAAAATTGACTATGTACGATTAGCCATTTATTATTACTCAGAATAAAAAAAAGAAATAATAAAAGTTACCAAAACGTAGCTATTAAATAGTTCAGCTGAGTGGTCAGGATAACAGATAGAAACTCGGTATGATTTACAAAAACTGTAAAACTTTCTCTGTTAAGACAACATAGAAAGCTGCAAACGTTGTATTTGTTTGTTTTTGAATTTCGCAAGAAGATACACAAGGGATATCTACGCCAGCCGTCCCTAATTTAGGAGTGTCAGACTAGAGGGAAGGCAGTTAATCATCACCACCCACCGCCAATTCTTGGGCTAGTGTGCTCTTCTACCAACCATTAATGGCCGTCACATTATAACCCCCCCCCTACGGCTAAAAAGGTAAGAATGTTTGGTGCGACGGGGAATTGAACGCGCTACCCTCAAATCACAAGTCAAACGCTTTAACCATGTGGCTAGCGGGGCCCGAACGTTGGACATTCAGTAAAGTTATACATTAACTGAATAATGCTTAAT
This sequence comes from Tachypleus tridentatus, assembly GCF_004210375.1. NCBI lineage: Eukaryota > Metazoa > Arthropoda > Merostomata > Xiphosura > Limulidae > Tachypleus > Tachypleus tridentatus. The sequence continues at coordinate 158,463,993 of NC_134837.1, read as the reverse complement.
AAGAACCTTTAATAAAATTGCAAGGTTAAAGACTTAACAATGTTAATATATTATTTACAAAACTCTTTAGCACTTATATGAAGAATAAAAGTCATATCGTCTTCTAAACTAGAGAACTTGTTTCAATGAATATCATGAAACATGTTTAACCTTTATGCTATCAGGAACTGGCTTTACATTTCTTCTTCGCCAAAATATATATTTTAACGACTAGATAAAAAAATATCTTTATTGACTAATTTGAACAAATGTTTTGTAAGGAAAAGTAAATGTCCATTCATAAGAGATACGTCTAAGAGTTTATTGTTTTTTTTCTGAGAACATAATACCTAAAGTTTAAAGGAAATTGCTTGAAAAATCTTATATAAAACCATTGACAACAAGTCACTAAACATAAAGCATATTCGAGAAATCTGTTGGGTTGTTTGAAGTTGAGCACAATGGGCTATCTGTGCTTTGCCCACCACAGATATCGAAACCCGGATTCTAATATTGTAAGTTCGCTGTGCCACTGGGAGGCTCGAGAAATCACTGGTATTGATGATTTCTAGTTGATAATAAAATTATTTGGATTTCTAAAGAAGCTGTGTCTTATGTTCATTCTAATGTATATTTAAAGTTTATATTATCAATAACTGGCTTCACGTTTTTTTCTCCACCAAAATATACCATTTGACGACCAGATAAAAATATCTTCATAGTTTACTTTGATCAAATATATTATTCGAAAAGTAAGTGCTCACTCATATATTATAAAGTAAGCGCTCAGTCATAAGACATATTTAAGTGTTTCTTGATTATTGTACTTGTTTTTTCTAATGAGAAACAGTACTTGAAGTTTAAACGAAATCGTATTTAAACCCCTACACGAAACTGTTGAGAAGTCACTAGACATAAAACAAATGATACTGACTAGGTGATAGCTGAATTATTGGACAGCTTTTTACCCAATATTCCTTTGAAGTTTTCAAGAATACGTAAATTGTGTTCATTCTAAAAATCATAGTAACTTCAGTTCATTCTTTTAATCTTTCGCCATCTGTTAGAGAGTTAAGAGAATATTAAAAGAACGTCTAGCAGATGCTAATACAATAATGCAGTACTGCTATGGGTATATTTCTAAAATATATATGTTTACCATAGCTCTTTCTGAGGAAGGATACTTGAAGAGACAGATTGATAAATGACACAGAGCCGCCATATTTTGAAGAACGGAGTAAAGAATTTAGGAAATCAGCATGTTCTGAAACTACACACTTAGGCAAGTCAGAGAAAACAACTGTGCATATCTCCTGGCACTGTTAACAAAACAGCAAACAACATTCTTCAGTTGGTGAAGGCTCTTAAGTAAAGACTACACCTTCAACCAAGATTTAGAAATCAATAGCTGTTTCTCTGAGAAACATTATCAAACAATGAAATAACAGTATTCTCAATGGCTTAGGGATTTCTCAAGTTTCCAGCCGCAGCTTGGTGACTGGTGACTTTGGCTCTTCTTATATGCAGCCCTAAAAGCTGTTGACCATGTATAATAGAAAGTACGTTAAGAGTTTTTTTTCTTTCAAGATTAGTGGACCAAATTAACCTGGCCATCCTTCACAGAAGCCTATCATTCTGTAATTTTTAATGTACGGCAATAGTGTGTAATGATGGCTATAAACTTGGATAGGATGACAACGAAGGAATTCATTCCGAAAAAAGTAATCATGGGATCTGAAACGTCCTCTCATACAGTTTGATTAACACCAATATTTAATAACAAAAGCACGTATTTTTTCTGTCCTTAATACTTGAAAAGCACGTCAGATTACAAAATAAGGTAATCACACACACATACACAATGTTTCTACAGTTTAAGCGCTTTTAGGAAGTTGACCGTGAAGAAGAAAGGTTGTTATTCCGACAGGACTTGACTTCGTTAATTTTGACAACTCTTTCAAGAGGTTATCTTTCTCTTTAGTATTGAAGTATCGTAAGCACTTCTTTGACGTATAAGTGGATTAATTGACTTGAGAACCCTTTGTCTTACGGAGCAACAGTTTATTAAGTGAGAAATAGCGATTCATTTAAATATAATTTCCACCATTTTGAGCTTACATATGAAACGCTTGTTGTTTTGTTATCAGTACAGCAATAAGATACAGTTTTCTCTAAAGAATTGAAGTCGGCCTTTACTTTCTTCAGATAGGCATTGCACTTCATTAACTTCTAAAATCAACTAATTCTATTCTGCCTAAAGTTCTACTGAAACAACATGTAATCTCTTCTTACTTTAAAAGTCCTACCTTCTTCTTACTTGCTCTATCTTGACACTGGACTTTATTCTTGTTTCATTTAATTTGATATTCGTTATTTTTTCCGAGCTCATATTTGACCTAAACATAAATTATTGTATTGAAATTTTGATCTTATACACGAAGGACTATTACAGTAACAGTACCTTCTCACGTTTTTCATATTACATAGCAAAGCTAATGTGTTTTTGAAAAATATTAATAAAAGTATATAAAATACGTTTATGCTTTGGCTTCACTTATAACAGAGGCCAAAACTGCTCACTTTTTTATAAATTGGTTGGTTCGTTTTGTTTGTTTACACCACTGCCTTGTTTGCGTACATTGACAGTACTTTTGTAAGTTGCTGACAGACTTCCATCTGGACGAGATTTCCAACTTTTGTCTTTACAACCAAATAAGGCCATAAAATTTTCTCGAAATTTGGAGTTCATGAAACAGTACGTGATTGGATTACAACAAGAAGACGTGTAAGCCAGTAAATGGAAGAAGGAGATACCGTAGTAACCAAGTCCTCGGTAAACGATGACAGGATCGAAGAGAGTGATGGTATTAAGCACATAAATTGGTGTCCAGCAAAGAAAAAATTCCAAGACGACTACGAACAACATTTTGATTACTCGTTTCTTCTGTGCAAGTGATCTGTCTGTGTTAGTGACAGTCTGCACTGGTATGACGTCTGTTTCTCGACTAATTTGGTTTTCAGTGGTTAATACGCAACTGGATGAACATGGAGAGTTAGGGTTGGATCTCACGAGGATACTGCGTAAGACATTTGGACCTGAAGACTGGCGATCTTTTTTAGTTGTAGTTTCTACGAAGAAAGTATAAATTGAATAAAACCATCGAATTATATATATGTATATATATTATAAACTGGCAATTTGAAATTATAGAAATTTTCACCGACTTTGTATTTACAAATTATAATATTTATAAATATTAATATCATAGCATTACAACAACTTGTTTTAGGTTTTCTTTTAATTTTGTTTAAATGGCTCAATAATTGATTTTAAAATGAGGATCAAGTGATATAATTACAGGTTAAACTTAAAAGGTTTTAAAATCATTTGTAGACCGCAATCTACATTTTGTGCTAATTGAACTAATCAAATCAAATTTAATCGATTTCAACACATTAAAATTAGTTGTAACTACAGTACGATAACAATAACCTTGAGTGAATGAAACTTCTGGATGCATAGCTCTCCACAAGGTAGCGGTGATGAGAGAATAGGTAACCACCATAATGAACAGAGGCACCACCAGAAGGAGAATGTCAAGTAATATATTAAAAAGCCGTTCAGCTGTGATAGATGGCCAACTCTCTCGACATTTGTATTTATCTAATAAAGAAAAATAATATAAAAATATTAAAAAAATATTCTCTGCCAGGCTAAATTATTTCACAAATTTGCTAAAACAACTAAAGTATTATTTCTTTATATTAAAAAAATAATATTATATTCCTTTGGTATTCATGCATGTCTGCACCACCGTAGTGGCACATCAGGACTCCCACCGCTAAAAACAGGATTTCGGTACTCGCGGTGAGCATAGCACAGATATCTCATTGTGTAGCTCTGTGCTTAATTCCAAACAAACAATCATACTTACCTTATTTCGAATACAAAAAATAAAGTGTTTATTGAAGTGAATTTCGGTCTTTTCCATGTATACGTGATATTATTTTGGTAATTAAAACTGATACAATTTTCTTTTATTTAGATAATAAGTCGTCTTTACGACCTAAACTTTCATTTCTTTAGCTAGCAGAAACTATATTTTTCTTGTAAGTGATTGCCTTACGAATAAAAAAATAAAATAATAATTTTAAACAGTTGTTGTTAGTTACAAGTTTACTTAAAGAAGCTTCTGCATCCTTCCCACCGTGGGTGTCGGAACAACAGCTTTATGTATTAACAATATTAACTTGGGGATAGCGTGAGCTACAAGCTTAGAACAAAAATAAAAGTGAACTTTGGTCACTGCATAATTAAACGAGTAATACGTAAGGATGAACGTCTGCGTGCTTGCGTGGAACGGTTTTTAAAGTCCATTAATCCATGCAAAAATTAGAAATAGTGAAGTAAGAACGACCACATTATAAATGTGGAGAACTTTTCTAAAATGTTATTAAATTATGTAAAAATGAGAATTCGCAGTAAGGAAGTAGGGATGAAGCCACCATATGGGTAAAGGAGGTATAGATAGCAATGGAAAGAATACTAGGGAAATGGATTTGTCGTTTTTCAAGGCTTCATGGCAGAGTGTTTACGTGTTAAAGTTTTGTATATGTCCACAGTCATTTCGAGCACCGGTATTGTTACTCTGGGAGCTTTAACACTGTCTTCAATACCCAGGTTTTAAAAGTATCACTAGATCTGGTGTCTCTTACTGAATAAGTCGATTGGTTTTTAATTTTCTTAAACGACCATTTGATTCAAAGAGTCTTTTGTACTGAAGGTGTTCGTGGGTATCAATTGTGGAATAGGTTTAACCTCACAGACGCCCCATAGGACCATCACATTCGTTCCAAACTCTGTGTACCTAATCTCATATGTGAGTCGTCTAGGAAGGTCACTTAACTGTTTTAATTATTTAAGTACACAGTAATTCCTTTACATGATACGGAATTTTTGTATGCAGATACAAAATAACATAACCATGGAAGTGGTTTGTACGCCACGACTTTTTCTTCCCTAGTAGTTATTTAAATATATTGTTGTTACACTGTCACTTATAAAGATTAGAATCCATTGCTTCATTACTTGGATACATTCCCTGTCGGAAATATTTTCGTCCGTAAACCATCAGTAACTCCTGATGTTCAATGCAATGAGCTGTATATAATATAACCTGAAGATGTCGCTGTTATTCTCGGGGACTGCTAGTCGAATGCGATTTCATCCGGAGTATAATTTCTGAAAGAATGACATGTAACTGTTTTCTGTTTGGATACTCGAATATTTCTAAACAGATAGATACATTGGTTTCTTTTCATAGGTCTGTATATTTTCATAATTGTACGTTAATTTTTAGTGCTTTAAATTAAAAACAACCGTAAACGATGTATGTAATAGTAAATTAGGGTAGTTTAAGTATCTACAGTAATAAAAAGTAGCAGCTGAATGTCTGATAGTGTAGATCCACCTATTTAGATTAGAAAAGATAGGACTGTTAATGCACGAAGGTATTGTGCTAATGGCATTAAAAGGGCACGGACGCATCAACAACATAAAAAAAGAAAAAAAAACTTTTTTAAGTATCGTAAGCAAGCCTTCTTCTGGGGGAAGGGAGAATGATAGTGGAGACTGCGGGTTGCCTGTGGTATATACAGGTAATAATCCATAAGAAGTAAAGATATCTTTAATTCCTATCCAGTTTGTCTTATAAACATTTTTATGATTTGAAACTAAACATTGATTTATTGCGTATTAATGATTAATAGCATCCCAGAATGTATTGTTTTTCTATTGTACTAGATAACACTATAAGTGTGTGTATCATTTATTTCAAGGCTGGAAACATATTTTTCGTAATAACTTGCAACAAGCAATACGTGTGTGCTTTCGAAATTGTTAACAGTTTTTATGACAGAGAAAAATAAAGAGCATTAAATATTCAGACAGCTGCATCAATTGTAAAACTTAACATACAAATATTCATGCAGCTGCATCAATTGTAAAACTTAACATACATTTTTTTCTTTCTTTTTCAACTTATATATGTGATCATTTTTTTCCAAGTGTTAGTTATCTCTTGGTTAAATAACTGTAAAAGGTGTTTTAGAAATGAAATGATAATTCAGTACAACTGTATTAAGCAATACATTGTTCCAAACTTCCTTCGCAGCGTAACCCAGCATGGTCAGGTGGTTAGGGCGCTCGATTTGTAATCCTCACGTTACGGGTTCGAATACCCGTCACACTAAACATGTTCACCCTTTCAGCCGTGGGAGCGTTATAATGATACGGTCCATCCCACTACTCGTTGGTAAAAGAATAGCTCAAAAGTTGACGGTGAGTAGTGATAACGAACTGTCTCAGCTCTAGCCTTTTGTAAATAATACTACTTGTTTTGTGTACATATATTTTACACTCATTACAGTACAATTATATTTTGTTTAATAGTGGTGGAATATTGTACGTTCCTGTTGTTGGGTTTGTAGCACACTTTCAGATTACAACATCATCTGCAAATTGCGAGCAAAAACGCGTGGCTTGGGTCGTTGATAAGGCATATCAGTGACATACTGGATAAACAAGGCTGAGTTAAGTATTCTTTCCTTGAGTAACACTCGCCTCCGGAGTGCATCACTCGTAGTAGGTACTCTCAACATTCAGTCTTATGTTTCTATCTTTTAGGAAATTACAAACACAGCAGATTATTTCTTTGGGGAGTCCAATTTGAACAGTTTTTATCTGAGTCCATTGTGCCATACTTTGTCGAATGCTTTTTTCAGCATCTTGGAAACATGCGACTGCACATTGGATTTTAATTAAAACCATGTATAATTCTTTCTGTTAATCTCATGAGGTAACCTCTTGTTTGTCTTGTTTTTCGGAAACCATTTTGTATTTCTAGTAGTACTGATTTAATTTCAAAGAACTTGTGAGTGTGTGTGGGTGTGTTTTCTTATAGCAAAACCATATCGGGCTATCTGCTGTGTCTACCGAGGAGAATCCAATCTGTGATTTCAGTGTTGTAAATTTTAGACTTACCGCTGTTCCAGCGAGGTAGATTTATGACTCTACTATTTATACTTTTTCAAGTAATTTTCATAGATTGCTTGTTAGTCTTATGGGTCTGATACTTTCCGCCTTATTCTCTGATTTTCTCTCCTCCTGGAACATAAGAAAATCAGCCTGTTTCCAAGCAATTGGTATTATCTTGTTTTTAGAAATAAGTTGTAGAAAGATATGAGATGTTCTAATTACATGTATCTCAGAGTGCCTTTCTTCAATAATATGTTTTGTTCTGGTTCTTTGTTTTTCAAAGTTTTTGTTTTCTCGTACTTCCGTTACTGTGGGTCTGATTAGTTGTTTTGTTGTGCAGTCGCGTCCACTACCATTGTTGTGTTATTGTGTTGGGTGTCCTTAGTCAAGTGTGGTGTATATAATTTATCATGAGTTGGGGTATAATTGCATCCTATGTTCATGAAATAGTTGTTCGTACTTGAGCTGTCTGGTGTTTTTAATGTTTCTTTGGAGTTTTTCTTTAAAGGTGTGTGCTTTCTGTTTATTATTGTGTTTGCTAGTTCACTATTGTGTTTAAGCGTAGGGTAGGTAGCTATAGCCGTTATCTTTGACTTTGTAGTTGTTTTTTATGTGGGACCAAAACTCTTTGAGATATAATTTTTAGTTTGTTTGTGTACAGAAGGTGTCCCATATTTTCTGAGTCTGGTAGTTAATGCCGTCTCTAATTTTTTTCCTGAGTATATTTGTTTGTAGGCCATCAGTTGTCACGTGCCATCTTAATCTTCATCATTCCTTTATTTTATTAATTACGTCAGTGTTTAGTTGCCACTTGATTTGAGTATTGTCTGTTGATATTTTTGGCACGCGTCTAACAGCTGTTTTTATGAAGCTGTTTGATATATCTGTTTATATCCAGGATGTTAGTGGTTGCTGTGATAGGTTCATGTTGAAAGAGCTTTATTAATGTCTTTTCATATTCCTCTCGCTTTATTTTTGTAGTTACATCTTTCTGTGTGTTTTAGTTGATTTTGGTGCGGTAAGAGATCAAATTCACTTCATATTGGTAACTGGTCGCTGTATGAAGCTTTTGCTACTCTGAACATTAGAAAGTTGCTTATTAATACTGGTGAACACATACACAGGTTCTATTAAAGTATATTTACATACAGCCTTGTGCAAATTAATTGAAAGAAGACGGAAAATTACGATTTTTTCAATGTTTGCGTTTTATTTTCTGAGAATCCAAAATTACTCACAAATTAATACATGATATGACCGCCCTTATTTTTCGGAAGATCATTAATCCGCTTTGGCATCGAGTTCACGAGTTGACTGCAATCTTTATCTTTTGGATCGCGATACCACACCTCAATTATGGCTTCAATTAGCTTATCTTTCGTAGTACAGTCTTTTTCCCGAAGTTTTTCTTTACAAATCGCTCATAGATTTTTAATAGGATAAGTCCGAAGAGTTTCTAGGCCAGTCCAGCACCTTTATTCGCGTTGTACTCAGAAAATTCTTCACAAGTTTCGGAGCTAGATCTTGCTGAAAAATGCCAGATTCATTTGGAAATCTTTTCCAATTCTGAAACAACTCTTCTCTGCAAAACTTCAATGTACTGTGGTCCTCGCATCATACCTTTTACGATATGTAAGCCTCCGACGCCATCGTAGCTGAAAAAGCCCCAAAACATCTTCTTCAAGGGATGTTTTACAAACTGATGTGAGATTCTCGAAGTTTCTCACCTGGAGATCTGTGAACATGCAGACTTCTTTGACCCTGTACGAAGAAATGAGTCTCGTCACTGAATAACACCTTCCTCCATTGTTCTTGCGTCCAGTTCTTGTATTTCAGACCTCATTGATACCGTTTTTTTTCATTGAGTTGGTAAGAAGTTGTTTTTTGACTGGTCTCCTTGCCCTTCTAACGCAATTTCGAATGACGTAATATTACTCAAATTTCGTCATATATACCAAAAATAGATCAACCGTACTGAAAAACACAGCTAATGACGCCGTCTGTGTGAAAAAATGACTATTAAAGGAAATCAGTGAGTCCAGTGAGCCTACACCGGCCACCATGCTGAAATATTGTAAAATGACCATTTGTTTCAATTAATTTGCACAAGGGTGTATGTATTTTGTTTAATTAAATCTGTTGAAATGAAGAACAGACAAAATATTATAACCAATATTATTATTGAAAGATTCATGGAAGTAGAGTACGCAATACGCTAGCTCCTGTCAATATTTGTTTATTCGGGATCGTGGTTATTTTAACTTCGTTAGTAAGATCAATATAACAAAAAATTAAGACCATAAAGATGTCTAGACATGTTGCTTTGTGATTATGTTTCGCTTTTTCATATTCTCTACCACTTATATAAATAGTATTATTAGATTACACCTTACGAAGAAGTAGTAATTCTTAATGATATAAACAATGAAGTTAAATAATGTGTTTCTTGAAGCTGACAATCAGATCGAAATCTTAGAATTAATTTCGCTAAAATGATTGTCAGTCGTCGAGGTCACCAAATTAACATATTATGTGTGACCTCTGAGGACTGTCGTTATTAGTAACTACTGTTTTTTTCACAATATATTTGTTAACATATAAAATAAGTAACTGATTAAATGCTTCACATAAGGTAAATAAACAACATATATTATTCATTTCTAAACATGCATGTGAACATATTAAAGTATTGCATCATCTAACATAAACATGAAGATTTTGAGCTCAACATGATGCGATTTGTTTTTACTCGTAATACACCGATAATGGAAATACAATTGTTTCTTAGCTGACGAAGGTTTTCAATATTAAAATCTCTCTATTAAACGCTATGCGTTTAAATGTCAACTGAGAAGTAAGTATATTAATTTAACGTGTAAAACAAGTTTAGCAAATATTGTATCGTTAAGTTCATTTTGTTTACATTAGCTTTAAGCACACATAACAACAATCTAGGATACACATTTTTACTTAAAAGAGAAAATATACAGTTTTACTATGTATTGAAATAAACTGGTTACGAAATCAAGCCCAAAAGTTACCGTGCAGGGCTGCATATCAAAATGTCTAAGATTCGAGCCGTGACATGACAAAGAACACGTTTGTCATTTAAGCTTTGAGGGCTTTATAACTCTATGAGTTTGTTTTGTGAATTTCGCGTGAAGATATTCGAGGGTTATCTGCTTTAACTGTTTCCAACTTTGCAGCGATAAACTGAAGTGAAGACAGCTAGTCAAGACTACCCACCGCCAACTCTTTAGTTACTCTTTACGAATAGTAGGATTGATCGTTACATTATAACGCCTCTAAGGCTGAAAAAGCGAGCATTTTCGGTGATAGGCTTAACTCTCCCGACTATCGACCTAACTTCCAAACTTTGCCAGACCCTATATAAGTGTGATACAAATCTCGCTACTTCATTAAGACTAGCCGCATAAGGTTGTTTTGTTTGTTCAAAAAATCGAACAAGAACACAATCAGCTGGCAGTGGTGGGGACCTCATGTTCACTGGTTGGCTTGTCCTTCACCTGGACGGTCGTATTCAGGATAAGTGACCTAACAGACTGGGGAGGATACTTCGACTGAGAATCTACAACTGATTATCTCTACAATGAGTGCATTTCAATTTGTTTATATAAGACTTACAACCACCTTTTATGTAGCACGTCATGTTCTTATGTAACGTATGTTCAATAAACACCATTGCCATAGATATACGTATACATATATGGACTCCATATATGTTTCAGACAACGCATATTTAAAAACAGTTGTTTAAGGTACATACACCAAAGATAAAATGAAAGTTATTGAGGCTCTATATGCAAGTTCTGAAAAGAAAGAGAAAATAGAGTTTGTGGTGATACACAGGGTCCAACATCCTCAATGCAGAGTTTCTAGCAAAGGCATAAGCTATAAGGATATAACACATCTTTTATCAAAAATGACACAGTAGATCTTGAGAAAAGATGTATTATATGCATATACCTCATATGCCTTTGTTATAAACTCTGCATTGAGGATGCTGAGCCCTGTGTATCATCACATACTCTATTTTCTCTTTCACTTCCGACTTGCGTATAGATCCTCAAGAATTTTCACTTTATCTTTAGTGTATGTATCTTAAACAAGTGTTTTTAAATATGCGTTGTCTGAAACATTTATATGCATTTCTACCACCCCTTGAAATTGCACCCCAATATTGCACTACATTATAGAAATGCATATAAATGTTTCAGACAACGCATATTTAAAAACAGTTTATTGAGGTTAATTTGGAACTGACATTCAAAATACTGTATATTCAGTTATTATAAAGAAATTTGAAGGTCATTAACATAGGAACTGATTACAACTGTGGGAAGATCGTATTTTAAATTATAGTATTGATCTTAGTGCTGAAAATGTGATATCTGAGACACAGCACTAAGATACTCTAGTCCACTGTGTGAAGGAATGATATAGCTCAAATTTACCTATTAGTTAAGAAAATACAGACAAAAATGAAAAATCTATGTAGAGATTTAAGCCTTATCAAGTCCAAATAGTATTTAGAAACAAAATATTCCCTCTTTAAAAAGTATCAGTAATCTATACTGAACTCTTTTCCTGCAGAAGGTGCCTTGAGTGATGGCTAGGAAATTGTTTGGTAATTGTTGAAACCACAAAAAGAGTTTTCACCATTTTCTCCAAAACTACTCTTTCAGAGCAAGTAAAAGCAATGGGTTTATGATTAGAAGGAATATCGGGATCTATTCCAAGCTTACAAAATTAATGGAAATAGTTTGATACCATAAATTGGTAGGATCTTCATTTATCAAATCAGTTTGAAAATGTTTAGCACGAAATTACTAGAGAGATGACTCAGAATCTCGTAATATCACCATCCAATCCAGGTGATGTCTTGCAAGACCACAGCAGAGCAATTTTGAGGACTAAAACACGAATCCACATGCCCATGTTTCAGATCTCGTAAATACAATGTTTCTGCCTTAAATATTACAAAACATATCGACAAGATACAAATGTGATGTTGTCGTATACGTTTCATATTTATTTATTTAATAAGATTGTGTTGTTGCTCCATTTAGTGGCTGTTTACTTGTTGGTAGGATGTGTATATTCCTTGGTTTTGATAATCTCCATTAAAAAGGAATGTCGTGTGAGCAACATTTTAAAATTGCTTTACCTTTAGAAGGAAAAAATCTAAGACACAAACATACGATTTACGCTCTGAAAGGTGTGGCATTATTAAATACTTGAAGTGTGTCTTAATGTTTATGGTTGAAGTAGTTTTTCAAGATATTTCCTTATTAATTTCAGGACATCATGTTAATTTTAATGTCCAAGGACGAGTTAGAACGATGAAAAAAGAATTGTATTACTTCCAGGGGATTACAAATGAAAAGTATAATTTTTGTTTCTTTTATTTTCTCAAAGGACAGTAATTTTAATGATAATATTAATTTGGTTTTGAATATACTAGACATAAGTAGAAACAAGTTAGCTTTACCTCCTGGTTGCAAATGCTTATATCATTTACATATATCAACACAATTCCTGTAACTGTACCTACTACGTAACTATCCCAAAAATAAAGTACTAAAACGTGCTATTGCATATCACGGTTCAAGATATACAAAATCACGTAGATTACATGTCTGTCTAAAACTTTTATTTAACTATAAAAGAAGTCATAATTCATGCCGTGAATTAAGAGAAAGAATTAACAGCTGTTTTCTTATATTATCGAAATTAGTAATTTAATTACTATAGCAATTGCATGTGTAGTTATAACAAAGCTACCGAGACTGTCTACCACTGTTCCTAACGTTGAGCTACTGATCAGTTGGACGGCAGTCTATCAACAGCATCCTACGAACTACTCACCATTCTTGGTAATAGATTTACTATAAAACACGGGAAAAATTTTGCGGCATTTCGTAAGTTCACACCTGTCTCACCGCAGCACCACCACAGGGCCAAACCAACCCTTGCAGACAGAACTTTATAATTAAATAATACATTCTTGTAAATATATTAGCTTGTGCGTTTTGTGGTTATTAAAATAATTTTAATGTTAAATATCACACATATATTTCGCCAACTATTTTCGTAATTATAAAGCTTTGTTTGATTCGATTTTTAAAACTCTTAATTTGTAGGATAAAAATTTAGTAATAATTGTTCATAGATAGATATGATTAGTTATATAAATCATAAAAGTTATTGCATGGTTTATAGGAGAGTTAAATCTCAATATATCGTAATAACAAATAATATAACTATTTTCAAATGTAACAAGTGAAAATATTATTATTTGTTATTAGTAAAAAAAAAGTAGCCACAAAACCTAAACATCACAGAAGAGTAAAAGTCTACAAAATTTTAAAATGTAGAAAAATATACCTGAAAACCCAAGAATACTAGAGATAAAGTCTGTCTAGAAATCTTCCAAAAATCACTGAATAAAAATCTAGTCGGGTATTCTGAAAGATTTCTTTCTTTTGAATTTCGCACAAAGCTACTCAAGGGCTATATGCGCTAGCCGTTCCTAATTTAGCAGTGCAAGACTAGAGGGAAGGCAACTAGTCATCAACACCCACAGCCAACTCTTGAGCCACACTCTTTTACCGAAGAATAGTAGATTGCCCGTCACAATATAACGCCCTCACAGCTGAAAGAGCGAGCATGTTTGGTGTGACAAGGATTCGAATCAGCGATCCTCAGATTACGAGCGGAGTGCCTTAACCACCTGACTATGCCAGTTCCATTATGAAATAATAATAATGTTAGCAAAATATAAATAATAATAACATTATAGCATCATGAGGGCAAAATACAAACACTTCCTAACATCGTTGTAAATTTAAAAATCTGTAATACTTCCTCTCATTTAATTTTAACTTTATTCATATTCTATATTTTCCTTCCGTTTTATTGAACTTAGTGCTGAACGAGCAATTTTTAAAGATTTCTGAAGAAAGGGCTTTTCCGTCATACTTGGGTGATATGACAACAAATGTCTTCCACTGAAGTTGTAACATTTGAAGGTTTGCTCTTAAAACTATTTTAGTGTTTTATGACACTAATTTTAGGCGCCATTTCGCTTTATCAATAATTAATCTCTCAATTGGGAGTAGTTATACAAACAGTGAATAAAATAAATCAAAAGCTGTAATAAAAACGCTACTAACAGAATAGCTCTAAAAGGCTTGACTTAATGTTAGGACTATTTTATTGATTATTAAAAAAATGTTAACTGAGGCACTGGGCCTAACAAATCATGTGGAAGTTTGATACAAACTATCTAAGTATAAAAGAAAAAGATAATGCTGAAGTGGAAAAGTTCAAGATAAGAACCTATGGTTTTTAAACCACAAATAAACATATGAATCAAACAGCACACGTCATATCAAAATGTTTGTTTTAGTGAAAGACAACACAATGGGCTATTAGAGTTTGGTCTATAGTGATGATCAATGCACTGGTTTCAGCATTATAAGCCATCAAGGGTATTATTAAACCATAGAGAAATTCTAATGAATGGAAGATCTGAAATATATGTCGGTTATGTGAAAAGCTGTAACACATTATATGATAAAATGTATTTTGAAACAAACATTTGCAGATACGTGAGATAAAAAAACCGTAACCGTTAAACAGAAAATGACCAAAAGTAACGAAAGAATCATTACCACGCAATGAAGCTTTCAAAGTTGTTTTAAGATAATGTACTCAACCCTCTGTATCTATACGTGTATTATATACACGTCAATGGACAATTCTATTGTGAATCATAAATCATGTTCAGAAGAATATTATTTTAGAAAATTATGAATACAAATTAATGTGAAAGTAATCACTATTTTAAAGAATATTAATGATCTGCTATTTTTATTTCTTGATTGCTAGGTTTTTTACTTTCAGAATCTATTTTGAATTAGAGAAATTAATTATTTTGAAGAATGATTGTTGAAATTAAGTTTAAGAATAAATAATAGCACAAAATACAGTGGTTGAAATAGGAGATAAACTATCTAAAACGGAAAAGTTATATTATGAGAGATTTATGATAAAATCAGGTTTTCAGTATGTATTGTGAAAATAACTTGAAAGTTTAGTTTGAATCACGTATAACTAAGTCTAATTAAACAAGCAATAATATTTACACACTCAGATAAATATATAACATTAGTATTATGACTTACCACTCTCCTTAATAGGTTGCAATTCACTCAGTACCGCAACAGGTAGCATATAAATCAAAGAACCCGCCCATATAATCAAAATCATCCTCTTAGCATGGGAGAAAGTTTGCCATTCTCGTGATTTCAATGGGTGACAGATGGCATAATATCGTTCAACTGACATGGCGACCAATGTCCAAGCACTGACACTAACGGAGACAGCTGTAATAATTGATTTATAAGAAATTAAAGGATGACAGTTAAATTTAATGTTTCAAACAAATCTGGAAAAAAAATTAAAGTAAACGTTAAAACGTTTCACCAAAATATATATTTTTAGAAGAAGCTTCAAAAGTAGAATGTTGGCACATTCTTTGTGATAAATCGTAAATAAACTCGTATTTTTTTGACTTGTAGTTTTATAATAAATATTTAAGTATACTTTTTAGCTTTATGAATTTACTTATATATATTAATGATAGCATATTGGACTATGATGAAACATGCATTTTTTTAATGAGAAATATTAATGGAACTTGTAGTAGATGTTCAAATGCAGTTGATAGAAATGAAATATTAAGCCAGACGCATAATTATTTGGAATTTTATATTTAGAATGAACAAAGTAGGTTTAAAATGTTAGTGAATCCCCAAAGTAAGATTAATAAAGTTGTATTTTTCAAGTGACCCCATTTAAACTTACGACTAATTGCTGCACGCTTGACAATATAATTTTACTGAGCAGGGAGCATAATTTGTTATTATGAATTACGATGAACTTAGCGAGATAAAAGAAATGTACACTAACTTTTACAAGTATAAGTTGTATTAAAAACCTTATCTACTAAACTTAATTAAACAAGTGGTATTATGAACATAATGTATAAACGTTGTATAAAAAGTAATTTAGGTGAGACAGTCTGGTATTTCATCATCTTAAATATTTCATAAATAGTACATCTAATTTTTGAAATTGTATTTACTAAGTATTTCAGTGTCTGTAATACTTATTAATTCTGCGATTTTACTTAACTTTGGCTCCTCAATGGTAAAGCGGTATGTCTGTGGACATATACAGGTAGAAACCGGGTTTCGATACATCTGGTGGGCAGAACACAGGTAACCCATTGTGTAACTTTGAGTTTAATTACAAACAAAAAAACACGTAATGTTGTGAACAAATGATTCAATATGTGTGACAATAGTTTTACTTAGTGTTTGTGAATTTGCTTACATACGTTGATTATCATGGAATATCGCTGATACACATTCAGTGTTTCGTATCACTACGCCAAGTGAAAGAACAAGCGGACTATGTTTGCTGATTTTTAAATTCGTGTGTGTTTGTGTGTTTTTTTATGTGGACATCAAACCCTTTATTTTAGCGTTGAAACCGGTATAGTCATACTGCTTTGGGTTTATGCAGCAAACATATGATAGTACAATGTATTATAATAATGAATGTTGTTTAGTACAATGTATTATAATCAAGTTGTTTAACTTTGTTTTCATAGAATATTTCTGCCATATTACACTTTGAATGTTATAGTCACACATAGCAGTCCGGCATGGCCAGGTGTTTAGAGCAATCAACTAGTAATCTGAGGTTCGAATCCTCGTCACACCAAACATGCTCGTCCTTTCAGCAGTGGGGGCGTTAAACTGTAACGGTCAATACCACTATTCGTTGGTAAGATAGTAGCCCAAGATTTGGCGGTTGATGATTATGACTAGCTGCCTTCCCTTTAGTCTTACCAGTGCAAATAACCCCTCTTGTAGCTTTGTGCGAAATTCAAAACAATCTAAGCTACTTATTAAGGCCCACCGCTAGTACAGCGGTAAGTCTACGGACATACAATGCTATAAGCAGGGGTTCGATTTCTCTCGGTCGGCTCAGCAGATAGCCCGATGTTGCTTTGCTATAAAACACACACACACACACTCTTATTAAGAGGTCGACATACTATCAACTGTGATGAGTCAGACTACAATGTACAATACGGTTGAACTGTTCACACCATTTAGTGATTGTTGAGTTCTCTGTTATTTAGAGTAAATGACATTATATAGAAGCGGAAAGAACTTCTATTTGTAGTAGTTCACTTAATGCTCATAATGAAAATATCTACATAAAGGTAAGAATATAATTTTCTACAATAGTAATGATTAAACAAAGTAATTCACACAAATAACTTTAAAATAAACTTCAGTGTAATAAATCAATCTATGAAGGTAAACATGAAAATTATTGTGTACCAGCTGGGGTATCAGTATCCTGGACGGAAGTTATGTAAATTCATAATTAATGAAAGGTTATCTTAGGGTATGAAAAGTTGTTTTCTTTATATATAATTAAAAAGGTACAGAAAACAACAAAACACAAAATGTGAAACTGTAAATTTGAATGTATCTCCTCATGGACCCAACAAACCTTTATGCGAATGTATTATGTAATGCATTATGAAGTTGTTAGGAGGCAGTGTATGTTAAAGAGGCCATTCGAATAGTTTAATATGCGCAGGTCCAGTATTGAATAATTAAGTTGTTCATCAGCTCCCTTAATATATTTCATGTCATATTTTTGTTTCAGTAGTGCAGTGTTTTTCTCCCCTTTTCTTCAGAGGAACAGTTCATATAATTAAGTTCACAGTTGTTCGCTTCATATATGTACACTGATTTACACTTGATGATTCTAAAAACGATGTTGAGTTTTATGAAGTAACGATGATCTTCTTCCAGATTTACACACGAGCATGATGATGATGATGACATATGAGGTGATGATAAAACATTTGGATCACGATAACTCTCGTGGCTTGAGTTATGGGGTTCGTATGATACCGTATCTTTAATGTGAATGTAGCTGTGATCTGTTTGTTTTGCACTATTAGACTCTCAGTGGTTTGATTTCCCTCGATGGATTCAGCAGATAGCCCAGTGTGGATTTGCCAAAAGAAAACACACACACTATTAGACTCTAGTCGTTTAACTTTATTCCCTGTGTTTGTTGTGAAGTCCCTTCTGATCTGTCCCTGCCTTGTTGTGGTTTACTAGTTTATGTCGTCAGATGCACATCAGCTGTTGATAATTTGCTGAATATCATAATTCTCTAGAAGATTCTTCTCCATGTCATATCATCTCATGTAATAGGGGAGTTTCTCATGAGATCCGAGGTTCCTGACAACAAAGTGATTACTATATATCCAAATGTTGTCTGTCTCCCTATCATATCATCTCATGTTATAGGGGAGTTTCTCATAGGTCCAAGGATCCCAAGAACAAAGTAATTACTACACACCCAAGTGTTCTCTGTTATTGTAAAAGTAGAACACTTTATTAATCTTCGTCATAGAGGTCTCAACATACGAGGACATGCACCCCACCTTAATTTCTTCACGTGTTATTTCACAATTTAGTCCGGAAAGGAATACAAAAATGAATTCACCATTGATAGTATCAATATTATGTATATATATTCAGAAACTTTCTACTCCTAAGTAAAAGTATATATTTACAATCTCTTCCGATGCCAATATCGTGCCATGAATATGGTGTTATTTTCTTTAGTAATATATCATGCTAGTAAAGAAACTGTAAAGCAAAATTACCGATCTCTGATAGTACGTGGGAACATTGTCACTAACAAAATGAAGAAAGAAACGTAAACAATAAGCTTTTTTTGCTAGGTACCTCTGGTCGTTGTTGCAGTTACTCAAGGCACAGTAATCTCTATCACCCATTGTTATACTGATATTATATCGTCAGCGCTCCAACTCCAAGTGCTTTTGTTTTGCCCTTTAAAAATCCCACAATGCACTTCTTCCCTCCAATATGTGGCCCGGCACGGTCAAGTATGTTAAGACGTTCCACTCGTAATCCGAGGGTCGCGGGTTCGAATCCCGGTCGCACCAAACATGCTCGCCCTTACAGCCGTGAGGGCTTTATAATGTGACGGTCAATCCCACTATTCGTTGGTGAAAGAGTAGCCCAACAGTTGGCGGTGGGTAATGATAACTAGCTGCCTTCTCTCTATTCTTATACTGCTAAATTAGGGACGGCTAGCGCTGATAGCCTTCGAGTAGCTTTGCGCGAAATTCAAAAACAAACAAACCGTCCAATACAGCACAACCCGTATCTTAGGTTATCACATAATAGTTATGTAAACCTCAGATTTATATGTTACGTGAAAGTTATCTAACCCTCAGGCTTTGACATAATTCGTATATTACATATTATTTACGTAACCTCCAGGTGTTGATATAACTTATGTATTACGTAATAACAACGTAATCACAGGCGGCGTCCTCTGATCTCCACTTAACTACCAATCCCCACTGAGGCGGTATCCTTTGAGCAATGAACAACCTCAATAACTACTTATGTGAATTTGTATATAGCAAAAGACAAGACGATAATATCTGTTCAAGGAATGTTTGGGTATTTGTTCATAGCTTAGGGTGCTTTAATCAATGTAATCACACTTTTCTTTATTACTTTCACATTCAGTTCATCGTCAAGATTTTTGTTTTGTTGATTCTTGAAACAGTCTATACTATTTGGATAATCATGTATTATGGATGAGTTCGAATTTATGTCATTATATGGCTTACCTTCCTTAGAACTGGATATATCATTCATCAAGACAACAACGACATTTAAGAGGTATCTGTTGTAATAAATTTACTGTTATACATTTATTTTAATCTCTTTGTTTCTTTCAGTTTAATATATATTTAGAAATGCATGTTACGTACATTGTTAAATGTGTATTGCAAAAGACTCGCCTATTGTCTAAATTTCTAGAAGATTCTTGACATAAAAATTAACAATGTACTATCTGTGTACGCAAAATACTATTGATTACTCTGATAATGGCCAGCGTATTTTTTAAGAATCTCGCCTAATAAGTATAAAAGGTACTCATCGCAACACTTGAGGAAGCAGTTTTAATATTGTTGGTTTGTTACAGTCAATATACTGTAAACCTCGGAAGCTATAATTGTGATAAATGCTTATTAATGAAAAAAAAAACACTAGAAATATTTGAACAGAAACGTTTATAGATTTAGAGCATTACAAACCGTTCAATTTAAGAGAATTAAGTTTTGAAGCAGTATTTCTAAAAACATATTAAATGTCTTTCTCAGTGTAAAGAAAGCTTTTAAACCACGTAAGGCCAGCTCAGAATATGTATCAACATAGAATTAATTCGCTCTCCGTGAACCGCCGACAAAGTATTGTTTTTTATTTTGTAAAACTTTTGTGTATAAAGATTTATTTCCATTAACCGTTTATGATAACTGTTATTATACATTATATTGTTGTTTATATATTAAAATATATTCGTCTAAGGAATAAAATTGTGTGTGTCAATCTTGTTGGTAAATATAATAAATTTGTTATATATCAACGTTCAACTAGTTTCCAAAATCCGATTAAAATTTTTGGCTCTTTGAAATCATAATATCTAACGTACCTAACATAATAAATCGGAGACATGACCGGTATAAATTATAATACTTCACATTGTTTACAATATCAATGCCAAATTAAACATAGAAATATCTTCGTATTATTCAGAGGTATAAGAAAACAATGATCGAGCAACAAGGAAAGATGGTTGTTTGTATGTTAATATATTTTTGGATAAAACTCACCGCGGGTAATTAAATGCTGGAAAAGATTAATAGTATAATGGAAAATTTACAATCATGCTACATTCTACTATGTACGTTACAATAACAGTCGAATTAATCGTTGAAAGCATCTATTACAATGTGAAAGTAACACTATGTAAAACAAATTTTGTTCCTGGATAAAATGTGTTATTTCTTAATTGGTTATGTTATAAAAGTGCAGAAAATGACCATTATTCCCTTCAAACTTTGCTGTTGTGATCTGGATAATGGAATTTAGAAAATAACCTATTTTCTATGTAAAAGCGGGCAAATTTGTACATTTTCATTCAGATAAGGTCTGAATAAAACAACATATAAATCAAAATTTACATGTATTTATACTAAAGTTATATAAAAATGAACATAAATATTTAAAAATGAGTAGTTTTTCGAGATTTGCGACTGTAATATAAATAAGTTTCACGTATCAGCCCCCAAATATAGTCTCCCATCATGTTTTCGTTATACGCTCGCAGGTCACAAAAGCAAAGTTTGAAGAGAAAAATAGGTCTTTTCCACTTACTTAGGCATAAGGGTCATTCCATGTCAAATCATCCAGATTTTGGAAAATTTTTCAGGTGACCCCCTCAGAATGCCTTGAAAAAATTCACATGTGCTCATCTACCCATATAATGAAAAATTGCCAAAGATTAGATCAATATCTCTAATAGTTTCTGATTTACAGCCCTGTAAAATTTAGTTTATATTTTTTTATATATTATATAAATATATTTTATATTTTTGGCGAATTCATTTTCGGGCACATTTAACTGCTTAAAGCTACAAGAGTAATGGCGGTAGAAGGATGAAATTTGCTACACTGACTGAATTAATCTCACAGAATTCAAAAATGGTCTCAAACCAAGTTTATCTTTCTTAGGATTTGCATAGTGAGGCTGTAAAATTACCTGAAAACCCAAAATCGTAAAAAAACATTGGTTTGTTTAATAAGCCATAGTTCTAAGACTTAATATGATACAAAGCTGAATGTTGTTTTCAAAGTTTCTATAACATATTAGACGATAAATCAGCAATTGTTGAAATTAAGTCTATTAGATCTCCTGTAAAAAAATTTAGTTGCATGCAACTTTTTATGACATTGCTAAAAATAGCCCTACTTCAGGCCACAGTTGGACCATGTAACCAGTTATTCAGCCTTTTCAGATTTTTACCATATATTCTAACATCTCTGAATATGATCTACAAAAAAATCAGGATGGTGTTCAACCTACTTTTTGAATTATAATTTTTTAAAGTATCCTCTGACCATACGTTTTTAATTTAAAAAATAATTCAGTTCAGGTGTGTTACTGTGTGCAACTATATCCATACAATTTTGAAAAATACCTGTCAGAATTTTATTAATCCTACTGAAATATTCTAACCAGCCTTTCACAATGTTAAATAAGGAACTTGTAAGAAACAAGAAAGAATTAATTCATTTCTGAACAAGTTTATTGGCATAACTAGTTAGATCACATGGCAATGCAAATATATTGTGTATGCATTACAGCTATCCTGATATGGCTAAGTTTAAAATTCACAATATAATAAATACAAAGGTAAATCAGACACAAAAAGCACAGTGCTACAACAGGGATAACTGAGAAAGATTATAGTCACACCAAACTGAAATAATCGTGACAATGAAATGTTTCAAAAACTGCTTTGGCGATAAATTAGCCTTAACATCATCAAATAAACATTGCTTTGTTCAGACAGCTTGAATAAATATCTGAAGTTTGAGTTTGATTATGTTGAGATCACTTTGACTTAGAACACAGTGGTGAGCACTACTGCCTTGCACGATAGGTGCATTTATCAGACAAAGAATATGTTGGAAAGGAATCCAGCTTTCATCTTTACATGACCTTGCAGGCCATGAGAACAGTTCGTTTCTTGATGTCTTCATAAATGACACCAACACATCGGAATGTTCTTCCAATCTATCTTTTATGTTTCCCACATACCATTCATAATCGTATACACATGCCACATATTTCCCTGGCTGATAATTGTCATTGCTATCTATAGACCCTATTTGAGCTGCTGCAGCATCACTTTCACTGCTACTACCAACAGTTACAACTGTGTACACATCATCATCTGATAGCCTTCTCATATACAATTTGTTGGTAGAGTGAGGAATAAAACTATGATGTGACGTAATACCTGCTACAGTTTTGCATTTTTCATAGCATACAAGTAGATCAAACTTTACACAATTCTGCAGGACTGATTCCTCATTGACAAGAAAGAACTGAATGCCCTGAATGTGGTTCTTTGCTCAATGGTACATATCAGAGACACGTATAGTTTGATAATTTATTATTTTTCAGAACCTTGATTTTTTTGAAGATCATGTTTAGAGATGTAAGAATATATGGTAAAGACTGATTAGAATATTTCAATGGGATTCATAAATTATTTCAATATTGTGTGGATATATTTGCATACAGTAACACACCTGAATTGAAGTTTTTTTTCAAGTAAACAACGTATGGTTAGAGGATACTTTAAAAAAATTATAACTCAAAAAGTAGGTTAAACACCATCCTGATTTTTTTCCGTAGATCATATTCATAGATGTAAGAATATATGGTAAAAATCTGAAAAGGCTGAATATCTTGTGACATAGTCAAACTGTGCCTTGAAGTACGGCTATTTTTAGCTAAATAAATAAAAAGTTGCATGCAACTATATTTTTTTTACAGGAAATTTAATAGACTGTTAATTACGACAATTGCTGAGTTATCAACTGATATGTCATAGGAAACCAGAAAACACAATTCAGCTTTGTATCATATTAAGTCTTAGAGCTATGGCTTATTACATAAACCAATGTTTTTTTACGATTTTGGGTTTTCAGGTAATTTTACTGCCTCACTATGCAAATCCTAAGAGAGATAAACTTGGTTTGAGACCATTTTTGAATTCTGTGAGATTAATTCAGTCAGTGTAGCAAATTTCAGCCTTCTACCACCATTACTCTTGCAGCTTTGAGCAGCCAAAAAAAAAAAAAAATGAACTTAATTGTACAGGGCTGTAAATCAGAAACTGTTAGAGATATCGATCTAATTTTTGGCAATTTTTCATTATATGGGTAGATGAGCACGTGTGAATTTTTTCAAGGCATTCTGTGGGGTCACCTGCAGCCACCTGGATGATTTGACATGGAATGACCCATAAGCAATTGGGAAATAACACTTTCTGCTCAGAAACAAGAAAAAGTAAAAACTTTGTTTCGTAGTGTAATAAGTCACTTATAATTGTGTAAAGAAATATAGAGATGTTTTGTAGTTTTTCTATTGATACAAACTCACTGCACTTGATATTAAAGCATAGGAGAAATTATACAACCAAATACTGTATTTCCACAGTATAGGTGCCAGTTTATTCATGAACAACGCATGTTCATTACGAGAAATAATACATGAATGAAATAGCTAATGCAATTTTAATTTTTCCGATACACTCGAAAGACAAACATTAATTAACTGTTGAATGTTTAAAGATAGCGCTCTCTAGGAGTAAAACAACTAGTTTTTGACTCTATAACACACTTTGTTTTCCTTGAAGAACACACTAATAATATTTCCCAAATGTAAACTATGATGATGATCAATCTTATTATTCTTTGGTAACAAAGTGGTGAGTAGCAGCCTTCCTTCTAGTCTTACACTGCTAAATTAGGAATGGCTAACACCGATATCCACTGTGTATCTTTACGTGAAATTAAAAACAAATCAATTTTATGAAGAAAACAATCATTTGTAATCTCCCACAAGATGGCGACAAACTATTAATTCAAATTAAGCTTCACGTTTAGATATTTTGATCAGAGTTGATGAAGATTATTTATGTTATTCTCACAGGATAAAAAAGTATGATTTGGTTTAATTATAGTTTCTACCTTTATAGGCTGATTAAATTTGGGACAGTACGCAGGAATATTTTGTCATTTTTATGTACGTAATTAAGATTTGGTTTGTTTGTTTTGAATTTCACGCAAAGCTACTCGAGGGCTATCTGCGCTAGCCGTCCCTAATTAAGCAGTGTAAAACTAGAAAGAAGGCAGCTAGTCATCACCACCCACTTCCAACTCTTGGGCTACTCGTAAACAAGAAACCTTAATTTGTTCAACAAAAGTGCAGGTTACTTATCTTGTCTACATTCTGCTGGTGTCTATGTGTCGTCTTTTTTGTCGTTATAACGTGCTATCTATCAAGTATGATAACAATATTAGACACTTCTTGGGATATACGACACAGAAAAATAAAAAGCAGTCAAAACTTCCACATTAGGCGACAAAAGCAGTCTTTAACCGGATGTGTGCTGCAGTTTTGAGCTATTTAAGCTTTCAGTAGCTCAGCTAGATCAACAGTATAAGATATATTTCAACAAATATTTATCTTATTGTAAACAGAAATACTTAGATTGTGGAGTTAAGTATTTATACACATACTTTGCTTGTGTTCTTGGATTCTGAAAGAAACAAAAAATAATCTCGTGAAGTCGATTCCATTGAGTTCTTTTCATAGCAAAAATATAAATGTAAGCTTTTCCTTCGTTCAGTGAAAACAAGGTGGGATTTATTGAGATTTTGTCCTATTTAATAAACAATAAACATATATTGAACTGATTTAATGACAGGATATTTCATATACTAAATGATCTTGATAAGATATCAAAATCGTCATGATTTGTAGAAGTGTCATTTTAAGAAACGATTACCTTTTGTTACAATTTCATCTTTAATAAAATAGCAACAATTTTCTAGATATTTATATCTCTTAACACACATAAAACTATTCACAAGAGTTTCTACACATCTACTGGGACAGATTCGCATTTTAAAAAAGATTAATGTTTTTATGATGTCTAATCTCTGCAACTTATTTTTGTTCTGAACTTTATTTATTTGTTGTTTTTTTTCCAAAATTTTGTCTCGTTTTTTTTTAAAATCAGTTATTTTGACATAATACATTAGTAAAGATTGAGATTTCTCTTGTTTTTGCTTCGGACTGTTTTTGTTGTTGTTGTTTTTAAAATTTAGCGACATGTTAAATAAGAGCTATCTGCATGTATTCATCTCTAATTTTGAACAAATTGTTTGTTCGTTTGCTGAATTTCGCACAATGCTATTTGAGGACTCTCTTCTATTGCTGTCCCTAATTATGAAGTTATAGACCAGAGAGATGGCAGCTAGTCAACACTACCATCGTCAACTCTTGTGAGATTGACCGTCACATTTTAAACCAACTACAGCTGAAAGTCAAGTATACGATCTCATGACACGCTAATTATGGATCGAACTAATCACCAGGCTATTCCAGCCCCTTCAGTTAATAAATCAAATGGAAAACATCTTTTCAACAGTATCAGTTACCAAGTCTTGGGCTACTTTAATCGAATTGTGTGAATCGATCGTTATTCTTGTAACAAACTCACATTAAAGTACAGAGAATGATTTTTGTCAGTGAGACATGAGCCATAGAACTTCGAATTCATAGTTCTGTAAACTTAGCAGATCGAGACCACTGATATTGCTTCTTTTAAACAGAAGATACAGACTGTTCTGTATAAGGTGGATACAAACTAAATTCCTCCAGACACTCATATATCAAAGAGATAGGTATCTGATATATGGTTGTACAGTTTTTCGTGTTATTCTGTTTCCGTTTCGTATGAAAACAGAATGTTTTTCCTCTTGTTTGAAAAAAAAAAAAACACTTTATGGAATACCATAAAAATGTAAAAACATTATATTAAACGTTACTCTAACATGAAGGTTTAAAAAAATTTCAAACTTTGGAGTTGAAGCAAATCTTTCTTTTTTACTGTTTTTATGAGAACAAATTTCTATAGTTTTCATAACGAATAGCTTTTTATGTTTGTTAGGAGACAAGCAAGTTTTAAGGAACAAGAAACTATTTCTGTTGTCTAAGGGAAATAAACTATTCTTGATGTCATTAGTGGAGAATACTGTTATTGTGGACTTTACTAGGATAAAGTGTTTCTTTTGAATGGTAAAGAGACTCGCTATTATTGCAGTTATTATGGGGATAGCCAGATTTAGGTGTAATAACAAAGACAAGTTTATATATTACTTATTGGAAAAATACTTGATTTAAAGAAATGCTTTTCGTTTCGTGGTGTTTAAGGCAGGCTGTTTTTGTGGTTTGGAGGGACGTAAAGACAAAGTGATTTTAATGCCATTTATTACGCGAACTACTTTTGTTGACACTAATTGGACAAGATGTTTTGACGTCATTAATATAAATACACTTTTTTCACTGTTGTAATGTGAACATATTTTTCTTTTGTTGTCGTTATAGGAACAAGCTGGTTTTGTTTACGTAACTTTTCTGTTTATATTAACATTAAGCCCACGATAGCGATCACATATCTATTGTAATTATTATAAGCTCTCAAGCTTACGACTGATCCACGATAGGTTGTGTAGGTTTCTATGAAATGTCATTTGGTTTGTTGGAGAGAGATTATAGTTTGCTGTTCAATTATCAGGAAAAGATGTATTTTTGTGTGGGAAACATACATTTGTTTCATATAAAGACAGGAATGCTACATGTTAGGAAGTCATTTGTTAAAAATAAAATTAATTTTGTTGTCAAAATGTCATGTTTTTATATTATTGTTTGTGAAAGAATGTGCTTTATTTGTTTTATTTATATGATAAAGTTTTGTAGTACTTGTTTGTGAAAAACGGCACCTTTTTGGGGACTACGTACGAGGGAAAGTTTCAGTATGTGGTCATTTAAAACAAACTGTTTAAATTAAATATAAAGATAGCCACCACCATCATCTTAAGTCTAGCCCATATTATGATTTTTTTTCAAAGTCATGTTAGTGTTATACATATTGTCTTTCCTTTGTCAGTTAAAATAATAAATTGAGTTGTCATTAACTCTGTAAAAAATATGAGAAAAGGATTATTTTGTGATACATGTGATATCAATGTTGTGATAACTGTCATGATATCAATGGCGCGCACTTTGAACAGCTACAAGGGATGGGATTAAGAAAATCCGGTTAGTGCGCAACTTTCGATCCACTCTTTACGTACGAAAATAAGTTTTCAGCGGCCATTTGAGAAACTAATGGTTTCTTGCGCAATATGAATAAGTTTTTCCGTGGTTGTCAGTTGAGAGACGTAGCTATTAAATAGCAGTGAAAAAGTTGTCTGGTGAACTGGTAATCAGACAGCGAAATGGGACACATAGAATGGAACAAAACGAGAAAAGAAGAGTAATTTCCTATATTAGTGAAAATGTAGTTTGTTTGTTTGTTTTGAATTTCGCGCAAAGCTGCACGAGGTCTATCTACGCTAGCCGTACCTAATTTAGCAGTGTAAGACTAGAGGAAGGAAGCTAGTCAGCACCACCCACCGCCTACTCTTGGGCTACTCTTTTGCCAACGAATAGTGGGATTGACCGTCACATTATAACGCCCCACGGCTGAAAGGACGAGCGTGTTTGGTGTGACGGGGATTCGAACATGCGATCTTGAGAGTGCCAGTCCAGTATCTTAACCACCTCGCCATGCCGGACCATGTGGTCTTTCTGTTTAATCAAAACACTTAAAGAAGCAAAAGTTCCTTGAAATGTGGTATTAAAATAAGTTTTAAAAATAATTGATCTTTCACTGTACCCTATTCCTGGAAGTAAATACGAAGAAAGATTAAGTATCTTTTAACTTCAGTTTTGCAAAATTTCAAAATAAATTAAATAAAGAACGCTCTTTGCTAATATAAAAATTAGTAAAAACTATTATATATGCGATACATCAGTAGTTGATTCGTGTATTTATTTGCTTTTAAGCACAAAACTACACGATGAGCTATTTATGCTCTGCCCACCGACAGATATGGAAAACTGTTTTTAACGTCGTAAGCCGCGGGATAGATCATTTTTTTCAGCTTAAAGCTATACAGTAGATTACCTGTTCTTTTTCCAACGCAAAGCCTAATTGTACAAAAATTCAAGATATATCACCTTGAACTTTATACGTATTGTAACTAGTTATAAGAAATCACAAAAACTGGTATTATATTAAGCTATTATTTACAAGTTTGAAATTACATTCGTTCATTTCTATAATCAAAGTCCAATATATATATCAGTTCTTAACCTTGCAAAACACAAGGTGATATCAGATGTGCCGTGCAAAGCAACACTAAGTCACGTTTTTTAAACTTAGTAGTAACGGGATATTTTTGGTGTCAAACTTTTTGCTTTATAAAATTTCCACAAATTTTCAATGGTGATAGCAAACTCGTCTTGTTTTTACATACTTTTATAAATATTACAATTTCACTACAGTCCTTAAGTAAAATAACAAAATGACATTGCACTCCTATATGAATTATAAAATTGAGTCAGGTACGTAAGCATAAAAAATACGGTTATTTTATCTATTGTTAGTTTAAATTTTAAAACGTTTCGTTTTTCACTCGACTCTCTTTCCATAATTGGCCCGGCATGGCCAAGCGTGTTAAGGCGTGCGACTCGTAATCTGAAGGTCGCGAGTTCGCATCCACATCGTGCCAAACATGCTCGCCCTTTCAGCCGTGGGGGCTTTATAATGTGACTGTCAATCCAACTATTCGTTGGTAAAAGAGCAGCCCAAGAGTTGGCGGTGGGTGGTGATGACTAGCTGCCTTCCCTCTATCCTTACACTGCTAAATTAGGGACGGCTAGCACAGATAGCCCTCGAGTAGCTTCGTGCGAAATTCAAAAACGAACAAACAAACAAACTTTCCATAATTGTAATTATATTGTTCTATTCATTGACAAATGATACCTCTATACATTTGAAAATATACTATTCTTAGGCTTCTTAATTACTATGATTTTATCCACGTTGAAGTAACACTGGAATTTTTGTTTTTCTTGAAAGACACAGCACATTGAAATAGACCATCTTTACAATTATTCATGAAGTTTCACACAAACTGTTTAAGACAGATTATACTGGGTCTAAGGTGTAATTATTAATAATTCTAGTCATATAGAAAGCTTCTTTGAACACCTTTGTTTTGTTTCAATTAGTTCTGAATTTTTCTTTTTCCTTAAGAATTTGAAAAAAAGATAAGAATAATCAAACAGAACTTTTTCACTTGTTTGTGAATTACAGTAGGAATTATGTAATGTTTTCTTTTTCGTCAACGTGATTTCTTTAATTTCGGGTTCTAAAGTTTAAGCAGTTAATTTACCACAAAGCAAACTAAGATTTGAATATAGATGACTGTTTTATTTTCTTTAAAGAACTTTGTCTACGTGCCTCCCGATTCTAATGGGTGTGTGAGTACGATACAAGGACGATTGATCTTTGACGGCGTTGAAATTCTAACAGTGAGAAACGTATATTTACCTTTCTGGGAAAGTTGAAGGGAAACATGACTAAGGAAGGCTTACGTAACCAATTTGTATACATATTACGTTCCTGTGAAGTTTCTTGACTTGTATCATTCCGCCCGATTTGACGTTTAATAAATAAACCGAGAAAAATTTTTTCTACACTTCTAGTAAATAGCGACTAGTATGTAACGCTTTACTTCATGTTTAAATGCTGTTACATGTGTGAATAAAAAGCGTGAATGATGCGCAGTTATTCAGAAAAGCTCGTTAAGTTAAAAATGAATTATTGCTTGGTACCAGCACGAGTTCTAGATGGCAGAATTTACTTCGGCAAGGGTGTGCTCAACAGAAAGCCGCCTGACTCTTCATATAAGCGATTAGCTTGCTTTCGATGCTCTAACGTAAATATAACGTTGTTTTCCAACAAAGGCTTCATATCGATCAGTCTCACAGCTTAAAAGAGAGCTTGTATTATTACCATTCTTGTGTATGTGTGTTTTCTTATAGTAAAACCCCATCGAGCTATCTGTTGAGTCAATCAAGGGGAATCGAACTCCTTATTTTAGCGTTGTAACTCCGTAGACTCACCGCTGCGCCAGCGGGGGACATTAACATTCTTAAAACATTAACTCGAACAATCGAAACTGTTGATTTTCATGTATTTTTCAAAAAAAAATTACACTGCCACAAAGCTAAATCAAATGATTCTTTCATAGTAGTTGCAACAGCGTGTGTACAAATTAGCTGTTTCTTTTCCTTAAGTATTTTTTCTGATATCTTTGACAAATAAACTACATACGAATGTAAGTAAACTTAGTTAGAGTTTGGCTTGAAAGTGGCTGCTAGCACACCAAGACACCATGCAAAATATTTACACTTCACTTTCGGCATTCCCGTAAACTCGTAACTACTTGATTATCTCAGAAATAAACCGATTTTTTAAGTTGGAGGTGTCCTAAATAGCCGTTTCAAAGACTCTTTGGAATCAGGTACAGTCGTCCATAATTTTGAACTGATAATCACAATGAGGACGTCGAGCAAGCAACATCTGTTGTCATGAAGGCTTTGTACAACTATTTGAACAGAACAGCAGGATAGATCTGTACTTTTATAAAACGTTTTAGATCCTTCGATTTTCAACCCGTTATACTAGACTCCGCTAAGTTTAAAGATTCTATGACCTACTATGTATAAGAATAGGTGTGATTATTTGTCACGGACTGAATAAGAAATATAAGATCCGGTGTAAAGAAACAAACATTTTATGGACAAAATTGTTGCGTAAAAAGAAAATGTTTGTCATGAGGGGTGAGATCTCTCAAGACAAAGAAAATAAAACTTTGGTTTAAGACAAACCTAAAACTAACTAATTTAATTTTAGACGACCCAAACATGGAAATAAGCAGCAGCGCAACGTTAACCACATGATCAATGACTTAGAACCACAATATTTTGACTCTCCTGAGGTTGATACAAATCTTTAAAAATTAGGAGACTTTTTAAGCAATTCACTTTCTTTGTATGTTTTATTCAATGAAAGTTTTGATTTGAGTTCTATTTCCTATTTAATATGAGAGTCAAACAATAGCCTCACACACGAAGTTAAGAACGTTACGATAACAATCGTTCATGACGAGATATCTATTAGGACTTGCAATATGAATGCGTTTTGTTACACACAATTAATTTTTTGAGTTATTAAATAGTCAAAATGACATTTCATGATATAATTTCGCTTAGAATAGCGATTTGACGCAGGTGGTTTTAAAATGAGCGTTTGATTGAACATCTTGATGCTGAAATCTATTTCATACTTAGAAAATAATTACTAACATGATATTATTGGCTATACGATGTTTGTTGATTACTATAAACAACAACAAGAACAGAAAAAACAATTTTGATATTCCAATGAACAGATACACTTTGATATTAAGCAATTTGTGGTATAGAGACATTATCTATACCATTCTTTTATACTTCGTATAATTAAGTTGGTATCAAAACGTTTTAAAATTTGTATCTGACATAATGTTACAAGTCACTGTCAAAGCTATTTCATTTAGCTTTACATCACGATCATAATTCCCTACAAAAATGCTCGAGTCAAGTTTTTGAAAATGACAAAGATCAGGAGTGAAATTTGCTCAATGAAAGGTTGTTCTTGTTATTTTTTATTTTTTTTAGTTCAATAACCAACAAACATCGTATAGCCCATAATATCAGGTTAGTAATTATTTTCTAAGTATGAAATAAATTTCAATATGAAGATATTTAATCAAACGCTTATTTTAAAACTACCTGCATCAGATCACTATTTTAAACGAAATTATGTCATGAAATGTCATTTTAACTATTCAATAACAAAAATATTAAATGTGTGTAACAAAAAGCATTCATATTGCAAGTCCTAATAGTTACATCGATTTCAATTTTTTTATAAAGCTTTCAAGCCACAGAAGATTATGCTATACACTTGAATCAATAATTAAGAAGTGTATTACTCCAAAATAACGAATTATGTACATCAAATTATAAATCAATAGAAAAGTATTACAATAGTGAGTTTACTTTAGTAAATTATATCAACTGAAACTTATTTGATAACAGACGATATTAAATTAGTATTCCAAAACTGCAACTGAATTTTCAGGGCATGGTATAATTACATAGGTCATTTGATGTTGATTTCTGTTAGCCACAGCAGTCTTATGATGTTCTGCGATAACGCTAAGCTTTAGCTAGTGCATCTGCACAGACAGCTGAACATCTTAACCTTTCGTAAATATGTTTATGTCTTGTAATTAAAATGTTGATATTGAAGCACTGCTTGATGCTAGTAGAAACAGACGATCTGTTAGTTTATAGATTAAGAAATTTATATTTTGAATAAAACTTTCCGTTAAATATAAGGAAGCAATAGTTAGTTAAGCCTTGAAATAGGCATATCATAGTGATAAATTAATTAGCACAAACCCATGGTAAAAGTTTCTTATGAAAACTATGTTTGAAATTCACCAATCACTCATAAGTAAGGTGATCAGTTGGAAGTTTTAGCAGGTGAGTTGAGCTAACAGATCACTTAGTACTTTTGGATAGCGAGTAGATCTGCTTGCTCAGTTAGTAATTTTTGATGGCGAGGAGAGCTGCTTGATAATTAATTACTTTTGGACGGTTAGGAGAGCTGTTTGATGAGTTAATAATTTTGTTAAGTAAGAAGAGCTGTATGATCACATAGTACTTTTGGATAGCAAGGAGAACTAAATCTCTGATCAGTGATGTATTCTAAATAAAAACTAAAATACCAAGTAATGTGACTTTAACAAAATCAAATAATAGATCAAGACCCATGCTAGTCTGTTGTGTGGTATTGATAGGAATAACAGTTGAATGATTTCCTACCTGCTGTATTTCGGACCACGGTAATCCAATCTATTACAGATTTTCCGGGGATATGTTTTACTGGAATTTTACCTCATATACCAAGTTGCAAAGGAATTCTTTAAGAAATATATTAGATATAAAATATCCAATGTTCATTGAATTGTTTCCATATTTTGTTTCTTTGTATCAAAAGTACGGACATTTTATTTAAGAGAAAAATATAATTAACTTTTATGTATTTTTTCCAACTTTGATATACAGAAGGATATTTACAACCTACAATTAGGTGTCAAATTTGGAGTTTAATATACTAAGCATTGCATTTTTAACGGACTCAAATAATAGATTAGTTTAACAGGCAACAAGTTTATTTGAGAGAAAAGCCACATTTAACTCTGTGCTTTGTTCACCCGCGATGAATCTATCCCTGGATTTTAGAGTTGTAACTCCGTAAACTTATCACCGTTCCATCAGGAGAACAAACTGAATAGTAAACTCATATACTTCATTTTAGCTCTGTTTGCTGCTTAAATCAGTGACAAGTAACACTAAATGTTTTACCCTCATCAATAAAACTATGAAGACCTACCCTTCTGATAACTTGCTGTATATCAATTTCCTTAATCCCGGAAGAAATTTAGGGGAATATTTATAAGCACTAGTGACTATTTACCACATCAGAATATCTGGCAGTTCTAAGAATTTAATTGGTTAAAGACAGATTAACTTAACAATATCAGCTATATTACAATGGTGAGATGATCAAAGTTGAATATAGACTAGAGACCAAAAGCGCTTTTAAAATGTCGACTGATAGAATTATATTTGTTATAGTGTTGTAGTTCCTGTTAATACTTTCTCTTAATTAAGTGCATATATGTTTGTTTAATATGTATAAAAATTAATTCAAGTGTTAAAAACTGCATATAAATTTAGTAAACAGCATTTAGTCGAAATTTAAAATAGTCTCTGTAAAAACTGACATATCATATATTTATGAGGTATATTCTGCACTAAAATTCAAATATAATAAACATATTCTTAAAATATTAATACGTTTACTTACGCAT
The DNA here is from genome assembly GCF_004210375.1 of Tachypleus tridentatus. NCBI lineage: Eukaryota > Metazoa > Arthropoda > Merostomata > Xiphosura > Limulidae > Tachypleus > Tachypleus tridentatus. Next base: position 158,429,277 of record NC_134837.1, on the reverse strand, counting down.
ATACGTAAATATGTATTCAAATACCATATGATAAATTGTCGCGTCTTCTCTTGAATCTTTCACCAAATAACGATCAACTACCAACTGTAACTAACACGAGTTAAGTATGCAGTTATAAGAGAGCTCATTAAGAACTGTTTTGTCGCTTATTGAGTCTTATGGTTCATATACGTAAGTTGTTGATCTTCTTACTATTGTTATCTGTTAAAAACTGACGAAACAAAATGTTGAACGTCTTTTTTCTTCGAGGAAGTGCTGCCTGAAGATAAAATAACTTATTATGTTCAAATGAAACAGTGCTGCCTGAAGATAAAATAACTTATTATGTTCAAATGAAACAGTGCTGCCTGAAGATAAAATAACTTATTATGTTCAAATGAAACAGTGCTGCTGTGAAGATAAAATAACTTATTATGTTCAAATGAAACAGTGCTGCCTCAAGATAAAATAACTTATTATGTTCAAATGAAACAGTGCTGCCTGAAGATAAAATAACTTATTATGTTCAAATGAAACTTTGAAAGGATTTTTTGCTTCCTTTAAAATGCCTCATTTTTACTCCACAAGTTAGCAAATTTTTAGACAATTTGATAAAATTCCCCCCCCCCCCCCTTTTTAAATTCCCAAATTCTTATCAGAAACTTTCTGATCGAATCGAGTTTTTATCACAAGAACGCATGGAGTTCCACATAAGATGTGAAAAGTATCGATCCGTAGTATTACTAAACCATCCATCCATGTGCTGAGTGGGGAAGCAGCTGTTGCAGCATCATGTCAGTGGTGTAGATGAAAGACACAGAAGAATCTCAATTGATCAGAAATCCAAGTAAGGTTACCAACTGGCAGTGTGATTCTCAGCCGTCGTTAGGAAGTTAGTTAACGCTCATAAAGATATTTTTACGTAAAGTATTAGAAGAATGTTTGAGAGTAGTAAAAAATAATAGTCAGTTTCACTACATCTTCTTGGATCTGTTAGTAGAACATTCAGTTTTGTCAGAAATTCACACTCGAGTCTTTTGCACGTCATCTAGGTTCAACAGCACCAAAACTTCACTCTCAGATTCAACCAGATCTTTAAAAAAAATCCCATATTTGTCTTTTTGTGTCGCTTAACTAATTTGGGAGGCTTCCCATATTTAAACAGATTTTTAACATAATTCTTAACGTAAATTTGTAAATATTTGAACATAAGAATTATTAAACGTCTAGAAAAGACATGTATTCAACAAAACAGATCTTACCAATGTTGAGGTCTACACTATATTCAGTAGTAATCATTTTACAAGTAAACGACTTTTATTTCTTAACCGTAGTGATTACTACTTGCCAAATGCATTTAAAATTCCTTAAGGGTTTAAGTGAAATTTCGAAAATGAGGAGTTATGTGTAGTGATTTGACAGTCGTACAGAGAATAAGAATAAATATCGTAAACTTTTGTCACAAATTAGAAATATTAAACAATAAATTTCAAATGTCATCAAAACAGAGAATTATTGTAAACGTATAACATCCCGACATATCTGTAGAGAGGAAATAAAAATCTTCCCTCAGGCTCTTGTACATATAACTTTTGGAAACACATAATAAATTCATCAATAAATATGCATTAACAATAATGACAGTAAAGCATATATATTGTAGAGGGTTCGTCAAATGGAAGTGTTTCCTGGAATCAAAGACGGCTGCATTGAGTAAGAATAATGAGGTTTTCTTTAGCAAAACTAAAACTCTGACAGATAAATGTATATTCCTTTTTTAAAACAGTAATGTTTTGATCATTAAAATACCATAATTTAAACAGTACACCTCGTTGAGTCAAATAGTATTTAATAGTAAGCTTTAAGGCCCATAATACTAAAATAACTTGGGGTTTCACAACAGCAGCAGCGGTCTTTATAGCTTTGGACTTAGCAAATACAAACACTTTGGTGATGAAAATTACTTAGACACTAGCAAACAGAACTAACTCAAAACTAAGTTGATTGTGAAAATTTTAATATACTTTCTATTCTTTTGTCTACTATAATGGATTTACTGTCATACATTTATTTTAACATTTACTTTTCTTTCAGTGTAATGTATGTAACGTATATTGTTAAATGTGTATTGCAAAATACCAGCTTGTTCTCTAAATTTGTTAGAGATTCGCGAGTGTAAGGTCTTGTAAAACACAGAGAAACAATAGAATATTGTTGGTCATCTACAATAAGTATACTATAAACCCCGGTAACTATAATTGTGATTAACGCTTATAAATTGGAAAACTACAGATATTTAACCAGGAACGTTTATAGATTTCGAACTTTACATTACATTCAACTTCAAAGTATTAACTTTCGAGCGTTAGTATCAAGACGAATACACTGCATAACTTCAGCCAGAAACTCACATGTGAACAGCGATATACATACCCGTTAAATGAACTGCACCTATATCAACAATGAATTATTCGTTCGTTGTGAGTCTTAGATAAAATATTCAGTTACAGACCAGATAGAAGCCTCGGTATTGTTTGTAGGTTTGTAAATTTTTTTTATGTAAATCATTATTTGTAATAACTGTTATTATAAACTTTATTTTTAATTGTGTATTAAAATATATTTGTATTAAGAAATACAATTGTGCGTCTCAATCTTGTTGGCAAATATAATAAATTTTATAAGTATCGACATACATTTAGCTTCTGAAAACTAATCTAAAATTTAACTTAGTTTTAGACTATTTTAAATTGTAATACGTAACAATATATATGTATATTTTACTTGAGATTCTAAAGTACTTTATTCTCTTTTATAGCACACAAAAGGACTACAAAAGGGACATTTTTCGCATTTCAACGCATGAGAGCCCAAAACATCAATTCAAAACAGTCTACAGTTCCATATAACAAAGTACTAAATATGCACAAGAATATTGACACCAGATTCTCCTATCTTATATTAGCTGTTCATAAAGGCAGAAAATATTAAAATTATTTAAATTTAATTCACTTAAGTAAGATAACTTGGCGAAGCTTTTTTAAGATTATACGTTTTTCACATATATGCAAAAATGTTTTATTACTTTTTATAAAGGTATTTCAAAGCAGGTCATGGAATTTCATATAGTTATTGCGGAACGAATAACAATATTTTCATCCTTAAAGAGCTTTGCAGAGATCTGTCGTTTTCATAAATGTTAATAAGGTCGGATTTAATATTAAACGACATGTAAACCGCTAGCTTAAAGTATATAAAAATGAAAAATATGAAACCAGACCCAATATGCTAAGAGATCTTATCAATGGTCTTCCTATAACATCGGGCTGACATTCGACTCGTAATATGAAGGTCGTGGGTTCGAATCCCCATCACACCAAACATGCTCACCCTTTCAGCCATGGGGACGGTATAATGTGACGGTCAATCCCACTATTCGTTGGTAAGAGAGTAGCCCAAGAGTTGGCGGTGGGTGGTGATGACTAGCTACCTTCCCTCTAGTCTTACACTGTTAAATCAGGGACGACTAGCGCAGATGGCCCTCATGTAGCTTTACACGAGATTCAAAAACAAACAATCCTATAATGTGACACACTAAGGGAAAAGAAGCATTTTAACATCGAAGTTGTTTATATATTTATATCGGCATTTGTGTGTGATGTCAAAATAATTAATATACAATGTTAAGAACAATTCACAATTAAAAGCATTTCAAAATAATGACTCGACATGTTTCGACGTGTTACAAGTCATGTTCAGAAGTGAAGTTAAAGCGACGAATTTAATGTTCTATATTTTCTGAAAGATCACGTGACCTGTCTGTAATTTTTCCATTTGTACTTAAATATCAAAACAGGTCTTGCCACATTCTATGAAAGATATTCGCCGGACCTTCATTTCTGTTTGGTAACTTATAATTCTTTTATTCTCGAGTATTAGTTGCTGTAATAGCTTTAGGTTGAGCGGATACAATTGTTTTCACCAGAGTATGTTATGTTGGGTTTTACTTTCATATTCTGCTAAAGCCGAATTTTCTGTGTTTTCATCTTTATTCAACTCCTATGTTCGGCTATACAATGTTTTAAATTACATTTTGTTTACTCAATATAGATAGTTCCACATTCCTGTTCCGTTTTATAAATTCCAGTTTTATTTATTAATTTTACTTCAGCTTTTACTATTGTATAACATTTGTTTTATTCTATTTAGGGCCTGGCATGGCCTAGCGCGTTAAGGCGTGCGCTTCGTAATCTGAGGGTCGCAAGTTCACATCTCGGTCGCGCCAAACATGCTCGCCCTTTCAGCCGTGGGGACGTTATAATGTTTCTATCAATCCCATTATTCGTTGGTAAAAGAGTAGCCCAAGAGTTGGCGGTGGGTGGTGGTGACTAGCTGCCTTCCCTCTAGTCTTACACTGCTAAATTAGGGACGGCTAGCACAGATAGCCCTCGAGTAGCTTTGTGCGAAATTCCAAAAACCAAAACCTTTATTCTATTTATCGATTTAAATACAGAACATTTTATTTATTTTAAATAAAAGAAAATATAGACTTGGAATATGCAATAACACAAATTGTACCTTTTTAATGATATTATCAAAAGAGATAGAGTGAACAAACAAACAAACACACACCCAGTGAAGTGTTTTTTTAATTATTTCATTTATTTATCTATTAAATTGATATCGCAATTGGTTAAGAACGAAAATATAAATTTTAAAAGGTAATTTCTTAACGTAGTGTAATTACATGTTAACGTTCTTTCTTCAAAATTAGCCATAAGAGGAACATATGATATCATGTAAAAATATTGACCTCTTTTCTAGTCTTTCATTAATTGTGAAAACTGAAACTGCAAACGTGAAGGAAATGGAAATCAGATTATGTAAGTACAAAGAAAAACATAATATTGTAATTTAAATGAAACACGACTTTCTTTTAATTCACAATTTATATAGTGATTTGATAAGGTTAATGTATTTGAAATTGACCCAGGGTTAGCGTCATCGATTGTATATTTAAAGACCCATGTTTGCATTCTTTTACCACAAAAAGTGCTTCGCGTTTCGAGTATATTTGTACGTTGTAAGAATGGCGATAAAATCTCATTCATTTACACTAGAATAGGCCATTAGTTGATGATGAATGTTTCTGAATGGCCGCCTTTCATCTTGTAAGATGATTTTTGATTGTTTGTTTCGAATTTTCGCGCAAAGCTACACACGACTATCTGCGCTACCCGTCCGTAATTTAGCGGTGTAAGATTAGAGAGAAGGCAGCTAGTCATTACTGCCCACCGCCAGCTCTTGAACTACTATTTTACCAATGATTAGTGGGATTAACCATCACATTATAACGCCCCACGACCAAAAATACGAACACGTGTGGTGTGACGGGGATTTGAACACGAGGCCCTCAGATTACAAGTCGAGTGCCTTAACCACCTGCCATCCCGGCCGTCGCTATTTCGTATTAATACCATACTATATCAACCATTTCTGTATTTCGAGCACTTTGCAATATCTTAATTATTAAATTATCGAATATGAAAGCTGTGTGATGAAATTCCTCTATCTATTATCTTGCCCAAATATCTCTTGTTGTTTCTCTTTCAAAATTTTCTGAATTATAAAACATCATTCGCGATTTCAATATAATTTTAAAGTTCTCAAGTGTACCAGTTTTTTGTATCATCAAAAAGACATAAATGCGCTACTTAAAACATAAGTTGATCGACACTTGTAATACAGCTATGGCAAAAATGACCATTATAAAATAATACTAATGCAATAATACATTATGCAAATCGGATAACTACAAACCAGTCATGTGATTCATCTGAAACTGATCGGTCATTCACCTTCTGTTCACAAACAAATATTTAGAAAACGTAGTTTGCACTTTTCAGTTCACGAGATTTCGTTTGAGTAAGTAGCGTCATACAAAATTAGTATGGCACCAATAATGTATGTTTAAAATCAGAGTGTAGATAAGTACCGGGCCGGCATGGCCAGGTGGGTTAAGGCGTTTGAATCCCGGTCGCACCAAACATGCTCGCTCTTTTAGCCGTAGGGGCGTAATAATGTTACTGTCAATCCCACTATTCGTTGGTAAAAGAGTAGCCCATGAGGTGGCGGTGGGTGGTGATGACTAGCTGCCTTACCTCTAGTCTTACAATGCTAAATTAGGGACGGCTAGCGCAGATAGCCCTCGTGTAGCTTTGCGCGAAATTCAAAAAACAAACAAACAAAGATAAGTACCTGAGTTATTTTTAACAATTCCTTCGAAAGAGCTGTTTGTAGAATTCTTCTAGCATCTGCAATTATTTGACGGAATTTATGTTAATTTCAAAAATATCATATATATATATGTATATATATATATATACATACTTGACGAGAATTTAAATCTGATGACAGTGAGGGTCACTCTATACGAATAATATTTTCTTTTGATTGATTGGGATTAAGCGCAAAGCTACACAATGAATAGGCAATTACATACATTTAAACCCAATCTTTGATTATCAGATGTTTGATTTACTTAAAGATTACCTGAAGAAGAATTGTTATTACTTTATAATGATGATTATACTCTGTTATAAGTATAATAATATACGTATCATTCATCTGTTTTGAATACTGTATTTATGCCCTTAGAGAGATATGGGCAAAATTTTATTTTAAAATCTTGATGGAGGTTTGAGAAATCAGAAAGTTCTAAGGAAACGATTTTCGCTCTTGCGGCAATTGGTAATAAGATAACATACTTGGATGGGATAAGAAGATCTAATGTTCCATTCACCCAGTTTTACATTAACGTTATTAGTTTATAAACACATCTTAAATACGTAGTTATGAATTTTTAAAATCACGTAGTTCATCCTTCGACGAATAAATGTAATGGCGAAACTGAAAAATGAACAACTTGAGACTAAAATTCGTAATGATACAGATTATATTTTATCACATAAGTATTAAAAGTGAATTACCTTGAAAGTATGGAATCATGCGACACATTGCTTCACCAAAAACAAACTCTCGAAGTAGTGCACCGGCTAAGGTGAAAGGCATACAGAACACTCCAAGTAACAGGTCACTGATGGCCAGGTTCATCAGGAACACGTTGGTAACTGTTCTCATTCTCTTGTTAACAGCAAGGGTGATGATGACAAGCATGTTTCCTACAACAGCCAGCATTAAAATAATGCTGTACAACAGGATTAAACAGACTTTTTCTTCAATGCCTACTGAAGAAAGCTGGCTAGAGCTATTGTACAATTCGCTGTCATTCGTCATTTTTGACGAGTTGGTTACTAGCGAGTGAGACTTGGAATTCATTCTGTACTGCCGAGATCAGATGTGGACAAGAAGAAAAATCACGATTACTTCGTTTTAAGGTAGTCAACCAGCTTTCACTGGAGCATCTCTCTTTTGTTATTAGTTTTCCACTTTGTACTCTCTCTTTTCATTTCTTTCAGGTTTGTTCTTGACAGCTATCTAATCTATAACAATTGGCCTTGAAAGGAATACATAAGAAAAAAATTAACTTGACAGAAAAACAATTGTTTCTATTTTTTTTTTTTCATTTTTAATTTCTAAGACTTGAAAACAGAAGAAAAATGACATGTTGTCGTAATTTAAAATATCATGCTTCCTCTTCAAACGTGAATTATAGACTATAAAATGAAAGACTATTAATTGAACTATTTTAATGATGAGAGTAAGTTAAACTTCTCCAATGGGGAAGGAAAATTTACGAAGAGTTGAAGATTTCGTTCCGATAAACATTTGATGTGTGTGTGTTTTTATTATAGCAAAGCCACATGGGGTTATATGCTGAATCCATCGAGGGAAATCGAATCCCTGGTTTTAGCGTTGCAAATCCGTAGAGGTAATGCTATATCAGCGGGGGACAAACATTTGATTATCTATCAATTTATTTGTAATATTTTCCTGGAGAGATTTTATGATGAAAAAAATAAAACACAAAAGTTAGCCATATGAACGATGAAAAAGCATCTAATCTCAAAAACAAAATAAAAAATTAATTAATTTTTACATTATTGAATTAAGTAGATTAAATTGAAATTTCACGCAAAGCTACACGAGGTCTATCTGCGCTAACCGTCGCTAATTTAGCAGTGTAAAACTAGAGTGATGGCAGTTAGTCATCACCACCCACCACCAACTCTTGGGCTACCCTTTTATCAACGAAAAGTGGGATTGTTCGTCACATTATAAACCCCACTGCTGAAAGGGGGAGCATGTTTGGTGTGACGGAGATTTGAACTCGCCACCAACCCTCAGATTACGAGTCGAATGCCTTAACCCACCTGGCCATGCCAGGCCAAATGTGATAGTAAGGAGCTGTTATTATTTGTTATTAAGTACAAAGTCACGAAAATATGTGGAAACTCAGTTTCTAACCGTATTAGTCCGTAGATATAACGATGTACCACTGGAGAGCAGGAAGTTAGGAATCGAAAACAAATAACTAAAATAACATGCATGTAAACGATTCAGTACAACACATAACAAAACGTTCCCTGAGATTTAATAAAGGTAGTTGCATTACCTGAATTTGTTTACAAAATTGAAATAAGCAAATAAGTTTTTACCGTCTTAAAGCCGTAACTAAACTATAGTAGTCCAAAGGAGAAGCCTCGTATAATTGAAAAAAAAGAAGCTCCTAAAATTGTGCAAAATTGACAGAGTGTGCAACAAATAATAACGCAATCTTAAAGTTCTTAATTTGACAAATTAATCGTGAAATTGTATTCCAATGTACTTCGATATCAGCTATGTCTAGACACAATATTGCAAGAAAATATTCTTTAACTGATATTTTTGCCATTTTGCCACATTTGTTTGCACAGTATGGATTAAGATACGTTCAATTCTATTAAAAAAAGAACAGACATTGTTTCTCAGATTATTGTACTCACAATGCCATAATTACTTTCTTGCAAAAAAAACTCGGTTTTTTTTATCGAAGTGTATTTTTTTCTTTTTTACTACACTCTCGTTTAAATAATCAGAACTGAAAATGCTAATTTAAATGGTCCCGTATTTCTGCAAAATAACCTTGTTAAACATTAGTGAACAACAGCTGATATTTTATCTTGCTTTCTGTGCTGATTAGTCCTTACTGTTTCAAATCTCTGTTAGTAAAATTGGAATTCAGGCTTAATTGTACTTTTATCCTAAGGCTCGGCATGGCCAAGCGTGTTAAGGCGTTCAACTCGTAATCCGAGGGTCGCGGGTTCGAATCCCGGTCGCACCAAACATGCTCGCCCTCCCAGCCGTGTGGGCGTTATAATGTAACGGTCAATCCCACTATTCGTTGGTAAAAGAGTAGCCCAAGATTTGACGGTGGGTGGTGATAACTAGCTGCCTTCCCTCTAGTCTTACACTGATAAATTAGGGACGGCTAGCGCAGATAGCCCTCGAGTAGCTTTGCGCGAAATTAAAAAACAACAGCAACTTTCATCCCAATGACAAGTTTTCAACTGCAACAATGGTCTTCATGTTACTGTTCAGTGAAATTCTTCCAAAGAAAAACAAATATAATCCATCCAAGTGTATAAGTGTTTCTGTATAATCTAATCTTTAAATAAATTTATTTTTTCAGTATTCAATATGAAATTCCTTTCCGTGTATAGATTATTTACAACGTAAATGACTGTACCATACAACACAATGTCTATAACAGTCTCAACAATCATACGAATCCCAGCAGTAACCTGGTGAATGAATTTTAATAGTTTCAAATAATGAAATGCCAAATACTGTTTTTATGAAATCCAAAATTTCGTTTGGCAAATACTACTTTATGATGCGACACATTAATAGGAAATTCGTGTTTCACTAAGATCTCTGGATAAAGACTGGAAAGTTAAATGAAACTTGTATTGTTTGTAAAAGAAGTTTGAGGTATAAATTCAAAACTATTGTTTTATGCAACTTAGTGAACGATTTTTACATGATACAAAACAATTCAGCAAAGAAATATATTTCTTTATATTTCTTCGGTCATCATCGAAGAAGGTTGGAACGTTGTTCGCTCCTCTACGTAAAATATTTTCTCAACCCAAACGAGCCGTTTTTACATATATATTTCTCTAAAAGTGGGTTTTCTCGACATCACTGAATTCAGTAAAGACTTTACCAATGACCTAGCTATGACAACTTTCGTGACTATTATTTTCAGAATAGTAAAATACATAATAATATGAAATAAACATAATGAATATGGAATTGCCACAAACCTATCGATCAAGAGGTTTAACCAAGTCAAAAGATAGAGAAGGACAGGCTTTAAAGACAAACAATTGGATAAGAAAAGAGGAAAAGAGTGTTTTTCATATATATATGTAGATGAAACCAAATTTATATTATTTGGAAACACTCAGGGATAGTTTGTTCTATGATAGAAATGGTAACAATAAATGGTCAATCTGTACCATACACAATGAAACATGCTTGAGGTCCAATAAAAAGGTGGGCTTCATTTCAACCAATCAGATTGGAGTGCGACCAATCTGTACCATATACAATGAAACATGCTTGAGGTCCAATAAAAGTGTGGGCTTCATTTCAACCAAACAGATTGGAGTGAGACACAAATTGATGGGATTCTGACTGGTGACTGGCACAACACGTGCTTTTCATTTATTTCATTCTGTCAAGAATGATACTTGTTGAACAAGAATTCGTCTTCCCAAGAAACAGTCATCGCAAGATGTGCAGTAAGCGTGTTGAAACAATAGCTGAATGGAAAAATAAGAAGATGACAGAACACATTTATCATTGTTTTGGTCTGCACATAATATTGTGATTAATATTATTCAAGCTAGATAAAAATTAAGAACGTCAAACGATAATTAAACATTGTTATTTAATTTGGAGCCGTAAAAAGTAGGATTTATTGCTCAGTTTAAAGCAATTTTTTTTGTTTTTGAATTTCACGCAAAGCTACTCGAGGGCTATCTGCGCTAGCCGTCCCTAATTTAACAGTGTAAGACTAGAGGGAAGGCAGTTAATCATCACCACCCACCGCCAACTCTTGGGCTACTCTTTTACCAACAAATAGTTGGATTGATCGAACATTATAACGCCCCCACGGCTGAAAGGGCGAGCATGCTTGGTGTGGCTGGGATTCGAACCCACGACCCTCGGATTACTAGTCGAACGCCTTAACCCTTCTGGCCATTTAAAGCAAATACGCACTGCTAGCACTTCGCTGAAATTATTTGCTTTTTCGTTTGTGCTTTAGCCAATAAATTATTGCACTTACAATAATTTATTAATTTAATTTTAATTACGTATTGTTTGAGCTCCTTTACGTGTATCATATCTGCGTTTCCATAATGGTTTTCAATACCGTAAATATTATAAATATTTTGGCAGCTTTATTCTTTTACAATGACCGCGGAGAAAATAAGGCTTAGAGAAAACATTCAGAGATTTTTCACACCATAATTTTAAGCAATTAACATAATGATTTTAATATTTATTATTCCTTATAGTTTAAACATAAAGTTTAGGGGTAAATGTTTTGTTTGCTTATTGTTTTAATTCAAAGTTATACAACAGACTACCTGCGCTGTGATCAAAGCAGATATTGAGTCCCATATTTTAGTATCTCAAGCGCTAAATCTTACTGCTGAGAATTTGAGAGGTGTAGAAGTGGAATGACTGTAAAGGTAAGGCAAGAATAAAACAAATAATTTTACATCAACAACATAGATTGAAAGTTTGGTCTGGGGTTTGCTTAGAAGTAAAACTGTAACTGGTGGCTCGGCATGGCCAGGCGTGTTAAGGCGTGCGACTCGTAATGTGAGGGTCACGGGTTCGCATCCCCGTTGCGACAAACATGCTTGCCCTTTCAGCCGTGGGGGAGTTATAATGTTACGATCAATCCCACTATTCGTTTGTAAAAGAGTAGCTCAAGAGTTGGCGGTGGGTGTTGATGACTAGCTGCCTTCCCTCTGGTCTTACACTACTAAATTAGGGACGGCTAAAGCAGATAGCCCTCGAGTAGCTTTGTGCGAAATTCAAAACAAACAAACAAACTGAAACTTTTCTATATAAATACAGAAACGTTTAAAGTTAAGTTATGGAAAGAAAGTTTTATTCCTGCAGTTTATGAAACAAATAATTTTAACTTTTGCATTATACTTTTATGTATGATTATAAGGTATTATAAAAGCCTCAATGTCAAACATGTAGACCCAATTTTTTTTTTTTTCAGAATAGTCCAGTAAAACGTTACGTTTGATACTTTGCTTTTTATCTTTGTTTTTATTAAAGCATTGTTATATTTATGTTTAGTATGAATCAAACTATAAAATGAACACTTTCTGACTTCACGTACACTTTGACAGGCATATCATTCATACAGTGGATCTGTCTCACACACACACTCACAGTGAGGAATAACCTGGAGCAATACAGATTAGACAACGAAATGGAAAGAAAAAGACTCATTTCATAAAGTAAGAATGAAATAGGATTTTCAACCTGAACGGTATCTTCTACACCACTTGAGCTGAACAATACATCAGCGGTCCCTTGGGTTTCAGATATAATCATTCACATTTAGTTCTACTAACACATACTTGCTTAACGCTCTTTAATCGGAATAATGATAATGAGTGCTACTTTGGTAACACTCTTACACATGAAAGTGCAGAGCGTCTAAAGCAGCGTCCTGCTGAATATTAATCCCTTCGTCCGAAGTTCAGTATGTAACCACTAAGCCATGCTCAGCTCCTCAAAGTAGATTGATTTGACCAAATATTTGTCTTTAGAAGTGTATTATAAAATAATAACACGTATGTACCAAACGAATACAAACTTGTAGATAGTCAGCTTATGAAACGAAAGCAAATAAAATATAAAATGAGTAAGTTTAATAAATAATTTGGTAGGCTGTGAAGGTGACGGTAATTTATGGTGAAGCGTAAATCTGTTAATATGCATAAAAATAATTAAATATCGAGTAAATACTTTTATAAACTGACGCATATAAAATTATTTTTTAATCTAGATTAGGCCCGGCATGGCTAAGGCGTTCGACTCGTAATCTGAACGTCGCGGTTTCGAATTCCCGTCGCACAAAACATGCTCTCCCTTCCAGTCGTGGGGGCGTTATAATGGTACGGTCAATCCCAATATTCCTTGGTAAAAGAGTAGCCCAAGAGTTGTCAATGGGTGGTGGTCTTACACTGCTAAATTAGGGTCAGTTAGCGCAGATAGCCCTCGTATAGCTTTGCGCGAAATTCATATAATCTAGATTATGTAACTTTAATCATTACTTAAGTTACAGTAATCTAAAATGTGAACTGAATACCCATTAAATCATAAATGTTTTATATTTAGTCTAATTTGTTTCAACGAAAAATTAAGAAAGGAAAATAGCTAAAAGCTACAGATAGTTTTTTTTAATTTTGCGCAAAGCTACCAGAGGGCTATCTTTGTTAGCCGTCCATAATTTAGCAGTGTAAGACTAGAGGGAAGGCAGCTAGTCATCACCACCCACCGCCAACTCTTGGGCTACTCTTTTACCAACGAATAGTTGGATTGACCGTCACATTATAACGCCCCCACGGCTGAAAGGGCGAACATGTTTAGCGCGACGGGGATGCGAACCCGCGACCCATAGATTACGATTCGAACGCCTTAACCCACCTGGCCATTACGGGCCTAACATTATTTCTAGCATCAACTTAACAGTTAAACATGGCCCGGCATGGCCAGGTGGTTAACCACCTGGTCATGCCGGGCCTGAATTGAGTAAAAAAAATGCAAAGAAATGTTTCGTATACTTTTATATAACACAATTAATAACAATTCCAAATTTAGGCACCAGAAAATTTAAGCTTAGCTCATGTTTTATGATAACTTTCTCATGCAGTGGACATATTTTTACGACTACTTTCTTTATTCAGTGAATTTTGACATAAATATTTGTTTTCATTTAAACACTTGACAAATAGTCACTATGACATCGTGACAGTGAAAAAAAATAATATAATTATTACAAATTTACACTTTAGTTTGTTTGTGTCAGTTTTTACGCATTGTGGCGATTTAGAACCAAGAACATAAAGAACTGCAGATACTGTTCGGCAACAGTTTTAGAGAAGTATACAATACTGTGCAAAAGTGTTAGGACAAGAAGATATTTTAAAACTATTTCCATTTTATATGGCTAATTCTTTCATGCCATTACAGAATGTAAATTTTAACATTATGATAATGTTTAATTGATCACTGTTAACAATGGAATGAGCAAGGGTTAGAGCACTTATCATTCTTTAGAATTCCTGTATACTTGTACCAATGGCATGTCATAAGGGTTCTGCTTGAATAAACATACTGATCAATGTTAGCATCGGAAGTAACTGTCGTGGTACACTATGCAGTGTCTTAATAATATAGAGAGGAACTAGCATATGATACCGGTATATGCTAGAAGAAATCAAATTGATATCACTCTACAAATAAACAGTTAAAAACAATGTTTTACACTATATACTAAGTTTTGTTGTCATGCTATGCCTCAATAAGCGTAGATAATTGTCAGTATAGCAGAGAGTTTGTGTAAAAGCTGTACTTGATGCTGGTTGAACTTCCTGACAAATTGCTGCAAATTTGAAGTACTCCCCAAATACAGTGAAGTACACCCTAGATGATGATACCAAGACAGATAAGTTTGAAAATAGGAAAGGAAGAGGCAGAACACCTAAACATAACGATACTTATGTTTAAAATATTCATTTATGCAGTCTTCAAGACAGAAGGAAGACTGCCACTTATCTCGAGCATGAGATAAACTATCATGTACAAAATGGCAAAATATTGTCTTAATAAGAATGGAATATTTGGTCGCGTATCAGTAAAATAGAAACCTTTTCTTCGATCTACAAAACTGTCAATAGACTAAAAGTTTTTAAAACGTACATAAACTGGACTGTTGATGATTGGAAAAAGGTGTTGTGGACGGACGAATCCAAGTTTGAAATATATGACTTAAAGCATAAGTTATTTGTCCGGCGGAAGAAAGGTGAAAGATACTGATCTCAATGCATAGCGCACCATAAAGCATGAGTGAGGCAATGTGATGGTTTTTTAGGTGTTTTTCTACAAAGTTCACTGGAGCTAGTTTAGAAATAGAGGGAATAATGGACCAGTACAAGCACTATCAGATACGGATCTGTCATGGTATACCCAGTGGTTTGTGAATTATTGGTAATGGATTCTACTACCAAGAAGATAATGATCTCTAACACTTATCCAACCTATGCAGAAATTACTCAGGTAAGAAAGAAACTGTTGGAGTCACTCAAATGATGTAATGGTCCACAAAGAGTCATTGATAGATCAAAAGTCATTTCCAATGAAAATTTATGAGAGTGTATTAGAGATATCTTGAGTAAAATCCGAATGGACATTTTGATTATGTGTTGAAAAATACCTGAAAGACTGTCTGTAGTTATCAAAACAAAAGGGACACACAATATTAACTGTTTACTGAACTCAAGCACTTCAACCGAGTTTACGTTATACTAAACATTAAGATTAATAAACTTTTGATGTTCCATCTGTGAGTTAACTTCCCCTGTTTTTTAAAAGTAGTCTGAGATGTAACTTTTGACTTTGTCTTAACGTTTTAGGTTCAGTACTGTTTTTACTCCTACTCCAAGTCTATCACCTAAATAGAGTTAAAAATTAAAATCATGTAATATTTTTATAGTCTTATCACAGATTTATTTAATATCAGCTAATATAACAGGTTTATTTAATGTCAGCTAATATAACAGGTTTATTTAATATCAGCTAATATAACAGGTTTATTTAGAATTTCAACACAATTACTTAAGCTTTTCGTAATCCTACAACTTTAATTTTGTAAATATTTGTGTATTAGCGCTACCTGATGGCAACTAATAAAGTAGAATTATATTATACGTTACGGTTTCCTAAATCCAACGAACGTATTTTGGAGATAACGAATGCCGAATGCATTATTTTGAATACCGAACATTTGTGTTTTCTGTAGAGGGATGTCTGCTAACGTATACACATGACAATTAATAAAGGTTTATGTTGAGCGAATAATGATAGAACAATTAAAAATACAAACAACAGTAATATAAATAAGTTGTTAACATCCAATTAAAAATGAGCTTAGAATATGTACACACATAGAATCTTGCTATACTAGTAAACTTCCTAACAGTCTTCAGTTTCCATTTAACATAAGATCCTATTAGTTATAATTGGCCTAGTTATTGAAATGTCGTTTCACTGTTTTTCAAGGCTGACATAAAGCTAAACTGATGATGACGAGAAACTCAGTTGAAGTAAAAATGTATTCTTAAAACGGCTGGTATCAAATTCTATTCATAGTGTTATTATAATAATGCCAATTAAATGTGCAGCTTGTATTTCGTTATATAAAAATAACTTGTCACGAAATGAGTAACGTGAAGCAAAATAAAGCTGAGAACTACTCAAGTTTTTTATTAATGAATTACTATTTACTTTCAGACGTAACCACCACAACAATTACATGTATTTCTAACAAGTTTGTATGCGAAAACCAAAACATCGCATTTAATTTCCTCAAAACTTTGTGCAACGCGTAAAACAGCTTGCAATGGCTAATTATCACGTTTCTAAAGAAAAGGTTAAATTACTGATTTATATTTACAAAAACTGCTCACGATAAAACCTTTTCTAAGTATCAATGAAGAAAAACTAGATATGAAAAAATGAAAGTATTTTTATAAATGCTTCAAATTTTTCGCGCATAGATACATAAAAGGTTATTTACGCATAGGCGCCCCCATGTTTGAACTGACAGACTAGAAGTGATGGAGTTGATCATCAGTAGCATTGCCAACACTTAAAGGAATCTTTTTCTGACCGAATAGTGGTACTGAAGGGTTACTTTTGTCTACTTAGTGGTACAACGGTATGTCTGCTGAAATTCAACGCTAAGAAAAGGGTGTCGGTACCCGTGGTCGGCAGAACGCAGATGGCTTATTGTGCTTCTATATGCTTAACTACAAACAAGCCGTCACTTTTGTAGCCGCAACATGGTCCCAAGTGCATTACACTTGCTTTATGGAAACTTTCGGTCAATACTGTGGCACGCTATTGTCTGTCAACCTTTTTATTTTGATTGACCAATGCAAAATATACAAATAAAGAAACATGAAGAGACAGTTCTTTCATCACAAACCCATTTCAACTTCAAATCAGAAAGACAAAAAAAGACAATGAAAATTAACATTCTATTACTGCACGATTTAGGTTACACAAAATACGTTGTCAACAATGTATGATCGCTTTTTAAAATGCATTAAATTTCTGTAACATACTGAAAAACAAACTCAATAGGACCAGTACTTCTACTGAACATTGCATTCTATTAACTTTCTTTTTCATGCTAAAAATTTAGATTCAACACAGCATAAATTCCGCCGTGTTTGTAGATGGATTATTTTGTTTAATTTCATTTATTAGTCTCCAAATGTTCACAGATGTCGTCGGTAAAGTACAGTGGAAAACTTTGCGTCGATGTCTGTTCTAGAGATCTTAAACTGAATTGTGATTATGTTGGCTGAGGAAAATAATTGAGCTCATTCTCATGTACTTAGCAGGAATTTCGGACAATAAAATTCAATGAATCATTCATTATTGTCTCATTAAACACATGGCCATCAAAGTAAAAATTTTTTTGTCTTGGAATTTCGCACAAAGCTACTCGAGGGCTATCTGTGCTAGCCGTCCCTAATTTAGCAGTGTAAGACTAGAGGGAAGGCAGATAGTCATCACCACCCACCGCCAACTCTTGGGCTACTCTTTTACCAACGAATAATGGGATTGACCGTAACATTATACACCCCCACGGCTGGGAGGGCGAGCATGTTTAGCGCGACGCGGGCGCGAACCCGCGACCCTCGGATTACGAGTCGCACGCTTTACGCGCTTGGCCATGCCAGGCCTTCAAAGTAAAAAAATGCATTGATCAGTAACGAGTTTTCATGTTTACTCTGAGTTTTATTTGTACGCGTTTTACTCAAAGAATCAACAAACCTAGTCTCTGGTAGTAGAATGTTCCTCAAGCTGTTATTTAACCTTCAGCAGTTTGCAACAGTTTCATCAAAAAAGGAAAAAGAAAAGTGAATTTCACTAACACTAACAAGAAAAACAGCAGAACTCTCTTGATGGACCTTAATGAATTGTGACTCACATGAATTGGTAACAAAGACTGTGTATTTGTGTTTTTGGGTTTAACGGTGCAAAGATATCTACACCAAAACCATTTTTCACTATAGTTACTTATACTTACCAAAAGTCCTATTACATTCAAATATATTTATGCTGTAGGCATAATCTAATAAAAGCACATTTTGAGAAGGTTGCCAAAAACATGGAATGGCACACCGAAAAATGGTCATTATTATTATAAAGTCTTTTAATTGGTAAAGCACATGAAACTGATGTTGTTCTCTCTCTTTTTAGAAGATTTTGCGGATTATGATAAAGTTAAACCAGCCCTCCTGCATACGAATTAGTTTGTTTGTTTGTTTTGGAATTTCGCACAAAGCTACGCGAGGGCTATCTGTAATAGCCCGTCCCAAACTTAGCAGTGTAAGACTAGAGGGAAGGCAACTAGTCATCACCACCCACCGCCAACTCTTGGGCTACTCTTTTACCAACGAATAGTGGGATTGACCGTAAAATTATAAGGCCGCCACGGCTGGAAGGGCAAGCATATTTGGCGCGGCGGGAATGCGAACCCGCGACCCTCAGATTACGAGTTGCACGCTTTAACACGCTTGGCCATACCGGGCCGGATATGAATTAGTAGCAGAGGCTTATCGCTAAAGGTTTCGAAGTTATCGCAAGCAAGATAATCAAACTTATAAGAAATTTGCTCACAAAAGAGAAGTGTTCTTCGATCAATGGTGTAATTCTACGCATACTGGGAGAAGTTTCGACAAACTAAAAAAAATATAATATATAAATTTATAATTTGTACACGTGACGATCTCAAAACTTGCTTGGACTAAAAGAAAGTTGAAACACTACAGGAAGAAGTTGTTTTTTCAAGTCACTACACCTTAACACATAAAACCAATTTTATAAAACGGAATTCCTACCTTTTTAGCAAAAAGTCTGTATCTGTTCAATCCACTAAAGTTAAGAATTATTCTAAAAAGTCAAACTGACAGTCAGGATAAAGGTTCATCAAAACTATCAAAGCCTACTTGCCATTTCTAAAAAATCTGGTCATGTTATATCCGATTGTAGGTATTTGAAAAAGAAAACGAAAAGGAAGCAACACCTAATGTATCCATGTCTATAAATTGAGGTAATTTTACCAGATCACCTGATATTATTAATTTGGCTACTGAATATAAAGGCTGATGCAGTTAGGAAATAATTTAGACTTTTGCGTCTGTGACAAATGACACTGAGTGTTCCATACCAATTTGTATCTTTAGTGATACGGGGGGTGACTCAATCTTTGTTGTTTGAGGATGAATTGTCTTTAGATTTGAGTTCTCCTACAGCTTTGTTAATGTTGCTTTCCATAACAATTATTTAGCATCAGACTTAGTTTCGGGACCGTTTGTGGTTTAAGTGAGACTTATTTTGCCAATTAAGGGTCTATTGTTATTATTGTTGTTGTTGGAAAACTATATGGTTGGGATAAAAACTGTTGACGAACCCAAAATGGTTAGCGAGCCGATTACTGTCTCATCTACGAATGATGTTGTTGATGAGGAGAATCCGGATGTGTTTTCTTCATGTGCTGTAACACGAGCTCAGGCTAAGAAACTAAGAAAAAAAAACAAATTATAGACATATATTTAGAAGATGATATTATAAATTTATCTCAGACAATGTTTGGGATCCGACAAGAATCTTGAAGATAATTGTCTTACTGACGATTCCTCGGTGAGTGACAATGGTTCATATCAGGGATCTGACTTATCCAGTGAAGATCTGTTTTCTAAAAGTAAACTGATCGCTGAGCAAGAAAATGATCCGCATATCTCTTCACTATTCAAATATACATTCCCAAAAGGGGAATTAGAAACGTTCCAAAAGATTACTTTTTCCAAAATGGTATGCATTTTAAGAAATGGAAACCAGCAGATGTTACAGTTTCAGAGAACTGGGCGGAAGTTTATCAAATCTTTGTTTAAAAAGCAAATATTGAGAGTTACCTATGAACTCTCCATAGGAAGTCACCTAAGTGTCAACAAAACTGAGAAACATTTTGCTTAATTTTTGAAAAAAAGCGATATGTCTCATAATTCTTTTTAGCTGTTGAAGAATCCTACACTTGTTTGATTGTTTATTGTGTTGGGAATTTACCAAAAACTCGATCAGGAAACCAGTATTTGTTGAATATCCTATGCACATTCACTCGATTCTCTGAAACTATCCCTTTGACAAACATTTTAGCCAAACAAATGTAAAATGTTGATTAATTTCTTTACTTTAATTAGCTTGCCCAAAGATCAAATTTTATGTCAGGGTTGTCTCAACAAGTTGTTTACCAACTCAGCACTAAGTATATCAAATCATACCATCTACAGTCGCAAGAAGATCTTGAAAGATTCCATTATATCCTGAAAACTATGGTGCTGACTTACGGTACCAATAACGAGAGGTATTGAGTTAAAGGAGGTAATTTATTATTATTTACTGTTCAGTAATCGTTAGGATTTAGCCTATTTGATTTGGTGTTTAGCCATTCAGTAAGTGGTCTTTTGGAGTTACTGAAGGAAGAATGACTTGAAAAAGATCAAAAAAAATGACTTATTGAATTGTATTTCCAAGTTTCTATTTAAACTCTTACGTGCTTGTAAAATGACTTGGGAAATTTTGAAGTCATCCCTAAATAAAATGAAAAATGTTTATGACTGAGAGACTGAATAGCGTAAATTCTGTCCTAGTGACATGACTTTAGTATTGTTACCTACTCAAAGCTAGGTGTCATGTTCGGAAGGTTAATGATACGGACTATGTTGTAAAATCAGCTGATCGTCGAAAGACTACACAGAAGATTTATTGCGTCAGAGATGCATTCGAAAATATTTAAGCCATTGAATAATTATTTGATAAGGATGACAGTTAAAAATGTCGGAGTACAACGAAACATCGAATTAAATACTTTTGACATTCTTGCCAATTTTATTTCAAAACTAGATCACTTGTATCCTGAAGACAAAAATCCACTTGCTAGTTTATTGATTGAATAAAAGGATATTTCCAAATGTTCCAAATAAGATCAATCATCGTTTATGATGTAGATATAGATGGCGCTTTTCTTGTGAAACAACATTCCTATTGTGTGAATTCAATCAAGACGGATTAAATGCGTAAAGAAATCTCATATGCTGGAAAATGGCGTTATAGATTTCAGTAAAAGTAATTGATCTCTACCTTGCATAGTGGTTCGTAAGTCTGATGGCTCTGTTAGATTCTGTACAGACTTTCCCAAAGTAAATATTTTAACAAAGACAAATTCCTATCCCATTCGCGGCCCGGCATGACCAAGAGGTTAAGACACTCCACTCGTAATCTGAGGGTCGCTGGTTAGAATCCCCTCACACCAAACCTTCTCGCCCTTTCAGCCGTGAGGGCGTTATAATTTGATGGTCAATCTAATTATTAGTTGATAAAAGAGTAGCCCAAGCGTTGGAGATGGGTGGCGATGACTGGTTGTCTTCCATCTAGTCTTGCAGTGCAAGATCAGGGACGGCTAGTGCATATAGCCCTGGTGTAGCTTTGCACGAAATTTAAACCAAACCAAACCAAAACCAATCCCATTCCAAGAATGGAGGATTGTATTTATGAAATTGGAAAAGCCAGCTATATCACAAAGTGTAGCATATTAAAGAGGGTGAAAGAAATCTCTACTTTGGTTGCTCCTGATGAATGATACCAGAACAATGTAATACCTTTTGGGATGAAATTTTCTCAAAAAACTTTTCAGCAAATCATGAATCAATGTCTCAAAAAAATCTGTTATAGGTTGGAATTTATGTTGATGATAGTGTGATTGTAGTGACGCATGGAAAGAACTTCATGCATATTACGCCATATTTTTGAGAGACTTTACAAGTAACTTTTCTGAAGCCAAAGTTGTTTACTTAGGTCATGTAGTAAGCCACGGCCAAGTTTCTCTATTTCAAAATGTAATCAGCTTTGGCTTCTGGTAAAAACCAGGACCTTTTGTAAAAAAGTGTCAATGACAAGGCATAATTAGCAAACCTATTGCAACAAAATATCAAATGGTGTGAAATATGTCAATCTGCTTGTTAAAAGGTCACATTTTTATTGCAAACTTAACATATATTGATAGTATATTACTGTGACTAGTCATTTGCATTAGTTCTTTATGCCAACGATTCTGGTGCTGGTGTTATTCTCTTAGAGTCACATGACAGAGGTATCGAACAGTCTATTTGTTATTTTTCTAAAACATTTAATTGTCAGCAAAATAATTATTTTACTGTGGAAAAAGAAAGAACATTTCAATGTGCATGTATCTGCATCACAACAACTTATTGTCATCAACACTAATCAAAATCTGTTGATGTTTTTGAACCAAATGAAGGGCAAAAACAAAAGTCTGTTAAAATAGAGTTTAACATTACAAGAGTATGATTTGAAAATAATTCATGTCAATAGGGTTAATAACGTCTGTGCTGATGTACTTTCATGTGTTATGTAATTTTATGAGCATGATGTTATTTGTATTGATTGTGTTATGTACTGTCATGATTAGTGAAGTTTTACAGTTCTTTGACAATGTTTTATGTTTAATGTATTGTTCGCAATGTATATATGTAATATCTTATTTAAAAGTTGTCGAAGACGAATTTTTAATTCTTAAAAGGGGGGAAGTGTGACGAATTTACTATTATAAGTATCTATTTTAATATCGATCTTTGTTTAGGTTCCATTTCTCTTTAGAATTGTGCATACATTATATTATTAAACCTGTATTGCAAAATCCTCGCCTATTCACTGAAGTTATAGAAGATTCTCGAGTCTAAGAATCAACATTATATGTGTGTATGTAAGCACTGGTATATCGTCTGTATTGTTTTGCAGGCTAAAATTTCTAAACACTCTCCTCACTCCTGTAAATGTAAACAACAGGACGCGTCAAGACACATTATATATTATTGGTTTGGTATAGGTGGGTTATTATAAATCTCGGAAGCTATAATTGTGAATAACGCTTATTAACCTGAAACTTCAGATATTTTACTAGGAACATTCATAGATTTCAAAATTTACAAACCATTTAACTTCAACGAATTTACATGAGATATTAATATCTTTATGGAAACATCGTATAGCTTCTTCGATGGAAAACTTGTCGAAGGATGCAGGGATAGTTAGTTCCCTGTTAAGTGAATTGTATATATCAACTCAAAATTAATTTTCTAATCGTGAATCCTCGATAAAATATGCAGTTCCAGATCACTTAAAATACTCAATATTGTGTGTAAGTTTGTAATTTTTTTGTAAATAAATCGTTATTTGTAATAACTGTATGCGTATTTTCTTATAGAACAGTCAAATTGGGCTATCTGCTGTGTTCAACTGGTGGAATCGAACTCCTGATTATAGTATTGTAAATCCGTAGACGTACTACTGTTCCAACGGGGAACATTCGTAATAACTATTATTATAAACTGTATTATTGTTTGTTTAATAAAATGTATTTGTATTAAAAAGAAAATGTGTGTATTAATCTTGTTGACTAATATCATAAATTGGATACATATCGACATTCATTTAACTTCAATGTCTAAATTATAATTTATCTCAAGTTCAGGCTGTTTGAAATTGTAATATGTAACATATTTGAAACAGAAAACAATGTTACATTTACGCTCATTTTGTTGACTCTGAAAAAAATTATCTTTAAACGTTTGTAATGATAACGGCGTGAATTTACACATACTAAACTATAATATCAATATATTTATTAACAACAATATTTCGGTATTTTAACTTGTCTTTATTCTTTCTCTAACATAAAAAGTTCAATTGAATTAATTTGGGAACAGATATAATAGGATAAAACGAAAATATTTGCAGTTTAACGCCACTTTTATAACAAATAATAGTCTCACTGGTTTCCATAACTTCTGGTATTCAAACTATCACTTTCAAACAGAAATTGTCATTTGTAAAAATACAATATATAACACCATTGTAAATTACCCTATAACCCTAAAATTGGCCCAACATGGCCAAGTGGGTTAAGGCGTTCGACTCGTAATTTGAAGGTCGCGGGTTCGAATCCCTGTCGCACTAAACATGCTCGCCCTTTCAGCCGCGGGGGCGTTATAATATGACGGTCAATCCCACTGTTCGTTGGCAAAAGAGTAGCCCAAGAGTTGGTGGTGGGTGGTAATGACTAGCTGCCTTCCCTCTAGTTTTACACTGCTAAATTGGAGACGGCTAGCGCAGATAGTCCATGAGTGGCTTTGCGCAAAATTCAAAACAAACAACCACTCCAAGCTGACCAAACCTATTGTGTTCTTTTACCAGTGACAAATGAATTTAATTTTTATGTACAAAGAAGTTTATATTTGGATCAGTATTTTGTGAGCTGTGATCAAGATATTGATAAATGATAATAAAATACCAATAAACACAAAAGCAAAATCAAATGGTTGGTTAGCCAATCGATAAATTCTAGCTTGTAGTTATCCACATGAAAGAACCTTGTTGAATATTTTGACAACACTTTGAGTCAGTATGTTAATATTCAACTGAATCATAACTTATTGACTCAAAGTGTTATAGCTATAAAGCCACAACATATTGATCCAACACACAGTCGAAACGTTGACAACAGCCGAGTCAATGTTATGACCCTGTTGGATACCGATCTACAGGGCCATAATATATTGATTCATCGTGTGATTGAAAATTATTTTATCATCAAATTACTTTATAATACCGGGACCAATACATTATAGCCTGATAACATATCATACGCGTGACATATCTCTAACTTTTATCGAAGACGTGAACGAACGTCATACATCAAACTAAAAAGGAATTGTGAAATTTCCCTGAGAGGACTACGTCATTACTGCTTCTTGTAATAATACTATTCATAGTAGTCTTTAACCATTTTCATGTTTTGATATGTATATATCAAATTTGTGTGTGCGCATGTAATAACGTGTTTGTTATTAAAAACGACTTCCACGTCTTTGACATGACATGGACATTTTCAACTTCTAAACGTTCAAAATGTACAAAAGACTAACGAATGTCATGTGAGATACTTAAAAAGAACAAATTAGTGTTGAAACATTAAAGCAAACAATAACCTGTTATAACATTGTGTGCATCTCTGAAACTTTAATATTTATATTTGTCAAAATAATTAGGTTTCTGATTTTTAATACCATGTATAGAGCAGTAATATTTAATAAGTAGGTTGAATAATATGAGTGTTGTTGTCGTTGGGCTTCAATCAGTTTAAAATTTCAGTTGGCGAGCCAAACTACCTTTCTCTTTTTCTGTCGCCAAACCATTCGAGCATAGTTCACTTAAGTTTCATCGAGTTAACACTTATATCCTATACTTTTAAGACAGTCTTCTTCTTTGTCGTATTTAGGCCTACGTCCTGTAAGCGTTTGTTGTTCACAAACAATTTTCAAGTAATTATCTTTTGTCAAAGTCCACACAGTCAGGTTCAATTACTTCGAAACTCTCTTTCACAAAATAAACCAATCTTCTCACCTCTTTTAATACCGTTAGTCTCACACTAATATATATCAGCCGTTAGGCCTATATTAATTATCAGGCCTTCCTTTTCTTTATGAATGTTTCTTTTTACGTGACTTTATTTTTCGTCTGCTCTGTCTTTGTCTGTCCGCTGTTTCCCACTTATCTCCTACCATTTATATGTTTATTGCCTTTCTTTCTGGCAATAGTTTTGTGGTAAAATATATTATTCAAGAGGCAAACATTAATCATCAAAGGCGGTCGAAGATTAAGCAATTTTCCTTTACCGCGATCGAAATTAAGAATTAAATATACAGAAAGGTTATCGTCCTATTTGAAACAGATGGGCGAATTTTATCATCATGGCAATGATGATTACAATACTCGTAGGGAAAGTGAAGTCAAAGTCAAACCAGAGGCAGGTTGACGGAGAAGAAAACCGGTCGACAACGATTGTCAGCAATACATCATTACAAGTGGGCTGGGCAGGGATCCGTAGATCCAAATGTTTATTGCTAAATCTTCTACTCACTACATATTTTCGATATTAAAAACATTTACGCAATGTTCTACAATCTCGACATCAACGAGCTATAAACACAACGTACCGAGTTGCGTAACTAAACTTGTAATAACATTTGCACATACTTTAAAACACTTGCTTCAAACTCTCTTGTTATGATCAAATCTAAACAATTATAAGATGTTCTTTCAGAAAATAGATGAAGTAATAAAATCGGAGCTGTTCCTGTAAAGACAATCAAACCCGCCCTCTATTTCCGCGCTGGTACAGCAGTAAGTCTACTGATTTACAGTGCTCAAGTCAAGGGTTCGATTCCCCTCGGTGGACTTAGCAGATAGCTAGATGTGGCTTTGCTATAAGAAAATACACACACACATCCTAAGAAAATCAATAGAAACAATTACTCGAAAATAATTTACGATGAGTAACATAATATTAAATTATATCAACTAGTAATAAAATTTAATTAATACCTATTTACAAAATGAGTGAAAATGGCTTAGAAAACATATGTGTCATCTGGCAAAAAGAAGAGAGAGAAACAGTCAGAGAAGTCTCGAAAATTGTTTAAAAATACACTTGATTCTCGATACACCGACGCAACGGAGGTTAATAATGAATGAGAGTTTGTTTGAAGTCAAGCACAAAGGGCTAGATATGCTCTACTCACGACAGTATCGAAACTTGGTTTCCCACATTAAAAGTCCGCAGTCATAACGCCGTGTGGAGCGCAGTTAAAAGTGACGACTAGCAGAGACGAAGATACATCGGTGTTAAAAACAAGCAGTTAAGAAAGACGATAACATACCTGGAAGATGAACCTTAACATCTCTATACTTATCTGTGGCCAAAAACATAGACAACATAAAACTGTACTTTTTTTTTTTTGCCTAACTAAAAATCAACCTTCAAAATAATTTTCACAATATAACTGTTTTCGAAAAACGAAAAATTATGGAACAATTGTTTCGTTCTAGATTGGAACGTTCTTTAAAACTAGACGAAATGTTCTGGCTCAGCAGTAGGTCGGAGGGCCTATAAGGCTAAAAATATGGTTTCGATAACTGCGATGAATTGAGCACAAATAGCCTATTGTGTAGCTATGAGCTTTGCAATAAATTGACACCTAAGAAAAAGACAGTGCAACGAATTAGAAATGTTCTAGGATCTCACGTGAAAAGCAGTTACGTAAAAAACGCCAGAAGAAACGAAAGTCTGATTGAAAATAAATTCTACTTTACACTGTACAGCTCAAAATTTAACTGAAATAAATGTTAGCGTTTAATGGGCATATTTAATCGTATAATTGCAACATTTTGCATTTGTTAGAGAGAAACTACGCTATTCACGGAACTCTTCAATGTTCTATAGCCCTCAAAAAACGTTCACTTCTAGCCCAACAATTAAAGAACATCTAATTTTATAGATTGTTTTGAATGTACAGTCCATTATGCGCCATTGATAATCTAAATGGCTTAAATTCCATCACTCAGCGAAACTAGACTACGGCAGAGTGAACACAGATACTGAAATAATATATTAAACCTTTACGCCATCTTTTATTCATTGAAAATCATATTTTGGTGAGGAAAATAAAAATCATAAATAACACAGTAAATACTTGAACCATGAATTACAGAGTAAACTAATACACGTGTTTTTAAAATATGTTATTATTTTGTTCTAAACCTTGAATTTTTGAAGTATGATACTATTCCGTAATGGTGGTTTGTGCCTCAGACGAAACTCATCAAGAGCACTTGTAAGCACATCAAATATCCAAAGAACGGATATAAATGTTGAAGAAAAATTCCTTTTCTTTCATTAATGCCAAGAAAATATAGGTTAATTATTAAAAATAAAATAAGGAATACTATTCGAAGATTGCCAAGGTCAAGGTAAAATTGTGCAATCTAAATTGTTGCAACTAAAAAAATATATTTTTTTCCGTTATTTATGGATGCTATTCTTTTAACTTTGTACTACTTAATATTTCAAATTCTTGTAATAGGTCAAGCACTTTTAGCTTTTTTTTTCAAATGATAAACATTGTTTCGTGATATAAATGATATACACTGTTTTGTGATATAAATGAATCACAATTGTAGTATTTTGAAGTTCTTTGTCAATATTACTTTTAAGCCTTTTTCCGACTCTAGATGGGAGTGTAAAGTTGAAAGTGTAAAAGCTGTGAGATACCAACCGAACGTTGTGTTGAAAAGTACAATAGGGATGCAGCTGATTTTCAAACTGCGCCATCAACGGATGAGCTAACATCATACTGATTTATAATTTCTTTCCTAGATTGGTGAAATACACATGAAAAATAAATCTAACCAGTAAAAACAAAATTCAACTACGATAAATGATATTGATGGTAATTTGGTCAATGACACGCAATAAATCCATCTTCAATATAAAGAAATGATTTCAAAAAATTCATGACCAATGCTAAGGAACTGGATAAATAGAAAGTATCAGCTGTTCCAGAATTATTGGTGATTCCTGTCATACGAAAGCAGTGCCTTGTTACTTACAAATCTAAGGATGATCCAAAGATGGTTAAGAACTAACGTTATTCACACTGTAGTGTCACTCATAGAGGTTAACGGAGAACACATCGGTCTATTATTCTAAATATCTGCAGCTTTGCTTTTAGAATAAAAAAAACAGACGAGTATATGGCACTAAATTTGCATTATTACAGTTGGGATATATTTATATATATTGTAATTGTTCCATGATTATATGTCAGTATTTAGAAAAAGTAAAATTCTATATGGATTTACCTGTAGCATTAATCTGTTTCTGGACCGAAGAATCTAACTTAGTTGTTGGTTGAATTATTTCGTGGTTGAGCATCAAAGACTAAATACAACTCTATCAGAAAAATGCGATAATATTGTAATATTATAATACACGGTGGTAAATTATTTTTGATTGTTTATTTGTTTTGTTTATGGCGAATCTATTATTAAGTTTCTAATTTTTAATAGGGAAGGCAACTGGTTAGCAGTAACCATCGCCAAGTGTGCTCTTTATAGTTCCTTTGGAAGTTGGATTTGTTAAAAGAGTTTCTTTTAGAGTTGAAAGTAATTTTAAGCTATCTGATGTCGTTCATTTCTTAAGAACATTTAACAGGGTTGCTTCATCTCTTCATTGAAAGTAATGATCATGAAAATTAAATCTCCAGAATTTTATCGAAGAATTTGTAATAAAAGCAGTTGAAAAAAATATTATGAAAATACTAAATGAAAAAAAAGTGTAAATATAAAAATTTTAAGACTTCACAACTTACCAATAAAACTGAGTATTGAAACAGGCGGATAATTAAATATTTTGCGGAAGGAGGTTCATAATTTCATTGCGCTAACCTTGGCGGAAAGTTACGCATTTGAAATGGACAGCAACATTGAAACGATCAAGTTGAATAAGAAAAATAAAAAAGTTTGGATTTGAAAACTATAAATATAAATTTTCCTGTAAAAACATATTCGCAGTTGCGGACATTATCAAAATATTTATAGTCAGTGCAACCATCTTGTCAACAGTAGGTCTGACTGTATAAGATTTGATATAATTTTATAATAACAGCTTTTCTCATCAGTTTAAGAATAAAGCTTAATAGCGGAAAACCTGGCTGTTATAACAAGATATTGAACCATGAATGTAAGCATTATTAAATTCTAGCTTAACGCCAAATCACGAGGGTGGGAAAAAACCGATTTTTTACATTATATCATAAGACAGTAAATGAGAGATTATTTTAGATGTGAGAGGAACATGGCCAGTTGGTTAGAACTCTCGACTTTCAGTCTGGGAGGTTACGAGTTCGAATCCCCATCACACCAAACATGCTCGCCCTTTTAGCCGCAGAGACGTTATAATGTGACAGTCAATACTCCTATTCATTGGTAAAATAGTAGACAACAAGTTGGCTATGGGTGGTGATGATTACCTGCCTTTCCCTTTAGTCTGTCACTGCTAAATTAAGGACGGCTAGCGCAGATATCTCTCGTGTAACCTTGCGCGAAATTCCGAATAAACCAGGAATAATCTAATTTTATCTCTCTTAGAAAAACAAAACAGACTGCCCTCGAGTAGATCAGCGTGAATATCCTAAACAAGCAAATTTGTTTTACAACATAAAATAAATAAAAAGATAATTAATTGATGTGATGAATACTCACGAATTTAATTCAAAATTCAACTGTTTATATCAATTAGGAAGAACAAAAAACACTTTTGAGCATGAATTGTGGAATTAGGATTGTTTGTTTAAATTTCACGCAATGCTACACGAGAGCTATCTGCGATAGCCATCTCTAATGTAGCAGTGTTAGACTAGAGAGGGATTGATCGACATTAAAATGTTTTAAAAAAAAACGTTATAAATAACGGTCCAGCAGCTGAAAGGGCTTGGATGTTAGGTGTGACGGGAACTCGAACCCGTGACCTTCGGATTACGAGTCGAGTGCCTTGACCACCTGGTTGTTGGTAATGAAGTAATTGAAAAAAAAAAGTTGTACGCACACATCAAAAATCTGCAGTGATTTTAAAACAAGTCATGAAAAATCTAGTTTTGAAATACATATTTTTCTAGGAAAATGGAGTACGCTATTTTAAATTAAAACCTAGATTATTGGTCTTATTTTAATCGTGTAAAGTATTTCTTTTGTTTTTATTATTACAATTCGTGAATTGGTCTTTCGAAGGAATAAAAATGCAAATTTATCGTAAAGTAATCAAGACAAAGAAATGAAAAAGAATAGTCTTCAGAGGTAAGGTAATACTAACCACTGAATCTGAATTTCTATCACTTTTTGATAAAA
The DNA here is from genome assembly GCF_004210375.1 of Tachypleus tridentatus. Taxonomy (NCBI): domain Eukaryota; kingdom Metazoa; phylum Arthropoda; class Merostomata; order Xiphosura; family Limulidae; genus Tachypleus; species Tachypleus tridentatus. Next base: position 158,398,137 of record NC_134837.1, on the reverse strand, counting down.
AATGATATATTTAATTCCATGGCTATACGAACGTAACATATAAAGAAAATAGTATTACTTCCCTTACGATTTTATAGACGTGAAAGTTGAAATTGCAATTCAGTTTCATTACGAAGCAATTTACTATCCGCTAACTGGTAGTAAGCTTAATTCATATGTTAAAAAGAATATAATAAAGTTAATATAAGAGCCTTAAATATTTCAACCTTTAAAAGGAAACAAATTCAATAATTACTCATCTAAGTTTCAAGTCAGTGTTAAGCATTTCAGGAGCGACGCCAGGTACGGTGTTGTCCATCGCTTGATACTGAGTGGTGATTTCGATGGAACGACACACTGCACACAGAGCAATGTATCGAACTAAAAGAAATATATATGGTGCTTACGTTAATACAGAATGTAAAATTACAGCGCATGAGCAAAGCTAGATGTATTGTGTATACTTTGTTGAGATGACACAGCGTAAGTTCTTTACAAAATGAGAGCGACAGTTTTTTACAAGTAGTCAAAATATATGTACTTTTTAAACATGTTATCAAAGAACCTATAGTTGTTAATTATTCTTATGCGGTCATACGTGTTTTATTATTTAAAGATAAGAACTTTCAAACATTACGCCTGAATATTGCTTTAGTTTTTGATGCTCATAAGGAAAGATGAAAAATCCATGTTATAGGTTACAATCGATAAAAAACAAGCACAATACTTACAAACTTAGTTTGTTGTTGTTTTTTGATTTTGCGCAGAGCTACGAGAGATCTATCTGCGCTAGTTGTTCCTCATTTGAAAGTGTAAGACTAGATGGAAGGCGATCAGTCATCACCACCTACCGCCAACTCTTGGGCTACTTTTTTATCAACGAAAAGGGGATTGATCGTAACATTATCATACTCTCATGACTGAAAAGATGATTGTTTGTTTGTTTTGAATTTCGCTCAAAGTTACACGAGGGCTATCTGCGCTAGCCGTCCCTAATTTAGCAGTGTAAGAATAAAGAGAAGGCAGCTAGTCATCACCACCCACCGCCAACTCTTGGGCTACTGTTTTACCAACGAATAGTGATATTGACAGTCACATTATAATGCCCTCAGGGCTGAAAGGACGAAGATGTTTGATTCGTGATGTCGAGAAACCTACTTGTAGAGAAATATATATGCAAAAACGGCTCGTTTGGGTTGAGAAAATATTTTACATAGAAGAGCGAACAACGTTTCGACCTTCAACGTTGTTCGCTCTTCTACGTAAAATATTTTCTCAACCCAAACGAGCCGTTTTTGCATAAATGTTTGATTCGAATTCACGACCCTAAGGTTACGAGTAGAGCGCCCTAACCAGCAGGCTATGCCGGGCCGACAAGCTTAGAAGTACATTCAAAAACATACGTAGGTGATTGTAAAATTGCGAATAAATACTTTTTTTAAAAATCGAGTAAAACATAAGAAAATGTCCAGTATGCCATTATAACAAAATAGACACAATTAGTTGAATCGATTTATAACATTAATGTAAACATGTGAGAATTAGTTCCCGTGATTTTCTTGTACATTCATCTTCTCTTCTTACCACAAGACTGGTATGAAATCATACGTTTTGTTCTTTCTGTGTATAAGTAGTTTTAAGCTCGAGCACTGAAAGCAATGGAACTTTATATATATATATATTGTAGACGTAAGTCAGCTCTTCATTATACCTTATAAATTATTTTGTTTTTGTTTTTTTATGGAGAAGGGCTGAGATTGCTAATTGTTTTCCATTAATGTAAAGAAGGCAAACATGTATTTTTACCTGCTGAATTTTGTCATAAGGATAGAAAGTTACTGAAAATAGCATTAAATATTACTGTTTTGATTACATGTAGCGTGGTGTTCTCGGATTCACTGATTTTCCTTAAGAGAAATAAGTACGATCCACATTGATTAGAAGATGTTTTGCTGGAGTAAATCTGAATTCTTTAGTTCTCACTGAGCTTGAGAAAGAATGAATGTAAAACACAGTAAAAACAATGATCAAGTATTTCGCAAACAGTTTCAAAACGTGTGTGTTTACTGAGGACAATACCTTTACTAGAGTTTCCGGGAGTGAGAGTGTACGTGTTTACTTACAGCAAAGCCACATCCGGCTATCTGCTGAGTTCATCCAGAGGAATCGAACCCCTGATTTTAGCGTTGTAAATATCTAAGTTTACCGTTGTACCAGCGAGGGACCCAGGGGTGAGAAAGAACAAACATCTATTGGAAGTCAGCGAAGAGTTACCTCATATTGAGAAAACATGGTGTTAAATGTACATGAAATTATAATACTATTGTATCTTGGACGCATGCATTATCTATGTCAGTGTTGATCGTTACTATCGAAAAATAAGAGAGACTATTTCTTACAGGTGTCAGCTGGTATATTACTAACAAAATTATATAGTACTTTTACAGTGTTTAGTTTAACGGAAATCTTTGACTTGAGAAATAGCACGTAATACCATAGCTTAATTACCAAAAATAATTAGTAACAATGGTTAAAGAAGTTCTGCTTTGGTCTTCTCTGTTAAATCTACATAACTTATATGCATGAACATTTTGGAACAGTTATGAAAACCTTAAAATTAAATAAAGTAACTCTTAGTATGTCTGTATTCTGGAGCAGTCTTTACTTTTTGCAAAGGGTAAATTTAAACCACCTCTTGGATAAGATTGTGATACATATCAGTTTCAACAAATAGAGTTAAGAACAAAAAGAATAGGAATTCATACATTAATCCATAGCTTTTCTTACTGTTTCTTATTTAAACTGAAGTTTTTACGTTTTATGACAATTAAAAAAAAATCATCCATTTAAAGGTTTGAAGATTTTAATCTATGATTATGTAAATGATTCAGAGCTCTTAGAGTTGTACAATACCTCCTTTTTTCAGAATGTATTGCCGTTTTGTCGTAAACTGTAACGTGTTCTTTCTTATTCGGTATTTTTAGTAATACTTTTCCTACTGCAACATTACTGATATCTGTATATATTATAAGTGGGTCTTCAAGAGTTAAATATGCTAATTTAAGTGATGTAATTAGTTTTGTCTTCAGTTTGATGAAACTCTGTAGAATAGACGGCAATTGTCTGTTGTGGAAACACAAGTGTAGAGGACGACGTTTCGAAAGTCTTCCGTCTTTCGTCTTCAGGCCAGTATGTGTGTAGGTGTTTTCGGTCTTTTATAGTGTCCTAGTGGATTGTGGAAAGCGTGTTATGATGGTTGGATTATCGCTGTTTCTGATTGGAGGAGAGATTTCCTGTACATTTAACCAATGGCAGCCACAGGTTATTCGCCTCTAATCCAGAATCTCTATTTAGTGAAAGTTTAATAGTGTTAATATAAAATGATTCTTTGATTTTGCTTCTCTTCCAGAATTTGTCTGTGTTGATGATTCCAGTTTTCTCCCAGTTTATTCTGTGTCCAGTTGACGTCGCGTGCTCTGTAATGGCTGAATGTTGTATTTTCACGAGTCTTGTGCTATTTTTATGTTCTTTTATTCTTGTCGCAAGTTTTCTTCCTGTTTCTCCAATGTATGTATCGTTGCAGGAACGCGGCATTTCACAGATGATGTTTTTCAGATTCTCTTTGGTAGGTTGCTGTTTGTTTTTTACCAAAGTGGATCTTAAGATATTGTAGGATTTCCACCATACCTCTATGTTGAATTTTTTGGTTATGCATTTGAGTTTTTCACTGAAATATTGTAGGTATGGTAAGTAAATGGTGGCAGTGGTGGTGACTTTCTAATCGTTTCTTTCTGTAGTGGCTTTCTTTAAAGAGTTTTGTTCTTCAGTTTGTTTAATGTTTGGACTTTCTAGTAGTTTGGTAAGAGGATGAGCTACTATATTAGGACTACTATCCACTGTCCAAGAAAACCTCTTACTTTACACAAATTCTGCGATGTTGGTCAATTTTAATAGTTTTAATTTTTGCTGGATTTGTAGACACTCCCTTCCGGTTGTTTGTATGTCTGTCAGTAAAACAAGCTACACGTCTTCAGATTCAACTCAAGGTTTAATTTTCTCAACTGAACAAGTAGATTACTTAGCCCCTGACAAATGTAAGTGAATGTTTTTATGTGCGATTATTGCATTTTTATTAGTTTATAAAATTCCACTATAGCAAAAAGAGAACAAATCCCATTCGTGGTTTAAAAACAAAAGGTACAATGCACAAACCAAATGTAAATAGCAAATATTGCCACAATCATTTCTTGCTGTAAAAGTCGTTTTTCTTAGTTTTTTCTTTGGACTTACGCTTGTCAGTGTCCACTTTTCATATTTAAAGCTGAAAAGCATTTTATCAAGATAAAACATCCTTGTAATGAGTAAACATCTTTGTTTCTGACTTACACTGTTTCTCTGGTAGCATACACAAAACCTTATGTGTTCGTCTTTCTTCTTTCAAAGTATGAACATAATGCCCAAGAATTATTACTCTGCTCTTTTACTCGTTGGTCTTTCATAGCTTTTATTTCTTTGTAAGACTCAAGTTATTTTACAAATATGAGTCATATGGCCTGCTGATATAATTAATTGGCTTTACATCTCTAATATCAGTCGTGTTATATATTCTATGATTACGTTGCCTAATTGATGATACCCAAACGAAACGATATCTTAGTATTTTATGAGCTGTCCATGTAATGTGTGATGTTAAGTATTTGCAATATCCACAGCTCTGGTCATGTAACTCCAGTAATGAGGTATTAAGCTTTTCTTATATAAAATTACGATATTAGATGTCTTACATTTCACTTCTGGTGCTTGAAATTACTTCTTTACAAATTTTCATTTGTGCTGTCCCATACAAAATTGACTTAGATCTCAAGGCCATAATAATGGCATTCTTACTCTTCATATCCACAAGAATTATTCCTGTCAATAAATGTAATCCCACAAGATAGGTTGGAGTGTTTATTTTTACAAATTCCCTTCACTAGACCTCAGGTTAATACTAACAACTTTAAATGTAAATGTCTCACCTCTTTGGGGGTATAATAATTACACTCCTTCTTTTCACTGATGTTCAACCTCTGGTGTTGTAATTGCTGTGTAAGGTATAGAAATTTTCTGATCATAGACTATCAAAAAATTTAAAGTAAGTCCGGCCTAATATCCATGTTTTTGTCTATTCCAATTACCCACTCTTCCTTCATGAAAGTTGATCATACAAGATAATGTGTAGATAAGCTTCCCACAGTAAGTAGGACTTGCTGAATCTTTATAAGTAGATCTGTATCAATCTATTTTCATTTCTGTAGGAAATGTTTCAACTTTTGTCACGAGATAAGATGAAACAATAAACATCAGCAGTGGTAAAACCAATGCCAATCAAGATGTTGCAAGATTTCTCATCAATGAACCCATTGAATCATTGAATTGTTTTAGTCTAAATAATTAACTACTTACTGCGATTTAACATCTGACTTTGACTAATTATCCGTTGCCTCTTTAATCTGCCCTGGTCTTGGAATTCGTTCTTAGGATATTTCTTCTAGTTTATTCTTATTATTACTTACCTCACTTGTTTATTTTGATTTTATACGCCAAATAATTTTTGCAAAGCTTCATTGTTTCAAATTGTGCAAATATATATATATATATGATTTTCATTTGCAAAATACAAAGTTATCTACTCCAGAATAAATTTTGGGCCGCAATGTGTAAAAGATTGTGAAAGTTAAGAAGAAACAGAAAAAAGGAAAGGAGTTCAAAAGTCTTTATTTAAAATTAAAAACTTCATTCTTAGACCCCATTTTAGGTCAACAACGTATTGAAGTCTGGTTTCAATAATCATACTCAATTGTATTTCCTATCAAACAGTTGTAGTTATAACGCCAACAAGCGTTGCGAATTATCAGAAATATTTTATTAGATTCGAAATTTATATTTGTCATATTTTAATGCATTAATCCCTTATTTATAGCAAGAGTTAACTTATATATATAGAGTTTTTTTTATCTTCAACCTCCGAATTCCTATCAGAATGATACATCAGTTTGCCCAGAGGTTTAGAGTAAAATAGAGTAAATGCAATAATTACATTATATATAATAATATATATCATCATACACTTTCAAATCTTTTTGGAAATCTTGTGTGATTAACGATGGCTTATTCATCAGGAACTGTTTATTTCATAATTCCCTTTAGAGCTTTAACCCATGATGTTTATCAAGTGTAATTACGTGTAAGTCTGTCACGTAATCATGTATTTATAACGATTCTCTGCATTTTTCTGTGCACCTAGTTACAAAAATTGGTTAAATCATCGACTCAAATTAGTTATCATTTAAGGATTAATTGGAGTGTAATTAGTAAAAAAAACCTTTAACAGTATGAAGTATGATAAATTATAAATGTTTATACTGCCTTATAAATTACATATACTTTTACGTAAATGTACATAACTTTGAGTATTTTCACCATTGATTTAAAAATTTTTAGTGGACTAGAATTCAGCGCATTACTTTAAGGCGACAACACAACAAGCAGTAATACATAGGTACTAAAAATTGTTCGAAAGGATGATCTGATTTCTTTTTTAAGTTTTACTTTGTTACCAAAATCATTAATTTAAAAATAAAAAAACTACAGGGAAACATCGACTTCATCAAATTTAGAAGAGAAATGTGGAAAACATTTCCGAAAATCCTAGTTAATAAGGCGCAATCACCACATTATATATGTGAGCAGTAGCACCAGTAAATGTTGTTACTGATTATAACAATGTATATAAGTAATTTTCTTTTTTTATTGAATTTAGAGATCGCATACGACCATTGCATCAGTGATAATTATTAGGGAGATTTACATAATGGTGTACATCTTCTTTATGGGTAGCCGTCCTTAATTTAGCATTGAAAGACTACCCACCGCTAACTTTGTTATTTAGCGTTTAGCAAGGTATTCTAAGCAACCTTCGACCAGCAATGAAAATATTCAAATAGTAGTAAATATTCAACAACACAAAATGGTGTTTATTATCACTTGAGTGAGCTGGTTCATCTCATAACCTAATTATTTCTAAAGTTACGTACGTTAATGATATACTCACATATTCCTAACGATATCCAAATTTATGGACATATAATATAATGTCCTTATATCTTCAGACGTTATCAATATTAAAGTAGCTACACTGCAGTTTAGTACACTGTTATTACCCACTCAAATAAGTTACAATTCTCGTATTTGAGTACTTTTTGTAAAACGAAAAGTAAATATGTTAATCATTCCGAAAATGTTTTAATACATAAGCATATACTAAACTAAACAGCTATTATTTAACGAAGTTGAAATAAAAATTGTAGTTATCAAAATTGACAAGGAAAATAAACCAATATTAAAAACAATTGTTAAGAAATAATAAGAATAGCTAATCTCTGGTCCCTGCATCGACTCATATAATTACTTTGATGAAACACAGTTATTTACCAATAGTAGACATGACATGCCCATTCCTATCACTACATTCGTTAATAAAGCTCAATATGCTTACCTTATAGCTTGTGCCTTCTTAAAGCCCCAAGGATCGTCATGGCCAGGTGGTTAAGGCACTCGACTCAAAATCCGAAAGTCGCAGGTTTGAATCTTTGTCACACCAAACATGCTTTTCATTTTAGCTGTGGGGTCTTTAGAATGTGACGGTCAAGTCCACTATTTGTTGGTAAAAGAGTAGCCCAAGCATTGCCGATTGGTGGTAATGACTATTTGCATTCCCTCTAGTCTTACACTGCTAAATTAGGGACGTCTAGCACAGATAGTCCTCGTGTAGCTTTGCGCAAAATTCAGAACAAACCAAACTAATCTTAAAGTCCCCCCTCTTGTGGCACAGCGGTATCTCTACAGATTTATATGTGTAGCTTTGTGCTTAACTCCAAACAAAGCCTTCTTATATTACATGTAAATAATATGTGAAGTATTTCAATATATCTTAAAAGATAGCCTAATGTCCTTACTGAAAACATAACTTAGCAAATACCTTTAGGAAAAGCGTATGTGCAAAACAGGGTTTCTCCTACTTTTAAGAACTAGAACGTTAAATCTTGCAATCATATTATTTCACGCAATTTTAGAAAAACTGTTACCAGTTTTTTCTCTTCCTATAAGTTATTTTTCCCGCAAAGCTACACATGTGTTATACGCGAATTGATAAACTAGGAAGAAGATAGTTAGTTACCACCATCACTCAGGTTACACTTTTCTGACAAAGTAATGAAAATTGACTATCATTCTTATAGTACACCTATGGGCGCGTTTTTGCAACGACAAAACGTGGACGGTGAAACTTGCGCGAAATTTAAAACAAACAACCAAAACTCATGAAAATTTCGTTATTACTAAATCTTAAACGCCTAGGTATCACTTGCGTTATAGCATAAAGCAACTAGCTTTATGCTAGTTGGATAATCACTTATCGACTTTATAGTGGAGGTTATTGTCTTAAAAGGCTTTAATGATTTATAATTTTCTGGTGAAACAGATATTTATGTTTAACTAATAATGTGTTTAGAGGTTGATGTTTCCCTGCATTTTTTTATTTTTAAATTAATGATTTTGGTAACAAAGTAAAACTTAAAAAGAAATCAGATCATCCTTTAGAACAATTTTTAGTACCTATGTATTACTGCTTGTAGTGTTGTCGCCTTAAAGAAATGCGCTAAATTCTAGTCCATTAAAAATTTTTAAATCATTGGTAAAATACTCAAAATTTCGTACATATACGTAAAAGTATATGTAATTTGTAAGGCAGTATAAACATTTATAATTTATCATACTTCATACTGTTAAAGGTTTTTTTTTACTAATTACACTTCAATTAATCCTTAAATGGTAATTAATTTGAGTCGATGATTTAACCAATTTTTGTAACTAGGTGCACAGAAAAATGCAGAGAATCGTTATAAATACATGATTACGTGGCAGACTTACACGCAATTACGCTTGATAAACATCATGGGTTAAAGCTCTAAAGGGAATTATGAAATAAACAGTTCCTGATGAATAAGCCATCGTTAATCACACAAGATTTCCAAAAAGATTTGAAAGTGTATGATGATATATATTATTATATATAATGTAATTATTGCATTTACTCTATTTTACTCTAAACCTCTGGGCAAACTGATGTATCATTCTGATAGAAATTCGGAGGTTGAAGATAAAAAAAAATCTCTATATATAAGTTAACTGTTGCTATAAATGAGAGATTAATGCATTAAAATATGACAAATATAAATTTCTAATCTAATAAAATTTTTCTGATAATTCGCAACGCCTATTGGCGTTATAACTACAACTATTTGACAGGAAATACAATTGAATATGATTATTGAAACCAGACTTCAATACGTTGTTGACCTAAAATGGGGTCTAAGAACGAAGTTTTTAATATTTAAATAAAGACTTTAGAACTTTTTCCTTTTTTTTATTTCTTATTAACTTTCACAATCTTTTACACATTGTGGCCCAAAATTTATTCTGGAGTAGATAACTTTGTATTTTGCAAATGAAAATCATATACACTGCTGGCAAAAATGTTAAGACTATTGAACATAAAGAAAAAATATGCATTTTGTGTTGTTAGACTCAACCACTTCTTTAAGTAGAGCTTCGAAAGATGAAAATAATAAAAGGGAAAACAAAAATAATTTTTTTGGCATTTAATAGGGAAAATGTGAACACTATGAAATTAGCCTAAATGCCAGCTGATCAAAATTTTAAGACCATACTGAAACGAAACGTAAATCGGTAAACACGTAACGCAATTTAGTCATTTGTGTTCAAGCATAAGCGTTGTCATCATCTCCCACTGATAAAAACATGACGAAGGCTAAAATGTTGACAGAGTTTGAACGTATCAGAATTGTCGAGCTTCAAAAGCAAAGTCTCTCTCAGCGTGCCATTGCTGGTGAGATTGGGCTTAGTAAACCTGCTGTTGCAAACTTCTTAAAAGACCCTAAAGGATACGAAACGAGAATTTTAAGTGGTTGGCCCAAGAAAATTTTGTTTGCGTTGAGCAGGAGGATTCGACGGGTTGTCTGGCAAGACACCAGCTGATTGTCGAGCCAGATTAATGCCCTTACGGACGTAGAATGCAGCTCCATAACATAAGACGGCATTTACGAGAGAAAGGCTTTAAAAACTGTAAATGTCTTTAAAGGCCACGTCTCCTTCCACACCACGAAACAGCTCGAATAAACTTTGCTGAGAAGCACCAAACATGGGACGTATAAAACTGGAAGAAGGTTTTATTCTCTGATGAGAAAAAATTTAATCTGGATGGTCCAGATGGCTTCCAACGTTACTGGCACGATAAGGATATCCTACCGGAGATACTTGCTACACGACATAGTGGAGTAGGTTCCATTATGATCTGGGTACTTTCTCCTTCCATGGAAAAATGGAGCTTCAGGCTGTACAGGGGCGTCAAACAGCAGCGGGCTGCATTGGCATGTTGTAGAGAGCATCTTTATTGACTGAAGGCCCTCGCTTGTGTAGAAATGACTGAATCTTTCAGCTGGACAACACTGCAATCCACAATTTCCGCAGGACAAAGGACTTTTTCATGGCAAATAACGTGATTCTTTTGGACCATCCATCGTGTTCGCTTGAACTGAATCCCATTGAAAATGTTTGGGGGTGGATGGGAAGGGAAGTCTATAGAAATGGACGTCAATTCCAAACAGTGCATGATCTTCGTGAAGCCATCTTCACCACTTGGACTAATATTCCAGCCAGCCTTCTGCAAACGCTTATAACGACCATGCCAAAGCGAATGTTTGCAGTTATTCGAAATGACAGCCGTGCAACTCATTACTGAGACCTCTTGTTGGGCATTTCCTACCCTGTTTAGGACTTCTTTTTGGTATGATCTTAAACTTTTGACCAGCAAGTATTTAGGCTAACTTCATAGTGTTCACATTTTCCCTGTTAAATGCTAAAAAAGTTTTTTATTTTTATTCTCCCTTTTCTTATTTTTATCTTTTGAAGCTCCTCTCAAATAAGTGGTTGAGTCTAACAACGCAAAATGCATATTTTTCCTTTATGTTCATTGGCCTTAAGATTTTGGCCAGCAGTGTGCACTGTTGGACTTCTTACACAGTGCGGGGCAATTAAAATAACATAAAAATCAGCAGTGGACACAGAAAACATCATTTATAAACTGGCCATGACAAGCGCATATAGTCTCTGAAACTGAATAGTTTTCCTGAAATTCAACAAACAAACAATACATTAAGTTGCACTCACACATTCACCATACACACACAAACATAAACATATGTTCTTTAATTTCCCGTGGCGAAAAGCGGGCAGAGAGCAAACTCATTGTGAAGCTTTGCCTTAAAACAAAACAAACAATCCATCATATTGTCTTTTCAACGAGATATGAAAAACATTTTCCCTAATAATGTCTGTGTAGGTTTTCTCAAGTAAATCTCAACGGTATACACATAAAATTTAATGTTCTGCGACTTATGAACTCATCTGATTTCTTTCTAAATCTGCAAATAATTCTGAATTTAAATATTTTCAAACAAACTTTCACCTAACAGCCCAAACACTCGGATAATATATTTAACAAAGTAATTATATTTTATACCAGATAGTTAAAGGTGTTTTGTTTGTTAATCGTAACTGGCAACATTATCAATAGACAATGGATAGATTATGTTATACACCGTGATATATTTATAGAGATATTAACCTAATTTCTAATGACCTATTTTCTTTATTTTTAACAGGTGGTTAAAAACTGTAAAAAGTATTATTCCATATCTTACAAAGAAACAGAAAAGTGAAGTGATAACTTGGGCTGCGGGACTGCTTTGTAAATTCTGTAAGAAAATCTAAAGGCATATGTTAATTACATTTATACGAAGCTCGAGACAAATTACTTTCTAAAATGTGTTTAATGTTCCCAAGAACTGATTGCTTTGTTTAAATACGAAGTATTTATTTGTTTTGAATTTTGCGCAAAGATACACGAGGGCTATTTGCGCTATTTAGCAGTGTAAAACTAGTCATCACCACTCACCACCAACTCTTGGACTACTCTTTTACCAAGGAATAGTGCCATTGACCATTACGTTATAACGACCCCACGGCTGAATTGGCGAGCATCTTTAATGCGACGAGGATTGGAATCCGCGACACTCAAATTGCGAGTCGAGCCCCTTAACCTCTTGGCCATACTGGGCCGTGAATACAGAGAGAACAGATTAAAATGTTCATTTTTAAATAAAGCTACAATGAGCTGTTTTTTCTTGTTTTGTGTAATAATACGTGATTGGTTTTAATTAAGAGATACTTCTTTGTTGGATTGTTTCATATGAAACAGTTCTGTGGTCACTATGTATATTTGACGGCAAATTTAACTTTTGTTTTATTTTTTGGAGGCAACCAACATTGTGTATATGCGATAAACAAGCAAGATATTAATGACTTTAAGGAGTGAAATGCCATTGATTACACAGACTTGTGATGATTTTGTTAGATCAAAATGTATACATGTTCTATAGTAATTCCTGTTCACTGATTCAGAAAATGATATAAAGTTTCTTCATAAAGTACAGATTTTACACAAAACGTCATGTTTACTTTTACATAAGTGAATCATTTTCATTGGAATCGGGTCACACTTTATTATCCTTAAAATGTTGACAACCATTGGCTATAGATTTCTCTAGTCCAATTGCGACGTCAGACTTCTTATCGGTCGCTCTAGGACCCATACTTAACAAAAATAATAATAAAAAATTCATTGTGATAAACGAAATAATAATTTCATCTAAATAAGTTTTTCTTCCTGATTTGTAAAAAAAATCCTTATCTGACAGAAAAAAAAATTATTATTTTCGAAAAATCAGCATAGCTGAATAATATAAAACCTATTATTAAAACCAAAACGACTTCTATGAACTTTAAATTCGCAGGCCTATATTATTATAATAAGAAGAAAAAGAAATTATAAAATACAATTTTGTTTGAAGACATATGTATTTCAAAAAATTCAATAAGAGTATTAAATTTGAAATACATTGTCTTCAAACACTTTGTCCAATATAATTGATTTCTTTTTCTTATTATTATCGACATAATATAGGTCACTCTTTATCAAAACAATTTTTGGGCCTCACCACGTGTTTACAGTCTGTGTCACTACATCTAGTCATGCACTTTCTGACGACGAATGACTTTGGCAATAGCTCTGCAGCATAATTTCCATAGAAAAAGTATCTATCTTAAGACTGCCATGTTCAAAGCATACCATCCCCCCCCTGTTAGTCTTCCGTAATCTATCTGAGGTACAAAGACTGTGATTTTATACAGGCGAGTTCAAGAGTCTGATTGCATAGAAATTCATAGGTAATGCATCAAGAAACTTGACCAGTATGTTTTATATGGAAAAGTACAACTGCTTGTTTCATTCTTAAGGTTATTTAGATATACATACATTCATTGGAAGATTACAATAAATAATTTTAAAATTTCTATTTAGACAGTTTAACACTTTATTTAAACCGTAGAACTGACACTTTAAAATGACACTCTTTATTTACAAGTTTCACTGTATTAACATACCGACTTCCTAGTCCTTCATCTTTATTTTGTACTTCTTTTTGTTTTATATATTTTAAATTTTCTAATGTTTCTCTAATATTTAAGGCTCTAATACTAACAAGCTGAGCTAACATTACTTTTTTCTCATAATAGTGTATGCTGGGTAGTTTTTACATGGTCGGCTATAGCTGAAGTTCCTATTTTATTATTTCTTGTATAACCTTTATGTACTTGCAATCAGTATTTTTATTTCTTTTAGTTAGCTCAATATAAATATTACTACGTTCACGTTCTGTTTTGTCAATACTTGTTTTATCTATTAATTCTATTTTATCTTCAATATTTCTTATCATTTATTAATTGAAGATATAATAGCAATTCTTAGCAGTTGTAAATGCTTTATGTAATTGACTTGCTAAACCTGGAACATAAAGTAAACTTAAAGTTTCTTTGTTTTTTTTTCACAAATAAATTTTAATATGGTATTTTCAACTGTATTTGCACTTTTATTAAACTTCTTAAGCGTTTTATCTACTATATTTGGTTCAAATTCTCTTTCACTAGCTATATACTTAATAAATAATTCGTTTTTTAAACATTTCTTGAACATGTTTTTAAAGCTGTTGAGTTTTTACATGACATGATTGAATTTAATGGTACAGGAGATATAACTGGTAGCGTTATCTTGGCCTATTTTCCAGAAGTTGGAGATACATTCTTATTATGTTGCATATTGCTACTTGGGGCACGCTGGTGGTTATTGGTTTGTGGATCATATGCTTTTACAAAAGGCTGCACATTGTTTACTATGGCTGGAGTTATAGTATGTATCTTTCTGGATACGTCTGACGTTCCGTGTTTATTCCTAGTTTTGTATTCCAATCCCAGAAGTATAATTACAATTCCCATCTTGTAAATTCTAAACCCCCGACCTGTTAAGGTCAGAACGTAAGAGTTAGCGGTGAGTGCTGATGACTAGCTGTCTCTCCTCTAGCTTTAGACTGCTAATTTAGGGACGGCTAGCGCGGGTAGCTCTCGTGCAGCTTTGCGCGAATTAAAAAAACAAACTTTTAAAATCACAAGGACACAGATTTTTTAAAATCATTTAAAACCAATATCACTCACTTGAAAGTTCTTTAGTAGTATAGCCTTTCGGCAGTCTTGCTTATTATACAAGAAATATCTAATTTAGGTATGCTCGTTTAAAGGTTTGGTTTTTGGAATTTCGCACAAAGCTACTCGAGGGCTATCTGTGCTAGCCGTCCCTGATTTAGCAGTGTAAGACTAGAGGGAAAGCAGCTAGTCATTACCACCCACCGCCAACTCTTGGGCTACTCTTTTACCAACGAATAGTGGGATTAACCGTAACATTATAACGCCCCCACGGCTGGGAGAGCGACCATGTTTGGCGCGACTCGGGTGCGAACCCGTGACCCTCAGATTACGAAGCGCACGCCTTAACGCGCTAGGCCATGCCAGGCCCATGCTCGTTTAAAGAAAATTGTAGACCTTATTTTATTTTTCATTTGCTGATACAATACCATTTTTATATCTACTCTTTTGAATGTCTAGTAGTTATATGAAAATATTCTACTGTTGTCTTTCTGTGTCTCATTGTTTAAGTATTATTGAATACTGTTTTTAATATGTTATATTTATCCAATGGTTGCTAACAAAATCATCTGACTATATTCCAATAAATGCAAGTAAACTAATCCATCTGCCGTATTTCCACCGACTTTTTCACAAATCATATCTCAGTGAAACAGTGATATGTTTAAAGACCTACAAAATGTAAGTGTTCGCTTCCCAGTGGTTTGTAGTGTTAGAGCATGTATAATATATTATAAAGCTGTGTGATTAAAACATTCAAATAAACAAATAAACCAAAGTACACATTAACTCAAAATAACTAAAGTGAAAACAAATTGCTGGTCCAGCATTTTAAAGCAAACAGTATTTATAAAACTAAATAAGAAACAGTTACTGTCACAGATGTCTCACAATTAAAGCTCATTCAAAACAAACAGCTGTGAGCTATGGATGTCGTTTGAATGAATAAGTAAATCACACACAAAAACATATATGTATAATTAAGCCTTTTATTTAATTTCCTTTTGACTAGAACAATAAATATAAAACAATGTGCGTTGCACAAGTGCACCAACAGCCAAACGAGAAAACGCATTTATTAAGATGTACATAGTAAAACTACTTGTTTTAAACAGATATAGATGGGAATTATTTAGTTAATTATCTATATTTTAATACCGTGGTAGAATGCTGATACAATATACCGTTATTGAAACACTATGACTTTTGGTGTAGTAATGTGGCTAAAGAATCTGAAATCTAATTCGTGTTGGTCTGTTTCGTGCTTCAACGTTAATGACCAACCATATTAATTGAAATGTAATGGCCAATCAACACGAAAATGGACTTATAATTTCCTTTGTGACAGTTTGGTCATGCTTTTGTGGTCACGCTGATTGTTGTAATTTCCTTCATTTAATATTTTATTTCACAGGTGTTTATGCGACTTGGAAATCATTTTCGTCATAACATCTGCAGCGTTCCGTGAAGCTCTTCGTGTACAGTTCCGGACATTATTGCAATAACCCGAGTAGTGGATATAAAGAATATAAACATTCGAAAATAAAAGATAAGTATTGTTTATGTTTGAAATATAACATTAGCGATTGAGGTAACATAAATAACTCTACCTAGAGAGCTATCATTGAGACCCGGCATTGCCACGCGTGTTAAGGCGTAATCCGAGGGTTGCGGGTTCGAATCCCTGTCGCACCAAACATTCTCGAGCAGATAGCCCTCGAGTACCTTTGCGCGAAATTCAAAACTAAAAAAAGGTTAAAGCTGTTAGTGAAAATGGAAGATAGTTAAAGGAAACTTAGAAACGTTCCAGACAACGGGTAAAAAACATGTAAGAATTGCAGATCAAAATAATTGTAGAAAATATCCAATTTTCCTGAACGTTTTATATATTTCTATTTCGAAAATAAAATTGGAAGTTCTGTTATAATCATGATCTTTTTTTATAATTCAATAAAGCTGGAAGAATCTATAACGGTGTTTTCGACGGCTTATGAATAGAATAAACATGCAAATTTCTTCTGTTCCAAGGGTATTTTTGTTTGTTTCAATAAATGTAATTAATTACTACTATCAATTATTCCAGAGAATTAAAACAACACACAATTCAACTGATATAATTTCATGAAGATGCGCTAATGCATCATTTCACAACATATTCAAAAATCAAGTTTTGAGGTTATATTATTTTCAGGTCAAAATAGTCATTGGAAAGCTAAAACAAATCTTGTGTGTTATTTGACAGGTGGAGCTCCTGCATGTGAGGCTGTTTTGTTATTCAGACTTGCAAAACTTTAAAATCACGCCACCTACTTTCATAAATTAAGTGCTCGAAAGTGGTACATTTTGAGGCGTTATATAATTAGGAAGATGACAGTTACTGTGATGCTGGGCTTTCAAGTGATGATTAAACGAAGGAAGTAGAGTTCTGAGGAATTAAAACACTAACATTTACCGAACTCATTACATGGAAAGGATGTCGCAATATTTGTAATAACGTTGGAAGTTTCATTTTAATCATGTTTAGTAATGAGTTTAAATCACTCTATACATAAAATTCATAAATAAAAGGCCAAATTCTAAAACTTTATTACACCGTGAAGTATTTACAAATACAGCTATGAGCTAAAGTATAATAACAAATATGACTTGCGGTTTCGTATATGGTACGTGCTTGAACATTATTGGTAAAGATAATGTTTTGAACATATCCTTGTCACAACATTATGATTTAAAATTTTCTTCAGTCTTTGAATATACTATAAAACTTGATGAATTAAACATATTCTATCCATTGTATTATTAAATACAGGACAAATGTACAATTAAGATTCAATCTTTGTAAGTATTAATAATCATCATATTTGCAATTAATAAACCCTTTTACTTACTATAACTGACGTAAAATCACAAAATATTTCTGTTTTATCACGTTTGTGACAGGCACTACTGAATAATTTGTAAAATAAGATGATTTACAATCTAAAACAGTATTTTTGTGGCATACAGAGAAATAAAGTTAATTAAAGCTACTTTTAAAAATTCAGGATGATTTATAAATGTTGAGATTTTCCATTAAAACTGTATAATATAATTTGCTATCATGCATTTTTATTTTCTTTATGCCTGTGAATTTCGAAAAGTATTGTCGAAATCCTCACATAGATAGTTAACCTGAGTAATAGGTTTGTAATTATAAGAATCTCGGTATTCTTTCCAAGCTTACAAAAACAAACAACCGTTGCATGTTTTTATAATTTGGAAACTCCTAATCCTGTTAAACTTGATTTTAAATATCCAAAATACTGAGAGAAGCAAAAGAGAGACTGTGCAATATTTTATGATGAATAGCATCTACTTCAACTGAAGTATTACCAAAAAAACTTAGAGCAGTTTAAATTGCATAGTAAATGGTCTTTTAAAATAAAAAATATAAACAGACCAAATATAAGGATGTTATTTACTACTCTACTGTGATGGCGCAGAGGACAAGATAATAGATGGAGGTGCTTTAATGCTGGGAAGAACACTTTACAGTGGTGTTGAAAATACCTTGTGATTCAACCACTTCTTGGCCATTAAAATGTAAGATTTATGGGAATTGCAATTTATACTCTTTTTTACACTTCTTAAACTTATCACAAAGAACCTTGGAACTGGTAATGAAAAAGATAAGGGGAGTGAATTTAATCAAAGGTCCTTCTGGCTTTGATGTCTAATCCACCATATGAGCCTTTTGAAAGTCTATGTGGTTGGTGAGAGTTGGATATATATATATTGTAGGCTCAACTCCGAGATTATTTCACCTTTGGTAGTTCACTATTTACCATGAAAATGAATAAGATGCTGCCGTCACACAATTGTTAACAGAGGATTAGGAACAACAGTATCAAACTCCAATGATAGAGGATCAGTTGGACTTTTCTAGCTCCCACTATGGTACATGGTTTGGATACAATCGAATCTGAAATTTTCCCTCAAACTGATAGAAATACATTCACTTCCTAGGACCAACAATGTCTGCTTGAACAATTTCACCTAGTGGACAAAGTAAAGACATCATAGTGTGATGGTGGTAGAAATATAGTAACATATAGAGATTTAGTAAGTGTGTTATTAACAGAGAAAATGCGCTAGCTAACCATAAATACTATTCCTTCATGAACCCAAAATTGGGAAAAGACAACTTAATGCTCACAATGAATGGAGGTTGAATGGAGGCGGCCGGTTACGCTCCTACCTTGATAGCGAGACACAGTGCAGCAGTACAACTTCGTTTTGGAATAAATGTAATCACTGTTCTTGCTAAGAGTATGATATATTACACTGGGAAATTTTTTCTCTGCTACTACAAAACACCCAATAGTTTCTGAGAACTTTGACAATGTTGATTTTGAAAATCATGTTGAAAATTACTGATCTCCTTTAGTTTTTGAGTTATGATATATTTATTCAAGATCTTCTGATATATTTGAGAATAACCTTTCTTTAATAACGTTATTTATTCAATAGAAGTTGTTTAAAATGTTCAAAAACAATACGTAATAGAAGTGCCATTTTAAAAAAGAAATAAGTATCATAAAATTATGTGGTGAAAATATGTGTTAAAAACCCTTTACACCCCATGTATCAAAACCCTGATTCTAGTGTTGTACGTCTGCAGACACACCACTATACCGCTGGGGTCATCATCATTACCGATTTGTGTCACACAAGGTGTACTATCAAGAAGCTTTTTTTTTGTTTTTCTTGCCTAAAAACCTTGTAGCATATGGCCAATAAAGACAAGTTTGTAACAAAAGAAATTCAAATATTTGTAATATACTTTCAAAATAACTGCCTTGTTTGAAAATATTTATTTATTTGTTTGTAGCTAAGCGTAAAGGTATATAATGACCTATCTGTGGTCTGATCAGCACGAGTATCAAAATCCGGTTTCTGACGTTATAAGTCCCGCAGATATACTGCTGTGTCACTGGGAGTTGTGCTGAAAAGCTATCTTAAAATCTACTTGGTCAATAGTAAAATCTATTAAAAATCCGTACAAAATAAAAAGAACATCATTTTCTGACTTTGTTAAGATGTTGGAGCTTTTTGGAAAGGCATGTTATTCATCCGAGTTGGAGGTAAACCTGTTCATTAAGTAATGTAGATTTATGATAGAAAAGAGTATTGTAATAACACTAGATTTGCCAATAGCGCTGACAGCGTACAGAATGTGTACATATTTATAAGGATGTGTACACATACCTATCACAGGGAGAAAAACATATCAAATGTATAGTACGTAGATTAACTTATGCTATATACTTATACTAAATGATATTCGTATGACAGCAAACATATTAAGAAGAACACATTAGTTCAAGCTAGACAATCACATAAACTCGAGTGTTGTCTTTGTATTTTGATACGTTATCGATTATGTTTAGTTGCTTTCATACTTTTTCTTAGTTGTTTTTTTTTTTACCTCCAGTGCTAGCAACCGGATTTCAATATCCCCTGGTGGGAGAACACAAACAGCTATGCGATAGCTTTCAGCCTAACTTAAAACAAAAAATAATTTGTTTTTGAGATATATAATAAAGGTAAAGTTAAAAAGGAGGGCTTTACAAATCAGTAAGCTGGAAACCAAAACAGTTTAGTTAGATACGTGATGAAACGATTTGTAATATAAAAGTTTCTTTTTTATTTAAAAAATATGAATTTTATACAGTCATCAATAAGAAACAAACAAAAGCAGTGCTCCAGAAGAAATTACTAGGAATAGTCTACAAGCATTCTCAATACGTAAGAAATTACTTTACTCTAAGCTAATTAAAATGCTAACGAGATTAAGAAAAGAAATATGTCAAGCTACTGATAGACTTGCTGACAATCAAACTTAGATCTCAGATCCATATATGATATAGATTTAATTACTTAACAAGCTTCATTGGTCACAACGACATAAAAGTTTAGTCTTACTGGATTTCTAGGCCAAAGAAATATTATTTTAATAATTTGTGTATACGTTATGAATATGTATATCAGTTTATATTTTCTATATACTCTTTTTCGATTCTCTACAGTATCGTAATATTTAATCATTGGGATATTTTTAAATCTTGAAATAATACTTCAGTTGAAATTTATCTAACTGCAGTTTGTTTTTACCTGCAGTAACTTCAGTACGGTTGGTTATACTACACTGGAACAAAATATAATTTATAATCACTGAAATCAGTTCAATATGAAACAGTTGCTATTACGTAGAAAGGTATTTCTTCTAGTTGTATTCATAGTTCTGTATGTCATTTGGAAAAGAATACGGAAAAAGTAACTAACAACACAATGGTTATTTTGTTGAAACATCACTTGAATGAAATAAAAATCAGTCTTCTCCATTACAAAACATGTAAAGTGATAATAATGCTAAAAACCGAGTTTTAGTAATTCATTCAGTAGTTCTGGGCTTAACAACAAACCAATACCATAGTTCATGACTAAATAAGAGGTTTATGAGTGTATTACTCTCATAAATAGTTGCTCTTTTGTGTCATATTACCATAGAATTAGTTAATTTTTGATGTTGAATTAAAAAAAGCTCCTTAAATTCATTTGCTTACATTTTTAATGCCAAATTATTTTTAAAAAGTAAGATTGCATGCTTTCAAAAATTTAAAATTATAATAAAATCTTCCAGTAAAATGTTCAACTTTCCAGTATACAAACATCTAAAATTAAAATTACAAAAATAACGTTAACTCTGATGATACAAACAAAGAAAAACTAAGCCGTATTATTACCTAAACATCAAAACAATATCCTGTGTCATCTTAGAATAACCATAAAAGAGTGTTGATACTTTATACTAATTAGCAGTACTATAAATAACAAACAACGATAATGTAATTAGTGTAAATGAAATCATTTAAATATCTAGGTTTTAGCAAAAGTACACATCATTCTATGAAAGAAAGTTTATGTTTACTTATAGCAAAGCCACATCGGGCTGAGTCTATCCAAGGGATAGGGTTTTAGGGTTGCAAATCCGTAGACTTACCGCTGTACTAGCGGAAGACGTAAGAGCAGTAATAACAAACAAAGATGTTCATCGAAAAAATGTTCTAACGTTATTTTCATGTCAATTTTGTTTGAGGAAATGTGTCTATTAACACCTATTATTTCTTGTTTGTTTGTTTTTCAATATCGCGCAAAGCTACACAAGGACTATCTGCTCTAGCCGTCCTTAATATAGCAATGTAAGACTAGAGAGAAGGCAGCTAGTCATCACCACTCACCGCCAACTCTTGGGCTACTCTTTTACCTATGAATAGTGGAATTGACCACCACATTATACCGTCCCCGCAGTTGAAAGGGTGAGCATGTTTGGTGCGAAGGGGATTCGAACCCGCGACCCTCAGATTACGAGTCAGAATAAATAGAAATGAAATATTAATACAAAAGATTAAAATAACCATCTAATTTGATGTGGTTATAATATGCGTATATTAGTAGAAAGAAAAGAGAATAGACTTTATAAACTGTAAACATTGGCAATCTGAAGATTCATATTTTTATAAGAGATTCCAGGGTTGAAACGTGTTAGACTATTGCAGCTGCTAAATTTCATATAGCGATGAACAACAATGAGTACCACAAATGTTCACACATCAAAAAATTGTGTGAAAATACTATGGGAACAACTTAACTTCTCGTTAGAATAAATGTTTTCCTTTGCTCATACAAAACAAGAAAGTCCTACTAGATCAAATATATAACAACGTATTGTGAAAAAGGGAATAGAATTCATTATTTTCATTAACCTTTTAAGCTTTGTTCTAGATGACGTTAGGCCAAATGGTTAAAGAGGTACGAAAGTAAATTTGATCAAAAATTCTTTTTAGCTAATATTAACTTCAGAGCAACATATCCACTTAGATGAGAGATAAAACTAGTAAAAAGTATCACTACTTAGAAATACTCTTCCTATGTTGTTGTTTTTCTAACAAAGACTAGAATGTACTCTTTCTTCAGTTAGATATCCCACGGTTAACGATATTTATGGCCGTAAACCTAACAATAGCTCAAGATATTTAACCACCTTAGAAATTTAGGTTACTTCAAAATCTATACACTGAGGTAACAATTCAAAATAATCTATGGAACAAAAATATAGTAACAACAAATAATAAAAATAAATATATTAAACACGTTCTTATGTATACTATTAAACAAAGTAGATTTTATATAAGAATAGAATATACCTTATTCCAAAACGCATAAATACTAGTTGTTAACTTAAATCAAGTACCATGGAGATTTAAGTTATTTGCCACCTAAATCTGTAGACTTACTGCTGTACCAGCAAAAGATGGTTTCATAAGGTAATCCAGGCACTGCATGGTCAGGTGGTTAGAGCTTTCGACTAGTAATCTGAGAGTTCGAATCCCCATCACAGCAAACATGCTCATCCTTTCAGCGTAAGAGCATTATGATGTGACTATTAATCCTACTATTCTTTGGTAAAAGATTACTCCAAGATTTGGCAATGAGTTGTGATGACTAGATATGTCTTCCTTTTAGTCCCATTGCTAAATTAGGGACAGCCAGAGCAGCTAGGCCTCGTGTAGCTTTGTGCGAAATTCAAAACAAATAGCCAAATATAGGCTAATCCCACATAGTTTTCCAGAAAAAGAGAAAAAACATCCTTAGAAGTTAAAGTAAGCTCAAATGAACTACATTTATCAATGCTTACAAAAATACAGTTACTTATAATTAATAGTATGTGTGAAAATTCATCTTCTCAAAATATAGAGTTAATTATCATTTTGATATGTATCAAAATTCATGTCTCAAAATATACAGTTAATCACCATTAATAGTATGTATCAAAATTCATGTTCTCAAAATATACAGTTAATTATCATTAATAATATGTATTAAAATTCATGTTCTCAAAATATACAGTTAATTATCATTAATAGTATATATCAAAAGTTATGTTCCCAAAATATACAGTTAATTATCATTAATAATATGTATTAAAATTCATGTTCTCAAAATATACAGTTAATTATCATTAATAGTATATATCAAAAGTTATGTTCCCAAAATATACAGTTAGTTATCATTAATAGTATGTATGAAAATTCATGTTCTCAAAATATACAGTTAATTACCATTAATAGTATGTATTAAAATTCATGTTCTCAAAATATACAGTTAATTATCATTAATAGTATGTATCAAAATTCATGTTCTCAAAATATACAGTTAATTATCATTAATAGTATGTATCAAAATTCATGTTCTCAAAATATACAGTTAATTATCATTAATAGTATATATCAAAAGTTATGTTCTCAAAATATACAGTTAATTATCATTAATAGCATGTATCAAAATTCATGTTCTCAAAATATACAGTTAATTATCATTAATAGCATGTATCAAAATTCATGTTCTCAAAATATACAGTTAATTATCATTAATAGCATGTATCAAAATTCATGTTCTCAAAATATACAGTTAATTATCATTAATAGCATGTATCAAAATTCATGTTCTCAAAATATACAGTTAATTATCATTAATAGCATGTATCAAAATTCATGTTCTCAAAATATACAGTTAATTATCATTAATAGCATGTATCAAAATTCATGTTCTCAAAATATACAGTTAATTATCATTAATAGCATGTATCAAAATTCAGTTTCATCTTAAATATGATAATACGATATAAATATTTGTATAAATTTGAACACTGGCCTATTGAGCATTAATGTAATGAATAGGAAAGATTCTTTAATACTGGATAAATTTAGTGGCTATACGTTTCCTAATCTAATCGACAATCAATACTGAATACTTTTGTTTTACTGCTAAAATAAAAACGTTGGACCTGTTTGCTAAAAGTTCAAAGTTAGATATTTGTAATGTAATGAAATCACTTTGAAGTGTTTAACTCCAAACTGTTTCTCTAGAGAAACATACCTCTTAATCTATAACACCTATTATTTAGCGGCTACTATAAAACTAGTGAGGAGCAAAAACAGAACTCGCGTAGGATGTGTACAGATTTGTTGTAGTTCTTTGGCAGGAAGAGTAAGATGATATACACAATTATCAACTGTGCGTTTTTTCAACCAGATGTTTGCATAAAGCTTTCCTTTTAACAAAGTCAGTAGTTTCCAAATATTGATCCTGTTATCGTAATTTATACGGATTATGTCTAATGCAACGGGGCCACGCTGAATTTGTTTCAATAGTGACTAAACAGAGGTCATGTTTTGTTTCATGGGATCTAAGTCTATATATTTCTTATCAAGCTGATTTTGAAGCTCCTTCCTGTAAAGTGTCCTTAGCTTAGAGTAAACAATTATCTCAAATGGTAAAAATTGCTATAGGAAGCTAGTGAAAGATGCAACTTAGTTGAAGAAATTGTCCTTATATATATATATATATATATATATGTATGTATATTCATAGAATAAACTGCAAATCTAATCGCTTGCTCCAACGTTAACCGGTTTTGTAACTTTAAAGACTACTTCGCAATAAAT
This sequence comes from Tachypleus tridentatus, assembly GCF_004210375.1. Lineage (NCBI taxonomy): Eukaryota > Metazoa > Arthropoda > Merostomata > Xiphosura > Limulidae > Tachypleus > Tachypleus tridentatus. The sequence continues at coordinate 158,372,896 of NC_134837.1, read as the reverse complement.
TCAGTTTAAAGCTAAACAACTTTAAGTGTGTAGAATTGTATTTATTAAAATAATAAGTATAATTTTTCGCTACCATAGGACAAAGTGTCAAACAACAACAATTCAAGACTCCAACTGCATAATAAACGTTCATGATACCAGTAGCTCAGTTTATTTTATTTTTATTTTACTCATATTGTATTCTATAGGTAGAATTCAGTAATATATTTTTCATTGAGTCTATGATACAATGATACAAGCAATATTCAAAAGTATGTGAGGAAATTTTATGTGTGTGGGTACGTATTGGGTGTTCGACCAATATCTCTCAATGTAGGATTGCCTGCATGTTTTAAAAATATATTGATGTATTAGCTGGAGTATCCATCTCCTGGATGGAAGTTATGTAAATTCATGATTAAATGAAAGGTTATCTTAGGATATGAAACGTTCCTTATCTTATATGTAATAGTAAAAAAAAACGCTAATAAAAACTGTAAAAAAGTGAAACTACAGATTTCCATATATTTTCACATAGGCCCAACAAACTTTCTTGCTAAATTTAGTGAATATCCATCATGAGGGTGTAAAGTAGTGATACAAAACGCGAAAACCCCATAAAAACCACAAAACTAAAAATATACGTAGCCCCGTATGAACCTAATAAACATCCATATTATTTTCGATGAAGTTCCATCTGTATCCTGCAAAATAGTAACATGGACATACAACGGACAAGAAACTGTACTAATATATTTATATAGGTTCACTTATTGTTGTACAGGTCCTTATAAAGTTTTATAGGTAATGTTTGTTTTGCTTAGATTGTGTTTGGATAAAACTACATGTGCTTGAATGTTATGTTTTTGAATAATTTGTTTTCATAGCTGTATTTTATACTTATGTTTCACTTTGGATTTTGCTGTTTAGAAAGTTAATGATGAAAGTGTCAGAATCTTCTCACACGTAAAACCAATGTTTGTATTACAATACGGAATTTATGTTTGTATTACAATACGGAATTTATGTTTGTCAGAAATACGTATTATTTTTGTTTAATTAAAAATCGCATATGTTTCCCAACTAGCTAAACAAGTAATTGTACTGCAGAGAATAATGTAATGTACTGTTAATTGTGTATGATACAGACAATACATGATCCTTAAGTCGGGAACCTACTGGATATCATGTACATGAAGGGTACAGTATAAATATACTTACGATTCGCGTGTGTGAATAGGATGAATTGAATTCCTGCTGAACTTTATGTACTTTCAGAGCTCAATTTAAATATATCATAGTTATAACTGGTGCATATGAATAAGACGGGATGGATGTCCACTAAAACACCATATAAACATAGTGATAACTGGCATTTGTGAATAAGTAATGTTTATTATACTTCAATGATAAAATGCACTAAATCAGAAAAAATAACTACTTAAAATCTATTTTGAAAGCAGTTACAAAAATGCGAAAAAAATGAATTATTAAAAAATATTTAAAACACAAGCATATATATATATCCCCTTACTCTAATTAATTAAATTACAAATTCCATGCATTAAAAATCATTCTTGGAAGAAATGATTGCATTTTACATAAACAAAACATTTCAGAAACATATTATAAACTATTGGTTAACTATTTGCTCTATTAGGTTTTTTGTTTGCTTGTTTTAGCGCAAACATACATCATGGGTTACTTGTAATCCGTTCAACACTTGCAGTTGGTCTATTAGAGGACCTATCAAGTCAATGCATTTTTAAAAGCAAAATTAGCGAAAAAGAACAAAACAATAAAACAACTGGTGGATCCTCGATGAATAATGTTTTACCATAATGAGAAATTTTAAAAATCAAATATATTGTTTTCACAAAATTCATATCTGACAAAATTTCAAGAAGAGAATGCAGCTGACATTTTAACCCATGTATCATTAGCTATTAACGAACGTAAAACTTTCACTATTTTGTATACAATTGGAAGCAATTCGTTACTCGACAGTAATCAAAAGATATCAGTGAAAGGTTAACACATGCCTTTCTCACGCGATACAACACTTGCCACTTACATGAAGCATTTACCAGGTTGGGACTATTATAACGTCGTATGTATGTTCTCCAATCCAATTATTCGATTTCGACTTAATCCTGTGTTTCAGAAAAGAAAAATAAAGTAAATGGCTATAACAACATTAGATGAACACTGAGAGAATCTGTCTTTACTTTAATGTTTCTTGAATCAGAAACGGACCGTAGTGTCATTTTCAGAATTATTTTTAGAATACTTACTATTATATTAATATAGATGTATATGTATTTCATTCTCTTCATCATTTCGAACTTATAAAAAAAATTACGCTTGTTGGTGATTCAACTTCTGACTCACCAAAAAAATACTGTGCTCAGAACAGAGAATTGGTTTATTCTGAATTTCGCGCAAAGCTACACGAGAGCTATCTGCGCTAGCCGTCCCTAATTTAGCAGGGTAAGACTAGAGGGAAGGCAGCTAGTCATCACCACTCATTGCCAACTCTTTTACCAACCAAAAGTGGGACTGACCGTAATATTATAACGCCCCCACGGCTGAAAGGGCGAGCATGTTTGGTGCGACGGGAATTCGAACCCGCGATCATCGGATTACGAGTCGAATGCCTTAACCACCTGGCAATGCCGGGTCTCAAAACAGAGAAACTCCACATAATTAATAGTGAAAACAGTAAAAGCCTGATGTGAATGATTAACTCTCGTATATTGTTATCATATTATATTTAAGTATATTTGATGCAATGAAATATATATACAGATATATATCAGTTTAATAATAATAATAACTTAGTCTGAGCGTAATTTGAGGGTCGCGGGTTCGCATCCCCGTCGCTCTAAACATGCTCGCTCTTTCAGCCGTAGGGGCGTTATAATGTGACGGTCAATCCCACTATTCGTTGGTAAAAGAGTAGCCCAAAAGTTGGCGGTGGGTGGTGATGACTAGCTGCCTTCCCTCTAGTCTTACACTACTAAATTAGGTACGGCTAGCACAGATAGCTCTCGAGTAGCTTTGTGCGAAATTCAAAAAACAAACAAAACAACTTAGTCTGAGATCAAATAATCATAACACTTTATGTATTTCTAGATATAATTAAACTTAATTTTTTTAAGTTTATTTAATGTATTTTAACTTAATTCTTAATGTAGTGATAAACGATATCTAAACATACGAAGTAATTTTCTGATAAACTAATACTTAACGTTGTTCCGGACAAGCGCAAATGTGTTAATTAAAGAGAGATAACATTAAAAAAGTTATCATGTGAAGATTGTCAACTTTTATAATTTTTAAGTAAATAAGAATGATAAACTACTGGGTTAGATAAGGCCGGAAAAATCTAGAAAGTTATATACGCAGGAGCGACATTAGGAGGCCTACAGATCGATAATACACGTAACTAAAGATTTCTTAGGAACTGCTTCTTTTTTCTTTTCAGATTATTGTAGATTAATCGCACTTTACGAAAAAATTTTCTGAGTTACCCTCTATCGTCAATCCTGTTCAGTGGTCATGATTATATACTACACAGGTTAGAGAGTACGTTGTATTAAAACGACTTTAAGACATCAAAACGCCCTTACAGTCCATGTTGCCATGCCCTGTTATGCTATATCTGAAGGCTGTTCACCTCAACTATAGCTCTACAACGTAGATTCCGTTGCAACTGCTGTCATGTCCAAAGCATATTAAGTTTCTCTACAAGCTTTCAATGATACATCTAGGGTTCGATGATGACAGTTTTTCAACAGTCCTGCAGCACAATATTTTTGCCCTGAGTCTGGCGACTTGACCGGTATGCTGTCAATTAGAATAACTTGATTACTCGTTTCATGGTCCAACTGCTTGTGGTATGTGATGGTTGAACCAGAAATATGACTGAAATTCTAGACTTGGTTCATCTATGCCATGTTGGCCTCGTTTACAGACGGATATCCCTCTTATTTATGTTATGTTCTCTTGTCTGGGGCATGTGAAAAGCTTTTGCCAGTGAACATCGTGTTCGTGTTGTTTCATCTATATCAAAACGCCGTACTTGCTCCAAATTTGGATGCTCCAAGTTGATTCACCTTTCTTTGTTTTCCGATACCTATAAGTACAAATGATATTCTAATAATCTATATTCTAAATTCACACAATATGAGTACATCTTTACGAATATTTTGGATCTTAATGGGTTGTGGCAACCATTCTTCAAAGTTATCGATTCATGGTAACATAACGCTACCTACGTTACGCTATACTTTGTCAAAATGAAGTTTTTATACGTTATGTCTCTCCGCAATTTTATATATGGTTGTCAAACGACTTGCTGAATTACATACTTAAACTGTTTTAGTCTGATATATTCAATTTCTGTATTTCCTGATACCGCAGTTTCTATTATAATAGACTTGTAAGTAGAAAGACGAGGCGAATTTAAACCATACATCTCAATAAAGTCTCCACACACTCTGCTTTAAAACAATACTTACAGCATCAACAGACTTGAGATGTATATGGTTCAATGACATTTATGTGATTTAAGTTTGGATGAAAGATTTTTTTTTTATGAAAACCTTCACTTTGTATAAAGTGGTATTGTCTGGAATCTGATTAGTCTGATTTTCAAAGCTCGTTACTGTTTTAAACACAGTGTTATAAGAGACTCCTCAATTATATAGACAATACTGAAGATCACTGCGAATTGGTAAACCGTTTCACCAAAGTCATAACAACATATCAATTTAATGGTGCCACAGCTCGCATCTGCATTGATACGTCACTGTAATAATAGAATTAATTAGTTGTAGTCGAAAACAAAAATAAAATTTTTCGTTTCCTTGTGAAATAAATTATCTTGCTTCGAAGTAGTTTTTGTCCTATATCTTATTCGTACATGAGGCCAGTGGGGGCCCAAGGTTAGAGTGCTTAGACTGGGGGAAACCTATGTTTTATTGGTCGTGCACTATCGCTTCAAAATTTTGCTTCGCAATATTGGCCAATGGGCTCGCTATAACACTAATGGCCAAATCGAACTATTTAGTCGGATGAGGAAAGTATTCCAAGAATTACATATGTAAAAACGATTGGTATGGATAGAGAAAGCACTATGTAGAGGAGCGAACAACATTTAGACCTTCTTCGGTCATCATCTGGTTCACAAAGAAAGAAAAAGGTAACTGACCGATAGCTGACCACATGTTTAAAGACGGTTGGATAGTAAGTATTGTATAGTAAGTGTAGGAATGTAGAGGGCGTGTAGATGCTGGAAGTGCTTTCTCTACCAATATCAATACCCTACAAGTGGGTTTTCCCGTCATTACTGATTATTTCAAGAATTATTTATGGATGCTCTCAACTGTTGCCTTCTCTATAAACGACTCCCTATTTCTTGAAATGCCTAAGTTTGTTTGTTTCAGAATTTTCACTGTTGTTAGTCATTATACGTTTGTTTTTTGACATTGTATACTCTGAATTAGATCAGTATATTGAATTAGCTACTATAATTACTCTTTAGTTTTGATCTATACAAGTAGCGTGTTTTAGCCAAAGCCATTGATAATAATTATCGTCACTTAACACATTCGTGGAATTTGCCATCATAATAGATGAGAAGGTTTCGTTGTTCTCATTTTAGATACATTTATACATCTTGATTCAACAAGAGGAGAACAAGACTGCATGCAGAAACAGTGCAATTTATTCTTGAAACACTTTATCGCGAAAATAGAAATATTTCAATTTATTATTTTAATTAGCGCGTTTTACTATTTAAACTAAGAAAAAGATTTAAAGTAAGTAAATGAAGCTTAAAATAGACGCAGTTTCATGATATTGTCAACACGTTTTAAACATAAATATGTATTTCTGTTGACGTTTTCACGCTATTATCAAATTTCATGTCAATTTTTCACCGTTTAATTATCATCGGTGAAGCCACATTTTCAAGGTGACATCAGAATGTTTACGTTTTTTCAAAACCTAAGAAAGTAAACCTGATATTCCTTGAAGCACAACCAGTGAACTTACCACCTAACTTTTTATACATATTTTAAAGATATGGGACAGAGTAAGGTTGCATAAACCTCAGTGAGTGCTGACATTTGCGAGCGTATATGCACAATATACGATAAGTGAACGATAATTTGTTCATGACAAAGGGGGCCCGGCATGGCCAGGCGGTTAAGGCACTCGATTCGCAATCCAAGAGACGTGGGTTCTAATCCCCGTCACACCAAACATACTTACCTTTTCAGCCGTGGGGACGGTGTAATGTGACGGCCAATCCCACTATTCGTGGTGGGTGGTGATGACTAGCTGCTTTCCCTCTAGTCTTACACTACTAAATTATGGAAGGACGACGCGGATAGCCCTCGTGTAGTTTTGCGCGAAATTCAAACCAAACCAATCATGATAAAGGGAAAACATACGAGAAATTAAGAATCTTTATCTACAGTATATGACAAGAGGCAACTAACTGGTAGTATGTAATTAAAAACTTCCAAATCTATATATTCTAACAAGTTTCTAATATTAACTACTAAAATATTTTAGTTTCTCATACAACAACATATATATGTCAATGATAACATGAGCCCTATTATCCCTGATAAATTCTTCATCAATCAACTTGTAATGTCTCTACGAGTAACAGTGAGACCCATTGAACAACTGCAGTTTCTTCATGTTTTGTTCATTTACTAGACCGTCTGTCAGTTGAGTTACATCGAGGTTGTTGTCTTTCTTCTTTTTTCTGAAAATTATTTTTAGCTTGTTAGAGCTTCGTCTTTATTTTTCTTTTTGACTTAGATTTTTGTTTGTACTAAATCAATTACTGTGAAACTTACTATTTGAAGTTCTGTTTGGCTTTTCTCTTCCTGGTGATCAGTGCTCCTTCACCAGAAGGAAATTTAAGATGTACATTTACTACTAGTTAGAATATCTTTATCGTGTGTAATAAAGATGAGTTTGTGGCGCATAAAACAAGTTTATAAAATGCTTAAATAATCTGATAAAATAGATTTGCCAGTAGTGTATAAATCACATACAAGCCGACAGCATCAGCTTCTATACCAAGCTAATTTAAGTGTATTTACAATTTTGTGTGATATATCATATTAAAAACAGTTATAAAACTCCTCTTCTAATATACCCATCAACTCTTGCAATAATAACTTATTATCCTACTGAAAAACTCAAGTTTGCTTTGTTATATTCTTTGCTCTTTTTATTCTGATCAATCATTATTGATATAAGTTATCAGGCACCCCGCTAGTACAGCGGTAAGTCTACGGATTTACAACGCCAAAATGAGGGGTTCGATTCCCCTCAGTGGGCTCAGCAGATAGCCCGATGTGACTTTGCTATAAGAGAACACACAGAAACATAAGTTATAATTCCAACTCCACTGGACTTAACTCGGTTCATTTACTATCATGCAAACTAAATACAAAATGTTAAACACTATATTGTGGTATGTTCCATTTGATCCTACGAATCATTATTAGCTTAATTGCTTACTTCTGTATGTGAAACGTTACAAACTGCAGAGATGAAAACGGAACCGTTTATTATTCAACGAAATTTGAGTCACAATGGTATAAATGTATTCATATTTTATTATAATTTTACCATCAGAAATACGATTATAATATACTATGCTGCAATTCCCACAATCCATTGGGATCTCTTCAAATAAAATTTAACAAAGGAAAAAATTGTCTTTTTTTTTTCTTCCAGTTATCAGAGTCTAGTCTTTCTTCTTCTTTCACTGTTTCGTCTAACGATTGATGACTAGTTTTACTTTTTCTTTGGTCACCAATTTAGTCTTTTTTTTTCCCCAGGATGTTAGAGCTTAAATTCGTAGACGAGACGAGTTTTATTATTTTCTTTTCTATTCGGTGATATCTTTTCTCACTGATTTACCGGTGCATTAGGTTCAGGAGAATTATATCAAATAGATATCAGATATCATAAAAAATTGCGTTTTATTGAGCTTTAAATTTACTTGTGACATAAAAAATAGCCGAATGTAATGGAAACGTGAAAGATAAAAATATGTTTCGTTTACGTATACGCATACAGCTTAATAGAGTTGAATCTGAATTAAAGTAATTTCGAAGGACATTATTTTCCGCAATATTTACGTAATGACCTCAACGAACACGGTTATGCTATTGATTGGTCAACATTTAATTTGTATTGTTTATAAACATTACTTTCATTTCACTTTGCTATGGAGGCGCATCGATAAGTTTCAGAACTTATAACATCGGTTTTCAATACCTGTGGTCACAGTCGGATAGCTCATTATGTAGGTTTCGCTGAACACAACAAAATTCATTTCATCCAATGTTTCATAAACAGTTTTTGGCTAATGATCATCAAAGGACCAGGTTAATAATTTCTTATTGTCAACTCCCCCGCTGGAACAGCGGTAATTCTTCGGATTTATAAGTCTAAAATCAGGGGTTCGATTTCCCTCAGTAAACACAGCAGATAGCCTGATGTGGCTTTTCCATGAGAAAACACATATACTTATTGTCAAAAGCGTTGTACATAGGTACAAAAAAAGTTTCACGTTCTATTGTTCAAACTGGAACTGTACCTTTTAAACTTTATTGCATAGTGAAAAGATAAAACCACCTACAGAAACAAAATTTCAAACCTAAATACCACACTTTCACGTAACGTTATGTATAAGTATTATGTATATATATATTTTTTAATTTCGTGCAAAGCTACAAGAGGGCTATCTGCTCTAGCAGTCCCTAATTTAGCAGTGTAAGACTAGAGGAAAGGCAGCTAGTCATTACCACCCTCCGGCAACTCTTGGGCTACTCTTTTAACAACGAATAGTGAGATTGACCGTCACATTATAACGCCCCCACGACTGAAGGGGCGAGTATGTTTGGTGCGACGGGATTTGAGCCCGCGACCATCAGATTACGAGGCGAACGTCTTAACCAACCAGGCCATGCCAGGCCCAAGTATTATACACTTACTTCTTTTAAAGCTAATATTATATAATTATAATTGAGAATAGCTGATCAAAATATGTAACCTATTAGCTCAGAACATAAAAGTAATAATACATTAATAAAATCGATCTTAAATAGTTCACTGAATCGTCAACTGAGCACGTGCGCTAACAATGATATTCTTGATCATACTCCCAAAATTACGTCATGAGGTTTAGCCAATTTATGATATTTAGAGCAGTTCTTAAATCCATACACTAAGCCAGATATCCAGTATGATCATGGCATGTGTACAAAGTGTAAATATTATATATTACTTCTTAAAAATATGATATCCAATAACACTGATATATTTAACCACAAGTAAATATCCATAAGTGTTAAAATTAGTGTAAAATATTAAAGCTGTCTGTTTGTTTGTTTGTTTTGGAATTTCTCACAAAGCTACTCGAGGGCTATCTGTGCTAGCCGTCCCTAATTTAGCAGTGTAAGACTAGAGGGAAGGCAGCTAGTCATTACCACCCACGTCAACTCTTGGGCTACTCTTTTACCAACGAATACCACGGCTGAAATGGCGAGCATGTTTGACGTGACGCGGATGCGAATCCGCGACCCTCAGATTAAGAGTCGCACGACTTAACGCGCTTAGCCATGCCGGGCCGGTATTAAAGTTGTCATAAATGAGATAATCAAATAATAAAGAGAACAAAATTAACCACATGAATTAACCATTAAGTGCATGATATATATATATATATATTTATTTATGTGTTATTATCTTCCAATATACCAGTTTAAAGATTTGTTGAAAAAATAAATACCGTGTAACGTTTCGTTATTAAATCATTGTTTATAAACTGTTGTCTTATACATTATATATGCAGACAAATGACCACCCTCTGAGTTAATCATTTAACACTACTACAGATATAAGATCAAACTTCAATAAAAGTTTTCGAATATTTTAAATTAATGTTGCCAGTTAAAATAATGCACACTAATGGTAATAGATATAATAAGAGGAATTTTATTTATCTATTGCAAATCATACGTATAAAAAGGGGATCATTAAGTACTGAAAGTGCTGGTACTATCATTGTATGTTTAACATACATTTTTGTCTCAAAATACTTAGAATTAAACAATGTTATACAGTATATACATATCTTTTTCTGTGTATTATTTTGTTGCTTATTTTCTTTTACTTTTCTTATGAATATCTTTCAATTGGTCAAAATAAAAAAAATTATCTTAGTTGAGACGGACACTGAAATTTGGAATAAAAATATTGTTTATTACAAAAGGAACTCAAACTTTGAGTTAAATAAATATCTCTATAAAGCTGACCATCTAATACGAAAATCTTAAATCGATCGTAGAGAAATTAGTGGATATTTGATCATCACAATATCCCAAAAACGATAAAGTTGGAGCTAAATAAATATCTCTGGAAAACTAATTATTTAATCCGAATATCATGATTTGATCGTTCAGAAGTTAGTGGATCATTACAATATCCGACTAATGATGATAAAGTAATTTGCCTATAACATCTTACTGTATGAAACTAGCGTGTACATCAATATCTATGTACGTAAACAAAACTGTTATGTCATCTACTGAATGGCATCACAATAAAAAAATATGTAAAAATACTTATTACTCTTGATATTCGAAATTTAGACAATTAAAAAAGTGTGTTGTATGTACAACAACCATTTCCTTATAATAAAACACAATTTTAAATAAAAATACTCTCCTTACAACAAGAACTCAACTTTCACAAGGACTGCACGTGAGGCTTTGATTATTTCTTTATTGGTGTAATGTTTATACCTAGTACTGAGAAACTGAAGCTCTTAAAACTCTGTTACTTTTTAACTAAATGGTGCCACTTTTAATATGTAAAAATATTACGGTTTATTTCAGTAAAATTTACGAAAATTTTGAGCTCTGTACATTGAACGATTTTAATGTAATGAGTTGTGTAGGGCTAAATATCACAACCCAAACTCTTTTCCCGTGCCATACTTTGAGAACAAAAGTTCGTTTTAGAAAATGTTTCCCTTTTTTGATTTTTTTCAATGAGGTATGAATACTACGATTAGTAATTGCTAGCATAAACTGGAAGCCGTAGGTCGTCGTTTCCGCTAGTCTTTTGTTTAGTTTGTTTAGAATTAAGCACAAATCTACTCAATGGGCTATCTGTGCTCTGCCCACCACGGGTATCGAAACCCGGTTTTTAGTGTGTAAGTCCGCAGACATACCACTGTGCCACTGGGGGGCTTCCGCTAGTCATATATAATTTAAGATCAATAAGGAACTTTTTGGTTCACTTTTTCTGTCCTGTCCACTGAACAAAACTTTAAAATAAAATACTCAAAGCCAGCTCTTATCATCCGAATAAAAAACACATTTAAATTTACTGTATTAACACATCTAAATTACAGCCTCTCTCTTAACAAAATAAAACTGTCGTTCCTGAAAATGACTCCTACCTGCCAAAATTTATATTTGTTTCCCCTAGTCTTACTATCAAAAGAATCATTTCTCTTAAACACCTCAATGAGATAGTCGTTATTATTTCTTTATCCACGATAAAGTAATTAGGGATATTTTAACCTGCTCTTGAATGACAGCCTTTCCAGCCATGTGTTATCCTTTTACTCTTTCTATAAACTCTTTTCAACAATTCATTGTCCTCCCTAAGATAAAAGGTCCATAACTGAACACAATGCTCCAAAAGTGGAATAATCAGAACAAAGTTATAACTTATTTAGACTCGTATTCAATATTTCTGTAACTACAACCTGAAGTCCTTTTTGTCATGCCACTGGTAAAAACAAACTATCATATCCTGCATATATTATCTTAATTTTATATTTTAATTAAAAGACATCTACGGTTTATTTGCTTAACTCCCTAAACATTCAGGATTTTTTTGTAAAGCTACGTATCTCCTCCTCACAGACACCAACACCACAGAACCTAAATATCACCAGAAAATTTAAGTAACTTATTGACCATTCCTTTATTTACGTCACTAACAAACTTTACAAATAGCAAAGGTCGTAACACTGAACTTTGACGTGTTTCTCTTATGATATTAAAACATTTTGACAAAACACAATTTATAAAAATTGATATTTTTCTTTTATCCAGCCAGTTTTCTATCTGGTGACCCAACACATTTCTTATGCTAACAGAGATACATTTTTAAAAGTATTTTAGATGGCATCTTGGCACATACTTTTTGAACATCCAAATGCACTAATTCAACTTATATATATTCTCATCTGCATAAGCAGTGATTTCTTCAAAACGTATCCAAATATTAGTAAAGTAAAGCTTTCTTCCAGTGACACCATATTGATAATCAAGAAAATTTTTAATTTTTTAGAATAATTTTGCAAGTAATCTTCCACCACACTTTCATAAACTTTTCTAAAACTAAACTAGCGTCAAGTTGTAACAAATTAAACAATTTTTATCTTCTCCCTTTGCAATAAAAACGGCATTGGCCATCTTTCTTCTGTCACCTTTCCACTATTCGAGAACTTTAAAATGTAGTAGCAATTGGCTTTCATATCCAATTTTTAATGCTTTTTAAAATCTTTTTGGAAAAATAATTTCTGGTTATGGAATCTTATCATTTTTGAACTTCTCAGTTTTTATTAACAAGCTCAGAAATGATGTGATCATCTTGTTTAATCTTTTTTCCATCTAGCAACTGTTAAAGATGAGGAATAGTGGTTAAATCTTCGTTAGTAAATGTTGAATAAAGATTTTAATTAACTCTTTCCGTATGGCAAAGTCAAACTGTACATCACGACCCTTCACAAAGTTACACCCAAAATGTAATTAAGCACTTGATTTTCGGCGCATGTCATTAAATTTTGCATCAAAATGTAGTTTATAATTGAAACGTTTATAATAATGTAAAAAGTTTAATATCTTACTTTTAAAAATAAATTTCTAAATAATCCTCAATTTTGTTTGTGTCATATGATGCATCTGAATTCTCGCTTTTATATTATTTGTTTAGGTAGGAATGAGAGATCTGGTGTTCACTATATTTATGGTATATGCTACGATCTAGGACCTCATTCTACATCCGCCTCTTTAAAACTTGGAAAAACCTTCAAGATGATCCAAGCTAAAAAGTGTGAACATATCTGGTGTCATTACGTAGCCTCTGATTAAACACTTATTCAACGAGTTATGATTATATACCTTAATCTATAAATCCTACTCAGATGGCATCACAAACAGAATGATTGAAAATTGTTGGGCTGACTGTTGACTCGACTTTTCCAGCATTGATATAGTTGACATAAAACGTTCAGAGATAAACTTGTCCTCAGATTTAACTATGGCAGTGCCCTCCACAATCAAAGAAGGATACTTCGCCTCTGGTGAATATAGAACCAACAAAACAGCAGATGCAGTGAACTCTCTCACGTTTGATGTGTCAATATAAATTCATATGTAGGATCATCAACAGTACATGTTAGGCTAGTTTCATAATTTCTAGGTTCGATAATTTTAATTCCCTATCTGTACGAACATTTTAAAATAATTCAAAATCCTTTGATTGATGAGTTCATGACTGAGTTGTTAACAAAGGTTTTGAACCCTTTAGCAAAATTAAATGTTGGGGAACCACGTGCTTGTCAGGTAATGAGACTTATCATGGTTAATACTTGCCTTTAAATACTGAAAATCCAAATTCACTGCAAGGTTAAATGAATTATAATTAGTCAGTACAGATTAAAGAGTGATAATGTAGAATTACAACTATGAAATTGGAAATCAGATATTATTTAAATGGCATTCTTATGGACTTTACACTTAGTTACGCTCCATATTTACATGTTGCTTTAGTTGTCCTTTCTTAACAGTTGTTCTTCAGAAATAAATTTATTTCTTCTTTCTTGCACAATTCACAAACTCTTCATTCTAAGACTGTTACTTTCCACCTCCCCATAGTACAGTTATGTCCTGCATTTTCGTGCTTTAATATTGCTCCTTGTTTTGAAGTACTATTAAAAACACATTCGAAAGCTATGAATAAAAACCCTGTAACCCAAGCACTTTCGAAAAGTGGACTTATCTTTTCTGAGTGTAAACTGTATGCATACTAAAATTGTTTCAATCTACATGATTGAAAACATTCTATCACGACCAAATAAAACACCAGGTACGCCAAATGTAAATTTGTTATGGTATCTAATCTACTTTATGTGAATTTTATTTAATATTGACATTTTCAGCCTCTCAATTTAACATAATCAAAATATCATTCGTATCAGGCTTTATGAAGACCACTAGGTAAAACCATGTTGTAAGAAACCACGGATAAAATGGTAATTTCTCTCAGATGTTGTGTTACTTTTATCCCTTTCATGAATATTCATGAAAAGGAAGTATTATTTGTATTTAACAAATTGTATTTGTATTTTGAAATAATACTTGCGAGATAACATATCTCAATCACAGTTAACTTCGTATTAGCAATTTAATATCGAATCATAAATTTGTCTCCATATCCTGAATACTTTCCCATATAACTGATTTATTTGTGTTATAGAACACTCTTGAGTTCTTTATGGATTGTTCATCTATGTGTGTAAGATTGTGCATACGTATTTATTACAAACATATTACTCAATACATACATTACTATAAGATAGAGCCAAATAATCTAATAGTTTATAACAGATTTTCTCTATCTTCCACATTAATTACATGACTTCCTTATCTTACGAAGCTACATCTTGGTAATGATTGTATTGTTATCTAGGAACCATTAATCTTAACCTTGTTTTTATTATTGCCACGGGATATGGCAATATTTTACTGTAACTATATTAGCTAAGTCTTTAGAGAATCCACATATTCTGATAATGTGACCAAGAAACATCTGTACACATGAGCTTCCACTTTTTGGTTTTCAGTTTCAGGCCAGCTTTATTTATCTAATGAAATGCCTTTCTTAGGTTCACAACTATAAAGAGAATGTGTGATCAAACCCCCTGAAATGGTTGATATACACAAGGCATCTTGTCCTTTGATGTCCTATCAGTGTGAGCTCCATTAGTCGCCTAAAAGTGGTGAGCATTACACAGGATGATAAGAAATAAATAAAAATAACTATTCGATATTCTAACAATGAAATTGCTTTTGACTTAATCTGGCAAAAAAATATTTTTGTGCAATTATTAAATTGGTTTTAGACCAGACTGTTTATTTCAGGAAACTGGAACAGCAAAAGAAGAAGATAAGTTATATAGCACGAGATGTAAAAGAAAATGGTTCCTATCTACAGGACCCGGCATGACCAGCTGGTTAGGGCGCATGATTCGCAATCTGAGGGTCGCAGGTTCGAGTTCCTGTCCCACCAAACATGTTCCTCTTTCAACTACGGCCAGGCATGGCTAGGTGGGTTAAGGCGTGCGACTCGTAATCTGAAGGTCGTGGGTTCGCATCCTCGTCGCACCAAACATGCTCGCCTTTTCAGCTATGGGGACGTTATAATGTGACGGTCAATCCCACTATTCGTTGGTAAAAGAGTAGCCCAAGAGTTGGCGGTGGGTGGTGATGACTAGCTGCCTTCCTTCTAGTCTTAGACTGCTAAATTAGGGACGGCTAGCGCAGATAGCCCTCGAGTAGCTTTGCGTGAAATTAAAAAAAACAATCTTTCAACTATGAGGGTGTTGCAATGCGACAGTCAATCATACTATCTGTTAGTAAAAGAGTAGCCCAAATTTTAGCGTTGGGTGGCGATGAATATCTGCCTTTCCTCTAGTCTCACACTGCTGAATTAGGGAAGGCTAGCACAGATAGTTTTACGCAAACTTTAAAAACAAACAAAGCAATCGAAACAACAGCTCAAGTCAAAAGAGAAGAGAAAAGTACGACTGCTTAAATTGGTTTATTATTGTCAAAGTGACAGCTTGTTTGAGTTGTTTCATGTACATACTTTGATATTAGGAATTAATGTTCACTTGTGATAAACGATATCTGTTCTGTTTGTTGCATCATCCCATCAATCAAGCTTCAAATATCTAAGAAGTGATGATGATATCTTGTTACATGAGCAACATAAGATGTCATGTACGTTAGAAGTCATCCATCAAATATGTGGTCATGGTGTCAAATGGAACCAGTTCCTTCTGATACCTGATCTGTGATTATTTTAACTTACTTGGTTTAGCTGAGCCTTCTATTTTTATTCTACCTAACACAGATACTAAAAAAAAAAAAAAATTATACAATCGTGATTATGGGAATCACTGTAGAAGCTAAGAATTTTATTCAATTTAGTACCTGGCCCGGCATGGCCAAGCGCGTAAGGCGTGCGACTCGTAATCCGAGGGTCGCGGGTTTGCGCTCGCATCGCGCTAAACATGCTCGCCCTCCCAGCCGTGGGGGTGTATAATGTTACGGTCAATCCCACTATTCGTTGGTAAAAGAGTAGCCCAAGAGTTGACGGTGGGTGGTAATGACTAGCTGTCTTCTCTCTAGTCTTGCACTACTAAATTATGGACGGCTAGCACAGATAGCCCTCGAGTAGCTTTGTGCGAAATTCAAAAACAAGCAATCCTATAATGTGACACACTAAGGGAAAAGAAGCATTTTAACATCGAAGTTGTTTATATATTTATATCGGCATTTGTGTGTGATGTCAAAATAATTAATATACAATGTTAAGAACAATTCACAATTAAAATCATTTCAAAATAATGACTCGACATGTTTCGACGTGTTACAAGTCATGTTTAGAAGTGAAGTTAAAGCGACGAATTTAATGTTCTATATTTTCTGAAAGATCACGTGACCTGTCTGTAATTTTCCATTTGTACTTAAATATCAAAACAGGTCTTGCCACATTCTATAACAGATATTCGCTGGACCTTCATCTCTGTTTGGTAACAGTTTAATACAGACACACTCGCTCTCTTGTAAAGGTATATCACTTCTTTGCAGGAAGGTAAATGTTGACATATATGTTAATGTGAAGATTTAAACTAAGAATCAGATTTATGCTAGTACACTAATACAATAAGTTTTACACCTCTTGTGTCTCAGTGTAAGCTTGAGAGCTTATAAAGCTGAAATTCAAAGATAGATCTCTGTGTTAAGCTTAGCGCAGATAGTTTGTTCTATAGATTTGTGTTTGATAAAGGACGAAAACACATTTTTTTTTGTATAATGAAGTTTGTTTTGAATTTCGCACAAAGCTAAATGAGGGCTACCTGGCCCATTTGTTCCTAATTTAGCAGAGTAAGACTAGAGGAAAGAGAGTTAGCCATTACCACCCCCTGTCATCTCTTGGGCTACTCTTTTACCAGCGAATAGTGGAACTGACCGACACATGATAACGCTCCAAGGTTAAGCAAGTTCACAGCTAATCCACGCCCTATTACATTAACATATTATTTTTTCTTTTAAAATAATCATTCTGTAGAGGGAATAAATGTGTCTACTCGACAGACATTGGTTTAACTCAAGAGTGTAACAAGTGTAATCATTTTCTTTCTCTATTTTCCATCAATACTTTTTTCGCGTCTTTTGTAGATAAATGTCTAAGTAAATTAATTATATTCTCTGCATTTTATCATGAAATTTGGATATTTATTTTTACTGTGCAAAACTCCACCATTTTTTCAAAAAGTTTGTTAAGAATCACAAAAGTTTAATGTGCGATATAGCAAAGAAAAGTAAATTGGTGTGAAGAAATATGTTCATTAAAGGATTGTTTTAATGACCCCGATTATAAGTATTGACTGTAAAATAAAATAATAGATATTTGTAGTCTTATTATATTTGTTGTTAAACTGCTTCCCTCAACTCATTCCTTAAAACCAGTTAAAAACAACAGGTCCAGCAGAAAACTTATGGTAGAGTTAAAGTGAAATTTACTGTAGCGGTTCACAAAAAGAACGTTAGATAAGATGAAGAAGTATATATTACTCCTAACGGGGGTTCCACAAAGAAAAAATATTACATGAATGATGTTAGTAAAAATACAGAAGAAATGCACATTCTTTGCTTAAGACATCTTAACTTTGTAATGACTACGAGAAAGTAATGTTCCATAAAGGGTAAGATGTATCATTTAAGTGTGTTTTTCTTATAGCAAAGCAACATCAAGCTATCTGCTGTGTCCACCGAGGGGAAATCGAATCCCTGATTTTAGCGTTGTAAATCCGAAGACTTAACGCTGTTCCAGCGGGAGACATCAGTTAAGTAGCTCAGTGGCTCACGTGCACACATTATTAACCCAAGGATTTCCTGTTCGCATCCTATTGCCCCAAAAATGTGGCCTGCACTTTGGGTAATGCGCACGATACACGAGTGACGGTTAAACTCCGCTATTCAGTGACACAAAAGTAATCAATAACTGTGTTGCGGCTCCTATTGATTATATACTTTTCCTAATGTGTATGAGCTCAAACGTAAGGTCATCTATATAAAAATAGAAATTTCTATATATTATGTTTGTGTGCCAAGTAAATCACATAAAATAACGTACAATGTTATAACATTTTTGTTTTTCATTTTGTACAAAAACCATTAAAAGATGGACTAGGTGCACAAATATAAAAGTTTGTTTTCAAGGTTTCCTTTTATTCTGAGAAACTAAAATTTAATAAAAAGAATTAACCTATTCACATAAATAACCTTCCAGTTATATTGTGAAAAATAAGTATATCAGGCAAAAATCGAGAGATTGAATTGTTTAAACAATCAATCTATATTTTAATGTCTCATAAGGGAAGAAACTGGATGCTTCTAGAAATAAATTTTGTAAGATAGAGATCGCGGATTAAGGATCCACTGGGCAAATAATGT
The DNA here is from genome assembly GCF_004210375.1 of Tachypleus tridentatus. Classification (NCBI taxonomy): domain Eukaryota; kingdom Metazoa; phylum Arthropoda; class Merostomata; order Xiphosura; family Limulidae; genus Tachypleus; species Tachypleus tridentatus. The sequence continues at coordinate 158,354,048 of NC_134837.1, read as the reverse complement.
ACATTCAACAAGTGTTGTATTTTTATGATCATATCTTTAACAGGAGCAAAGTAATTATATTGAAATGAATTTGATATATTCGTGTATCAGTGTTAATACTGGAACTCAGTTAAAAATGTACATTTTAAACAATAGTTAATAGAAAACAAGCAATGTTCGAAAAATGTAAAAATGTGGACTTTATCTTAATGCAACTTGTACGTAAAATGATTATAATACAAGTGTCGTTAGTCCAAGTACAGAAATATACACTTTGTTGGAATAAATTGGTATCAGTCGTAGCAGGGAAAGTTGGAATTCAATTAAATTTTAAAATATGCATTTTCCTTAAGTTTTCCACATAAGAGAACACAAAACAAGTGACAGTAGTAAAAATGCAGTAATATTAGCGTGGTAGAGTCCCTACTTATAATGCTCTTTTTAGGTTACAAAAGCAACTAACTTTTATATCGTACACATTATTCCAACTTTCTTTCAAGACGTGAAAAGACGAGCAATGGCACTAGTGTGAAAACAAAATAATCATTTACAAGTTTACCAGTGACCCAATGGGTATGTCTACGGACTCAGACAGCTAGAAACCTGGTTTCGATACCCGCGATTGGCAGAGCACAGGTAGTCCATTGTCTAGCTTTGTGCTCAGTTCTAAACAAAGAAACTTTAATATTCACTGAAAAACATTTTTGGAAGAAACTATTAAAATTTGCTACTAAGACCAACTAGGTATTAAATTTCATAAAAACTAATATTGAAGATTATTTAATACGGTTAGAAATCGCTTAAACTTCAGCTTTGTGTGTTTAAATATAAAAATATAACAAGATATTTAAGTTTGTGTTAATTCAAAATATAAAGAAACTTTTATCTCGTATACGTATATTAAACTCGTATATTAAACGAAAGTCCAGATAGCATGTGCGTACAATTTAATGTGTGTATGTTTTAACATGATAAAATATTGTTTTAAACTATATTTTAAATATTGCAGTTTAAGTGCGTTTCCTAGACAGAGTTAATCATGATGTCAATGTAATGATACAGGAAATTTGTGTAGTAAATAGAAACTAAAAGTTGCTTAAATGCCATTGTGAGTGAATCAGTAATCAGCAAAGTATTCAGGAAGCTAATGAGCATTTATTCATTGCTTAAATGTTAAGTATCTGTTAGTTAATTAGATATTGAGAATTATTGCATCTATATGTCTACGATTCGATGCGTTTGTAAGTGATCTATTTGGAAGGAAATTCTATAATTAAGTTCATTATGTGAGTAAGCCGTTCATTAGATCGGAGATTTTGTTGAAACGTTTTTGAAGTTAGACTCGTTGAAGTTAGAGTAAACGGAGCTTGTAAAAAAAACGTTATTGAAAAAATAATTTAACTCGTTATCGTTACGTGGACTAGGGTTAGTGTTATTTTCAACAAATAATAAAAAAAATAACCCGCCCAATAATAGAACAAGCCATAAATTCCAGTGTATTTATACTTAAATTAAACTGCGTTAGATATAATAGAAATGTTGTTTATACTATTAATTTTATTTAGTTTCGTTTGTTATAGGGAAGAATATGAAACATACAAATATGTCTACTTGTATATGGGCTAAACTTACAATAATTGTTTGATTTTGAATTTCGCGTAAAGATACACGAGGGCTTTCTGCACTAGCTGTCCCTAATTTAGCAATGCAAGACCAGATGGAAGGCAGCTACTCATCACCAGCCACCGCCAACTCTTGGACTACTCTTTTATCAACAAATAATTGGATTGACATTATAACGCCCCTACGTGTTTGATATGACAGAGATTTAAACCTCGGATGACGAGTCGAACGTCTTAACCATATCGCTATGCCTGGCCATGTATAATGACGTGAATTAAAATATATAAACCAAACCTGTGAGGTGCAATATCTACATTGTAGCTTGTAAATGCAGAATAATATAAATAACTTGATTTATATTAAAACAATTCTGGCTGTTCTATCCTTGATAACTACACGTCAGCTTTTGGGTGCGTACTTAAAGAACAACACACAGTTACACAGTTAAATGTACAGTTCCTAAAAATTGCTTTCTGAACAATTTCTTAGTCATATTTTAATTCTTGTTACATTATTACTATAATTTAATTTGGAAAACAGGAGTTTTGGAAACGAAAGTTTCTCCTTTGGCTTCTACATGAGAACAGTAAAAATGCTTTAGATCATATCAAAATAACGTTTTGTTATTTTAGCTTTCATAATAGTGATCGGCTAAATAAATAATTTCTGTAAAGCCCAGTGATAAATCTGAAGGCTTATAATCTTTATTTGCTTAATAATAAATATAGGTAAGTAATATTCTTTATTCAGGCTAAAGTAACGGATCTGGCATGGCCAGGTGGGTTAAGGCATTCGATTCGTAATTTGAGGGTCGCGGATTCGATTCTTCGTCACATCAAACATGCTCGCCCTTTCAACCGTAGGGACGTTATAATGTACGGTCAATCCTACTATTCGTTGGTAAAAGAGTAGCCCAAGAGTTGGCTGTGGGTGGTGATGACTAGCTGCCTTCCCTCTAGTCTTACGCTGCTAAATTAGGGACGGCTAACACAGTTAGCCCTCGAGTAGCTTTGCGTGAAATTCAGAAACAAAAAAACTATCTAAATTAACTGAATTTCAAGAAAAAATGTTTCATGCAACATGAAACACATAATATAGGAATTCTAGTTTTAATAGAAATATTAAAATATTTAATTGTCTGCCTGACATTATTTCACGGAAATATTCTACGTTTAAAACTGAAAAAAATTACAATTCTAAAAATAATCATCCCAAAAGCACTAGGCAGTTGATACATCGTTTAATAAAACATCATATACGATACATGTTGACTTGAATCTTTGTAAGATTATAGCAATACTGGCTATACATATTGAGAAATATTGATCTTATATACATTTAGTCAGTGATATTGAGAAAATATATTGAAAACAACAAAATCCTATGGCGCTTTAGACAAATGGATCTGTCTTCATCTCATGATAAAAATGTTGGTATTATAGTTATTTCATGTGCTTTACGAACTTTATTATTCTGTGTTTATGTGTTAACATGAAAACTGAAAAACGTGAATTATGACTTTACTGAATAACACATTAAATTTGTATTATATAAACTAAAGCACGTTAAATGTGGTTTTACGGCACAAGTTTACCAAAATCTCAACTACACATATCGGGGAAACACTGAGTGCAGTTATAATGTGAAAGGGTTTGAATCTTATAAAAAAAAACAAATTAATATCGAAGAACCAAAATGATGCTCTTTCCATATTTTAAGAAAAGAAAGTGAAGAAATTATCATTAGATCGAGTCAAGAAAGTACCGGTACTATAGGTTGTCATAATGTCAAGAAAGTACCGATACTATAGGTAGTCATAAGGTGAAGAAAGTACTGTTACTATAGGTAGTTATAATGCCAAGAAAGTACCGATACTATAAGTAGTCATAAGGTCAAGAAAGTTCCGGTACTACAGGTAGTCATAAAGTCAAGAAAATACTGTTACTATAGATGTTCATAAGGTCAACAATGTACCGTTACTATAGATAGTAATTAGGTCTGTGTTGGAGCTTTGTACTACTCAGTTTCATAGATTGAGGAAATTACAGTCTTTACCAAACAAAAAAAAGAAGGCATGAAATAAAGACACATTTATTTTCTATTTTGGTAATCCGGTTAAGTGCAGAGACTAAAAAGTTCCAGCTCAGTTATAGATATTGCCTTTTATAAAACGACCAAGTGAAGAAATTTCATATCAACTTGTACAAAAACACTTCCCAATAGAGAATATCTAAATGATAATTTCTTTATTTTTCACACCTCATTTAGTGTTTATGCTAAAAATAACTTTTACTGCTACTGCTATCACACAAAACAAAAGAAGATGAAAAATCGTCACGACACTTTAGGTTGGCATTAAAAGTTATTGGATCATCTAGAAGCATTTCAACAGTTGTAACAAGTAGAATCTTGAAACATGAAACTCACAATCCATGCAAAAAATGTGCGCCTGATTAAGCAAGTGATGGAACATTTGCAATCTGTACTTGAAAGTCTTATTTATTTGGTAAGAGTTTATGTAACTGGAAATACTTTCCTCCGTGAAAATCATGAAAGGGTATTCATGCTCGAAAAGAGAAAATTCTTGAAATTTGCTCATATTTCATCCTGTCACAAAATAATTCCCTAAAATAACTACCATACGAAAAATCAGTAAAAAATAACTGAGAATGTACTTTCTAAATATGATTATTGCCTTATATAACAATGGTAATATTTTTGTGACAGTTGAAGTGATCCAAAACGTTCTTTTCTATTTTATTCTTATTGAAAGTTTTTTTTTTCTAAAACTATTCGAACATAACTTACATGAGTTTTTAGATCCATAAAAACTGCCCGATATGACCAAGTGGTTAAGATACTCAACATATAATCTGAGGGTCGTGGGTTCGAATCCTCGCCACACCAAACATTCTCGCCCTTTCAGCCGTAAGGGCGTCATAATGAGACGGTAAATCACACTATTTGTTTGTAAAAGAGTAGCCCAAGCGTTGGCGGTGGGTGGCGATGTCTAGCAGCCTTCCCTCTAGTTTTACTCTGCAAAGTTAAGGACGCCTTGCACAGATAGCCCTCGTTTACCTTTTCGTGAAATTCGAAACAAACCAAACCAAATGAAAGAGAGAGCAACAGTGTACGTCCATACTGGTAAAGGTGCTATCATCATGTTGTTGATAGTTTTGACTACTGTTCCTTTTTCTTTTCCCGTGAGAAATAAATGAGTTAACTCAGACTCACGCTTCTCTTTACTTTAACATCATGTTCCTTGGTGAAATATCACAAACAGTATTTTAATATCCTAGTCCAAGATTCTGTTATATTTGCTTCTGTAATTTAAGGGCACATAAATAGCTATTATCTAACTATAACTTTTTTCATGAGATAAATAATTATATTGAAGCAGGGATTCGTTTTACTTTATTTGTATCTTATAATCCAATAAATATATTGTAATGTTATGTCAGCAACATCTTGTTGTATGTATTCTGATTAATTTTTTGTATTTCGAATATAAAAGTGAATACGAATCTCACGCTTGTTTTTTATTTTAAAAAGTATGTATTTTCAAGACATTTTTAACTAAATAGAAATAATATATTTACATGTTTATTTTCTTATACTAATAACAAATTGAGTTATCTACTGTGTCCGTCAAGGGAGCAATCGAACACCCAGTAAATCTTGCCGCTGTCCCACCACAGAACTGAAAGATTGTAGTAAAATAAATATATAAATAAATTGATAATTTATGAATAAATAATAATAAAATACCAGTTAAATATAAAATAAGAACATTCGAGTAAAAAGGTCGCTTATACACTCTGTATTCAAGTACTTGTCATAGAATTTACGTTTCATGGGTTATATAGTTAAATAATCCAAGTAGAAGAAGGGGCATAACGCATTTAATTACAGCTTGATTGGAATTAGAATGCGTAATAATAATACATAAATGTTTTATTCATCTTTTATTTTGTGCACATAAAAGTTTGTTTGCTTCAAATTTTCAAAACAAATCTAGTAAAATTAAAAGTATTTGTTTTTTTCTTGTCCAAAGTGTAATTATTTATTTAGAGTAAGGGAAATATTCATGTAAACACACAAGTGATAAATATACAGGAATCTCTCCTCTGAAAGCGTTTCCTGCTGAAATATATGGATTAGTTTCTCTAGCACTTAAACTACATGACCGTTTTGAGACACCTTTGGATATACAAATACATATTTTTGCTGGTGGAATGAGGCAGGAAAATATTTTTACATCCTTTCTCGTTCATATGTGAAAATTAGCATAGCTGTTATAACAATATTTATGTGTGTACGTATATATATAGATAGAGAGAAAGAGAAAAAAATAATATTAGAAGACCGAACAACAAAACACCACATATAAAAGAGAGACTAGAGAAACTAAAGTGCAAACTATAATAGGAGACAAATAAAACATTTTAATAAGACAGGCAGCAGAAAATAGAATATTCACGCAGTAATAGTTCTACACATCATGTGTTAGATTAAACTGCCATTTGCAGCCTACATAAGTAAAAATAACAATACGAAAGTTGAAAGCTGTTATAGGTACTCAAGTTGAGAGCATCTCACCCATTCCTAAAACGATGACCTACAGAGTGGTTTTAGTTGCAAAAATCTTCATTATAAAGCTGGAAAAGTGTCCTTTGTAATAGTCTAATCTAGTATAAATCTATAAGCATTACGACCGGCAACTTTACCAGTATATCTTGTGAAAATTCACGAATATCTGTTGTATTCTATAATTGCTTAAGGTATGCGATAGCTTTACAGAAGATATAACAGAAATTACATCTTGATTAACCCATAAAACATTTCTCCTAGTTTACGAAAAGAGATCCTCATTTATTGCATACATAATGTTGTCTGTGGCACATTCATGGCTTTTGCAACTCACCTTTTGCAAGATCATGACTGGTATACGGTTTGTTGTAGAAATCTTTCTGTATGGTCCTGGTCCCCCAACTTGATCCATACTCCTTTGGTTTCCAATTTCACTAAATTCACTAAATTTCACATTTCAGATATTCCAATTGTCTGATATGTAAACGTTTTTAAGCTCTGAGTATACGAATATTTTGTACTGAAAATCGCTGTTACATAGCCGTCTAAAAAATGATAAATCATCTTTGGCATCACACTACTTAAGCACCACCAAAGAGTTTAATAATTTAGTCTTCATGCACTTTGTTCCACTGCGGTTTTACATCTGCTATAAAAGTCATGTAATTTGTTGTTTTACATATTAAAATTTATGTTAACATGATATACTCAATCTTAGACAACCTTACAGCTTTAAAAATGCTCTAAGCTGGTGCATTTCTCTGTAACAATTTTGAGCCTCATAATTTATAAAATTACGCCATCATAAGAAATTCTTTTGAAGGTACTTTTTATTATTTTATATTTCTTAGAAATTATTACTTTAGTAAAAACACAGTATCAGAAATTTAGCTCAGTATCTTCATATTCTGTATTAATTCACTTATATCTTGACGAATATGTTTGTTCGTAAACTCTTACCACATTTTTAAACCAAGCAGGATCAAACTTGACAGGCGAACTCGCAATGACCCGCTTGGTGTCTTTATCTAGATGGAGTAGCACTATGGTTTAAAATCCTCAGAAATATCACTCACGCAAACTGGGGGTCTAGGAAGAGACTGAATCCAAATCTGCTATTGTATTTTATGTCGGGATCCCGGGAGCGCCAAGTTTAAAACGGTATGTATAATATCGCTTAAAAGCTAACGGAAACAAACGTATCAAACGTTTACATTTTTTACGTGTATGGAATCCCATTGGGGTAGATATAGAAATAATTGGGGATTATAGAGGAACTTGTTTGATACAATGGGACTTTTGTGAATCAAGAAGTCACATACCAATAACAGTCTTATAGTATAGACTTTGATTCCATTATTAGTGAAAAAAATGTCAGTTAAAGGCTTGTGCTTAAGTAAAACTGGTTAAACCCCACGCGCAGGAATGTGGGTTTATTGATGTTCATTAAGAGTGAAACTAGAACTGCTTCCTCTGTATAGTCCTCAATGGCACAGCGGAACGTCCGCCGACTCACACTGCTATAAACCTGTTTTCGATACCCGTGGTGGGCAGAGCACAGATATCTCATTTTGTAGCATTGTCGTCAATTCCAAATAATCAATGAATTCTCTGTATAAAACATTCAAGCCCTTCCTACAAACACTGAACTATTCAAAAACAAGTTCAATGACATTCAGATATAATTTTCGTTATTTATACTTCAAACATACTCGTTACTAGTCATTTTCTTGTAATTTATGTAAATATTTATACGAATTTTATATGTGAGATAACACAAAATTCATAAGTTGGCATTTATAGAGTCTACTGATGAAGGACGTCTAGGCGTTCGATAGGATTTCTGACTCTTAGTTCCACTTCTTCAATGATTGAAAAACTTTAATGCCAATCACAAACGACTACTGTCAAAATTAATCAGTATCTTTGTCGGATATTAAGTATCACTTTCTGGTAAAAGATGAGAGAACCCTGTAATGTTTGTGGGTGTGAATCTGGGAAGATGTTACAACATTTTTTTATTTGCTTCTGTTGTAGTTTGTTTTTCTCACAACACCTAAGAAACGTTTACGTATTGTAACAAAATATGTTTTATTGTTTTGTTTGAAGACTTTTTGAACCTATGTGTTTTTCTGAGATCACAAACCTATGTTTGGTTTTATATGGTTAAAGAATCAAGATAAAAAGAAAATCAAAGAGCCAATATTTTATTCGTGAAACTGTCTGAAAGTTACTGGAACACACACACAAAAAAACTTTAAATACTTTTCTATTATAATTATTTTGACGAATCTAATATAAGGAATCTACCAAACGGACATCTCACATGACATCTAATGATTTATGTTAGTATTGCGTAAAACTTACTTTGATAATCAAGAAGTTAGTGACGTATTGCCCTGAAAATTTGTTGGTCATCTTTTTCTTGTGTAAATATAAAAACTAGCAGCATATTAATGTATCAATCTTTAAGTCTATCTTTAACTTAGCCAATGCAAATAATATTCTTAACATGCTTTATTAGTCTGATTATGATGTTTCATTATAAGTTGCTTGGATAATGTATTCTTTTCCATTTGTTATTACTTTCTCTTGCATCTATTACACGAACTTCTCATTCTTGAAGCTAAGTAGTCTATGACATCAATCTTAGCGCTCTTCGGGTGGTTTGATCTGTAATCGAGGTAATGGCCTGTATCAATGGGGTTCCCGTAAACTCTTGTGGTGTATGATACAAACATGTTTGCAGCTATGGTTCAGAAATATGGGCTTGTTTTTCTATTTTCTATTTCACTTGTTATCGATGGTTCCTTGTGCCTTGTCGGTGGAGGATCGCCATGTGAGGAGTGGTCAAAAGATCCCGCCTAAGGGTTCCATGACTATTACGTAATAGGTAAGCTATGCCGATACCTGAGGGTTACATTATTGTTGTGTAGAATATAAGGGATGTCATTGCCTAGGGGTTATATATAATTCATATGTAATAGTCACTAGAAAGTGCGTTGGTATGACGAGCGCCCAGATAATTAGCGAATAAACCCCTGTTGATAGGGTGTTGTAGATCAACGTGTCTCAACATGTCATCAACTTTATTGTGAGAATCAAGCTCTTCAAATTAAAAATTCAGCTAATGTTGACGTTAAATCATCAGTTGTGAGAAGTTTTTTTTTCAGAATTACAGTTTCACATTATAAGTAAAACATTAAATATGGGATAATATGTTACCAAGATTCTATAGGAAGAAAGTGTTACTAATATCCTATTGAGGGAAAATGTATATATAAACGGTGTTCTTAATAGATGAATGCATTTTACAAAGGCAGATGGTGTTTCTATAAGTCGATAGTGTGGCTATAATCTTATAGGGGTTAATAAAAGTTTCAACTTTTCTCAACTTATGTTTATAGTTTTCATTTATATATTTGATCATATTACACGTGTTTTACAAAAGTAGATGGTGTTTCTACAGGTGGACAGTACTATCATACTTTCCTGGATTTGAATTCAGATTTCAACTCGTAAGAAGACAAGTTTATAATTTTCATTTATATATTTAATTGCACAGATTTTACAAAGGTGGGTGGAGTTTCTATAAGCCATTAGTTCATAAGAACACGAACTAATCGTAAGTTGTCTCAACACGTGATTACCTCATCGAAGTTAAAGAGTTTACTTCTAAATTTAATTATATATTCTATAAAGTTACAAGTGAGACCATTATTTCAAAAGACTGCTATTAGAGCATAGTGTGTTAAATACGTTATAATTCATCACAAACACTATATCAATTTATCCAGTATTTGAAAGAGACGACTGTTATAATATAGTTCATAGTGTGTGTTACATATTTCATGTAAAATAATGTTTTATTATACATCCTATATTAATTTATCCGTTATTCCAACGAGGCGAATATTATAACAAAACTGATAATTAGTATTATATATTTTATGTGAAACATACATCAATATCATTTTCTAAATAAAACCATTATTTCAAGGGGATAACTCTTATGACATAGCTATAATTTGTATTATATACGTCATGTAAAAAGTAATTACCTGAAATTCGATCTTTCGTCAGAATACTGATTTGTTACTGTTTGCACAATTTTAAAGTGAAAAGTGAGTGTGTGTTTTTTTCTTATAGCAAAGCCACATCCGGCTATCAGTTGTGTCTACCGAGGAGAACCAAACCCTTGATTTTAGAGTTGTAAATCTGAAGACTTATAGCTGTACCAGCTGGAAACTTAAGTGAAAAGATAATACGTTACCGGAGAATCGCTTCAAAATCTATGTAAAGAAAATATACACTTTCAAGTGTAAAATAATTGATAAACTAGTTTTCTAAGCCTACAAACTGAAATATCACATAATTTGAACAAGCAAAGTGAACAGACAATAGTGCTGGCGTTACAAAATAATTATTTTTTACTGTAATGCACATATTTGAATCCTTTATTTGTTTAGTTATGTAGCGACACGTCTTTAGTGCAGTCTATTAAAATGTTTTGTGATAAATTCATTGTGTTTTCGCATATAATTATACATATGAAAATACAAAACACTAACTGAAATGAACAAATAGTAATATGAACATAATGTACAAAAGTTATATGAAATATAATTCAATACTTTGTAAGTTAACATATTTACGTAAATAGTATATTGGTGTATCTTGTCTTACCTGTGGATTTACATTGCTGTTGTAAAGTATATTTGTAGTGATAAATATTAAATGTTGTATTTATAATTAAAGGTTCTATTAAAATTATGGTTTTCAACTCTTTGTTTGGTTATAAACTATGTGCTTGTTGTTGTTTCGTTCAACTAAGAGGATTAAAGGTTATAGTATTATAGAATTTCTTTTTCGTCAGCATATATTTAATACGTACAATTAATCGTTATAAAGTGGTATGATATTTGTACCTTATATCCCATTACAAAGTAGAAATAACATACTTTACCAAAAATGTGTATGTTCTTATGTAATAAAATTATCTTATTCTAGACCCTCCAATGCTACTGACTTTTTATTCTGCAAGTTCCAAGTTAAAATAGGATTGGTCAGTTGGTAACATGACGACTTTTCCTGCCAATTAACCTTTGTATTTTCTAAAAACCAAAACACCATTTGAGTTGAGCTTCTTTGACAGTGTTAGTGTGAGTAAGAAATCTGTGCAAGATAATTATTGTATTTCTTTTTATTTATATGCTGTACACACAACGTGATCACATGTCGAGATAGTTACGATGACTTTATCATCCTATTGTACTATGTGTTTATTTATAAGAAAAACATAAAAAAAACATCAGTCTTTGTAAAACTTACGCAATTGAATATATAATGAAAACTATAAACATATATTCAGACACGATGAAATCTGAATGCAACCTTACGAAAGTATAACACCGCTGTCCGTCCATAGAAACATCATAGACCTTTGTAAAACACATGTAATATAAATAAATATATAAATCAAAACTATAAATATACGTTGAGAGAGGCTGAAATCTGTATGCAGTCCACTTATAGAAACACTATCCGCCCATAGAACTTTGGTAACAGCATCCCATATTTAATGTTTTACTTATAAAGCGACACTGTAATTGTGATAAAATACTTGTCAGTACTAATAATTTTAAACACAACTTTATGAAAATTAGGTAAATTATTAGTGTTAATGCTTTGACTGTTACAATGAAATTAATTACATGTCGATACCATTGATCTACAACACCCTCTAGTGGTTCTCATGCGAATTGTGTGTGTAGTGCATTACTCTGTGGTGCAGCATCGTGGACATATGACCTAACACCACCGAAAACAGCCGCGCTCTCTGGTGTTACTTTGTGAACATCATAACCCTCTGATTCTTATTATATAACCCTGAGGCAGAAGCATTTTTTAATTTATGTAACATTCATTTAATCCATAGGTGCTGGCATAATTTACATATTACGTAATAATTATGTAACCCACCAGTAACATACTTTGAGCTCCTTTCACATAGTGACTACACTTTGGGGCGGTGTCATTTGAGCATTAGGGATGCACCCAAAACAATTTACTTCCATTGTGACTTGAATAGCTGGGTGGTGTTTTAGAGTTACATTATAAATTCTGGAAATTAGTCTACCATCTCCCATACAGTCATGTCAAAAGTTAGAACACCCAATGAAGCCTGTGTATTTTTGTAACATTTTTGGATATATAGATATTTAATATCAATTTCAACAATACTGAGAGATTATAGGAATATGACTACATAATTAAAACTGAAGAGAAGACTTTTCAAGATCTTCTGTACATTTAATTCTACAAAAAATGCATATTCTAACTGAGGAAAAAGTTAGGACACCCTACCCCTTAAAAGCTAGTGTTACCCCCTTTGGCTGAAATAACTGCAGTGAGACGCTTCTTCTAGAAGACATTTCTCTTCCTCAATGCATAATTTTTTCAGCTGTGAGATGCTTGAGGAATTTCTTGCATGTACAGCCCGTTTCAAGTCATTCCACAGCATCTCAATAGGATTAAGATCTGGTCTTTGACTCGGCCATTTCAGGACTATCCATTTCTTAGTTTTCAGCCAGTCATTGGTGGATTTACTGGTATGTTGTCGTGTTGCAGGATCCAGGTCCGCTTCAGCTTTACTTTTCTTACAAATGGTCTCACATGATCCTCAAGCACCCTCTGATACACGGTAGAATTCATGGTGGATTCGATCATTGTGAGCTGTCCAGGTCCTGCCGCAGAAAAGCAGCCCCAACCCATGACACTTCCACCTCCATGCTTCACAATTAGTATGAAGTTCTTTTCCTGGAATGCTGTATTTGGTTTATGCCAAACATGTCATCTGTTTCGGTGTCCACATAATTCAATTTTGGACTCATCTGTTCAAAAAACATTAGTCCAGAAATCCTGGTCTTTGTCTACATGCTCTCTGATAAACTTCAGTCTGGCCTTGATTTTTCTCATAGAGAGCAAAGGTTTCCTCCTTGCACACCTTCCATGCAAGTTAAACTTGTGCAGTCTCTTTCTGATTGTAGAGGCATGCATTTTCACAGCAACTGTAGCCAGAGCCTGCTGTAGGTCCCGTGATGACTTGCTTGGACGACCAGACCTGTGCATGTTGGCAGTTGTTTTGAAAGCCCTCCACTTGTTGACTATTTTCCGGACAGTGAAATGGCTGATTTCAAATTTTTTTGGATTTTTAAAATCCCTTACCAGACTCATAAGCTGCTAGAAATTTCTTTCTGAATGCCTCAGACAGCTCTTTTGCTCTCACCATGGTGCTCACTCTCACTTCAACAGTCAGGAGCGCCCAAACTAAAGGTCTGAGGTTTAAATAGGGCAAGCTTCATTCAAAATGCTGAGTAACAATCTTCTACTCATGTGCACCTGGTGTGATACACCTGTGTGTGAGTTGAGCCATTTTAAGTGGGAATAAATGTGGGGGTGTCCTAACTTTTTCCTCAGTTAGAATATGCATTTTTGCAGAATTACGGTTACAGAAGATCTCAAAAAGCCTTTTCTTCAGTTATAATTGTTTAGTTATATTCTTATAATCTCTCAGTATTGTTGAAATTGAGATTAAATATCTATATATCCAAAAATGTTACAAAAATACACAGGCTTTCATAGGGTGTCCTAACTTTTTCACATGACTGTATATCAAAGGTTTCTTTGTAAACATACAATAAATATGTGATGAGAAGAGTTTTCATGAGGCATAACAAAATACTATCATAGTTACGGCACATGAGGCCATGTAAAGACTCAATGGAGAGCAAAAACACCATTACATGAAAGCTAACTCCATTACAGTGGAGAAACGAAAAGACCAACAAAAGCCATAGATACGTACAGAGCTTTGTAATACTGTTCTATATGCAGAATATAATAAAATGATATTAGACTAATAATGGTATACGAAAAAGTGAGTCAAAAAGAGTAAAAAAGCTTCCTACATTTAAATAATTGATGGTAAACTCCGTGACCTGACATACAGGTCGGCAAAAGTTGAATACCCTTCTTTGTAGATCATTTAGTTTAGTCATGTCTTAATGAGATCGAAATCTTGATGGTTGGATAGCATATCTTCCTTTCTAACGAAAAACGTGATCGAATTCTAGTACTTCTCACAAAATACAATACTTTTCAAGGTGACCATTAATTGAAGAAACAAGCAGAATGTAAATTAACTGGTAATTACCATTTAGAAATAATAAACAAAAAACTATAAGCCATTACAAGGAAGAACGGTTTGAACATAATTCTATCCTTACCTCATGGATTTCAACAGAATGTACATTGTATATGAATTATAACATATTAAAATTTCACTTTAAATTCTGGTAATGAGAAAGCGGCATGTATATAATACATACGCACGTGAAGGTTAACTTAAAATGAAATAATTTGTAGTTAGTCAAGACACTGAAGAAGCTTCGAACACTAAAACATATGAATTAACAATGCTTACTTGGCTTAGTAACGCAATTTTATTGTACTTTAAAATTAATTATAATAAATTGTAATATAATGAAAGATCAGACATTGGATGGTGCTATTTGATCATAGGTTGTAAGAGAAAATGAGAGTTTCACACTTTGACAGTCCAAACCATTTCTATGCATAGATGAGTCAATATTATCGTCAGTTAATGCCAAAATTTATTTTCAGTATCTCGTAACATCAAACACATCTTGGTTGATGTACTCAGAAACCCCAAAGCAACACAGACAGTCACAGTCACTATCAAAACGTTTTATATGACACTGAACGTGAATGCTGAAAGAACAACATTTCATATTTCCATAACAAAATATTTTTATTTAGTTCTATATTTTTGGCAAAATTCTCGTGTAAGTCGCATCCTTGTAAATGTTCAAAATGCGCTAATCATTTAACTGATAAAAATGTTACATATCAGAGTCATTGTTTAGTTATACTTGTATGTACAAGAGTATCAAATAACAATATGTCTCTAGAAATGGCCCACAACCCAAATTCTTTGTTATTTAAGGTATGCACTAACCTATTGACATAGATCAACTGAAAGCAGCATTGTGTGAACAAGGAATAACGTATATCAAAGAAGATAGAATCACTTTTAAACCTTCACCGAAAAAAACAACACTAACCTTATAAAGATTGACATAAAGATCACCGAAATCACAGAAAACCAAATTAACGATGGCATAGTTATGCGGTATGAAAAGTATAAGGCTAAACAGAAAAAAAACACATGATGTAGTGGTAACTCAATATTACCATGGTCGCATCATCAAGATGTGTAGAATGTAGTGAAGATAATGACGTCACACATTACACAAAAGAGCATGAAATAACACATGCATGTGTACTAGAAACAGCAGTCCAACAACAAAACACTACAACAATCCCTTACAAATATACAAACACAAAAATAATAGAAACAATTAAAACTCATTAAACACACAAAACAATTACAATACAGAAATTAAAGAAATAGCACATCTACTCACATACATTATTGATTTACATATTTACCGATTTTTATAGCTGAATACATCAAACCAAAACAAACTAAAAGCTGCCTAAACATCATAATAGTAATCATAACACAGAACACCAAAACATACCTATCACAGATCATATCATTATTTACGGATAATTCCTAAAGAAAATTCACTGTATAACACATCAACATCCAAGGTGCACTTTCTTCCAAGTAACATGAGATTAAACATACCACCAAACATGCGAGACCTGATGTTATAGTTGCAAATGAAACATGACTGTATAAAAATAATAGATTTAAATTAAAGGGATATTCTATTTTAAGAATATCATCGATTATATAACAATGACCAAAACAGAAGAATCCTGCCACTATACAAATCAAGTCTATCAGAAACATAAGTGGAAATATGTACCACAAATGAATATATAACTGTTGTTAACATAGAAAATACAATGTATAACTTGATGTTTACATAAAGGAAACAGTGTTTCTAACGGTGCCAGGCGGCCTGGCAAGGACAGGTGGTAAAGACGCTAGAATCGTAATCTGAGGGTCGCGGGTTCGAATCCTTGTAGCACCAAACATGCTCGCCCTTTCAGCGGTAGGGGCGTTATAATGTTTGGTCAATCCCACTATTCGATGATAAAAGAGTAGCTTAAGAGTTATCGGTGGGTGTTGATGACTAAGTACCTTCCCTCTAGTCTTACACTACTAAATTAGGGACGGCTAACACAGATAGCCTTCGTGTAGCTTTGCGCGAAATTAAAAAACAAACAAACAAACGGTGCCAGGAATTTGTTGTATACCATAGACAATTTAGATATAATCCTTCTAAACTATATTACTTATATAATCATAACACCATTATAATAGCAAATTTAAATAGGAAGATTTTTAGTTGCAGAGAAACTAACCCAACAACAGACGTTTGAAAGAATACTTGTTTGCCTGTTTGTTCTGAATTTTCGCGCAAAGCTATACGAAGGATATCTGCGACAGCCGTCCCTAATTTAGTAGTGTAAGACTGGAAGAAAAGAGCTAGTCATCACCACCCACCGCTAACTCTTGGGCTACTCTTTTACCAAGAAATAGTTGTGTGGGTAGCCCTATCTTCTGTGGGGATGTTATGATGTGACGGGGATTCGAACCCGTGACCCTCACATTACAAGTCAGGACCGAGAGAAGTCTTCAAATTTTCAAATATTGTACTAATAAATAACGTTACCTCTACACATACCTTTGATTCATGTAATGCCAATAATATACTGGACCTGCGTTTATGTTCTTATGACAAGAACGAAAGTTTTACTGATATTAAAGTTAGATTTGACCTAAATAAAAATCACCTACCTATTTGGCGAGTCTTCATTCTCACCCTCTACATTAATAAAAACCAAATAATAATCCACAAAAAACTGAATAATAATAAAGGAAACTGGAGTGAATAGAGACTATTTCTAAAAAATTATTACCTAAAAATACCCCAAAATGGCGCGAACGCATCGAAAATAGAAACGTGCTGCCAAATAGTCATTGCGTGCTTAGGCATAGCAGCACAAAAGTCAACACCAAAACACAAACAGTCACCAAATAAATGCCTACAACTGTGAACCGCATACACATCTAATAAATGTAATAAAAGAGAAACTAGAGTTACATAGCTGGTTTTTGAAAAATATTTTCAGAAACAAAATTAGAACAGATATCAAAGCATTAAAACAAAAACAAGAAACTGATACCAGTATTCTGGAAATTAAACGGTAAAAACAGAATGAGTTTCCCATACCGCCCAGTTTTACTCGTTAGTTGTCAAACTTTCAGTGAAACAAAAAGAAACGTCCAGCAACAGACCATACTTACCCGGCATG
The DNA here is from genome assembly GCF_004210375.1 of Tachypleus tridentatus. Classification (NCBI taxonomy): domain Eukaryota; kingdom Metazoa; phylum Arthropoda; class Merostomata; order Xiphosura; family Limulidae; genus Tachypleus; species Tachypleus tridentatus. The sequence continues at coordinate 158,336,480 of NC_134837.1, read as the reverse complement.
GATTAATATAACACTGAGACACATAAATAAATTACAACATTTACAACTTGTTACTAATGACAACATACAAAGCACCAAGATTCTCCTCATCAAAATTTCTGTCCAAAATGCAAATATACAAACGCTCTCCAACATACTTCTATAAAATTCGATAAATTATTTCGCGCAAATTTTGAACAAAAATGACCTACTGCGTAAATTATATCGCTAATGTATACATGATAAAAATAGCCATATGTTCTTCTCACCTCTTAACATTTATAAGAGAAATATTTTAATAAAGCCGCTTAACGCTTAATAAAGTTATTAACATTCGTTTTACGTTTGTACGTTAGTATTGTAAGGATTATTATACGTAAATGTTCACGACGAGCAGGAAAAACAGTGTCATGATAAATACTTGTGAAGCTCAAAAGAGATAATTTATAGAATATCCTTGTAAGTACCTATATGGACATTGTTCTGAATGTATTTAAATTTATATTAATTTGTAACATGAACCATCTACCAACAGGAAGGAAGAAGTTCTACGAAATCTGATAATCTCATCTCTAAATAGCCTAAATGAGACAAGCGAACACTATTTAACTTTGAGAGAAAATATAAAACACGAATTATCGGTGAACTAGGCAAGCTAGTAATTGTAAGATATCGTATGAAAACTTCGGTTCGACCTGACATAACGATGACGTCATTCATATGCTTATTGTCTTTGTCTCTCTAGTGGATCTGGGACTGTCACGTGGTCAGAGTGCTCGATTTGCAATATGCGAGTCGATGAACCAAAATCATTGTTGTATATTTCGATATTTTAGCCTTTAGGGCGTTGTAATGTTATTACATTTAATTCAACTATTTGTTGATAAAGAGTTACCGATAGGAAGTGTTGGGTAACTCCCTTCGTCTAGTCTTTCAATTTAAAATTAAGAACGCAGTGTAGATTTTCCTCAAGGATTTTGTACAAATTTAAAAAAAAGGAACAATCGTCTTAGCAGTCACTTTCTGTCTTCTTCCAAAGGCCAGAAATTCAATACCAAACACAGAAGTGTGATTTGTGTAGAATGACGTCTATTATTTTTCTTCAACCAATCGTGTTTGTTTCTCTTTTGATTACAATGATGGCAGCAGAGAATACGACGAATCTTTACCTATAAAGAAATGAAAAGAAACCTCTAATATATCATAGGTTTAGGAGGCAAATTAAAAATGGAGGAGAGACAAAGGATTATTAGACCTAGGGAACCAGGTAATGTGTGCCACCTATTACGGTTTTTAAGCAAGACTTGGTACATTTGGTTTTCTGAATGAGATTTCTTGCATTTTCCTGCTTTTCTTCAGAGTAATTTCTCTAACTCTGATACCATTTTACAGTGGTAGAATTAAAAGTGGAGGTCGTTCCCCAGTTCCCCACTTACTACATAATTGTAGGTTTGTTTTTAATTATTTAATGATTGAACGTTTTAATATAAATATTTTAAATAATTGAAAATGTTTTATTTTATTTTTTGACCGCTTATTTCTTAACTTGTGTGGATATGATATTGTGTGAATATAACTTGTGTGAATATGATATTGTGTAACTTGTATATATTCGTTCCAAATAATAAATTCTGTAGCTTCTTTCCATTACATTTTTTTTGGTTCATTTAATTATCCATCTGAGATCTGCAAAAATTATGGTTTAAGATAATCATTCAACTTTTGCGTATTATAATTACTCCAATACACTAAACGTGATAATAATACACAAAATTCTCACTTCTCTTTAGACGAAAGTGATCTTGGATAGCTCATCGAATTTCGGTCCAAGGTTCGAGACATAATTCTGCCAAACACGACTGGCATTTTCAGCTGTGGATAAGATATAAAAGTGGTAATCAGTCCTCGTGATTAACAAATTCCTTCTGGGAGCAGGTGTTACTGGCTGGCTTCCATTTCTGAGCGATAACCAAATCGTTGAAATATTGTTTGTTTGTTTGTCTTTTGAATTTCGCGCAAAGCTACACGAGGGCTATCTGCGCTCGTTGGAATATTTAACCCGACGGCTTACCGAAGCATGCGTAATATGATGCCAATATTGAAAATTCTACTTTCACTTTCTGCTTGTGCTAAAAACGTTTTCTGTATGGTACAACATTATTTAAATGGCTATTTGTACGAGAACTACCTCGGATAATTAAAAAAAAACTGTCATTATTTAGGGATATGTTTCAACAGCTAGGTCTTGCAAGGCTAAAAGTATTTCATTTGACAAATCATTCTAATAGCTGAACATATTTCTATATTTACTTAACCGTAGGATTATAGATGACGTCAATATAGATATCAGCCATTTTTTAAATACATTTTTCAACTACTTGTCGCCAGTTACCTGTGGGTCCTTGTCATTATTGGTTACAGGAACCGTAATAACATATAAATCGCACCAAAGCATCAATACATTAATATTACAACTAACTCCACAATTTATTTCTGCGTTTCCTTGTGTATTCTACATAAAAAATGATTATTGTGCCTTTTATTGCTTGTTTAGGTTAGTTATTTACAATAACTGTTGTAACGCACAAAAGCATAATGTTACTCAATAAGATGTAATATGAGGACCACGTCGGTAGTACATAGTATAAAACAAATCAGCTCATTTGAGTGCTAACGTTTTCAAAGATACTTACGTTTTGTTTTTTTGCACCTTCATAGTTTTAACTTTATTATTGAACTGTAACATGTATAGACAACCCCTTATCTTTCTTGATGTCAAGCAAATTAACGTCACACAGTCAGCATAGAGTAATCGATTTTCAATGGTAACTAGCTCTTGTTTAGGTTAATTATAATTATTCTTGGTAACTAGACCAATATTCTACATTATCATGGCTTTTTGTTTCCCATTTCTTTGGCTCATTTCCTACAGAGGTTTTAATAAGAGTTGGACTAACATTTGTTTTCACATTCTTACTGTTCATGTTGAATTCAATAGTAATTCATTAATTATGGTCCTTCTCACCTTGATGTTACAATCTGTTACACGCTGACCATTATTTACAGAAATCTCCAGCATTAGGATGCTACAAAAGTCACATGGCAGTTTGGGAGAGGTAGGCCAATCACAACCAGGAGAAGTGTGATGGTAATACTTTCATATTACGGTCTATCAAAACAGACTATACATAAGAATCCTTATTATGTCAACGTAATATCTATATACTTTAATAGGATCGTGCTGCTCGTGAATGGCGTGTTGTGTTCAAAGCATATAACAAATTAAAATACATTTACTTACAATTCGGTATTTGGACTTGTTTTTCTGACGATGGAAATGTGTATAAACAAGTAGCCTAAGGAAAGACGTATTATAGTGATAACCTTTAAGGGAGCTCAATAAAACTGAGTTAAACATCAGAAGAATAGCGTACAAAACAAAGTTACTTTATTTAATTACCCTGAAAGTCAGTGAATGACGAGCATAACATAATACTTCATAATTGTTTTCTGTTCTCATACGGTTTCAGTATTTTTTATTTCACTTACGAGACCAAGAAAGACGTAGATTTCATTGTTGCAAGAGAGACAAACATCTTTCAATTTACATATCTTGTTCTTAACACTTCTCATTGACCAGCTCATGAAGTAACTCAACTTAAATGATTGTTTGTGTGTTTTTTGAATTTCGCGCAAAGCTACACGAGGGCTATCTGCGCTAGCCATCCCTAATTTAGCAGCGTAAGAATAGAAGGAAGGCAGCTTGTCATCACCATCCACCGCCAACTCTTGGGCTACTCATTTACCAACGAATAGTGGGATTGACCCTCACTTATAGTGTCCCCACTGCTGAAAGGGCGAGCATGTCTGGTGCAACAGGGATTAGAACCCGCGTCCCTCAGATTACGAGTCGAACGCCTTAACCCACCTAGCCATGCCAGGCTCAGCTTAAATGGATGCACAAAGTTTCAGTAATAGCTCAGAACAGTGGAGAAATATATAAAACTTTGAATTGGTAATAAAAAAAAAAATATATATATATTATGATATTACAGTTTATCAGGTCGCAAAGAAATCAGTATTTTACTATTAAAATTTACTAATGTAATAATAAAGTACTGATTTTTTTGCTATTATTCATTCACTCTCACTTTTACACGTTGCAACTAAAACATATTTACCATTAAACATTAATATAAACATAGAAAAAGATTCATTATCTTGTGAAGTCGAATCACGAATTTTTTACCATTATTACGTCTCTGGGTGTGTTTTCATATAACAAAGCCACATCAAGGTATCTGCTAAGCCCACCGAGGGAAATCGAACCCCTGATTTTAACATTGTAAATCCGTAGACTTACCGCTGTACTAGCGGGGCGCATTGCATCTCTGATCCACTGTGAGACATTTATTTTATGATGTGAGAATCTAATTTCACTTCTTAATAATTACATATTATTTCCATTGTAAGTTATTATTATTATTTATTTGGCTTGCTTAAACCTCTTCCCGGGAGATCTGAGGCTTTTAAGACTAAAATTCGAGCTTATATACCCGCAGTGAGAAGATTACATATAACTTATTGCATAGCCTTGTGCTTGACAACCAACAGGTAAATATTCTAGTCCTAAAGAAATTTTTATTAGTAAACCAGAACACTGAAACTAAAAAAAGACTCGGAAAATTATGGCACAAATTTGTGAGCAGACCTCAGTATCTAGTCAAATGTCAATAATTTAGATATAAAAGTCATTCGTAGGTCATAGAAAACTACAATTATATCGAAACTTTGTAGAATGGACGTCAACTGCCTTTCGTCTTCAATAACTTTCGAAACGTCGTCCTCTACACTTATGTCTCCACAACAGACAGTTGCTGTCCATTCTAGAAAGTTTAATCATGAATATTCTGCCTAAACAATCTTTTAAAGAATACAATTATAATTCTATATTGCATCAGCACTACAATTATAATTTTATATTGTTTTAGCAAATACAATCGAGCAACACCAAACAGTCAAATTTAATCCACCTTGATATATCATTATTATCCCTAAAGAAGTGGACTGAATCTAAATAAACTGTGATAAATATAAATTAACACAACCCAGTTTTACGTTAGTGTTAGTATATGTATACCCTCTAATGTGCCTTTAGTAACGACTATAATAATTATTTGTGACATTTTGAATCTTTTCTGTATAACACGTCATAAATTAATCTAGTAGTTAAATAATACTGTTACAGTTACATTCTTCATTTTAAACTAATGGAATATTTTCCTTGCTTGTATCTTTACAACTGCGGTAACTAAAGGGGATGTGGGATAGTTTGAAAATTTTCTTTCATCGTCAAAAACTTATGGTCGAGAGATTCAAATATTCACTCTTTCATTAGAAAATATGCTAACATGAAGTAAAAAAATCATTCAGTTTTACATAAAATTTATTTTTTCAAAAAATATAGCACCATGCTAGTAGAGAGGTATGTCTCCGGATTTACAACGCTAAAATTAGGGGTTCGATTCCTCTCGGTGGGCTCGATTGATAGCCCGACGTGGCTTTGCTACAAAAGAAAACACAAATACTCAGATAATATATATTAAAACTAAACGACATTTCATTAATAAAACTTGCATAGTTTAATATTAGCAATTACACGCTACTCCAATTAAACGAAGGCCTGGCATGGCCAAGCGCGTAAGGCGTGCGACTCGTAATCCTCGGGTCGCGGGTTCGCGTCCGAGTCGCGCTAAACATGCTCGCCCTCCCAGCCGTGGGGGCGTATAATGTGACGGTCAATCACAATTCGTTGGTAAAAGAGTAGCCCAAGAGTTGGCGGTGGGTGGTGATGACTAGCTGCCCTCCCTCTAGTCTTACACTGCTAAATTAGGGACGGCTAGCACAGATAGCCCTCGTGTAGCTTTGTGCGAAATTCCAAAAAACAAACCAATTAAACGAAAGGCAAACGTTTTTTTTCATTTGCATCATTTTACCTCTAAACTTCTTCACATATTTTACTTATCTACAGTAATCCAGTTTCGTTGTAATTTACCTAATTACAAGATCATCGATTTTTATTGCATTCCTGCATAGTTCAGAACTATTTTCTTTTTATATCTGTGTCGAAATGGTTGTTGATGGTTTCTATTGGCCTATTTGTTCGTTAACTAAGATTAAAAAGTTTTGTTGTTTCGTTTTAAAAATTTTACCTTCTAGTGCAACACATGATTTGTAAACTTTGCAACAAATATCATGTAAATTGAATCTTTTTTTCTGGTAAAGTCTAAATCTATGATGCTATAAAAATAAAACTTTACATGGTTTAATTCGAGCCTTTCACTTCTCAGAAAGTTTTCTTGAGCATAAGATGTATTAGATTTTATTTATATTTTAAATTTGTAAAATTTTCAATTTTTTATCTTCTAAATCCTAAAATTATCAGATAAATCCTTTATGCGTTTGAAGTACATTCACAGCAAATCAGCTCTTAGTTTTACTCAAGAAGCATGAGGAATGCAAGACACCTTTTAGCTTTCTTTAGTTTCAGAAAATCGCTTCTGGAAAGTTATTTGAACTTTATAAAATACAGCAAAATAATTAAGACACTACTAACCTTTCAAAGTGTTGAACATTTTCCAAATTAAAGTAGAACACTTAAGGTTTGACAAAGTTAATTATTGACAAGATATTTTACTTTGAAACAGTTGAAAATATTATTGCTGTTTATTGTATTTGAAAAATAACCTATTTACAGAACTATGTTATGAATGAGCTAACTATTTTGGAATTACCAAGGAAAAGTGTGGTCTAACATATTGCACATAACGTTCCACATCAAAGAGGTAATTATCTTAGGTTTCGTAAACTTAGGGTGGTATCGTATGACTACATAAACTTATAAAGAAAAAATAAGACTAGATAACATTATAACGACTATCTTATTGCTGAATAAACATAAGGGAAAAGGGTATCTTTATACACTTTTATTTGTACATAGAAGAAAATTATAACTTCTGATTAGTGTATAAAGTGTTCTCGGGCTCTTAATCCAAGAATTTCTGCTTTATAACATGTTGCTTTCAAAAATGTCTTTCACATTTTAGGGTCATGGTTGTGCTAAAACAGTGATGCATACTCTATTTGTTAGTGGTGGGTTCACTTGACTATCTGTTTTCCCATTAGCCTCAGATCAAAATTAAAGGTAGCCATAACCCCTTAAGTAGTTTGCAGTGAAACTTCTGAATAAAATGAACGAAGTTATCGATGAGAAAGGGTGACATTTAAAGAAAGTTTAGGTTTTGTTTTCATGATGAAAGAGGATTGATCGTGGTTTCCAGTAATATTTGTAACACTGAATCATTTGAAGGAGAAAGTCAAGGGGTGATAATATTCCGGTTTGTTTGTTTGTTTATGATTTGTTTTCGTTTTTTTTAATTTCGTGTAAAGTTACACGAGGGCTATCTGCACCAGCCATTCTTAATATAGCAGTGAAAGACTAGGAGAAAAGGATCTAGTTATCATCACACACACTGTCAACTTTTGGACCACTCTTTTACCAACGAATATTAGGATAAACCAACATACCATAATCTCCCCATGCTGAAAGGGCGAGCATGTTTGGTGTGATGAGAATTCGAACCTGCGAGCCTCATATTGCGAGTCGATTGCCTTAATCACTTGGCTATGCAAGGTCACACTAACAATGAGGACACCTAACAGATGCACCAATTAAATTATCTCTAGTATTGCGTTAATTATTTGTTCTGATCTATATGAATAACGTTTTGGAACAGAATTAATAATATATTCACATGGACGAGATTACAACAAAATATTTGGTTATAGTTTCTGTAGCACTTTAATTATGTCTTTGATTTTTTGACCCCTGACGATATATTTCCTCTATTTTTACTAGTGAAATGATAAACCACACAAGTAACAAACGCCTTCTGAGATAACTTACACTACTTTATCTTGTGTATAATTATTGTACTCTCCAAGCTTTATTTGGGTTTTCAGAGATATTTCCTTAGATTTTCTCGTGAGAATTCTCTCCATTCAGAGAACAATGCTATTTCATGTCTTCGTGCACTCTTCAGCTTTGACTATTTTTATTTTAATAAACTTTCGTTTCCATTTTATTTTACACTCTACGTGGTTTCTTTCTTCAAAAGCAAACAGTCTCAGAAATTGAGATTTAAAATATTCTCCATTTTCTTCTGCCACTGTGGACACTGTTATTATTAATTTAGTTAATCAGTACACTTGATTAGCACAGAGTTAGTAAGGTTAAGTTTTGGTGCTCCGATTATATGATTTATCATCGCAGATTTTTCCATTTCACTTCGTTGGTATAATTTTTTATGCGTTTCTTACATCTGTGTACCATAATAAAAATTAATAACTTAGTTTTAAAACTAATGATATTTTCAATAAAATTATGAGAAAATAACATTTTCCACAAACTGAAATAGTTTATGGTCTTTAAGTATAACCATGCACTGAATTTCAATGCTTTGAAGATATGATTTTGTTGTACATCAGTGGTTGGTCCTGCAGCATAGAGATGATGATGAATTGTCTGAACAAGTGGTAAAATCACGTCCATTTGTTGAATGTACTGAATGTGGACGAGCCATAACAGCAGCTGTGGCATCAACTCACATAGTGCGTGTGTCATTATTTCAGTAGTATATTACCTCCAAGAATGATGCTTCAGACGTTTTGGGGAAAAACCCACTGTAAGATACAGATCTATCTAGCTAAGGTACAACTTGGCATGCAGCAAGGTTAAGCAAACCTATTGCAGATTGCAAACATAGCATGAATACATATAATCTATGATACGAGTGCATGAGGATGTACTGTACCATTATTATAAGGTATTACAATGTAACTCTCAATTTCAGACGCAGTGGTTCACAAAAACGTTCAGGCAAAAACTAATTCTTACTTCACAAAAAATATTGTTATATACACTTACTTATGGCCAAAAACAAGTTTTCTGGTCACGTTCTCTTCTAAATATTGAGCAATAGCAAATAAAACTGTTCAGAAGTAAACCTTCAGTAAATAATTTCTCTTTTCCATTACATATAATAGCCCCAATAATAACTGGTCTTCTCCCAGGGACTAAATGAGATAATGCTTTTTTACTTATTCGCTGACACATTACTACATTCTGTCACGTGTTAGCTGAAAAATATACCACGATCTGGGACATCTGGAGAAATTACTGTAAATCAAGAAGATACTTAGGACAGACAGTTATTTTATAAGTTATGTAAACGGTTGACACTTTGCCACGTTACTCCAGTCTACAATAGTGTATGGAGTGGTTAAATTCTGCATTGGTTATGACATATGAATTTAATTGTCAGTCGCTGACTAAGACAGATAAGTTGCTAAGATAAACTTGTATAGTAACGAAAGTATGAAGGTGAAAGCCTGTTGTGGATTTTATTTATGATAGTAGTTTAGAAGCGGCTCAGATCCTACGAACTTAGAGAAAAATGTTATATCAATAAATAATTATTTTTCAATTTTTTTCTATTGATTTAGAGTACTAAATATAATGTTAAAGACGTGTAAGTTAAACTCAGTTATACTTTTTAGAGGAAGTTAAGAAATGAAGACTTAATTTTGCAATTCTTCAAAGCAAACTATAGCAGATGGATATACGGACTTCGCTACTTTGCACTGCCCTTCACTCGCAAATGCTTTTTTTCATATTACAATGTTCTATCCAATGATTTCTGTTCATTGCAGATTGAGTTTCATCAAAGGCATTTATTAATTATTTTGGTTATTAAATCTTCACTCCAGCTTCACTTCAAGAATTTTATTACATAATCAGATTTTTTCTGGGAATTCAATGAACAAAAAAATATATCCAAGAAATAGAACATGTGTTATATTCGTATAGAAGCAAAAAACAAATTACCTGAAGACCTTGCGAAATACCAATTTTCTGCTTTTTTGTTTTTAATTAAAACTCAACATGCGAAAATATTTTATTGGAATTTTATTTCAATACAAAGTTAACAATATGCTTCCAAAACAAGTTTACTCTTTTAGTGTAAGTTACCTGTAGGTATTACAAAGGAGTTTTAAATTCTTGCTTGTCACTGAATGACTTCTGACAAATATAAATTCAATTAACTTTAATTTGTACGAATATCGCCAGTTGTTTATTCGTTCCTAACAGTCACACTAATTGACCATTTAAGACTATAAAACTTGTAATCTGTAGTTGAAGAAGATTTCTAAACAACATGAAATAATTTCAATTAATGTATACAAAAGTAAGTTTTCATATACTATGTTTTTATTTTTTATATTTTGGTTTAAACCCAATTAATGGAAAGGTAGAATACTATTCACCTTACTTGGTAAATGTCCTTTCACTTGAATGATAAAAGTCTATGTCAATAAATATCATGACATTTCAAATAGTTTACTAAACTACCGTTTTATTGCTTTCTTCCTGCAAAAAAAAATGGTTTTTGTATAACTGATGAAGAACTTATACAACTGTAAAAAGATAGTAGCTTTTCAGTCAAGTGAAGTAACTCTTCTGAACAACAAAGTTAAAGTTGTTCCTCTCACCGCCAGAAAAAAAAAAAACACTTTCAAATCATCTTTAAAGAATGAAACTTCATCTTTCTACCAGTTCACCAGCAGTATATCAGTTAGAATATTTTGTAATAACGACACATTATTTTCTGAAAACTATCGTAGTAAATAATTTACAGTTAAAATCCTGTTGTTATTTAGCAACAACAAAACCCATTTATCTCTTCCATGAATGAGAATGTGGTTCTTAATCTGCTATGATTAAACTTGTGCTTTTTCTTGAGTATATTACGCTGTACCGTAACGTCTATATAATAAAATGTTATATATAAACCAGAACAGGCAAACATCAAACGGTGTTTGTTGCCTATGTTTCTTCGTTCTCATTCATTTCTGAAACAATGGGTCTGTCTCATGAATTACTCCTATTTCATTTTTTATGTCTAACTATCTGTTTACCAACTTTCTCGTAGTAGTAACGATATATATATGTTATACAATGTTTTCATTCATCAGGATTTATTAGATTTTACGACTTTTCGTATCCGAACTCGTAATGAAATATTTGTTTCTATTTTTACATTACATCACAGAAAGAGTAATATAAAAACAAAAGGTTAAATTACAACGTTGTTTCGAACTTCGTTCGTACATTGTACAATAATTTCACGTAATCACTGTTAATGTGAGTTTTAACTTTCAATTGATGCTAAACGATTTTGAAGGAAACAAGAAAGAATGTTGGCTGAATGAAATTCAGTAATTAGCAGGTGATGCTTCGTATCTGAAATTACGCGTCACGCACTGTGTTACTAACTGCAAACGAAACGCCGTTCAACGCGTTATACGTTATACGAGTTACGCTCTATTCTCACTATTGAATTTAACAGGAGCAGCACAGTTGTTGGTGAGCTAAATTGAATAGCTACCTAGACAGACAAATAGAACTACAAAGTTTATGTTGATATTCGAATGCGTTCTGTGTATATGACTTTAACAAACATCACTTGAAGAAATGTAGTCGCAAAATGATTTTTTATTAGACTATATTACCATTCTATATAACTATATAGACTATATTACCATTCTATATAACGTTATTTTTTCCTTTTTGAACTTTGTCCTAGACCTTCTGTGCAGTTTTTATTTTTATATACGTTTCATTGTTCTGTTTTCAGATATAAAGACAACACAGTGCCTTTAGAGTAGCTATCGATTTTAGCTTTTCAAATAGAGAAAAAATAATTTGTAAAAAATCTAAACAAAGGCCATCAGATTGGAAATATGAAACAGAAAGTATCAAAAACAAACTAGTTATTGCATTCTAAAAACGTACCAATACTTTAATAATATTTATTATAATGAAAAGGTTCTCTTACCTTATATAGCTTGCTCGATCCTGATATTACACTGGGATGAATAGTAAAAACTATTTTGGAGCTTTACCGTATGTAGGATGTTCTTTGTAACGAATGCGCATCTTGACAACAGACCTATAACGAAGTTTTCATTGCGAATAGCTCTTTCCTAAGGTTATTATGTTCAAAACGCACCACTCTTCCTTGCTGTTTTCTGTAGTACATCTGGTGTACGATAAGGACAGTTTCTCAGCACCAATTTCTACAGTACAATAGCAAATATATCAAAAGGCTTTGTCTCCGGCAACTTCGTATGGAACAACATAAATACCCGTGTAATTCTCAAGGTGCACGAGGTGTATGCGACAGTTGAAGGAAAGAAATGACTTTAAGCCTTATCGTGGTGATCCTATGCCCAATTTTTCTCGTTTTCACACTAGGATCCTTCTTGATTATGTTTGGTGCTGTTGCTTTGGTTACGTGGATAGTTTTTGTCACTGACCTTTGTGTTCAGGGGTTCTTAGGCATTACAAGATATTGCGTTTTGTCTATCAAGTCTGAGCTATGGCTTGTTGCAAGTCTCTTTCTGACGGATCCTGGCCTTTCAAATTAATTCATATAATTCTGTTTTCCAATACTGCTGCGTACAAACGATATTTTTTCCTTGAACAATCTACATTCTCGATCTAAATGCGTCTTTATGAGATAAATGCAAATGACTACTGCATACCATTCCCAAAAGCGATACGTTCTTACACTATGTGGCTTTATACCTGCTGTGTTTCAGACGAGACTTTCTTATTTACATATTTAAAATCCTTTTAATATAATGTATTCTACCCTGTAGAGTTTGCTTTGGTATGTTATCAGCATTGTCAACTTTACCAAGACAAACTGATCAATGAATAATTTCATATATGAATAAAATATACGTTTAATATTCATAACAAAAACAATAAATTACTAATTTCACTTTAAGTATCTAATTTTATACATATATATAGCTATATTTAAAATATGCAGGGATAATATTGCTGGTCTACTGTTTTGAAGTGATGTGTATGTGTGTTTTCATATAGCAAAGCCACACTAGGCTATCTGCTGAGTCCGTACACTTTCCGCTGTACCAGCGGAGACTTAAAATGGTGTTGTTTAGTCTATATTGCATCAAACACCCACGAGATTTAATGTAATTGAATTTAACTTGAATTCTCTACGGTTTGTATGTGTGTGTGCAAAAATTAAGATGCTGATAAACTCTAAGTTCTGGACGACTGTTAGTTTAATTTACGTTAAGAAACTACCTTGGAGTGAGCAAGTGTCCAGGCCATTATAGAAGGTTTTCTTGTACTTACATGTTTCACTAGATTAAACACCGCAAAGTTTTCTAGAAACCACATTGACTAATTTCTTTAGCAAACCCATATGTGTGTGTGTGTATATATATATATATAGAGAGAGAGACTGCAGTTTCTTCAGAAATTGAAATCAAAAATTAGCTTTGTACTACACTACATAAATTAAGATCTAAAAAACACACATCACTATATATATTATATATATCTTATACATTTACGTACATATCTACCTACTGGTGAACATTCATACACATCACTATATATATATATCTCATACAATTATACACATATCTGCCTACTGATGAACATTCATATTGGTATTTTCAAGTTAAATGGTACCTTAAGCTTATGTCGGTTAAAGTGCAGTATCAGAGCCCCTAACGTCCAAATACAGTCGTCTTTAAATTGAAGTGCCGATCTGATAGAGGGCAGTCAGTCAGCATCAGCCGCCACCACACAGACTTTGTATAGTTCCTCGAACTGAACAACTCACACACGGCTTAAAGTGTGGAACGTGTTCACCAGCATTGTGTATTTAGTCCTTAAACTTCTGATCAGCCCAGCACGTTCATATATAAAAGCTATGCCACGCCCAGTAATTCTGAAAAAAGATAATACAAAAGATATAAAAAGTGTTGAATTTTAAATCTACACTTTAATATTAAACGACATTCTCAGTACACACCCAGCAACACCTCCTATAGATACGATCTGCTTATGCAGGCGTTTTTCTAAAGATATATTTTATGAAAATATAATTGTATAACATCATTATGGCCAGGCATGGCCAAGCGCGTGAGGCGTGCGACTCGTAATCCGAGGGTGGCGGGTTCGCATCCCTGTTGCGCCAAGCATACTCGCCCTCCCAGCCGTGGGGGCGTTATAATGTTACGATCAATCCCACTATTCGTTGGTAAAAGAGTAGCCCAAGAGTTGGCGGTGGGTGGTGATGACTAGCTGCCTTCCCTCTCGTCTTACACTACTAAATTTGGGACGGCTCGGTGCAGTGGGCTAACAACCTACTCACTTAAATACCTGTTGAAGAATCCGCAAGCGATTGCGGCCATATGTTCCTTGATGGAATCTAATGGTGATAACTAACTAACTAACTAAATGAATATAATTATTCTACACAAGTTATATAGTTTCAAATTTTATAAAACTATACGTACTTCGAAAAATTCTGCAGAAATGGTTTTATATCACTTATATGACATTTTCCATCCGTTTAAGACAACAATTAAACAGTCTAAATATAAAAGCTTACATACACTTCTAAACAATGTAATAATAATAATATATAAACAAGAAAACGCAGATCCTTACTAACATTCTCTCTAGATAGAATAACTGAGAGTTATTCAATACCATTGTATAAGTGTTATTATTAATTATAGCATACAAACCATACTAGCATTATTTGAATAAGCTAGCACATTAAAAAGTAAAGTATTATGAAACATAACACATAAAGAAATAAAGTATTATATAAGTTAACACAATAAGAAATAAATATTATATGAGCTAACGCATTAAGAAGTAAAGTATTGTACTTCGGGATTGTATTATCGAGATAATTGTTCAGTGAGTAATGATACTGATTTTAACTAGAATTTATTGTGCTGTATAGAGTGTACTTGTAAAATACAAGATATACTTTATGCACTCTGTCGTCGACTGTGTCTTACGTACCTCTTTTTCTGTTACAAAAAAACACGAACTTACAAGTACAATAACTGTCTAGGTGATTTTTACTACCGTCTCCATTTTTGAAATGAAGTCTGTGAACATTTTTGACAGATCACAAGGAAACCATAAAACTAGCCTCATCAGACAATTGCCTGCTGAAATGTCTCTAGTGACAAAAATCGAGTGTAATTAAAAAGAAGAAGAAGACATATTTCAGACGATGCTAAACACCGACAAATAACTTACTTTAGCTGGATTCATAGTCAGTAAACCTTTTTATATTTAAGGAGTTTAATGTTCGGTAATGATGTTAAACAGATCATTACCGATTTGTATCAACTCTTTAGGAAATAAATGTAGTTCTTTTTTTTTACTATCTGCTAGGCAACCAAACCAGGAAAGAGATCGTTAACGGTCAGAAAATACAAGTCAATTGACTGAAATGGTCAGTGGTTAGTAAAGCTCATAATCAGTTTTCATGCGTGGATGTTATCTTATTGTTAGAATGATAGGCGCAACGCAGCTTTCAATTGGAACTTTTTTATGTTCAGTCCATTCTAGAAAATAAAACAATCACATTAAAGTGGAAAATAAAAATACCTCTAAACTCTAAGAATAGACTTTAAGTTTCTCACTTTTAGCACTGTGCTAGAAAGGTCATAGCTCTCTATGGCTCAACGGTAATCTCTAGATTTGTGACGCTAAAAATCTGGTTTCGATACCAGTGATGGGCACATCACAAATAGCCCATTGTGTAATTTTGCTTTGTGCTTAATAACAAACAAAAAACAACAATAAATGTCATATATATATATATATATGCATTTAATTTATGTAACGAAAAATGCCGTTCTATGCCTGGCACGTGAAGTAGTTATAGATTTTTTTATACGTTGTTATGAAAATAATTTTGTCTTTTTATCTGCGTTGAAAGTGGTTTATAGTTTAGATTTAAAACTTGATTTAATAATCTCAATATCGAGCAACATGAATTTTCAGGTTGAAGATAACATTTTAAAAACAAAAACAGAAAGTGAAGCCATCATTTTTATTCTATTCAGTACTAAAACTATGTGTCACTTGACGGCGCTTCTATATATGGTACATTGTCAAAGTAGAATATGAGCTTACAGAAGAAATGGCTTATCTCTTATTTTCTCAGGCGTTTTACAGGGAGCTGTAAAATCTCACCTAGACTTAACTGAATGTTACGATATCAATTGGAATACTAGATATTCTTCCCTGTATAGAATTTTGTCACTGTCTCTTTCTTTGTTTACCTCCCTTTCGGATACATGAGAGACTTCGCATGATAAAAATAAAAACGTATTTCACTGCTGCTGACAAAAGAAGAAGTGTGTTTGTGTGTTTTTCTTTTTAGCAAAGCCACAAAGGCTATCTGCTCAGCCCACCGAGGGGAATCGAACCCTGATTTTAGCGTTGTAAGTCCGGACAAATAAGAAACTAATACGTTTTATTTGTTAGATTTACATTTAACAAAGTTAACGTAACATAGGAGATCACTTTGAAAATTCCTCACCTTTAAATTAGCTATAAACGTCACATAATATATAAAACCATATAATTATATGCTTAACTATAAGATAAAAAGTTATCAAATAAAATATTATCAAATTATTTCTTTTTTTCTAATTAGAAAAGAAAGGTTATACTACGCTTACAAGAAATGTAAAAACTAATTAGTTAATGACGCATTAAATAGGATATATTGGTCAACTTCAATGATAATGAGTCCTCCGCTGGTACAGCGATAAGTTTACGCATTTACAATACTAAAATCAGAGGTTCGATTCCCTCAGTGTACTCAGAAGATAGCCCAATGTGGCTTTGCTATAAGAAAAAACACACACATTCAACGATAATGAAACAACAGATTCGTAACTTAAAATAACATTTTCGGTTTGCTTGATCTAATTGCATTACCTTGTACGTTACTATTTTATTTAATGTTTTGTCTTGTGTGTATGACATGAGCAAGCAGAAATACAGCACGTTAACCCTAACACAGTGTGGTTGTAAGGAACTTCGTCAGTTATATCGTAATCGTTTAAAGATACTCAGTTTAAGGGTCCCTTTAATGTTATTGTCTGACGCTTAATATACTGTTAAACTAACAGGTGTTTACTAAATTACATTTGTTCAACTGCACTAAGATTTGGTAAAAAGGGATTTGTAATAAGAGATGCTCAAAAGACAGTTACGCAATATTTAAAAACGACGTTGCTCGAAATGGTAAATAAAACAGGGTTGTGTTGGTATATAGTTAACATTTATTCAACTAATATTTGATTTCTTCCAGTTAAACTGCATCTCATACAAAACATGATTAAGGAACAAATCAGAACTCCCAAAGTTTGGAACTGCTGACCAAAAGGTAAGCAGAAAAATGAGGAGCATCTGATGCCAAGGTGACTATTATCAAGCTAATAGTGAGTTGATTATTTTACTCATAAAGCCCTAGATCATCTGAAATTGTAAAGCGTATTGAATGACATACAGAACTTTGAATATTGGACCTTTTGATTAATTAATTATCACTCGATCCACTTATTACTATAAGAGAACGATTCTTAATGTATTGTCAACGAACATTTGATGATCCCAGAAAGGGCTGCTTATTTACTAAAAAACCAAACAAAACCGGCAGTATGGTATCTGGTGGTTCACCTAGATTAAAATAATTCAGGTTGTCCGCAATTATATAAGCCTTAAAAGAAAATTATTATAAACTACGATACAGTTAGTTAGAAGTCTATCACGATACTCATATCAAACATGAATGAGCTAGATATCAGCTGAATGTTTGACTCACATTTCCTTTCCCTACGTAACGGAATTCTTCTTACGTATTTCTCCGTACTATTACATCAGGATATTACTCATTTCCTTGACATGTGATGTTTATAAGATGATTTTACATGAATACTATTTCTAAGTAAAGTTAACCAATCAAAGAATCTTGTCTCGTTACTATAAAAAACAAATACTGCTATAGAAGAGCACAACTTGTACTGTATAGCTTTAAGTAAGCTGCAAAAACATGTTAGACATTTTTCACTAACATACAAATATCGGACAATTTTTTTGTTACTTAGTAACAAGTATCTGTTCATTTTTTCCTACAACACGGTTACTATATAAAGCTCGACACACTGTCTGGTATAGTACAACCTGCAGTCTTCGTTTATTTTGACTTGACAAATGTGCAAATTTAATGAAGGCATAGGTTTCATTTAATTAACTTTGAGTTATATGTTCGAAAATTATTTTGGATTTTATTGATTCGTTTTCAAAAGTTGCGTGCATGCTAAAATTCAGATTGCAATACACGTGCAAAACTAAATGTTTCGATTTCTCAGTGAAGACAAGCAGCAGGATATTGTAAGCATTTCCCCAACTGGCAATTTACCGCTTCTGTTGGTAAAGACTGGGTTAACCCGCAAGGAAATTATACTATTTGACAACTTTAAGAGGTAAATTAGACGAGTATCCCATGATGCATAATTTACGTCAGTTTTCAGAGATTTACATAACCAATCAGTGCTATTTTATAGCACGTAAACACACTGTTGTCCGAAAGTTAAGGAACAAGTCATTAATGTTTAACA
The DNA here is from genome assembly GCF_004210375.1 of Tachypleus tridentatus. NCBI lineage: Eukaryota > Metazoa > Arthropoda > Merostomata > Xiphosura > Limulidae > Tachypleus > Tachypleus tridentatus. The sequence continues at coordinate 158,317,889 of NC_134837.1, read as the reverse complement.
AATAGTCTGTTCATTAGCTTTTGGACACCAATGCACACTAGCTAAGTAAGCTAGACAGATAGCATGGAAGTTCCATCTAAGGTTAAACATATTTTTATCAAAAACTGATACATTTTCTTATTTGATAAAATCAAAGAACAACAGCCTCGTCGGGATGATTATCTGTCGTCTTCAGTAAAACATCTCAGCGTCGTTAGATGTTATTCTAGTATCAACATAATGATTTTAGGAAAAATGACTGTATTTAATCCTAAAATTCCCACTTTATTACATAGTACCACTTTTGTATGTTACATTTTATGAAACAGCAATATTATATTAATAAATACATGCTAGGTATGTATGTTTTCTTATAATAAAGCCACATTGGGCTATCTATTGTGTCCATCACTGTATCCCTGGGATACAAACATTTGCTGGCACATCCTAATCAGCTCTAACTTAGTAACCAATTGTAGCTAATTCATCACGAGTTCATACGTTTCAGGAGAATCCTTAAATTGTGATGTTGTTATGACGTAGCTTATCTACTCGTTTTCATTGATCGGTGAGCTACTCTTGCAATAGACAGGTAGATGCCGAAATTGTGAACCTTAGCCGATATCAGCTAGAAATTGACTTATATAAAAGCACGTCTTTACCATTTCCAACGTTCATAGAGGTGATAAACTACACTTTCATGCCGTTTCTTTAAAAGGTAGCTTTTACTTGAAAACGGGCCTCTTAGTGATTTTTGTTATTTCTGTAGCTCGTTAATAAATTGTATATCATTCAACATGACTTGTAAATGAGGCTGATGTTTTTGAGCCTATAGCAGACGATAGTGAAATTATTTCAACCTATAATACTTCCTTCATAAAATAAAATTTTACAGCATAAAAATAAAACATGGCGGATGTCTGTCCTATTACTTATCTAATTTTTTACATATTAGTTTTACGTTACTGTTTTAATTCTTTAGGCTTTTATCGTTTATTTTTATTGCACTCTGAATCAACAGTGCATTCTCATACTGCAGTATTTGTAGCTGTTGAACTTTCCAAATTGCTTTGAAATTTTATTTTTAAAACATTGTTCTAGGTCTATCTTCTTATTACATACAATGTTTTTCGTCTTTCTTTTAACAAGGATTTGAGATTTAATATTCAAATTGATCGGAAATTAAGCAATTTCCCTTCGTTCCGCTTATAGCAAAACGATTTTGTAATGATATAAAAATTAATATACACATATATACGTGCATACACAACTATCTCAGAGAGTTTGGCGGACGATCGGTGTTTTCAACAGTGAAGGTGTTGGTTCTACTGAAGGTGGTGAAAATCAATAGATTCATTGTTAAATAGTTTTTGTTGTAAATATATTTGAGTATCTTATACTTTTAATAATATCTAATAATTGTTTGTTTGTTTTGAATTTTACTCAAAGCTACACAAGGGCTATCTGCGCTAGCCGTCCCTAATTTAGGAGTGTAAGACTAGGTTGAAGGTGGCTAGTTATTACTATCCACTGCCAATTATTGGATTACCCTTTTACCAGCGAATAGTGGGATTGATCGCACATTATAACTCTCTCACGGCTGAAAGCACGAACATGTTCCGTATTATGGGAATTCAAACCCGCGATCCTCAGATTACGAGTCGAGAGCCCAAAGCACTTTAGTCATCGGTTTATAGAGATTACTATTGTGTCTAATAGCCTTAGAGAGCAATGCAGTTTATTTCGTTTTAGATATAATATGCCATATTTCAGTGAAGTAAGCGTGTGGTCTGTTATGAAATAATTTCTAACGTATTTTAAAGAAATCTTGTATTATACTGGGTAGAACTCTTTAGAGACAACTGGGAAAACAATGGGTTTGTCTTCTCCCAGAAGATTTCCGTCATCAAAGAATTTTGGGATGAGTGATGTGAAAGATGGGGCAACTATCGCTAAGTTCGAGATATATTGTACAGAAGTTGTTATTCTGGTCTGTATAAGTTGTTTTGAGTACCAATTCATCAAGACACACATACAAAACTGTGTTATATAATATTTATATATATATATAGGTGTAATCATTTTCGAAACTGTGTGTTTGTTTGTATTTTTCTTATAGCAAAGCCACATCTGGTTATCTGCTCAGCCCACCGAGGGGAATCGAGCCCCTGATTTTAGCGTTGTAAATCCGGAGACATACCGCTGTACTAGCGGGGGGCTGTTCGAAACAAATCAACATTTTATTGAAACAATTTCTCTATAAGTGGTTTAGAGTCATTGCCTCGTCACGTGCCAGAAGTTGTAGGTCGTCAATATTCGATTGTCTAGAAACGGTATGAAGCAAATGTACACTGATCAAATGAACTGTATACAGACTCCTGAAACGCCACTGGATTACTGGTATATGCCGAAAAATTACTGGTCGAAATAATCATGTTTTTATTAGGTTAAGTCTCGCAATACCTTACAACAGGAGTAAAAGGAACATATTAATTCCAGAGTATCAAGAATAATAGTGAAAAGGAGATTGGCCAAACAAGGTTATTTTACAAGAAGATCTATCTGTTAATTGATATTAAGTAGAACTCACCACCACTGCCATGCAGCTAGGGCAAGAGAACGTACTAACATACAGTTAGGAAGGACACTGGTAAGTACTGTTTTCTGTTTATTAAATTTGATGGTAGGATTCGTGTTAGTCGTTTGCCTGGAGAACAGATGAAGAAAGACTGTCTTTCCCACATCTAACACACAGGAGGTGGTGCAGTAAAAGTTTGAGCAGCTATTCATCATGATAGAAATGTTGCTCTTTACATCCTCCGGGAAAACGTTAGTAGTGTCTCCCACAGGCATCACACGGAAATTACACGGAAACAATAGCTCTGCCATATGTTAGAGCAAGGTTTGGCAATAACTTTGTATTCCAGGATGACAATGCCACCGTATACAGTGTGCGTATTGTAGAGAATTATATCATCCATGAGAAAGTTACAAAATTACCGTGGCCAGCAAAGTCTCCAGATTGTATACTCACTGAAAACTATTCGGCAGAACTGAGCCAAAAAATTGCTAACCACAACACTAAATCAGGTACTGCAGCTGAGTTGCAGCACTTTTAGTCATAAACTGGAGCAATATCACAGTAGATAAGACAGCATGTCACGTCGCCTTTCGATGGTTATTAAAGTACGAGGAGGATCAATCCAGTCATGAATGTTTAATATGATCTGAAATAAGATTACATAAGCTATTTACAATAATTTTATACTTTGTCATTATATGTTTGTTAAGGCTTTGTTGTGATAGGTGAAATGTTGAATTACACATTTTTCTAGGGATGTCTGGTAAAATTGTTTGCTTTTCTGATGAATCATTATACGAATTACATATGAGGGTGTTTAATATAACACACATTTCTCAGCTTGGCAACACGAAGTATATTTGTATCCTATCATAATAATAATTATCTTATTTTTATAAATTATGCAGACACTTTGCCCAATACAATACTTCTCATGAATTAAGATCAGATTCTTAATTTGTCCCGTTTTACACAACTTTTTTTACAAATCACTGAGATCTGTCTTTGAACGCTTCTGTTCTTCAGTGTTGTAACAAATAACTTACACACACTACTCTTTGATCTTGCAAAATACTAGAGTATAGTATTCATTGTGTATTTCTGTAAGATTTCTTTAAAACCCAGTTGTACATGAAATGGTGACATTAACACGTGCAGACGTAAGTAACAAATAATTCAAACTTTAATACAATACTAATATATAAATGTGGATTATTTTTAGTGCTGCGTTATTTAAACATTTTAGGAAAAATTTTATTTTTATTTTCCATTCACCGGGTTCGAATTTTTTTGTATATATTTTGTGCACACGTGTAAAATAATGTATGAAAACAATTCATCATATTCTGATAAAAAACACTTACATAAAACAATTTGAAGGATGCGAAGGAGATTTCACTAAACACAGTATAAACTGTACATGTATATATGCATGAGAATGAATCAATTTATCTCGCTAGTTTAATGCAAATTGTCAGTCTCGCTGTGTTTATCCTCTTCCAAGTGCTTATTCTAATTTACAACATAAGACAGACTGTAACGATAGTATTTCAAATCAGTATATCTAAACATAACATAGAAAAGTACTTAGAGTGCAGCCTCCGTTCCAAAATGTTTTCGACTCTCATAGTAATCAAACTAAAATTTACATCAAACATTTCTTCGCCCTCAGAAATGTAATTTCTAAGAACCCTTTCGTAAGTTAATTTCTCCACGGTATAGTGCTATTAAAATAAAAGTTGCTGACCTTCATTATGGTTTTAACTCTCGAGCTAAATTTACCAAAAGTTAATAAACCTTTTATTCGGGGACATTCAGCCTTTATACTAATTTTGAACCAAATGTTAACTTTTAGTGTTATAATGTTAACACACGCAGGTGTAGAAAGAGCACCCTACCATCTGGCCTAAATAATAACAAAATTCCATTCATAATCAAGGCCTATTAAGATGGTGCTTATATATATGCATAAGACTAAATTGTGATAAGAGTAAGTAAATCGTTATGAGTCTGAACGAAGCGCAATTACAATATCTTCTCATTCAGTTAATGGCGAGACATTTAAGTTTAGATAGCAGAACGGTATCTTCTAAAACATCAAAGAAAAGTGAAACAGCTTGTTTTTCTGATAACGCAGTTTTGTTCAGTAATGTTAAATAACAGAGAAATGTGACACAGCTTTTGTATATATATATATATATACATATGGTGTTCTGGTGAACATTAGGTGACAATTCCAGGAATTGCACCAGATGCCACTACACCCTCACGTGAAGATGACCGTCTTACAGGAGGTATGAAAAATTCTGTCTACTGATGCAACCTCATATTTTGCTTTTCCTATGAACACTATAAGATATTTTGTAAGCAGTTTCAGTCTTACCTTGAATATCGATGAAGAAATTGCATGGTTGGTATTCTATCTACTAGTGTAGGGAAAATCAACATCGCTGCTTGGCTTGACACACATATCCAGTTAGTTTGCTTTCTGTCATCCATATAGAGACTAACGTTGAATTTTACGCAGTAAGGACTACGAGCCAATCACTAATATACTGAAGAATATTGTTGCTCCACAGGATTATGAATGTCTAGCCAGTTCTATCATTCTCTGTGATATATGAACTATCAGTAGCTATGAAGACAGTTGACTGTCCACAGGAGGAGCTAACAGCATTTTGTTTTATGTTTCACTCTCCACTATGGTTTTCTAACAAGATCTGACACGCTATTTTTTGCTTCTCTCTCTGAAGAGTCACTGCATTTTTCTAAGTTGATTTCCATGGATACATGGAACTCCAAACGTTCATTCCACATGGAAGGAGTCATGAGATCTTGTGGTGATCCATTGGTGGTGGTATGGTTTTTACACTAAAAACTCCCGGTGAAAAGTTCTGTTTTTAAACGTTGTTGGAACCCCGCGATGTTGCTTAGGCAATGTCTAAATTAAGCAGTTTAGAGACTTTTAGAACACTAAAAATAAATATACACTACCAATTATGGATGGTTCTAACTCATTTACAAAATTCGTGATGAACATTTTAAAGAAAATAAATCAACCCTTTTTTAACATTAGTTTAATTAATGTAAGTAAGATTAAACCTTACTGTTCTAACTGTTATATTTACTATTGTTCGTAAATATGTACGATCATAAAGTGTTAGAACTGGCAGAGAGCCGATTCAAAAACAAAATATATATTTTTACTTAAAGCGCTCTTTTTCTTTTTGTCTACATCATTTATTAGTTGCATAATACAAATTTGCAACCATTTATATTCTAAGACAAAAGAAAACATGAAAACCATTCGTTTTACTTTCAAAGTTATTGTTTTCTTGTTAGTGAAGCCTAGTTATACTGTACTTTAAGTCTGACAGTGTTGATGTAGCTCTTACTATTGTTTATTTGTTATTAAAAGCAAGGCTACACCGCAGATAACAAAACTCGTTTCTTGACATTATAAGCCTTCAAACAACTGAGTCACTTGGTGAGGAGAGGTCTAACTAATTTCATAGAAATGCTATAGTTTAAAATGCTGACCATAAAAATAGGTGGAATAAATAGTATTAATGATCAAAACTAAAATGTGAAAAATAAACTTAATTCCAGTATATATGATATTTTTTGTAAACCGAAACCACCCTGAAATAAAAAAAACGTTTAATAAAACAGTCAACATAAAATGATTGAAGGATTATATCAAAAAACTCGTATTATATGATCTGGTGATTAGAGGGCGTGAGTGGTAATATACGGATAGTGGGTTCGAATCCTATCACGTAACATACTTACTCTTTCAGTCGTGAGGGTGTTGAAATAGGGTGGTCAGCCCCACTATTAGATTAACTTCAGAGTTGGCGATGGGTGGAGCCGACTAATTACCTTTCCTTGAGTTTTTCTCCTCTAAGTTAAAAAAATTAAAGCTTTACAAGAATTTCGCTCCATAAAAAGCCAAAAAAATATTTAAAATTAAACTTGATTTTAATACGCTTAACTTTGGGTGAATTGTTTTATTTCCCACTTTAATTGGCACAACATGGCCTGGCCCGGCATGGCTAAGCGTGTAAAGACGTGCGACTCCTAATCTGAGGGTCGCGGGTTCGCAGCATCCCCGTCGCGCCAAACATGCTCGCCCTTTCAGCCGTGGGGGCGTTATAATGTGACGGTCAATCCCACTATTCGTTGGTAGAAGAGTAGTCCAAGAGTTGGCGGTGGGTGGTTATGACTAGCTGCCTTCTCTCTTGTCTTACACTGCTAAATTAGGGACGGCTAGCACAGATAGCCCTCGTGTAGCTTTGTGCGAAATTCAAAAAAACAAAACAAATAAATCCAATACGGCCAGGTGGTCAAGGCACTCGACTCGTAATCCTAGGGTCCCCCGTTCGAATCCCCGTCGCACCAAACATGCTCGCCCTTTCAGCGTTATAATAATGTGGCAATCAATCACACTCTTCGTCGGTAAAAGAGTATCCCCAAAGTTGGCGGTGAGTGGTGATGACTAGTTGTCTTCCCTCTTGTCTTACATTACTAAATTGCGGACGGCTAGCACAGATAGCCCTCGTGTAGCTTTGCGCAAAATTCAAAACAAATCCACTTTAATTACTACCTGAATCGAAGTTCATTTGTTAAAATATTATGTTTTACCAATATAATATATTGATTAAGAATACTTTTGTAACGAGGTAATGTATGTATATTACTTATAATGGTGTGACTCATAAGCCCACATATTTAAAAAGATCACAAATAAAATTAAAATTAGCACAATGTGATGTCTGTAATTTTGCTTATATACAGATATTCATAATTTTTCTTTTAGAAAGGCCTTTCCAATTAATTTTGACACTAAAGTTTTTACTACAACTTGCTCTGTTGTAGTTTACAGCTAGCGACATTGCAGCACATGTTCGCAACATACCACGTATAATGAACAAATGCAACTGTAATTTCGAATATCATCCGCTTTCGTTAGAACATCTAGATCAACGACAGAAAATCTCAACTAATAGAATATATACATCTTCCGATGCTGAAATTTGTGTGATTATATTTGTAATTGTTTATTATAATGTGTATATAATGTATGTATTTGTAATTGTTTATTATAATGTGTATATAATGTATGTATTTGTATTTGTTTATTATAATGTGTATATAATGTATGTATTTGTAATTGTTTATTATAATGTGTATATAATGTATGTATTTGTATTTGTTTATTATATACACATTACTTTTTCTTTTTTGTCTACATCACTTAATACTTCTAAAATAGTCATATTTTCCTTATTTATACTCTGTTATCTCCTAAAAAATATGTACAACTTAATGTTCGTTATAATTTATGATATCGCAAAATGAAGGAATTCTCAGCTAGAGGAAAAACATTGGAAGAGTATACAAATATGTGTATAAACAAACTAACGTATAATTTGACTACGCTAAGCCTAAATTTATAGAGCGTATAAATATGTATATAAACAAAATAATTTGTGTAATTTAAATATGCTAAGCCTAAAATATGATTTCAAGTTTAATTGTAACCGTCGAAAGCTAAAAGATATCAAGCTGTTTCTTCATTTATTATCTTTTATTTACCATTAATTATTAGTACTGTAGCTCTATTTTATTCTTTCTAATCTCATTTGTAACACTTTACGCAAGTGTGACTATTATCAAGACAAAATATTTTTGGAGTTTATTTTGCTAAAGACAGTGTTTAACAGTGAGCTGTTTCCAATGCCAATCTCAGAGAATGAATTCCAAATTTTAAGGTTATAATATTTCAAGCATGAACAACAAAATAGAATAATGACGGAGCATGGTTTCATTTCCGCTATTCGTCATATTAGAAGTACAAATATTTTGCTGTGATTTTCTTGTAAAATTTATTTTAGTAATAATTAAGTGTTTCACTAACATCCTTTACCAGGTCTTCAGAATGTGGAAAGATATATTTACCGTTAAGTATTTCACTCAGATTCTTCCTCAAGTTTTCAGAAAATGAATAAGTGTACTGGGCGACTTATTTGCAAATAATAAAAATCCTTTACTTACACACCAATAAGATTACTTTCCGACATAATAAAATATCCCTTAAACAGTTAATAAACTGCTTTATTTCTGTTTCAATTTCTAACTGTTGTTTTTATTGATCTTAAATTAACTTTAAACAAATCAGGTAAGTAGTATAAGTATTGTATATTTTCAAAAATTAATGATAGTTGTGTTTATTTTGCCTTACCATAGAAAATACTTCATGTAATTATAAACAGAAGCTGTATTAAATCTTACTTCATCAGGCTTAACTCAAATAAATCAGCGCCCTCTTTGGTCTAAGTGTACCTATAAAATAAAAACGTGTCAAATGCTCTCTGTAATAAGAGACTGATAAAAAATTATAGAGCAGTAGATTTCGTGTAATCACAATAACCGACGCAGATTTCAAATATATTTTTTTACAAAATGGATGACAACAAATCTATTCAGCTTATAGAAGTAAAATTATTGTTTAATTTCAAATACAAGAAACCAATGGGTATTAAATATATATTATACGTCAAATATACTTTCATAGCCTTACTAATGGGTCCCCAATGGCTCAGCAGTAGGTTTAAAGAAATAACGCTAAAAACTGGATTTCGAAACTTCTGGTGCACAACATAAATAGTTGGGTATCTTTATACCTGACAATAACAAAACTTACAACATGATATGAAAAAACGAAATAATTTATGTTCCTTGTTTTGTAGTTTCAGCCATAATACATTGAACTTATATGTTTCGGTTCGGTACGTTTTCACATTGGATGCATTCGAGCATTAATGTTGTGGTCGAGAATAGGCAAAATATAACAACTGAATTATTTGAAGTACGTCAGGCCCGGCGATACGGATAGACAACATAGGCAGCTGCCTCTGACGCCAAATTCTCGGGAGAGCAAATTTCAGGGAACTCCACCCTGAATAGAAAACAACCTCAGTTTCTTCCGATGGCTCCAGTTGAGCTATCGTCGGATCTGGATAGCATTATCGATACTTTTTACATAATTTTTTGGTTATAACTAGGCTTCATGTTGTAGAAAGATGTGTTGTTGTTCACACAATAAATAAGCAGGAGAGGTTATGAAAAAATATTACATTTTATCTACTTCTTCGAAATATGGGTATATTAGACACTAGCGTCTTTTTAGAGAAAAAACAACAGTTACATTCAATCGAATTATGTCTTTAACCCCGTGTTTTTAAACATTCATAAGTTTTATTGTTGTTATTATTTTGTTTGTTTTTTAATTTTGCCCAAAGCTACACGAGGTCTTTCTGCGCTCTCTCTCTCTAATTTAGCAGTGTAAGTCTAGAGAGAAGGCAGCTAGTCATCACCACCCACCGCCAACGATTGGGCTACTCTTTTACCAATGAATAGTTGGATTGACCATATCTTATAACGCCCCCACGGCTGAAAGGGCGAGCATGTTTGGGTACAACAAGGGTACAAACCCTACGGCTGCTCGCTCGTGCAAAGTTTTAACGGGATAATGCAACAGTCACATCATTTATCAGAATGATGATCAAATATCATTACCATGGACGTTTTCACTCACATGTCTATAAGCTGTTATAATAAGATGGTTGAGAGAAAAATTGACAAAAACGTCAGAGTAGTTAGTCTTTTAAGTTAGCATTGATAGTATAATTCTTACAGGCCAGACATAACATAGTGGCTAGTATATCTGATTGTGGACCCAAATGGCCATGATTCGTATCCCGTTACCATGAAATTACGCTCCGCGCCTTACAGGCGTGATTGTGTTATAAGAGTGACAGTCTAATCCCAAAATTTAGCTAGAGTTTTAACTAACGTGGCTTAAATAATCGGCAAAATTCCCTGATCTGTTAAGTAAACATTGATAATTGAATTCAAAACTAAAACAGCGACTTTATACGATAGTTTTACATAATTCTTTATTCCCCACTTGGAGACGCACTTCGTTACCGAGTAGAAACACGTACTCCCTGATTACAGAAGCAACTTAAACCAACCTTCGAGTATTGAACCCACCCACTCAAATTAATAATTGTAACTCAGGATTTCACACTGGTTTGAAAATTTCATGTCGTGATCGTCATTTTTATAACTGTTTTCATCCGTGTAATTTAAATTATTCATTTGTTAAAAAATACTATGACAGAAACTGTTTAATTTGTAGCCATATAGTTTATAAAAACATAGTCATTAGCGAAATTATTAATATAATATTTACTTTAAAGGTGTTCGAGAGTTCCACTCTGGAAGTAGACATGTATACTTGATTAGTTCAAACTAATCTAAACTAATAGAGTTAAAGATTACGAGGTCTGTACCAAAAAGTAAGATTTCCAGTTTTCTCTATAGATATTTTAACTTCTGAAAAACCTATGTTTCAAGATCATTAGATATAAACCATTAAACACATACAATGCAGGTATTTGACAGGTTCGCGCGTTAATCTCCAGGAAAGAGAACACTACTGGAACAAAACTCACGTCACAATTTACTCTGTCACTAAATGTTTTAGTTTGTTTTTGAATTTCGTGCAAGGCTATCTGCGTTGCCGCCCTCAGTTTAGCAGTGTAAGACTAGAAGAAAGTCAGCTAGTCATCGTCATGCACAGCCACCTCTTGCGCTACTCTTTAACCAACGCGTTATAATATCATGGATTAACCATAATATTATAACATGCCCTCGGCTAAAAGAGCAGGTATGTTTCGTCGAACCCACGACACTCAAATTATGAATCGAGAGTCCTAGCTACCTGGTCATGCCGGGCCATACACAACAGAAGAAACAAGCATATGAGCTTAGAAAGAGATATTTCCTTCGGGACTTCTAGGAAGTTTCAAGTATTTATACATTACCTTACGAGGATTATTAAGTTACTGTTATTCAATTAAACATAAATACACACTTATCATCAGTAAGATCTAAAACAATAACTACTAATGAAAGGTTCGAATATTAAATATAAGTATAAGGCTAGTTAAATGATAATTTATAAACAAGGACTCTTTTGTAGAACAGTTATTTAACTCTTGCAAAACTAAATAGCCAACTATTATTTAGTAATTCATTCAAAAACGTTAATAGAAGCTTGAATTATAACAAGGTAGGTAACCAGACCAGTAAATATTTAATATAATATTTTATTATCTCATGTGAAGTATAATTCATTGGGTTACGTTTATTCTCCTAACGCCCTCATACTTATTTGTATTCTTGATCTCGTAATTAATGGCGATTTACATTTTTTAATGACCAAAGGTCTAAAATTTCGAGAAAGTGCTAAAAGTATCTTGACCGACACAAGACAAATAATTAGTAATTAATTAATAAGGTTTACATAAAGAGTCTAAAATCGTAAAACTGTCTTAAAATAAATAAACAGAGATAAACGTACACAATCAATAAATGCATAGCATATTAAAGACATTTACTATTAATAAAAATGTACAAGTCCTGAATAAAAAGCATGTAAATAAACACTATGATTTATTAGATAAGCTCACACCTAATCATTCTTACCGAAAAGCTACCAACAACTTTGTTCTTGTCCGAGGCCCGACATGGCCATGTGATAGGGCACTCTGCTCATAATCTGATAGACTTGGATTCAAATCCCTGTCACACCAAACGTGTTCGCCCTTTCAGCTGTAGAAGCGTTATAAAATTACAGTCAATCTCACTATTCGTTGATAAAAACGTAGCCCAAGAGTTTATAGTAGGTGATGATGACGAGCTATCTTCCCTCTAGTCTTACACTTCTAAATTAGGGACGGCTAGCGCAGATAGTCCTCGTATAGCTCTGCGCGAAATAAAAAAAAAAACAATTTTGTTTTTGTAGGTAAAATATTTGAAGTTAAATAACTATACTTTAACGTATAAACACTAACGCTTTCAGGTAACGAGTTGTATAAACGTTTTACACACAATAAAGAGAGTGTTACACAAACTGTTCTTTTGTTAGACTTTGGTGTGCATTCTGAAAGAAACAAAACCTTCAGATATGTAAATTACATTATATTCCGAAACTACATAAATCACCAAACAAACACCGTTTATTTGCCAATGCTAGAGAATCTGCAACAAGGGTTTTATAAATTATTGTTGATAAAGATCTGAAATACATCAAAACGCATTTAAACAAAAACGAAAGAACCCGTACGAATTCCTTTGTTATCTCTATTAATCTCATTAAATGTAGAGAGAAAATTAAAGACTTTGAGGCAAAAACTGTTCAAGCTGTTGATTTTAGTAATTATTACGTTAACTCATCATACTTTTAATTCATAAAATTACCAGAAAAGAACAGTATTGCATCAGCAATTTTAAGATAATTAAGAGCTCTGTAAATTAATATGTCTTTGTATATTACAGTTTCTTGAAACCGATATATATATAACAGATTCGGTCAGTCAATTTAGTTATAATATCACTTTTATTGTAAGTTATTGTTAACAAATGTTTTAACTTTTGACATGCAACTAAAATTATGGCTATGATTAATCTACGCGTTGAATTATCATAAAATCAACTTTGTTCAAATCAATAGAGTAAACAAAAACATTACGTCCTATATCAAATTATGTTCATTTTTTAAAAAAATTAATCTATGGTTTAGGATAAAAAATAAGCTAGCATAACTGGTAGAAGCGTGACTCTAAGGTTTTCTCCTAGCCTAAAATATGATTTCTGTAAAGAAAGTGAGACAGAGAGACATTCGTTGTTAGGGGAAACTATTTTAGTTATCGAAGAAACCTTGTCTTCAACACATCCATTTGCTATCTTACGTCTCAGCGTCTTCCATTTCCCTTATTTAGGCTTTAACATGCACAGTTTTTTTGTTCCTCAAGATTCTACATTTTCACAACTCTCGCTATTCTTAAAAGTTGTCGTGCACTTCTGTTCGAACAGATTACGTTGTCGTGGCAACGATACATATAACACTAGAACACAAACTGAAGGTAAACTTCCCGAAAAATAATTATCGATGAAGATAATAAAATAAGGAATCAGTGATGGATTTTACATAGGTGTAAAAAACAGTCATTGAAACGGTAAAAAAGAAATAATGTTCATAAATATAAGTAAAATGTTTTTAGTTTTAAATCCTTCAATAAGTCAAATTTTATAATTTGATACCAAAGGGAGTCGCGATTCAAATATTCATATTTATTTCTGTCTTATTTTTAACTTGAATTCTTTTCTCTATCTTTTTTTTTTTAATTTAAAAAAGCATTAGGGTTTTCATAAAATTCAATAATAAACTCTTACGTACTGTACTGGTTCATAAGGTTTCTAATGCAGAGTTTGACCAATCCCTCTCTCAAATACAAAATCTGAACATTTGCTTCACTGAAATGTTTATTAAATATTACCTTAGATGACGTTACGTGACTCGTTATATCAGTCAGTTGTCTCTTCCTTCAAATCATCTAGAGAAAAAAATTATAAAGGAAAATGTTAATTTCCATCTCCAAACTACAGAATCATGTGTTATTGTACTCAACATAATCGTTGTTTATAAATTATACTGTTTTTGATATCATTACAGACACTTAATGTTTTATGAATATCTGTTTTTACTCTTATTAAACACTTTGCGTAAAACTAAGCTCTGCATAAGAAAAAAATTGTTTGATTTCAAACAATATATATTTTCCTGTTTCATAGAAGTAATTAATGTTTACATTTTTGTTTAAACTGTTTGTTCTTTTAATGATTCTCTGTTTTATTAACCCCTCGCTGGGATTAGTTTGAATTTCGCGCAAAGCTACACGAGAGGTATCTGCGCTAGCCTAATTTAGCAGTGTGAGACTAGAGAAAAGGCAGCTAGTCATCACCACCCACCACCAACTCTTGAACTATTCTTTTATCAACGAATAATGGATTGACCCTCACATTATAACGCTCCTACGGATGAAAGAGCGAAGATGTTTGGTGTGAGGGGGATTTGAACTCTCGCCCCTCAAATTACGAGTCGAGTGCCTTAACCCCTGGCCATATCGGGACCCCCGCTGCCACAGCGGTAAGTTTTCGGGTTTACATCGTTAAAATCAAGGTTTAGAACTGCCGATGTGGCTTTTCTATAAGAAACGTATATACATGCATACTTTTGTATTAAATTAGACTGACAATTAACTTATTGCTCTTATAGTATATTTCTTTACATTTTGGTGAATTTCACTTCAAAACACAAACACATTACGCATTGCTTTTATTCTTATGAAGATATATTATCGTTTTTATAATAAGAATGAAAGTTAATTACTATAACCAGAAAAATATTTTTTGAAAAATAAATTGTTAGTCGTTCTTTTCAGTATACACATTCACTTAACGTAGCTAATCATATAATTAAATAACATACTTTTTTGAAAATGTAGAAAGCCGCGACAAATTATTTGATTTTTTTTTTTTTCCAGTGGGCGTGATATCAGTGCAGTGAAACCGACCGAGCAGTTTAACAATGTTTTTTTTTTTATATAAACCTAACCATTGAGCCATTTTGGAAGTGTCGCCATCTATTAACGTTTTAGTACATAAAAAAGTGACTGAACATTCATGTTTTATTTTTCAAACTTCGAGTACTAAATTAAAATCTTTCCATATTTTGCCATTTATTTTTGGTTTTGTTTATATATTTTTACTCCCATTACTCATCTTCTGTTCCTACTAATAGACCACAAAAAACCCTGTTTTATGTCTCTTTGTTTTCAAATTAAGCACAAACCTACATCATAGTTATCTGTGTTCTGCCTACCATGGGTATCGAAACCCAGTTTCTAGTGTTGTAAGTTCGCAGACAAACCGCTATGCTACTAGGAGACATTTTATGTATACATATATTTTAAGTTTATTTGTAAGGTCTTATTATTAATCACGTTTAGACGATTAAGATATGTATTAAATATATGTTATTCTTATGAATTTTCAAAGGAAACATTTTATCACACTTTTTATTACCTGTTCCTAATGATAGTTGCTTGCTGAATCCACTGTTTAAGCTACAAAGATCACTAGCACGACTGAAACTTGGAGCTTTGTTTATTCTAAGTCCAAAGACAGCCAGAAAGGCATATCGAAAATTTTTGTGCATAAAGCAGTATGTAATAGGGTTACAGCAAGATGAAGTGTAGGCCAGTAGCTGAATTGCTGAGATCATATTAGGCCCAACACTTCGGTACAGACTGCGTTGATCGTAGATAGAGCAAGTGTTAATGACGTAAAGGGGCGTCCAGCAAATGAAAAATTCCAAAACGACAACGAATAACATCTTGACCACTTTTCGTTTGTCTTTTTGGGCATTCTTCATATTGGCTTTCAGACACTCAATTTTTCTTCCTTTCTTTTTCTCTTGCCGGAAAAGGCATTGAGACATTGAAGTGTTTGTGTCATTTCTTGATTGAAGGTTGTCCATTGGTAAATGTTCAATATTTTTAAGGCGAATTGTTTCTATCGTTGAACGTTTTGCGTGGTTTCTTTGTCGAACTACTCTGCTTCTGGTTAGTAAATGTTTCCTCACTGGTAGACATGAACGACCTTTGGTAGGTTTGACGTCTGGTAATGGGTAAATAATCAAACAAAATTCTAACTTTATAATAAAAGAATATATACGGATAATAAATAACAGTTCAGTTATTTAAGAAACAAAAAGATAACTAACAGAAAAAAAAGGTTTTTCATGAAACCTTTTAACGAATAAGCTTTTACTTTGACTAGTTCACTTACAATCTAGGTAACGGATGCCTCTTCAATAAGCTAAATAAACAGACCGTTAAATGAAATTTTAAGAAGCTAGTGCTCGATAAGTTATCAAGTCATATAATTAAATAAGTTGAAAGGAAAATATTCCTATTTATTCTTCAACATAATAAGTCCCAAATCAACATGATTTGCAGTTAAACGTTAATAAAAAATTCAAACGTAAACCTGCATTAAAGACCATTCAATTTCAGAATTATTAGGAAATTTCAATGTGTAATATCAGCAACAAGAAAATATTTCAAGAAATAAAATATTTACCTGGAACAGAAAGAAGGTGTGCGACTAAACTAAAATATTAAAACGTTTTATAATTCATTTGCATTTCATCAATATAAACACCTTTTGCTAGTAGACATCAAATGATCTAACAGAACTTCTTGTATTAACTGAATAGAAACTAACAATAGGATTATATACTGCTAAAAAAATTAAAGAAACAAGTACATATTTCAGTATATTTTTGTCATAACTAATTATATGTATGAAAAACATATCCATTCGGCTACAAATGTATTTTGTAAGCTTGCGAGTGAAGTTCGAAGCATCTCAAACGAAACTATTCTCACTCAAGGAAAATACAACTCAAGGTACCCTATACAGGGCCGTTACGTGAAACTATGCATTCCTCATGAAATCTCGAAACAAACACCAACATGGATCGTTTGTGGCTCGTTTTGTCGGTGTGTACCTTCATCTTGTGTACCCAAGCAGTCGGGCGCCATCTGACAGAGAACGAGGTGGTTAGGGCGGTCCAGATGCTGGAGGATAGCCAGACCCAAAGGAGGGTGGCACAGCACGGCGGTGTGTCACAAAGCGTCATCAATCGACTTAGGCGACGCTACCAAAAAACGAACTCTTATGACAGGAGACCAGGGCATGGCCATTATCGCTGCACAACATCCAGAGAGAACCGCTACATCGTAACAACCGCTCTGCGGGACAGGTTAACTACGGCTCGTTCACTGCGAAATGATCTTCAGCATTCTACTGGAACCCGTGTGTTGACCCAAACAGTTCGCATTCGTCTGCGCGAAGGACGCCTTAGAGCCAGACGGCCTGCAAGAAGCGTATTCTGAGAGTGCAACACCGTGCAGCCAGGTTGGAGTCAGCACCTCTACTGACTGGGAACTTCGTCAATGGGCTACCGAGCTGTAGACAGACGAGAGCAGGTTCACTGTGTCTTGTGATGATGGACGTGAGAAAGTGTGGAGACGCCGAGGAGAGCAAATTTCCGCTTGTAACATTGTGCAAGTCAAAGCTTATGAAGGGGTTTTTGTAATGGTCTGGGCAGACATGTGCTTGGGTGGCCGTACGGACTTACTCATACTCGACAGGGGTGCTCTGAACACACGACGATATAAAGATGAAATTCTGAAACCCATTGTAAGGCCTTTTGCTGTTGCTGTCAGTGATGGGTTCATTCCCATGCAGGATAACGTGCGAGCCCACGTCGTCAGACTGTGTATGAACATTTTTGACCAGGAAGGAATAGAAACTTTTGAGTGGCCCGCCAGATCTCCAGATTTAAATCCGATTAAACATTGTTGGGATATCTTGTCGAGAGGTGTCAGTGAACACCAACAACCTCCTCAGAATGTACAGGAACTCTGACAAGCCCTGGTAGAGAAGTGGGCTGCCATACCCCAAGATAACAATGATAAACTGATTCGAAGTGTGCCAAATCGGTGTCAGGAGTGTGTCACGGCCTGTGGAGATCACACTAGATATTGAGTGTTTCAAACATTTCTTGAATAAACGCATGAAAACTGTTTGAAGTATTTTTTCACATGGGATGTCAGTTTTGGTGATACTGGTCATTTTTAAAAATTTTATTTCTCCATGTTTTACCATTCATCACACATTAAAAAAATGGATACAAATGAAATTGAAATGAGGCAAATTACCTAAAAAATATTATGTGATAAAAATATTATCACATTTGTAATACTGAGATAAATTATATAAGAAAACGTATTTGTTCCTTTAAATTTTGAGCAGTTTATTAAGAACAGCTGATAAAATATATACGTCATTCTAAAGAAAAATGTAGCAAACTAGGTTTTTTTTTTTGGAAAGTAAATCTCGATTTATAAAGCATAAAAAATTGTATATTTGTCAACAGTAGTTTATTAGTTGATTACTTGGAAATGTATCATAATCATAACCCACCAGTATTTAATTCCCCGAACTGGGCTCCATAGTACAAGGTTTTAATGATACAGGTATAAGTCAAACTCATGGTGACAAGTGGAATGACCAGCAAAAAAGCGTCTAGGTATATATTAAAGGCTTTTTCTGACGTCATATTGGGCCATTTTTCTCGACACTTGTATTTTTCTGAAATGCACGTTTATTTGACATGAATAAATAAAACATGACCTGAATTTAAAAAGTTAAGATACAAAGAACTCAACAACATTCATTAGAGCTAATATTAGAGTAAAATCCTTCAAAAGCAGATTCTCATATTTTGAATATCAGTTTAACGTTTAAAAACTTTGTTTGGGGCTAAAACAATAATGATTTTTCAAAATTATCAAATCACGAACTTTTTTCATAATATCCCTCAATTAAAACCGAAACACCAAAACGCAACAGTCGCCACACAAACTTTACAATACACGTTTTTATTGATCTCTAGGAAAATAATAAATAAAAATAAATATTGAAAAGCATTTTCAATAATCCTAAAAATAATATATCTGCAAGCGTTATATTTTGTAGAATTACATTTAATATTTTAGGGACACTCCAAAATTGGCTCGCCAATTCAAGTTAAACCAAACTCTGGCATACTTTATCTCTTATCGCTGTAACTAGATGACACTGTGGTACAGAATCACCTGTAAATAAATAAGGTAATATTTGGCTTAGAACTTTGTTTTTGTAGTTTGCTGCAAGCAATGTACTATATAATATTAATAAACGTTACACTTACATCTATAAGTCTCGTTTATAAAGACATTATTATTGAACAATGTTTGTTTTTACTTTCAAAAATAATTTTATCATTGTTTATGACTAAACTACTAGAGCTATTTGCTTCCGTTTTTAACTGCTTATTACCGACAAAAGGAAGACGAGTGATCAACAGCATACATCATAACTCTAAGGTTATTATTTTATCAATGAATAGTAGGATTAATTATCCCATTATAACTCTTCCCCTCCTAAATTAAAAGCGAAAATTTGTTCAGAACTGGGTTTTGATTCCTATTGGTTAACAAACACTTTAACCTCTAGAGAAGTTCAGTATTATCACGAAAAGTAACTGCTATGTGTATATTTAGGTTCATTTTGTAAATTGTTATCATTATCTTTGTATTCCAATTTTAAATTTAACATATTTTTCCTGTGTTGGTTTGTTTTTAAATTTAACTTGAATAAAGAGTTTGGTTTGTCACAAAGCTACTGGAGGGCTCTCTGCACTACGTCTCTAGTTTAGCAGTGTAAAGCAGCGAGTCATTACCACCCACCGCCAACTTTTGGGCTACTCTTTTATAAACTAATAATTGGATTGAGCGTCACATTATAACGCGCCCACGGCTAAAAGGGGGAGAATATTTGACGTGAGAGGGATTCGAACCCTCGATCCTCGGAATACCTTAACCACCTGGCCATGCCGAGCCTTAAATAAGCGTAACAACTGTGCAAACATCTTAATGTTAAGAAAACAAATTCATGCCAAGATGCTATTTACAAAGGTAATTCAAAATATATAAAATAAACAGCTTTGATTGGCCTGAATTACATGTTGTTAGAGCATTATAATATTTTAGTAGTTTTGTCTTAAGTACTGATTAAGTAATATTTTAGTAGTTTTGTCTTAAGTACTGATTAAGTAATATTTTATTACAAATTATAGCTTTTACAGTAAAGACGATTTCTTTTTCATAACAGGTACGACGTTTCAATCGTTGACGCGATTATTCTCATTGGCATCAACAATAAAACTTGGGTGTTTGAGAATGATCGCACCAGTGAACGAAACGTCATATCGTTCAACAAATCGTTCTTATTGTAAACGCTGTAACAATATCTTGTAGTTTATTTTATTATTATTAAGTTAACCCAAGTGTGTCATATGATTTTATAAAACTGAACTGCAGTAAGATACTTTTAATATTTTAATGCAGATTTTGTCACTTGGCGTAATTTTGCTCTTACTATGCTTTCATGGTGCTTTTCTGCATATTGATTTGAAATACATTTTCATCAAACTCCTCTTAAAATAAATGAAAAAATACAATAGTTTTCAAACGAATTCAGAACTAATAATAAGGTAATTATTTTACCACTAGATCAGATACTGCAGAACGCTGTATTTTATTTTATAAAATTTCAATACTTTGTTCTCAGCTATTCATTAAGAAATTTTGAAGTACCAGAGTACGGATATATCATTTCTCACTCTTGCACTTGCCTGGTGTTCTGGTGGGTAAAAGACGACTTAAAAGTGCAATAGGTAACATGGTCAACAGGGATACCATCCATATGCAAATGATGACTTTATAAGAATGAGAAATCGTTTGCCATTGACGTGATCGAAATGGTCGGCATATGGCGAAGAACCTTTCGAGTGAAATGGATACCAACGTCCAAACACTGACAGAAACTGTTACGGCTGTAAAAAAGATTAATAATAATTTAAAACAACGAAGATAAAAATTATCTGTCTAACTGCTGAATATAGCTGTTCAGTAAGTGTATATTTTGAAATTTTGAAAATTGGAAAATTTGAATATCAAATTGTATTGTACAGATGGAAAAAAAATATGAAAATTGTTTGTTTTCAATTTCGCGCTACACGAGGGCTATCTGCGCTAGCCGTCCCTAATTTATCACTGTAAGACTAAAGGGAATGTAGTTAGTCATCACCACCAACCGCCAACTCTTGAGTTACTCTTTTACCAACTAATACTGGGATAAATAGTAACATTATAATGCTCCCACGGCTGAAAGGGCGAGTATGTTTGGTGTGGCAGTAATACACAGTATTAATAAACTTAATCTTTACATTTTAAATTACACTTATTGAAAAGTAATATCTTTTAACAATATCCAGTATTTAATAAAAAGTATCTTCTTAAACAGACCATCATTTTAAATATGTACGAAATTAAAAGAAATATTTTAATTCAAGAGAAGTACTGTTATGGTAATCTCATTAAATAAATACCTACAAATCTTTTATTTTTATGCTTAATTGTCCTGCGTAATTTATCTTGCCTCTCTGATAAACTGAAGCTAACATTCGCGAAAGGATCTTTTACTCAATTTTGCTGTTAAGGCAGGATGCTTTATAATACCTTAGTACCACGATATTGTAAGTGTTCGGTTACTAGATATTTATCCACATTTTCCAACGCGACTATCGGTTTTTTTTTTAACAACAAATATTCAGAATCATAGACCTTTAAATCAAATGTGTCGTTTTTGTCCTTCCTTTGATTATATTATCTATTTTTAAAATATCAAAGTAATTATGAAACAAGTTTTTCATTGCTGAAGAATGAGCGGTTCTTAGCAGTAGCATAATATCTCATAAAATTACTCTGAGTTCCAAGTAGAAACTTTAGCTCATAGTTCTTTCACCTTTTGGCTGATTTGAGATCTAATTACATCTTTCGACTCATGATACCAAACCCTTTTAACTGATGTATTTTACCAAGTCCAAGGTATCACAAATTAAATTACCCTAATCTAACCTAAGGCCAGGCATGGTCAGGTCGTTAGGGCACTCAACTCGTAACCTGAAAGTCACGGGTTCGTATCCCTGTCACACCAAACATGCTCGCTTTTTGGCCCCCGCTAGTCCAGCGGTATGTTTCCGGATTTACAACGCTAGAATCAGGGGTTCGATTCCCCTCGATGGGCTGAAAAAATGTCCTCCTGGTTGGGGGTTGTGCAGTAGGCTAACAACCTACTCACTTAAAAACCAGCCTGTTACAGAAACCGCAGCGTTTGCGGCCCTATGTTCCTTAAGGAATCAAGAGGCATAAGAAGAAGAAGAATCGAACCTAAAATAATTTAAATTTGAGAAAAGGCTGGTAGACATCCTCATAACTAATAGAGTCGAATCGGGTATATGCGCGTTCCACGCTTGGTGTTGCTCGGTGAATAAAAATGTAGCTAATAAAAACGACAAAAAGTTTCATGAATTAATTTACCCTAAACTTGCCTACAAGAATTTCAAGTGTCGCGGCTACTAAGAATTTGCTCATGTTTTTTTGTTTTTGTTTTTTATATATACTTTAATATATGCCACATGAATGAACTTGGCATTTTGATTTGGATAAAAAAGTGTAATTTAGGAAAAGTCTGGATTGTTTTGATTAAACAAAAAGAAGGTGCTTGACACTGTGAGGTTCAGGTACAACTGAATCGAAGCTTCGTCAATTAATTATTGCATTGACAGGGCTCAGCATAGCCAGGTGATTAAGGCATTCGAGAGTCGCGGGTTCGAATCTCCGTCACACCAAACATGCTCGCCCTTTCAGCCGTGCGGGTGTTATAACGTGACGGTCAAGCCTACTATTCGTTGGTAAAGTAGTAGCTCAAAAGTTGGCAGTGGGTGGTGATGACTAGCTGTCTTCCCTGCAACCTTACTCTACTAAATTAGGGACGGCTATCGCAGATAGCCCTCGTGTAGCTTTGCGCGAAATTCAAAAACAAACAAACAAAACAAGCGTTGACAGTAAAACACGAAAAACAAAGTAAAATAGGAAAAATATTACTGTTATCTTCAAATAGGGGGATCCTAACCATATATAAGAAACAATAATATTCAATATTTTGTGAAATTAACAACATAGTAAAGCCCAAAGATGAAGTTTAAGCAGATGCACAATACATCAAAAGATAATTTCCCGAGCAATTATGAAATTTAAAATGCTATTACTGCAAATAAAGAGTAAATATAAAAAAAAAAGATGGCATAATGCCCAGTATGGTCCCACCGTAGCATAATCCAAACCTTGTCATATTTTCGTTAATATTTTGTATTTCACTTTTATTTACTAGATTTAGAAGTTTTGTACATCAAAATTTATCAAATTAACCCTAAATCAGCGTTTTCGAAATGACCTCCTCCCCCCAATTAACCATTCTAGGCTCAGTGTGGGAAATGTTACATACTAAGAAAAACTGTACAAGATATTAAGAAATATTATTTAGCATATGTTGCCCTAGTTCATTAAGTGTGTGTTTGTGTGTTTTTCGTATAGCAAAGCCACAAAGGGCTATCTGCTCAGCCCACCGAGGGGAATCGAACCCCTGATTTTAGCGTTGTAAATCCGGAGACATACTGCTGTACTAGCGGGGGGCAGTTCATTAAGTAATTTACAATATATTCCCCTTAACAATCCCATCTAATCGTATCTTGGACGAACTAGAATAGCGTGTTTGTGTGTGTTTTCTTAGAACAAAGCCACAGCGGGCTATCTGCTGAGCCCACGGAGGAGACTCGAACCCCTGATTTTGACGTTGGAGATCCGGAGACATACCGCTGTACTAGCGGGGGGCAACTAGAATAGCACAAAAGGATTTCGTTAAAATTGAACAATGTAATCATTGAAAATCAATCATTGTAATCGTTGAATGATTGCTCTTGTTCTTATGAATAAGAAAAAAACAATTTTGCAAAGAACATAAGCGAAATGATAAAAAGCAATTATCAGTAAGTGCTTATTTGCATTTTGGTGTCTTTGATTTGGTAGACTTCTAAGTATAAATTACCATCTACTAGTACTTTAGGAGTCATACGCTCACATAATGATTTACTGGTTAATGAATGAGTTCTTATAGCAAATCCCTGATTTTAGCATTGTAAACCCGAAGGCTCACCGCTGTCCCGGCAGGAGACTCTTGTTAATGAAATCTGAAATATATTTTGCATTTATTGATTTTCTAAAGAAGGCACATTAGAATTTGCTTCAAAACTGTAAGCTGTTTCGTGAAGTCTTGTATTTTTCTTCTCATTTAATTTAGTTAGAAGATAGATTTGCACACATTTTCACTTCTTTTATTTATTGATTGTTTTGAATTTCGCGCAAAGTCACACGAGGGCTATCTGCGCAAGCTGTTCCTAGTGTAGTAGTGTAAGACTAGAGGGAAGGCAGTCAGTCATCATCACCCACTGCCAACTCTTGGACTACTCTTTTACCAACGAATAGTCGAATTGACCGCACAGTATAACGCTATTATGGCTGAAAGAGCGAGCATGTTTGGTGTGACGGGGAATTGAACCCGTGACCCTCAGATTACGAATCAAGTGCCTTAACCACCAGGCCATGCCGGGTCTTATTTATTGATCACCACAGTTGTGTTGTGATTTTATAATATAGCATGTTTAATTTAAATACTTGATAAAGTGCAACTGAAGCTCGAACATTAAGTAATTATGTATGTATGAGGTATGCTTTATCGATAACAGTAACGAATGGTAAGATTTCTGAATAGTAATAAATAATCTTTTTCCTGCGAGCAAAAACAAATGTCTCTTTTGAATGAAATTTATTGTTCTTCGAAACCAGTTAAAGTATTTGATCTAATTCTTATAAATAAGTATTATTTACCAAAATTAAAAATTGATGGTCATTATACCTGGGTTAATTTGTTTAAGAGATACCAATGTATGGTTCTCGTATGCCTAACTGTTGCTGGCCAGCTATTAAAAAAATAGAAGGTTCTTTTGCTTTTGATTTACAGTCCCCAAGTAGGAAAGCGGTAAGCCTATAGCTTATAAATTTAAAATTATTGGTGCGTCTCCACACTGAGGACACAGCACAGACGGTGAATAGTATATAGATATACACATTTCAAATTTAACTTAGGTGAGACGTGAAACTTTTTAACTTTTAAAAATACACCTGACGTATAATTATCGTAGTCTTACGGTGAAAGGTTTATAGGCTAACGCTGTTGATATCCATAGTTCAATTCCTACCGATATGCAGAACTCCCATAGCCCATTCTATAACTTTCTGCTTATAAAAACACCAGTAAAATAAAGATTGTAATAAATAAGTAAACGTTACGTATAAAATGTTGTACGTAAATGTTGTTAAGATGTTGAACTTGTCACAGTTTTAGTAAATTTAGACATTCAGCGGTATGTCTGCGAATTTATACTGCTAGAAATCGGGTTTTGATAACCGTAGTGGGCATAGCACAAATAGCCGCTTTGTGTAGCTTTGTGCTTAGTTACACTCAACAACATAATACTATTGTTCGTCTTCGAATTTCGCGCAAAGCTATACTAGGGCTATCTGTGCTAGCCGTCCCTAATTTAGAAGTGAATGACTAGAGGGAAAACATCTAATCATCACTACCCATTGCCAACTCTTGGATTACTCTTTTACCAACGAATGGTGGGATTGACCACCAAATTATAACGCTCCCACTGCTGAAAAGATGAGCACGTTCGATGCGACGTGGATTCGAACCTGCCAATCTCATATTACGAGTTGACCACCTTAACCACCTGGCCATGCTGAGCGTACATTACACGAACCAAACGAAAAAGTAAGTGGTTTGGTCTGAATTTTGCGCAAAGTTAATGTAGTACTGAAAGATTAGTGGGAGTGCATGCTCGTCTTCCCTACCCACCACCAATTCTTGGGATACTCTTTTATCAATAGATAGAGGAATTAATCATCCCATCTAAAAAAACCCACGGCAGAAAAGGAGAGCATCTTTGGCGGAGAGGGAATTTAAGTCTCCGAACCTGCTCGCCCTTTCAACTATGGTGGCATAATACCGTTACGGTTAATCCCACTATTCATTGGTAAAAAAGCAGTTAAAGAGTTGGCGGTGGGTGGTGATGAGTAGCTGCCTTCCCTCTAGTCTTATATTGCAACATTTGGGACAGCTAACACAGATACTCCTCGTGTGGCTTTGCGCGAAATTCATAAGACAAACAAACAAAATCCATATCATTCTCAACACCTTAACATCTAAATAACGCATTGGTACTTATAAGTACGCTTTATTAAAATGGATTGAAATTAAAATGCTCACTAATAACGTCGAAGACATATATATACAAATGAAAATTAAATTCAAACCTAAGGAAGTAAGTTCCTTCCTCATATCATAGTAATTAAGACAAAACTCGAACATATTACAGCCACAGAATACTCTAAAATTCAAAACGATTAGAAATAATATTCTTGTAAATTTACTTAATTTGACGTAAGAATTCAAAATTTTGTTATTAGTTGTCTTACCAAATTCATGTTGCTTTGTTAAAAAATGATAACTCACTAATGTTAAATCGGTCAGATGTCATTAATAATTTCAAATATTTATTTTGTATAAATTTAGTTGAAACTGTACACGGTATCCAGCTTACGCTCTTCATCACATCTTCACCCTTTGGAGATTAGTGTTTATTTTGTGACAACACCTTACATTTTTATTAATACTGGTTCTAATAACCTGTAACGTATTCTTTATCCATATGTTGTAGTCCACCGTTAGGAGGAAACATTTCCCAACCACAAATATCAACAAGATCTAATTCTGACAATACGTAACTATGGAAACAAATGACTGTCGTACACAATTCAGGAAACCTCAATTTCGATGTCTTTTGGTTCCAATATTTTTAATAATATTTAATTACTGATGTGTGTTTTTCAATATATATATATATAATATTTTTAAAGATGTTTCCAGCTTTCGTAAGTTCATCATAATTCACAATTTTAGTTCTTTTGTGGTAATTCCTTTTAAATTACACCAAATCTTTTACTCCAATTTCAATCATAGTCTTACTTACTTCTTTTAAATTACATCAAATCTTTTACTTCAATTTCAATCATCGTCTTACTTATTTCTTTTAAATTACACCAAATCTTTTACTCCAATTTCAATCATAGTCTTACTTCTTTAAAAATACATCAAATCTTTTACTTCAATTTCAATCATAGTCTTACTTACTCTTTTACTTCTTTTAAATTACATCAAATCTTTTACTCCAATTTCAATCATCGTCTTACTTATTTCTTTCAAATTACACTAAATATTTTACTCCAATTTCAATGATCGTCTTACTTATTTTTGTCATTTTGAGACACAATGTTTCTATCCTTTGGCTGGTTTACTTTTCACGTTTTTCTTTTTCTCATGTTATGATATTTTCTTCCGTTCTCATTCTTCTCTTTTATCTATCTTTTAAGAATACAGCACGTTTCTACAGTTTTATATGTATCTTACGTTATTACCTGAAAGGTACTTTATTGAAATAAGATACTTGTTACAACATATCAGTAAATACTACAACACTATGTAACCTGATAGTATGTGTCATTTCTTAATTGCATATGTTGTAAAAGTACAGAAAATGGCCATTATTCTCTTCAATATTTGCTTTTGTGACCTGGATAATGAAATTTAGAAATTAACCTATTTTCTATGTAAAAATGTGCAAATTTGCACCTTTTTATTTACATAAGGTCTGAATAAAACAACATATGAATCAAGATTTACATGTATTTATGCTAAAGTTATACAAAAATGAACAAAAATGTTTAGAAGTAGTTTTTCGAGATTTGCAACTGTAATGCCAATCACATTCACGTATCAGCCTTCAAATATAGTTTTCCATCATGTTTTTGTTATACACTCCTTGGTAGTGGCTTTCAAAGTCCAGTATATCTTGGTGAAAGCGCTCGCCTCGCTCCTCTTAGTATACTTCCATGTTCTTGAATTTATCAAAATGAGCGTCAAGAATATGGACTTTCATGGATATCCTGCAGCCCATTTTGCCGTAGCTCTTCACCAGAGTCTCAACCAGTTTCACATAATTTTCGACCTTGTGATTGCCCAAGAAGCCCTGAACCACTGCGACAAAGCTGCCACAAGTTTTTTTTCCCTTCCTTCTGAGCTTCTTGGGGAATTCTGTGCACTCCAGGATCTTCTTTATTTGTAGTCCAACGAAGACACCAGCTTTGACCTTTGCTTCAGACAGCTTAGGGAAGAACTCTCGAATGTACTTGAAGGCTGCAGACTCCTTATCAAGAGCTGTGACACATTGTTTCATAAGACCCAATTTTATGTGCAATGGTGGGAACAACACCTTCTGGAGGTCCACTAGTGCTTCTTGTTGTAGTGCGCTGCAGAGTCCCTGCTGTCCCAAAGGCAAAGATAACAGAGAAGCTTGGTAAGGCCTCCTTGGAGACCCATCAGGAATGCCACTATTTTGAAGTCTCCGATAACCTTCCAGCCATACTCATCATACTTCAAGGTCTTGACACTGTTGTATTCCTCTTTAAGGTGTACCGAATGAGCCAGGGGAAGAGACGGATACTTATTCCCGGACGGATACTGAGGCTTCTACAACATTCTGAAAAGTTCTCGAAAATTCTTGTAAGTTCGAGAAAATTCTTTATCAGTTACTCAGCACTGAATCTACCTGGTATGTTCTGGAAAATGAGTAAATTTGAAAATTTCATTACCCAGGTCACAAAAGCAAAGTTTAAAGATAAAAATATGTCTCTTCCATTTACTTTAGGCATAAGCAGTTGGAAAATTACACTTTCTGCCCAGTAACTTGAAAAAGTACAAATGTTGCTACATAGTGTAATATAACATGTTTTCTTTATCTTTCTTATAATGGTAGCATTATCTAAAGTATATCCTTAAAAACTAAATGCTGTCCTTCTAGAGTACCCGTAATAGTAAATGTTCTTTATTAAGTATACTGAGAACAAATCACATTTTACTGTTGATTTTATTTTCTATTAATCTAAATTCAGTGACTGTAATAACACAGGTTGTGTTGATTTTCTTTGTTTTTCAGTACGCAAACCAAGTCTAAACTAGGTATTGGTTTCGTTTTATAACAGTGGTAAACATAATGCTTCATTTTCTTGTTTCATTTAAGATTTTCTCACATAACTTGAGTTTTTAAACTTGTTAAATGAAGAAAGCAATCAACATGTCTCGTATATTATTTAATGGTGTATTATAATTCAGAATTGCACCAGTTTTTGTCCCATGATCCCATGTAAAAACTTTTGCCAGAGAAAGAATATTTTTCAGGCATATTTTAAATTTATAAATAATTAAACTTTTAAATGTAAGCTAATAATTAAATTTGTAGTGAATACCACTTTAATTGTTAGTATTAAAGTAAATAAATTACTTAGCACAAACAGCAGAAACGTGTGGATGCACACAACAGAGTGTCTTCTAAATATAACAAAAAATGTCGCACTAAAAACATACTTTTCACGCACAAGCTTTGGAATGAACGTAAACTGTCATTTGTATACAATATTTTCAATCTGAACGGCGCATTATACAAGAAATTGGTTAAATATGGATAAGTTTACACGCTTCAGACTCAAAAGTGGAGATTCCTTATTTAAAACTGCTAATGGATTGAAAGTTCTTGTAACCAGTATCTGCTACTTATACGACTATTCTTGGCCCAACAGCGAAGATCGAATATGACAAATATAACTTGCACAAAACAGTAAAATCCGGAGCGTATTTAGCTATTAACTGTGGCACAAAACTTGGACCTTTTCAACAGTAGCTTGGGAAAATCAATCACTAAGCCATGCTTCCTTCATCCCTATAATACTCCAGAACGTTTAAAAATATTTGAAACGAGATAAACAAGTTTTATTTTTCTTCTTCATAATAGCATCATTAGCTAAAGTGTATCCTTAAGAAATAAATATTTTCCTTCTAGAGAACATGTCATGGCGCATGTTCTCTATTAAGGTAAAGCTTAGCTCCACTGTTACAGAAAAACAAGTTTATACACGAATAAACAACGCTTTCACGCATCCTCTTCAGACCAATGTTTAATCAGAGACAGTCTTTTATTGGCTCTACTGGACTAATGTGATCACAAAATGTTAAAACTGTTTTGGTAATGGATGTGTTATAAAGCCTTAACTAGTGTGTTTTTCGTTACCCATTCGCTTACAATTACAAGTTTTCAGTGTGTACTTTCAACTTTATTATGCTCTATTATTAAATGAAAATCCGAGACGTCAAGCGTAAAAGTCTATTTTGAACGACAACTACTTATTTTATAATGATTGTTATTTGTTGTTAAAAATTATTTGGGGTTATTGTTTCGTTTCATTTTTCTAGCTACAATTTCATGCTACAAAGTATATTTCCTTAATAACCGCTTATTTTCTTAAATATTTCACCAGGCTATCAAAACAACAAAACTGTTTAATGTGTAACTCTGAGGACTTATCACGCTAAACACTAGCTTCATACACTAGGAGTTGAGCCGTTGTGGGTTCAAGTATTTAGTTTTTGTCCCTTAAGTGATTATTCTTAGTTGCTGTCGAGTTTTAAATCAACATATCTTGTCTGATAGGTGAAATATCCCTAACTCATTTGAATGCAATGACCACAAATATTATCCATTATGACTTAAGGATGACAATGAGAATTTGCAATATAATAGTCATTTTGAATTTCAATATCATTATAATGTTTTGTTTTATTTTGTATTTTATATATCTACAAAATAAATATTTTGTATTTATATATATATGAATGTACGTCTTTGGTTTTAAAAGTTTCCTGCTCTTTATGAAATTACATATACGAATTATACAAATAATTCTAAGATATTACTTTTGCTAAATTTAATTTGAAAAGTTTAAAATATTTATGAAAATGGTTCTTAAAGAACTTTAACACGATCTATAATAACTAGGTGTCATCAAGGTAAAAAAACAACAACACAAATACTGATCCCATCAGCGCTTCCTAGTGTCTCAACGGTAAACATGGGGCTTATGACATTAAAATTTACGGTTCAATTCCTACGGTGGACAAAACACAAATAGCAAGTGTGCAGTTTCGTGTTTAAAGAAAAACAAACAAAACTTTTATGAAAAGTAAGTTATTATAGGTTGTAGTTTTAATTTTTTAATATATATATATATATATTGTGAAATTAAATATAATTTAAATAAATATAATAAAAGTATTATGGTTATAATATATATATATATGTATATATATATAACTAAACTATTTATATAGAATATTTAAGTAATGTCCAATTGTATAACTTTATAAGACATAAGTATAGATATAAGATAATCTATACACACCTTGAAGGTATGGAATAAGACGACACATGACGTCACCAAAAATGAAGTTCCTCAACAAACTACCAACTAAGGTGAAAGGCATACAGAACACTCCGAGTAGCAGATCACTGATAGCCAGGTTCATCAGGAATACGTTAGTAACTGTTCTCATCCTCTTGTTCTGAGCTAGAGTCACGATGACTAATACGTTGCCAAGTACGGCGAAGATGAATATTAATAAGTAAAGTACGCTTTTTGTGATGTCTGCTGTTGACAAACCAATCTGTGTGATCAGATGGGAGGAGTTTGTAATGTTATCTGTATCCCCTGACGAGAAAGTTTTACTGGTATGCTCTGAGAACTCATTTTCGGATACAGAGGTGTTAATTAGAAAGACAGAATATTCTACAGAATCATTTGCTTCAAACATCTTCATGTCTGTTTTATTTTTTTTGCGTTTAAATTGATCTAAATATATTATAATTAAATGTTTCTTCAAATATTAACTTGATAAAAAATACACCGAAATATATGTTTTTGTAATAATGGGTTGATATTACACCATAATACTCATTTTGTAATTACGGGTTGATATTACACCATAATACTTAAGGTTTAAAGGTATTTTGTTACGGATCTACTACTATTGTTGGGTTTTTTTTCTCTCTCTCTCTCTTATATCTTGAGACTGGGATTGAGTTTGGTTATTTATAAGTTAGTTCGGAAGTAGAATATGATAACGGTAAGCTGCCAAAAGAAATTCTCTTCTTGATTCTTTGTAATGCTACACTTCTCTTCCAAGCTGCGAAACAACATGATGAACGGATAGAGCAGCCTCGCTTTTATCCATGCGTCGTTAATGCGTCACGTAATTGCTCAGTTGTTGACCAATCACAATCACGTTACAACACGTTTTTAAAATAAAAAACGTGTATTAAGCAAATGTTTTTTTTATCAGTCACCTCTGTAAAGTTAAATAGAAATACAAATATGAGGCCCCTCTGGCACAACTGTATTTCTGCGGATTTACAGATAAAAATCGGGTTTCGATACCTGTGGTGGGCAGAGCACAAATAGCCCTTGTATATGAATAAATAAAGGTTATTTCTTATAGATTAACGGAAACATTTCACCATTTCAGAAATAACCTGATAATAAACAAGATGGTTTGAATCTTAAGTTTCTTTAAATCCATCCGTTGATCTTTTTAACTTTTGTGTTCAGCGATTTGATTTCATTTTATATATCCTAATAAGCAATTAATAACATGTTCTATGTGTCAGTTGTATCAATTTTTTACCAAGGACAATATGAAGGATGCCAGTGATGAAAAAAATCGATCTTACGTATAAGAAGTAATATACTAATATCGATTATGCTTCGAATAATTGCAGGTGTTTATCGAACATCTCGATTGGCTGTTTCCAATGGACAAAGAACTACTTTTCACAACAGATCCTGGAAGAAATCAGCGATTTCCAATTTTATATTTTCCGACAACTAAAACGTTGCATTTCTACAATTCAATTTCGCTCTCTTAAACCTAATGTTCAGTTGGTGTCATAGCTAAGAAGAATTAAAAAATATCCAGACTAACTTATCGCCTTTCCGACACTGGGTAGCTGTTCAACAGAAAGTGTTTACCTGCTGCGTTTTTTTACAGTTAAAATAAACAACATTAAATATTTGCAGAAAACTTATATGTGGAAAAAATATATAAATCGTAACTAATGAATTTTTTTTCCAATTTTTATTTGCCTTTTCATATTCCAGGTTCCATTTAAACATGAAAAAGAATACTAAATGATCTGCGACAAACAGACGAGTATATTTTACTCTTATTAAAAACGATATATAAATATAACTTTTAAAACTGTTTTTACTTGCGAGTGTTGATATGCAAGAAACTTGTTGTTTTTTACTTTCTCGGCTTTTTAGACTTGTTATTTAAATAATTCAATGCTCGAAGGTTATTTAAATACTGTCTGTGTTAATAATTAATTAATAAAATGCGTAAGTGATGAACTTTCAGCATAACAGAGTTAATTTTTAACAAGTATATCCATTAGATAAATTATTCTTAATGGTGACAGGGTAAACACTAGCAAAGTAAATTTTGTTTTGTATTTTAATGCTGTTTATATTTTTAACTGTTTTAATTTCAGATGAAGAGCAACTTCTAATTTCACATACTGGAATTATCTTACAACCTTAAATAAGATCTGGAAAGGTTTAGTTTTGATTATCCCTGGTGGTGCTTAATAACTTTGAAAATCAAAATGACAGAAGACCAGTATGATGTAAGAAGTAAGTTTAATAACTTTTCTTTGATAGATGTCTCTTTTCATGCCTCACCAGTGGTTGTCAGATAAAATTCTTAAAGTTTTATTAAACTACTCTCTGATGGTAAAAACAAATATCAAGTACAGATAAAAGAGGAGAAAAGACATATTATATCTTTAGTTGTTTTTTCATTGGCTCACAGGTCTGCGATTATTTTATTGTCTTGAAATTTTTCAATGTTCTACAATAATTCATGTACGCTAAAACCGAAAGTGATTCTTCTTTTTTCTATCACGTACAGATTTTTCACTAAATGTCATTTGTTCTTTTGCATAAGTGAATCGTTTTCGTTAATATCGGTTCACATTTTTTATGATGAAAATGTTGACAACCATCGACATCAGAACACTGTAGACCAATCGCGACGTGAGCACCTTATCAAACGTTTTAAAATCCACGAGAAATATACCACTAATCTATAAACGGTTAATAATTTGTGCGTGAGTGCACTTGTACATTATTTACTTTTCCTTTCAATATTATTTCTTCGTCGCTATGCAACAAAAGGTTGTGAAAATAACCCAAACAGATTCTGTTATATTTGTGGTAAGTTTTTGTTAGGCTTCAGATCAGAAAATTAGCTTCGGATGAACAGTTCAAAAAGATAATGAGGTTAGTTAAAAAGGTTTGTTTGTTTTGAATTTCTCACAAAGTTACATGAGAGCTATCTGCGTTAGCGATCTCTAATTTAATAGTGTAGGGAAAGCAGCTGGTCATCATTACCTACCGCCAAATATTGGACTATTCTTTTACAAACAAAATGTGGGATTTACCGTAACTTTATAATGTCACTAAGGTAGAAAGGGCAATCATTTTTGGTGTTACAGAGATTCGAACCCATGGCCCTCACATTACAAGTCGAGCGCCCTAACTACCTGGCCATATCGGGTCTCTTGAAAACATAAACATGAATAGTCTCTATGGATGTTGTTGACAAATGTTTGGAACACATCAAAGACACAAACTACAAAAACAATTATCAATAACATGCGCGATAAATTCAAAGAGTTAGTTTGTAATATGAATTTGAAAATTCGTTTATTATACACACAAATGAACTATTTCGCTGAAAATTTCAGTACCATCAGCGAAGAACAAGACAAGGTATCATCATGATATCAGGGAAGGTGTGATATCAACGTAATGGGTGATTACTGCTTGTCATTGTAAAAAATGCTCCAGATGCAATACATAATGGTTTTTTGTTTTTTAATTTCGTGCAAAGATACACCAGGGCTATCTGCGCTAGCTGTCTCTAATGTAGCAGCGTAAAACTAGAGAGAACCCACCGCCAACATTTGGACTACTCTTTTACCAACGAATAGTGGGACTGACTGCACATTATAACGCCCCCACAGCTGAAAGGGCGAGCATTTTGGCGTGACAGGGATTTGAACCCGCGACCCTCAGATTACGAATAGAGTGCCTTAACCACCTAGCTATGCCAAGCCCTACCTCATCGGAAAACAAGGAAATGGTCGTAAGGGAACTTGTAGGGAAAGACTGAGTACATTAAACAAACGTACTAACTGTAACTAGTAAACTAATCCAATTTTTATATAAAGACAAAAACTTAGCTCTTCATTTACGTTTATTTCTAATACCTGTAACAAATCAAGCTGTATTACTTGATTTTCACGTGCTCCTGAAATAAAAAAAAAAAACACCTTAAGTCTCAGAGCAGAGAAAACGAAAGTGCGTAATTTCTCTTGAGATGTTAATGAGAAACGTAAACACAAAGAACAAAGTAACTTTATATTAATCAGACTGTTAAGAAATATGTGATATAACCAATCTGTGACATTCTTTTTAGTACCAGAAGAGAGGAGATCGAAGTTAGTTTTTTTCAAACTGAACGACACGTGATGTGGATATAAAGTAAATGGTAGGGTCAGATACATTTAGGATACGGCTTTGGTTTGGTTTGTTTTGAATTTCACGCAAAGCAACATGAGGACTATCTGCGCTATCCATCCCTAATTTTGCAGTGTAAGACTAGAGGAAAGGCAGCTAGTCATCAACACCCACCGCCAACTGTTGGGCTACCCTTTTACCGACGAATAGTGGGATTAACCGTCACATTGGAACGTCTCCACGGCTGAAAGGGCAAGCATGTTTGGTGCGACGGCGATTCTCCTCCCCGACCCTCAGATTACGAGTCGAGTGCCTTAGGATACGGATACGCTCCTCTCTAATTTTGAGCTACTGAGCAGAGAGAGGGCAAACAACCGCTAATACCCGCCTTCAAGAGCTTTGTAAGACTATATTATCCGAAAAGCTAGATTGATTATTACATTTATAACGCGCACACAGTTGAAAGTGTAGAGCGTTTTCAACGGCATTATGTCTCGAACCTTGGACATTTTAGTACATGGCCTTAACCACTAGGCCATGCCCAATCCTTGAAATAATATATACTGCAAATATTTTTGTTCTGCACATGATTTGAAAAGTCTTTTCTGAAGGACTATATTACTATAATCATGATCTTGTAATTCTGAGCTTATTTAATCACATTGAAACTTTTAAACAAAATTTTAAATCATGCTACATCTGCTTCCCTTTTACCTGAAAATTACCAATTCATTCACATTACGACTGGTACCGTTGTTACCACTAGAAACTGCTGTTAAATTACATTTCTTCATGCAATTGATACGTGAAACTACCAGTATTTAGTGAAACTTCATAATTAAAGAATTGTGAAAAAACAAGGCAATTGTACGTTTCATTGGCGAAAAGAAACCTTGTTTTCAATGAATGATGTATTTGTGAAACGTAGAACTGTGTTGTTTTTGTATTAACAGACTTATTTGAGGAAACCAAATAACTTTTTCTTCGGTTCTTATGGAATGCATTTTAGAATAATACCGGACTGAAAATCCAGCTATTGAGATTGGGTTTGTTTGTTTGTTTTGAATTTCGTACAAAGCTACACGAGGACTAACTGTGCTAAGCCGTTCCTAATTTTGCAGTGTAAGACTATAGGGAAGGCAGTCATCACCATCCACCGCCAACTCTTGGGTTAATCTTTTATCAACGAATAATGGGATTGATCGTTACATTATAACTCCCCCACTGCTGAAAGGGCGAGCATGTTTGGTGCGACAGGAATTCGAACCCGCGACCCTCAAATTATAAGTCGACCACCTTTCTATGCCAGGCCACTTGTTGAGACAACGAAAACAATCAGCAAATGCTGAACAGTGAAATACAGTTGAGAGCCTTTTTTTCCTGACTCTAATACTGCAA
Source organism: Tachypleus tridentatus (assembly GCF_004210375.1). Taxonomy (NCBI): domain Eukaryota; kingdom Metazoa; phylum Arthropoda; class Merostomata; order Xiphosura; family Limulidae; genus Tachypleus; species Tachypleus tridentatus. Next base: position 158,280,854 of record NC_134837.1, on the reverse strand, counting down.
ATACGTCTTTATTTTTATTACACTTGTATAATTGATACTGCGTGATTCTAGTGTCGTATATACACATATATGAACGTTTAAGGTCATAGCTGGGAATACGGGTTTTCGCGAATGAACATGTTTTTCTGTATCTTACCAAAACAAAACACCAAAGAAAAGTTTGACCATTTTATCCTTTTTGTGTGGCCCCCCTCTAGTACAGCGGTATGTCTCCGGATTTACAACGCTAAAATCAGGGGTTCGATTCCCCTCAGTGGGCTGAGCAGATAGCCCTTTGTGGCTTTGCTATACAAAAAACACACCTTTTGTGTGAAATTGTTTATACTTTTTCACATTATGATACATGTGGCTATATCATGAAATGTTTATTACGAAACATGCAGTTTATATCGTACTGTCCTGAAGACAGCACAGATATACTCTATTTAATTATATCAAAAATGACACCTACAGCGTAATTAGTGTAAACATGATTTTAATTAGCTGTCTATACCATCATTGATACAATATGCATTTTTTTATATTTGTCAAACAATTTTACGTAAAGCCAACGAACCAGTAATTCTATTCTGGGCTCATTGTGTTGTTATATATTTTTGTGAATGTATAGAAATACCAAAGCTTCTTCTTTCTTTTCTTCTTAACATAAATGGTCAAATGACGTGGGTAACAAATGCATTCTGGGAAAGATGAACGTACTGAAACAAGTAGATTATTTCAGTCTTGTGAATATATAAATTAAGACCTATGATTTTGTCCATATATTTCTATTCTTAAGATATAGAATTACAAATGTACTTTGTTACTGTGCAATCACTCAGTAACTGAACATTGGCTTTTGTCTTTTTAATATTTTATGTTGTCAAGAAAGTGTTTTTAATTACCATGAAACATTGTTCTCCATTCTGTTTCTTTGATTCATAATCAAAATTCTGATTCATTTCATAAAACATTTTCTACCGAACTTCTTGTTGCAGCGGTTACCACTCTGACTTGTAAAAAATCAGTATACCTGAGAATACCACAAGCATGTCACTTTCTCACTTCTTATGCTCTGTCAATATACCACTTCTGATGTTATATCATTCTGTCACCTCTAGATGCGTTTCTTTTGTTTATATACTTTTACTAAGGAATGTAATAATTCAATTCAAATGAAGAAAAACGATAAATCCTTCAGTTAAAAATGTCAAATTTCCATGGTATTTGAATATATTAACTTTTTCCAAGAAATGAGATATAAACACTCGTTAAAATTAAATAAAGTTTAAACCTAAAATGAAAGCTAAAAAGAAAAGATGAGTTTCGACTTCTCTTACTATCACCACAATATCCAGGTCTTAACCTAACTGAAAACATGCTCAACCTATGCCACGATTCATATAATACACATTGTAGTCCAAGAAATAGTAAGTGTTTCATTTTGTTTTGGACAAGCAATAAATGTAATAAGCAATGATCATAATTTTGACTATATAATTACGAATAAAATAAAGAAACATTATCACCCAGCTGGGACCTGCTTTATGGTTTGTTTTTCTTTTCCAAATTAAGCCTTGCGAAGACAAAAACTAGTATGTCCATCATATCGGACAAGTATGATCTAGTGGAAAGCCAGCCGGATTGACCGTTTGAGAGTTCATGGTTTGCGTGTAGCTGCTACAAAAAATGTGTTCTGTATTTTGCAGCTAAGGGTGTATTATAAGAATAACAGTCAAATCCCACAATTCAGATGGACAATGAGAGCTCAAGAGTGTGTGTTATTGACCAGTAACCTATATTTGAATTTGTTCGTTCACAATTAAGAAGGTTAGTGTAAATTATCTTTGCACAATTTTGCAGTAAAAAGGTTTTAATCTCTCACTACAAGTAATTTTTCATATCTTATTTGTAGTTAGTATTTCTCTCATTAATACACCTCGGAAGTAACATATGCACGCTTTTAGAAGTGTAAGATTTTTTTTCGTACTATACTCTGAACAGTTGGCCGAGATTTTTACTTTCTGTGCATATAAAATAATGTTTTCTTATTCTAGATAAGTATATACGGGCCATTCAAAATTGGATATAAATATCTATGAATATATTATACATTTAACGGACAAAAACTGATCCAACAAACTGGCCATATTTTTCTTAATTTTTCCAACATAAACTCGTATATTAGAAATGCTTATATACATTATAATTGTTATGTTTCGATAACGCACGTATGCTGATTTCCGCCCAAAACATTTCATTTATTATTTTATCAAATAGTAAGTTGTTTCTGCTACAACTTACGGTAATTTAAAAATAACGGATGTATATACTTTAGAAACTGTGCATTTTATACATACTTTTAATATATTACTTGTACAATGATCTTCATTTCTGAAAAAAGTATGACAATCTGAAATACTGGCAATGCCTAGCTGCGATTTACAAATCTATACTGAAGGATACAGTAGTGGGCTCTTAGGTAGGGACGTCACAGACAGAAATAGCAACCAATCTGTACCATGTGGGTAAGGCAACACCAGAACACTTGCAAATCCGTACAGACAATTATTGCTCAAACGCGCTTGACCGTTCATAAAGGAAACTATTGTTTAAAGTTCGACCAACCTTTGACAGTAGCAAGAAAACAGAGGTTGGAATTCGTTCATTTGTTTTTCATGTCTTCTGCTTTCTCTTTTCCTTTTCCTCAGGCTGTGATTTAACAACGAAGAAAGCTTTTCAGTTAAAGTGCAAATAAACATATAGTAATAAATGTAAATTAACTTTCTGCAATACTTAAACAAGATAGAAGGAGGTCTACAAGGTAGATATATCAACATTAACACACTACATTTTGTAATTCATATAGCAACGATGAACAATGCCACCACAAAATATTATGCAAACGAGCAGAGAATATCAGATGTTTTTAATTAAACATATAGACGAATGGTGCAAAAAAAACACAACAGAAACCAGAAAGAGATGCTAATATTATACTCTGAGTAAATCCTCCTTAGCTCCAACCCTCCCTATATTGTAAAAATATGATGTACATCAGTCAAAAATATTTTTAATATTTTTTATTCACTTGTATAAACATAAACTTGAAAAATCTCGCATCTCCTTAAAACACTTCAGCAGCCATCTGTGGATCTCAGAATAATAACCAGCTCAATACGAAAGTAACAGAATTACATTAACCTTTTTATTTAGGACAAAGTTGGAATCTATAAGAAACCTTGTGTTTAAGTCAGCTATATTCCTAGAACGCTCCTTCATTTCGATCCAAGAAGAAGTGCCTGGAGACATACCATTAACAGAAAGGATCTTCTGTCAAGTCCCTTTTTCTCAAATGACTTCACGTTTATTGACAAAACTAGATCATTGAAGCAAACAAATGTTACATCTTCTGAATCGTATCTGAAAAGCAAGTTATCAAAGGACCTATTTGTTCCATGCCATCCCATGACAATTCTTCGCTCTAGATTCTTGTTCTAACTACCTCTCTCTCTTCTGCTTATGTCTTCTGTACTTGAAGTAACTATCCAGTAACAGTTACATACAACTCACTTCGCTATTGAAGAGTAAGTGATGATGGTAATAAAGAAACACAATAAATTCTAGGGTTGATGATAAAACAGCTTATAGATGACTGGAGTAAAAAAAACTACTATGATAAGTAAAGCTCAGAAAATTCTTATGGTTTTGAAAGTTTAATCATTTTGGACCTTAATCAGCTATAAATGCTCTCATACTATTCAGTTTTACATCATCTGGGTTGGAGATAATTTGCATATTCAAACAAGAATTTCCTCTTCCATATCAGCTCAAAATTAGGAAGGCTATGTACTGACAGCCTTTGTATAACTCCGTGCGATTATTATACACAATAATGTCATATCAGTTATTCGGAAAAAAAAAAATTCACGAAATTAATTTTTATTGTGTTTTTTTTTATATATAAATTACCAAAGAGCTATTATGCTGATTGATGCCCATGAATCCATGTCGGGGTGGAATCTTCTGCTAATGCGTTTTATCTAATATATGTCATTTCATCTTCTCAGCTTCTTGAAATACTTCGAAAGTGCATTTTTTGTCGATTTTGTTCATTCTGGTTTATTTCCCTATGAAGATTGTTTTCAATATATGTAGGCCTAATAAGAAAGGATTTCCACTTACAGGCTTAAAAGAAAAATCTTGTCTATGTAGTTGATATATTTGTAAAATATATTAAACTCAAAAAACAGTGATTTTCAAGTTAATTTATCTGAGCTAAAAGTGAGAAGTTATGGAAAGAAAACAAAAGCATATTCAAGTATACCTTGCTTAACTTTTGTTTGTTCTTTATTTAATTAATAAAACGTCATATATCAACAATTAACTATCATCAATATTAAAAATTTAACTAATGCTCCACTTAGTTACAACAGTGAACATGAAAACTTGTGATATCAAAATTCAGGGTTCAGTTTTCCATAACTGGTATATGTCTCATAACATTCTAAACACATTTAATATTATACAGTTTTTCTTCTACGACTATAAAACGATATATTATAAAGACAGGTGCAATTGACACATACATGAGGGCCCGGAATGGCCAGGTGGGTTAATGTGTGCAACTTGTAATCTGAGGGTCGCGGGTTCGCATCCCCGTCGCACCAAACATGCTCGCCCTTTCAGCCGTGGGAAAGTTATAATATGACAGTCATTCCCACTATTCGTTAGTAAAAAAGTAGCCCAAGAGTTGGCGGTGGATGGTGACGACTAGCTGCCTTCCCTCTAGTCTTACACTGCTAAATTAGGGACGGCTAACGCAGATAGCCCTCGAGTAGCTTTGCGCGACATTCAAAACAAACACAACACATACATGATATGTTTACTTTCTGTTATCATATGGAAAGTTTTCTATCCTTAAATTATGTTTTATTATTTTGTTTTAATAACCTTAGTCCTAGTAATACAAGACTATTCGTGACCATCAGATAGTAATATACATAAGACTAGTTTGAAGAAAAATAAAAAAAAATTACTTGTTCTTATCTTTCAGAGTTCCCCTACACTAATACAACTTGAATAAGCATAGTGCATTAATTATGTATTTGTTAAACCTTATTATAATAGAATTTGTTACAACAGGACTAAGTTTTGATAGAAATAAATGTTACTTTTTATTATTGATATTATTAAAATCCAATGAAGTTCTTAGCTTGTGTAACAGATCTACCAAGTATCAATTTATTGAACAAATAATCTTGAAAACAAGCTGAATTTATTCTTTTTCAGTTTATTTTTCGTTATTAAAGTTTAATAGTAATTAATTCTTTAAACACAAAATATATCTACTCACCAATAAACACAAAGATAACTCCGTTTAAGCTGATATTCTGAGTTTTAATGAAGAAAAAATCACTTTGCCTTTAGGTCTTTTTATACAAATGATAGATACAAAGATAAGTGATACAAATTGTAATAATATTAATGTGAAAGCGATACGCGGTTTTTGTCATATCTTTTCTTTAAGTCAGTTAGTGGTGGTTTTTAAATGTATTTTATAGATTTGATATACCTATCGTAATAATCCGAAACGTCGTCTCTAAATAACAGGCTGGACAACAGTCCATAGAAAGCTATTGAAGAGGTCAACAAAACTTTTGAAAACTTTCACAACTAAATAATAGTTTTTGTTTACTTAATAGTAAAACTTTGAAAGGCATTTTGCTATTTCACTGAAAGAAACGGTAAGAGCAATTTTTCTCTAATTCTTATATCTTTTATGCCGTTTTGAAACACTTCTGGCATCATATAATTTTTCTCCACGACCATAACATGTTATTTTGGAAAATGTGTCTGTGTGCTTGTGCGTGTTTTCTTATAGCAAAGTCACATCAGGCTACCTGCTGAGTTCACCGAGGGGAATCAAACCCCAGATTTTATGGTTGTAAATCCTTATCCTTATCGTTGTACTATCGGGGGACTCTTTCAGGAAGACACGTGCCATTAAGAAGCCCATGACATGTTTACTATTTCTGTAACCAAATCAAACATTTTTGTATATGCCTCTAAATTATGTTTAATTATTTTGTTTTCATAACATAACCAATAAATAATATCAAACATTTCAATTCATTACATTAGTATTGAAAGTCATTCCTTTTAGTATGAGTCATACAGTAGAGGGCGTCGCAATTTCCATATTTAATATTAATGCTAATTTTTTTTAATCAGTCAGCACCGTAATGCCAAAATTAAAAACACAGATCAAAAGGAGACATGTTCAATAGAAAAACATTCCCGTTTTTTGCAACCTTTTTACAATTCTGATATATATTTTTTCTCTTAATACTTATCTTTTTAAAGTATTTATTCTTTTTGTTGATAATTTGTGTTTGTAGAAAATGATGGTATTCAATAGTTTAGGTTTTAGAATTTCGCGCAAAGTTACACGAGGGCTATCCGCAATAGCTGTCCTTAATTTAGTAGTATAAGACTAAAGAGGAGACATTTAGTCATCACCATCCACTGCCAACTATTGTGCTACTCTATTAGCAATGAATAGTGGTATTGACCGTCATATTATAACGCCCCCATGGTTGAAAGGCGAGCATCTTTGGTGCTACGGGGTTTCAAACCCACGCTTCTCAGATTACGATTCAAACGCCTTAACCCACCTGTCCATGCCGGGCCGTTTATTTGTGTCCCGATGATTTAATAACATACAAAGCTCGTATAAACCAATAGTTTCTATGTTGCCGGATAGTTCAGATACATGCGAATGAGAGCGTTATTGTTTGATAAATATATTTCATTATAGTGAATGACGGACGCACTCATGATAAGTTAACCATTTATTTTATAAAATATTTGGATCTATATTTATTGAGTAACCGATGAGAAGATCATACAAGTTGTTAATTTTTATTTATAAGACCGGTATAGTGCTGTATTTTTCAATTTTATGTAATAAATAACATAAATGGTAGACTGTGATTTTAAAGCAAAATTCGTATGACTTGAATAAATCAAGATGTTATTTGTGTTACTTTCACTGCCCTGATGTTTATGTTTTGTACTTATACAGACACAGTATCCAACGTACAAACAATCGCTTTAACATCTGTGTGTTTTTAGTGCGCCTATATCTTATAACTGTATATAAAATTATTGCTACCACTTTGTTTGCTTGTTTGTCATTAAACACAAAGCTACTGTGTATGAAACAACATGGAGTCTCTTTTATAGGTTAAAAAGCATTATTTGTAAAATTACCATAATTGTTTTCTAGGAATTTTATATAAGATCTGTGTTGTAAGCTTTATTATAACAAATTTATTAATTTTCTACGTTTAATTTTCGATACAGTAAAGTCGCATTAGTCGCTATTCTGGAAGCATAAAAACAAAATCAGCAATATCTGATATAAATAATCATATCATTCACAGCATTACGTTTAGAGCTATATTGCAGCTATTTAGGTGTTTCTACCTTAATATGTATCATGGCTTGGTGAACAGGATGTTTGACTCGTCATCTCGTTGCCGAAGGTTCGAACATGCTCGCCCTTTCAGTTATAAAGTAACGTTCAATCCCTCTATATGTTAGTAACAGAGCAGCCAAAGAGTTGGCGGTGGATGGTGACGACTACCTGTATTCCCTCTAATTTTTCACTTCTAAATGAGGGAGGACTAGTGCGGATAGCTTTGTGCGAAATTCAAAAACAAACTTAATATGTACATAATAAAATGATGTTTTACGCTTAGATGTATTAAGTAGTTTTTAAATTTTTATAATTATATTTATCAAACATTTATTGCATGTTTGTAACCTTGAGTTTTATAAATGTGAATTTACGTATATTCGTATACTAACAAATTGACACACTAGAAACTGCTCTCTCCGTTAGGTGACGCACTACTTTTTGTTGCCATAGTAACCATTCGTAAACAAGAATGAAGCCAGTTAACATTAGGATATAACTATCAAAGAGCTTTCATTGATTACGAGGCGAGTGACACACAGTTTTAAGGTAAATTTATTTTATTACCTGTTTTTTTGTTTAACTACTTGTATTATATGCGATATATATACAAACTTTGCTTATTGACAAAGTTAAGTAATTTTCTTTCCTCTGGAAATGGCGTGTATGATCAACAGCCCTTAGAGCTAAACATTGGTTATTTATTTTTTAACCAAGCGACTTTCTACGATGAGGAGTTAATATTAATTACCTTATTTAATAAGTTACGTAACTTCTAATGTTAAGTTACTGTCTGACTTTAAGATAGAAAAATATAAACAAAGAAATATATTACTATAAGCATAAATAACAAGCCTGATATTCGCTTTTTTCAATTAACATCACTTAAGATAATACCATAGGTGTATCTCTCCAGTGCAGTGTAGAAGTACGTCACTGTTGCGAAATATTTTTGACAGTTTGTCGGTAGATTGCAACTCAGTCGAGCTCATAAACATCTTTTTACATGTAAAACTGTTTTAGATTGTAAAATGTGCGATTCTAATGACAGTCCACGTCTGATATATTATATATGAGTGTGTATTTATGTGTGTGATTACGTATGTATATTATTGAAAAGTTATAGTTTTTAGATTAAATGAAACTCAGTGCTCTAAATATTATTTATTACTGGAAACATTTAATATATTACAAATTTCAAATGCGAAAGTGCCAGTAATATAAAAAAAAGTGTAAATGTTTTATCTTGGTTCACAATGTTATTTACAATGATGATGGTACCTTACTCTGCACAGATGAAGACCAAGATAAAATCTTTATGTGTAGGTACAATAACCACTGTGGCCATAGTAACATGCAAGGGAGGATCAAACAACAGGAATTCTGGTCTGAGTTACACCTACATGCGGATAGATGTTGACAAGATATGTTGATTCTCCAACATTAACTTTAACATGCTTGATTTTGTAAGCTTTATAAAGGTGATGTTGAATAATCAACATATCTTGTCAATACCTAGAATTCCAGAAAAATGAACTGATACCTTTATGAAATGTTCACCATCATCCATGAAAGGAGGCCTGACTGTCAGACTGTATCGCTATTGCTAATGTTACTAGCTTGCTATCTCAGTGGAAGAGAAACCTCGATCAACGCTAATGACTTTGAAATTGGTCAGAACACCTTAACAGAAGCTTCAGATTTGAGAAACGCTTACAGTAGATTCCAGCTGTCATGCTTTTTACAAAAAGAACAAACATCATTGTAACATGTGTAAGAGAGTACGTAACTGTTGTACTAAAAGGTACATCATAAATTATAGAAGCTGAAATTAAGACTGCATCACCATAAACACTAGTTTGCTTCAAGGACTATCTTTGCATGCTCTCTTAAACTTGTGTTTTAAGCTTTATTGGAAATATTCTGGGATACAACAGGTGCTCTAGTAAAGCGAAAATATAATATAATATGCAACCATTCCTTAGCAAAGTGAACAAAATGTGCAATGACATAGGAATAACCATTAATCCTACTAAAACCACAGTCCTGTATGTACAGAACATATGCTGATGAGGATAAACCATTACCATCCTTTATGACCACTACTATTCCTCTAGAAAGAAAGCAATAAACCAAAAAGGAATAATCTCTGAAGACAACTAAACTTTATCAGTCACGTTAACACCATGACAAACAGAGCTACAAACCATATCATTGCACTGCAGATTTCAGCAGGAAATAGAGCTGAAAAATGCCATCTACTTATGATTTGCCAAAGTCTTATCCACCCCATCCTAGATTATGCATTGTTGGTTATCTTTATTTATTTACATAACTAATATATGTTTTAAAATATCCATTTAGCACAAGTAATTGGATGTACTTTAGCCATCCCATTAAAACCCTATTACACGTGACAAGTCTCGGTAGTATGCAAAACACCAGCAGCGTTTACAAACAAAATTAATCATTAAGAGTTCTCAGTGTACAGAACATATATTTCATCATTGAGCCACTGCAAATGAGACATACGAGATCTGCAAACCACATAGACGCCAACCAAATAAGTGGTTGCCTATAACGTATCTCAGCACACTGTCATGGTGATAACGTTGTTATATAGCCACTATATCTCAGATTTCTTCGTCAAAAGCAAACATGTGGTACCACTTGAATCCATTGAAATCAGCTTAGATAGAAATGTTATAGATTTTACAGAAATGCAGCTAAAATCCTGTATTTATGTAAAATTATGATGGACAATTTTCAGTCATTAAAGCCATAGATTGTTCGTACATCAAAGATAATGAGGAATCTGATTAAGTATTCACTATTTCGTGGAGCAACAGAATTCTATATAAATACGGTGTGCATACAAAATTAGTGCTAGTATTACAAGAATGGAACTGGAAATCATAAAGCAAACTCACGTCTAGATTACTGAAGGCAATAATCTGAAAATATACAGTTCACCAGCATAGTATTTGCAACTTACTCGCAGGTAGTAAGCCAGTTGCAAGTTCAGAGTGGTTGGTTTCTAGATGAATGACAGTAATCAGAGTAGGTGCATGAAATGATCATCATTTAGATGTAAGTGTCAGACCACGCAGACTTTATTAAACCCAACTTGATTGGCAGAATATTAACCTAATTCTTTACCAATAAAATGAAAATGTTAACTATGGAAGATCTTCATGGAGATTCATAAGGAATAATATTGCTGTAAAACAAAATACAGTTTGGTCTATCTAGGAAAAATAAAAAACAAGAGTCGATATACCAATATACAGTCACTGGTAACATCAGGAAGTCTCTTTTACCTCCTTTGAGGCAACTGGTTTTCACATGAGGAGTTGCCTAGTGCTTAATTTACACTTATTTACGTATAAGCTGACACTAATGTTCATACGGATGTTTTTCGTTTTTTTCCTTTAGGACAACATGGTATAAAATCCTCTCCAATCCTACGAAGCCATATCTTCATTAATAACAGCATCAAAACAAAAACTATGGAAAGCGTCAAGAATTTAAAAGCTTTAGAGATTGTAGCAAAAGATCTTCAAAAAAATCATCTCTATCATGAAATTGTCACCGCTCTTAATGTAAGAGTTGGTTTTTTCTATTTATATTCACTAGAGTCTATCAGTGTATCATTAGTTTTAGGAAGTGTTACTGAAGTTTGTTTAGAAATAATTCGACAAGGTATTCAATGAATATCTATAACAGCAATGGTAATACTACATACTGAATAGAAGTATTAATAACATTTGTAAATACTATTATTCAGAATATATTAAACATTGTTAAGTCCACAATAGAATAATGTGTTATAATAATCATTTACGTCAGGTCAATGATTTTATCTGTCTTGCACAAATATCTAGAGAGTAAACATTATTGAAAGCTAATCTTTCGAGATAATGTTTCCTATATAAATCGGGCCGCGCATGGCCAGGTGGTTAAGACACAAGACTCGAAATCTGAGGGTCGTGGATTCAAATCTCCATCACACCAAACACGCTTGCCCGTTCAACCGTGTGGGTGTTATTATGTGACGGTCAATCCCACTATTAGTAGCCCAAGAGTTGGCGGTGGGTGGTAATGACTAGCTGCTTTCCCTCTAGTCGTACACTGCTAAATTAGGGACGACTAGCACAGATAGCCTTTGTGTAGCTTTGCACGAAATTCAAAACAAGCCAAACCTGTACAAATCCCAATTAATATTTTTCTTAAGTTCTTAAAACCATACTCTTTAATCTGAGTTATTTTGAGAATACTTTATTCAACTTGGATCAATTTACTTAGACTCTGTAGTTTGATACTGAATGAAGCTTGCATTGGTTTTCCTCATTCCTCTGGTGTGAAACATGCAGTAAACTGAGAAGCCGATTGGTTAACTTTATGAAATATTAAGGCCTGAAAAGACGGAAAGTGGAGAAAACAATGCGAGAATAGATTATTGTTAAAAAAAATACCAAACTTTACTGTCATAAAAATATCATATTAAACAAAATAAGAATTCTCTGGGTTACTTAATAAAGCCTAAGTAGGTTTTGCTCTCAGTAACTATAGCTAAATATATAAATACTGTTCTTAATTTCGGATTATTTAAGAATGCAATAGTTCGCTTGGTAATACTTGCCATAAGTTATTAGCATAAGATCTATTATATGTTTACATTATTTTCGTAGGTCATTAGCATTAGATCTATTATATGTTCACATTATTTTCTTTATTCAGTCCCTTAGAGCTGTTGAAAACGTAGTAAAGTTTAATGGTGTTTCAACCACACTATATTACCATATTTAGTGTTGACAAGGCTTTTCTCTCAATACAGAAATTATCAGGCCAACTACAACACAACGAACACACAATGATCAAAACACTGTTTACATAAACCATTTGTTACAACAATAGCTGTTAAGATGTAAAACCCTTTTCTAAGCTTGTGAAACATTATTATAATTAATTATACTTGTAATAGGACATTAATATTATGTCTATTATAGTTTTAATGTTACATTTTTCAATAATTAGAAGAGTATATTACTATAACTCAAATACAGTGTGCACCATATTCAATAGTTGTTTCGTATTAATTTTGTACAATTATATAAGAAATTGTTTATGATAAACTGGGTTTGCAATTTTACCCTGTTGTTAAAACAGTCTTGATCTCCACTTGTTTGTATTAAAGTTTAATCCCCCTTATATCCCCCTTTGAACTTGGTTAGAGAATAAGGCATAATAATAATTAATTAAGTATAGTGAAATGAATAAATAACTAGGTTAGATAACGTATACATTTATTTAAATTGAAGTAGCTAGAAGTGTAATTTCGCCAACAATTTCCTAGTACTAAGGACGGTACTATGCTAATCGGATACGCAATAGAACTACATAAAGGCTAAATACTCTCAAACAGTGTAACCATAACACAGTTATTTTGTTATAAAAAAAACTCTTCTAAGTTAACTATAAATCTAATCTAATTGTATTTTTTAACTGTTGCTAAAGATAAAAACAACAGCCTGTTGTTGCACATGTAATGTCGCCTGCTGTTAAATTATTTAATATTATGTTGTAATACAGAATGTTTTTGTACATTTTGTGCAGATATTCCTCGGCTTTTTTACACACCGACAAAATATTTACACACAAAACGTAGAACAAAAGGAAATATATACACTTTTTAACAGCAGTAGTTTGTGTTCTTTCATTCTTTTAAAAACATATTTATGTATATTTTTTGCAGAATCTCGTTCTGGATCCGAAAGTATCAGCGGAAGAACTCGAAAGAAAAATTAAAGTTGTCTTAGAAAGTTCAGGTTCATAAATCATTTATTTTTCTTAGTGTATTTGTTTGTTTGTTTTGGAATTTCGCACAAAGCTACTCGAGGGCTATCTGTGCTAGCCGTCCCTAATTTAACAGTGTAAGACTAGATGGAAGGCAGTCCTCTAGTCATCACCACCCACCGCCGACTCTTGGGCTACTATTTTACCAACGAATAGTGGGATTGACTGTCACATTATACGCCCCCACGACTGGGAGGGCGAGCATGTTTAGCGCGACGCGGGCGCGAACCCGCGAATTACGAGTCGTACGCCTTACGCGCTTGGCCATGCCAGGCCTTTTCTTAGTGTAAAACAAATGTATTGATAATTAAAACCTAGACACTATATACATTTTTATTATTTATATAGTTGTATACGAACTTGTATTTGAATTGCACGTGTTTTCTCTTACTGCTTATGTTTCGTTGTTGTTCTTCTTGTTAAGTATTGAGATGTTTATGTCAACGTTCCTTTAAAAATAGTTAACATTTTTGATGAAGGATGTGTGCAGTCGATGTTGAATAGGAAAAAATACTTGAAGAATGTGTTAGAACATTGTTATTTTTTCATAAACTCATACACGCATATTTATTTGATGTGAACATCGCATTCTTACTTTGTCTAATATTATGATATTAATCAGTTTTATAATAAAAACACAACTGGAGTTAAAATCAAAAGTAACTAGTTAGCAAAACTTGTTTTGTTTGTTAAAATCTCTTTTATACATTGGCTCTGTTTATCATTGGCCCTTGTTAAAATCTTAAAACGATTTAAGTGGACTACCACTTCACACTCACGCAAAGCATGTTCTGGTACACTTGATCTTTCCAAAGGCATTAAACTTGTATGTTCCTTGACACGAGCCAATATGTTTCTTATAGTATATCTAAAATAACCTTCCAAACAGCAAGGAACATTCGGTGATAAATAATATTTATTGATTTCGGCGAAAGACTGCTATTTTCAAACTTAAGTGATCCATCAAAACTTTTCAAGTTACATTATGATTCTAGTAAAAACCAGAAAAAAAAAACTATGTCATAAAGATATTTATCGAAGTCAAAATAATATAATGTTTCAATTGAAAAACAATATTTTAAAGTTAAACCATGGAGCAGTCATGTAGAAAGTTTTGTAATATATTTAAAGTATCAAAAATACGTAATGAAAGATGTTCATTACGACCTCTTGTTTTTAATACTGCAACTGGTTTTGTTTGGTTTTTAATCGACTTGCTATTGACTATACTTTGAAAGATAAAATTAAATTATTTAATGGATTATTAAAACTGATGTCCCTGTTGGTACAGCGATAAGTCTACGGATTTACAATGCTAAAATCAGGGTTTGATTCCCCTCGGTAGTCTCAGCAGATAGCTTGATGTGACTTTGCTATAAGAAAAACACGCATTAAAATTGCTTTTTGATTGTGTTATTTACTGCGCTAGTTTGAAATATCAAATTTTTTTATTCATGAATATTCCTTCAAAATAAACTTTTCAATAAAGCTCTGAGGTGACTGTTAATTATAGCACAGATAATTTGATTTTTTCTATATTTATATTTTTCAAATTAATTAATTTCGAAACTAAGAAACCTCTTTTTTGTGTTTAATGGAATTTTCTAGTATCAAGCTGATTGAGTTTCCATATCATCTCCTTCTTTAGCCATTATTTTTCATGAAAGGCAATGGTTAAAAGACTATCCGCATTTTTAAACCTTTAGAGTACAGTAGTTATGTAGATTATACTTTTACCAACTTTTGAAATTCTTACCGTGTTTCTCAGTTTTTTGAGTACTTAAACAGTAAACCTAATAGTGTTAAATGTGCCACTGAACATCAGAAATA
This sequence comes from Tachypleus tridentatus, assembly GCF_004210375.1. Lineage (NCBI taxonomy): Eukaryota > Metazoa > Arthropoda > Merostomata > Xiphosura > Limulidae > Tachypleus > Tachypleus tridentatus. The sequence continues at coordinate 158,265,706 of NC_134837.1, read as the reverse complement.
TCCTAAGTTCGCCCTTTATTTGGATGCACTTAATTAAAAACATAACATCAGATATAAAATGTTCAACAAAATGTTGTATTCTAAGTTCATAGGTTTATGTCGATAGTGCTTAAAGAAACTTTAATTAAGGTTTTGATTCATCTTGTTTGTAAAACTCAAGTACTTACACGGTTTTGCACACATTTTTTTAAAAACATTAAATAATTCATGTGCAAATAGAATCTTCCTGTATTTACAATTCATTGAATACACCATTAGTGCAACAAGCATAATTTCAATCAGCTGCTAACTTAAGAGCCAGTCTTTGTATCATGTATCATCAAACACGGTTGAGATGAATTTATATCTGACTGTTCCATGCAGAATGTTTAGATTCAAGGACCACATTCAGTCATTGTATTAGTCAAATATTGTTTATAAAATTACCTATCCTTGTTGTAAACAAGGTTATATTGGTTGTACTTTAACAAAACTGTTGACTCGGGTGAAGAAAAATTTAAGATGTTTGAAAATATCAAGAGTACTGGAAAAAAAAACTGAATATAAATGAAACCCCTTTATGTATATTCAAGTTTCTCATTTGTTGCTTTACCACCTTTTGCCCAATTTCAAATACTGGTCAGGTTTCAAACGGGAACTATTTACATCACATGAAAACATGTTCTTTTAACTTGCACATAACTGTTACATTGTTATTGTTTTTTCACTTGGAAAATACTTTTATAAGACGCAACTTACGGGTTTTTTTCCACACATATTGAAACAAAATAATAGCATGGTAAGCGACTTGCAATTACAACAATATCAAAAACCTTTTACCAAATTAACACTGATGATAATGGAATGTTCAGTGAAAGCACAAACAATATACGCAATAAGGTTAAACAGATCATTCTCTACGTATTATATATACTAACTAACTACAGTTTTGTTTGGGTGGACTGTTTTTAAATAATTTCAGTTTTTATTGCGTAATCCCTGATTATATTTGGAAGTAAGTTTTATACTAAACCAAAAAACGGCCCGGCGCGGCCAGGTGGGTTAAGGCATTCGACTCGTAATCTGAGAATCGCAGGTTCGAATCCCGGTCGCACCAAAACATGCTCGCCCTTTCAGCCGTGGGGGCGTTATATGTGACGGTCAATCACACTATTAGTTGGTAAAAGAGTAGCCCAAGGGTTGGCGGTGGGTGGTGATGACTAGCTGCCTTCCCTCTAGTCTTACACTGCTAAATTAATGACGGCTAGCGCAGGTAGCTCTTGAGTAGCCTTGCGCGAAATTAAAAACAAACAAACAAACAAAATTATGATGCATACCAAAACATTTTGAATATCGTTATAGTTATACTTTAGAAATACTAATGGTATGGTAATTATAAGTAAGAAACTCAGCTTTTCAACAGTTCTCATTGATATTTCAGTAGGGTTTCCGTGACAGCAGGGTTGGGGTTTATCAGGCAGTCGCTACTTTCACAAAAAAAATGCCAGTAAAACAGCCGTGACCTTTTCTGATCTTAAATGTCACACGTTACATTTTAACGGGAGTTCCAACCCTGAATTAATTCGGTTTTGATGATAGAACCTCCGTACAAAGGAAAGCTCGCTCATACACAAGACGACATCAGAAGTTAACTAAGATCTACTTACAAGGTTATTTTGATATTATAATGTTATTTTAATCTAGCTTTCGTTATTTTATGTACTTCCATGAAAAAAGGACACATAAATCTAACTTTTGATCATATCTAATGAATAAATCACGTTTCAAACTTATGAAGAAAATGAGCGATTGAGAAATGTAAATGTAAGAAAGAAAAAAGAAAAAGAGGAAAACAAAATCAGTATTTTCTACTTTCATATATCTTTATATCATTTTTTTACTTTCTCTTATTTAAGGGTACAAACAAAATCTGAGGAACATAGTCTATCATTGTATGTTGAAGAATTCTCCGGCAATGGACGGAAGTCGTCAAACAAGAGAACCTCTAGATTTCATACAGAAAGCCCAGGTAGAGAAATCTATATTTGTTCTTACTTTTTTAGGTATAGATATCTTTACAATACACTCAGACTTTAACTGCTCCTTCGGAAAGTTGTGATATAGCTATAATAACAGTTAATGTATTTTTATAATTACTTTATGTCGAAAATTCACTTTAAAAAACCAACATAATTAATCATTTTTTTATACAAGAAGTAAGGAATGAATTTATGTGGAATGCGTCAGCCATTTATTCACAATCATACCACAAATTCATTATTCGAATATATTTTTTAATCGGAGACTTTATATAGTTTTTCCATGTTTTGGTGTATAAATTCATTATGACGAGAGACCCACTTGAAGCAAAAATGTACTTTCAAAAGAGCTGGTATATACATTAAAACTTTAATTAAAATAAAATAACAGAACAACGTTTCGACCTTCTTAGGTCAACATTAGGACCTAAAGATGACCTAAGAAGGTCGAAAAATTGTTCTGTACATTATTTTAATTAAAGTTTTAATACCCATACCAGCTTTCTTGAGAATACATTTTTGGTATTTACATTTGCTCTTTCTTATCTTCCAACACTTAACCTTAACGCGAAATAAGATAATTTAAACAAATTAATCCACTTTTATATATAAATATATATAAAGATATTTTTCCTACTATATTAATTATTTTAGTTCTTATTCAGCTAAAGCATGACTATTCTATTACCTCATCTATTTTATGTTCATGTTTTAGACTACCTGGGAAAAACGCATTTTTTAAGAGCCTAAACAGCATGTGCAACGAGTTAGGAATTGCACTTTCAAGAAAAGTATGTGAAAGTTTTGCTTCTTTAATCAATTTTGACAAATACTTGGCATTTATACGTTTGCTTTATATAATCCACAGATCTCCGTGATTTGACCTCCTCAGTCAGAGTTTAACATTAGTGTGACTCATAATATTGGCAATTTTCTGACAGTAATTTGCTTCCTAATTTGTAGCCGATATAACTTACAACTTAAAACATAAAACAAACTTGTTGAATTATTATATTTTTTTTCATATATATATATATAGGTGTACTTTTCTCAAGCGTGTTTGATATATATAGATATTCAAAACACCCTTGGATTCAAAATATCGTTTGTTTTTATTATTTTCTGGATTTTGGTTGATTTATAGCGTTTTTGCAGCTTTAATACGGCTCTTCTTATAGTTTTAGGTGTACACATGGCAATCAAAGTCTAGCATTCTTTAACATTAACATGTAACCCTGGGGTATTACGTAGTAACGACTGGTAACATGTATTTATCACAAACAACACACCTTTGCTGAATACGTCGGTCTGTCATCACGCTTTACTATAGAGCACCTAAAACTTTATCTACCGCAAACTTACACTTGTCATTACTAAATAGACCTGATATCGACAACTAACACCATTTATTCCGTACACAAACAACACTATCAGTATCTAACACTGTCTGTCACAGCTTACGGTGGGCAACATTGTATGAAATGTACACATTTGATAAGATAGGTTACTTGGAACATTAAATGTCGAAAAATAAGAAATTATTACAGTCTGTAAATGAAAGAAAATGACATAAAATCGATCCTATTAGAAAGTATTATAAGTGCGTTCAGGACAGTGTATATTAGTTTTTGTTACGACAGTCCATGTATCTCTGAGCATTGTAGTCACAATGCTGTAAAATATTAATGAATGGTGACAACTGAACGTCGTCTTTTAACTAATATAATTTATTTTTCAGAATATCTGCAATTTTACAGATAATTAATCTAAATTAGCTTTTTTTTAAGAAACATCGAAAATAGTTGACATAAAAGTGTGAAGTGCTTTAAGTTAGATTTGAGCTTCACAAGTTTAGGTTAGAAACGTGAAAACAGAAATATGGCACATACTAGAATTATTAGACAGGAAAAAACAGCTGGAAAGTTAACTATTTGTTTAGTATATCGCAGTTACTACCCTTTCACATCATTGTAATCGAAAATAAAGCGGTATAAGATATTAATTAATTCAGTTTCAAAATTTTAAAAGTAGTATTTGCAAACGCAAAATCATAGCAGCACTTTAATAAAACATAATTAACTTTCAGTAATTAAACACAGATGGACACGTTTGAACTTTTTTAAGTGTGGTATTTATAATACGTAATTAGATTTTAACACTATTTGTGAGTGAAATGTGACTTTTCTTTTATAATATATACTTTCATGTGTTTCTCGTCTTGTTTCACCTTATGACAAAATAATAACTCATCGAAATCTCTTTTGCAACATTCTTTAAACTACATGTTCACGTTTTCAATTATTTTAAACTTATTTAGACGTTTAGATGATTTTAGTTTGATTAAAAACTTTTTTTTACAAATACATGGGATTTTACGAAAACAGAAGCAAAAACTACTGACAGAATATTCATATGAAAATTCTAATGGTTTTTCTTTTACTTGCATTTTATTTGTTCCTGATAGTTTAGGGAGACAAGAAACTGATCTTTGATATACAAAAGGTTGAGAAATGTTGACCTATATCATTTAAATCCTTAATACAGATACTTAACAAACAAAGAACATTAGAGGCTAGGTGTTCTTGTAATCGATTACATTTATAACAGAAAACACTTGGAACAACAGGAAAATTTCAAGTCAGTAGACGTCCAGGCCTAAGAGGTAATCTAATGAAGCTCTAAACCCGCATATGGCTATGATTGCTGTTGCTGTTCTAGTGACCCCGCTCTAACCACACCAGGAATTGAGCTCCAGATTTTAGTTTTATATATGCATAAACGTATCTCTGACCCACCAAAGGATATGTAATTATAAAGGACACCATGGGATATGATAGACAAATGTGACATCACGCGTCACACTGTCACGATGTTAGCAAAGAGGTGATTTGCCGTGCCTTTCTATCCCGTGGATGGTACATTTAAAAGGATAGGTGCATCACCAGAGTTTTAAAGACGACGAAACACCTACCTTTAACTAAGCTGTCGGAAGCTTAGTGTGATATAATGACAGTGTAGCATCACGTCTCAAAATTACGATGTTGCCATTAACACACGCTGAGTCATCTCACTGAGAACCCAGCACTAGAAGGTTTCATTTGTGAGAATGTACAATTCTTTTAGCTTATTGGAGAAGAAACCTTTTCCCAAATGTGTACAGACTCGTAGCTATAAGGCACAACCACATAATTACGGAAATAAAATAAAACAGGTAAATCATATAGTGTTTAAAAAATGCAAATAATAATACAACTCTTTTCTCAATTGTTGCAAACAAGTTGTTGCAAGGAATGGATTATCCAGAGAAAAAGGATGAAACATCTGATATTCAGTCTTGACGTTCTCGTGTATGACGACTTTGAACATTTGTGTCATGATCATGTTATGCTAACTTGCAATTTTCTTTACCTTTTTACGCCCATCGACTTATTTAAGATCTACTTATTTCTATTGGGAACAAACCCATGTCAGTATAAGTATAATACGTTGTCGTTTATTACTAACAATCAATAACACAAATATTTTAAAATCTTTCATTTCTTACTGATGGAGTATTACCTTCTTTTCTCACCTTTATCAGTTTATTTATTCACTCTTGCATATCCCAGTCTTCTTTTTCTTTTTCGTTTGAACTCCTCAAACCAACACCGAATCAATCCTTTCATTCTAGTCTTGTACTTGTTTCCTATATATCGGATTATAATGTTTCATAACCAGAAGAAGTCTTTTAGTCTTCATGCTGGCTGAGCTTAAACAAGCAGCTGCGAATCTCCTTACTCTGATCAATTTTGTAATAAATTAAAGCACTGTAGTCCCCTAGTTTTTTAGACACTGGCTGCTTTCTCACCACTTTCAACTTAAACTGATGCTTTTTATTCTAAGTATTTAATTATTTGGATAAAGAGAAACTCGATGGCTGACGCACAACGGTCAATACGTTCCACTGCATATTCAGTCACGTAGAAAATTATGCATTCTAGAGAGCCAACTTTATAACTTAACGGCAAGAAGAATCTGTCTGCTTAGAAAGAGATTTTAAAAGAAAGCATTCCTGAGCACGTCTTCCAGAAATCGTGATGAAATGCTATTCGATAAGTTTTTAATATAATTGCTAATTAACCTATCTGACACAGAAAGGGTTTGAAAGGTATCTCATGTATCACAAAAGCAATATCACTGGTGGCCCAGGATGAAATTATCATATCCAATTCAATTTTGAGGCAGGGAATGAAACTAGAGGCAGTAAGAATTGCAGCTGTGCAACTGTAAACATACACTAGTATCTTACAAATGGATGCACTACAAAACTATTCATTAACAACCATATTAAATAATAGAACAATTGCAATGCATGTGTGAATATTGAAACAAATGTGGTATTCCTCCTCCTCCAAATGTGCAAGTAATAATTCATAGTGTACTATATAAAAGTCTAATATATTTTTATTGTCTGCTGCAGTGAAATCAACCACATGAAACACAATATTTTCTGTTTGAAAAGTAAGATGTGCTAGAGTTTCTGATGTGGCTACAGAACAGATTGTTATTTGAGTTCGACAACAGTCACACGTCATCACAAAAAAACTTATGTGATGTTTGTACAATAGAACAACACCATTTACTCTTCCTTGGAGCATCATGGGTACAACAATGCTGAAATTAAGCAGACGTTGAAGGATAGAATAATACGACCTTCAGAGAGTGCACGGTTGTCTCTAGTAATAACTGTAAAAAGAGGAAAGGCGTAATTCAGACAGATTAACATGGTAATATACATTTATAACTTTTTCCGCACCAAACACAGATTAGGGTATGTATCCATTGGAAGGTGTCTATTGGCTCAGTACATTATATCTAGCCTCTGGCTATTACCAAGCTGAATTGTTTGTTTGTTTTTGAATTTCGCTCAAAGCTACTCGAGGGCTATCTGCGCTAGCCGTCTCTAATTTAGCAGTGTAAGACAAGACTGAAGGCAGCTAGTCATCACCACCCACCACCAACTCTTGGGCTACTCTTTTACCAACAAATAGTGGGATTGACCGTAAAATTATAACGCCCACACGGCTGAAAGGGCGAGCATGTTTGGTGCCACAGGGATTCGAACCCACGATTCTTGGATTATGAGTCGAACGCCTTAACACACTTGGCCATGCCGAGCCCCAAGCTGAATTAAATAATGTAAGTAAACCTATGACTGCTTTCAGCATTCATGAGGGACTGTACAAATTCATGTTTTGTTATTTGATCTGTGTAATCCACCCACCACTTTTGAAGCACTTAAAGGTTATACTTAAAGGACTGAATTGATATAACTGACTGAGTTAGTTAGATAATATATTTGTTTTTGAGCACACATTCAAAGCATCAGCTAAGAACCTAAGAATGGTATTCCAATACATCTAATATACAGGTAAAAAAAGTAATTGCTTTATACCAAGTTCTCAACGTCTTTGGATTCTTAGATGACTCTTCTTGCTTTTTGTCGAAATATATTTAACCGTTCAAAATAAAAATCCTTGTAGATAAACAAAATAAAAAAATTACCACTTGAATTAAAGTTCTTTATTCAAAAGCTACAGTTCCGTAAAGAACTTGTTTGGCGAAATTATCTTGTTAGTTATTACAGAATATTCAGGTTTCATTTGTGATTCATGTTTTTTTAGGTTCAAAACCTACAGTTCCGTAAAGAACTTGTTTGGCGAAATTATCTTGTTAGTTATTACAGAATATTCAGGTTTCATTTGTGATTCATGTTTTTTTAGGTTCAAAACCTACAGTTCCGTAAAGAACTTGTTTGGCGAAATTATCTTGTTAGTTATTACAGAATATTCAGGTTTCATTTGTGATTCATGTTTTTTAGGTTCAAAACCTACAGTTCCGTAAAGAACTTGTTTGGCGAAATTATCTTGTTAGTTATTACAGAATATTCAGGTTTCATTTGTGATTCATGTTTTTTTAGGTTCAAAACCTACAGTTCCGTAAAGAACTTGTTTGGCGAAATTATCTTGTTAGTTATTACAGAATATTCAGGTTTCATTTGTGATTCATGTTTTTTTAGCTGCATATGTGTGTTCACATTTAGTAACTTTGATATGAAGACAGGAAATTGTGCACACGTATGTACATACAGTCATGTGAAAAAGCTAGGACACCGTATGAAAGCCTGTGTATTTTTGTAACATTTTTGGATATATAGATATTTAATCTCAATTTTAACAATACTGAGAGATTATAGGAATATAACTAAACAGTTAAAACTGAACAAAAAACTCTTCAAGATCTTCTGTAAATGTAATTTTACAAAAATGCGTATTCTAACTGAGGAAAAAGTTAGGACACCCCCACTATCGTAACTCAGCATTGTGAATGAGGCTTGCCCTATTTAAACCTCAGACATTTAGTTGGTGTGCTCCTGACTGTTAAAGTGAGAGTGGACACCATAGTGAGGGCAAAAGAGCTGTCTGAGGCCTTCAGGAAGAAAATTGTAGCAGCTTATGAGTCTGGTAAGGGATTTAAAAAGATCCCAAAAGATTTTGAAATTAGCCATTCCACTCTCCGGAAAATAGTCAACAAATGGAAGGCTTTCAAAACAACTGCCAACATGCCCAGGTCTGGTCGTCCAAGTAAGTTCACCACGAGAGCAGACCGCAAGATGCTAAAAGATGTCTCCAAACGCCCTAATAAGTCATCACGGGACCTACAGCAGGCTCTGGCTACAGTTGCTGTGAAAATGCATGCCTCTACAATCAGAAAGATACTGCACAAGTTTAACCTGTATGGGAGGTGTGAAAGGAGGAATCCTTTGCTCTCTAAGAGAAACATCAAGGCCAGACTGAAGTTTGTCAGAAAGAATGTAGACAAAGACTAGGACTTCTGGAATAATGTTCTTTGGATAAAATTATGAGTCCAAAATTCAATTATTTGGACACCATAACAGAAAACATGTTTGGCGTAAACCAAATATAGCATTCCAGAAAAAGAACCTCATACCAACTGTGAAGCATGTAGGTGTAAGTGTCATGTGTTGGGGCTGTTTTGCTGCAGCAGGACCTGGACAGCTCACAATCATAGAATTCACCATGAATTCTACTGTGTATCAGAGGGTGCTTGAGGATCATGTGAGACCATCTGTAAGAAAATTAAAGCTGAAGCGGAACTGGACCCTGCAACACGACAATGACCCAAAACATACCAGTAAATCCACCAAGGACTGGCTGAAACCTAAGAAATGGAGAGTCCTGGAATGGCCGAGTCAAAGCCCAGATCTTAATCCCATTGAGATGCTATGGCGTGAGTTGAAACGGGCTGTACATGCAAGAAACCCCTCAAACATCTCACAGCTGACAGAATTCTGCATTGAGGAGTGGGACACACTTTCTTTAGACCGATGTCAGAAACTGGTAGATGGCTACAAGAAGCGTCTCACTGTAGTTAATTCAGCCAAAGAAGGTAACACTAGCTATTACTAGCTATATTCAGTTAGAATATGCATTTTTGTAGAGTTACATTTACAGAAAATCTTGAAAGGTGTTTTCTTCAGTTTTAATTGTTTATTTATATCCCTATAATCTCTCAGTATTGTTGAAATTGAGATTGAGTATCTACATATCCAAAAATGTTACACAAATACACAGGCTTTCATAGGATGTTTAACTTTTTCACATGACTGTAAATCTGCCTTTTCTTGATCACGTAGTTAACAGAGATGAAGAATCTTTTAAACTACAAATATTGCAGCAGTTAAGGACTTGTTCCTACCTTGTAACAAATGATAAGTTTGCAGCTTTCTATGTTTCACATTGTATTATCGATGATTTACAGCCAATGTCTGTGCTGACTAAAGTTTGATACATAATTTGTATGGACATGGAACTGCGAAGGTGCATTCCAGTCCTTAAAGTTCACATTTATAGAAGTAATTGGTGATGAAGAGAAACCCACTTGAAGTAAAAATGTATCTCAATTCGGGTGGTATGGTTATTAAAACTTTTATCAAAATAAAGTAGAGAACAACGTCTCGACCTTCTTAGATCATCCTCAAGTTAACAAAGAGAGTTTGCAATTGGCCTTTGCCAGGCACACGTCTTAGGGACGAGAGCGTAAATGGGTACGAGATTGCAGGGGGTGTTGTAGTAAATATTAGGTTATTAATTAATATAGGTATAAAGTTGTTCCTTGGTTTAATTTTAGTTTGAGTTGTTGTATAAGTAGAGTTTCTTTGATTTTGCGGATATTTATTTTTATTTCTCTTGTTAATAACTATGGTTGTGTTGTGTTTATTTGATTTGCAGTGTTCAAAAATTTGTGAAGGTGTATTTTTTGTTTTCTTTGAATCTGGTTTCCACTTTTTCTGCTTATTTTTCCAATATAAAAGTCGTGGCGGTTGTTGCATTGTATTTTATAAATAATGCTGGCGTGGTGTTTGTCAGTGTAGTTTTTACATAGTTTGAACTTCCTGCTTTTTAAAATAAATTTGGTGTTTACTGGAATGTCGTGTTTTTTTTATAAGTTTTTTTTCAAATGTTGTTTATTTTTTGCTGATATTGGGAATATACAGTATACAGCAGTGTAAAGTTTTGAACATTGAAGTTTCTTGGAATTATTATTGTTTGTTTGCTGTTGACCGAATTGTTGATCTAGGTGTGTCTGTATAATTTTTTACACGGTTTTTGGAGGGAATTTGTTGATGTTAATGAAGTGTTATTTTATTTTGTTGATTTCATCGTTAATTTTATCAGGTGAACATAGTTTTGAAGCTGTGTTTATTTGGTTTCTGTTTTTGTTTTGTTTCATGTGCTGAGTTCCAGGGAATGTATAGTCCAGTATGGATTATTTTTTTCTGTAGATTTCTGTTTAGAATTGTGTATCGATTCTTGTGATCTTGAGGTTGATAGATGCTCTTTCATTAGGTTTTTGTGTTCACGGGTGAACTTAATGTTGGAATATATGGAATTAACATGATTGAAAAAACTAAGTGTATGTTCTGTAAATGTGAATCCAGCAATTGTATCGTCAACATACCTGTATCAGTATAGTAGTGAGTGTAAGGCTGAACTGATCACTTAAGATTCAATCTTTGTCATAAAAATGTTGGCAAGAACTGATGACACAGGATTGTCCATACTTGAGCTATTATTTGCAGGTAGTTTTAATCACTGAATAGTTTTGGTGGCAGTGAATTTTATACGAATTGCTAATTGGTTGTTGAGAATGTGTATCAATGAGTTGGCATTCTGGATATAACATTTTAAAGTTAACTTGCAGGCTTCAGTTGTTGGGACTTCTATGAATAGGGAGATTACACCAAAACTGGCCATTAAGGTTTTATGGTTTAGTTGGTCTAGTTACTCTTTGTTAGCCTGAAGATGACCTAAGAAGGTCGAACTGCTGTTCACTACTTTATTTTAATAAAAGTTTTAATACCCAGACCAGCCTTCTTGACATGCATTGGTAGAAGCACCAATATTAATGTATTCTCGTCAAAACCATCCAGTGATCCTGGAGAAGATGCCAGTGATGATGGACGTTTTACAGGTTTTTCATGCATAAAGGCTCATATGGAACACATTATGACATTTTCAAGTCATAAATGAAATTCCTGATCACTGAAACTGTATTCCAAAAAAGAATTGCTTGCAGTTGTAATATTAGTTAAAGGTTATCTCTACTTCTTGAATAGTAGGAAATTCACAGTTTCAGTATTTTACAAAACACTAAAGTGACTAATGAGTTTTAGAAACCCAGGTATTTTTATTACATATTGGATAACAATGTTGCAAGAGTGCAGTTACCAAGTGGATTAGCAGCTTTAAATGTCTCACGGATTATCTCGTTATTCCATGAAAACGTATAATTTCATTAAATGGCCAGACTCTGAACATCATGCAGCAATTAACAACATTACAGCAGTAATGACAAAATATATATAGAAGCTATGTCAGTTCAGTACCTTAAGAGACACATTGAATAACTAGTTATGAACTTTAAGAAGAGTGATTGACGGACCCAAATATAATCTGAAATCTATTCTTAGTGATCCTTAAAGTTATAAAATATAAAATGCTTCAGGCTTAACATAACGCAAGAAGTAGAGAGAATTAACCAGGAAATATCAAACACTATTAAAAACATGTAAAAGCTGTTCTGTTGGTGACATTCATGACGGGACATTGAGCGATAAGAAGACATTATTCCAAGTGAATTATCCAAACGAAGAAATTTATCAAATCAGGAGAAACTCTGTCAATGAGTTGTAGGTTTTTGTCTGAAGTAATTCATGTATACAGCTGATCTACTGCTAGAAATAAAAAGAGGAAATCGATGTGTTGTGGTTTTTATTGATTACTTTATCGTGTTTTATAAAACTAATTCATTATCTAACATATTAACACAGTCTATTGTAAATGCATTGGCTTAATAAGAAATCTAATGCTTTGGTGACCTGGAAATCTCCACTCATATCAAGGAGTTAACTTCGACAACCAGTTGTTTACATAACTGCACTGAATATTCAGAGTGGAGAAGATGTGTCTGGTGATTTGGCTAAATGCGTCATGCAACTGTCTAGCATATGCCTGCTTTTTCTAAATCCTGACTAGACTGATTAGATGACCAAGAGCAATATGCCCTGACATCACACCATGAATTTGAGAAAGAGCTGACTAACATTTCTTGAATTTTTTTCCATTTTTGAACGAAAATTACAGCTCTCAGTGGGATCCTATATTGATCTTCGATCCAGTAAAGATATATCACTGATTCCATAGACGTATGTGGAATGATTGTGTTCCGCAACAGTTAGTATACATTAATTTACATAATAGTAAATGTGCAAGAGAGTAATGTGCTAAAACAAGAAATGTTATTACAAAGTAATATCAGAACAAATGTCCAAGTCTGATGTTTGGGTATTTTTGTGCTATGTGTCTGTAACAAGGAAACAGCTAAATTCTGTCTAGACTATTTCTGTATCTCTTCTGTTGTCAGTTTAGTAAAATGAATTATAAATTACAGCTATTATTCTGCTCAAGTTCGTGTGTTGAACACGTCAACTGGCTCAAATCTTAGGTTATTGGCAAGCCTTTGGAGAACTGGTTACTTCAGTATTCAGATTTGAATCAGGAAATTGACTCGGATTATTTGAGATGAGATCATATGACATCTACTTCCTTTCACTCATTGATTTTTTAATCAACTTATCATTCTAGCAGCTGATTGTGTGTTTCATGCTAGCCATAAAGATTAGGAGATTGTCTTGGACAATTAACAGAGACATATTCACGTAATATTTCTAAATTTCTATGCAACTTCTGCTAAACTATTGTCAAAAGGTTGTTTTATTCAAGCAAAGTTACTTGTGTCAAAGGCATAAAATTTCTACACTTTCGACATGTGTCCAGCTCAGGGGGTGTTTTATATACTTTTACAAAGTGCTATATATTAGGGAGTTTCATCTTTAAGAACGCTGATTGGTATAGTTGGTAACATATGCAGCGATGAATTCTGGTATATCACACATTTTGTTGGAATTTCGGTGATTAGTTAGAATCTGCTTTGTCTCCTTCTCAAACCCAGAATCAAGTTTATATGGCAGCGGAACTAGAAGCTAGGCAGAAGTTCAAGGCATCTCGACAAGATTCAAAACATGCATCAACCAATAACATCAGTCTTGTAGCCGAATTTGTTTTATTTCTCACAAACGTTCTTATCCATTTGTCGTGAAGTGGAGTGAAAAAAAATATTATTTTATCCCCCATTGATTAAGTTTCAGACCCTTCGAGACCTGGAAAACACTAAACTAAAACAGTTACCAAGAATCGGTCTGTCATCTGGCCGGTACGTAAGTGAAATGAACTAACCCCACATTATTCACTCTGAATAAAGATTTGATTTTTACTTCTTCACTTTCGTATCTTTTTTTTCCTGTCCAGTTTTGATTTATTAACTGTCTAGAATCTGAGTTTCGTGAATACTTTAAAATTTTTCTACTGGTCATTAGTGAACATGAATACCATAATGCCTATAATAATTTCATCTTAAATAAATCAAATAAAATTTCAGAAAAACGTTATATTTCATCTCAAAACTGACTGTCAAAAGTGTTTAATTATCACTTGTTCAACTATGCAAGTAAAAAAAAAATAGTTGCTTTGAAATGCATTGAATAAAAAAAACTGTATTAAAAGAGATTTGCCATTTAAAACCATAGAAAATTAGCATAGTTCTATTACACACATTTCATAAAGAATTCAAACATGAATAAATAGACAAAACTGGCATGATACACACATTTTGGGCAGTTATCTTGGAATAAGGTTAATGTTTCTGAAGAAAAATTAACCCCTAGGGTGTTTGAAGACTGAACAGTCCTCCTTCAACCCGCTTGTGGTAAAAAGTTTTGAATTTTAGCTAAGGCGCTATCGTTTGTTTGGGCCAAATGGACTGATATATTTTAGAAAAACTTGATGGGCGCGAGGTCGGTCGACTTAGCAGCTGGCAAAGTGAAGAAGAAGAAAGTCGGAATTAGAAGTGAGTTGTCGGCAGACGAGACAAACCATTCAACCAAACGGATCGATTCAGGGCCGGGCAAGGATCGATGGATTAAGTTGTCCTGGCATGACTAAGCTGTTCAACTCCATCTATTTTAAGGCAAAGTTTTAAAACCTCCTTCAAAGACCCGTATAAAATTTAGCATTTTTATTTTGCAATTTCATTTAAACCTAAAGTTACAAAATTAGTCCTTAAACATTTTTAACACATAAAGAAGGTACAAAAAATGATATTAAAATTCATTTGCTACGAATGTTTATAAAGAATTAGCTAAGTTTTCATTCCTAGAATCAAGCTCAAAACAAAAATTGTTAAAATATAAATAATACAACTTGATGTGTTAAAAATAAACAAAATTTGGGCATTAACTTGTGTTACTTCGAATGTTTTATAAAACCTCAATATCTATAAAGTGCACAAAAGAAGTTAGGTTTCATTTATAACGTCTCGAATAACTTCACATATGTCCTTTATCTCAGTTCTTTCTTTTGATAAACATATAAAATGGCTCGTAAAGTTTTATGAGTATTACCTTCTACCTTTAAAACTTGCTGTCTAAACACGTATAAAGTTGGTTAACTTCCTAAACCAGCACCCAAGAGCAACTAATGAGCAACGTTGTTGTACTTAAATTTTAATTATCCTTTTGATAGAGACCTGTGTCAGAACAAAAAGACATGGAGGCCAAATGGACAGAGCTTGGAAGCGAGGAAATGGGTAAGATTTATTTTCTTCTGATGTATAAAAGTCCCTGGAATAGCAGTTTCATACATTCGATAGTTTTTACAAACAATAATGCACATTAAATAATGTCTCAAGCAAATGCCATATTCAGTTGAAAGTAAACCACACAATCCATATGAGGGTATAGGATGACATATATTTTTTGTAAAGATTAATAAATACGTTTCCAAAACACATTGCTTTTTACGTTACATACCACTCTTTCTAAATTTTTCTTTAAAAATGTCATTACCTGACCAGCCATTTTTATTTATATATCTGTTAATCGAGATGCCAGCTTATTTTCTAAAGTAAATATACTTTTCAAGAAAAGGGAGGTGAATGTAGGGATGGTTAATATCAATCTTTCAGAAACAATCCAAACAAGATCGTAGGGATGGCTGATATCAAACTTTCAGAAACAATCCAAACAAGATCGTAGGGATGGCTGATATCAATCTTTCAGAAACAATCCAAACAAGATCGTAGGGATGGCTAATATCAAACTTTCAGAAACAATCCAAACAAGATTGTAGGAATGGCTAATATCAAACTTTCAGAAACAATCCAAACAGGATCGTAGGGATGGCTAATATCAATCTTTCAGAAACAATCCAAACAAGATCGTAGGGATGGCTAATATCAAACTTTCAGAAACAATCCAAACAAGATAGTAGGGATGGCACACAGTGTATTAAAATGGTAGCAAATAAAAATAGGTGCGTACATGTGTGTATGTTTCTTATAACGAAGATACATTGGGCTATCTGCTGTGTTCACCGAGAGGTCTCAAATCCCTGATTTTAGCGTTCTAAATTCGTAGACTTACCACCGTCCCAGCGGGGGACGATGAAAATATGATAAATTAAAACTGATTGTGATTGAATAGTTAAATATATATATTGATATATGTTAAATCTTGGTTGTGCCATGATGTAGGAATAATATAAATGCCATCCCTACTATCTTGTTTGCGCCATGATGTAGGAATAATGTAAATGCCATCCCTACTATCTTGTTTGCATTGTTTTTAAAAGACTGATATTAGTCATCCTTATATTTACTCCACTTTTTAATTTTTCTTCTTTGTTTGCTTGTTTTTAAAGCATTGTTTCAATAGGCATAAAAGGATTATATTTATAACAAAGTTTTAAATACAATGAGATTACAAATGTAATATTTTATTGTTTAGCTATTATTGGCTGGTAATTTCTATTTCACCCTATGCTTAAGCCAATTAAAAAAAACATCAACTATCTGTAAGAAAGCTATTTTCAAGGTGTAATAATAACATCGTTTATTGAGAATTATTATTTTTAATTATCATTAATTATTAATAACATTTATATAAGAAGATTCTTTTTTTCTACATCTATGTCATCTTACTAAAATTGGTTGACACCATTGTTTAGGGGTTACAAAACAACAGAAAGAAGAACAACAAATTCCACTTTTTTATTATAATATTTACAAACATTCCTAGAACTTGTGACGCGGTCATTAAATAGATATTATTATAAAATGAAACACAGTACAGTATTGTACGGTTCTAATGACCTATTGAGGAGATATTTAAAATACCATTTCAGTAAACAATCCGAGCCATCCTATCAATAATAATTGTAGTGCCTGCTGATTAAATATGAAACTACATTTCAGAAAAATAAAATTTGTTGAACCGTATTATTTTCAAAGTATGCTCTAGGTAACCAAACCCCTTGTTTTCCACTGGTATAATGGTAAGTCTATGAATTTACAAAGCTAAAATCAGGGGTTTTATTTCCCTCGGTAGACTCAACTATAAGATAAACGTACATACGTACTAAACCTCTTATCCAACGTTATTTAAAAGTGTTTTCAAGAGAAGCCAAGCCTGCCATATCCTGCTGTATTAAAGCAGCGTTTCATGGGACACCAAGTTACTATGTGTTTTATTTTACAAAAACGTCATAATAAAATCCAAAATTAACCAGAAATCATTTTCTTTTCAAACCTCATTTTATAATAAAAACAACACTTGTTATATCTTGCTATTCATAAATGTCAATGAAGACAAATTAACCAGGTTATTTCTTTTATCATATGATCCCCTGCTTTGCAATTTGTATTTGTAATATTTTTAATGCAAATCACAAGCGAAAGAAACCTCTCTTGACATATGTCCAAGTATCAAACGAAAAATGAGTTAGTTTAGAATAACTTCTTTTTAAACATTATCAGTCAAACATAGCAGAATAGTTTATCGTTTAAATCGATTTAAAAATAGATTTCTCCATCTAACCTGAGCTACGTACTTCAAACTATTTCGTTTTATATTATCAACTACAAATTTAGTGTAAGTAACTTACCATTTAAGAAACACCTGCAAAATAAATTTATCATAAAATTATAATTCTTTCTTCATCTAAATTCTGAGCGATTTATTTATCTCATAAAACGTCGATTTATTATCTTAATATATATTTTGTAATAATATAACATACTCATGTTCAGTCTAATTACTCTAAGTAAGTTGGTATATTTCGATTACTTTTCTAATATGAAATATTAACAAGACCTTAACTTTTCTTACATTAGATCTCAGTCGATTTCGTCCTGTTTATTCACCAAAGGATTTTTTGGACGTTTTAGTTAGCCTAAGAAACCCCAATCTCTCCAACAGTGAACAGGGGTAAGTTAAAGTCGTGATTACAGACCAATCTGGTTCTATTTGATATTAAATAGGAACACTAATTGCAGACATTGAACTCGGTAAGCTATGTTTACAGTAGTTTTTCTTTTAGTTACACTAGTAGCGAATAAAGCTAAGTTTGACTAGCGGTTTTTAAACAACATATCTATATTTAGCCAGCAAATCACAGGAACAGCATCTCTCGAGCAGTGAACGAAATATACTTAGTCTTAAAGATACAGAACATTCCGTGTTTTTGTTATTTCTTACAGGAACATTCACTCCACAAGCATCTAATTTAGATAAATTAATAATTTTGTTATCCAACAATAAACAAATAATATTAATTCAGTTAGTATTTTTTACACGAACAATTAATTTATAAAATATCACAAAAAGCCACTTTCAAGAATATTGAAGTGATTATAAGGAAATACACACGAATATTATTATCTAACTACGAATCGTTAACGTATTGATATAATTTATTTTTCTTTTACAAATATACGACAACGTTTCTTTTTTGCTGTCGACCTAATTATAATAATAAGTGGATAGGTAAAGCTCCACATTTTAACTCATCAACTATATTAACGGTATTACACAGTGTTAGCTGTTGCACAAAGAAAAACAGGAGTTAAATATAGTTTTTTTTCCGTAATTAAAAGTAACTTGTCGACTTTGAATCTTCCGTTTCGAATGTGTGACATTAAGATATAAAATTCCTCCAAGTAAGTTATCTTAACTATTACGTAAAATTCATGAGGGTTTCATTGTCAAGTGCAGCACTGCTGTAAAACACATGGAAAAGGACTCAGCAGACAGTTTTGTACACTCACACTCTTTGTTTGCTGAGACTTACTGGTAAGTCTTAGTCGCTCTCTGACACTATACTACATTAAATATGTACAAAACACAAAACGAATACATTTTTTAAAAGAGAAACATAAACATAACTTGTATATTTTCTTTACAAAACAGAATACTGTCACACTTACACTTCAAACTACCAACGAAATATCTTTATTCACATCCAAACGTCGAGCAAACTTTTTTGGTAACTAAGTCCCAACAGATGAATGTAAATATAGAAACAGTTTATAACTGGCAAAACCCTAAATGTATGACATTTTTGAAATACTTGTTAAACTTGTTTAATGATAGACTTCAACAGACAACTAGTATTTAGGAATATGAGTGAATATTGTTTATAAGTGTCATGGCCAGGTGGATAAGGCATTCGACTCATAATCTGAGCGTCGCAGGTTCGAATCCTCGTCACACCAAACACGCTTGCCCTTTCAGCCGTGGGAGCATTATAATATGACAGTTAACCACACTATTCGTTGGTAAAAGAGTAGCCCAAGAGTTTGTGGTGGGTGGTGATGACTAGCTGCCTTCCCTCTAGTCTCACACTGCTAAATTTGGGACGGTTAGGGCAGATAGCCTTCATGTAGCTTTGCGCGAAGTTCAAAACAAACCAAACCGATAATTACGTGTAGATATTACTGAGAGAATATTACTAAAGCAAGGGGACACTGGTTGGTCCTGTAGTAAGGTTCTAAATGTCGGAACTGCTCACTATGAGATCAATCCTCAGTCGGGTTCTACTAACTGGCTGCCTCCCCTCCTATCAGTTGTTCAAAATTAGGGACAGCGGCAGGTAATATTAGTATCTTTGCCATAAATAAAAAAGTTCATACACTAAAGCAATTATAAACTATAAGCGTGAAGAGTGTAAGACTTCTCTAACGATGTAATAAACGTCACTTATAAATGGAATAAACGACATTAAAAAGGTATCAAGTTTGGAAAGTCATTCTTTGTATTCAAGTATGTTTCATGTGACTATTTATAAAATCTGTAGTATAAAGAACTATCGTTTTAGATACATTGTTATAAATGCCTTTATTATATTCAATATTCACTTATTAAATTCTATTATTTCACCACTCTCAAACTGTTCTATTTTAATCCACATGCAAAATATGTTTTTAATAAACATGTACTCATGTTCTGTTATTTAAAAAACACTTTAAAAAGTAATTTCTAGTTGTTTTTTTCTACTTTATCAGGGCTGCTACTCTGTGGGGAGACATTAAAATACCTCTCAAGGTGAATAATCTACAAAATTTAGTAAGTACCTTAATAATTTGACAAAAAGCGTTTGTCCAGAATGTGATAAGTAAACAAATATTAGTATGATTTAATTTTATCACACTTAATTTATCCCGATATTTATATACCTTAAAATTTCTACAAAAAATATTGTTGATTAGCATTATTCCACATCTGTACCATTAAGCTTTTTATTTCACTCACACTTCGTGTGGTTCTCTTTTCAAACAGTGACAAATTGGGCCACCGAGAAATGACCACCGGTTCGCTTATCACATTACAAAGACAAAGAAAGTATAAAGACATCAAAAGTTCAAAGTAACTATTTATTTATTCAGTTTATCATGTAGACTCCAGTGAACGTGATAAGTAATATTAATATCTAAGACTACTGTAAACTTAGTAAGAGCAGTCATAGCTTCTTTAACTTAAAAAATCCATTTCTGATAAACTAAGAGAAGCAGTGCAACTCGTCTTTGCGAGTTATTTCTATGAAACACTAGTGTTCTTCGACATTAAAATATATAAACAATGAAATTTAAAAATACAGCTAATTACGTGATATATGATAGTGAGTCAAAGGAGATATAGTATTTGAGTTTTTGCAGAATGTTTTACTAATAACTTATATGTGAGACATTGTGTTGCCAATTCCACAGATATTATATCTGACATACAAGGTCAATTTTATACCTTTTCTGGATGATTTAACAAATCTTCCACTTGCCATATTCGTGTCCACCATTATACAAGTATGTCATGTGACGTGACAAAGCTCTGAGAATACTTACAACGTCAAATAGCATGGTACCAGAAAACAAATTTGTTATTTAACACTTTTATTGATATGTGTTAATATCCATACCAGCCATTTTGAGATACATTTTTATTTCAAGCGGGTTTCTCGTCATCAAGACATTAGCCATTTTCACCTAAGAAAAATATAGATACTTGATAATCATGTAGTGGAGTAACGAGATAGTAATTTATTGTTCGATAAAAAGAAGAACAATATAGCTTATTTGTTTCATTATTTTGAACAAAATTACATAAAGGGCTATCTATGCTCTACCCACCTCGGATATCGAAACCTGATTTCTAGAGGAATAAGTCTGCAGACATACCACTGTGCTATTGGGAGGCAAAGTAATGGTTAAGGGAGGATATATACTTGTTGCATCAATCACTGTTAAACTTAGTGTTCTCTTGAGGATTTCTCTTGACAGTAATTTAATAGGTTTGGTTTGTTTTGAATTTCGCGCAAGGCTACACGAGGGCTATCTGCGCTACCCGTCCCAAATTTAGCAGTGTAAGACTAGAGGAAAGGCAGGTAGTCATCACCACCCATCGCCAACTCTTAGGTTACTCTTTTACCAACGAATAGTGGGATTGACCGTCACATTAAAACGCCTCCACGGCTGAAAGGGCGAGCATATTTGGTGCGACGGGGATTAGAACCTACGATCCTCGAATTACAAGTCGAGTGCCTTAACCAACTGATCTTGCCTGGCCTCTCTTGAGGGTACCTTACTGAACAATTCTTTGATAATATATTAAAAAGTATAAAGTCAGGGAAAAGTTATTACTTACAGCTTTTGGTCATTGCTGATAATGTCATTTTTCTGTGACGCCTTTTTGTAGAAAAAAAACGAACAAAGGTCAATGTCAAGTGCAAAACAGTCCTCGTTTATGAGGTCCGTGAAAGTAACACTCAATTTACATCACTTTTTATTTGTAATAACAAATGTGACAGGCCAAAAACGAAGTGTATATTTTACATCTTATATTGATTAAATCTTCTAACGGCCCTGCATGGCCAGATGGGTTTAGGCGTGCCACTCGTAATCTGAGGGTCGCGTATTTGTATCCCCGTCGCACCAAACATGCTTGCCTTTTCAGCCGTGGGAGCGTTATAATATGACGATCAATCCAACTATTCGTTGGTAAAAGAGTAGCCCAAGAGTTGGCGGTGGGCGGTGATGACTAGCTGCCTTCCATCTAGTCTTACACTGCTAAATTAGGGACGGCTAGCACAGATAGCCCTCGAGCAGCTTTGCGCGAAATTCGAAAAAAAAACAAACAATTAACAATTTTCTAACTGTGATTTGTAAACTTTATTGATAGAACTGGCAGCAGAAGCAGCCCTAAAAGTATTTAAAAACTATCTCCAGAAATATTCCAAGTCTACATTTGTCAGATGACCATAAATTGGCCAAATGAATTAAGAAACTGCTGTTTGAATAATTACGTCGCAGCGAATTTAGAATATAAGAGAAGTTCAAGTGCGGATCAAAATTAAAAGACTTATTAAAACTCTTATAAAGTTAAAAAATGTCTTTTAGTCGTTAGTGTAAAATTATTATAGCCTAGTTTGAAGTTAATACTCTCTGATGCAAAAAAGCACCAATTTTTCGAGCTTTCCTTATGAGTTTCATGAATTCGATTACTGTGTTTTTTAAAGTCCATACATCAGGACAGATGTCTGAAGTGAAGCCAATAAAGATGTTAAGTGTAGGAAAAGTTCAACCCATTGACTAACGGAAATGGTGGGTTAAAGAACTAACACTGATTACGATATGTGTCTCGTTTGGAGTACCAAGAAGTTGTTTGTACGTAGACATGATTCGGACACTTCATAAGATGTTAAATTTCAGAGCAAATTGAAGCTTGTGTTCGAGTAAACGCGTTAACTTACAAAGATACACATGGACACTTCGATACAGTTTTATTGTTCATATCCTCAAACTTTTATGCCATTTGTTTGAGTATCTGCAAGTCAGTAGAAGAGATCTCTTAAGGTGTCATGAGATGGCTCTACAACACTTGACAAGAAAGAAGGAATACAACAAAATTTTGATGGAGTGAAAAAAACAGTGGTAAAATATATTGACTTCACAGTAATAGAACTTGACCAGGAGTGACAAAACCGAAATACAAGACTATTTTCCACGAGAATAACTTAAATAATATTGGAAACTTAGCTCATGATGATCCTATAATGGAAAATTGACATAAACCTACCTTTGGTGTTCACAGTCGTTCATTTCAAAAGTCGTCGTTTCTCCAGGTCATCAGGTATGAAAAGCTACTAGTCTTAGTCGCACTATAACCGATATATATATGTCAGCTATCCCAAATTCAAAAACCGACTTGCAGCCAAAGCCAAGATTTTCTACTTTTGTTCATCATCTTTCTTCAACAGGTCTAGCGCCTACCTAATTCTAGCAAAAACTGAAATTTAATTATCATTTGGTAGAGCAAAACAATCTTCAGGACTTTTGAATAGCTAGTTTATTATTATTATATGCAAAATTTATGCAGTTTTAGAATACACTCTATAGCTTAGTAACCCATGTATGGCATCTTATTAAAAACAGGTAAAAAGAAGCAAGTATTAGAAAAAATTATCATTAAATAAAAAACTATATAGAGCTGGGTAATGAACTTGAAAAAAGGAACCAAAAGATGGTGATAGAAGTGGACACATTTCTTGATCAGCTAATGATTACATAGCAAACTAAACCTCCTGGACTTTAAACGTTACATGACAAATATAATTCCTACATTACTGGCTTCCTTACTGACAAAAGAAGTAGAACGAATCATAAAATGTTACTCTACTATATAAAGTAGTATTCTAGAGATAATTAAAGAAAATATTTAACGATGAAAGCTGAGATTCAATTCAAACAGCATTCTTTCGATAGACAAAATGGGAAAGCCAGTAATGTAAGAATTGTATTTTGCATCTAAATTTAAGATAGCTTAGCATGCTATATGATCATTAGCAACATCAAGTGATGTGTCTACTTTTATCCCTACAATCTTTGGTTCCTTTTTCCAGTTCAGTAACCAGCCCAAAATATGTTTTTTTATTCAACAGTTTTTTCCTAATACTTGTGTACTCTGCATTATAGTACAACTGATTCATGATAAGCTCAACTTTGTTTCACACATCGTTACACAAGAGAACTTCAGTCTTTAGTCTGAACAGCAGAAAATATAAACTCCATCCCAATCTTATCAAAACCATTAAACTCTCACCTGAATGCTGTAATTATAAGACAAGCGTAAACACATATTCTTATTATCAATGTAATAAATGCTACTAAATTCCTTGAAATTTTAAGCCTTGTTTCCCTTTCAACATAGATCAACTTATTCGTTCATTAAATTTAACTTTACTTCATAAAGATCCAATAATGCTGGTCTATAAAATCAACAATAATTGCAATGTTTAGTTCGAGTAAAATAATTTAATAACTTGATGATAAAAATAGACATAAGTATGAATAAGAGTTAGTTATTATACAAGTAAATTGATAATGTAAGAATATAGGTAATCAGAGAAGTCAAACTGTACTGTATTATAATGAACGAAACATGTGTTGTCTATCTTTATATATAGAATATGAAAGCTTTAATGTTTTATTTATTAAATGATACCAAAAAGTCTTTGAGAACTTATTAATAAACCAGTGTAATTCTTAGAAACGCTTTATGCAAATTAGATAAAATATTAATTGTAAGACTATGATTATTATTGAAAGAAAAACCATAAAGTCGGTAATTACAATATTGATATCTGCTAATTCATAACCCCATCTAGTGGTTCTCCCGCTAAACATATGCACACTTGATGATTTCACAGTCTTACACTTTGTCTTCTTCATTCCTGCTCCTTGTAACACTCGTTTCCTACTTACATAACTTGGAACTATGACGTCACTTCATGGCAGCCAGTCAAATCATGCGACTGAAATGCTGGGTTAACTACTAATATAGTCAACAAAACTAATGCTAGGTAAATATTCAAGAAAGTCGTTGATACATAATGATATTTTATCCACTTTATTTTATTCAAAAGCTTATCAAAAGCTATCTACAGCGAACCTACAGTATAGGAGTTGATGTGTGTGCTTGTGTTTTTGGAATTTCGCACAAAGCTCCACTTTAGCCGTCCCTAATTTAGTGTAAGACTCTAGTCATCACCCCCACCGCCAACTCTTGGGCTACTCTTTTACCAACGTAAAGTGGGATTGACCATTACATTACAACGCCCCCACGGCTGGAAGGGCAAGCATGTTTGGCGCGACACGGGCGCGAACCTGCGACCCTCAGATTACGAAGCGCACGCCTTAACGCGCTAGGCCATCCCAGGCCCGTAGGAGTTGATATTCACAAACATTGTGGTTTAAGAACTTTACTATAAACTTAACGCAATTTTAACAACAATTACTGTTTAATTAAAAATATTAAACCGTTGGTTTCAATATTTATTTCAGCACTTCTGCATTAATAAGGTAATAAATAAAATATGTACCACGAAAACCTTAACTACTTACAATAGTTCTATTTACAATACATTATATTTAACAGCTCATAATTACTTCTAATTACTTATAAGCTTAACTGCTGTTTTTTTTTAAGATTAGTGGTTACTAATTTTCAATTACTCTTTTAACGATTATCGTGTAAAAATTATAAATCAGTGTTTTTTTACTATTATTAGGTATTAATAAACGTTTACTGTTTTTTATGGTTATTAGGTATTAATTATAAATTATTAGGTACTTATTATCAGTTAATCTCCTACATTTTCGGCTACTTCTCACTTGTCACCTTTTAGGAAATCCTGAGAGTAAATGTGGTGATACGAATCCGAATTTGATTCAATGTATTCTATATGGAGAAGCAGGGTTTATTATCCACTCGTTCTGGCTCTTTCCTCATTGCTTTTTATCAGTTATCTTAGCAATATTCAGTAAAAACTGGAAAACCTTACTGAAACCATTCAGCTAGTTAGTTGAATTAAGAGTCGGTGCAGTGACATGTGACAAATGTTTTATCAGTAAGACGCTAGTACACTGTCTGGCAAAGAGTGCTAAGTAATCAAGGTTATATGTTTCCTTTATAACAGACTATTTTTGATATTATTCCGTGATAAGTCACGAAAGTTTGTATTTAAATGGGTATATGGACATTGTTAAAACTATTAAAATGTAAATCATAAAAAAAGATATCACGTTAGAATTATAATCGCTGTTAGCTTCTGATCAAAGCAATCTGCTTACATAGATCGCAAATAAAAATTAATCTATTAACGAACATAGTTAATGCATTATACAATTTTATTTGTAATAATTAGAATACCTTTATTCGTTTTACAACGTTAAAATCTGGAGCTCGATCCCCCAAAGTGGATAGTCTCGCTGATAGCGATATTTTTCCTACAATAGCCCAATACTACAGTGAAATGTCTGCGGACTCACACTGCTAGAAATCGGGTTTCGATACTCGGTGAGCAGAACACAGATAGCCCATTGTGTAGCTTTGTGGTTAACTATAGCCAAACAAACAATATTCCATTGCTGGCCATGTTAGAAGTTTGAGTTTAGTCCTAAATCCATATGCTAAACTAGCAATGTAAAATAGTCCTCATAATATATATATATAAAGAAGCATAATAACTAAAGAACTATGCATATTAAACATTTCAACCAATACTGTTAATAAAAGTAGCATTAAAGAAACGTAAAATAATATTTATTTTAAAACACAAAACCAGTTGTTTGCTTCATGCACTGTCATCAATTCGTTGTTGTTTGAAAAGCTTAATAATTCCTTTTTATTATTATTCTCATAAGTAGAAACATGTGTATCTGCGATAAATACATTTCACTTTAAGTTATCGACACCATTAATAATCCATGACGTAATTACCTTGAAATGTTTCCTATGTCAGCATTAGTTGTGTGTTTTTAAAAAATCACTAATACAACCTACAACATATACACTTCATTGTGAATATGAAATAATGTGTTCAATAGACGACCATTTCAAAGACTCTTCGACAAATGCAAAATGATGTCTTTTGTTGTGCATCAGTCCTTCTCTATCATGTTAAAGTGCTATCTCATAAAAAGACACAACTAACGATGAGAAAATATCTCGCAAACTAAATTTCAAGTTATGCTACACACTTTCAAATGACCTTAGAAAAGCTATGAAGAAAAAGATAATTTCTAACTGTTAACACTAAAGTTGAAACTTTCATCACATTAGGACGTAACACTTATTGCAATGTTTAGAGTAATCAAACAAAACTAATTATATTACATCCAATGAACTTTTGTTTCACAATAAATCGAATCAATGAGGCTTTGACTATTTTAACAAACCACGTGAGCCTCAAATGCTTGAAAACCATTTCATAGAATACTGTAAACAATTTTATTAAAATCAAAAGTCTTTTTGTGTAGTATTGAGAAAAAAGAACGCTTTTCCTAAAACTAAAGTCACTGTTCTTATCCAATCTGGGAAGGTTCCTAGACAAACATCAGAACTTCTCATACGAGATAGTTCAGGCGAAATAGATGTGCACTTACCCACACGAGGTCTGTTCAAAAAATACGCGGACTGACATCATAAAACAAAATGTACTTTATTTAGAAGTTACAGGTCTGGGACCCCTTCAAAGTACTCTCCTCCCCAACGCACACATGTATCCCAACGGTGTTTCCACTTGTTGAAACAGTCCTGGTACGCTTCTTTTGTAATGTCCTCCAGCTCCTTCGTCGCATTTGCCTTAATCTCGGGAATCGTCTCAAATCTTCTTCCTTTCAAGGGTCTTTTGAGTTTGGGGAACAAGAAAAAATCGCAAGGAGCAAGGTCAGGTGAGTAGGGGGTGGGGAAGAACAGTGATCGAGTGTTTGGCCAAAAACTCACGAGTTCTGAGGGCTGAATTTCGCAGCAACGCGGTGCATCTTCAATTTTTCGGTCAAAATCTTGTAACAAGATCCAACTGATATCCCACACTCTTCAGCAAGTTCCCTGACAGTCAGACGTCGATTTGCCCGCACCAGGGTGTTGATTTTGTCGACGTGTGGGTCGTCAGTTGACGTGGAAGGACGTCCAGGACGCCAATCATCTTCAACGGACTGTCGACCATCCTTAAAACGTTCATGCCACTTGAAACATGCCGTACGCTTCATAGCAACATCACCGTAAACCGTGTTAAGCATAGCAAAGGTCTCAGTCGCCGATTTTCCAAGTTTAACACAAAATTTCACAGCAAGTCGTTGCTCCTTCAGGTCATTCATTCTGAAATCCGCCAAACGAAAAAATCGCACTTCACTTAAAACCGCGTAGCTAATACACAAATGAAGATATCTGCAATCGGAAAATGGCGTCATAATCAGCTGATCTGTGCAAACCTAGCGACACCAAGCGGATTTTTCTGGAACCAACTGGAGCCGCGCAATTTAAACAGTCCGCGTATTTTCTGAACAGCCCTCGTATACTAACAGTTTTGTAAGCCCTGCTTGTACAATTAGGATCTAAAGAAATTAAATACATTTCATTCTGCTTAACTAAAACCTTACGTTACTGTGTTTCTCCGATAATAAGACCTACCCATAAAATAAGACCTAGTGTGATTTTTGGGGATAGTTTTAATATAAGCCCTACCCTTAAAATAAGCCCTAGTTAAGAGTGGCAGGAAGAGGAAAGAAATAAAAAAAATTAATTTATTAATTAGTTTAATAGTTAGTTAATTAGTTTAATAGTTAGTTAATTAGTTTGTTTAATATTAATCAGTTAGTTTAATAGTTTAATAATAGTTTATTTTAAATGGTTAGTTTAATAGTTTTACTTTGTAACTTCATTTTTTTAATATATCAAAATAAGACATCCCCCGAAAATAAGCCCTAGTGTCATATTTTGGAGTGAAAATTAATATAAGCCCTGTCTTATTTTCGGAGAAACACGGTAGTACTATTGTTGCAAAGTAGCTGTGGAAATTGTAAGGAAATTTCAACTGATTATTGTTATCTAACGAGACTAAAATTTTGAATGAATAGAATCAATAGAAACCAACTAAAAGGCTATCGTTTGCATGCATTTCCTTTATAAAACATGAGTTTTCAAAGTTAAGCCTCTAGGTAACGTAAAATTAGACATTTAAAACGTTCTATGAAAGTAGAAAAACTTACCTTGTTTTGGATTAAATATAAATGACAGTAATGCATAAGAATCGAAATATTTTGTGAGAACAAAATTAAAGATAGTTAGTCAGTTATATAATACTACCCGAAGCATACAAAATTATAATAAATGCAACCACTTGCTACAATTTTCTATAGACTTAAACTCTTTCTTTTCAAGAACTAATCGAACGAAACATGCTATAGTCTCAAACTTTACAGACACTAAAGCCTTCATAAAATGTCATTAATACAGAAATTGATCGGCAAAAAAATTAACAACCATTCAACAAGAAACCCCACGAACTCATGAGTCTTATTTTTAAGACAAAATGTATGGACTGATTAGTTTTTCAGAATATTACATTTATCAAATTCCTTTATACTGTCAATTAAATTACAGGCAATTCTCGAAAGTACGATTTATCATTTAGAATAGTTTACAGACATTGTGTAACTTTTTATATTATTGGGACATCTGCTAAATGATTAAATCTAAATAGTGAGATTTTTTATACCAAATTTATTTCCAAGTTTCTTGCTTAAAGAAAATAAGGCATTACACAATGAATATAGTTACAATAAGTGATTTTATTTTTAAAAATGTACTTCCTGAATGCTGTACTTATAACTTTAAACTCAGAGTTCCACTAATAAGCAACCTATTTAATCATCAGTGTCGATTTCTTTTAACGCTAATTTTTATAAATAATCACAAAACTAATTTTTCAAATAGTAAAGAAGTTCAGATGTTTTACAAACATATAGTGAAAAGTCTAAATTATTGGATAATAAGATGCGATTTTGCAGATTCTTTGGGTTTTCACATCGTTAATAATACTGTTTAATTAACAGCATAAGAATTATTAAGTTTATATTGTTTATACCGTCAGAAACAACATATGTTAACTGTGGTTGAAATAAGTTTTCTTTCAGGGTAAATTCTGCAGGAAGAAATAACTATGTTTCAAACAATATTTAATTGGATTTCTTTTTTCACAGCATTAGTCCCTAAGAGAGCATTATAGTGACCGACTATATTTGGTGATACTATTTTTCCACCAAAAATATGAAATATTAATATCAAAGTTTCTCTCCAATAAAAATTTATAACCAGCCAGTTCTAGGTCAGGTTTCTCTTCTATACTGCTTTATTACATCATGTATTCTAGCTTGGTTATTCGTTCTTAAATATAAAGCTATATAGCTGGCTAGCTGTGTAGTGCTCACTGCGTGTATTCAAACTCAATTTTTAGTGTCATAAGAATTTTAAGATTTTCCGAGTGTATCAGCACTACGTTTATGAACTTATAATACTAAAATCTGGGGTTCGATTCTCGAGATTGAAAAATTGCAAACACATTATCGTATAGCTTTGGACTAAAATGAAAATAACTCAAATCGGGCCCGGCATGGCCAAGCGTGTGACTCGTAATCTGAGGGTCGCGGGTTCGCATCCCCGTCGCGCCAAACATGCTCGCCCTTTCAGCCGTGGGGGCATTATAATGTGACGGTCAATTCCACTATTCGTTGGTAGAAGAGTATTCCAAGAGTTGGCGGTGGGTGGTGGTGACTAGCTGCCTTCCCTCTAGTCTTACACTGTTAAATTAGGGACGGCTAGCACAGATAACTCTTGAGTAGCTCTGTGCGAAATTCAAAACAAACAAACAAGCTCAAATTGTTGGAGGCTTGTATTCTTGCTAATTTATTTAGAATTAGTTTCATTTAGTTGTAAGTTAATTCTCTGTGCTGATATATATACTCTTCAAAAAAAGAAACGCAAAAGGCAAA
Source organism: Tachypleus tridentatus (assembly GCF_004210375.1). Lineage (NCBI taxonomy): Eukaryota > Metazoa > Arthropoda > Merostomata > Xiphosura > Limulidae > Tachypleus > Tachypleus tridentatus. The sequence goes on along the minus strand of NC_134837.1, from coordinate 158,234,852 downwards.
ATTTGAGACAAATTGTTAACAAGTTTATTCCGGGTAGTTCTGTATGACATGTGTGAAACTTTGTACATTTACTGCTGAACATCCAAAGTCTGCAAAGGCGAAGTTCACGCTTACTGGTTGAAGTTTAACGTCACTCAACGTCAATAACGAGTATGCCCCCCGTGAGCATCAATAACTGCTTGGCATCTCCTGCCCATGGAATCGATGAGATGACGAATCACATCCTGTGGAATGGCTGTCCACTCAGCCTGCAAAGCTGCTGCAAGCTGAGGTAGAGTCTGCAGTTGAGGTTGTCGCCGTCGCAGACGTCGGTCCAACTCGTCCCAAAGATGTTCGATGGGGTTTAAATCTGGTGTTCTGGAGGGCCAGGGAAGAACGTTGATGCTGTGGTGTCTCAACAAGACAGTGGTGAGTCGGGCTGTGTGAGGACGGGCGTTGTCATGTCGTTGACGTTCACCATGAAGGGTTGCACATGGGTCCTAAGAATCTCGTCGACGTATCGTGGAGCCGTAAGATTCCCTCGAATGTGCAAAAGGTCTGTTCTGGCACTGTAGGCGATGGCAGCCCACATCATGACGCTGCCACCACCAAATCTGTCAACTCCCTGCACACAGTTTGCTGCAAAACGTTCACCTCGGTGACGGTAAACATGGGTCCTTCCATCCTGCCTACGAAGCATAAAACGTGATTCATCGCTAAACCAAACATGCCTCCATCGTCGATGAGGCCATACCCGATGTGCCCGAGTCCACTGCAGCCGTGCTTGACGATGTTGCTGGGTGAGGATGACGCCTCTGACTGTACGTCGAGGTCGGATTCCTGCATCTCGTAGACGGTTGCGTACGGTCTGATCGGAAATCCTACGCAGCCCTGGTATGGTTGAGGCAGTAGACGTTGCAGTGGTGGTCCTATCCCGAAGGTGACGTAACCGGATGTAGCGATCTTGTGCGGGCGTGGTCACACGAGGTCTGCCAGATCGTGGACGGTCACGAGTTGATCCATGTTGTTGGTGACGATTCCATAGCCTTGTGATGGTGCTTGGGTGGACATTCACAGCTCTGGCAACATCTGATCGAGGTTCGCCTGCTTCCAAGCGACCAATGGCGTTGTTGCGTTGTGCTTCAGCGTAACTTCTTGGCATAACTGTATTGCGTGTCGGTGGCTTAACACTGAGCTATGGAAACCGAGAACCCGTAACTTTTATAGGGATTTTGCACATGTTGCACATGCAGAACATTCAGATCTCTCAAACAAATTTATTGGACACGAATGCGTTTTGGTGAAAAATCCGATGTTTTCCTCCGTTTTCAAAGTGCACAACTTTTATTGTCATTTTGGTCTGACAATCAGTGCCTTACACGTGAACATCACATACTCTGAGCTTGTAACGTTATTACATATATTTCTCTTTAAAATAACAAAAATATCCCTTTTGCGTTTCTTGTTTTGTAAGTATATAATTAACTTACTTTTAATTAAATGTTATCGATAATATCATTCAACACTTGTCTGATATACATTTTAAAATATTATGAGTACAAACTGTAATATCTGTATCTGTGAATATGGTGACTATGAAAAATGGTATAAGCTAAATTCCCAAGATAAATTCAGTTTCATTCTTTTATCAGATGTTGAATACACAAAACAAGGTTCAAAATGTGTGAAATATTCTATTGACTTTTAGTCAAGATTTAACATCAGTTTGATTAAAACCGTTGACTTCGGCGTCACGCTTCTGACTCGAAACGAATGAGCGAAGTTATGTGAAGGAATTGCATGAATTTATAAAGTAATTTCTTCGTTGACACAATTTTGAAATCTGTGGTTCTATGTCTTTCAATAAATGCAATTACACACTAGAATATTCATGAACACTTTTAGAAGACATATTATACAATTGGATGATAACTTTAATAAATGAACAAAACTCTTATACTTTCATTTCTTGGATATTTATAACCCCTCAAGAAATAGAGGGCTTTATAATACTTCTATTTCAGGTTAAATTTTGACAGAAAGGTTAACTTCCTTTAACGATAAAGAGTGAAAGAGAAACAAGCGTGAAGTATAGAAAAGAAGAATAAAGTGTTAAACATTTTTTTCTCAGAGGTCTGAATTTGAAGAACTGACCAGCAACATTAGTCAGGTTGAAGTGGACAATTATTCATCGTTTGATACAGAACATTGTGTTACTTTTCTACACGAAAGGTCCGTACTTGGAAAAAAAGGTAAATCACGATAAAATAATTATTTTTATATTTTAGTACAAAGCTACACAAGGTAGCTGTGCACCCACGTTTTAGCGTTATTATCATTGAACTGTGGGAGCTAAAATAATTTATTTTATGATTAAGATTTAGGTAAAAGAAATACAAATAGGCACTTATACAGTAATTTCGACGGATAAAAACTGCCTTCTTTTTGTATCATTTGATTTTCACAGCTACTCTAGCTGATGCTTCTTGTATTAATGATAAATAGATAAATTATCCATTGAATTGTGGCAGAAATGGTATTGGACGGGTGGTTAGGGCGCTCGACTTGCATCCTCATCCTTTCAACTGCACGGTGTTATAAAGTCACGATCAATCTCACTATTCGTACCCCAAGAAATGGAGGTGAGAGGTGATAACTCGGCTCTAGTATTTTATTGCTAAGTTAGAAACGTCTAGCACAAATAGCCCTCCTGTAGCTATGCGCGAAATTCATAACAAAACAAAGGATAATACAAATATTTTTTTGCTGACGAAGCATGTCAAGTTGAGTGATGAAAATAATTATGGTGTTACTTTATTTTTAATTTTTTGAATATTTTTTCTCGTAGTATTCCGAATAATTAAGTAAACGTATTATATTATGCTTGCTATTTAATTTCAAAAACTTAATAATATTTTCATCAATGGGCTCTGTTTTGACTTATAAGATTTAAGCGCCATCTGTTAGTACGAGAACGAAAATCACGCAATAATATTCTGGGAATACCTTTTACCATTTCACCTGAGCGAAGCGTACTGGTTATCATATCGAATTGATAATATGAAAATCCCAGGTTCGAAATGTGGTGCTACAAGCATATTTCGCACTTTAAGATTTTAGTGCTATATAAAGCTATATATATATAAACTATATATATAGTTTCTTTATAATTAACTATTTTAAGCTAGTGACAGTTATACCTGAGTAAAAAGAGAATTAAAACTTCGCGAATTAACTTCCTGTGTGTATAAGGTAACCAAAGTAATCATTTTTACATGTGATAAGTAGTGATGAAAGAAAGTAATAATTTCCTAGATTGTTTTGTTTGTTTTTTTAATTTCGCGCAAAGCTACACGAGGGCTATCTTTGATAGCCGTCCCTAATTTTGCAGTTTAAGACTAGAGGAAAGGCAGCTAGTCATCATCACCCTCCACCAACTCTTGGGTTACTCTTTTACCAACGAATAGTGTGATTGACCGTCACATTATAAGGCCCCCATGGCTGAAAGGGCCAGCATGTTTGGTGCGACGGGAATTCGAACCCACGATCCTCAGATTATGAGTCGAACGCCTTAATCCACCTGGCCATGCCGGACCATCTTTTTTTTTTCTAGATTTGAAAGTTAGTAAAACATGTATACTATTATCACAATTATTATTTCATGTATTCTGTGCAGAAAACCAATTACTTCAGGTCAAATACTTAAACATAATACAAATGTATAGGGTTATTTTAACGGAAACTTCCAACGATATTTTTATTACTCACTAATATTAATTTCCGATCAGTTGCGTACTTTAAGGAAACTAAAAATTGGCTTGGCAATCTTTATATCTTACGTTTCCTCTCATAAAAATTAAAATGCATTTTTCCTCAGCCGTGTACCCTTGATCCTAAGATCACTGCTGTTTTTCATTTACATTAATGATATAGATGAAGGAATGGTCTATAAATGACTTACATTGACTGATGACATCAAGGTCTTGGATGTTGCTAGCTGTGAAGAGAATGTTGCTGCTTTACAAAAAGATTTAGATCATTTAGTGAGTTTGGCATATAACTAGCAGATGGATTTTAATTATGATGAATGCAAGATATTGCATGCAGGTTATTATAATTTGAATTATAAGTATAATCTGGATCAGTATAACTTTAAAAACATCATAAAATGATATGATCTTAATGAAACGGTATCAGTCTGTTGAACCATCTAAACAGTGTTCTGTTGCTAGTGGTGTAGCAATTAGGATTTTATGTTATATCTATAGAAATGTTGAAAACAAATCTATATATAGGTCACTGGTTAGGGCACATTTGGAGAATTATGTTCCGTCTTGAACTCCTTAACTGTAAAGCGACATTAAATTACTGGAAAGGATTCAGATGAGGATTCTAAAAATGGCACCTTCGCGAGAGGGATTGTTATATGAGTGGGTCTGACTGAAGTGTTTAAGAATGTAAAATGAACTGAAAATGTTGATGTATCAATATTTTGCATACTTAACAGCGAGAATTATAGAATTAGGGGTAAAAATATAGATTTAGGCAAGATAGAAAGCGTCTTCAGCTAAGATAATTTTATTTTTAAAATTTTAAATAGGGTTTGCCTTCAGATGTTGCGGAAACTTGAGTGAGTCTAAAGGAAAAATAGATAGATATACGTATGAATGATAAGAGCAGACTTTAATATTTATTTATTTATTTAATATTAATTTTGGCTTAGAAGATAGAACATGCCGAGATGGACCAACAGGGCCTTTTTCTCCCTAAACATTATGTTATGTTATATTTTCGGCCATAATGACCACAAAACATATAGGGACTGTTTAGCTTCACGGCTTTTCATAAACATTCATATAAGTTTGACTTACAAGAGTCTCAACCAGTGCATCAGATCACATAACCTTTTACCCATAGATATGTTTATTGTTAAGCGCAAAGCTACACAAGGAGCAGTCTCTTTTCACTGGCACAGCGATATGTCTGCGGACTTACAATGCTAGAGCTTCGATACCCGTGGTGAGCTGAACATAGATAGAATATTGTATAGCTTTGTGATTAACTACCAATAAACAAACACGACTGGCTAGCTGTACTCTGACCACTACGGGTATCAAACCGGACTTTTACTGTTATAAGCTCTCAGACTTACCTCTAAGTAATCTGCCTTAAGTATCAATATTAAAAGCTGTAATATGATTAATAGATATGCATATCTTCGCAACAAAGAAATAAGGTAATGGATGGAAGTATTAAAGGCTTAAAGCTCAATTTTTTTATTCAGTCCTATTATTATTATAACAATAAACCGAACCAGTCTTTTTTCATTTTTTGTATTATATTTTTTAATAGAACATATCACAGGAGAATCATTTCTACAAAGTGCTTTTAAGTAACGTTTACAAATCAAATAAATAAGGTACAAAAATGAAAATAACGTAAAATAAATCAACGAAAGCTTTATTTGTTTTGGATTTCGAGCAAAGCTACTAAGGGTTAACTGCGCTAACCGTCCCTAATTTAGTAGTGTAAGACTAGAGGGAAGGCAGCTAGTCATCACCACCCACCATCAGCTCTTGGGATACTCTTTTAACAACGAATAGTGGGATTGATAGTAACATTATAATGCCCCAACGGTTGAAAGGACGAGCATGTTTGGTGCGATGAGGATTCGAATTCGCGACGCTCAAATTGCGAGTCGAGCGTCTTAATCATCTGGCTACGCCGGACCTACACTATTAGTAAGTTTCGTAGATTTAAAATTTGTATGTCACAGTTTAGATTTTACATTTTTCTTAAAGGTACAACAACCTAAGGTAGATACACAAAATATTCCAATAACGTTAATGTTTTCAAAGTATGCATATTTTCAACTATAAAAAACACTTTGAATAAAGGTAAAGAACGTGAAAGCTTCCAAGATTTTAAAATTGTTTTGTTCATAAATGACGCAAAATTTCTAAAAGCTGGACAAGATGCCATTCTGAAGTATATGGAACCTATTGCTGATAATTTATATATTTAATATACGATAAACTCACTTTATTTGTATTTGAACTAAGAATGCATTGTTTTTCGCTGTTGAATTATTAAATATCCCCCGGTTACAGTGATTTATAACGATAACATCTTGGATTCGTGTCCTAGCGATATGCACAGCAGATTGTGCAATATGGTTTTATTCTGAGATAAAAAGACAAAAACCATTATCAAATGTTAAGATTTTATAAAAATAGAGATAATTTTAAATCTTTGTATTTATGTCTCGTGTTTTCTTTTTTCGTGTTATTTCTGTTTTATTTCCACAGTTGTATGCATAATAAAAGTTGGGATATTTAATTTAGTGTTGAAAAGTTTTATCACAAAAAATCAGCAACTTGTATTAGATTTGCAAATACTGCTTTAAAGAGGGCAGTTAATATGAAATCGAGGTTGTATAATCATTGTTTTATATGGAAAATTATATGTAGAACGAAACTGTTGATAAGCGAGGAGAATTTTAATACTGATTAAGACAGTTTTAGCATGAATAGTTGAAGATATCTGAGAGTTAAGGGCTACAGATCAGACAAGGATCAAGGCTAACCTTTCCATAAGACTTGTAACATTAAGTAAATAAAAACATTCTGTTTCATACTTTACTATCAACTAAAAAATGTAAAAATTCAGAAAATCACTGGAATATTTAATGCAGTGATTCCCAACTTTTTTTATGCCCCGTACCCCTAAAAAATTTTAATATGTTCTCGCACCTCTCACAGTAATTATTTATTTAAGAATAAAGGTAAAGATAGCAAATTTTTATAATGTTATCTCGCACCCCTGGTTGGGAACTACTGATTTATTGCATTAATATATTAAAAAATTAAAAAACAGAATTATATTAATGCACTTGTTTTCTTTGTTGTTCCTACTTTTGTGTAAAGTCTGAAGTGCAAATTATATTGCTATTTACTTAGTTTTGTTTTCATTCTGTCTTTGTTTTCTTTTTTGTTTTTGTAAAATCACCTAAGTCTAGATCAAATATAACTTTCGGGATTTTCTATTTGCAGTTCTTCAGACTAACCACTCTCCGTTATCTAGAGAATACGCTAAAAGAGGCTGTCTACAAAGTCAACGAGCAAACTTGTGGTGCCAGATTCTAGGAATTAGTATACACAATGAAGTGAGTGAAGTTTATATAAGAGATCATAAGCAGCTTCCATATAGTTAACGTTAAAACTAAACTTACAACATAAGACAAAAACAACAATAAAACGACAACTTCCATTCACACAAAACTAAATAAAGAAATAAAACAAACTAACACGTACCTTCATTCTACATGAACATTCAGACTACAGCAAGTCCTTATTCAGATGTAAAAATGTAACAGACATGTTTAAACGTTTAAATCTTGCATTTATAACCTCAAGGAAACATTTCCCGAAGAATCAGTGATGTCGAGAAAACCCACTTGTAGAGAAATATATATGCAAAAACGGCTCGTTTGGGTTGAGAAAATATTTTACATACAAGAGCGAACGTTTCGACCTTCTTCGGTCATCGTCAGGTTCACAAAGAAAGAGGTAACGGAACGGAAGCTGACCACATGTTTCATAAAATTAACGATGAATTAGACAAAATAAAACAATACTTCATCAACAAACCGTAGAAAAATTATACGCACACACCTAGACAGAAAGCAAAATCAACCAACAAAAGTAAATATATCTCACGAATCAAAAAATCACGAAACCATATACTGCTGTATACCATATATTCCTGACATCAGCAGATAAATAACCAATATTTGGCAAAAACTAGTAACAAAATATGACATTCCAGTTAATACCAAATTTATTCAAAAACCAGACACAAAACTGAGGTCTATACTATGTAAAAACTACACTGACAAACACCACACCAACATTATTTATAAAATACAATGTGATAACTGCCACGACTTCTATATTGGAGAAACAAGTAGAAAAAGGGAAACCAGATTCAAAGAACATAAAAAGTCACCTTCACACGTTTTCGAACACTGCAAGTCAAATAAACACAACACAACCATAGAAAACACTCAAATGCTAAATAAAGAAACAAACATAAACAAACGCAAAATTAAAGAAGCCTTACTTATACAACAACTTAAACCCAAAATAAACCAATATAAAGGAACGCCTTTATACCTATATTAATATAATAAAATAAATAAATTATATATTCAAACATCTAACACCGCTCTCTACATTCCGACACTCGGTTACACAACCCCTTTCAAACATGTGGTCAGCTTCTGGTCAGTTACCTCTTTTTTTGTGAACCTGACGATGACCGAAGAAGGTCGAAACGTTCGCTCTTTTATATAAAATATTTTCTCAACCCAAACGAGCCGTTTTTGCATATATATTTCCCGGAGAACTAGCTACGTTAATTTCACACCTTCATTGGAACTAAATTCCTAGTTTGTATTTTGAAAAGGTTCATAACAAATGAATATACTCTAAAAAATAATTTCAGTTTCTTACATAAAACTAAAGAGTTTGACAGTTATGTGTATTGTGTTAGTTTTACCATTGAATCACAACATACCGTCAGAAGAGACAATACAGCTGGTTATGAGTTGGGGTATAATAACAGCTTGAATGATGTGTCTACCTCAGAATAAGTCTGTTGTTGTTGTTTTTTAACCAATGAATTTTGCTACAAAAATAAAATTAGGTTCACAACCGCATGTCTGCGAACTTGGAACACTAGAAATCGAGTTTCGATAACCATAGTGGTCAGAGCATAAATAGCCCGTTGTGTTACTTGGTGTTTAACCTCAAATAAACAAGACAAATGGGCTAGAGACATGTGCCATCTTCAGCCAACGTATTTTTTGTTTTCATTAAAAATAAGAGTTGTAAAATTGCCCGAAACAAAATAAACCTGTTTAGTTTGTAGATGTGTTAAAATGCACCTTTACTATCTATAGTAAATTTAATCAACCTTCCTAGTACCTTTGATATTTATACAGTAGACACAAGAGCATAAAAGTTATTGTAGAATATCAGCACGACCATGAAATTTCTTTGTTGGATATCTTGCTCAGTAACAATAACGTGAGATTCAAGTGTGAAAGACGCCCGGCATGGCCAGGTGGGTTAAGGCGTGCGACTCGTAATCCGAGGGTCGCGGGTTCGCATCCCCGTCGCGTCAAACATGCACGCTCCTTTTAGCCGTGGGGGCATTATAATGTTACGGTTAATCCCCCTATTCGTTGGTAAAAGAGCAGCCCAATAATTGGCGGGGGGTGGTGATGACTAGCTGCCTTCCCTCTAGTCTTGCACTGCAAAATTAGAGACGGCTAGCGCAGATAGCTCTCGAGTAGCTTTGCGCGAAATTAAAAAAAAAACAAATAAAAAACAAACCATTGTGAAATGTATTATAAGAAAATATTTCTAGATTTACATTTCAATATTGAAAACTTCATTCCAAACATTTTAAATAAATTTAAACTAAAATGTTATTTCATCGTCTGTACACAATATCTAGCACTTACGAAACTATGCACAAAGAATTTACTAATTTCAATAATTCCTCATACAAAAATTTGTTTCATGTGATATGATTGACAAAATACTTTGTGCTTGTTTGAATAAGCGAAGTTCTGTATCTTATCCAATTTTATTGTCAAATTACGCTTTGGTAATATGTTTATCATTCATAAATAAATACTCTTTAGTTTAACAGGTATGGAAATTTAAACTTCATAAAAGTTGTTTTGGTTACAATATCGGGTTTTCCATAATTCCGATACGCAGCTTTCAAAAATAATATTAATTATTTTTAAAATACGTAAAGATTTTTTGATATTTATTTTTAAAAATCAGGAAGAAGAAAAATAAAACTTTTACTTAGATCAAGTTTATTTCGTTTACCAGAAGAAACATTTATTTTTAATTATTATATTTGTTATGTACGGGTTCTAGAACGATTAATTAAACTATCTCGTCGCAATTGGTCTAAAAAAATTTGTAACCAATTGTTGTCATCATTTTAATCATAAAAAAATATGACCCGATCTCAATAAAAATGATTTACTTATCTAAAATTACATATGACGTTTTGTGAAAAATGTGTACGTGACGAATAAAAATAGATATCATTTTCCGATTCAGCTTACAAAAAATTATTAGAACATGTAAACATTTTAAAACAATAAAACCAGGCCTGTGTTATTAAGTTATACGTAAGGTATATCCATATGTACAGTTAAAATGGGTATTGAAATGTAAGGATAAAATATGTTAAAACATGCCATAGGAGAATTTGACTTTGTCATCCATTCTGATTTGTTTAATATCCTTGCTCGAGCCAGTGATGAAAGAAACCTTCGTATAAAAGAGTCTTTTGATTCTAAAGTTGAGGTCTGAAATTATTGTAGTTAATCCTCCGAGAAAAGTTTTGTTAAAGCTAGAAATTTAACACGATAAGCCAAGCATCTCCAGTACCGACGAAGCCTTTTGCCAAATACTAGGACTCATCAGGCTGTCTCGGATTCTGTTTTGTATTGCCACTAGCCGTGAACATATGCTAGGCGATACCATACTATATTTATAACTTTCAAAGTAGATATTCTGTTTAATCAACTCAACTAAAGGTAACTTTCATACATATTTCGTGTGTTTCTAGTGACCAATAAGCATATCAATAACTAAAAGCATTTTAATAAATTATTTTAAAGTTCATTGAGGTTAAATTTAATCATCTACTTTATAACTGTTCAACATTGAAACTGATACCTCTTCATTTTAGTTATATGAAACTTCCAAATAATAAACTGCTCAAAAAAATTAAAGGAACAAGTACCTATTTCAGAATGTTTTTGTCATAACTAAATTTATGTATGAAAAACATATCCATTCGTCTACAAGTGTATTTTTTAAGCTGCGAGTGAAGATTGAAGCAACTCAAACAAAACTCACCTCACCCAAGGAGAATACAACTCAAGGTACCCTATATAAGGCTGTTACGTAAAGCCATATATTCCTCATTAATTCTCGAAACAAACACCGACATGGATCTTTAGCGGCTCGTTTTGTCAGTGTGCACCTTCATTTTGTGTACCAAACGGGTCTCGCCATCAGACACAGAACAAGGTGACCAGGGCGGACCAGATGCTGGAGGATGGCCACACCCAAAGGAGAGTAGCACAGCGCGTCGATGTGTCACCAAGCGTCATCAATTGACTTTGGCGACGCTACCAAGAGACGAACTCTTATGACAGGAGACCAGGTCAAGGCTGTTATCGCTGTACAACAGCCAGAGAGGACCGCTACATCGTGACTACCGATCTGAGGGACAGGGTCGCTACGGCTTGGTCACTGCGAAATGATCTTCAGCATTCCACAGGAACCAGTGTGTTGACCCAAACAGTTCGCAATCTTCTGTACAAAGGACGCCCTAGGGCCAGACGACTTGCAAGAGACGTTATTCTGACAGCGCGACACCGTGCAGCCAGGTTGGAGTTTACTTGTCAGCACCTGAACAGACTGGGAACTTCGTCAATGGGCTACCGTGCTGTGGACAGACAAGAGCAGTTTCACTGTGTCTCGTGATGATGGATGTGCGAAAGTGTGGAGACACCGAGGAGAGCAATTTTCTACCTGTAACATTATGCAACTCTACGCTTATGGAGGAGGTTCTGTAACGGTCTGGGCAGGCATATGCTAGGGTGGCCGAACGGAGTTACACATACTCAACAGTGGTGTTCTGAGCGCACGACGATATAAAGATGAAATTCTGGAACCCATTGAGGTCTTTTGCCGGTGCTGTCTGCGATGGGTTCATTCTCATGCAGGATAACGCGCGATCCCACGTCGTCAGACTGTGTATGAACTTCCTTGACGAGGAAGGAAATCTGGCCCCCCAGATCTCCAGATTTAAATCCGATTGAACATTGTTGGGATATGTTATTGAGGCGTGTTAGTGAACACCAACAACCTCCTCAGAATGTACAGGAACACCCACAAGTCCTGGTAGACGAGTGGACTGCCATACCCCAAGATAACATCGATAGACTGGTTAAAAGTGTACTAAATCGGTATCAGGAGTGTGTCACAGCCTGTAAAGGTCACACTAGATATTGAATGTTTCAAACATTTCTTAAATAAACGCATGAAAACTGTTTAAAGTATCGTTTCATATGGGATATTAGTTTTGGTGATAGTGGCCATTTTTAAAAAGTTTATTTTTCCATGTTTTACCGTTCATTAAAAATGGATACAAATGGAACTGAAATAAGGCAAATTATCTAAAAAAACTAAAAATATTATCACATTTGGAACATTGAGATATACTATATAAAAAACGTACTTGTTTCTTTAATGTTTTTTAGCAGTATATTACACTGATACACAGTTGAGATATTCTAATCAATGTATATCTATACATTTTTCTTTTCTGAATCATGTGGTATCAGTTTAATGGGATACTTTAATATTTACAATTATATAACGGATTGTTACTTTTCTTTTAAGTATGAATTTCTACTGATCTCTGTTTATTGTTTGTGAAGACTGAAATATTATTTAGTTAGCGCCAATTACAAACTGTACACAGCAGATAAAATTGCTTTGTATTATAATTTCAATCTTTTACGATAACTCATTTAATATTTTACCACTTTCAGGATAGGCTGAAGTTTGAACATTTAAAATCATGTGTTTTTCGGCATGATTTAATGATTGATAAGCTGATATTCAAGGTAAGTTTACCTTGTTACACTTTATGTAATAATGATTCACTTGAACATTATATAAAGATATTTCAGAAATAGATACTAATAGTTAATCCACTTTAATAAATCTGAACTCTATTGAAGAGGATTGAAAATTGTACTGTTTTTAAACAGTCACTTTTTACGACAGAATCCCTCAAAGTTCTGAATAATATTGTTTACTAAAAGTAACGCTGAAATGATTTAATTTCCTTTTACTTCTAACAAACTGAGCAAAGACATTTGATAATCAGCAGTAAACAGATTGCAGCAAAAGAGCTATGATTAATTAATTAAAATCAGATAGAATAATTGATTTAGATATAATGGTCTCGATAATTATATTCCAGTCTATTCGTGCAAATAAGTTAGCGGCAAAAATGACAATGAGAGAGCAATTATTTTAAAACACTAATTTACTGACCAACATTAAAATGTGTCATATATGTAGGGATATAGAAAGTAGTATAACAGAACATACTTCAGCACGTGTACTTGGTTTATACTAAATATTGTTACAAAGTTTCAAGAACTTACTGTACAAGAACAAAACGAATATACTATTACTCCGGCAATCTTTATCGTTATAACAAATAAAGTTATTATTGTGAAAGTTGTTTAATTTTAAAGTCTAAGTTCGAGAAAGGTCCATTTTGATCTACGCTCTTCATCAGCAACTCGTAACAGTAGTTAACCAAAGATAGAAAGAAGAAAAGAAAAGCATTTCATAACAGTCACAGATTGGCGGGCTACTAGAAAGAAACACTCTCTCTTCAATCAGCAAACTGAACTAAGGAAAGAGAGAAAAGTAAGATTAATGAGTAAAAGAAAAACAAGAGAGTAGAGTTGGTATAGAGTGGAAACCAAAAAAAAATTGTTTGTTTGGAATTTCGCGCAAAGCTACACGAGGACTATTTGCGCTAGCCGTCCCTAATTTAGCAGTATAAGACTAGAAGGAAGGTGGCTAGTCATCATCACCCACGCCGAACCCTTGGGTTACTGTTTTACCAACGAAAAGTAGGATTGACTGTAATATTATAACGCCCCCACAGCTAAATGAGCGAACGTGTTTTATGTGAAGGGGATTCGAAACCGCGACCCTCGGATTACGAGTCGAGTGCCTTAACTATCTGGCTACATCGGGCCCATCATAAAAAATAATGCAGTGAAGTGTATAGAGGAAACTATGTTAACCTTCATCATTATTCCTATATAAAAACTGTATATTATAATTATATGCTTATGTTATCTCGCTGTAGCTGGGAAAACACACGCAATTTGAGCTAATACACAAATGTTATGTGAAACTACTAAGCAAAAATATATTATTCGGATATTTTTAACAGAAATGTAGTAATATAATAAGTTCAATAATTATACTTACTTCTCAGTAATGTCCCTTGATCAACATGGCGCATCAACTTGACTTGCTTCAGTTTCATACGTTACGTATTACAATGTATCTCGGAAGAGCCACCTGTGTATTATGTTACGTATTACAACTGAAACTGAATTAAGTGATAATTTAAATTTATAAGTTAATTAAATGTCGATATGTATAAATTCATGATATTTGCGAACAAGATTGACATATACAGCTTTCTTTCTTCATACATGTATATTTAATATACAAACAATAATACTATTTATAATAATGGTTATTACAAATAACGATTTATATACAAATGTTTTACAAACTTGCAAACAATATTGAGTCTTTTTTTCTGGTCCGTAACTGTCTTGATATCCTGTCAAGGGTTCGCAATGAGTGAACTAATTTCAAGTTGATATAAGTACCATTCATTTAACCGGGAGCTAACTAGCTCTTCGCTGATCATACGTGAGTTTCTCACGGCTGAAGTTATTTAATGTCTGCGTAAAAAAATAGTAAGTCTGATGTTAATCCGCTGAAGTTAAACAATTTGTAATGTTCGAAATCTGTAAATGTTCTTGGTCAATATATCTGAAGTTCCCGATGAACATACGTTAATCACTGTTAAAGCTTTCAAGGCTTATGGTATACCAACTATAGTAAACCAACAATACGCCCAGCATGGTCAGGTGGGTTAATGCATTCAGCTCATAATCTGCGGGTCGCGGGTTCGAATCCCTGTCACACCTAATGTGTTCGTCCTTTCAGCCGTGGGGCGTTATAATGTTACGGTCAACCACACTATGCGTTGGTAAAAGAGTATCCCAAGAGTTGGCGGTGGATGGTGATGACTAGCTGCCTTCCCTTTAGTATTATACTGCTAAATCACCTGGTCATGCAGCGCCAAGTAGGTTGGTTTGTTGCTTAGTGATCCAAAATCAAATTATGTACATAAAATAAAAAGGTTAATAATTTCTGTCAGCTATAAGTTGCTTCAACTGTTGTTTTAGATACAAATTAAAAGTACCGTTATCTTATTTTTCTACAAAAATATTTATTTTTTTCGGAAATATTCAATTATTATTGAATATTGAAATAATTGGTATAAAGCTTCGTTTTTTGTTGTATTTTTTGTACACAAACACATATTACTGAGTTTAATTCTTTTAAGTCTAATCTTGTATTAGTCAATGTTTATGTTGTTTTTACACTACATATATATATGACTTTTTCAGATGTTTTAAAAATGTCTTTATTTCAGGATATTCGTCTCACAGCAGCCAATGATGATCAGTATTTTGTGTTCGAAGATTTGCTATATCAGGTATTTAATGTATTTGAATATATTACATATAAAGATGATGCAGACATTTCAATAACAATTTACTGCATTTTTTTTTACTTTACTTTCATGTACATCCTTGCACTCTTAACATCCATATTTTATTCATTGTCATTTCGTATTAGTATTCAGTTCTATTGCTTTTACTTTCAATAACACTTTTAAACTAGACCAATATTTTATGTTATTGTCATTGAAGCCATTCTCAATTAAAACGCATTCTTAAGATTTTACTAGTATTCTCAAGAGACGTCTCTATCGTCGAACATTTTCGCTACAGTAGTGCCACACCACCAAAAGGCTTCCTTAGGGGTCGTTCTGGTCAGGAAGAAGGATTGGTTGTGTATCCTCCTAGTGGTATCATTCCGTACCATGGTTTTACTATGTATGGTAAGTTCTGTTTTCGATGTTAGAGTCATGGAAAACTGTGGTAACCTGTATACGATGTTCATTTAATCACATATTTCGTCTCTACAAATAGATACAACTCACCAACAAAATGTTTTAAACGTACAGTCTCTTATCTGTATTAATATAATATATTTTCGTGATTTTTTTAAAATAGATAATTAATGAATTGTAGTTAACAAGGAAAATATATGATAGTAATGAGAAACTTTAATTAGATATAGATTAATGTTAATGTTTGATAAACGTATCACCAACCGTTCAGTTGTTAAATATTAAACCTTTTATTGATTTTTGGATCAAAATTGTTGATCAAATACTTTGTTACAAAACGTTGGAAGAATCTAATATTCGTTATTTTAAGGTAAATACATTATCTGAATATCCTGCTCTATACATTTAAAATGTTACTAAAAGTACATTCTTAAAATGTTTAGAATATGAAACATGAATAAATCTATTTCAATTAGATCTCTTTAATCTACGAGCCTATCAGGTCTGGTGGTCAGGGGACTCGAACCACAATCTGCAGGCCACGGGGTTAAATCCCCGTCACTGAACATGCTTGCCCTTTCAGACGTGAGGACGTTATAACGTTTAATCAATTCCACTATTTGTTGGTAAAAAAGTAACTCAAGAACTAGCTTTGTGTCTTGTTGAATACATTTAGATATTTTATAAACTTGTGAAATAAGATTATCGAATCACATATCTTTGTGAGAAAATTGAAACATTTGTGATGAATATAGATGGCACTTATTTATTAATAAAATTAATGTACACAGATGGACACTGAGGCTTCGTTTGATCTTCCACAATATTAGATAACCGCTAATTAAAATTCCTAACATGTTTTACATGGAGTTGTTTCTCAAAACACTCTAAGCAGTTTCATCGTATCGAAGACTAAAAATACAACATGTTGCGTTTGTTTTTGTTTTTTTATGTTCACGCAAAAACGGATACAATAAGTAGACATTAATTTAAAGCTCGTAAACTTTCTACCTTTTTGTTGCCATAAGATACGTGACTACCAATAAGATCAGTTTATTTTTAGCAAAGTTACGCAATTTTAGAAAAAACGTTTTGCAATACCTGATTTTTTGAAATTTTCGAAGTGTTGCACTGCATTATGCATCCTTCTAGTGAAACACTTGGGTATAATAATGAAATATTTAAACTTGCAGGTAAAACAGGTTAATAACATTTCAAGTTTTTAACAATTTAGAAAATATTCAAAATTATCTTCTAATATAATTTCGTCACAAATACATTCATTATTAAATTTTCTATAACTGCAACTACCATTTTATCCAGATGCTATATTTATGGACTTTAAATAAGCCTATATGATACTATAACATCGACTAACATATCTAATTTTTATTAGATAGTTTGTGTGTTTTTCATATAGCAAAGCCACGTCGGGCTATCTGCTGAGTCCACCGATTTTACTAGATAGGAATATACAGTCATGTGAAATAGTTTGGACACCCTATGAAAGCCTGTGTACTTTTGTAACATTTTTGGATACATAGATATTTAATCTCAATTTATTTTAACAATACTGATAGATTATAGGAATATAAATAAACAATCAAAACTGAAGAAAAGACTTTTCAAGATCTGCTATAAATGTAATTCTACAAAAATGCATATTCGAACTGAGGAAAAAGTTTGGACACCCTAATAGCTAGTGTTACCCCCTTTGGCTGAAATAACTGCAGTGAGACGCTTCTTGTAGCCATCTACCAGTCTCTGACATCGGTCTGAAGAAAGTTTTCCCCACTCCTCAATGCAGAATTCTGTCAGCTGTAAGATGTTTGAGAAGTTTCTTGCATGTACAGCCTGTTTTAAGTCACCCCACAGCATCTCAATGGGATTAAGATCTGGGCTTTGACTCGGCCATTCCAGGACTCTCCATTTCTTAGTTTTCAGCCAGTACTTGGTGGATTTACTGGTATGTTTTGGGTCATTGTCATGTTGCAGGGTCCAGTTCCGCTTCAGCTTTAATTTTCGTACAGATGGTCTCACATGATCCTCAAGCACCCCCTGATACACAGTAGAATTCATGATAGATTCTATTATTGTGAGCTGTCCAGGTCCTGCTGCAGCAAAGCAGCCCCAACACATGACACTTACACCTACATGCTTCACAGTTGGTATGAGGTTCTTTTTCTGGAATGCTGTATTTGGTTTACGCCAAACATGTCCTCTGTTCTTGTGTCCAAATAATTCAATTTTGACTCATCTGTCCAAAAAACATTATTCCAGAAGTTCTGGTCTTTGTCTACATTCTCTCTGACAAACTTCAGTCGTAGAGAGCAAAGGTTTCCTACTTGCACACCGCCCATGCAAGTTAAACTTGTGCAGTCTCTTTCTGATTGTAGAGGCATGCACTTTCACATCAACAGTATCCAGAGCCTGCTGTAGGTCACGTAATGACATGTTAGGGTGTTTGGAGACCTCTTTTAGCATCTTGCGGTCTGCTCTCGTGGTGAGCTTACTTGGACGACCAGACCTGGGCATGTTAGCATTTGTTTTGAAAGCCCTCCACTTCTTGACTATTTTCCGGACAGTGGAATGGCTGATTTCAAAATCTTTTGGGATCTTTTTAAATCCCTTACCAGACTCATAAGCTGCTACAATTTTCTTCCTGAATGCCTCAGACAGCTCTTTTGCTCTCACCATGGTGCTCACTCTCACTTTAACAGTCAGGAGCACACTAAACTAAATGTCTGAGGTTTAAATAAAGCAAGCCTCATTCCAAATGCTGAGTAACAAACTTTTAATCATGTACACCTGGTGTGATACACCTGTGTGTGAGTTGAGCTATTTTGAGTGGGAGGTGTCCTAACTTTTTCCTCAGTTAGAATATGGATTTTTGTAAAATTACATTTACAGAAGATCTTTAAAAGTCTTTTCTTCAGTTTTAATTGTTTAGTTATATTCCTATAATTTTTCAGTATTGTTAACATTGAGATTAAATATTTATATATCCAAAAATGTTACAAAAATACACAGGCTTTCATAGGTGTCCTAACTTTTTCACATGACTGTGTCTATTTAATTGACGTATTGAGAACTTTGTATTTAAAAACAATGCGCAGTTGTTTGGTTTTGGTTAGTAACAGCAGCACTTTACATGTATTTCACATTCTTTAATGACACTATTTTATTAAATATGTTAAGTGTTTGGTTAAAAGCGTTGTTACTCAGTTTATATTTCATGTGATTAGTCGGTTATACTGCTAAGATACAAAAGTTTAACAATGAGTTTACAAATCTGTTATAATGTGCAATTAGTGACATTATTATACTGTAGGATATTTAACATTTGTTTGTCAGTAACGCTTCTCTCTACACGATGTTTTCGTTATTGTTTAGTAACGCCATTGTGCTACTTATATGATGATCCTGTGACACTTTACGGTGTTTTCAAGGAACTCTTTTGTCGTTACCTCTGTTGTCTTCACACTGTTTCATCACATCCTCAGGTAAACCAGTTTAATGATGTAGTTTGTTCTGTTTTTCTGTGACCTTTAAATTGTTTCATTACAAATAACCAAATACCAGAAAACTAAACATTTTTGGACAACACGCAAGAAATGTTGACATTCTATAAAGATTTTTGACAGCTACAACTTTAGCTGACTCTACTGTATTGAGGTGGCTCTATATAAAAACAGTGCTGCTGTTTCTTTAAATTTAACGTATCTTTATTACACGTTATATAGAATCGCTGATATACGTTCATCTCATTTTGATTGTGATGCTATTTTTGCCTTAAATATTTTAAATGTGCGCTTACAAATATGATGCTAACTATGTCACCAAGCATTTCCTGTCGGTTTAATAGAAGTTTAATTTGTATATATATATATATATATATACTAACATATATAGCTTCTTGAGTAAATGAATGCTTAAGCTGGATTACTAAATAAATAGATGATGTAACTTTATCAACTAATAGTTAAGGCATATAAACTTAGAATAAACAAGATTCAAAATTACGATTATTTTTATTTTGTATATCAATTCAATTAAAATTCGTTTTTTAAAGTTATTTGTATTTAATTTTTTTAAATAATTAATTTATATTATTATAGAATATTTGTTTAGTAATATCAAACCTTACCATATTATAGTGTAGTAATATTATGTTTATCGAAAACATTATGAATATCAAAATAACAAAAGTAAGATATTACCCTCATTAATATCTGTGTTATTTAATTATGTAAGTTAAGCTTTAAAAAAATCATCCTGTAACGTGTCATTCATTTGTAGCCTTAGAAATAATAGTTGTGTGAAATTTTTTTATATATTCCTATTTGTTCTATTTAACTACTGATATTCTAGGGGATTCTCTGCCTGTGTCTTCAGTTTGAGATGTTACTTCACGAGGCTGATCCACAGCTTATGTATCACTGCGCTCATCACGATATACATCCGTATGTACATATGAACTTTCCACTTAAGTTTTGATATAGGTATCTTTAATCGTAAACTTATAAGTTACTAATGTCTTCTTTACCATAAATTAAGACAAATTAGGTACGTATAACTAAATATATGTTTCTACTATTAAGGTAGACAGCTCTATCATCTTAACGTAAGTTACTTTGTTCAACTTTGTGATCTAACGTGCAGGGCAACTTTCTTTGCGCTCCAAAGTGACACAGCGGTAAATCTGAGGGCTTATAACGCTAAAAACCGAGTTTTTGTACCGTGATGAATATAGCACTGATAGCCTGTTGTATAGCTTTCTGTTAAAGTACAAACAAACAAACTATTTCTTCAACCCCAAACGAAACACTATACTTCTGGAGCAAACGTTCACCTTTACTATAAATATTTGGTTAGAATTTCGATAAAATTGTCAAGTTTCACTTAGTTATATTACAAATTTATGTTAAAAATTTTAAGTTTTAATTTCATAACTTCATCTTATAAATTACATCACATTTTGTAGACTTACATATGTTTATATCAAAAGAATGAAACAAAAAGGACTCAACACAAACTATCAAAATGCACTGAAGGTCTTTATGACAGTGCTGATTAGTCTCTTAAGTTATGTTACTAAAATATGATGACTGCTGGAGCAAAATGTTGTAATGTTAAGACTACGCTGTACTGTGAGGCAAGGGTGGCCAGCGTGTTGGACTATGTAGGGCTGTGTAATTCGTTTGTTTAATTTTGCGCAAAGCTACTCAAGAGCTATCTGAGTTAATCGTCTCTAATTTTGAAGCGGTTAATCAATACTAGACACCGTTAAAACTGCACTTTAATGACGATTAGTGGGATTGGCTATGATGTTATAATGCCCCCACAGATGAAAGTTGATCATATTTAGCGAACGGTTTCGATCTCGTGGCAGTAAACTGAGGAAATAAGCGCCCTAAACACTATGCCAATCCGTAAGAAACTGTATGGTTGATATAACTATGGCTGTGCCATATTCTCCTATTCAAAAAATACTCTTGTGGTTCGATAACCCTCGGTGGACACAATAGACAGCCCGAAATGGTTTTACTATAAGAAAGCACACACATGATTCAGCACTAGTCCTTTGGCAATAGTAAACTAAGAAGGTATGCACGGAACCAAAATAAATACGTATTTTTGTTTAATGGTAATACAGTGGAAGTATACAGCTTTGTTCCTTGTGTTTTACATAAACGGTTTTGACATAACTTTTAACGTATTTTTTGTTTTAAATGTAATTGACTAGGGAAGTGTAAAGAATAGACAGCTGTAGATATATTGAATTTACCACATGATAGCTAAAATATCTATAAAATAATATAAGAATATGTCTATGTGTTAAGTGATAATCTAATTTACAACATCACTATTTCAGACATTGTGACGCAATACATTCACATAGTTTAAAATTATATTCAAATCAAATGACAAAAGAAACCCATCAAAGAAACATTGTCAATTCGTTTGTTAAAGCCTGAACTAACTGAAACTTGCTTATTAGTTGATTTATTGTTACAAATTTAGTCATTAATTTTTCATTGAAAGTTAACACAGATTACTTTCTGTAAATATCAGAAAATAAACAAAGTACTCCACTATTAAGTTAGATAAACAACTAGTGCAGTATCCAACAAACCCAGATTACTTGTGTCGTTGATCATTGCAATTGTCTATATTCAAGGGAAAATTAACTCATACTAAGATGTACAAATCTCTGTACCACCCTCTTTACTTGTCTATGATCCCACCAGAAAGTGACGATGCAAAGTGGTTGGTTTATACATTGCCAAGGTGTCAAGAAATTCTGGTGCTTAGGTTGAAGATTGCTTAGTTTAATGATCTTTTCGCTTAGATAATTAAGGATCCTGTAAATGAGTTAGGCTGGAGATTTATTGATCAATAATCTTTTTGCTAATTTACTGAATGATTTTATTGAGATTTAGGCTGAAGATTGCCCAGAAGTGGATAATGCGAATGTTTGCCGGTTATTTATCAGTTGACCAAGTACTTTTACTGTGGGATCGAATTCTAGCGTATGATTCTTTAGAAATTCTTCCTGGTAAGCCAGTTTCTGTAATTTGTTTTTATATGATGATAATAACAATACCCAACTAATGAAGCAATGCATTTTAATCTCTTTAGTAAAAATATAATAAAAGTATATTCGATTAATTAACTGCAGGTTGATTTTCAGTTCCACTCTAAATACCTAGCCTACTGTAATAGGAAATTGTTATTATTATAAATTAATGCTTGTTATACCAGCTTAAAAGTGTAATTTTAAAAACTCTTTGGTTTCTTTCCTGGCTCAGATTCGGACAGAGCTCTTTTCATTTTGTTACTTTAATAAAACCTGTCAGTAATTTTCTTGTATTGTTTGTTTGTTTCTTTTGAAATTTCGCACAAAGCTACTCGAGGGCTATCTGTGCTAGCCGTCCCTAATTTAACAGTGTAAGACTAGAGGGAAGGCAGCTAGTCATCAGCGAACCCGTGACCCTCAGATTACGAGTCGCACGCCTTGACACGCTTGGTCATGCCGGGCCAATTTTCTTGTAAAAGCTTTCTTTCGCTAAGGAATAGTAATTCTGTGCAAGATGAAATTAGTACCATGTTGAAACGAGCTGTTTCCTATTAAGATCCAGTATTGGTTTTGTTATAATAGCTGAACGACGTTTTCTTGTTATATACTTAATAACTCAGCACATAATTATTCTTATTGAAAAGTGAACATGATACTGTAATTAAGTTGTAGTATTTAAAATAGTCTATTGTAGCGTGTGTGTTCAGACCTTTTTGTTGAAATTAAATAGTTTTAATTGCATGTATTTAACGATCATATCACTAATAAGGGCCCGACATGGCAAGGTGGTTAAGGTACTCGACGCGTAATCCGAGTGTCACGAGTTCGAACCATCGTCACAACAAATATGCTCACCTTTTCAGCGGTAGGGGCATTATAATGTGACGGTCAATCTCACTATTCGTTGGTAAAAAAGTAACCCAAGAGTTGACGGTGGGTGGTGACGACTAGCTGCCTTCCCTCTAGTCTTACACTGCTAAACAAGGGACGGCTAGTGCAGATAGCCCTCGTGTAGCTTTGCGCGAAATTAAAAAACAAACAATCTTTCTAAGCGAACGCCTAGTAATCTTCTAATAACTTTGGATGAGGTATTTTTTTATGGTAGTATTTCTGTTCTTCATTTCAATTAACCAAGGGAGGTACTCCGATTGAAGTTTAAGTTTAAAATATTAATTAATTAACTCTGATTTCAATTATCTTCCCACTTCAAACGCTTTTCTTCAAATCCGCTTCTTCGTTGTTGTTTGATTAATACATTCATATGTCTATCCGGCAGTAGTAATAGTTAAATATTGTGAAATTGGAGTAGCATTAATTTCTTGCTTGGAAGAATCTGTTGCTGAACTTCACTTTGTTGTCTTTTTATGTATTATTTTTTCCACTTGTTGTGTTTAGCCATTAGTAAGATCTTGTCGTACAGTTAGTTGCATGTTACACCATCATAACACTTACATTTAGCATTGTGTTTTAGTTCTTGCAGTCGCCATCATGTCCTTCCGAAAAAGCATTTTGTTGACGGCAGAAAATCAAGCTACATTGGAAGTAGGTTGAACTGTCAATAGATATGGTGTATACGTTCTTACAGTTTTCTGTGGCTAGAATATTCGTTATAGGTTTTACGTATATATTGAAGGTTGTCTTTACTTAAACTTGAAAAGCAGGTATTGAAAACTTCGGGGACTAAGCAACATGATGGTTATAAATAAGATTTAGAGTGAATTGAATAAAAAATTAAGGTTTGGATTGTTATTATTTTCTAAGTGCAGAGCTATACAATGAGCTATTACATTCTGTCCAGTGCGGGAAATCTAACCTCGGACTCAGCGTTTTAAGTCCGTAAATTTACTGCTAATATACTGGGGGACAGTTGTTGTGTTAATCTAAGTTAAAATGGATTAGGACGAAAAAGTTTTGCCTTAATTATGGTTGTAATTCATTGGTTAAAAATAATTGAAGATTGAAAACAGGTTCTTTCTTTTATTCACAAAGGATGTAATATCTCAAATGTTGTTAAATGTTAAAAAAATATAAACAAACAGCTCATTAACTAGATGGATAATGTATTGATATTTGTGTATTATATTTATTATATTTCTAGATAAAAATATGGAAATTTGTTTTTTGTTTAGGCTATGTTGGCGGATGTGTCTACCATCAAAGTTGTCCCGTTATTACAATGGTTATTAACTCGATCAGTGTAGGAGAATGTCATTTCAAACACCCTTACTGGTCTAGAACTTGTGTCTAATAAACTTGTATTTCTTCATTGCATCGTTTGTTTTCAAACATCTGGATATTTTTGCAATAATATGCATCACAGCCTTACTTCAGTGAGACATTTTGTATCACTTACCTTTGACAGTTTATTCTATACATTAACATATAGTGTAATTAGGTGGTTTTATTTCCCAGTACAGCTTCAGTCAAACAAAAATAAAAATTATGTAGGATGATATCTATTATTGCACATTTTTAGTTAAATCATTTCAGTGATATGATAGTATTCATGAGAATGTTGAAGGAAAGAATAGGTTAGATTTCATATAAGCATTTACATAAGAAAACCAATTTATTATTATTATTATATATCGTTCCCTTAGGTAGTTTTCTTTAATTGAATCCCTGTAAAGAAGTTAACATTGGCAAAGCTCTCTCTTTTCTTTTATCTCTCTCAGAATGCTAAGTATAGAAATGCAGCATCTCAATTGAAATAAGTAGTTAGCCACGAAACATACCATATGTTTCTGGATTGATTTATGTAATCTCTTATCAAAAACCCAAAAGTTTTTCTTTGGTGGACTGGATCATTTGTTACACAAACCCGAAGATTTAAACGCCTGCGTTTTGACATCACCTGTTAGTATGTCATTATAGTTTACTTGCATTCTCTATTATTTTTAACACAATATTTTACCAAATAAATTACTTTCTTCAATACATTTTCTAATCCCTAATGCGTTAGTATTACATATCTTTTGAATGAAAATAGCCATGACCCTAGAAGCTGAAATTTGATACTGCTGATTGACGTAGACATATTAGCATGTATAATTTGTTTATCTGTTTTTAGCAATGACATACCGACTTTTTTCTACAGAATTTGTTTAAGAAATGAAAGCTTATAACTATGCTGTTGTTGTTTCTTCTAGTTTTTATTGAATAAAGTTACTTGTTTAACTATTAACATTCAGTTTTACAGCCTCATTCATAGAATTTTAAGAATAAAACATATATCTTGACGTAAGCAGCAGTTTATTCTGTTACCATTTATATAATTTATATTGCACTTGTCCAATATTCTATTTCCTCAAAGTAAGATCTACTGCTTTGCACACTATAAGATAGTAGTATCTTTCCTAAGAATTTAAGTAACCTGACGTATCCCAGAGTTCCTTCCTGCTCTTGATCAGAAGTGAAAAGCATAGGGTACAAGCGTACTGGTGTGAGAAAGTAGTGCACCAACTGGTGATCAAAATATGCATAACATGAAGCTAGAATGTCATCTACAAACAAAGTGCCATGTTCTGTCAGAGGACTTTTTGTACTTTTTGTTAACAATAGCAGGATGAAGTTAGAAAGAACAGGTAAATTATTGTATTTTACACAAAGCTACTTGAGAGTTATCTGTACTACATGTCTCTAATTAAGAAATGATAGACAAGAGGAAAGACACTTAGTCAACTTACCGCCAACTCTTAGACTTCTCTTTTATCAAGTAATAGTGGAATTAAAAGGGTGAAAGGGCGAAATGTTTGATCATAGTGTTCGAACCCCCGACCTGCATATTGTGAGTGGAGACTTTTAACCTGAGAATAATGATGCATCAGTTTATCTAACACCCTGGTCCTGTGGCTTGGAAAGACGTTTCTCAGTTTTATACCTAAAAAACGAGCTTTGATGTTTCAATAACAACAATGTCTATTGATGACAGTTTTTCAACACATTTAGGGAGTTCCCCTAAATCCTATTGGATAAATAATGATATCATTTTACCCAATAAGGATTGAAGTTTTGTCCAACAAAGAACAAGAATCTGAAACTGTGAAACAGATCGTAAACAAGACAGTATTCATAAAAATGAGATATAATTTGGTGCCGACTGACTAACCCACCATGGAGTCTTACAAGCTGACATGCTACACTGTCGTATTTAAAAAATGCAGCAACATTGGAATATAATGATCTCTACACACAAACACCAATTCTAGACATAACGTCCTCAACATCCACATCTCAGCCAATGATGTTAGATAGTATCTTGACATCTACAAGTACAATATAATCTTGTTCATCGTGTCAGCTTTCAAAGACAAGACCTGTTGGACAGAGTTTCATAATCCAGACAAACTGAGATCCCAGACATGCAGAAAATGTGAGGGAATAAGAAATGGAAGGAAAATCACTCTCAATCATGTCTCGACCAGCTAGATGTCCAGATACAAACATTTTAATAGGCTGTATAGACTAATATGAAACTGGAAAGTTCAAGCATCAACTTGAAAATTTAGCTGATTTATGCTGATTTATATGGTATAACAGTTTGAAGTAACAATTAACAAAGATGCATTAATAGACTTATGTTATCGTAAGAACAAAATGTACTGATAGGTTTAAAACAAATATAAAATTAGTACATTATAGAACGTATCTACTTTTGTTTGTATTTATTGTAAGACTGGCAAGCTGGACATTTAAATTCAACTATTCATTCTTTTTTACTCATCAGTGTGAATCACCTGTACATTTCCAAATTATTTTCACTGTTGTATGTCCCATAAGCAGTACAACAGTATACATAGTTAAATAATTTATTATTATCACTTCATGGATAGGTTTTAGCACATTTTTTCTTTGAAAAGTCTTTGAAAGGAAATATAAAACTGAGAAACATACACAGTTGGATTGGTGTAGGTAATAAAAAAACTATGAAAAGGTCATGGAAAAGGTCAAACATTGAAGAAGAGTGTAGATGAATAGGTGAGTGAGAAGATAGACATTCTCGATGAAAACGTCAATAAACTGCCGAGGTTGCTAGAGTGCAAAACTATGTTTAATAATATATTTTTCACAGCAAACTATAACATCATATAGTATCAGGATCTACATCCACTTACCACAAAGCCCGGCATGACCAAGCGTGTTAAGGCGTGCGACTCGCAATCTGAGGGTCGCGGGTTCGCATCCCGGTCGCGCCAAACATGCTCGCCCTTTCAGCCGTGGGAGCATTATAATGTGACGGTCAATCCCATCATTCGTTGGTAAAAGAGTAGCCCAAGAGTTGGCGGTGGGTGGTGATTACTATCTGCCTTCCCTCTAGTCTTACACTGCTAAATTAGGGACGGCTAGCACAGATAGCCCTCGAGTAGCTTTGTGCGAAATTCCAAAACAAACAAAACAAACAAAACTTACCACAAATAGTGCATTTGGAATAATAGGATCTACATCCACTTACCACAGATATTCCATTTGGGGCAACAGCATCTACATACCATTTACCATAAATATTCCATCTGGGGCAACAGCACCTACCTTTTCTTAGCAGAAACATTCCATTAGGAACAACAGGCTATACAACCACTTACTTCAAATATTTCATATGGATCAACATAATCCACATCCATTTACTACTTGGTGGATTTGGAATATGAACGTAATATAATTCTTCCTAATAATTCAGACATGTTGTAAAGTTATAAATAAATATAGAAGTTGATGGTTATTCAGGTTTACGATAAAACCATTATAATATATTGTGTGTGTATTGGTACTCTTGTTTTTAAAACAAGTCCAAATGGTTACCTCTCGATATGAATTCCTTTACATGACGAGGGGACCTTGTAGGACCTTGAAGGGAAGAAGAGGATTCTATTGGTTGAGAGGCGTCGGAGGCACTGAAACACACCACTTTGGACGTAAAGTCCTGTAGCTGGGTGAACTTGTGATGCTTTCCTCTAAAGTCAGTCATGTGATCTTGTTGGGCAGAGGTAAACTGAGTACTGGTGTTGAACGTTCTCAACGGGTATTATGGGCAATATGTCTGATGCTAGTGTTTGGGTATAACACTCACGAAACTATGGCATAGCTACACTGTCCTAGTTGGGTAGTGTAGCGCGTCCTCTTGTTGGACTCCATGGAGAGTGGGGTCAATGGCTAATGAATCATTCTGTATTCCTAATGGTTATAAAAATAATGATCGTCAAAATAAAATAAAATTCATTAGAAAACGATCAATCATAAGGACAAATGGCTCCCTTTATCATTCAGGAGTAACCAAAGGGGTTCATTAGATCTTCTGAGTTTGTCAAAAAGCTACAATATGAGAGGTCTCAGTTGAAATATCTTAAACACAAGATAGCACACTCCTCATGAAATCGAAGTCCATTGGGAATATGCCTTTCAAGGTTACTCCCATGCTAATCTGAATTCCTCAAGAGGAGTGAACATGAAGAAAGATTTAATTAACATCCCTGAATCGGAGATTCTCGCTTGTTTCTCCAGCCAAGGTGTTTCGGCTGTTCGGCCTATCTCCATTTGTAAAAATGGAAAAATTTGGATTATAAACGTTCTGATGTTGTCGTTTAAATTGCTATGTCTGCCTGCCACTATCAAAGCAAATTATCTGTCACATGTTTCCAATGCTAAAGGTTTAGAGATTCTAAGAAATCTTGTTGTAATTCTTTGACACGTACTCGTTCTGGAGGCTAAGGGCACAACAGCTATGAGTGTCAATCGGACCCACATTGCTCTAACTGTAATGGTTCCCACCCTCCATGTTTTAGTCCTTGCCCTGAATTAGCAAAGGAAAAAGAGATGTATTTTTTGAATACCATAAACAACATTTCCACCTCTGATGTATGCTGCTGTATTCCACTCTACTGGTACAGCGGAGGTACAGACAAATCTGTCTGATTCTCTTATAAAGACTTTCTCTCATCATGTGAAGAGTCTTCTGCCCTCCAAAGATACACGTATTAATAAATCTACGTCTTTTCCTGTCTCTTTTGCAGCTTGGACCTCTCTCCATCAGTCCCCCTGAAGTGCAGGCCAGTTATTTGATGACGCACTCACTCACTGAATTCTAATTTATCCAACATGGACCTGCCTCACTGTCCCATAGCAGGGTCCTTGTGGGTCAATAGACCTATTTCTACTAAATAAAAACGAAAAGCTCTTGCATACAGTTCTTCTACATAATAAAAATGGCTACCTTCGTACAGTGGAACAGTTGAGGTTTCCATTTCAGTTTATATGACACTAAAGCCTCGATTGATTTCAATCATCCTGTGTGTCTCTCCTCACAGAAACATTCATTAGGCCTGTTGCTGCTGTAACCTTTCAGCGATTTTCCTTGTAAAGGAACGACAAATTGTGTGATGGATGAGTTCTGCTGGTTAACTAACTGAAACATAGCTGTTAAAGTTCTGGGAGTACCAACTGAAACATAGTTTTGTTTAAGTCCTAGAAGTACCAACTAAAACATAATTGTTAATGTCCTAGGTACATTATGTAAAAGAATATAAATATGGTAGATTATTCAAATAGGCTGCACTAAAATAATAGGAAAAAACACTGGTAAGTCAGCTTATTGGTGATTTTCGTTTGGGATGTGGGAAACACATAAAACGTAATTTCTAATGAGAATAATGTAACATTAGAAAAATGTTTACATATGTGACATTCTAGTGGTAAATAATTCCACAAGAGCAGAAAACATGGAATCAACATCTTTCACTTTTTCAGCATATTTCCTATTTTGTCGACAACTGGAAACGTTTTTGAAACTCCTATAGCTTTGTTGTGACGAATGTGGGTTTTTAATTAAAACTACAAAATACACTTTTGATTTGAGGGATGTCACTGACTCTCCATCCGTTTTGTCAAGAGAAAGTACCAATCTTTAGTAACAAGATAAAGAAATGTTGTATTGTAAAACTGTACAAGTTTGGAATCAGGACAATAGAATATCGCTTCAGGAACCACAAAGAGATACAAATATAGGGAAGATTTGTATTAAATGCAAATGATATTTAACAATGTTTGGCTTTATAAAAATATCGTTGATATACAATAAATCTTGAAATGAGGTATAGTTTTCTTTTTATGACGAATAATGTGTAGAAATTCAACTGAAGAGAATACTTAAGCAGAGGTTAGGACTATGAAGAAGAGTTGTCTGGAAATGATGGCAGTACTCCTCCACAGTTGACTGTTCCTATTATTAACAATGTAAAAACAAACCATTCTTAATAGGCCTGCTTTACTCCCAAATAAAAAACAAAAAGATTGCCACATCAAATCTCTGAAACCTGTTACAAGAACTTTCACAGTTTTTGCAAGGTGCAGTATCAGAGGTACTTTTCAAAGAACCTCCTTCTTCGGTGATCACAGCAGTGAGTCTGCAAGTCTACTGGCTAAAAGCCGGATTTCGATATCCGTGATGGGCATTGTATAGATAGCCCTTTGTTTATCTTTATGCTTAAGAACAATCAAAATAATTTGAAATCGTATGCAAAATTAAAATTGCAGTGTAATATCATTGTGCTATTAGAAGTACGAATGGTAAGAACGCAATGACAGATCTCTTGAAATATCCAAATGAGGACAATTTAAGAAGGTTGTATAGTTATATATAAAAATATGAGTTATTGAATAATTTTCTCAAGCCTGAATAAACTTTAGGTAATCTCTAAAAATAAAGCACAACTAATAAAGTTCCTGTGACTGTCAATACGTTCATTTAATCTTCTGTAGCTTTATGAAACTTATTTGGCTCTATGTAATTTTAATTAAACTGACTGAATGTAGAAATAGGAGGATGGTTACAGTTCGCAGGTGTTATGACTGAAATATTTATAAATTGCATCCTTCCATATATAATATATCTTTAAATTTTATGACAAGGTGCCAACGCTTTTCGACCCGGCATGGCCAAGTGGATAAGGCACTCGATTCGTAATCCAAAGTCGCGGGTTCAAATCCCCGTCACGCCAAACATGCTCGCCCTTTCAGCTGTGAGGCGGTTGGTAATGACTAGATGCCTTCCCTTCAGTCAAACACTGCAAAATTAGGGTCGGCTAGCGCAGATAACACTCGTGTAGCTTTGAGCGAAATCCAAAACAGACCAAACCTATCCAGAATTTTACATCAGAGAAATCGAAAGAAAATTATAAATCAGATTCACTGAACAAAAAATTAAAAACTCTTCCATGTTTTCCACCATTGTAACTCAAAAATTCACAGTACATCCACAAAAAACCGTGTAACTTTAAACAAAGAACCAAATAACGATAAACAAAGAGTGAAGGAAGCTATCTTAATTGAACAAAACAACCCCGCCCAAAAACCAACACCCAGGGTACTAAGATACCTTTACCATGTTGTGAAGCAATCTCCAGTCATGTGACCTCTTTATTCTTTAGTGTGTGTATTACTGTGTCACTGTAAACTACTTGTACCTGATAATGAAATAATCAGGTCGAAACGGTGTGCATTTATAATAAAGTTTTATTCGTTACTAAATCAAACTGTTTTCAGTTTATTCGAATATATCTTTATTCAAAGATCCCTGATGAACAAAATTCCACCTTTTGAAATCATTTAGGCTACAGGGCTTCAATTTTTTTATTTTATTTATTTATGTTTTCTTAACATCATGAATGTATTTAGGTATATCCATAAATTTTTACACTAATTGTCCTTGCAGTTAACGAAATTATTTTGTTGTCCGTAAACATGAGTTAATCCTTCTACTATAATTTCTTGGAATACAGCCTATTCAAACAGGAAATACATAAGCTTCTGATAAATGCATAGGAAAGAATTTAGTTAACATTACCCACCGCTAACAAGAAAAGTAAAATTGACCGTCACATTAAAACGCTTCCACGGCTAAAAGATCGAACATGTTTGATGGCGGGATTCAAATCCACAATCAGTAGTAGTTCGTGAGGCGAAGGCCAGGTGCCCCTAGGTAACAGAATACTGTGTTAGTGTTGAATAAACAATTTTATTGTTTTAAATTAAACTTTGGTTTACTTGCTTCACCCTACCATCCGTGTTCGATTTATTCTTCACTAAGATTTTAAGGCTTATCTGTAGCTAAGTATCACATGAACAAGATTCCGTGAGAAAGCCTAAAAATTATGTACAACTGTTTGAAACTGTGACAGTTTTGTAAATGACTACCTGTTTGTATTTCCTACCTAGGAAGTTGCAATTTACCAATCGTGTTGTTTAATATGATATAAAATAATAAACAGTACAAACTATCTTTACCATCAGTCAAAATTATCAAACAGTCCTTAACCCTTCTCACAATTCCATTATAAAAAATATCATTTAAAAGTCAGTTTTGAAACAGTGTTAAGTTACAATAACATTACAGACTGTTTAGGTGTCTCCATACAGGTAGGTTCAACACATTACATCATATTGCTACATCTATATTAATATTACAACATTCAGTATAAAAAACTTTATAACAGGATGAAATTACTGGTTTTATATATAAAGCACATAGCGAACTCATATATTCTATTTGTAAAATACGCAAGACTTCAAATATTTTATATATGAAACAAATAGAAAATTCAATATTCATTTGTGAAAATAGTCGCATGATGTCTTCTTTTTTTCTTAATATCACTCACTTTTGATTAGGGCATATGTATCTAACAGGCCCGCCATGACCAGGTGGGTAAGACACTCGATACGTAATCTGAGGGTCTCGGGTTCGAATCGCTGTCACATCAAACATGCTCGCCGTTTCAGCCGTGGAAGCGTTATAATGTGACGGTCAATCACACCATTCGTTGATAAAAGAGTAGCCCAAAAGTTGGCGGTGGGTGGTGATGACTAGCTGCCTTCCCTCTATTTTTGCACTGCTAAATTAGGGATGGCTAGCGCAGATAGCCCTCGAGTAGCTTTGCGCAAAATTTAAAACAAACCAAACCAAAATCTATCTAACAAGTATTCAATTACAGTACTGAACAAAAGTGTTGTCCCCTGCTGTTACAGTGGTAAGTCTACGGATTTGCAGTGCTAAAATCAGGGGTTCGATTCCCCTCGATGGACTCAACAGATAGTCCGATGTGGCTTTGCTAGAAGAAAACACAAATACAAAAGTGTTAGAACAAGAAAATATTTTGTCATTCTTTCCATTTTCTGGGGCTAATTCTTCCATGTCACCACGTAAGAAAACTCAAATATTTTATACCTAAAACAACATGGTAATACTTTACTGTTGAGAACTGATGAACCAGTATGAAAATACTTGTCATTCTTTAGAATGACAGAAAGGTGTCCTGATATACAGTGTCAAGAAGACTCAATGAGAATGAAATATTTGGTTGTGAAGCAGTTAGAAAACCTTTACTTATATCTCCAATCATCATGAAGAGACTGAAATCTGCTAAAAAATACAAAAGGTGGACTGCTAATGATTGGTAATTGACTTTATGAGTGGATAAGTCCAATTTTGAAATATTTGGTTCAAAATATAGGTCGTACGTCCGACGAAGGAAAGGTGAAAGATACTTACCTCAGTACATAGCACCAACCATGAAATATAGGTGGAGTCAATGTAAAGGTATGGAGGTGTTTTTAGGTTAATGCAACAGGAGATATTTGCAAAATAAATGGAATAATGAACCAGTACAGATACCAACAGATACTGATCCGCCATGGTATATCCAGTGGTTTGTATATTATTGGTTAAGGATTCTACTACCTAGAAAATAACTACCCTCTTTCAAACATTAAGAAAGAAACTGCTGGAGTCATTTAAATGATACAATGACCCCATAGAGTCCGGATCTCAACCAGCTTAAGTAGATCTGAAACACGATGGATCAAAAACTTGACATGTCAAAAATTACTTCTAAAGAAACTTTATGGAAGTGTATTACAGACATTTGAAGTAAATTTCCAAAGAGCACTTTTATTAGATGTGTTGCAACGATGGTTGAAAGACTATCTGCAGTTATTAAACCAAAAGGGGAACACAAAATATTAGCTATTTACTGAGCTCAACACTTCCACTGAGTTTCTGTTAAACTATGTTTACTGAACTCAACACTTCCACTGACTTTCTGTTGTACTATGTTAACTGAACTCAACACTTCCACTGAGTTTCTGTTGTACTATGTTTACTGAACTCAACACTTCCACTGAGTTTCTGTTGTATTATGTTTACTGAACTCAACACTTCCACTGACTTTCTGTTGTACTATGTTTACTGAACTCAACACCTCCACTGAGTTTCTGTTGTACTATGTTTACTGAACTCAACACTTCCACTGAGTTTCTGTTGTACTATGTTTACTGAACTCAACACTTCCACTCAGTTTCTGTTAAACTATGTTTACTGAACTCAACACTTCCACTGAGTTTCTGTTGTATTATGTTTATTGAACTCAACACTTCCACTGAGTTTCTGTTAACCTATGCTAACTGAACTCAACACTTCCACTGAGTTTCTGTTGTACTATGTTTACTGAACTCAACACTTCCACTCAGTTTCTGTTAAACTATGTTTACTGAACTCAACACTTCCACTGAGTTTCTGTTGTATTATGTTTATTGAACTCAACACTTCCACTGAATTTCCGTTGTACTAAATACGAAGATTAATAACATTCTGGTGTTTTACCTGTGATTTACTCTCCAATGTTTTTTTGACAGAAACCTAAAAACTAATCCTTGATTTTGTCCTTACAATTTTGCACAATACTGTATATCGGTAATACTAGGGTTTAAATAATTTGTCTAAAGGAAATAAATCTGTAATGCTGAATAAATAACTTGAATTTCACTGACTGATTACAACTTGTTAAACTTTTACACAAAAACCAAAACTTGTTTCCGTTAGTAAAATCCTATAGCTATACTTGTTAAGAAACCATTACAGCTTGTAAGTTGATAATTTTCAAACCTATTGGCATCATTACGTATACAGGACTCAAGATGGTGCTAATCTAAACTGCTTAAATTGCAAAAAATCTAAATTTTTATAACAATCTGGTTGAAAACTGGTTATGATTACAAGTTGTGGTGTCAGAACATCTGTTTGAAACATAATTTGAGCTAAATCATGTAAAAGAACTTGGAACTTATCGCAGCTTCAGTTAAGTATATGATGTAGTTGGTTAACTTATGTGTAACAAAAGAAAATGTACTATATCAAGTAAAGATTAATAGCCATCTTGTCACTACTCTGACATCATTACTTATATAGTACGTATATAAACAAATAATATGAACGTTCATATACGTTATAAACTGTCACAACTCCATTATAAAATAAGTTTCATTTTTTACTTAAATTTGTCATCAATAGAGCAAATATGTAGGAATATCGAGGCCTTTAGTTGTCCATTTTTAAACAAATTAATTTGAAGTAAGGATTATGTTTTGATACTGAGCACTAACAACCCACATGAAGTAAAAATGTATCTCAAAATAGCTGGTATGGGTATTAAAACTTTAATTAAAATAAAATACTGAACAATGTTTCGACCTTCTTAAGTCATATTCTGGTTAACAGGTCAAAACATTGTTCTGTACTTTATTTTAATTACGTTTTAATACCTATACCAGCGTCTTGAGAATACATTAACAAAATAGCTGTCAGCATACGCTGAAAACTAAGATTCTGCTCTATCTAAGTGTTTAGTAGAGGTTTCATAATAATATCTATTATCTTAGTTGTAAGTGAATCCGCATGAGTTAGTAGCCTCACGCTAAGAGGATATAGAAAAACAAATACCATAAAGTAACTTACATCGACTGTGATACTGGTTTCTTTGACATTAACGTCTGCGACCTTTCGTTTAATTTCTTCTGGTATTTCTTGAGACTTCAGGTCGATGTGCCTCCAGAAGTCTGAAGTTGTGATATCTGTTGTTTGATCTGAGGTTTGTTGACCACTGGCACTTCCAGCTTGACATGGCCAACGTGTTAGAGAAGCACTTGCAAGCAACAATAGCACAGAAAGCTGAGACATCATAATATTCCGTCAAACTGGTACTTAGAAGGAAATAGCGGCTAGATACAGTTCAAACTGAAAAAAAAACAAACTTTGCCCTAAACCACAATAAAATATCCAGTAAAAAACCTAAATGTACAGCAGAATAATTTTTTGTTTAATATGTACGCCATGGAAATTTAAATCTATTTTCCTATTTTCTTTTGTTATTATTACATCAATAAAAGGATCACCAATTTTTTGAGGATATGTATATTCAAATACGTATTAACGAAATTTCATGTGCTTTGAATTTCAGAGTTGGAAATATTGCATATTTGTTATAAGTAACTCCAAGAATTGCTTTCTGAACATTGAGTTAACTTACCGAAAAAAAAGAGTAATTTATTCAAAATCAATACATGACATACTTAAATAAACAAAAGAAAATACGAAACTGATAGACATACATAAATCGTTCCTATATCGTCACTTTTCTACAAAGAAGATCTGGTAATAACGTCTCCTCTACTGTGAGTACATGATATGAAACAGATGAAACATTTGTCTTGAAACCTCGTTTATATAGCGCTACCAGTGCTGCATCATCTACCTACACTCATGAAAAGTATATCACTTTAGTCAATTGTACTTACAAAATCAAGGATAAACAAAAGTGTAGAAACCTGTTTGACAAGATTTTAGCAGGTTCAAATCACATATGATCCATACCACCAGGTACCCAGCTCACGGCAACAACAAATAAGCCAACGCTTGCGCTTGATGACTCAACAGTAAGCTTGAGGGCTCAAAACACTAATAATCGAGTTTCGATCAAAATGGTTGTAGCTCATTATGACTTTTTTTTTCATTTAACTCAAGCAAACGAAAGGATGCGTTATCACTTAAATCAAAAGATATTTATTAATCGGAAACATTTAGACAAAATACTCACAGGTCCCCTCGAGACAGAACCTCTACATGCAAAACATCTATAGTCATAGCTTGAGGCCCCCTAATTAGTATGAAGCCCTGGAATTCAGCCCGGTTAGCCCATGCTTTAATTCGAGTTGAATATACTTCATAAACTTTGTTTCAGTCGTAGCAACAAGAATGTTAAGGCTAGGATCACCAAGACGTTAGAACTTATAATACTGTACAATTTAGTTCCAACTTTTTTAGAGTAGCTTGACATAGACCGTCTCTGGACTTGAGCACTATTTTTAAACTCTTTTGAAAAATTAATTATTTTAAGTTGCATTTTAATAATAATTTTATTTAACTTTCCTTCATTTTCTAGTTACTGAAATTTATTATATTGGTGTTTAATAATAAATTGCGACATGAGTTAACAATAGGTAGCGCTGCAATGCAGGTCCATCACAGACAAAAGGAAATTATTTTCCGTCGTCAATATTTTAACGTAAAGTAATTGTACGATAATTTTCTGTTAATTTCAGTTAATCACTAAATATTTGTACGATAGAAAATTGGCTGCTACAGTTGATGATGTGATAATAATAAAAACAAAATTTAAGAGCAAGCGTTGATAAAAGTTACAAATATTAACTTTCTTTTATGTACATACACAATATTAAGCTTACGTATTGATAACGTTACCATCACTATCTCTTTTTATTTTATTTTTAATCAGGATAAAGTGCTAATTATATAAAAAGAAAATTATTTACAATAATAGTGTAGTGGTGAGTATCCACGCGGGAGACCGGGACTCGATTCCCCGCCGGCGAGATAGGTATGCATACGTTTTACTTTTTCCATTAAATATACAATTTTCAATACTTTTTTGTCAATTACAAAATTTGACTAGCAGATTACAATGTTTGTGAAAAGTAAAAACAACTTTTAAAAGTAAATAAATTTATTTGGCGATGGGCAACATTAAAAGTGACTACATGTTTCAGTATCTCTTCGCCACCGCCACAAGAAATGACTCACACTTGGCAAAAGGAGCTTTGTAAGTGAATAATTTAACTCATTATGCGTTTAAGAGGTTTATATCGAAAATTAATATTGCACCCTATAATTGTGCATTATCACCTAGCAACCCGTCGCCTTATTTAACGATAAATTATAGAGTTCATGAAATA
This sequence comes from Tachypleus tridentatus, assembly GCF_004210375.1. Taxonomy (NCBI): domain Eukaryota; kingdom Metazoa; phylum Arthropoda; class Merostomata; order Xiphosura; family Limulidae; genus Tachypleus; species Tachypleus tridentatus. The sequence continues at coordinate 158,196,355 of NC_134837.1, read as the reverse complement.
AAACTTCATTTTCGTGCTAACTTATTAAATATCCTAAACTTTACGACTTAAACGCCAAATACAATCGAAGCATTGGAAAAATTATTGTAAGAAACAAAGTTAAATGCAAATGTTATATCTCACACTATGACTTAAAATCAAAGTCGTATAAAAAATAATATTACAGATTTCTCTTTAAGCTCTTACAAATTATTGCCCAAGAAGCTTTACGTTCAGTGTAAGGATTCATCTGTTAGGTTGGATTTTGAGAAGCATAAATATTCTCTTTTTGTAACGTTATCTCACTCCAGTCTTTCAAAAGAAATGGCGAACCAGCAGAAAGTTTCCTCCCCTTTTCGGCCAAGAAAAGAGACTTCTAATTGATTATTGATTGATTATTTGGAATTAAGTACACAGCTACACAATAGGTGTGCTCTGCCCATCACTGGTATCGAAACCAAGTTTCTAGTGGTGGGAGTTCACAGACATACCATTGTGCCACTGGAGGGGGGGCTTCTTATAGAAGGGAAATTGTGTAACGTGTTAGTTAAGAGATGAACTGCATAAATGGGCAGCAACAGACAGTACAGAAAATAAAAATGTGTAATAGAATATCCGTGAACCAACTTAGTAACTTTAAATATACTGCTGAGTCATTATGTTGAATAATTAAGTTGATATAAATTAGTCATTGTTTCGGTACATATTTTGAAGGTTACCACGTGGTGAAAGTGGCTACCTTTGAGGACGAGCAAGTCGCCAATAGTTACACAGTGAATTCTTAAAAACGAAATAACTTGCATTAAACTGATAAAAAAAAGTTTTATGATATGTGGAGAAGTATGATCACACAGTTCAGTAAAGTGCGTGCCAAATCATTATGCAAGGTTTGTTCATACGAATATTTTGAAAAGTATATTTATGATCTAGGTTCAATTTATGTAGATTAACTTCCATATTGTTATACACAAGCTGTGCAATTGACATCGAAATCTACTAACAAACAAGGTTTTCCAAAATGCCATGAGTTATACAGTGGAAAATAATTAAGCAAGTTCCTGGCAAATGACTGACTCTACAGCACAAAAATAACAGCCATTGGAGGTAATAATAAATAAAACTGATACAATTAATCTATGTTAACCAAAGAAAACCCACAAAGCGCTTAATACATAAGAATCAGAAGAGGATACCTCATTTATTGGTTGGTATAAAACCATTTTCTGACACGACTTTGATGAACCTAACATCGACAGAGGTGGTCAGTTTTTAAATGTCTTTTACTTCATCATCCCTTGCAGATGATAGTACAACATTCCAGAGATCATCCTTTGATGTAAACTTTCTTCCACCAGCATAAATCGTAAGTTTCATGATATGTCACAAGTTCTCTATGGGGTTTTAATCTAGAAAGGAAGCTGGCCATTCAGTAAGTTAGTTAGTTTTCAAGCCTAATTTTGAAAGGTAACTCAATGTACCATGAGCAGCATGAGATGGGGCACTATATCTCATAAAAATGGCTTTTCTTTTGAATCCCATAGACTTGGTCCTATACCAAGGTTTTAAGTTGTCCTTAAAAAATGCAACATAGGCTTCAGAAGTCACTTTTACATCATCAGGTACTCTAAATGGACCCCCAAGATCAGTACCAATGATACCAGCCCAAAATATCACTCCTCCTTCTCTTCCTTGATGATGCCTCAGCCTTCCTCTGATCCACCCATCTGGTCAATCAAGAGTTACATGACACTCATCTGTAAAAAAACTTCTTCAAAATTGGTTTTTAGACACTATAAGCTCATACGAGTCGTTGGATTTTGTACACAAAGCTTGTTTTGATCACAAGTTTTACCTTCCAGTCAGTTGATGAGCTCTGATATTGAATGAAAAGAGTAAAACAAATATTGGGTCTGACTACCACTCTTATAGAGCACTCACGCCACCAAAGTGTTGAGCATCTTACGTGACAAAGGAACGCAAACCATAAATCCTTGATTCACGTTCTGAGCACGCTAACCATTATACCACGATCTCGTTATGAGGTGACATAGTATAAAAAATGTTAACGTCAAATAATAAAGACTTAAACTATTTTTGTAATGATAAGCACTTTTAATTTAGTGATATACGATTGTAAAGAAAATGTGAAAAACAAATTCGAGTAGAAAATTAATTTCAATCCATTTTAATAATTCATTATAAGTAATTAATTTTGTCTCAATCATATTCTGTGGAGACAACTTAATTTAAATAATTATAAATAAATATAGAATTAAATACGATATGTTTAAATACACTCTTAGTGGCTCAACGGTGTGTCTGTGGATTTACAATACTACAAACCGGTTTTCGATATCCCTTGTGGACACAGTGCAGAATTTCCCTTGCGTAGATTTATTGTTAACTACCAACAAACCATTAAAACAAAATACAACTGCTATAATAATGAATCTAAATTTGGACAACTTTTGTGAAACTGTCTAAAGAGCGAACAATAACTTTGTTTATCTGGGGTGATTTGAGTTTTTTTTTGTTTGTTGTTTTTTTTAATTTCGCATAAAGCTACTCGAGGGCTATCTGTGATAGCCGTCCCTAATTTAGCAGTGTAAGACTAGAGGGAAGGCAGCTAGTCATCACCACCCACCGCCAACTCTTGGGCTACTCTTTTACCAACGAATAGTGGGATTGACCGTAACATTATAACGCCCCCACGGCTGAAAGGGCGAGCATGTTTGGCGCCACGTGGATGCGAACCCGCGAGTCTCAGATTACGAGTCACACACCTTAACACGCTTGGCCATGCCGGCCAGGGGTGATTTGAGACTGTTGTTTTTTATTGAAAATTTTTCGCTAATAACCGTTTTTGCACACCGACTTAGTGCTTTTTAGTGTATCACCACATAATGTTTTTGTCAAATAAAGAGAAAATTAGTGATTATCTTATCAAAGATTATTGGTATTGTATTCTTTTTTTCTTGTTTTATTGTTGAACAAATGAAGGGTTAATCGTTTATTAATAATGATTCATGTTAATTAGGGTTCTTCTGAATGGGAAAGTAAGTAGACTTTGTCTGTAATAACATTTAAAACAAAAGTTAAGCACGTCTCGAACATCCAAAGTATTTGGAACTGGCTTGTTCTTATGCTTAATATTTGAGTTTCTTTTTTCTGTTTGTAGTTAAACACAAAGCTATGTAATAGGTTATCTGTGCTCTGCCCATAAGAGATATCGAAACCATTTTTCTAGCAGTGTAAGTCCGCAGACGTAACGCTGGGCCATTGGGGAGCTAATCTTTGGAAGTAAACATTTTTACAATACAATGAGTGATTGTATACGGCTGTGTTTAAAACAACGGATTTTACAAGCTCAGGGTAACTAAACAGCATTAAACTAATGATTAATTGGCATCAGTAAGATTTTGTATTGGTTAAGCACGAAGATACCCAATAGGTTCTCTATGCTGTACACATCATGGGTATCGAAACCCGAATTATAGCGTTGTAAGCCTGCAGATTGCCAATGGATGTTTATTTATTGGAAAGGGAAGATACTTTTTGGTCACAAAGTAGAAAAACTGTAATAGAATTTTGAAGAATTTCAAGATTATTTCTTTATTTAATTTCACTTTAAGGACGGACAAATACATCATCAGATATTTAAGATGTAAACCCTCGAATTAAATTTACGCAACACTTTGGTTGATATTTTATTTAGCTTAAGTATTTGATTTTTGCAACGGTTGATAAAATTTGCATTCGTAAAAAAATAAATTGTTTTTTGTTTCTGTACGTTTAGGGCGATTTTATTTTTCTTCTACCAAGTTAATTTATATTTTGAGATACTTATTACCTTCCTGTTACACCAGGCGTGGAAGCCTTGTAGTGTAACAGTCAATTCCACTATTTGTTGGTAAAAGAGTAGCCTAAGAGTTGGCGATGGGTGGTAGTGACTAGCTTCTCTCCATCTAGTCTTAAACTGCTAAATTAGTGACGGCTAGCGCAGATAGCCCTCATGTAGCTTTGCGCGAAATTCAAATAACAAAATTATAGATCGTTTCTTTGAATCAGGGGTCACCAAACTACGGCCCGCGGACCAGATATGGCCCTCGAGGTCATTTTGTCCGGCCCGCCAGCAGCTAGCCTCTTGGAAATAAAAGGTGATATAAAAATGTCCGACTGTCATAACAAAATAAATCACACCGATGGTCGCTTTAAGCTGGCAAACATAAGACGTTATAATAAAAAGGATCAAGGCTGTCACGCGCATTTTTAATCAATAGGAAAATTCTTCATTCGTCCTTGTTGCCCGTTTATTCATATCGAGGCACGTATCTATGAAAGCATAAGGATTTCGAAAACAAGAGCAGACTTAACCCTCGTTCTATCGACTTGTCTTGTAAATTCAGCAGCCGAGGGTTACCGCTTCAGCAAGCTCATTTCTCTTATTAGTCGGGTTATGCGCTTTTCGTAACTCGTTCTTAGGTAAGTGTCGCGGCAAACGTACGTTTCAATATATTTTGTTTGTGCGTTCTTGGACCTGTACAATACGTTTCTCACAGCGTTCTGTTTTTCATTTTCAGATCCTGTTTTTTTTTTCACCCATCGTTATGGCTGCTTTTAAAATAAGAAAAGTGGACTCTGAGTGTCGTGCTTTCAATGAAGAACGGGCAGAAAAGTACTTCTTTGTGGAAACAAAAAACCAGAAAGCTACTTGTGTGATATGTATTGAAAGTGTTGTCGTTTTGAAAGAGTACAATTTTCGGCGTCACTACAAAACAAAACATCTATCAACATATTTGAAATTTTCAGGAAAGCTCCTTTCTGAGAAATTTGAATCTATGAAACGTGTTTTTGAATCTCGAAAGAATCTCTTCACGAGAAAGTTTACTGAAAATGAATCTGTCACTCGTACAAAATAGTGCAACGGATGGCAGAGCGAGGAAAACCTTTTACTGACGGCAACTTCATCAAAGAGTGTATGATGGAAGAAGCAAATGAGCTGTGTCCTGAAAATGCCAGTTTCTTTGAATGTATCAACCTTTCAGCAACTTCAGTTGTACGGAGAGCAGAAGAACTTGGAGAGAACATCGCATTACAGATACGCCAAAAAGCTAGAAACTTCTTATTGTATTCTCTGACACAGGATGAGTCTACTGATCTCTCGATTACTTCTCGTGTTCATTCGTGGAGTTAATTTGGACTTTCAGATCACGGAAGAGTTGGCATCAGTTTGCAGCATGCATGGAAGAACAAGTGGAGAAGACATTTTCATGGAAGTGCATAAAACTTTGCAAGACTACAACCTTCAGTGAATCAGCTTAGAGGTGTAACAGTTGATGGAGGAAAAAACATGGCTGGAGTAAAGAAGGGTCTGGTGGGGCTGATCAGGAAACAGTTGGAAGATCTTCAACTCCCAAGCGCTCCGTTCATACACTGCATCATACATCAGCAAGCACTCTCTGGAAAAGACTTAGATATTTCTTGCATACTGAAACCAGTCATTTCTGCAGTGAACTTCATTTGGGGTCATGCACTTAATCATCGCCACTTCAAGGCGTTTCTTGAAGAAATTGATAAACCAACAGACCGTATTGACAAATGCAGCAGGCCAGTGAAAGTTTAATCAACAAATTGTAGTGACAAATCAACAACTTCAGGAGTTGTGTCAGTAGGTAAATTATCAAATGCAACAGTCAAATCAGCACATTGAGGATTGATCTCGCAGGATCCAGATCCGTAAGCGTTAGCCAAGCCTCATTCATGAATAGTGGAGAGGAAGATGTTTCTGTGTATGGTATAAAGAGAAGAGGTTGATGAACCAAGTGTCAGATTACTGAATACAATCGGACATTGCCACATTTAAGATTGTGTTGGTATACAGAAAGTATATATTTTACAGACATAGATGATAAATGTCTCTTAAAACCCAATTTTCTTACTATAAATGGGTACATTCTTGAATTTGAAGAGTTGAAACTGAAAATGTATGGGAAGAAGCCACTATTAACGTTTTAAAAGCAAGAACAATAAATTTGCAAGAGATAAAGTAAGAGTAAAAAGAGTTGAGACCATCTGCCCTGAGTCTGAGATGTTAAATTTATATATGTAAAAATGGCTGGTATGGATTGAGAAAATTTTTATGTAGAGGAAGTTCCCAAAGAAAGAAAGAGGTAACTGACCGATAGCTGACCACATGTTTGAAGGAGGTTGTGTAACTGAGTGTCGGAATGTAGAGAGCGTGCTTAGATGTTTGATTATATAATTTTATATTATTTATTTTATTATTATTACTTATTATATTATTTTTAATATAGGTATAAAGGTGTTCCTTTGTATTGGTTTATTTTGGGCTTGAGTTGTTGTATAAGTAAGGCTTCTTTAATTTTGCGTTTGTTTATATTTGTTCCTTTATTTAGTATTTGGGTATTTTTTATGGTTATGTTGTGTTTATTTGATTTGCAGTGTTCGAAAATATATGAAGGTGACTTTTTGTGTTCTTTGAATCTGGTTTCCATTTTTCTACTTGTTTCTTCAATATAGAAGTCGCGGCAGTTATCATATTGTATTTTATAAATAATGTTGGCGTGGTGTTTGTCAGTGTAGTTTTTACATAGTATAGATCTTAGTTTTGTGCCTGGTTTTGGAATAGATTTGGGTATTAACTGGAATGTCATATTTTGTTACTAGTATTTTCAAAATGTTAGTTATTTTCTGCTTATGTCGGGAATATATGGTATGCAGCAGTATATGGTTTCGTGATTTTTTAATTCCTGAGATATATTTACTTTTGCTAGTTGATTTTGCTTTCTCTCTAGGTGTGTGCGTATAATGTTTTCTACGGTTTGTGAAGGAAACTTATTGATGTTGATAAAGTATTGTTCTATTTTGTCTAATACATTCTTCATTTTATCTGGGAACCTTAGTTTTATGGCTGTGTTTATTTGGTTTCTTAGTATGTTGAGTTCTTGTTTTGTTTCATGTGCTGAGTTCCAAGGAGTATATAGCCCAGTATGGGTGATTTTTCGGTGGATTTCTGTTTTACATTTTGTATCGGTTCTTGTAATTTTGAGGTTAAGAAATGATATTTGATTGCTTTCTTCTTGTTTACATGTGAAGTTGATGTTGGGATGTATAGAGTTAATGTGATGGAAAAAAATTAAGTGTGTGTTCTGTAGATGTGAATCACAGTACGTAACACTATGTTGTGGATTACTGGCTAAATACTAACAAGTGTATTCTAGACTATGTTTCGACGAAGTTTTTCATCTGGTTGAAATACGTAACAGAACTATTTAACTTTATGATAATTTTACGAGTAAAGTTTATTTTTTAGTCTTAAAGTATGTGATAAAGTTCACGTAAGCTGCTGAGATTTTGTTATTGTAGTTTTTTACGATCCTATTAATTATCAGTTTCGTATTTAACATTAAAAGCACATAAATCCGAAATGGACAGTTTAAGAAAAATCTGGAAAAAAAGGTACTTAATTTGTGTAATTTTTGTTAAAATTCTTCAGCAAACTCCCTGACAGTCAGACGTCGATTTGCCCGCACCAGGGTGTTGATTTTGTCGACGTGTGGGTCGTCAGTTGACGTGGAAGGACGTCCAGGACGCCCATCATCTTCAACGGACTGTCGACCATCCTTAAAACGTTCATGCCACTTGAAACATGCCGTACGCTTCATAGCAACATCACCGTAAATCGTGTTAAGCATAGCAAAAGTTTCAGTCGCAGATTTTTCAAGTTTAACACAAAATTTTACAGCAAGTCGTTGCTCCTTCAGGTCATTCATTCTGAAATCCGCCAAACGAAAAAATCCCACTTCACTTAAGACCGCATAGCTAATACACAAATGAAGATATCTGCAATCGGAAAATGGCGTCGTAATCAGCTGATCTGTGCAAACCTAGCGACACCAAGCGGATTCCCCTGGAACCAACTGGAGCCGCGCAATTTAAACAGTCCGCGTATTTTTTGAACAGACCTCGTATTTTAACATTACATTCGCTATTCGGTCCCTTAGTTGTTTTTTCAAGAAGGAATGTTGAGAAACTGAATAAATAACATAATATTAAAAACGCAATACGCCTAATAACTATAATTATGGTTGGACAGCTAAGAAAATGTATTTATACCAATACATGTATAGCATTTTAGTTATTAAATGTAACTTTGTATCAAACCCGTAAACCTTAGTTTGTTTGTTTTTCGCATCAACATTGTTGTGAACAAGAGAACAATTTGTCTCTTACGTGGAAAGCTTCGAAATTCAAATGCACGAGAAGATATTCTCTAATAGTAGTTCAACTAGTGTCTACAAAATATCGTGAATACTTGTTTATTCTAAGTATGTAATAATGTTTCAAATAAGGAATAATGTAAGATGTAGTTACACATCAATGATTTAATGAATGTTCCGTTGATAATTTTAGTATCGATGTAACTTGCATTTATAAATATTCATTAAAGAAAACGTTCATTTCCGATCGTATTATAATAACCTAAAATATAGAAGAGAATAGACTAATGAGTAATATTAGGCTAACGTTTGGTTCAGATCTAGGTGGGTATTAAAGTAACTTAGGTGGCGATAACATTCAAAGATGGTTTTTGTTTTAGAAATATTTTCATGGTGGGCGAAATCGAGAGTTTTAAAACTGCCTCATGTAACTTATGTATTTATTTGTTTTAAGACTTTTATGTCCCATGAAAAAATACATAATTAAATTGCCTATCTTATATTAAAACGTTTGACCGAGTCTGCATTTTTATAAATTTTTTTCATTGTAAAGAACTGGCTCTTCTATAGTCTTTTAACATTTTGTGTGAAAGCTTTTAAATTTAGGTTACATTTATGTTATTACAACTTGATTTTCTGTCATATTACGGTGAATGCTGATTAATTTTCTAGTATTTTAAAAATAAAACATTTTTTGGGTATAGGTGGTTCTTGATTCGAAGTTGGGCTTATATATGATATTTTTATGGTATGTTCAAATCTTCTTGGCAAAGGCTTATAATAAAAACAAGAAGAAAACTCAAAGAAATATTCCTGATTTGTTAAATGTCTAATCCAGCGAATTATTAATTGTGATGGTAAAAGCTGTGAGTTTTATGGTAAAGGACAAATGTACAAATTTCTAGTAATATTTACAAAAATAAAAAAAAATATGTTCTTTTCTAACCTACATTTAAAATAACGTAACAAATGAATAAATCAAATTGTTATTAAAAACTCTTTTTTACATTAACGTTTCATAAAAAAAATTCTTATACATTTTTTGACTAAATGTTTAAAAATCTGTTACCTAAGGCGAAAAATATTTTTTATTAATATAATATAGCGTCATCTGTTGGGGTAAAATATATTTAATTATTTCTGACTCATAGCCTCGCCCGTTAAGAAATGAGGGGTTTGGGTTTGTTATCCTCCCTCCAACGTCTTCGCCCTTCGTTCAGTGAGTTTGTTTATTAAATTGCCCCCATCATCATAAAAGAAAAACAATCATACATTGTACCTCCATAAAGTTTAGAAAAAATCCTAAATTACAATGAATTTTTCTTTTCTTACATTAAATTTTGTTTCTCAAAAAATCGTCTTCATTACTTTCTATAGATATGAGGTTAATGGCTTATTACTTTCTTAGCACACCATATAGTTTAATGGCATCATTCTTTATAACATGATATTTTAAATTTTTAACAAAGTTTTAATGTGTTACCAAAAGATAGACAGTGGCTTATATATATTTATTAAATTACCTCTTCATCTTAAGGCTAGTAATAAACAATTTCTGATGGAAAGAAACCATAGTTTCAGTAACATACTCTTGTTGCCCAAATCTTTACCCATAACGTTCCAGCAGAAATTGTTGAACTAGACCCAAATTATCTATTTCATGAAGTTGTCTTTCTCAAGTGTCTCTGTGATAAGTAGAAGGTTACATAAATTCATCGGTATTTCACGTGTACAAAGACGTATTTTTCTAATTGCATAATATAACCTAGAAATTACGGTTTAAAGGTCGAAAGAAGATTATTTAAATATAATAATTAATTTGAGATATCATCATTAGTTAAGACTAATGACAATACGGTTGGGAGAAATAAAGAAAAACATGTTTTACCTTTTAAAAAGTAATAATATAACTGACAAACTTCACGAAAACCTAATAAAAACATTGGATGGTTTTGAAACTCGACAAGAACTTCTAAACATTTTCATCAAGATAAACGTGTGTAGAGCCCGGCACGGCCAAGCTTGTTAAGGCGTGCGACTCGTAATCTGAGGGTCGCGGTTCGCATCACCATCGCACCAAACATGCTCGCCCTCCCAGCTGTGGGGGCGTTATAATGGACGGTCAATCCCACTATTCGTTGGTAAAAGAGTAGCCCAAGAGTTGGTCTTCCCTCTGGTCTTACATTGCTAAATTAGGGACGGCTAGCACTCATAGCCCTCGAGTAGCTTTGTGCGAAATTCAAAAACAAACAAACAAACAAACAAACAAACAAACATAAACATGTGTATGAAGTAAAAGGTAAAGCGATGAAAAAAGTAGAATTCAAGCCAGCTTTCGTAAACTTTGAAGTTTTATGTACGTATTTAAGACAACAATATCAGGTCATAGTTTTATCGGTAAGACACAGACAAACCACAGCATTACCAAAATAAAACTGGATTTTATATACATTATTCCAAATATGTTTCCTGTTTTTCCAAATATGCAAAGAATTTGTTATAAATATAGTAATAAGTACATTTGAAAAATAATAATGAATATTACGGTAGTGATTTGATCGAGTGACTTCTAAATGAAAGTCGAGTGCCTTTTTAATTAATTTATTTAATCCTTCATATGTTGAGGGCATGTGCATAAAAACGGTACAAATAAAACAAATGAATATATTACAGTGATATAGATATTTACACCAAAACACTTTGGAAGCAAGAACAAAAACATAAAAATAATCTAAATACACACACTGAAGACTCTTAAGTGGTAAAGGTACACCACCGAATTTCCTGCACTCTTGGTTCCAAAGCCTTGCTGGATTATCCGTTTTGTCGGACCAACAGGGGTCACATGACAATAATTCAGCAATACACCTCTGACTCATTAATTTATCCCTCCCCGTGTCTCTAAAGTACCATAAACTACTAAAAACTTAAATAAAACAAATATTGCATTTAAATGATTAATGAAATACATTAGTACAGGTATAAATGATACAAGTTTATTAGTAGTTTATTAGTTTGGTTTGTTTTGAATTTCGCGCAAAGCTACACGAGGGCTATCTGCGCTAGCCGTCCCTTATTTAGCAGTGTAAGATTAGAGGGAAGGCAGCTAGTTATCCCACCTTCTAACTCTTGGGCTACTCTTTTACTAAAGACAAGTTGATTGGCCGTCACATTATAATGCCCCCACCTGCTGAAACAGACGAGCATGCTTTGGTGTGACGGGGTTTTGAACCTTCATATTACGCGTTGAGCGCCCTAACCACTTGGCCATGTCTATGAAATTCTATCCAAGAGATATATATATACATTGAAATGAATTAGGCTTGTGTGACGGATGTATATTTAAATGAACACTTAAAAAAAATAGGTTCTGAAAATATTTTGCTGGTAGAGTTTTCAGAAGCTGATTGGCTTGTGGGGTGTATTAGATCTAGATTTATTGCATGGTAGAATAAACATTTTGTATTTCTTTGTGAAAATAATAATAACTGTTTCGTATTCTTCCAGATTTTCATCTTTTTTCGTTCTTTAGTTGAAAACTTTTGCAGAAAACCTATCACCCTACACATTTTAAGATGAAAGATGTCACATATCCTATCATAAATATTCTTATTTCAGTTGCTTCTGAAGCCAAGAAGTCATTACAGTCCCTGTGAAACGAATTCATATTTCCAGTGAATTAAGACTGACTTGAATGTCTACGCTGGGGTCATCAGTATCATTTGAAGAAATGGACTTGGTAGAGAAACTTCATACGAATAACTCACCTCATCGAGATGTCTCTGGTTGGCATCAAATAGAAAGTAACCATCCAGTCCTATCTGTGGAAGAGTCACAATATTCTTGTAGTTTACCCATTTCCTTAATAGATATAAATGATGCGCAAACACAAGATGTTCTTGATTTGTTTCCAAATGACTCTGTGGCTGATCTTACTGAAACCAAAAACCACAGGGTGACTCTAAATGTTGGTGGTGTCAAACATCAAGTGATGTGGAATACTTTGAAGCGCTTCCCTCAAACCCGCTTCGGTCGTCTACGACTATGCCGAGATCCTGAGGAATTTGAAGAATACTGTGACGAGTATAATCCTGATGAAAACAAGTTTTTCTTTGATCACAGTCCTGCATCATTCACTTCGATTATTAATTTTTACCGCACTGGAAAATTCCATTTGTTGGACGAACTTTGTGTGAGGGCGCTCACTGACGATTTTGATTACTGGATGTTAAAAGAAACTTGTATGGAGCCTTGCTGTATGAGCAAATACTATAAAAAACATGAATCATTTTTTATTGACTTAGACGTTCAACGGTTTACTTTTAGAACAGAAGTTAAAAGTTTGAAGAAGGAAAGTATGCGTAATGTAAGCAGTTTGTCTGGAACCTAATGGAAAGACCTGATACTTCAGTGGCTGCCAAAGTACGTTCATTTTTATTTATTCATGTTATCACTACCAGATGAATACTGCATTTATTTTATTATCCTTTTATCTTATATGAAGTCGTATAAATAAAGTACATTCATTACCAATTTGTTTGTTTCACTAGTCCCCAATTACTTTCCCCCTTCCCATGTGGCTCGTCCATAAGCTTGGGGACCTACAGCGCTAACTTTTAGGGTTTAATCCCTGTGAAGGAATTATCTAAGAATACCCATTGTGCAGTTTTGTACTTAATTAAAAGTAAAATATTTTCAGATGCGTATGCATATTAGTAACTTGAATAAAAAAATTTAGATTATATGCTAAACTTACTGTTTTATATTACTGTTTGTTTTGCTGGTTCTTCAAATTCAAACAAAATAACAATATTGGTGTTGATCATCAGTTTTAGAAAGCACAAAACTCAGAAGGAATTGTTGTAGATGAACTATCGGCACGAAACAGAAAGGACACCAAGTTGGTTACAAAATATATTATCATGCAACAATAACATGTGACATGGTAGAATTGTTACACGTCTTTAGTTTTCACCTAACAGTTCAGTGGGTGGGAGCCATGAGGGAAAAACTGGTACTATATCTACAGAGAGTTCTTCAAAGAACCACCAGCTTTGGCAACATTATTTAATTTATCATACAATGATACACTATTCATTGGCAAATGAGTAGCGTAATTGACCGTCACATTACAATGTCCCCACGATTGAAAGGGCAAACTTGTTTGGTGGGACGGGGATTCAAATCCACGACCCTCATGTCGGGTCCTTGAGGTTGTGTTTTGTGTTTTGTCCATCTTGAGGTCTGTATTTTGTGTTTGGTTCATAAAATGAAAGGCATGCAAGGTACAGTTCAAATAGTTGAAACAGAGGATAGATGGAGCTCTCTAAATAAAATCATGGACCACCGTCCATCTATCATTTCTTCATCACTGCAAGGATGAACTAAGCTAAAAGCATTTCTTACAAAAGTTAGTAAAACTTAATATTTGCATTTCCATGATTTTTATTTTACTTTTTTAAAGAACATTCATACCTATCTACAACTTGCCAAGGACAGGTAATGAATGGCTAAACTGAAAACATTATTGGATTTGGCACTTGATGTTTACCCTTAAAATAGTTTTTTGATTGGTTGTCCATTGTTTTCATTCTATTAGGGTGCTACTGCTGCAATTATTCCTTATTTGTTATATCACAAAATGTACTTTTTATGATATTTTATAACTGGTATTTTTTATTAATTCTTACGTAACACAGGTTTGCGAATTAGAACTTTATAAAAGCTGTTTTCGTTTTAATAACGGATGTTTCGTAATTTAGCTACGCAGATTTCGAAAATAATATTCATTTTGTCTCTCATGTAAGGGGGCCTGGCATAGCCTAGCGCGTTAAGGCGTGCGCTTCGTAACCTGAGGGTTGCGGGTTCGCGCCCAAGTCGCGCCAAACATGCTCGCCCTCCCAGCCGTGGGGGCGTTATAAACTGACGATCAATCCCACTATTCGTTGGTAAAAGAGTAGCCCAAGAGTTGGCGGTGGGTGGTGATGACTAGCTGCCTTCCCTCTAGTCTTACACTGCTAAATTAGGGACGGCTAGCACAGATAGTCCTCGAGTAGCTTTGTGCGAAATTCCAAAACAAACAAACAACTCTCATGTAAGGATTATTTACAAATCATAAAAGAAGAAACTCTTACTTGAATCAAACTATTATTTCGTTTACTCAAAATGAACATTTTATTATTATTATGTTTGGGTCACAGACCAATCAGCAACGCGAGCGTCTTATCGATTGCCAATATTTTAAGCGTTACAAAGTGTGACCCGATTTTAATGAAAGTAATTCACTTGTCTAAACATACATATGGCGTATTATGAAAAATCTGTACGCGACGAAGAAAATTGGTATCATTGTTGGATTCAGCATACAAGAATTACTGTAAAACGTGAATATTTCAAGACAATAAAATCATCGCAGGGATGCGTAATTCGTGAATGTCTTAAACACATATACTTACATAAAGTGATAACAAGTATCGATTAGTGATTAGAATTTAACTTTAGATCATTGCCAGCTTCTCTGTGTTCTTCATCCTGCTATCATCCATCACACAGATTTTAGATACGATACCTTCCTTAAAGGAACAATATGATGAAGATGTCAATGAAGAAATTCAGCTACACAAAGAAAACAAAAAACTGGGTATGATTGAAATCACATGTGTGGTTTGGTTTAGTATAGAATATATCTTAAGATTATTTTCTGCACCAAACAAAGGGAAGTTTTTAAAAAGTATACTAAACATCGTTGACCTCCTAGTTATTACCCCTTTCACCGTGTCTTCAATTGTTGTAGCTACAAATATTGTCCCTAAAGATTTTGAAAACATTCACGAAATTATCCTAATCTTCCGTGTGGCAAGGGTTATGAGAATTTTAAAACTGGCTCGACATTCGAGAGGCTTGCAAAGTTTGGGATATACAATGAAGAAAAGTATCCAAGAGTTCGGGTTGCTCATCTTATCCCTTGTAATTTCCATCGTGTTTTTTTCTAGTCTCGCTTATTTTGCAGAGAAAGACGAACCTGAAACACTTTACACCAGCATTCCCTCTGCCTTTTGGCGGGCTTGTGTTACCATGACGACTGTTGGTTTTGAAGACATGGTTCCCGTTACTTTACCTGGCAAAGTGATTGGGAGTATCTGCTGTATTGCTGGTGTAGTGGTTGTTGGGATGCCTGTACCAATCATTGTCAACAACTTTGCAGAGTTTTACACAAAACAGAAGATAGTCCAAAGAGCCCTGGTGAGAAAAAAAATAATCGAAGAGGCCGAAAGAGCAAACGCGTTACCGACACCGTTTTCATGTTTTTCGCTCTCGTTTTCGTCACCAAGAATTCTTTTCCGCAAGATAAAATCCAGATTCACCAGCAAGGTGAGCTCTTTGTTTTGTTTTTCGTCATTTCACTCTTATCATGAAGTTGAGGTTTTGAAGGCGTAGACATTGCAGTAAATGTATATCAGCACATGCAGTGGAAAATTTTCTAGCAAGTAAATACAATAAGCCTAAGTTAAAATATGTATTGGAGGATTTTAACAAATAATATTACCAAAACACATAAATCACTCAGTAACTAATCAATTCCAGATTATAATGACATTTACGTTTTTAATAATGTTTTTTTCGTCCATGCATAAAATAACTTAGATTTATTTTTCAGTAGATTTGGTCAAATAAGATTCAAACACATCTATAAGGGTATATAAAAACCTGATGTTTGATTCCAAAAATTTTATAACTCTCAACAGAGAAATCAATACTTTTTGATATTACTACCATGAAAGTTCAGATAAACTTGAAACAAATTTATACCATTTTATATTTCCACAGAAATACTAGATATGCAGTTCAAACCATCAAATAAACATGAACCTCTCATATGTTACCTAAACTGTCGATAAAAACTAACACATACACTAAAGACCGTGTTTGTTGTTAAGCGCAAAGTTACAAATTGAGCTATTTTAGCCTTCAAATTTACCGCTCAATGACCGAAGAGCCAGTAATGGAACTGTATGAAATCCATATCTGGGGAAAGGGCTCGATTTTGAATAATGTTTACTGAAAGAAAACCGTCCATGTCCTTGATTAGGCCTCTTTTCCTTACAAATTCTGTATTTATATGCAGTACAAAGTAAAAAGAAGATTGATTTGATTGTAACGAGAGTATACTCTGACCTGTTCTGGTGGTTACAACGCTCAAACTTTCAGTCAAAGGAGGATATTATGATGTAATAGTCAATCCCAGTTTTCACTGGTAAGAATAACCCAAGAGGAAGCAGTGGGTGTTGTTGACTAGCTGGTTTTCCTCTAGTCTGACACTACTAAATAAAGGATGGCTCTCGAATAGCTTTGCACGAAGTTCCAAAACTAAAATACTTTGACCTTTGTACCTACCCTCTTGATTCATAACTTACCTCTGGTGCAATTCCACTAATAATCGTGAATCTTTTCGACAAAGTTTTGCGGTATGTCATGTACCTTTTGAAAATTTGTTTCACCAGTCTCCTAATACAAAATTACACCAAAGTTTTCATAGTTAACAGAGTACACATACTCTTTGTAGGGTGTCGTGACGTACTGCATTTGTCTTGAATAGATATATTCATAGAGTCTTCAACAACTGGATCTCTAATCCTGGATATTTCGTTGAAGCAACTTGTATAATTTATTCATAGAGAGAGATCCTTTTTGATTCTTTTGCCTACTATTGCCTGGAACATGTAGACAGCTTTTGTCATTGCCCTTTGTATTTGTGAATTCTTGCCTGTTAAAAGACGTTACAATTTTCTTCTCATGTCTGAGGTATGACTTTTATTACGAATCTCTTTCTCGTTAGTTCTAGACTGCCAGGTTGATCTATATGATTTTGATCCCACTGTTTAACTCTCTAATTACTAATGGAGTATGTTACAGTATAGATTACCATGCCATATGATTTTGATCCCACTGTTTAACTCTCTAATTACTAATGAAGTATGTTACAGTATAGATTACCATGCCATATGATTTGATCCTACTGTTTGACTCTATAACTATTAATGGAGTATGTTAGAGTATAGATTACCATGCCATACGATTTGATACTGCTGTTTAACTCTCTAATTATCAATGGAGTATGTTAGAGTATAGATTACCACACCATAATATTTTATCCTAATGATTGAGATAAGATTGAGAGAAAAAAAGACATTTAAGTATTCCAAAAGAAAGTTTTGCCACAATACCAGTGTTATCTTCCCAAAAAATACACTACAAAAAATAGTGTAATAGGAGAGAAAGGCAAATCTTTTTTCTTTATAAGGAAGTCATGAAATAACTGTGTAAAAAGATGCTACACTTTTGATAAAGCGTTTTGATAAATTTCCATGTAGTGTACCATCTTCGTTACTATCTTTATAGACACAGGTTTTACTATCTGGTTAATCTTACGGCATTGAGATCTTTAACAGAATAACAACCATAAAGAGTTCAGGAATTTGACCATCCTACTAAAAGAGATCTATAGTGAAGGGATTTTAACGTTTTGTCAACATGACGAGGGGCGTGATTATCATTTTGATGTGAGACCTTCTCATTACATGAAACATTACACCGTATTCTCATGCTGCTCTACCGTTTGTCAATATGTAATTGTGGATTATCGTTACAAATGTCCCGTATTACTCTCCACAGTTCAGCTAAGCCTTTTAATTAACTTTCTCAGTTTTTATATGAGCCTATTCAGCGTAACACATGTTAATTATTAAATCCAAACCATTGTTGTGAATATTCCATTGATCCATTTTTCTCTATCCCATCAAACAAAATGTATTTCATCCTTTCTAGATTATTCGATATAGAATGCACCTGCTAAAAGTACACGTTTCTAACTTTGGTCATCTCGTTGTGTGTGTTTCAACGTCCACTTAAAACCTTTCATCCTGGTAGTTTTGTAGTGGCTATACACCCATTTGGATTACTTCGTACTAAATGTGTATCTTACTGTTGTCAATATTACCTTCATCCTTGTATTTCAGTGTGGATTAAACTATCAACAGTTCCACGAAAAGCTTGCTATTTCTCTGTGCCAACCACATTGTAATTATCCTGTTAAAGACCGCCCTTCAGTTTCTGTTAAAGTTTGATCTCTAGTGTCTGTGGTTCGTTATCAAGTGAAACTATCTTTCCTTCTATTTTATAACACACTACAATTGTAATCTGCTTTTTTTTGTGAGATTATACAGGGTGTTCAGAAAGTCACTGTGCAGTTTTGAAAGCAGCGATAACAGCATTCATTCAGTCTATTTCAAGCCATCAACTGATAGCGGTGTTTAGAAACAAAATAAGAAGGATCCAAACCTGTATTGATGCCAACGGGGGTCACTTTCAACATTTTTTGTAATTGTCATTCATATTTACCTCCTGTATTCTATATTGAAACATGTCTGTTAATAAATATACAAGCGCACAGTGACTTTCCGAACACCCTGTATTTCTAATAAATATTGTGCTGTGTGTTATTGTTGTTTCTGTTTTGTCTCAGATATTTCTATAAATCTCTAAATTTTATGTAAATTTGTAACTCCCGCGTGAGCCTAGCATGGCCAGGTAGTTAAGGCACTCGACTCGTAATCTGAAGATCGTGGGTTCGAATCCCCATCACACCAAACATGCTCGCCCTTTCAGTCGTGGGCACGTTATAATGTTACGGTCAATCCCACTATTCGTTGGTAAAAGAGTAGTCGAAGAGTTGTTGGTAGGTGGTGATGACTAGCTGCCTTTTCTCTAGTCTTACACTGCTAAATTAGGGATGGTTAGCGCAGATAGCCCTCTTGTAGCTTTACGCGTGAATTGACAACGAACACATTTTTGGCTATTTCTGTTTTCAGATTTCATCATTATTACGTATATTATATATAGATAGTATATAAATATATTTAATACTTCCCATTTTTGTGACGTTTATGAATTATAATGAAGGTTCTGGTAAAACGAAACAACGGTGTTATCGTTTAGACGAAATCTGTGAAAAACAAAACAGTTTTGGTAGCGTCGTACAGTGTTTTATAATTACATATTTGTTCATCTTCTTTGTAACCAGAATCTTCCATCAAATGAAGTCATCATCATGAAGGTGGATCCTACATTCTCGTCGACTTTCGAACTTCTTGTTTTTTGTTTTTTTTACTTTAGATATGTGACAATTTGTCAAATGTATTTTGTAGCTATATTGAAACCAATGTTACAATTATGGACACGTTAAAGTAACAAGGAAAGATTAAATTCTCTAAAGAAATCAGATAAAAAGAATATTATTGTTTTAAAATTATGGACACGTTAAGTAACAAGGAAAGACTAAATTCTCTAAAGAAATCAGATAAAAAGAATATTATTGTTTTAAAATTACTTTTATACTTTTATGTAATAATTTGAATATTTTAAAATGCAAAGAATTATTTATTCTTAAAATTGTGTAATGTACGTACAATAAAGAAATCAAATTTTGATGTTTTTGTGAACATTTATCACTTTTTAACCACGTTAAATCCAAGTTAAACAGTGCTACAAGTTATATGTCTCGTCTTTCAAACATTGGAACGTATTATGTACACTTACAAACGTAATGACCGACAAGAGCCAGCTGAACTGTAGCGTGACCAAACGTTTTGTCTTTACTCCACTTACGAGTTAAAAGTTACCAAAAAGTTACCCAACATCTTGTCCAGTAGCCGTAATAAACAACTTAAGAGATAGTTTGAGTTCAGTCGTAGTAAAGTGAAAAGAACAATTAATTTCAGTATTTATTTTGTTGACCCAAACTCTGGAAGAACTTGGTACTTACCAGAATTATACGAAAAGGGCTCTCTGAGAGTACTGCTAATCACCTTTAAGTCAGTCACTTGGCCACTAGTTTATAAGAGAGAACTTCTTAGCTACTACTTTACAAGACAGAACAATTTTTGGATACTAGGTTACAAGACAGAATACTTCTTGGCCATTAGGATACAAGACAGAACACTTTTTGGCCACTAGTTTACAAGATAGAAAATAGAATGGATATATACTTCCGAGTCTCATACCAGTAAACGTTTAAAGTGGTGGTGGTGGTCAAAGAGAACCTGGTATTCTTTTTTTATAATTTAATACATGATTTACCATGTATGGCCTACAGAACGCTGTGAGGTTGGTAAAAGAAAGTGTCTATGATGTACTTTGTGACAGAATCGTAGGCTCCTATAAAAATCAAACAAAATGTGAAAATGAAATATAAAGTTAAAATTTACATACAATTAAAGGAAACTGGTGTTTATCTTGAAAAGTTAATTTAATTTGTTCAATGGTTTTATAATTTGTGTTATTTACGATAAGCTAAACTGACTCCTGTAGATTTTATACAATTTCAGTCTCAAAATTCAATTGATACAAGTGCACAAAATGTTATTAACACGCACTAAATACTTCACCATGTTGAAGCTGATAAAAATAACTAACGAATTATTTAGATAACACCATACCCTCTTTACTTTTTTTATCGGTGGATCTTTATCATTACATTGCTCTGCGTAGAAAGTAAACGCGAACCAAACCTGCTATAAAATATTAAGTAACTTTGAAAACAAATTTACAAACCCTTGAGTATCCTCCGAGTTATGGTCGTTACAACCGTCGATACAGTTTCGCTGGTGCCATTGTTGTAATGCAACACTACAAGCGTGTCTCCAACGTTAACTTCAGAAGCATACCTAGAAATGTGATATACAATACAATATTTTTTCCTTAATAATAGATATAGATTATCATAACAACGTGTATAATATTTATTGGATTTTAAGTCATTTTTAACACGTCGCATAGAAACCTAAATTAACTTAAGTGTTTGAATACTATTACGGCATTGTGTCTAATTTATTATTCGCTATTATACAATAGTTTTACTTAATCAAAACTTATCATCACACTTTGGGTCTGTATACAAAAGAAATACAGTAACGATTTTCATAACGGCGATGAGTGTATAATATTCATGGATTTAAAAAAACATTTTAACTCATCACATCTACGTACTTCGTTTGTTTATTTGCAGTTAAGCACAAATCAACACAAGGGACTCTCTGGTATTAAAATTTCTAAAATAAATTACACTGCACAAAAAAGTTTTGCTTCTTGAACACTGTTGGGTGTTCCTTATAGATTTTTGGCTGCTGATCACAAAAATCACATCCAAATGTACCAATCACGTTCTGTTTCATCGAAATCTTCAGTTTTGCTACAATGCAAAAACGATATCAGGGCAACTGGAATCCATCAATGCTTGCTGACTACTGTTGAACACTGCAACGTGATGCACTGGACACTGAATACAAACGAAAATCAGGAGCAAAACACTTTTAATTATGTTGAACTTAATAGCGTATTAGAAACATAAACACAATTGAATACGTTATTGCCGATAAACAGTTAACTGTCTATTTCTCAGAGTTCCTACGTGATGAAGCAAAACCAAAACTATATTTGTACATACCCACCAGGTACCTGTCACAATCAGCAAAAACTTTTCAGGAAGCAAAACTTTTGAAACAAATTGTTGTGCAGTGTTATTTTAATAGAAGAAATCAATCGTATAAGATAATATTTTTGTGTTATGTTTAGTACATTACCTTTCTATGACACAGTATCTACATATTATGTTTCCCTTGTTTTGTTTCGTTTTGTTTTAATAATTTGTATCAAGCTTTCAAAGAAGTCCACAAGAAAAAAGATAAAAGATACAGATTTCATTGTTATTTTAACATGAGTTTAAAAGTCCATTTAGTGCTCAGGACTTGATGAAATTAATGGATAAACTATTCCGTTTTGCCACTAACATATTTTTTTAAAATACCTACTATTGTTTCACTTTATTATTTTATCTTTGTTTAGTAAGAAATATGTGTTTTAATACACTAGTAATATAAAATATGTTTTAATACACTAGTAATATAAAATATGTTTTAATACACTAGTAATATAAAATATGTGTTTTAATACACTAGTAATATAAAATGCTTCTAAATACATTTTTTGTCCATTCTTCTACCTAGGCAAAAGTTATTTTGCATATTTAAAAAAAAAATCTACACATGAGTAGTATATAAAGATGAATTAATATGGCTCAGCGGTATGGCTGCGGACTTACAACGCTAAAATCTGGGTTTCGATACCCGTAGTGGGCAGAGCACGGATAGCTCCTTGTGTAGCTTTGTACTTAATTCACAACTACAATAAACTGATAAAATTTTCTTTGTTAAGAACCTTTGGCATGATAACAATTTTGCATTATTTATACGTTTACAAGGTTGTCTGAAATTGTTAATCCTTTTCTTATCAGCGAAGATGTTTCATTTAGCCACTATATTATCTGACGATTAGCAAGTAAAATTCACAAGTAAAAATAATACAAGTTTAATATCCCCGCCCGCTTCCTGTTTTCAGCCGTCTCTTCCCACGTTTTGGTGATTCTTTTTTTTTCCTTTTTGAATCATCGTTTTTTCTGGCATACAAAGAAACAAAGAAGATTTCTGAATAAATAATTAGATGAACATAGTTGATTTATTTTGCCCTTTGTTTTAAATGTTGCATTGTTTTGATGAAGAAAATATAACAAAGAAAACTTCTGTTTGACATGACCCTTTGAAAATAAACAAGAATCATGTACAAAATCATTTCAAACCTTTTTTCAACGTAATGATCCAAAACAAAGACCTTCTCTTTTATTTTTTCCGAAACATCGGACGCTAACCATGTTTTGTTTTGTTTACTTGGTCTAATACTGTTGGAAGAAACTTATAAACTATTAAAGTTTGGACATCAGCTTATCAAAACGATGTACGTTTGCAATAAATTTTATTTTACTACCCATTCAAACCGTCTCCAACTTTTATTTTCTGAAAACTGGGTTCCTCGTCATCACGTTATAAGCCATTGGTTTGTAAAAGACCAATAATACAAATAAATTCATACTAAAGAAAATGTTTTTATACAACAACTCTGAACATTCAAGAAGGAAAACAAATGTACCTGGTAGCTCTGGTTTGAAATGTTTTATTGTGAATAACGAAAATCAGGTGACTACTGGAAAATTTAATAGATACATTAGCAGATGTCGCCAGTTCCAGATATTCGGCATCTCCTCGTGGACGGCGATCAAGAAACGCTACCACTTTGCTGGACATCACTGTACCATCATCTGTCACTAAGAAAATTGATAAAGGAGAGTTGAACAACAATAAATAAATGACATTTTTAGAAGGGGTGATAAAATTTATAAAACTTTTGTTTTATTACCTAAATTGTTAGTTCAATTTCGGTTTTGTTTTTCTTGGTTTCAGAGTACCTACCAAACTGAACTGTATGTGGACCGCAAGGGTGAAAAAAATCAAGTCATCACGGATTAAATATATATTTGCTGCGATCGCTTTGACAACACTTTATTACAATCAGACCATACTTACAACTTCGCTTTTCGTTTTCATCTTTATCCATTTTATTTAGGTTGTACTTATTACTATAAGAAATTCACTGATACTAATGTAAACATAACATATTGCTGTTTATTGCTACAATGAAGAACGAGAACATGTAGAATATAAAACTAGGTTTTGTATCTTACTGGCATTATTTCATTTTTTTTCACTTTCTTCCTTCGACTTTTTCCAGTGTATTCTTTCTCTCACATCTCTCCCTGTATTTTCTTCTTTTCTTTTTCCGTTGAACTCCCGCCTTTCATAAATTTTCTCAAACCAACTCCAAAGGGTCCTTTTCTTTTCTTATCCTACACCCTTTATTCACTAGATTGTATTATAATGTTTCGTTATTATATGGGTCCTGTAATCTCCTCATCAGCTGAACAAGAAAAGCGACCGCTCACTTTAATCATTTTCTATTGACTTGTAGTGCTATAATCTCCTGATCTCATAGAGACTGATCAAACCCTTGTCGTTTTCTCACCTCTTTCTTCTGACACCTAACTTCTTAACAATGCTTAACCAAAAATTAGTATTTCATTTTCATTATAATCGCCATGACTTTATATGGTTATTTACAGTTTCATTTGAAAATTATTTAACTTTAAAAAACAGTAAAATTTGTGATAAAATCATAAATTGTAAAAAAGTTCAAAATTAATAAATGTCAAATATATTCATGTACAAACAAACATATTCTGCGAGTGGAAATTTTCCTACAATAGTTACTGAATTCATTAGACCAACATGGAGATACTATATTGATAGAAAATTCACCATATTTGCATACAAATGTTAATATATTTGCTGAAATAAATTACAGATCCCTCGTTCTTCGTATAAAAATGGTAGAAGAGCATTTTGGAGTATTGCTTCAAAAACATTATGGAAAAGTCACTGCATTAAGGCCTTTATTGTATTTCCATAAGAGGCGGCTTCCTTATTTTTCAAGCATAGAATAAAAATCTAATTACTGTTCACACAACTTTTAATAAATATTGAATTATTTTTCACACAACTTTCAATAAGTATCAAATTATTGTTCACACAGCTTTCAACATTTAATACTGTAACCTCAAGGACAAAATTTCTTTTGTTAATAAGGTTTGATTTTGGAAGTTATCATTAGTATTGCCACGCCCACCTATGTCAATAATAAATAAAAAACCTGAAACAATAAGAATATTAAGTTGAAAGTAATCTGATTTTTTTACTTATTCAAATATTTTCATTCTTCTTCCTTTATTAGTATTTTCTGGTAGAAAGCTAAAACTTGCTATATTACAACACTTATTCCACATAATGGAACGTAGGTTCTATACGGCCCTTCGTAGTAAAATGTTAATCCTTGTAAAATGGCATCCAACTAGTTACACGTAACAGAATCGCATGACTTATTTGGAGATATTTTTAATTTACGCTCTGTACATTATAATGTCTTATTCACCATCAAGAGTTTCTCAAAAGATAAAGCAATATAAAATTTCATATTCTATAACGAAACTCCTGTCCTTCAGCTTGTAATAAGAAACCACACCAATGATGCAAAATTATGATGGGCGTCGTCATAGCAACTAATCCGGTGGTCGTATAGGAAGTATCTTATAACTTACTGCCGGTTCCTAATGCATCGCATATTTTAATAGATAATTTGATACTATAACCTTAGGAACAAAACACTTCTTTTCTTTAGTGAGATTCGTTTTTAGATTTTATCACAAATATAGTTCGGTCCACCTTCGTCAATGATAAATACGATGGTCCGATACAATACGAACTGTCTTTAGTTTTTTCTATTGTATTGTAATTTCTAAAGATATATATAGATATTATATAACTAAAAGCAATTTTCCAGGTAAAAACAAAACTATATACAAAGAAATTTATAAATAATAAGTCGGTGCATACAAAAGTTTCTTCGACATATTGGCTTTCACTTTACTTTCATACCGTATGACGACCATTAACAAGAGAACTGCGTAGCACGAACATCATTTCACAAAAGGCTTTGGGAGTGAGTGCAAAGAAGGCTGACCTCGCGTGAGGTATCCAGTTCAGTTGTGATATAGCATAATTTGTATTTGTGTTAATCCGTTCTGACTAGAAATCTCTCTCAGAAACTGCCACTTTGAGCCTCTCCAGAGTCTAGGAACGCCCTAGTTACCCTATTCTACAAATAATGCCCTTTATGTGCAGGAGAGGAAAGCATATGGTAGTTTACTACTAAACACTATGGGGTCAACCTTTTACCTCAATTTGTAGTAACGCTGTTTGACGTACGGGCTCGATTTCTAGCCACTATGGAAATAATAACAACTTCAAATTATCCCAACTACAAAATTGAAAAAGAAAAAGCGAGGCCTTCTTCAAAGTTTTATTGACGAATTGGAAAACAACATTTTGGGAAATAGCCCTTCCTCAGGTTTGCAGTAAAAACAAAACACCTTTTATGAGAGATAGAGTGTAACCTATTAAATTGACGAATAAACCTTTAACTTGGAAAGTGTTTCACGTTGTTTAGTTTTTTTCTACATTTTTACTAACACCTTTGTACATGATTATACACATTTGTCTATAAGCTATCCTTATGTTTTAATATACTGAAGTGGTGTACTGTTAGATTTCACTCAGAGGGTATTTTAAATTTCGGTATAAATAAGTTAGTTTAGTTTATTATTTATATATGGTCAGTTCAATTCTTACTATAATGAAATACAGTTTTATTTGATAAATTGTGTTCCACTTTTGTTATAATGCGCATGGTCATTTATTTTTATGGTACTTTCAATGTCCAGTACATCACAGTGATTTAAGTGTTTGCTATAAATTTTCATATTGCCTTTTCTTTTCATTATGTTATATGTTTTTAGCATTAGTTACACTGGAGTCTCTTGATCTTTACCTATCATATGGCGTTTTGAACATATCTTACTAGAAAGATTCGTTGGTAAAGAGTAGCCCAAGAGTTGGCGGTGGGTGGTGATGACTAGCTGCCTTCCCTCTAGTCTTACACTGCTTTTGATAGCTTCTGAAACGGTCTAGTTCCGTGATTTTCAACCTATGATGCAATGACACCAAGAGCCCGCGATCTGAATATCAAGTTTCATTTTCCTTTAAACAATATTGTATTAAATTAGACAAAACTGATGTTTTAATTTAAATTTTCATTAACTCTTTTACTTAATTATGTAAACATTGTGGTGTTTGTTAGTTTTACAGATTTTATGAAGATCAACGAAACTGACTTTGTTTCGTGAAAAAGTTTAAGAACTACCACTCTGGTTAAAGACTTTCATTGTAAATTCTGCATCTTGAAACCACGTTTAAACTTATATCCTTGCAAATAAATCTTTAAAATGTACAATAACCCATTATTGAACATAATGTTATCTCTCCTTATTGTTATTAACAAACAACTAACTTCCGATTTTAAAATAAGAAAAGCGTTCGTTTGCATGTTTACTAAAATATTATATATCTTGGAACCACAAAATTATAGAATTGTCCTACATAAACTTCCTTGTTTTTTGTATATGTGTATATAAGTCAGGAATGCCATCTACCGAGTGGAATGTAATTGCCTCCTCTGTGTTTCATTCCACTTTTTGATTTTAGAAAAGGTATATTTCTATAAAACGTGTAGCTTGCACTATTTGAAAAATATAGGAAACTATATGGGCGGCAGTTATATAAATTCGTTATTAATGAAATCTTCTATTAGAACATGAAAAGTCGCTTCCCTTATATATAGTTGTAAAAAAAACCTATAAAAACTGTAAAAACAGCGATGTGTTAAACCGAAACTTTGCAGACCCAACAAAGCTTCATACCAAATTCGGTGAACGTCCATATACAGGGGATTAAGTAATTCTTAGAAACACAAAAGTGCCCATAAAAACTGCAAAAAAAAAAAAAAAAAAAATATGAAACCGAAACTTTCCACTGATCTTATTAACCCCCACACCAGTTTGGTAAAGATTCATTAGGAGATGTGAGGTAGTAGCAAAATTGTCAATCAGAACCTTAAAATATAAAATGCAAAACGGAAAATTTGTATCTCTCTCTCTAAGGACATAAAAAAATCTCTATATCAGATTTGATGAAGATATATTCACAGGGTACGAAGTAGTGGTAAAAAGTGCAAGAACGCAAAAATGTTATAAAAACCTTAAAATAAAAAACAGAAAGTTTGTTGCTCATTAAAATTTATAAAGACATAGATATCTATCTGTGTACCGGACATTATTTTACGTTTGCATATTTTTTACGTATCTAACTATTCAGGGATTTGAAAATGGTATATTGTCTCAAACATAGCAGCTCGTTCATAAGCAAAAATATATTCGTAAGTACATACTACTTAAAAACTTGGCCTCACGAAACATCTTCACCAATAAAACAAACTAATAAATGGGATCTTGCTTTACAGTACATTCCTTGAAGCCTGAACTGTGTTGAAATACAGTGTATTGATTTAATCAACATTTAATATAATTTTGAAAGTAATCTGTATAGTATAAATAACACAGAATTTCGCACTAAAATTTTAATCGGCACATCACTACAGAGACAGAAAGAAAGAGCAATCGTATTATTATGCTACATAAAGGAAAAACAATTTTGCTAGAAGTAGACTCTTTATGCAAGTTTTTCTTCCAGCAAAAAGTTATTTTTTTGAAAATCCAGATCTTCAAATAAATACTAGCTGTGATCAATATTATCCAACCAATTAAAACAAGAAGTAAAATGATTTTGTAATAAAACTTTTAAAAAGTTAGGTTGAAATTTATTATTAATAGGTAAAGATTTATAATACGTTCAAATGTTATTGTGTTCCCAGGTGTTTTAAGTTCTGTCTGTATTGTAAATTATATCAGTCTAAAACATTTTGACTTTATTCTAGTGAAGTAAATAAAAATAGTGTTCGCTTCTTACCACTAGATGGCGTATACATATCTTGGAACAAGTCCAAGATGTAGTTTTTCAGTTGACACTTGGTATTGTGCTTTTCTTTTAGGAAGAGTCGTTTTCCCCAAGTTGGTAAATCTGGAACAGTTGCTAAACACAAAACGATCATTGGCCATTTCATTAACGTGTGATAAAGCGCCATTATTGTTATCTCTTTCTTTAAATGAAGATTTCACTGATTTTTGAGAACTTTAAAAGAGGAATCTTTTCAATTCCTCAAGATGATGACGAAAAACAGATGTCTTTCTTTGACTGTAAACTAAAATATTTTTAATGTTACATAAAAATGTTTCAAGTCATTCAAACGAAGTCAATTTATGGATCAATTTTAAAACGATTGTGGTAAGTGTAAATTAATGTACCTTTGCGATGAACCTGCTGTGATTGAGAAAATCGACCTTTCTTGTGTCTAGATGCACAATAACGTGAAAAGTTAGGCAACAAACCACTAAATAATATGATGCATAATCAATATTTCTTTATACTTACATATTTTTCTAACGGACCAATCGCAACCTAAAGACTGCCCATTCAATAAGCATGCGCACTACAAACAGTTTTCACTCTCTAAGTTATGAAGCCGTTCTGTAATTATGCTTCAATTAAA
This sequence comes from Tachypleus tridentatus, assembly GCF_004210375.1. NCBI lineage: Eukaryota > Metazoa > Arthropoda > Merostomata > Xiphosura > Limulidae > Tachypleus > Tachypleus tridentatus. The sequence goes on along the minus strand of NC_134837.1, from coordinate 158,167,079 downwards.
ATTTTAATAAAGATATCTTTTATATTTCGTTAAAATCAATTACCTTCTCTTGCTTAGTCCTCTGCTGATAATTATGGTATTTAATATACTACATTATTGGTGACATTTTTACAAATGGAATTGCTCCCTTGGTATTTTCTTAACCACTTTATTAGTAAAAACAAAACAAAAATACAGCGCGAAATACCAGAATTCAGCTCTCAAATGTTAAAGTTCATTATTCCATCTACATATTGTGGTGCATAATAGTTGTCAACTATAATTTTAGCTTCCATACACAGAGCTTCGACCACAGAGAGGCGGATGGTTACAACAACTGACAGTGATTATCCTCATCTAAATGTTGCAGTTTTTCCACTGAAATCTCATTATAAATAGGATGTTAATAATAAAATAGTGTATTTTGTATTTTATACCATTGTCATTAATGCGCTAAATAACTGATATTGTGGTGACATGATTATAAAGGCATCATGGAAAATACTTCATTTTTTTACATCAGAAATCAAAATGTACATGGAGCAAATATACACATATATTAATGTAAAATATACATTTACTCATATTTCTCATGCAATTTATACGTATTGCCTGTATATGTATCATACATATGTGGAATTTTTGCATAATGTACATCATTTATTCTATGTATAGCAGCATCCAGTTTGAGTAAAACTATGTTTATGTTTCTAAACAACGACATTTGCTTATCTTCTGTGACAGATGTAGAGTGTTAGTGGAATTTGTCTTTCAATCATATAGGCATGTGAACCTAATATATATCTTCAGATTAAATATGCAGGTTGTATCCTGTGGAAATTACTGAAAGAAACTAGTTACATATGGTTTAGAGCCCCTTCCCCAGTAGTACAGCAATATTTCTGCGAACTTATAACGCTAGAAACTGGGTTTTAATATCCGTGGTGTGCTACTTAGTGTAGCTTTGTACTTAACTACAAATAAAAAAAACCATATTTCTTTTAGAAATGTGTTCAAGTCATGCAATACAATATATATATATATATATACGAGCATATTTGCCCCTGTGTAAACACACACTAAGTGGTACTTCATCATAGGGTCAAGTTGTTCATCAAACAGCTCAAAAGAGTTGCACTTACATTAAATATTCACACAAAAATAAAAATTATGATGATGCTCTTACTAAAAACATCATATTTTATATATGACATTATATCAATAAATATTTTATTGTTACAAAATATCAAGCAATCCATCTAATGTTTTAACAAAAACTAAAAACAAAGTGTTTGATTAGATTTATATGACTATGAAATAAAACAGTGGTGAAGACCGAATCATCTTATAAATGTTGTATTTTGATTGGCTGATCCACAAAGTGAAATCCTTGTTGCGAGGCTAGTTTTAATGGCAAAATAAAATTATTTGTGAGCTTTCCTTTCATTATTTCTTGGTGTTCTGGTTGGATAGCTTCAAAGAGAACAGAAGTGTCAGAAAGACTAGGGTTTCTGCTGGTAGACCAATATTTTGGTCAAGGCATTGGTGAGTTGAACTTGTGCTTCTCTGTCACGAAATTGATTCTGATCTCTTCTAACTGCATCTTGGGTAGAAATTTGACATTATTCTATATTTCGGATTTGTTCCTGACTTCTCCTCAGTAGATCTTGCTTCATAACTTTGTTAGAAAAATTATCTCTTTCTTGCTCTTTCTTTTTGTGACTTGCATCCTAACGTTTCATTTTCTTTCTCAAAGTTTCAAATTTTCTCCGTAATAAGTCACTCTCACGTTTCGCAATTTTTGGCATCGTAATTTTTTTATGTTTTGATGACTTTATACTCAAATAGAAACAAAATAAAGTTCTATTGCTTACGAACATAGAGTTACTACAAAATTCCTGCAAATTTATACGCAACGAACTCCGTACGAAGGACCTGAGATTCCTTTAGTTACAGAACAATTTAATTCATAGCATACTTTGGATTCTCCATCAGAAAAAAACCTTTACTCTGAAATATCACGATGATTCTTCACTAGAAAGACTAACTTTGATATTCTGTATTAAACTCACTTTACCGTAACTTTAGAAATTTTATTTTTAAAGAATAATTATTTTGTTGATAACAATTAATGCATAAAATTAATATTCATTATTACAAAAAAAAGAAGCTCAATTTCTTCATTAAGAAAGCGATTTAGGAAAAAATATTATAAAAATATATTTTTTTAAATTTGAGCAAAGCTACACGAGAGGTATCTGCGCTAGCTGTCCCTAATTTAGCAATGTAAGACTAGAGTGAAGGTAACTAGTCATCACCACCCACCGCCAACTCTTGGGCTACTCTTTTACTAACGAAAAGTTGGATTGACCATCACATTATAACGCCTCTACGGCTGAACGTGCGAGCATGTTTGGTGTGACGGGGATCCGAACCCGCAATGTGGAGATTGAGAGTCCAGCTCCCTAACCATCTCACCACACTGGGCCTTTTTCTAAAATATCGGATTTTACAATCTCGTGTACTTTCACGTCTGTAACTTTCACCTTATTCTAACCTATTTCTGCAGAGAAAAATAAATCATGGATTAGACAGATGTTACTGATGTGTTGGTAATGCGAGGACGAAACACAACTTAATATCATGTTTGTAAAATCGTGGAGAAAAGCAAGTGATTCCTCATTTTCAGTTATTTTTGTTTCTACAAATTTTACAGTAAAAACGATGAGTAGCCATGAATGGTATCTCGTCCATACATTCATACAAAGCACAACAATTGTTTTAAAATGGAACCAGTAAGAATTATATTCTACGTGAACTACGTGAATTTTAAACGAAGTTAATTTGGGTTTCACTCTAAATATTAACTAAATATCATGGCTACGAATAGTCACAAGTAATATACGTGTGCTATATAACAATCGTGGTCAATAAAGCCTGCTAAAATATGATGAAGCATCCAGCAAAATCAACTGTTTCTGGACAAAGAATACCTTTAAAATCATGGTGTCCAATACGGTCACCACTCCCTACATTTGCGAAACGGCTATTGACCTGTGACGAATTGGTGCTTTACGTTTGCTACATTTTTTTAAAAAATATATAGTTAATTACATCAATAAATAATTGAAAACACCACTAGGTATTTTTCTACACCTCTCTCTATATAAAAACACAGTCAATTTGTTTTTGTCATGTGGCAAAAATATTAACACATTCTCCACAACTTTGACGATTGTGTTCGACACCACTACTTTAACTATAGAAACGTAGTATTACGAACGGCATAGTTATCATTATCAAATTTGAAAGTTTCATTTATTTTAGTTAAGCTGATTACTTACGTAAAATACTCAGATACGTAAAACATCAGCGACTAGAAGGTTAAACACAAAAGTAGAAAACCCTATGATCCGATCTCTCTCAAAACGTTCATAGCTCTTCATAAGAAACAAATACTGTAATGTCTTGTTTTCTAAAATTCATATCATGGTGTTTCAACTCAACGCTGACAGCAATTTCTGAATTTATCTAACAAACATAATGTGGATCTTTGCTGTCTAAAGATGGCCTAATGTATTTAACTTCTTAACAGAAGATTTCGCAAAGATTTTATAAGTGCATGATTACAACAAAAACCCCAAAACAGATGAAAATCATAACACACTAAATTATTTTATCTCCTATATTAGATTTACAAATAATTCTTCAAAATTAACTATGAACTATATAACGTGATAAGAAAGAAAACAATGAGAATAATATATTAAAGTATTTATATATATGTAATGTTTGAGTTGTTTTTTACTAATAAAGACAGTTTGTTAAGCATCTCTCGACTGAAAAGTTTGAAGAGCAGATTAATAGCACTTGTGGTACTTAATTTCCAAAAGTTCACATAAATATCATCAATTCGCGGTAGGTGAAAGACCACTCAAATACCAAACACGTAAAATACAATTCATTTGAATATTTTCGCATTCAATTTTATAAATTCCAAATTTATCCGTTAATTGTACATCAGGTTTTACTATTGCATAAACTTTGTTTCATTTTATTTATCGGTTTAAAGATAAAGTAAAACATTTGTTCTTGTTTTTTTATTTTAAATAAATCAGTAGTTAGACCAGAAATATATGGTAAAAGTAAATATTCATTTTTTATTTTATCATAACTTAGTTTCGTCATAATACCTTGATCTGTTGTTTCCACATTAGTGAGTTTGTTAACTGCTCTATCTACAAAACTTGGGTAAAATTCTATTTCAACTGTTATATATTTTACCTAAAACAAATCGTTTTAAAAACATCTCGTTTTGTGCATATTCTAAAAATGTTATTAATATAATTGTAAAATACAAACACTTTTTGTGTTTCTGTATGACCTGATTTCTAGTGTGGTAGCATAAGAGCAGAAAGAGGTTTCTCGTGAATAGATATTTCTAAAATAGTCCTGTTCATTCCTTTTTACAATAAGTTTAAAGAAGGTAAACTATTATCTTTCCCAATTTCATGAGTACATTGTAACGAAGCTTCTATACTACTCAGATAGTTTGCAGATTCTGTTAACGCCTCAATACTATATTTCCAGTGGCGGCGCCAAGATATTTTCGCTGGCGGCTGGCTGAGTGGGGCTGAGGTAAACTGTGGAGGGCTTCCCAAAATGCCATCAATATGAAGTATAGATGGTAAATTATAATAATGTAAATACCAAGGTACATTTCAGAAAGGTGTGCTATTTTGAACTGTGTTTTCAATCCAGTTTTCATTGGAAACTCATACTCTGATTAATAATTCATTATTACAAATTAGAAATAATCTGTTTATGAAAATATGCGTATATGTAAAAGAGGAAGTTCACCTAAATTCCACCCAAGGTAATACATAACAATAAAGAAAATTAAGATTAGTTTAGATTGAACATTTAATATACCATTAAGAGTAAAGCTACAAATCAAAAGAAATATAACATAAAAACATAGTTTACATAGCAAAACGAATTATCCCCTGTGAAGTTAATACACTCGGAGGAAAAGTAAGTTCTCTATCAGGCTAACTATCTTTCATCATGTTGTGTTTATAGTCAATATTACTTCAAAACAATGCGCCTGTTCTGGTGATTGGCAGCAAATGTGTCTATACACATGGTACATCATGGTCAGTGGCTCGGTGATCATACGCTTAAGACGTTCGAGCCCTTAAACAAAGCAAACCCGCGGCCTGGATATTGAATGGTCATAGTAGCACCAAACCAAAATGTCTAAATTGCAGTTGACCTTCACAGAAAGGCTGGTTTCTTCATAAGTTCACATTATTCATACAGACCAAACTGTGATTGTGATACTGTTCTTATTATCATAAATGTGACAAGCACCTGTTACAATAATGTAACTACTACATTACATTAAATTAGGCACTTCTAGTTAGCCCAATGACAATTTCAAAATTAATTCTAGAATTGTTTAGAAATATCATTTGGTCAGTTAACATGTAAGATTATTATCTAATCGTAAGTATAACATTAATTGGATTGTAAGTCACAATTGTAAGTGTATGCTACAATCATCAGTACAATTTTGGATGGCTGATATACAATGCAAAATGATCTCACAGAGGACACAACACCGGCTAAATGCTTCATAGTTTTGACCTATACACAATACACTTATACATGCATGCTATGTTTTACTTTTCAATAAAAGATAAATGAAATTAATGGGTAAATACCTGTGAAACCTTTGGTTTATCAAGTAAAATCCCTGATGATCTGTTGTAACTTGAAATCAACATGGTTGTCTAATCTTCGTCAAAGCTCAAGATAGAATGGCATTACACAGGGAGCGGCAATACAGCACATGAGTTTCAGTGCATTCAGTACGTTGCTATGGGAGGCATAACACATACTTCCGTCTTAATGAAGACGTTGAGTTCTACAGATCTATGTCTCTTTGATGTTAATTGTTAAGCAACAACGACGATTGTGTTTTACATATTTTATGAATATATGTAGGTAATGTGTCACCTACATACCATATCCAAATATCTGGTTATATTTTACATCGTTTATAACTTTTACTTCAAATGTCTTTATATATAAATCACATAATAATAATGAAAGTGGAGCTTCGATTGCCAACCCTTCATTTGATCGACATTGTTAACTTGAAAAAAAAAACTGGTTTCTAACACATACCATTGTTAAATTTATTATATCTAGAATTTCAACTGCATGAGTTATATTTTGGAACACCGTACTTTCAAAACATTTAATTGCATCCTCAACTGGAACTTTTATAAACAATGATAGTACATCAAATCATACAAACAAATCACCCGTATTAAATTTCATGTCCTTGACTTTTCTACAAATTCTATAGCATTTTACCTTTTTTATATCTGAAATTAAAATACCTCAGAGCTATGTACTTAGCTATAGTATTACATATGACGATGTACCCATAATCGATATAATTTGTTTAAAACTGTCATTATTTTGTGTATTTTTAGGAGTGCATAAAATCTCTCTCCATCTGTTTTAAACATAAACAGATTTTAACATTTGCTTTTAGTAATTCGTAGTATATGTTTGTAGGGTTGTGTAACTGGCAGGCTGGGAGGCTTAGACATTGGAGTTAACTGTTACTACTAATCACAATGTATTTATGTATTTGACATTTCTCGCTTTCTGTATTCCTCTGTTATTCTTCATGATAAAAACTGAAAATCTGCATATTCACACAGTTCATCATAAGCCTAATAGAACGTTCTGCTTCTCCTGTAGCTCTTAGTCTCAAAATATCTATTTTTTGAATTTTGATCCAACAAGATATTCTAGTAGCTTCATTTCAAGCACATATAACATTTTCGGCATCCTCGTGAAACAACGGTATTGAGCTCGTGAAGTGAGTAGTGCCACTTGAACCTAATTATATGGGTTGATCTGCCACAGCTTCTACATTAGTAGTAGCCCGTTTATCAATCCTAGAAGGTGCACCACCTGTAGTAGCCATATTCACTTATTTAATATCACTTACGCTACTTATAGTTCCTTACACTAATTTTTATATTTTTCTTCTTTCTTTACCCTAATCAATTTGTCGTCTGTTACTTTAAAAATCCTTAAAGACTGCGACAGGCAGGTCAGGAGGCTAGCTGTTGGAATTCGACTATTATTACCAGTCAAAATTTATTTATATTAAGTGAGAATTGTAGTGGCGAATGAAGTGCACAAGAATTAATTGGAGAAAGTTTACAGTTAAAGTAAAGAATCTCACTTTAAGACTATGATCAAAATACTGAAACACTTTTAATGCACTTCTCACAACATTCTTTACTGCAATCAATTCGTCAAATGACTTGGATTAAACTAACAAAATTCTTTTAGCATAACTATAGAACGTTCCTGAATTATATTTCCAATGTAACTGCGAAAATGAGTTGACCACTTGTTAACTATGATAGTTGATGGTATGGGAGATAGCATTATGTTACTTACAGAAACTATGAGTATCTCCATTACAAGGGTAATCAGTCATCTTTTATCTGGCTGAATCTTCTTTCTTTAATAACTGTAACTGACTGCTACAACGACTAGCGAGTCTTCTGCTGCTTTCTCTGGCTTCTTATTCTCTACTGCCCTTTCTTCTGGACTCTCCAACTGACTTCGAGCCTCAAACATGGGTTTGTATACTAAACTATTCTGGTATTCTTACAATCTTCCAAACAGTGTACACAACCACCCGCAAGTAGATCTGACATTTAATTGGTTATTTTGCCTTGATCGTTTCATCATTCTCAAAGCAAGAACAAAAAAAACTTATTCATTGGTTGCAGGTAAAGTCGGTAAATCGGCAGCCTTCTCACTTGTATCCTTACACACATTCTTTATATGGATACTGCATCAAAGTTCCGACTTATTCCTTTCTCGGCAACTTTTAAGCACAATAATATAAACATTCACCGTAGCTTCACAGTGGTGCCACTCTGTAGATGATGATTTAATTCCTCATCTCTAATGAGGTATTCTTGACCTTTCTCATGACCTCAATAACGTTCTTTGGAAAATAGTGCAAAATAAACGTTTCTCAATACATCTTTCTTCTAAGTCAATTGTCATTATATAATCATTTTATGCCTTTGTGAGCATGTACCACTCTTCTCCATATTGCATATAATTGCTCAATACTTGAAGCATGTGAAATTCCCAGAGATTCCGCAAATGCTTCAGTTGTATCTACGTTTTTATAAGTAGCATCACTTAATAAATATCCTACACCTTTAATGTAGTTATATTTATTGAGTATTACACTTTGCCCTCCTTTATCTGTTTTAGAAATAAAATACAGTTATTATCTCTTAATGACTTTATGACTTCAATATCTGTATGTTACTTCTTTTCCAAAAGATTGAAGTTCTTAACAAGTTGATGACATTCAGTTCTAATTATAATTTTAGAGTTATCATCAATCAATCTATCGAAATTATTTTCCGTATCTGTTATTAATTCTTACTTTTTAACTTGTGACTGTTAACAAGCAAAATCTAGACCTGTATGGCGTGGCTGTGTGATTAGCACGTGAAGCTAATGAGAGGAGGGCCCAGTATTTCATGCGTTCAGCAGTTTGTTCGTTATAACGGTAACATTACATCTAATTATTCGTTGTGTATATGGAGCAATCTTTTGTAGTGGTGGGTTCTGCTACTTGGCTAGCTTTCATTTAGTCACTAATTTAACTTATAGAGAGCTGTGTCTGAACCTTAGAAGTGACTGAGATGGTAGTTTAAAAGTCCACGCGCGCATGAAGTGCCATTCAGCATGATTAACAAATATTTTTTGTATAACTCGTCAGAATTATGTCAAATAATCTAATTCAAAAGATGGCGCCACTAACAATATATTTACTATCTCTAACTGTTACAGCTGGTGCGTCTTACTTAGTAGTGAATTCTAGAAAATAATTATTTGTTTAAAACAATGAATACTAATTTTAATTTTAGTTTCAATGAAACGGCACTGTTTGTGATACAAGAAAAATGTGAGTTTTATGGGAAATAAAACGAAATGTATTTAAAACACACCCATAAATTTAATTACGATATGAAATGATAAAAAGTAAGTTATTTTCTATATTGATTCAGTCGCCATCTGACGTCACAATATTTAGTTGAGTTCTTATAAATAGGATGCTCAGTACATAATGGTGATTTATCTTGCAAAGTTAAAAATCGTATTATATATACACACACATAACTTCTTGTTGAAAATTAATACGAATATTTTTAAGACACATAAACTAAATGTTTATGAAAAGTTAACAAACATTCACATAAATTATTTTTATAAAGCATTGTTCTGATGTTAACAAAACAAAACTTGGTTTGTACACTCAAGATGAAATAACAAGACAACAGTAGTACATTGCTGACACAATAGTAAATGTTTTGCATACATTACATTAAGAGAAAAATATGGTGGTATTTGGTTTAGTTTGTTTTGAATTTCGCGCAAAGCAACACGAGGCTATCTGCGCTAAACATCCCTAATTTAGCAGTGTAAAACTAGAGGGAAGGCAGCTTAACCACCCACTTAACCTACTCTTTACTAACGAATAGTGGGATTGACCTTAACTTTATAAGGCCTCCAAGGCTGAAAGGGTGAGCATGTTTGGTGTGACGGGGATTTGGACATGCGATCCTCGGATTACGAGTCGAGTGCCTTAACCACCTGACCATGCCGGGCCCGGCGGTATCTGATATTGATATTATGAATATTACAGAATGTTATATAATGTTGACAGAAACTGAATGTCTCAAGTATGAGAGAGAAAAATCGCCAAGTTAAGTTTATGGCTCAAAACCTAGGTCAATAATTGTCTGCCTAATATTTTGATTGGCTTTGAAATAAAGTTACAAAATCTAAACTAAAAATGGTAATGGAAATAACGTTTTAATGGCTATTTTCTTAACATTTACTTTGTATAAAACATGAAGTTGAAACATTGATTACAGAGTTTGAGGTCTCTGGGAAACATCTACATATCATTGTTTTTACTGACTTCGTATTGCACCAAACTTATATCTGAAAATAAGTCAAACTGAAATGCAATACATGTGTTAATGGGCCTTCGGACTAGGAGCTAATGACTGACACTCGTGAAGTTGCCAATAAAACAATGTGTGTTAACGTAGGACACCATCTTCGTTATCAAAACTGGTCTCTGGTATTCACAACTATATAACGATGATAGAATAACCCTTTTTTTATGTGAGTAGTAAACATTCTAGTCATGAAAGCTGTTTTTGTTAGACAATGACTGTGAATTATTAACCAATTAGCAAATAGATTTAGGTGATAGAGTGCCAACTAGAAAATAGGCCTTTTTTTCGTTTAGAAAGACTCTGTCTACCAATATAATACATAATATCTAACATTATGAAATACTTCGAATTTTCGTGTTCATGAAATGAAAAGTTTCACATATTTATTATTTTTCAATATTCGACCATTATATGCAATAAATGTCAAGTTTCAGCACTGTAAAGGTTAACAGAAAGTTTTCAAAATTATGTTTCAATTCACAACTAATAGTGATAGGCCAGTCTTGTTGTCGAGGTGTTGACAAAGTTAAAACACACTTTTACTTCTTACTCACCAGTTCTTTTCGGCATCTTACCTCGTTAAAAGTAACAAAAATATCATTTGTTGTTATCTTCAAGCACATTTTTTTTAAATAGATAATTTTAAAATAAATAATTCTTTCACAAAAAAAGCTGTTCAAGCGGAAGACAAGCATTGTTTATGATTATTATTTCCTTATAAAATAGGATAACAAATTGCTAATATCTGTTTTATGTTATATATTAATGTAAGGTTTGAATGTTTCAATAGTTACAGAATTTTGAAAATATTGGAAGAAAACATATTACTGAAGTGCCGCCTACTGCATACACACGGAAATGCATTCGATTATGATAGCGTTATTCGTCAGATGGCGCTTACATACTTCATACTACACGCTGAGTAAGTCAAGTGAGATAACAACTATCCGCTTCCCTGAACAATTTTTGTAGCTATTTTCTCCGAATTCCTTAAGAAGTCATTGCCTTAGTGTACTAAATACCTTTATCGAGTCTTATAGGAATAAATTAGATTATTTTGCCGAAATATAATGTGAAAACAAATACGAAAATATAGAAACTATCGAAATAGTTCTCAAAAACTAAGCTTCTTTCGAAAACTGATTATCGTAACCACGTCTCACACCAGCACATGCCTTTTTTCAGAAACAAGTTTTCATAAACGAGAAATTCAAGACGAAAATAAGTAAAATGCTTTGGTGAGTAAACAATGTTTTGACTATTATCTTCTGCAATTGCCAGTCAGTCTTTGGAGATAATATTTAGTTTATATTAATGTTATAGATTTATTTTAATTTAAGCATATGAGAATTACTGTTAATAGCATTCTTACATATTATAAATGTTCATAGTTATTAGTTAAGTTTAAATATCTTAGTGATTTATTGCCAAAACAAACACGATAAGTCGAGCGTTTTTGGAAAGTTGGATTTCTTACTTCAGCGGTAAATTATATAAATGTACAATAATGTGAAATACTAGCATTGAGAAACCACCTGAATACACTGTTTATACTTTCATTCAAAGTTGAAGATTATTCGTGCTTTAGATAACAAAACTAAAGACAAGTTTATGTTGCTGGAAAGAAAAATGGTATAAAAACAATAAAAAGACGTGCATTTGTTTGTCTCCGATACTCATGTGAAGAACACTTTCGGTGACAAAAATAAAATAATTCTGGAAACGTACAACAGCTTTTAATTGCACATCGTCTTTACTTTGGTTGGCTGCTCAACATGTTAATGTGTTTCTATGCCTATGCACAAGTTTTCTGAAATAGAAAGAAAAAATGAATATACTTATTTTCCTTATAAATACTATTTCATGAGGTTACCAAACATTGTTTATAGCATAATGTCCTGATTTGAAGAAAGGTAGATTTTCATTTTTAAAAATCATATTTTAGATATTATTTTAAATATAAACAGATACAAACAGTAATTAATATAGTGTAGTTTCATTGGTCATTTTCCATGTTCTCCAATGTTCGTTTTTGAACCAACTAAATTATGACTTTGTAAAAATAAAACGTTCGAACAGAGTTTATTCTAATTATGATGAAATAATCTTTAAAAACAATATTCGCGGCAATAATCACGCTAGAATGATTATTTTTTTAGTTATATTATCTTGTATTTCTGCTAATGAATCTATTATAAACGATGTGAAACAATCTGCAGTTTGGTGTGATTTCTAAAACCAGTATTAAGACTTATTGGTTTCGTTATTTGGCTAGCCTTCGGCATTTAATTTTATAATATTGAACGTTAGTAACTATTCTCTTGTGTATTTGTTTCAGGTAAGCAAATATTCTTAACGTGATAATTGTAACAAATTTACTGTTATACATTTAGGTTACTACCTAAGTTTGTTTCAGTTTGATGCTTGGGACGTATACTGTTAGACGTGATTTGCGCAAGTTCAGTCTGTTCTCTAAATTTATAAAAGATTCTCAAGAACAAGACTCCGCAGTATATGGTTTACAAAGACACTTAGGTGTCTTCGAACATTGCTGACGCTGTTGAACATTCGAGAATCTCGAGTGGGTATGTAGAAGTAAGTCGTCACAAGACGCTAAGACATAGTATTTGTTTGTCAGCTGCAATCAGTACTCCATAAGGCTTGGAAACTGTAATTGTGATTAACACTTATTAATAGGAAGCCTACAGAATTTGACCGCAAACGTTTATAGATTTCGAACAAAGCCGTTCAACTTCAGAGAATCAATTTCAGACATCATTATTTATACTAGGACGTTAGATATCTATCTTCCTCTGTGAAAAGTAAGCTTATAAACTGCATTAAGTCAAACAAGAATAGAACTAGCTAGCATACCCACCAAGTGTAGTGTATCTGTGTATCAACATAAAAGTAATTTCTGCCTCGTGGACCTTGACTGTCGATAAAATATTTACTTCCAGACTAGATAGATGGCTGAATATTGTTTGTGATTTTGTAAAATTTGTGAATATCAATAATCATGTCTATTAACTATTTCTAATAACCGTTATTATAAATGGAATTGTTGTTTGTATATTAAAATATATTTCTGTTAAGAAAGAAAATTGTGTGTATCAGTGTTATTGGCAAAAATAAAAAAAAAACTTATGCATATCAAAATTGAATTAATTTATACATCAAAATTAAAATTCTCAGCTATTTGAAATCTTAATATGTATTATACATAACATAATAAATTGGAGACTCGTCCGAGATTAATTATAACACGTAATGTAATATAATCCCTTACAACACGTCAAAAAGTTGAATGATTTAGAAAACTGTTGAGAAGATCCAGACGAAAGTATGTTTTATGACCTAGTTTTCAGGAATTATAATGGTAGTCTTGTGTGTCATGCACAATATTTATGTGCGGCGCTTTCCAACAAAATAACGTAAGATTAACACTTGATGTTTATAGATTCTGGTTGTTTCATACGTCAGTGTTTAAGTATATTTTATTCGGTATAGTGTAACAGTGTAGAACCTTGTATAAAAGTCACAAAAGTAAATAAAAACTGGAGAACACATTAATGGCATAATTGTGGAAATGCACAAACGATACGTTCACTTACAAACAACTAGTAATGGCACGCACTTATATGGTGAATTTTCTTAATGGTACAGAACATGACACAGATATTGTCAAAGAAAAGCGAATCGGTTATAGAATTAAATAGTATATAGATTTGGTCACATTTTGACCTCATTTCTCAAATATGCTCATGCAGCTTTAAGAATGTTCACATCCGGACATTGTGCAGGTCAACTCATGGTTATCCGTGTTCCATCAGTCTTTTTACCTTCAAGATATTATTATCGTTTTATTTTAGGCTTAGGATCGTTTTCTCAGTGAAAGATATATCCCTTCTCGTTGTGTTGTGTTCGTGAGGAAATAATATAATCGATTAGAAACTGTTGTAGTTCTTTTAAATCAGTCAGGTTTCCATGGTCGATTTTGCGCCTGGTATCACTTTCGTCGCTTCCCTGCATAAGGATGTGTACTGAAGTGAAGATTTTTGTTACCACTTTATGAGCTTACGTGTACTGCAGTGAAGTTTTATTGCTACCACTACGTTGGCTTTGCTGTTTGCTATGTGTACGAAAGTGAAGTTTCCTTAGTCTTTTGTTGGCTTCCTTGGCGTATGTGTACTGAAATTAAAATTTTGTTACGGCTGCGTTTCGTAACACTCTGTGTTTAGGCTTATTGATTCGTTGTGCACATGCACGAAAACTTTTAGTTTTGCATTCTTAATTTTGACTGTCTATGTCGCATATATTGGCTGAGTTTAGGCTCTCATTTGTACTTAACCCCTCCATACTTCACTGTAGCTATATTATGCATTAACAACGATACCATTCTTATCTCTGGTGTTAAAAAAAATTACATTGATCGTTAGTGAACAATTCGAACTCAGATTTAACTTTAATTAGTACATGTTTCCAACTTTGTTCATTCTAGTGTTTCTGTCCCATTTTAACTTTTCGTTTAATTACCTCTCCTCAACATAGTTTGGCCCAGCATGGTCGGGTGGTTAAGGCACTCGACTCGTAATCTGAGGATCGTGGTTTCAAATCCCTGTGGCACCAAACATACTCGCCCTTTCAGCCGTGGGGGCATTATAATGTGACGGTCAATCCCATCATTCGTTGGTAAAATAGTAGCCCAAGAGTTGGTGGTTGGTGGTGATGACTAGTGGCCTTCTCTCTAGTCTTACACTGCTAAATTAGGGACAGCTAGCGCAGATAGCCCTCGTATAGCTTTGCGCAAAATTCGAAAACAAATAAACAACAGAGGTTTTCGAGCAGCTACACGTCCATTCAAACCATTTCATTCTATTGTGGATATCAATGTTCTTGAAATTACATTCATACTTGTATGTATAGCAAGGTTTGAATTCGATCGTAAATACTAGTGTGGTATCACCTAGCCTAAAGTTAAATATATAAAATGTAAATGTAATAAGCCTAAAGTAAATACGTAGTGTGTGATCACCTAGACTAGAACCAACTGCATAAAATATATCATGAAAGTAAAAATATCGACTCTGGATTAAGCTATTTTGGGTTACACCGCGAACGTTTTTAATATAAATAAAACAAACCCATTTAATCAGCAAATAGTTGTTCCAGTTTTGTTGCCTGCACATTTTATTTTATACTTTCAGAACACAGACTACCAGTAATATTAGGTTATACTTTTATTGCTAAGTAACGTGACATGAAAGCTGTTGCTGGAAAGTAGTGTTACCAAAACGCACTGGCTTTTCTATATATTAAAAATTGTTAACATAACGGATTTTTAACATTCAGAAATTCTATAAATAAATCACGAATTAATTTGATGAATCGTCTTAATTTTTGTTGTTGGCTCATAAAGGAATTTATTCATACTTGACTGCCTCGACTGCACCTATCTGTCTCTTTGTTGGTCTAGCAAAATGTATTTATTTCTGTTAGCTATGAAACGTGAAGACCAGAGTGACAGTTTTGAACATTAGAACGTCACATCATAACCACAGCTATTATACAGTCGCTGGTGGAACAGATGTATAAGAACTAGAGGCTGAGGGATTATTTGACGTTTAAAAGATAGTGTAATGCTACCAAAAAATATATCCGATGCAATATGTTCACGCTCTCACATCAAAATTAATTTAAAGTAGGGTAAAGTGACTTAAAATTTACAAAAAAAGAGTAGTTATTGCTCTTAATAACATTAGTAACCAAAGGAATGTGAATCAATTTGTGGAAACAGAACCATCCAGAAAGAGACTTATAAAAAGGTTTAACCGCATGTGGTAAGTAAAATACGGTATATTTTAACAGGTGAAAATCCACGAACAAACAAATCAGTGGCCAAAGCCGTCCACGTGTTCCAGGTAACATTATACAAAGTAATTAATAAGGATTTCAAACTGAAAACCTGATAGTTAAAGCACTCGACTCGAAATCTGAAGTTAGCGGGGTCTAATCCCCGTCACCGAACATGCTCGACCTTTCTTTACTATTTAAGGTTTGTACAATTCTTTGTCACCCCTAATTATAAACCACTATTGTGGTTCATCATAAGACCCAAGGTAGTACTTCGGTTCATGGAGCCTTTATTAATCGTCTATTATTTTAAAAAGTATATTAAAAACACTTCCATTAAAAAAGAAGCTATAAGTTAAATCTTATAAATATATCACATGAAATGATAATATCTATGTCTATGTTAAATACTTAGAAATTAATCACCGTTTCATAGGTCTGTTTTTTACGAAAACTATAGGTCTGTTTCTTAAGGTAACTACAGGTCTGTTTCTTAAGGTAACTATGTTTTGGGAAAACTAAAAACATAAAATGTGGAAATGTGTATTAGTACCGCTATGTTTAATGTTGCCTTACCACTTTAAAACTAGCTATTTTCACAGTACCATCTTGGTATTTCAGTGGTAAGCCTAAGAGCGTATAACGGTAAACAACGCTTAATAACAAACAAACATATTTACAGTAACAATACGCCTGAAATCTAAAAGTGTAAAATCCGAACTGTCGTTCTTGCTTGTTATTAAGCGTAAAGTTGCGCCAAGGACAATCTGTGGTCTACCCGCCGTGGGTATCGAAACTTAGTTTCTAATGATATAAGTTAGCATACATACCACTGTACCACGGGGGGGTGGGGGGAAGAGTTCCGCCTTAATCATGGTAAACATATCGTGAACTACACACTTCAGGTTTTAATGTTAAATAAATAAAATGCTCGTCGATATATAAATCTCCATGTGTTGTTGTAAATTGATTACTCAGGACTTTAGTAATGATAAAAACAAATAAATAAAGAAACGCATTTCTTATATTCATATAATACTAAATACATAGAATAGCATCTGAATCAGTAAAAGGGATATATTTTGGCTTGATACATTTTCCTACTAATTTAAAAACTGGAAAGGACAAATGTTACTTCAACTATATTCAACTGAACATTATTACAGCAAGAACCGTGAAGAGGTTACTGTTGGGAAGAGAACGTGTGCTAGTTTATTCAACTGTATAATAATAATAATAATAATAATAATAATAATAATAAAAGGTTCTCGAAATCCCATTTAAAAATCCACGATGACATCAAGTACACTATAAGAAACTTCTATTTCTTCTTATCTTGTTAAAATTTATAGATACTTATTACGTAAGCATGTTTTCATTTTTAATGAGGGAACTCTGAAAATTATAAGTAGCAATAATCAGTTCGTTTCTAGTTTCATGAAAAATATGTGAATGAGTGTGTTGTTGTTTTTTATAACAAAGCCACACCGAGGTATCTGCTATGTCCACCAATGGGAATCAAACCCCTGATTTTAACATTGTAAATCCGTAGACTTACGTGGCTCGGCATGTCCAAGTAGTTAAGGCACTCAACTTGTAATCTGAGGGATGCGGATTCGAATCCTCGTTACACCAAACATGGTCGCTCATTTAGTCAGGGGAGCGTTATAATGTGACGGTTATTCCCACTATTAGTTAGCAGTGGGTGGTGATGACAAGCTGCTCTCCCTCTAGTTTTTTACTACTAAATTAGGGACAGCTAGACGTAGATTCAAAAACAAACACACCGTAGACTTACCGCTGTCCGACCGGGGGACATTCGTTAAAATTACGGACTAATTACACCCTTGTGCAAATTAATTGAAACAAGACGGAAAATTACGGATTTTTTTCAGTTTTTTGCGTTTTATTTCTGAGAATCCAAAAATTACTCACAAATTAATACATGATATGACCGCCTTTATTTTTCAGAAGATCATTAATCCGCTTTGGCATCGAGTCCACGATTTGACTGCAATCTTTACTAAATTTTGGATCACGATACCACACCTCAATTATGGCCTCAATTAGCTTATCTTTCGTAGTACAGTCTTTTCCCCGAAGTCTTTCTTTACAAATCGCCCAATGATTTTCAATAGGATTTAAGTCCGGAGAGTTTTCAGGCCAGTCCAACACCTTTATTCTATTCACGTTGTACTCATAAAATTCTTCACAAGTTTCGATGTGTAGCACGGAGCCAGATCTTGCTGAAAAATGTCAAATCCATCTGGAAATTTATTTTTTCAATTCTGGAACAACTCTTCTCTGCAAAACTTCGATGTACTGTGGTCTTCGCATCATACCTTCTACGATGTGTAAGCCTCCGATGCCATAGTAGCTGAAAAAGCCCTAAAACATCTTCTTCAAGGTACGTTTCACGACCTGATTCATGTGAGATTCATGTCTACGAAGACATGAGTCTCGTCACTGAATAACACCTTCCTCCACTGTTCTTGCGTCCAGTTCTTGAATTTCAGAACCAATTGATACCGTTTTTTCTTCATTGAGTTGATAAGAAGTTGTTTTATTTACTGGTCTCCTTGCCCTTTAAACGTAATTTTGAATGACGTAATATTTCTCAAAATCTCGTAATATATCACAAAAATAGATCGACCGTACTGCAAAACACAACTAATGACGCCGTTTGTGTGAAAAAATGACTATTAAAGGAAATCAGCGGGTCCAGCGAGCCTACACCGCCGCAATGCTGAAAATATTGTAAAATGACCATTTGTTTCAATTAATTTGCACAAGGGTCTACATTCCAGAAAAACTGAAATAACTAACAAACCAGAAGGTTTACGTTAAAGCTTGACAATAATTCAATAGGTTTGATTTGTTTGTTTGTTTTGGAATTTCACGCAAAGCTACTCGAGGGCTATCTGCGCTAGCCGTCCCTAATTTTGCAGTGTAAGACCAGAGGGAAGGCAGCTAGTCATCACCACCCACCCAACTCTTGGGCTACTCTTTTACCAACGAATAATGGGATTGACCGTCACATTATAACGCCCCCACGAATGAAAGAGCGAGTATGTTTGGTGTGACGGAAAATTCGAACCCGCGATCCTCGGCTTGCGAGTCGAGTTCCTTAACCACCTGGCCATGCTGAGCCAATTTTATAGGAAGAATAACTTGTCGTTATTCTATTTAGGTCTCTTTGAAAATAGCAGAAATTTAATAAGTAAGTCTTTCTAAAAATGAATTGTCTATTAACCATTGCCTCGTATGAATTGAATTTACCTTGGAATATCTGTGTAGATACTAAGACGTTGTGCAATATAAAAAAAGATTGAACGAAAATATAATATTGTCATTATATGACAATGAGCTACTCTTTTACCAGCGAATAGTGGAATTGACCACCACATTATACCGTCCCCACGGCTGAAAGGGTGAGCATGTTTGGTGCGAAGGGGATTCAAACCCGCGACCCTCAGATTACGAGTCGAACGTCCTAACCATCTGACCTAATCAGGTCTTATCTAATAATATAAAGCCTATAATACTATATTCTTTACACCAATAAAGATTTTTTTTAAAAAATCCGCCAACAGTAAATGGAACTTGTGATTCAACGAGATTAAAAGTAAAATATCTCTCGAGTGAAATTGCTACTTTCACAGTTTAAATTTTATTTCTTGTGTGAAAAAACTTTTATTGAAATTGACTGTTCTTAATTTTGGCCTCTTAAGAATATTTTTACCATTAACGTTTCTTTTTGTCAATAATTGTACCTTAGTATAATTTCTACTTTTCTATCTCCATTACATATTTAGAAATAAATTGTTTATTCAAAACTTTGCATCGTAATACACATTTACACATCTATAAAAATTTTGCCAGCTAAGAGAAAGTGAACAATACAAATATGTTACATGCAGCTAAATACAAACAATTAGAACAATTAAATAGATACGTTGACTAAATATAACAAATATTTTACTCTTTTACTTTATCGGAATCGAATTTTTCTCGACCTTAATGACACAATGTGCTCTCTTAGAATAAAACGCTAGGTCATGGTTCGAACTCTGTTGTTCCTCATTTTAAACTACTGACCAGAGAAAAGAAAGCCAGCCAACCAGTAGCACCCTCCATCAACTAAGAAAATTGACTGTTATTTTAAAACGAGCCTCCAGCTGATAGTTGGAGCATGTGCAACCGCATCACGTCTTGCACACGCACTTTTATTCCAACACCCGGCAAGCTAACCAGTAGGCGTTACCCGCATCCGTTTTACTTACTAGGATTTTACATTTTTAATGATCAGGGATTCTCATAAACAACAAGAAATGATGTTCAGATGGTATATATATAGGCTCCTCTATCTGCTTATACTGTAATACACACAAAGAGAAACAGGCAAGTGTTGCAAGCACTTTTGACTGGTTTAAGCTTCTTTGTCGTGTTAAAAATACCAATGTTACAATAAGTTTGTTTGTTTGTTTTTTGAATTTCGCACAAAGCTAGTCGAGGGCTATCTGCGCTAGCCGTCCCTAATTTAGCAGTGTAAGACTAGAGGGAAGGCAGCTAGTCATCACCACCCACCGCCAACTCTTGGGATACTCTTTTACCAAAGAATAGTAGGATCGACCGTCACATTATAACGCCCCCACGGCTGAAAGGGCAAGCATGTTTGGCGCGACGGGGAGTTACCATAGGTATTAGTCTATAATATAACTTAAGCTTCGGATTACGTTCAAACTAGTATCTACTTCTACGTAGAATGAAAAATAAGGAGGGTAGGCACTTCCATAATCGTTTTATTTCATAATTGAGATGTTCAAAAATTATTTCAAATATTGAAGAGAAAAATAAAAAAAGGTACAATGAAAAATTACTTTTTGAATAAATGCATATAAATCTTAAAAAAAAACAAACGGCATTCTAAACATTTAGATTTTTACTTGAACTCATAAAATACTACACTATAGTTGTTTGGTTGGATGTAATTAAGAACAAAGCTACATAATGGGCTATCTGTGGTCTGCTCACCATGAGTATCGAAATCTCGATTTAGTGTTATAAGGTCGCAGACATACCGCTGTTTTACTGGGGAGTCTATAAAAAACCTCAAATATACACTACATGGCTAAAAGTATATGGACAACCCTTTTCATTAGAGGGCTCGGCCATTTCAACCACAGACAATGCTAACAAGTGTATAAAATCAAGCATACAGCCATACAATCTCCATAGACAAATATGGACAGTAGAATGAGTCATACTGAGGAGCTCAGTGACTTTCAGCGTGGTACTGCCATAGGATGCCACCTTTCCAACAAGTCAGTTCTAAAATTTTTGCCCTGCTACAATTGTCCCAGTCAACTGTAAGTGCTGTTATTATGAAGTGGAAATGTTTAGGAGCAACAGCAGCTCAGCCACGAAGCGGTAGTCCACACAAGCTCACAGAACGGGACCGCCGAGTGCTGAAGCGTGTAGCGCCTAGAAATCGACTGCCCACAGTTGCAACCCTCACTACCGAGTTCCAAACTGCCTCTGGAAGCAACGCCAGTACAAGAACTGTTTGTCGGGAGCGTCATGAAATGGGTTTCCGTGGCCGAGCAGCCACATACAAGCCTAAGATCACCATGCGAAATGCCAAGCGTCAGCTGGAGTGGTATAAAACACACCGTCATTGGACTCTGGAGCAATGGAAACGCATTTTCTGGAGTGATGAAACACGCTTCGCTATCTGGCAGTCTGATGGACGAATCTGGGTTTGGCGATTGCCAGGAAAACGCTCCTTGCCTGAATGCATAGTGACAACTGTAAAGTTTGTGGAGAAAGAATAATGGTGTGGGGCTGTTTTCATGGTTTGTGCTAGGCATTTAGTTCCAGTGAAGAAAAATCTTAATGCTACAGCATACAATGACATTCTAAAGAATTTTGTGTTTCCAACTTTGTGACAAGAATTTTAGGAAAGCCTTTTTTTCTTTCAGCATGACAATGCTCCCGTGCACAAAGCGAGGTCCATAAAGACTATGTATTGCAATCTTGTATTAAGATTTATGGCTAGGTGTGTTGAGGCGTGCGACTCGTAATCCGAGGATCGCATGTCCAAATCCCCGTCACACCAAACATGCTCGCCCTTTCAGTTGTGGGGGCGTTATAATGTTACTGTTAATTCCACTATTCGTTAATAAAAGAGTAGCCCAAGAGTTGGAGGTGGGTGGTGATGACTAGCTGCCTTCCCTCTAGTCTTACATTGCTGAATGTGGGACGGCTAGCGGATATAGCCCTCGTGTAGCTTTGCACGAAATTCAAAACAAACGAACAAGAAGTGAGCTTGTAACCAGAGTGAAGCCAGCTAAGAAAATGTAGTGTTAGCTTAGGCATGTCGTAATAAAATCAACTCAGAATTCATTTGCTCGTCGTGGGTCTGGATCGTCGATATAAAACTCGGTAGTGCCTGTAAGTTTGTAAAACTCTTGTATATAAACCAATATTTCAATAACAATTTGTAATAATCGTTATTTTAAATCGTATTGTTTGTATATTAAAATATATTTGTAAAAAAAATGGAAATTGTGTCTATCAATCTCGTCGGAAAATACCATAACTTTGACACATTTTAACAGTTAATTAACTTCTAAATTCGAATTCAAATTTGTAGTTATTTAAAGAGAGTAATACGTAAAGTACTTAACATAATAAATCAGACTTATCAAAAATAAACTATAATACATTACAGCTTATTACACCAAAATCTGGGTTTCGATACCTATTATGTAGCTTTTTAGTTACAAAGAAACAAACATTCTATAATTCATATTTTAATTATAAAACTGGTGATATTGCTTTCATTATTCTTATACTTAATTTTCATTCTGTGCTATTTCATGATACCGATAATATGAGTTGCATATTTCATTTTCAATTACAAAATCGTTTTCTCTTGAAACCTACGCTCGGTTTCTGGGACGTATCGATGTCTAAAACAATCATTGAAGTTACTGTATGAAATTACATTTTACAATCATTGAAGTTACTGTATGAAACTACATTTTACAAGTTGTTTATTACTGCTTGATAAAGTACCTCATGCTCAAGGCTCGCGATAATAAACTCTTAAATGATTAACATGTTTTTTATAACTTTTATCACAAGTTTGTTTGTTTTTGGAATTTCGCACAAAACTACTCGAGGGCTATCTGTGCTATCCGGGCCTCCTTTTATCACAAGCATAAAAATACAAACATTGACGATTATGGAACTTTGTAAATAAAAAGCATTTATTTCAATAAAAATACGTTTTGCACATATTGCTAAAATAACAGCAAAGTGCTTGTGACAAGTTTCTTCATTCCTTTTTGTCCCGGGTCCGGCATAACCAAGCGTGTTAAGGCGTTCGACTCATAATCGTAGCGTCGCGGGTTCGAATCCTGGTCGTACCAAACATGCTCGCCCTTTCAGCTATGGAGGCATTATAATGTGACGGTCATTCCCACTATTCGTTGGTAAAAGAGTAGCCCAAGAGTTGGCGGTGGGTGGTGATGACTAGCTGCCTTCCCTCTAGTCTTGCACTGCTAAATTAGGGACGGCTAGCGCAAATAGCCCTCGAGTAGCTTTGCGCGAAATTCAAAACAAACCTTTTTGTCCCCCTATCAGACAGCGGTAAATTTACGACTTGTCCACCAGGAAGGCTTAAACCCCCTATTTTAGCGTCACAAGTCTGTGGACCTAACTATGAATAACTGGAGAACAAGTGCGTTCGTATAAAATTTCATGAAGAAATTACGAAAGACATAGATGAAAAAAAATCATAATAATTTACGGAAAATATAAAAGATGTACATGCACTTAAGATCTAAAAAACGGGAAAAGAACTAGTGAACGTAATTAGAAAAATTATGGTTTTTAATGTAATTTGAGAGTTTAGTATGTTTTTAAATTATCCAATTTTTCAACATGTTTGCGTTGGGTAAGAATGTAGATGTTTTAATTTTATTTACATCGAGTTGCAGCTTAAATATAGCTGACAGCATATATCTGACGTCATCTCATTTCCAGCGCCATACGAGCTGCCTTAATTTGATCTGCTATAACATATAAACAG
This sequence comes from Tachypleus tridentatus, assembly GCF_004210375.1. Lineage (NCBI taxonomy): Eukaryota > Metazoa > Arthropoda > Merostomata > Xiphosura > Limulidae > Tachypleus > Tachypleus tridentatus. Next base: position 158,143,052 of record NC_134837.1, on the reverse strand, counting down.
AATCACATTCAACTTGATGAGTGTCAGTATGTCCTACATACCAACAAGATTCACTGGAACATTTTATTATCCTAATCAGTGTACACGTATATTTCGCTATTTAAGTGAGGGTATTACCATGGCCCAGATTCATAATTTCAAGGTTCAATAGATGAATCAACATAATGTTTCTTTATCTGATGTGTTTAGCGCAGTTTACATTAATATTTTATATTTTTAAATCATTTCCTTAGTTAAATGTCTTTTAGTTATGTTAGAATTGGTATAATACAAACAAACAATGAACATTTGTATATTTATATCATAAAGTTGACAATTATTAGACTTTGAATAACACTTTTGTACTTAAAATGACTAAAATGTGTTCCGTTTCTAAAAACAGTGATACGTCAATTTTAGAATAATAGTCTTTATTACCTAAAGTTTTAACTTTAGGAGCTAAAATGTCAGAGAAATGTTTATGACATATGACTACTGGTCAACAATATCACTAGCATTATTTAGTAATACCTAAGTAATAGGCCCAGCGTGATGGTTAAGGCACTCGACTCGTAATCTGAATAACTTTTAATGTTTGTTTGTTCTTCAATTTAGCACAAAGCTACTCGAGGGCTATCTATGCTAGCCGTCCCTAATTTAGCAGTGTAAGACTAGAGGGAAGGCAGCTAGTCATCACCACCCACTGCCAACTCTTGGGCTACTCTTTTATCAACGAACAGTGGGATTGAACATCACATTATAACTCACCCACGGCTGAAAGGGTGAGCATGTTTGGTGCGACGGGGATGCGAACCCGCGACTCTCAGATTACGAGTCACACGCCTCAACACACCTAGCCATAAATCTTAATACAAGATTGCAATACATAGTCAACAATATACGTCACTTGCAAAATAGAAAACTATCATGAAATCACTGTAAGTACTAAAATAAATATACATCGTCAATCTATTACAAGTACAAGCCAAGCACTCTTCAATCTTTTTAGTGTTGTAGGGAGTGTTAGGTGTCCCAAAATCAAAAGGAATTTAAATTTGAAACAAATGTTTTAAAAGTACTTTCACTGAGTTGTTTTATTTTACAAAGTTTTAAATTAGAGTATTCACTTTAATATAATAAGTGAACTGTTGTTTTTTCTGAATATTTGGAAGCTCTTTTTTCTATTAAGTAAAGAAAAGGATGAAAATCAGTGTTCAAATAGTCGTAACAACCAGCAGAGTGAGAATGTCTTCGTAAGCCTGAGGTTGTGGCTCGTTACGCTTCTAAATTATTGGCCTCTTTGTTGTCAGTTGGCGGACAATATTGTTTTCAAGCAACGTCGGCTGGAAAACTAACTGGTTGGATTGAAGTGTTTTGTGTGTGTGTGTGTGTTATTACAAGGTGATAACTACTTCGGTGCATTCATTCCCAACATGCTTTTACAAACAATGCTTAAAGAACACAGTGTCAAGGGTGCTATGAAGAGCTAAAAGTAAATTTGAACCATTAATTATTATATCTAAACTTTCACAACCCACTCACCCATGTAACCATTAATTTTTATATCAGTGTTTTATCTCTTTAAATATCGTTTTGTACCTATGATAGAGTGTCCAGACGTCCCTCAGTTTCGTCGGGACAGTCCCGTTTTTTAACTAGTCTATCCTAGTGTCCTGAGAAAAGTTCTCAAGACGCGGAAAATGTCCCGGCTTCATGATAATAACATCGAATTGTCAATTGCGTCGAATCATGAATGCACTAGCCCTAACTAACTCGCTTATTATTGTAACGCGTACTCTCCTGTCGTCAAACTCTCGGAAGTTCTACAAGTGCATGGTGAGAAACCCAGATCTAAGGGACTTCGAATTGTGGTGACAGTTAAAGCAGTGTTTATCAAAACAAACTTTAGATAGTCATGTACTGAACTTTATGACTATTTAATGAAAACAACAGAACCTCTACGTTCCATTCACACTGCACGAAAAATATGGCTCAAATGTGTTAAAATAGTGTTTAAAAAGGTTGTGAAAGAGAAATATTAAATAAAGGATGGTGGTATCAAGTAGCCTATTTTAATATGAATATACGTTTGTTGTTGTTTTTTTTTTATTTTGCACAAAGATACACGAAGGCTGTCTGCGCTAGCTGTCCCTAATTTAGCAACGTAAGACTAGAGAGAAAGAAGCTGGTTACCACCACCCACCCACAAACTCTTGAAATACTCTTTTTACCAACGACTGACCGTTACTTATAATGCCTTCACAGCTGAAAAAACGAGCATGTCTGGTGTGACGGGATTCAAACCCAAGACCTCATGCCTTAACCGCCTGGCCATGCCGAGCCATCTTATAATTAATATTATGTATTAACTTAAACACATTTTGAGTGTTTTCACGTAATATTTTATCCATCAACCTGAATGTTATTATAAGACGCCATTACTAACACTTAATAAATTTAAAAATCCTTGAAGTAGAAGTGTTTATTATGCAATTAAATATGTGAAATTTTTAATCATCCCACTGATTCCTATAAAATTTCTAAGAAACCATAATTTTCATAAGCAGTCTTTATTTTATAAAATACTTCAAAACATACCGTCTTCTTCGATAATGAAACTTTATTTCAATGTACTCTTTTGTAATGCAATTTTATATCTCTTTCTCTCTACCTCATAAATGTTTTCCTAGGTTAGTTCGAATGTGTTGAATATAATTTTTAAAGTTGTTTTTAATATTTAAAATACGTCTGTTTGATTTATTTTTGCTTGTTGTTGAATTTTGCGCAAAGCTACATGACGGTTATCTGCACTAACCGTCCCTAATTTAGTAGTGTAAGACTAGAGAGAAGGTAGCTCTTGGGCTACTCTTTTACCAACGAATAGTAGGATTGACCGCCACGTTATAACGCCTCTACGGCTGAAAGGACGAGTATGTTTGGTGCAAGGTGGATTCGAAACCGCGACCATCAGAATACGACTCGAGCGCCTCAACCACCTAGCGATGCTGGGTCATTTAAGATATCTTTAGCATAATCAACATTTGACCTTTATTTGACATTTACAAAAATAATATGGTTATTTTTCTAAAGCATCCAATATAATCTTCGTGTGATACTTAGAATATTTACTGACAACAGAAACAGAAATGCAAAATATTGATAATCTCTTACTTAAAAAAACGAGTTAATTAAGTCGGATATTTTATGTAAATCGGAATATTTGAAATACTTCACTGTTAAAAACCACGAAATATGCTCTTTAGCATAAAATGATATTTGACCTCTCCCTAAGATAACCAAACATTGGTGTGTTTTGTAATTTTCTTATAGCAAAGCCACATCGAGCTATGTGCTGTGTCCACCGAGTGTAATCGAATCCCTGATTTTAGCATTGTAAATCCGTAGACTTACCGCTGTTCCAACGTGGACCCAAACAATGGTATATCCCTCATTTTTGCATGTAAATGATTGGAACCTGTAGAAAAGTGTGTGTGTTTTTCCAAAATCCCATATGTATCGACCAAATTACCTGAAAAGACCATAAAATTTTGTATTTTTGTGTTATTTTGACCTCCCTGTAATTACAGAAAATGGTTAAAATATATCATTTTTGTTTACCATTTTTGTTTGTGCAGCATGTAAAACATATCTTTTTGTTAAATTTCATGTAAATTGTTTAAAATATGGCCGAGTAATTAACCCAAAACCTCAAAGTTGGTGTTTTTTGTGTGCTCTGAGTCCTCTAAAATAATTCAAAATATATAAATTCGTTTGTTTTTGTCAATTTGTTGGGCGCAAAACATATATATTTGAGTTAATTTTCATTTTGGTTGCTGTAAATATGACAGCATAGAAGCCTAAGGTATATATAGTTTTGGTATAATTCTACCAAGTTTCAACAAACAGCCAAGAAATAAAGGAACGGTGATCGAATAAAAACCTTTTGGAAGAAGAAAAATGATGTGTTTCTGGGGAGACATAACAAAGCCACAATGTAGTGTTTGATTTCTAGGTTATAAATAACACAATATAAGCTATTCCCTTAAGCTGCAACTTTAAAACGTTTATAATTGATTATCAACAGGGACGTTAGCTTTAATAGTTTACCATAATTATCAAAAGCTCTTTGTATATCACTAAACGAAATATTCACAATGTAAAAAATATAATAGAAAATCGTTTATTGATATCCTACCGAAACGCCGACAACTCCCATGCGTGTGGGCCCGAATCCAAATGTTTAAGCACCTAGCGACACCTCTGGCCGATGAAAATAGTAATGCCGAATATTTCCTTTTTTGTTTACGTCACTTCTATAAAAATAAAAATAGAAAATCGAGAATCTTTTAGAAAAATAAATTATTAAATGAAGCGATTACCTACAAGTATAATTTTTCCAAAGAACATTTTGTCATGTGCACTATTCGTAGACTTCGATATATAATATAGTACTCTAAATATTATCACAACAAATAGCCCATTAGCCACAATCAAAATAAAAGATGGCTAATGACTGGAATGTTGGACGCATCAGGAGATTTGGCTATGTACCTTGCATGGCTGCAGTGACGCATTTTGCTCAGTGAAACTAATTCACTGAACGCACGTCTTTTTAAAATTGAAGATGTAATAAACTGGATTTTAGACTGTAATGAATTAATTTTAAACCTCGTGAACACGATTCATTATAATCTTAAAATGTTGAACTTAATTTTCAAACACATGTACTAAACAATGAGACTTTTTATTGTTTTTAACGGGTCATTGCTTTATAAGTTTTATCTGTGCAAGCACGTGAATTCATTCTTATGTAACGGTAAAGTCAGGTGAGCAGAACATAAGAGGTACATTCTTTCGAAGTACATCAGAAAAGTCTACCTTTATACTATTGTTGTTTATCTGGTCGTTTAATTAATGTCAACCTTATGAGGTCAGTACGCTGCTTAAATGCTAGCAATACATTTTTTTATTATAAGCATATGCAGCTGGTCTTGCTTACAAGACAAAATACAATACAAAACTTAAGAATCAAACAATCAATGTGAATACCTTGAATAAACACCTTTGTATGTAGATATACACACATATGTATACATAGACACAGGGACACTTTTTAACCATAAACAGTGAATTAGTTAAAAGACAACTTTTCTGTTTAGAGCACGAAAAGGGATTTCACAACGTATGAAATCGTAAAATATAATTTTGTGTACAATTTGAGAACGTGAATTGTACGTGACTGTGAGATAACTACTTCATACTGTAAGGCTATATCTACTATGTGTGTGTTTTTTTTCTGTTAATGACGTAATGCAATTTTGAATTTGGTCAAGGTTTAGTCTTACGAAGAAATGCCAGCAAATAATTGTACTTCTCGAAAAGTGCGTGAGTTGACGTAATAATTAATCTAGATATAACCTAGGGAAAGAGTCGTTTAATGGTGTATTTCCACAGTTTTTATTTGTGTTACTGTGAAGGGGGTGGGGTTACACCAGATCATTCAAACAAATTTCACGTTCTTTCTTAAAATAATTTTCACTTGCTACCATAACAAATTAGGACGAAAAATAAAGTATACATAAATTGTATTATATGAATCCAGGAAAAAAAAGTTACAGGTATCTTTAATAAGGCGGGAAATATTGTGAAAACATGATTATAGTTATAATTAATGTGTGTTTCATTTTTTGCACACCTAGTACTTATAAATTAGGTCTACAATGACTGCTAACTAATGGCGTATTAAAGAAAAGGAACGTATTATTGTTGGAAGTTATGACGATAAAATAACCTCATATTATTCAAACATACCATTTATTTATTAATAAGAATACTTTTTAAAAATCTTCCATTTTTCTGCACGCTAGTGTATGTATGATGGCATTATCAGTTAATAACTGACTTAAAATATTTCTTTATTTCTTTAATTATTTATGGTATGTAAACAAAATGACTTTTTGTCCTGCACAAAACTGTAACTTTTGTCCTGTGACTTTATTTCCTTCCACACATCATTTAACTTTATTTTTATCATTACATTTGCTGGTATTGTTGGTGTAAACTTTCATGTTGGCAAGTACTGCTTTTTGCCTCAACGTTGACATAAATATAAAACAACTTTCTTTTTCCTTGACTTTCACATCGATAAGTAAGTTTAGAAAGAGAGGACCGATAAATCGCGCATTTTGTCAAAAGTAAAACACTCTACACGTTTTGGGTTTGATTATTGCCAAGCACAAAGCTACACATTGCTCTATGTGTGCTGTTCTTACTACGAGTATTTAAACCCGATTTCTAGAATCTTAAGCCTGCATACATACCACTGAATCCATGCTGATTATCAGCTGTTTTGGCGACCGTCATTGCATATGAACTGAAATTGTTAGAATTAAAAAACCTTTCTAGTTAGAAAAGTGTTTCTTTATTTATTTATTGTTTTTTTCATTTGTTGTCACCATTTTGTCAAACCGGCATGGTCAGGTGGTTAGGGTACTTGACTCCTAATCAGTATGACGCGGGTTCAAACCCCTGTCATACTAAATATGCTCGTCCTTTCAGCAGTAAGGGCGCTATAGCGTTATGGTGAATCCCACTATTCGTTGGTGGTGATAACTAGCTGCCTTCCCTCTAGTCTTACACTGCTAAATCAGGGACGGCTAGCGCAGATAGCCCTCGTGTAGCTTTGCGCGAAATTCAGAAACAAACAAAATCGTTCTAAAAGAAGAAAAACAAGTGGTCAACATTGCGATCAAATAACCTTTACTGGGAGTGGAATCACTCGTATGATTTTAACCATTTCTTTGTATTAATAACAATGCTAAATTGGAAAAGCGATTGCTCCGAAATAATATTATTCACGTGCTGTCCTGTAAGGTAGGCTTAGTAATATGGTGAGTACAAATGAACGTTTAGGACCAACTGAAAACTGTAAATGATATTTTAATGTTAATGAGCGATAATATACGGTGTCAAGGTACAAACAGTAGATTGGAAGTATTATCAAACTGAATACCATCAGCTATCTCGGTGTTCTTTTCCGTTTTCTTGTCACGTAATCTACAGTCTCTGGAGTAGAAAGCATTAATGAGCATTAGTGAAACAAATATTAGTGGAAAGATACATAATTTATCTTTCAAACTAACTGCAGTATTACCACGTTTTAGTTTCTTCAACGCAATAAAACATGAAAGTTATTTTACAAGCGATAAAATTATCAGTTAACCAAGCTTTACTTCTTAATTTCAAGAAATTACTATTTTTGCAAATAATTTAAAGATATTAAGACACTTAATAATAACGTTTTAAAGAGATAGCAACAGACATAAATTAGTAGCGCCGAGAGAGAGGGTCGCGGGTTCGAATCCCCATCGCACCAAACGTGGGGGCCTGATAATGTGACGGTCAATCTCACTATTTGTTGGTAAAAGAGTAGCCCAAGAGTTGGCGGTGGGTGGTGATGACTCGCTGCCTTCCCTCTAGTCTTACACTGCTAAATTAGGGACGAATAGCGCAAATAGCCCACGAATAGCTTTGCGCGAAATTCGAAACAAACCAAAATCGAGAGTGCTATCATACAACCATAGGTTATCACAACTGTGTTATCATCTGCGCACTTACACATATCAAACTTCGTAAAGATACTACAATTTACAATAAAATGGTCTCGAACGATAAAATACCTTTGGGCTTGCACACTCATATTATTGACGTTTAACATGAAGGAGATAAAGAAATGTTATTTGTTTTGCTAATGTTCCTTATTAGGACGTATCACTTAATCTGATCTCAGCCTGTTTGATGTCGTATTGTAGATAGCGGGAAAACGATATATACATTTACACGTAAAGATGGGTTTAGTTGACAGATAAGTTTTATGTTTTAAAGAACATCATTGTGTACATTATTGCGTTCGGATAAATAATTTTCATGTCTTCAAACATCAACCAGCATTTGTCCACATACCGGCAGGTTGCTTTAAACAGCTGGAAACGATGGAAGCGTATAGAGATACATTATCGATTTTTGTGAAGAGTTCGTACGTTTCGCACTGGCAGCCGGCAATGCATCTGTGCCGTATTGTTGACGTCAATGTCACAACTACGCAGTCTCAGTTGGAAGCGTTCCTTTAAGGCTAGGTTCTTAACAGTTGGTGTTGTAAGTATGTAATCAAAGTAGTACTTCTGGCGAATGTGAGTTTTAGTGTTAAAGAACCAGTAGTATTTTAAAGATTGTCTAATAATGAGTTTAGTGCACAGTTTCTCTATCATGTTGGTCACAGCTCTAATAACGATAAGGTCTACAGAAACTGCCACCTCCTCTCGAACTTGTCTTTCACAGATTCTTCACCTGACGTAAACCTTCACGTGGGCACGTGCTGCTCTCTGCCACAACGTTGAAATAAATTTAATATATATAATTTTCTCTCTTCTCGACTTTCATATAGGTAAGTAAGCGTAGAAAATGCTGATAGATAAATCGTGCCTATTTTAAAAGTGCAATATATGTATAAATATTCGTAGAAACGACTTTTTAATCGTACTTGAATATGTTTGAGATATAATGAAAATTTATTTTTCCAGGAAGACTTCATACATGAATATCAAAATGTCTTAACTTTCATGGTGTTATTCAGAGGCGTCGCTAAGTGCTTAAAAGATTCGGGGCTCGTACCCATGGGCGCAGGAATATTCGGCGTTTTGGTATGATATTGACCACGATTGTTTATTCTGTTTTTTCAAGACACTAACTGGGGATTCAGGGCATTGTCAAACATAACTGGGGCACGGTCTCCTCGTGCCAGCGCCTAGCGAGGCTTGTGATGTTACTGAAGGTTTAACAGCATACATGAAAAATATAAAGATTACTGTAAGTTTGATTTAAAACATGATGTACATCATGTTCTTGAAGTCCCTGAACTTTCACCAACAACATGACTAGCCAACTGAGAGTTGTGACCATCACAAATATTCGTTTCTCATCAGAAAGTACCGTGTTTCTCCGATAATAAGACCTACCCATAAAATAAGACCTAGTGTGATTTTTGGGGATAGTTTTAATATAAGTCCTACCCTTAAAATAAGCCCTAGTTAAGAGTGGCAGGAAGAGGAAAGAAATAAAAAAAATTAATTTATTAATTAGTTTAATAGTTACTTAATTAGTTTGTTTAAGTATTAATCAGTTAGTATAATAGTTTAATAATAGTTTATTTTAAATGGTTAGTTTAATAGTTTTACTTTGTAACTTCATTTTTTTAATATATCAAAATAAGACATCCCCCGAAAATAAGCCCTAGTGTCATATTTTGGAGTGAAAATTAATATAAGCCCTGTCTTATTTTCGGAGAAACACGGTAGTATTAAAGATGTTCATAAGTTAGGATTTTCGGATATTTATTATTTTATTTACACGTATTTACACTCTGTTTTATTTAAAATTACTCGGAGACAAAGGAAGGACTTGATTACTACATGAAACTTACTAGAATCTGTGTATTTTTTATACATACTAATTAATTCGAATTTCAGGAAATCTACGTTACGGTGGTATCAAGAACATTATTCATGTAGTTGGCTAAACAAACTTAAGCCTTATTAGTTTCATCAAGACGTTTCCTTTTTAACACAGTTCCGTAATTTAGCAAGTCCCTTAAAAAATAAGTTATTATTTATTGTTTATATTGAACAGTGCAATGCAGACAAAATTTTCCGACAAAATATTCATTGTTTTATACAGTCTGTATTATGTCGTTTTTTTTACCTTCCTTTTTAATTGTTTTAAGATATGCCGATTCCAAAATTTTTTAAAGCAGTTTGCTGGTCAAAAACCTCCCACTGATATCATGGGTGATCAGATTCTGTGGGATGGAGTGGATGTACGCCTCCTACCTTTTTATACATAAAATAAAAAAAGTTTTTATCTGATTCTGGGCTACCACCTATCAGCCTAGTAATGGTTGTTGCTGATTGTTTTGTAGTTAAGCACAAAGCTACACAATAGACTATCTTTGCTCTACCCATCACGGATATCGAAGCCCGGTTTCTAGCGTTGTAAGTCCGAAAAAATACCGCTCTGCAACTGGGGGGGCAGCCTAATTGACAAATGCACTTTGTTCTTTCGTTTCCAAAATACATTTATGCCCCCTTTTACACACCACTGTATATAATTTTAAACGCGCCTATGGATATTTAGGGACCAATGAGGGTGGATGCTTCTCCTTTAAGAAATTTTGAAGCATCAAGTTATAAAATTATCAATCATCAATGTATGTTTTTTATTGAGAAAAGACGAAAACTCATTCTTTTCTGTATTTTTCAATAAAAAATTAGGGCATCCTAATCAAAACGACTGCCCAGTATTGAAGATGTTTGTAAAATTAATTATTGGTTCTATGACTTACTAACGTACAAAGAGGCAAATTATAAACATTTATATGAACTCTGTTTAGAGTGTTGTGTTGTCTTCAATATAATTTCAAAAGTCCTACAGTGTTGCATTATTTAACTTTATTTTTATTATGGCATCAATTGGTACTGTTTCTGCCATTTACACAAAATTATTTCATTGTTTGCAACTACCTTTGTTAGAAGCTAATTCTCATAATTTCATAGAAATTAATCAAGCACGTTTCTCAGATTATTACATATGATACAATATCAATTATTTATTGCATTTAGTGTTGTTTAATATTTTATTCGCCTTTTTAACAAATGGTCATAATATTAATATACAAATATTTCTGTGTTGGATCAAATTTTAGCAACACTGAGATGACGTTATAGTTTAGTAGGTATGTCCAGTGAATTATATTAATATTATCAAACATAAATCACGTTATTGTCTCTCCACCTATCCCATATATCTTCTCTGTACATAGGGTATCTAGTCCTTACTGGCTTTACTATACTATGAGAGGTTACGACACTCGTTAATTAATAACTGGTAGACAATGTTTTTATTTATATTCTTTGATACGATATTTACAAAACTTATGCAAGCAATAATAGGTGAAAATCATGAAGAGATTTTATGTTTCAGTCTGTTTTGTTTTCATTAAAAAGCAGAATTCTTAAACAATGTTTACTGTTCTTGTGTCCTCTTAGCTAAGACTACTTTTCGTTTTTTTCTTCTGCCATAAGAGAAAGCTTAAGATTCGTTTTCTTACTGACAGTATAGTCAGTTTTCCTCCAAAAAAGTAGGTTTAAACAGAAGGGTATTCCTGCTAGTCACACTGTGTTTTTTAAATGCATTGTAACAATGTTACTTGATTCAATACTGCCTAAAAACCAACTTTACCTTTTTGGTCTTGCGGAAAGACTCGTTTCCAAATTGCATATGAAAGCGTTTACGAATAAATGAAGAGGATATATTATTTTATCTCAGGTTTTCTCCCAATGTAAGCGACATTTATCTTCATACGAGTTTTTATTTTTAAGAAAAAAGGGTCAGTGCAAGTACACGTGTTTCATTATTGTGATAAGTATGTCTCACTTCACTCGTTATTCCACTAAAGTGAGAATTGTGTAAGAACACTTTATGTTTATTTTGTAAAATATGCGAAGTAAAATAAGAAAACTGAAGGATTAGGGGTCACGTTTCAATAAAATTTGACGTAAATATGAATTTAATGCTCTCTAGCCAAAACGACTAATCAAGTATCAAAATATTCTCGGCTTTACATTATCTTCGGTGTTAAGCAGGAAGTCTTGCTCAGAGAACTTGCTTCCCTTAATGTTTGTAATTAACGTATCTTAAAACTACATGTGCTGATCTTCTTTTATTCTCCGGAATAGAACATCTAATGCAATTTTTGTCGTGGGCAATGATAGAATAACCTAAACGCCACAGAAGATTAATAAATGATGACAGCAAAACCAATACTAAACCGTATAGCTGCACTACTCGAGAGAAGTAGCTTACCTTTCGCACTAGTGGTTCCCAATCTATTCGATTTATGTAAGTACCCCTAAACCAAGCTTCATCCATTCCAGTGCCTCACATCTGTATTCTGTAGTATTACCAGGAGGCTTAACAACACTAATGTTATCACCATGACTTTTACTCGTCTCTTCGTTCACATTTTTTGTCTTGAAATGTTTATGAAATGGTACGTCAAGAAATTAAAATTTCACACAGCAAACGTCGTAGTCAAAATATGCCCCACTAAATGGGAGTAAGCTGTAACTGCAAAAAGAACAAGGACTTTCAGTTATGACTGGCTAATGACTTTGAACGAACCAATCATAAAGGTTGAAAGGTTCCCAACTTAGCTCGTTAATTTCACCAATAAAATGTTTTATTCATTTGTTTTGTTGTATATTATATTGTTTCTTGCATTATTATTAGGAGTGCACTTCCAGTACCTCTAAAGGACAGGACATTTGTATACCCCTGGGCAGGCCTGCCAACAGCAACTTCATGCCACAAAGTAAAATAGTTAATGATAAAATGTATCTATTCCGCCCATCTGGGCCCCTTTACATTTCTTGGCCCCTGGAAAGTTGCCCTCTTTCTCCCCTATCAGTGAACTTACTCTTAGGGGGACAAACCATGGATTAAGATGAACAATAATTTTTGACGTAATTTTCAGACTCAAATACATGCAGTTTTTATCTGAAAAGGAGTGCAAAAAACTTTGGGCAATTAATCTAAATGTTTCTGTTTATATTGTTGTAGAGGGAGTTGTAAAAAAGTAAAGATTACCTTTGATTATTATGTGTAAATCATATAGTAAAATAGTCTTAGGAGAAGTTAAAAAATATTATATAAGCTATTAGTATTGTAAGTAAACCCGTTAAGTTCATATAATAATATTTGTTCCCCACTATAGGTTGCTCTCTGAAATGTATATTACAACTATAAGTAAATATAATCTATTACTAGCATCACAGCAAACCTTGTAATATGTATTATATAAAATATTTCGGGAAGAGACAAGAAGCCAACAAGAAAATGAAAACAAAATATTTTCGTACTAACACGGAGGAAGATATAAACCATTGTGACGTGAGTGTAGAATCTTTTATATATATTCGCAGTAATTGCCCCAAAATAGGGCCCTTTCTCACCAACAGTAAAGCTACTGTTATCTCTGTAGCCCCTTTCAATGATCTCTTGTTACTTAAAGCGGACTCGTTGATCTTTGGTCACATTAAGTTACGCCTTCTCCGTCTGATGATCCTGGACTGTCACTGATTAATCACTTTAAGCTTTTACTGCACCATAATATTTGGCAAACTATTAAAATATCTCGACAGTACTTATCGTACGTGAATTACATGCATCGACGACAAACGCGTATAGTTTTAGTATCCACGCCCATATCGGTTTACTTGCCGAATTACGTTCATACATACAAACAAAAAGTATGAAATTCAATACCACATGATAAAATAATTTGTGTAATTTTTCATCACTAGAGGGTCATTGAATAAGCCGTCTCACTTGAATAGTGACATATTCATTTAAAGCTAATTTAATCAACTATAACTTAAAACGAATTGTTTTAAATTAATCAGTGGGAAACATATACACGTATTACAGTTTCTTATAGCATGATTTTACAAATAAGAATGTAGTAGCCTGTTGTTTTCCTTGGTAAAAAGTAAAAACATAAAAATACGTTTAATAACACTTATTAGTTCTTCATAGTAACATTCTTAAGTTGATCTTAGAAGATATTTGATAACAAAGCAAAAGATAACATTTAACCCTATGTGTTGTTAAATGCTCTTTTTTTATCAGTGTAACATGTAACATTAGAACAGATATTTTGATACCAGTATGTTCGATAAGTCTAGTGGCAACGAGGACTTGAGGTCTCAGTTACACATATTGATGAATAATAAAGAATATGCCAAAAATATTTTAAACAGTCATGTAAAATGGCCCAGTTGGTCATATCATCTGCAATGTCAAAAGATTTTAAGTGTTAGAGTGGGGAGTCTGTTGTTGTTTGAGTCTGAACATAAAACCGTAAGACATTTTCTCTGAGCTAAACGAACAAAAAGGACAAGGCATGTCGTAAAAAAATATTAAACATATTTCTTGAAACTACAGAATTTACGTCAAGGTGGATAAAACTCTATCTTGCTTTTGAGATAAATATAACGTTCCATATTTTCTTTTCATTGTGTGTTTTTTATTTATAGCAAAGCCATATCGGGCTATCTACCGTGTCCATCGAGGGGAATCGGACCCCTGATTTTAGCGTTGCAAATCCGTAGACTTACAGCTGCACCAGCGGGGGACTTTCTTTTCATTTAAGACTTAAAAGTTACTGAAACGGCTTGTGTGTATGTATGTACAAATATATATCTACATATTGATAATTTACACTTCTTTACCTAATTTCTTTTCTTTCAACTATTGGTGCTTTGTTGAGTGTAAAGCACGCCAATCTTAACGTTAATTTCGCTTCACTTATTCGCCCCTCAAAGCTAAAGTGCGTTACTAATATTAGCTCCTTCATGATCGTGTATTGTTTATTCAACCAACAGGACCTAGAAGAAGAGTTTTGCCAGACGCACCATCACGATGTTTACATTCTATTCTCGTTTAACCATTTCTTTGAAGGTATAACTACATAGATATGTTCATATTCTACTAAGTTGTGACTTCCCAGCTAGCACTTTCTTATACAAAATATAGAAAACTACTGTGGCCACGGCTCTATGACATTAAAAATATTTATAGAACAGGTATGGTAAATACAATTTGTAATCTCTAGTCGTTTTACTCCGTATCAACTGAAATAGAAAAACGCATACAAATAATTTGGTTATTCCAAGCTCGCATTCCAGGTAAGAAGAGCATGTGGACATCCTCGCTTAGCCTTGCCTGTACTGGGCTGAACGCGTTGTTCATTTTTACACTCGGTTTATAAAGTCATTCGTGATCAGTGAGTAATGATTGATGAAAGACAGCTCTGAGCAGTTAGTCGAAAACACGTATATTAAAGTCAGCATCAAAATCGAACTCATGTGATTGCTTATGTACATGAAATCACTGAGCGAGGTTTGTCTATTCACTTACAGAAAAGAACTCGGAGTCATTTTTCTTGTCATACCAGATCTAGTATGTACAAAATTTACGGGGTGGGGGTTGGGGACAAACACTATCTTTATTCTCGATGTTATATTTTGCATGAAATAATAAATGTTAAATTCATCAATACGTTTGTGAGTGCTTGTATGTCAGGTCCATCTGGGATCTGTAGTTTTATTCCAAATAATATCGGTTGGTTAACTGATTTCACTGGGTGAGAACTGTAAGTGCTTGTCTGTCAGGCCAGTCTGGGATCTGTGGTTCTTCTGGAGCCTTGAAGCAATGCAAGCACAGAAGCATGCTGTCTGGTTCGAAATAAATCTCCTTAAACAGCTTGATAAGTATTATTGTTTGTTGAAAGCAAAATAATATTTTCAAAAGCGCAGCAGAGCGTTCGAAGGAATTCACTTAAAACAAAAAGAGTCGGTAATACAAGGTCTGTGAACACTTAAATATATACTGTGCAGCAGGGGTGAGATTCTCAAGAAAAAGTAGAGGTACTCAACTGGATGAAGTGAATCTCTTTGACGAAAAGAAAAAATCTATGTGGGAACTTATAAAACTACAAAGCTCAAATAAGTCCCGATACTAGTACCGCTTTTAACAAATATGTTTCGGTACTCAGTATCGATTAGAACTGGCAGAATTTCATATCTGCTGTACGGACACACGTATGTAGATGAAAGTAAACAAACTGTTTCGTTTTTATATTGGTTTGTTTTGAATTTCGCGCAAAGCTACACAAGGGCAATCTTCGTTACCCATCCCTAATTTAGCAGTTAGACTATGGGAAGAGCAACTAGTCATTACCACCAACCGCCAACTCTTTTATCAACGAATCGTAGAATTGAAGGCACTATTAAAACGCCCCCCCCCATCCCTGAAAGTACGAGTCATTTAGTGATACAAGCCCCTTAGATTGCAAATCGAACGCCATAACAACTTGGCCATGCTGGGCCTGTATTTATAATACTTGTTCGACGAAGTCAACTAGACTAAGTAAAAAATACCATTTTTTATTATCATTAATAAAACAAAATCGGGAGAGAGATTCTGTCATCAGGAACTATGTGAGAGTGGCTATTACTCAACGAAAACGTAAACATGTCAAAAAGTTGGATTACCTTTGTTCGATGTTTTGCACTCCAATAGATCATGACTGGTTATTTTATATTTATACCGAATTGCTTGTAGTTATATTCAGTTGTTTGTTGTTGTATTTCTTTCAAAACATGTTTAATCAGGAAATATCTACGTCTTGTTTTCATGTTTTTATAAAAATGATCTTATTAGAATAATCGATAATTATAATTGAAACTATTTACAAATATCGAATCGACAATCGAATTTCAAAAGTGCTAATCGCGCACAATACTAATAGAAGGTGTTTTTATTGTTTGTTGTTTGCAGGAATTAAAGTGTGCTGATTTCCATTTTAGAATAATAGTGAGTTTGCATCTAGCGGCAATTGTAAGGTAAAGGTTCTGCTCAATTATGAGAAAGATACAAAACATTTCGTATCTTTGCTAGGGAAACATTTAGATCATGGAACATTAATCTTCGATTTGATGAGCCAACACTAGTCGAGAGGAAGATGAGATGTAGCTAGCTAGTCTATTTTAAAAGTACCAATGACCTAATCTCCCCCGCCTGCACCACTAAAAACAACAACACAAAAAGACGTACCGGTTAGTGTTGAGTTTCATTATACTCGTTTAGAATGGTTCAGAGGATACTGAAAATCGTATTTGTATCTTATCTTTTAGAAACCAAAATAATGAAAGAAATAATCAATACATTGCATTTGATGGAATTAACTATAGAATATAAAATACCTAATTTGAAAATCGGAACAGAACTTTGAAGTTTCGTGAACAAATGTTCAATTTGTTCGTTAAAAATCTGCTCAAACTTTACAACGTATAAATGGGGTTGGATTGGAAGTAGGTTTGTGTTTTTTGATTCAGATTACAAAAATATTTCTTTCGAATCAAACTCAGAAAACGTTTTCAACTAGCTGCGTTTCGCAGTGGGTTTCACTTAGTGGCTAGACGGTTTTATTAACTCTTTAATAAGACAAATATAAATAATTTTAACGTTGTTCTGAAATACTTCGTTACGTTCTAATTGTTTTGGACAATAACAGGCTCGTCTAATAGAACAACTTCGTTGTCATTTATACTTTTTCCCATGTTGAAAACACAAGCCTTGAATTCATAATTAGCATGTTTTGAGTTTCGCTTTATATTTTTATTCAACACTTAACAATTTTGTTTCCTCTACAACCACCAACTATGTAGTTTCAATGGCTCAATGTTAGTACCATGCTGTTACGTTTAATAAAAACAAAAATCGGTCTTGTGTAGTTTTATTTTTATATAATCTGAATACTATTCCTTTGTCTTAGTGAACACTAATCACATTTCTTCAATGCTGTGAACTCTGTGTTCTTACACAGAAAAAAAACAACAGCCAAAACAGTGGTCGTATCGTTATTCATTGTAATTGTCACGCTTTTGTTCATAATTACACTCCAAATAATATAAAATTACCATTGTTTTCTATCTCATGAGTGTCTAAACAAATGTATAGACGTCCATAAGCATAATGTGTATTCCATAAAAAACAACCAAACGTCTTACAGATAAAGAGTCATTTCATTTCTTTGTTTTCTGTTAGCTATCATGTAAAAGCTTTCTTCGATTTATGTGGATTCTTTTAAAAGGCAGTTCACATCTCGTATCTAAACATGCTCACAAGGGTGACGAGTCAAACGTCAGACGCGAAGAACTCCTACATCTGGTTTGAAACTTAACCGTCTTTACTGAAACGATTCTGTGATCAGATAAACTTTTCAGTAACCTTTCGTGTTAGTAACTTTACATTTCAATATCTGACGCCAACGGAAACATGGCCTTGGACAGTTGGTTAAGAGGCTCTAAGTCAAAAAATTGTATCGTGTAACAAATTCACCAACAGCACATGAACATTTATGTTTATATAGGTCAAATTCAGCATAAATATATAACTTGAAGTTCAAAAAAAATTTTTTTTTATAAATGGGTAAAATTGTGTAAGTATCGTTGGGAAATATTTCTCAATTTTAAAGCTGCCTAAAATCCTTCAGAAGTACATATTACAAACTACTATGTATGTGTTTATATCTGTGGTCCGGACGTGGTCTCAGAGACTAACGTGACAGGCTGTGTATACAAGAAGTGAAGCCATTGAATAAACTTCGCACTTTAAGTTGTTGGTGCGTTATAAGTGTAACAGTCAATATTGTTATTGATTTAAGAAACCGAACAAAGATTTTTTTAGTAGCAAGGGCTTCTGGCTGCCTACTTTCCTTTTGATCAACAGTGCTTAGTGCTTGAAATACGTACTCGATAGTTTGTAGGTACGCAGCTTGGTTGTTGGAACTTTGAGCAAGATACCTTTCTCAGAGCATTTGCCTTAGTCTTCCAACCTGCGATGAGTTTGCATTGTGTCTTGGAGATAGATGTGTGTGTGTGTTACCATTCTCATCAGCCTGGGCCAATAAAACCGGAGGCGGATGGATTTAACTGCTAACAAAATACCTGAATCGTAAGCATCTCTACTTGACAATTCAATTTTCATGCACATGCCATTCAAATTACAAATTCTAATTCTAATGTAACTCTGTGTTTTTCAAATTTTTTTTTTTCATTTAGTGTTTTCAAAGTTAGATTTTTCAAGCAGGAAAATTGTTTCGTTTGTTGATTTTTCAAAGTAACCAGTCTCGTCCAAAATTTCAACAGTCAACACAAAAACGAAAAAAAATTAAATTATTAGAAGTAAACGAATTGAAACTCTGCAATACAAATATCTATTTTTCAGGCCTGGACTAATTATCTACTTTAATTTGAATAACGTCGAAACATCTGCAAAGTTGTTTTATTTTGGAGCAATGCAAATTGCAAAATTTATTTGTTTGTTTGTTTGTTGGTTATTTTCAATTTCATGCAAAACTACAAGAGGGCTTTCTGCGCTAGCTGTCCCTAATTTAGCAGTGTAAGACTAGAAGAAAGGCAGCTAGTCATTACCACCCTCCACCAACGTTTGGGCTATTCTTTTACCAACGAATAATGGGATTGACCGTAACGTTATAACACCCCCAAGGTTGAAAGAGCGAGCATGTTCTGTTTGACGGGGATTCGAACCTGCGACCCTCGCATTACGCAAGCGCCCATACAACAGGCCTGCCAGGTTAATAATTAGAGTTTACAAATGAAAAGTTACTAGCATTACGTATTATAGTTTATTTCGGACGATTTTCCCATTTGTTATGCTACGTATTAGAATTTGTTAATTAAATGTCGATATGTATCAAATATATGATATTTGACAACAAGATTGATACACACAAGTTTCTTCTTTAATACAAATATATGTTAATATAGAAACAACAATACAATTTATAATAATGGTTATTACAAATAGTCATTATATACACAGAAATTTTACAAACATGCAAACAATACTGAGTATTCTATCTGGTTTGGAAAAGAGTATTTTACCGACAGTTCAAGATGAGTGAATTAATTCTATGTCTTAGTGAAGGCTTATCACTTTTCTTCAATGCTATGAACTCTGTGTTTTTACACAAAAAAATAAAAATAACTTTAAACAGTGGTCGTATCGTTACTCATTGATAGAGAGTTACACAACATTTGACGGGAAGTTAGCTAGCTTCTACATACATCGGCCCTGCTTGACTCCTAATCTGAAAGTCGCGGGTTCGAATCTTCATCACACCAAACGTGCTCGCTCTTTCAGCCGTGGGGGCGTTACAACGGTACGATAAATTCCACTATTCGTTGGTAAAAGAGTAGCCCAAGAGTTGAGAGTGGATGGCGATGACTAGTTGCCTTTTCTCTAGTTTTACACTGCATAATGAGAAACGGCTAGCGCAAGTAGCCATCGTTTCGCTTTGCGCGAAATTCAAACACAAACAAACAGATAAACAATTTTTTCCCGACGAAAATATCTAATGTCCGAAGTTAATTCGATTAAATGATTGATTAATTGGTTATTTTGAATTAAGCACAAAACTACAGAATGGGCTATTTGTGGTCTGCCCACCACGGGTATCGAAACCCGGTTTCTAGCGGTGTTAGTCCGTTGGCATACCGCTGTGACACTGGTGAGCTAATTTACTGAAGTTAAGCGGTTTGTAATGTTCGAAATCTATAAACGATCCTGGTCAAATATCTGTAGTTTTCAGATTAATAAGCGTTCATCAAAGATATATCTCCAAGATTTATAGTATACTAACTGTAGAAAATCAATAATATTAAACTGTCTCTTCGATTTATAAACTTTTAGGCGAGGTTCTCGAAAGTTCAGTTGGTAATAATATTGGCAGTCACTAGTATTTTGCATACACAGATAGTAAGTACATTGTTAAATTTCATGCTCGAGAATATTCTACAAATTTGGAAAATAAGCGAAACTTTTGCTATACACGTTTAACAATATAAGTTACATGCATTTTAAATATTTATTAAACTGAAACAAATAAGGATATTAAAACAAATATATAATAGTAAATCCATTACATCAGTAACATATTTTTTATAGTTCTAATTACGCTGCAAATGTTTCAAAAAATGCTTGACGTGTTCCATCGCTAATAAACAGGTGGGGACAGTGAGAATATTATTTATATTATTTATCATACTTTGCTCTGATTAACTATGGTCAAACCATACAGATCTTAATAAAACAAATCTGTAAGTTATATAGCAACCAAACGGCGTCAGAAGTATTGGAAGTAAACAAAATGGCTGTTCTGTCAAACACACACCTCTAAAATAAGATCTGACTGTGAATTACATATGAACTTAATACAGGGTTACAGTTTAAACACCGAAAGTTAACGGATCACAGAACGCCAATAGGCCTAACATCTAAGATATAAATCAAGTAGATTACAGACATATTATATTTTGCCGATTTTACATTTCAAATCACAGAAGTGTAAAAACAGTCGTTCAGATATATCTCAAACAAAAATCAATCTGAGAAACTATTTATGTATGCAACATAAGAATTTCAAAGTTACAGTTCAAATGCCGAAACCTATCATAATATTGGAAGTTGGAGCCAATTAGCCTAACTTCTGTGCTTAAAATTAAGAAAATATTTCTCTTACGCTGTCCACTCGAATTTCCAATCAAAGTGTTAAAAATAGCATTTCCGGCCCATCCTCCGACTCCCACATGTCACTACCACTCAAAAGGTCTATCATTTAATACTGAAGCTTATCAACTGGCCAGACGACTAGAGACAAAATCCTACCTTTATGCTTTTTTCCATATGCAATAAAAATTTCAACGTTTCGGTTTAAACGCTTTTAATCCGAAATGGAATATATATAATACAAACCAAGATGCTGATTTATTGTACAATTTCTCATACATCTTCTGTATGAATGTTTTCTGTTTTACCCGTTATTTGCCATATGTGACGTGCACGCTCTTACACATCTGTTAACATTAATTGAAACATATCTTATTAATTATGAACTTTTGTAATCAGTTAATACTTTCACTGCTCTATGGGTTTATTTAACTAAATCAGTAACAACTTATATGAAGTCTTCAGTCTTGACAACTGGAGATTCTTTGTTTTGTTTTCTACCTTCTGAAAGCTAAAAACCCACATACGCCAAAGTTAGCAATCTATTTGTACCTCACTTCTGCTTGAGTAATTGAAAAAAAAAATTGTGAATTTATTTTACAACTAATATTTCACCTTAATAGTACTGTTAAAATACGTAGTAAGGTCATTTTTCAAATTGTACTTATGCCTGTGAAAGAAAGCACACAAACCTACATGGGTTTCGGAATTATTGTACTTTCTGTGAAAATCAATTTTTAACAGCTGTTGAAGGATATTATACATAATATATAATAGAATATCATTTTGATTATCAAACTGATAAAACATAGAAGAAAACATTTATTTACATTAATGTTTCAAACAGCTTTGAATTTAGGTTTAACCTCTTCATCGATATTACAGTGGGTTATGAATGGGCTTGAATGGAAATTGTTAATAAAATTTACCTATGCTTTTCCTAAGTACAAAATTTGTAGTTCCAATCTTTATTTATAGAGATAACGTTAGTATATATTCTATCTTACAGAATATTTTCAAAGAAAGCTAAAGTAAGTCATCGTCGATCGTGTCATAGCACTCAATGTTCGTATATATACACTACATGGCAAAAAGTATTTTGGCACCCCTTCTAATTAGTGCGTTCGGCTGTTTCAGCCACACCCACTGCTAACAGGTGAATAAAATCAAGCACACAGCCATCCAATCTCCAATGACAAAATTTAGCAGTAGAATGGGTCGTACTGAAGAGCTCGGTGACTTTCAACGTGGAACTGTCAAAGGATGCCAACTTTCCAACAAGTCAGTTCTCAAATTTTTGCCCTGCTAAAGCTGTCCTGGTCAACTGTGAGTGCTGTTATCATGAAGTGAAAATGTCTAGGAGCAACAGCAGCTCAGCCACGAAGCGATAGCCCACACAAACTCACAGAACGGGACCGCCGAGTGCTGAAGCGCGTAACGCTTAAAAATCAACTGTCCATAGTTGCAACACTCGCTACCGAGTTCCAAACTGCCTCTGGAAGCAACGTCAGTACAAGAAATGTTCGTCGGGAGCTTCATGAAATGGGTTTTCATGGCCAAGCAACCGCACACAAACCTAAGATCACCATGCGCAATGCCAAACGTCAACTGGAGTAGTATAAAGCACACCGTCATTGGACTCTGGAGCAGTGGAAATGTATTCTTTGGAGTGATGAATCACGCTTCACTATCTGGCAGTCTGACGGACGAATCTAGGTTTGGCGGATGCCAGGAGAACGCTACCTGCCTGTATGCATAGTGACAACTGTAAAGTTTGTGGAGGAGGAATAATAGTCTGGGGCTGTTTTTCATGGTTTGTGCTAGGCTCTTTAGTCCAGTGAAGGGAAATCTTAATGCTACAGCATGGAATGACAATTGTGTGCTTCCAACTTTGTGGCAACAATTTTAGGAAGGCCCTTTTTTGCTTCAGCGTGACAATGCCCTCGTGCACAAAGCGAGGTCCATAAAAACACGGTTTGCCGAGATTGGTGTAGAATAACTTGACTGGCCTGCACAGAGCCTTGACCTCAACCCTATCGAACTCCTTTGTGATGAACTGGAACGCTAACTGAAAGCCAGGCCTTCTCGCGCAACATCAGTGCGTGACCTCACTAATTTTCTTGTGGCTGAATAGGAACAAATAACCGCAGCCATGTTACAAACTCTAGTTAAAAGCCTTTCCAGAAGAGTGGAGGCTGTTATAACAGCAAAGGGGGGACCAATTCCATATTACTGCTCATAGCTTTGGAATAAGATGTTCAACAAGCACATATGTGTGTGATGATCGGGTGTCCACATACTTTTGGCCATGTAGTGTATATCGGTAAGATGGGCGAGTTTGAAGATCCAACTTTGTAACGAAAGTACTGTAAACGAAATATGATCTCTACATTAAAATATGTTTCTGTGAGCCTTAGATTTAGAAAAATAATTGTATTTCTTTTTCTCGTTATTGTTTGTTTCGAATTTTTGTGCAAATCTACACGAGGACTATCTGCGCTAGCCGTCCCTAATTTAGCAATGTAATACTAAAGGAAAGACAGCTAGTCATCACCACCCACCACCAACTCTTGGGCTACTCTTTTACCAACGAATCACATTATATCGCCCCTACAGCTGGAAGGGCGAGCATTCTTGGTGTGACGGAAATTCGAACGTGCGACCCTCAGATTACGAGTCGAGTGCCCTAACCACCTGGCCTTGCCGGGCCTTCTCGTTATTGTGATTTGTATAACGGATTTACTGTTATACATTTATTTTAATATGTACGCTTGTTTCAGTTTATTGTATATAACGTATACACTAAATATGTATTGGGCAAGTGTATATTTATCTGTGCCAACAAGATCTGATCACCTTCCCTCGAAGGATTAGAAAAATATAACAAAAGTGAACTGCTAGAAATTGCCAAAATTTAAGAATTACAAGTTAAGAAATCAACGAAAATAAAAGAACTAAAAATCGTATTATTAAAGTATTAGTCGATGATGATTTGTTGACTGAGGAAACATTAGATGAATATTTTAGTGTCTTCACTAGACAATCAGAGTTGAGTAATCAAGATAAGTTAGAAATCCAGTTAAAATTCAAACAAATTGAACGTAAACAAGCCTGCATCGAAACCCAGAAAACGCGAGCCCGTATCAAAGCAGAAAGATAAAGTAAAAATGCCAAACGAGTCCGTATCGAAACTGAAAGAATAAGTAAACGTTTGGAGGCTGAACAAGCCCGTATCGAAACCGAGAAAGAAATTAAACTGAAAGAAATGAAAATTAGACTCAATTTTGATCGACCAAGGCAAAATTGCAGTGTTGAACTTAATCAATACATTCAAGTACCACCATTTAATGAAAGTGAAGTTCATAAATACGTTTAACATTGTGGGAAATTTGCCTTAGCCATATAATCGTTTACTGAAAAATGATTATTATTATAGAGTGTTTTAACTGGTAAAGCACAAACAGCTAATGCTGCTGTCTCTCTAGAAGATTGTGTGGATCATGATAAGGTTAAAGCAGCTATTCTCATACCATATGAGTTAGTACTGTGGATTATTGTTAGTAAGATAATCAAAGCTATATGGAATTTGCCCAAGAAAAAGAGGTTTATTTTTATCATTGGTGTAATTCTATGCATAATGGCAACAATTTCGACAAATGAAAACACTTATGTCTAATTGGGGAATTTAAACGTTGTACAAGTGATGATCTAAAAGCTAATTTGAATGAAAAGATATTTTTTTTATTTCGCGTAAAGCTACTCGAGGGCTATCTGCGCTAGCCATTCCTAATTTAGCAGTGTAAGACTAGAGGGAAGGCAGCTAGTATCACCACCAACCGCCAACTCTTGGACTACTCTTTTGCCAACGAATAGTGGGATTGAATATCACATTATAACGCTCCCCCGGCTGAAAGGGCGAGCATGTTTGGTGTGACGGGAATTCGAACCCGCGACCCTCGGATTACGAGTCGAGTGCCTTACCCACCTGCTCAGGATAAAAAGGTAGTTGAAACAATGCAGGAAGCAGATGCTCTTTCCAACTATTACACTTTAACACATAAACCACTTTTCATAAAATGTAATTGCTACCATTTAGACAAAAGTTTATATTTGTTCATTCCAGTAACTTTCAGGATTGTTCTAAAAAAATCCAACTCTTATGGTTAGGAATCTTCAGACACTCAAGGTTTGTCTGTCATTTCTGTAAAAATGTTGGTCATGTTATGTCCGATTATTGGAGTTTGAAAAAGAAAAGAAGGCGATACGTAATGCGTTCGTGTTCATATATGGACATAGTTTTACCAGCTCTCCCTGGCCACTGATAAAAAGACTTGTGTAGTTAGAGAGGAATTTAGACCTTTTATGTTTGTTGGTTCTATGTCTCTGATAAATTACTCTGCTAATCCCATACTCATACATATTCCACGTAATACTGAGGCGACTCAGTCATTGTTATTAGACGATATACTACCTTTAGATTCGAGTTCTGCCACTGTTAGGTCTGTTATTATTCAGGGCATTAAGAGTGACTTTGTTAATGTTTTTCTTCATAATACTTATTTAATACCACACCTAGTTTAGGGACCAGTTTTGGTTGGAATAAGACCTGTTCTGCCTATTAATTGTATGTCATTATTGTTGGGAAATGATTTGGCTGCGCGAAAAAAATTTGTTCCCGAACCCATCATGGTTTCATTTAAAAATGATGTTATTGTTGAGGAGAATCAATATGTGCTTACTATGTGTGCTGTGATGCAAGCTCGGGCTTCGAACTTAAGGAAAAACAAATGATAGGCATGTGTTCAGAGGACGGTATTATAGATTTGTCTCGCACATTGTTTTTTTATCTTACATGGATCATGTGAATAACTGTCCTACTGGCAGTTTCTTGGTAAATGACAATGATCTGGTTAACCTGCTGAAGTTCTGTTCGCTAGAAGTAAACTGATCGTTGAGCAAGAAAAGGATCCACAGATCTTTTTGCTATTTAAATATCCACTCCCAAAAGATGAAATGGAGAACGTTTTAAATGGTTACTTTTCAAAAATGATGTGCTCATGAGGAAATGAAGACCACCAAATGTACCAGCTTCAGAGGACTGGGCTGCAGTTTTCAAAATTGCTGTTTCAAAAACAAATCGTTCTGAAATGTTGAACTTCCCATTAGAGGCCACTTAGGTGTCAACAAGATGTGTGACAAAATTATGAGACATTCATTTTGGCTAAAAATTAGGTAAGATATTTACCAGTTTTGTAAAACTTCTCATTTCTGTTAAATGGTCGGAAAACTTAACAAGAAAATTCCCCGTTGCTCCTTTGAAACCTATCCCAGCTTTCGAAGAACACTTCAGTAATGTGATTATTGAAAAGATAACATTTATGTTTAAGCACCTTCACGTATTATGTAGTTTTATGATCATTAGGTTATTTGTTTTGATTGTGTTGTGTGCTGTCATGTATTTTTGAAGTTGTATGATTCTTTGACAGTGAATTGTATTTAGTGTATTGGTATCAATGTATATATATAATATTTTGGTTTAAAATTGTTTAAGGAGGGAGATGTAACGAATTTACTATTATACATCTATTTTAATATCTATGTTTGCTTCAATTAATGTATGTAACATATATTGTTAAATCTGTATTGACCAAGTCCCGCCTGTTCTCTAAATTCGAGCGTAAGAATCAATAATGTACGATATACGTAAAATACTAGTGATTGCCAGTATTGTTGCCATTTGAACTTCTAGAAGCTCGCCTAAAAGTTTATAAACCAACGACTGGTCATTACAGTCAGTAGACTATAAGCCCAGGAAGCTGAAATTGCAACAAATGCTTATTAATCAGAAAACTACACATATTTAACCAGAAACCTTTATAAATTTCGAACATTACAAACCGTTCAACTTCAGTGAACTAACTTTGGACGTTAATATTTCTAGGAGGGCATTAAATATTTTCGTCGGCAAAAATCAGCTTTTAAACGATGTGAGGCTAGCCATGAAAAGACAGCTAGCTAACTTGTGTGAGGTATAACAACATCAACGCATAACTAATTAACTGGTCGTGAGCTTGGACCATCGATAAAATATTCAATTCTAGACCAGATGGAAGACTCAATATAGTTTGTAAGTTTATAAAACTCTTGTATATAAACCAGTGTTTTTTGATAACTATTTATAATAACTGTTATTATAAATTGTATTGTTAGTATACATAAATTATATTTGTGTTAAAGAGAAAAAACTGTGTATCTATCTCGTTGCCAAGGCCTGGCATGGCCAGGTGGGTAAGGCGCTTGATTTGTAATCTGAGGGTCGCAGGTTCGAATTCCTTTCACATCAAACATGCTCGTCCTTTCAGCCGTGGAGGCGTTATGAGTGACGGTCAGTCTCACTATTCGTTGGTAAAAAGAGTAGCCCTAAGGTTGGCGGTTGGTGATGATGACTAGCTATCTTCCCTCTAGTCTTTTTCTGCTAAATTAGAGACAGCTTGGCTAGCGCAAATAGCTCTCGTGTAGCTTTGCGCGAAATGCAGAAACAAGCAAAAAACTTATTGGCAAATATCATACATTTGATATGTATTGACATTCAATTAACTTCTAAATTCAAATTTCGTCTATTTGAATTCTTAACATATAGTATACATGGCATAAAAATTAGATAATTGTCCAAGACTAATTATAATACGTAACATTTATTTTGTTGATATGTTTGTGTTTTTATTGCAATAGTTTTGTTGTAACACCCAAAACAGATCTTATCTTTTCCAAGACCTATCTTTTCACGTTATTAGATATTATTTTTAAACAAGTTTAACAAGTCTCACGAATGTAACTCGTTGTGGTTCAACAGGGCTTATAAAGCTAAAAATAGGAGACTGATACTTGTGGTGAATATAACGCAGATATTCTACTGTGTAACTTGGAGTTAAACTATAACAACACAGTAAGTAAAGTAGCCAATACATTTCATCTGAAGAACAGGCGTTAGGCTTCATCCTATACATACTGCGAACCATGGTGTCTGTCCGAACGTTCGTCTGTCTCTCGTTTGAGAAGCTGTGCCCGCAGGAAATACTCAACATTTACTTTTCATATAACGGGAGAACAGACATGAATAATGTTGATGCCAAATTTTATTTCTCAAGTATGATATTCTACACCAAATTGATAGGAACTAGTCACACTATCATTCTTATTTGAAAATGTGATACAACTTAAAGAATAAAAATGTTATATGTTATTGTCGCGCAACTCTTAGTTTGTCTGAAAAACTCTAAGTTTTCACAGTGGGCAGTACAAGTAACTCGGAGATTTGGCTCTGAGTAAAACCACGAGTGCAACACGATTAACTTTTTTAAAGTCCATGAAATAATTAACTTAAACGTTCCATTCACTGTGGACGAGTAGTTTTACTTGTAAATTATATTATGATCTACTTGCTGTGTGTACAATAATCCTTGAGATAACAACAATACATGTACAAGTTTTATTTATGTTTTGCATTTAATATTCAAAACATTATCAATGAATAATTTTAAACAAACTCGTGATAACATATCTCATATCCAACCGTCAATTTGATATGTAACACAATACGTTTCCTCAGTACGTTCATTATAAAATCTGTCAACGTGTGATATGACCTGTGCTTAATGACAAAGAACAGTGTGTTCCATCTCGTATTTACATACCAATGGCTGTAAAAAGTGACACTTTTTGTTTCATTACAGACATTGCATGAATTCCTCACAATGTTATTTTTCACCACATTAAACATAACTTGTTTAATACTTCGTCCTGATTATATATACATATGAATCAATTTAATAAGTGTAGCCCCCTAGTGGCACAGCGATATGAATGTGGTCATGTGGTCTTCAATTCCTTACTCGTGGTTAGACGACAGATAGTTCATTGTTTAGCTTTGTACTTCATTTCTAATAAGTGTTCATGATTTTGGCATTGAACTTAAGTTACAGTGGAACAAAACTGCTGTCAGGTGCTCAATTCATTTATTTAAGATTGGTTTTCTATTACGGTGTGCATTCTTCTTCATGTTTTCTTGGATTTCTATATCTAACGCACATATGGCACACAGTACTATTTAATCCTGCATAGTTTGCTGTGTATCACGATACGTGGAAACAAAAGAGTGCTATAGAAACAGAAAACTGACAGCAACAGATGTGACAACTCTTTTGCCCCTTCTCACCCTCTTTGTTTTTCATGTGTGGTACACTTGAAGTTTCAGTTTTCTAATGGTTATTTAGCTTGGTACTTCAGAATAGTAGAGTACTAGCAAAACACGCAAAACATTTGCGGTTAAATTAATATCTTTATTGCAACATTATTTCTTTAAACACAGGATTTTCAGAATAATACAAAAAAGAATTATAATTGCAGACATAGAAATATATAAGTCATCTGATTTTAGACGTAACTGAGTTAAGTCTTTATTAATTACGACCCACATTCTAAAAAAAAGAAAGGAAATAAATTAGCACTGCAACTTGTGTCGCTTTTTGCTTTAGTTTAGTTAGGGCTAAATTTTGCCGTACCTTAATGCTATCAATAAATAAATTTATAATGTTATTGTACAATCTAACGTTAGACCTTTTTAGAAGACTTGACAAGCTTTTAATACGTTGTTGTAAAATATGATTAAAAAGTATATTTACATTTGTCTTTTGTTAACGTTCGTTGAAATAATGTGCGCACCACATATAGTTAATATTAAACTGGTGCCAGTGGAAACATCATTTTTTTATACGTCAGATTTATAAAAATAATAAAAACTGAAAAAAAAGACTTCGATTGTTAGTTATAAGGACCTGGCGTTGTTTAGTGGTTAGTGTGCCGGACTGTGTATCCGAGGGTTCGAGCTTTGTGTCCCGTTGCCGTAAACAAATTACCGCCCGGGATTTTAAGATCTTGAGCATGTTATTTAGGTGATAGTCTATTCCGCTTTCTGAGTATAACTCAAGAGTTTACATTGATTGCTGTTGACTAACTGCCTCCCCTCTATTCTATCAATTCAAAATTATGAAGCCAACCTCAACTGACCTTTGTGTAGTTTTGCTTACGTGCCTTGAACAAGCCAAACAAAGCTTTAGTTAAAGCTAGTTGTTCACTTACACATTCGTCACACGAACAATCATAACTTCAACATAAAGCATACTCTGGGGGCAGGGCCGGATTAAGGGCAACTGATACCCTAAGCACAGCCCAACAATGGTGCCACCCTCAGCCCCTCCATTGCTTAACTGACAAAACATTAAGACTCAATAAGTGCTGAAAATGAAATAAAAGTTTGAAAATTTATAACACTTCTTCAGTTTTCTTTTAAGTCAGACCCCACAACTATATTAAATAAAAACGTTTTTTATTTATTTATTTAACAGTTAGGACATGGATCAAAATCAAGCAATGACTGAGGTTTTTATTTAGAAATGATGAGGGAAATAACTTCTTTGATTAATAATAAATATAGAGAATTATTTTCACTGTATATTTGTTTCCACTTTAAGTTAACAATTCTCACTTTGATGTTAACAAATTTACAGACCGGACATGACCAGGTGGTTAAGGCACTCGACTCGTAATCCGAGGGTCGCGGGCTCGATTCTCCGTCACACCAAACATGCTCGCCCTTTCAGCCGTGGGGACGTTGTATAGTCACGGTCAATACAACTATTCGTTGGTAAAAGAGTAGCCCAAGAGTTGACGGTGGATGGTGATGACTAGCTCCCTTCCCTCTAGTCTTACACAGCTAAATTAGAGACGGTTAGAGCAGATAGCCCTCGTGTAGCTTTGCGCGAAATTCAAAAACAAACAAACAAATTCACACTTTGATGTTAATAAAAATGAAAAATTTACTTAAAACTCTTTTATTAAAAAATTCTCACTTTGATGTCAACAATTTCTCACTTTGAACTTGAAACCCTGTAAGCAAATTATTTACTTGTACTTTAATATTTATTTACATTTTTAAAAGTTTTCTTCTAGATTATTTAGTTGCAAAATCTTTTATCAAATCCTCAAAACTAATTTGGCGTATCAAATCTGTTTCTATAGTTAGCAGAGACAAGGTATCCAGCCTGTCTAATCGCATAGTTGTTCTGTTGGGATTTTTAATATGCTTGAGTTGAGAAAATGAACGCCCAGCTGTGCAGTTTGTGACCATTAATGTTAAAAATATACGCAATGCAATGTCTACGTTTGGAAACGCACACTCAATTTTGTCTTCTGAAATTATTTTATGAAGTTCAGCATGACTGAATCTGGTTTTTTACAGTTTTTGTTGCACTGAACTTATGGCACACAAATGAGTGAAACTGCTGAAGCTCGGCAGAGAGATTAGTGTCCAAGTCCTCTTGGTAAGTATCATTAGCTTTTGTGAACACTAAGAGTACCTTTCAGTTTCATCAGATGAAGTGACATCATTTGGCACATCTCTTAGGAAAGAAAATCTGTTTGTTATTTCTTTGTACACCTCTCCTCTTCTTCTCATCCGGGTTTCTAGTTTGTCAACAATTGTAGAGAAAGTGGTGATACGAAATTTATCTCTGGCATTCAGATCTACTTCTTGTGCATCTCCGTCATTAAGTACCTTCTTTTTGATACGTAGTTGGTCAGTTAATGACCCGTACAGATCTGCTGTTTTTAAATTCACATCCTCATTTTGCAGAACTTGACTTGCTTTATGAAACTCTTGTAAAATCTCATCCCACATGATGAACATAAAAACAAATTCTAGCTCTTGCATCTTATTTGTAATATTGTCTGCTTCTCTTCTAGTGTCTCCCTTTTGTGACTGGTCTTCAACTAGATATTCTAAAGCTTCCAAAATTTTAAAGAAAGACTTCAAAATTGCTGTTGTTGTCATAGCATGTGACTCCCATTTGGTATCACAGAGGGAATTTTAACACACTTTCATTTTCAAGACAAGCTTTAAGAATTTTCCACCGGCTGGTTGAGGCTGAAAACATTTATAGAGCAAATGCATTGTAGAGAAAAACATTAACTGCCACTTGACAGCAGTCAACAGCACTTCAGTCTACTAGATTTAGTGAATGGGCTGCACAGGGCACATATATGACAAACTTATTTTCTTCTTAAATCTTTTGCTCCATCCCCTTATAACGCCCAGACATGTTAGCAGCATTGTCGTAAGACTGACCCCTACATTTTGAAAAATTAAGTTTGAAACTTCACGTACGTTCTGCAATACCTGGTTTGCCATTTCCTTACTGGTATGACTTTTCAGTTTCAGAAAGGTTAAAAAGCGTTTAATAGGCTGTCCATCTTTTAAGTATCGAAGTACAACACTTAACTGATATGTATGTAATAGATCTGGCGTTGAGTCAACTGACAAGCTAAAATAACCAGAAGAATTTACTTCATCAACAATGAACACATGGACCTTCTAAGCCACTGGTTCAATGAGTTCTTTACAGGTGGTTTTGGACAAGTAAGAAGGATTTTATTTTCCAGAATTTCCGTATTTCGAAATGTACCATGCTAAAAATGGATCAAACTGACTTATGAGCTCAAGCAGCCCTAAAAAATTCCCATTCTGCAGTGAAACAAATTTTTCATCTGCTCCTCGAAAAGCCAGGCCAGGTTCTGCTAACGTACGAATAACAGTTATTACATGTTCCCAATAATTGCACTCTTCTTTAATTTGTTTTTCCAAGCCTAAATCTTGTCTACGAGTTAAGTATATTAGCATAAAGTCTTGGTGAGTAGTGCTTCTTTCATGATGATCAATTACAATAGTATTTTGCCAGTCAGTGAATGAACCCTTCTCTTTCAACAAAACGCGAGGAAAATTTATTGGCAAACAGTTTACAAACAAATCAGTAAACTGGCCTTATTGATGGTGAATAGAATAACCACTCTCTCTTGTATTGCTCACCGTTTGCTTACCCCAAAGAAAAGTTTTTGCGAGCAGTATCTCGTTAGTTTTCCACTATTGAAAGTCCGGCAAAATTTACCAAATGGCCCATTGTGGTGTTGACAGTCAGTGGGTCTACAAGTAATCCAAATAACCACATCATCAGCAAAGAAATCGAGCCACAACCCTGGATCTTTTGCTTTAGTTTCTTCGTCTTTTGTAGACTGAAACATTTTACCATAGTCCAGTAGATTTTAATTTTCAGCAATTATTTTAACTTCAGAGACTGTCTTGTAGAGCAACTTACGTCAGCATTAACACTAGTAATATCAGGAGAATTTAGAGGCAAAGTGAGATCAGTTGTGAGTCTTGTTCCAGTTGAGCCATACTGTGACACCTCAACGTCATCATGACGTTCTGACCTTGAAGTGGACAAAGTGGTACTTGTAGGTATAGATCTTGGTCCAACTTCAATCTTGTCAGAGTCAGATGCAGTAAAAGTTATTTATAATGGCGGAGATGGGTTTTGATTTGGAGGATCATGTTATGTAAGTTGAGAGAAAAAATTAGCTTTCCAGTCTTGGCCACTAAATGCAAAGTCTTCTGTTGGTTCTTTTTTGTCTGTTTTCTCTTTTGTGCACCACTCAATTTGAACACGTTTCATCTTGCAATTTGAAAAATACAGAAACAAAAATAAAAAACCACAAAAGAATATGGATCATAAATAGTTATAATGATTAGAAAAACAGTGAAATTCATAAAGAAAAACGTTGGTAAGACAGTCAAACATACTAAACTCTAGGTCTACACTTAAACAAAGATTGTCAGAAAGTTATTCTAGAACCTAGGTTCATCAGCACATAAATATGAATTCATAAATACCTTTATTGATTTGCTGCATTCTGATTGGTTGAAAAACCATTCGAGACTGGATTTAAGATAATTAGTTTTCAGTCGTTGCAAAAGTTTCATTAAGGTTGTTGCTATGGTAGCTATATGCAAGAAGCAATGTCAATGGTAATATGCAAATCCATTGTGAGCCAAAAAGTATTCCAAAACAATTTGTGATCAACAACACATACTGTAGTAGCCCATATACACAGTGATCATTCTGTACTGGTACACACATATAACATATAATCAATTGTAAACCGTACTGCACATTGAATTACTAAATACTGGGTTAGGCCTAGGCTAGCGTACCTTAATCCTAATTAAATATCTGAAGAATGAGTTGTAACCTCAACTTTAAGCTCAGTTTTAACCTGGGGGCTTTAGATGAGCCAACAAACCATACATCAGCAAAACAGGCATACGTCTGAAACTTTATCTGCATGTCTGGATGCGAAAGCAAATTCAAAACGACGGCCTTAAATTAGGAATAGTCCACTTTATTATTCCAGGCTACAGTATTGTTTCCAGTGAACTTACACTAAACTAGTTACAGTATTTAGGCCTAACGTTATTGTCACTCAGTTCAATAACACTAACGTTAGGCTTAATGCTAATACATT
Source organism: Tachypleus tridentatus (assembly GCF_004210375.1). Lineage (NCBI taxonomy): Eukaryota > Metazoa > Arthropoda > Merostomata > Xiphosura > Limulidae > Tachypleus > Tachypleus tridentatus. The sequence goes on along the minus strand of NC_134837.1, from coordinate 158,108,453 downwards.
GCAACTGAGGCCACAAACATTATGCCTAATACTCAGTACTAACCTTGCTCACAAGAACTTGTTCGATTCATGCACTTTTTCGGACAATCGTAAATTTATTTTGTTGATTTACAGTATATTTGTATGACCACGGGGCCACAGTACTGTACTACTATTACTAGTAGTATGGTGTATACATAACAATGTTAAGAATCATGTTGTCGTACATGTCGAAATATTTCGCAATTTAACCTAAAAGGACGAATTATCGCCTTTATACTGCTTCGATCTTTGTTTTCCCAGCGTCTTCAGCGTTTCAGAACACATACTGATGTGAATTTATAGTCGCCTAATAGTTGAATTACACCTAAAAGTTTGTTGTCGTTGTGTCTGTGTTTCTGTTTATGAATGGGGATAAATACAAGGGTGCCCGGTTTTAAAGGTGATTTAAGTCTCAGCATCAGATCTGTTTATGTAATTACATAATCACAAGGGAATACATACATGCCCAAATACTCTTACAGTTTACATGTAATCTGTGAACGGTGACATTACTTTCTAAATTTTTTCTTGGTATGGTAAATTTCAAAACATGTACTCACACACAATGAAGGTTTCTTTTTTACAGCAAGTTGTTTGAAGCCAAAAAATTTACGGCTCAGAAAAGCTTCAGTGAGAATCACACTTATAAAAATATTACAAAACACACATGAATAATGCAATACTAACGCAAATAAAACTAAAACAAACGAGACAATGACCGAAATATAACGTACGAAAACAGAAATCGAGAAAAACAATAAACTAGTGTCGATACACAAGGTGGCTCGCAAACGTATCTCTGTTTTTTAATCAGTTTTACACTGTTTAATCGATTTTATGCTGTAGGTTGTAAACAAGCATTTACATAAGGTTAAATTTACTTTATTGTAAGTAATTTCAAACCTAACATTCGTTATGAAATTCCATTCAGACTCAACCAAGGATAGTGGAAAACGTTTTTATGCTGTAGCGCCAAATAAATCTTAATATATCTAGGGCTGTTGAACATGCACATGTAGGCCTATATGTCAGGCGTTTAATGTATTTCTAATTATCAGCCGTCTATCAGTTAAATGTTATATAACCAGATAACATAGCTGAGTCGTAAAAATACGGCTTATCATATGTAGCTTATATAGCATCTCCACATAATAAAACATTATTTTTTTAGAGTACAAAAATAGCAAAAATACAAGAGCGGGCTAGCGTAATAACAGAATCTCATCTGTAAATTGTTTGGTAGGATATTCAGCACTAAGATCAGTGATTCTAGATTGTACATGGCACAAATATTATAGTGAGCTCTATGTTATAATAAAGTAGTGTAATCACACTGACATCTTATTGTTTCAAATAATTATATTTGTAATATATCATATATTAATATAAATATAAATACAGGGTGTTCGGAAAGTCACTGTGCACTTATATACTTATTAACAGACATGTTTCAATATAGAATACAGGAGGTAAATATGAATGACAATAATAAACAATGTTGAAAGTGACCCCCGTTACAATCAATACAAGCTTGAATTCTTCTTATTTTGTTTCTAAACACTGCTATCAGTTGCTGGCTTGAAATAGACTGAATGAATGATATTATCGCTGATTACAAAACTGCACAGTGACTTTCCGAACACCCTGTATGTCCTCCGCTGAGACAGCGGCAAGTCTTTGAATTAACAACGCTAAAATCAGGTGTTCGATTCCCTTCGGTGGGCACAGCATATAACCTGTTGTGGTTTTGCTATAAGAAAACACACATACAATATAAATATATATGTTGTGTGACTTAGTATTATATATTTTAATTTATTCATACTGATGATTGTTTTTCCAAATGTTCCAATATATTTTAATAAAATAATATTAATATATATTAATAACTTTTAATAAAAGCCACTCCCTGCTCACATTCTCTCTTTATCGATAACACTTGACTCTGTGTTAAGAACTTTGAAACCAGCACAGTGGATTATCTCAAGTTCAAATCACAGTCTTGTGGTAATTTTTATAACTGTTTTGTTTAATTATTAAATGATAATTAAAGACTAGATACTATGGTTGTTATATGTGATGGAAGTCCCGAGTTTAGGTTAAAATTTTATGTTAATTTTTTAATCGTTTGTTCATTTATTTACATATTTGTTATAATATTCACAAGAAGCCTTTGAAAATTTGGAAAAATAAGAATACAACTATAGAATAAGTAAGAGAAGGTATCGTATTACATGTTAAACATAAGTGACTATATGTGTCAAAAACAACTTAAATATTTTTTCAACGCAATGCAAAACAATTGTTATTGTTGTTGTTTTATCTTCGGTAAGAGATTTTAAGAATTTAATAAAAAATGTACAAGTATTTTTAATGTAAAATTTTCTCTCTACTAAAAAAAAGGTTTTTATCTGGTGATTAAATGACTAGGTTATTAAATTTTGACTTTTCTTCAGTTTTAATTAACAAAGACTAAAGCAGTATTCCTAATCTTGAGCAATTGATAGATGAAAACAAAGTTGAAAACACGACTATTGCATAAATTGTGGTCTTATTAAAAGTTTTTACTTCAGTTTTAATTAATAAAGACTAAAGCAGTATTCCTAATCTTGAGCAATTGATAGATGAAAACAAAGTTGAAAACACGACAATTGCATAAATTCTGAGCTTATTAAAATAAAATTGGGAAATTTTAAGAATGATACGGCTCATGAGCCAAATAGTATTTTCCCATAGGTTTTAAAGGAGGTCAAAGAATGGATATGTGAGCTATTTGCCACATTTTTTTAAGTGTTTGAATAATTGACAAGTATCAACAGACACTCCTATCATCAAGGGAGATAATAAAAGTTGTCCCAGTAATTATAGGCCTATTAGTCTTACATCAGTTGTCGGGAAACATTTTTGGAAAATCTGATAAAAGATACTTTGCAAAATCATTTAACAAAATTTACTGAAAATGTTATTGCATATGTTAATGAGAGTAATGGTGTAAATGTGTCCTATCTGGATTTTCAGAAAGCATTTGATAAAGTGGCACGTAACTCTGTAGGCGTTAGGAGATAAATTAACTAATTGGATAGAAAAGTGGCTTGATGGAAGAAAGCAAAGGATCGTTATAAATGGAGTTCAATCAAACTAGATTAATGTTGTAAGTTGTGTACCTCGGGGCTCATTCTCAGGACCATTGCTCTTTTTGATTTACCTTAGTGACATAGATGGAGGAAAGGTCAATAAATTACTTGCATTTGTTGACGGTATCCAAGTCTTGGGTGTTTCTGACTGTGAAGACGATGTTGTTGCTTTCTAGAAGGATTTAGATTATTTAGTGAGTTCGACGAATAAATGGCAGATGGGTTTTGACTACGATGAATGTAAGATATTGCATGTGGGTTATCATAATTTGAATTTTAAGTATAATTTAGATGGGAATAACTTTAACAGTGTCTTAAAATAATATGATCTTGATGTAATGGTTGATCAGTCTCTTAAGCCATCCAAGCAGTGTGTTGTTGCTACTGATATGGAAAATAGGACTGTAGGGTATAGCTACAGAAATACTGAATACGAGTATAAAGAGGTTATAATTTCAATGTATAGGTCACTGGTTAGACCACATTTGGTGTATGTGTTCAGTCTTGGGGTTCTTACCTTAAGAAAGACATAAATTATTTGAAAGGGTTCAGAGAATAATTACTAAAATGGTACTTGGGGTGGAGGGGATGTCATAAGATAAGATATTAAAATTCTCAAAATTGTTTTCTCTTGTAAAATGAAGAGTGAGAGGGGATCTGATTGAAGTGTTTAAAAGTGTAAAAGGAACTGGTAATGTTGCTGCATCAACATTTTTCATACGCAACAGCGAGAATCATAAAACTACGGGACACAAATATGGATTTAGGCAAAGTTTAAGCCATCTTTAGCTAATACAATTTTACTTTTCAAATAGTATGGTTTGACTATGGAATGAATTGCCTTCGGATGTTGTGAAGGCAAGAAATTTGAGTGAATTTAAGAGAAAGCTTGATAGATATGTGAATGATAAAAACTGACTTTAAAATTTGTTTATTTTTTTAATTTGGCTTAGAGAATTGGACTGTCTGTATGGACCAGCATGTTTCATGTTGTACATAAATATTACGTTATGTTATAAAATTCACTAACTGCTTCATCACAGTTTAAAAATTGCAGGGTAAGACATTTGACGCTTATTTCTTCGAGAACCAGCTTCTTCACATGGTTCAGACTATAAGGCGTTATGAAGAACAAAATATAAAATATACAGAAGTCAAAATTATATTCAAATACAACCTGCAGAAGATGACCAAATACGTATAAAAATGTTGTTTTAGTTGAATACTTGAAAAATGTATAGACATTCTAGGTACGTATATTTTCACTACAGTATAATTAATTTTTAGAAAACATGTACTTACATTTAATTTTCAGAATAACAATTAATCAGCATTTCAAACACACTGTTAGTATGAGTTGGGCGTTTCTTGAACTTAGACTTCGAGAAAACAATTTCCGGAATACCAACTTTATTTATTATATTTGTTAGTGTGCGGCTACATATTGTGAAGGAGTGAATAGTGGTTAATGATACTTTTTCTTCACATTATCTATCTAATGTATAGGTTTTGTAACGAATTTACCAATATATGTTTATTTTGATATCGATGTTTGTTTTAGTTAAATATATATTTCGAAATGCGTGTAACTTATACTGTTAAATGTAATACAAAATTCCTACCTGTTCCCTAAATTTGTAGAAGATTGAGCGATTGAGCATAGGAATCAACAATATATATGTATACAAAAGCACTATGTAAACACCAGTATTGTTGCCAACTGAAAACTCGAAAACGATTACAAAAGGCAGCTATCACAATAATAAGCTGTACTGTTGTTTTTATAGTAAAATATATTTATGTTAAGAAAGAAAATTGCGTGTGTCAATATTGTTGGTAAATATCACAAACATGATACATATCGACCCTCATTTAACCTCCAAAATATCCGGCTATTTGAAATCGTAATACATAATATACAAGTGCTAGTCGATAATGATTTATTGTTTGAGAAAACATTAAAAGAATACTCTGGTATCTCCACTAGCCAATCAGAGTTGAGTGATAAAGATAAGTTAGAAATTCAGCTGAAACTCAAGCAAATCAAGCTTGAATAATCTTGCATCGATGCTGGAAGAGAATATAAATGTCTCAAGGCCGAACACGCTTGTATCGAAGTCGAAAAAGAGAAAGGTTAAGCTCATATCGAAACTCAGGAAAAGCAAACCCGTATTGAAACTGAAAATAATCGTTTCGAGGCTGAAAAAGCCCGCGTCCAATCCGAAAAAGAAATTAGGCTGAAAGAAGGAAATAAAAATTACATTTAACTCTGATCGATCAAGGTAAAATCACAACTTTGAACTCAATCGATATATTAAAGTACCACCATTTAATGAAAATGAAGTTGATAAATATTTCCAACATTATGAGAAAATTGCCCATGCCATGGAATGGGCCACCGAAGAATGGTCGTTATTATTACAAAGTGTTTTAACTAGTAAATCACAAGAACCTTATGCTGCTATCTCTCTAGAAGATTGTACAGATTATGATATGGCTAAAGCAGCTATTCTCAAAGCATCAATTGGTACCAGAGATTATTGCAAGCAAGGTAATCATACTTATATGGAATCTACCCACCTAAAAGAGATTTATTTTTATCATTGGTGTAATTCTATGCATATTGGCGCAATTTCGACAAGCTAAACATTTATGTTTAATTGAGGAATTTAAACGCTTTCAAATGACGACCTCAAAAGCTACTTGGATGAAAAGAAAGTTCAAACCCAACAGGAAGCAGCTGCTCTTTTCGATTATTATACTTTAACACATGAAACATCTTTTAGTAAAAAGTTCCTGTCTTTTCAACAAAAATTTGTATCAATTAATCCACTAAAGTTGAGGATTCTTCTAAAACCTCTAGCTCTTCAACAGATCATATTGTCGATGTAGCTACTCATAAAAAGGCTGACGTTGCTAGGTAAGTAGTTAGACCTTGTGTGTTTGTTGGTTCTATGACAAATGATAGCACTAATCCCATGCTTATACGTATTCTACGATATTGGGATGACTCAATCATTGTTGATAGAAGGTGTACTGCCTTTAGATTCAAGATCTGTCACTGGTGAATCTTTTATTCTTAGGTATTGAGGATGTTTTGTTAATATTCCTTTTCATAACATTTATTTGGCATCAGACCTTGTTTCTGAACCAGTTGTGGTTGGAGTAAGACCTACGTTGCCAGTTAATTGTGTATCATTATTGTTGGAAAACGATTTGGTTAGGGAAAAGTTGTTGCCGAAGCCAAAATGATCAGCAAGTCGATCACTGTTTCATCTAAGGATGATATTGTTGTTGAGGAGAATCCAGATGTGTTTCTCTGTGTGCTCTGACTCGAGCTCAGTCTAAGAAGTTAAGCCGAAAACGAATGATAAGCACTAGTTTGGAGAACGACATCATAGATTTGTCTCAGACATTTTTTGATCCGACAGGGATCTTGTGAATAATTGTCCAACTGACAATTCCTTGGTGAGCGACAATGATGAACTTAAAGGATTTGGCTGACCTGGCGAAGTTCCGTATGTTAAAAGTAAAGTGATTGTCGAGAAAGAAAAGGGTTCACAAATCTCTTTACTATTCAAATATCCACTGCCAAAAAAATTAGCTGGAGAAAGTTTCTAATGGTTATCTTATCAAAACTGGTGTGTTGATGAGAAAATGAAGACCGCTAGATGTGCCAGCTTCAGATGATTGAGTTATGGTTTAGCAAAGAGTTGTTTCAAAGCATATCATTCTGAAATATTGAAAGTTGTCCATGAACTCCCCATGGGAAGTCATTTAAGCGTCAAAAAACGTGACAAAATTATAAGACATTTCTTTTGGCCAAAAATTAAGCAAGATATTTCTCGATTTTGTAAAACTTGTCATACCTGTTCAGCATAGCTAGAATATACCTGTTACTTTCTTTAAACCTACTCCACTTTTCGATGAACTGCTATGTCGTGTGATTGTTCATTGTGTTGGGTCTTTACCAAAAGGATAACATTTTCGTTGGTGCACTTTCACATGCTGTGTAATTTTATGATTATATGGTTAGTTGTATTGATTGTGTTATATACTGACATGATTATTGAAGTTGTATAATTTTTTGATAATGTATTATACTTAATGCTTTGTTATCAATATTTATGTGTGTGTGTGTGTGTATATATATGTATATATATATGTGTTAAAAATTTTATAACGCCAATTTCTAATTCTCTAATGAAGGAGGTATAACGGATTTACAATTATATATTCATTTTAACATAAATATTTGTTTTAGTTAAATATGTATTTAGAAATGTCTATAACTTATACTGTTAAATGTGTATTGTGAATTTTCCGCCTATTTCCTAAATCTGTAGAAGATTCTCGAGCGTTAGAATCAACAATGTATATAAGTGTTTAAATACCAGTATTGTTGCCAATTGAAATTTCGAGAATCTTGCCTAAAGATTATACAAGGTAGCCGTCGCAACTTGTGGAGAAAGTTTAATATTGTTGATTTGCAACAGTTGGTATACTATAAACCTCAGAAGATATAACTGTGATTAACGCTTATTAATCGAAAAACAACAGATATTTGACCAGGAGAGTTTATAGACTTCCAACATTATAAAGCGTTTAACTTCGGTGACCTTAAACTTTGAGACTAAATAATTTCAGGAATACTAAGTTTATTTATCAATCAGCCTTTTCCGTCATGTAATGGTTAGTATGCTAGAATATTTTAAAGATGTTCTCTCAAACTTTTGTGTAAAATATGACAAATTAATTTACATTTATGTTTTTGGTGGGTTTTTTTTCTCAAGTTTTTAACTGCCATCTAGCGTCATTAGAGAAAAAAAGAATAATTTCGACAACATTGTGCTTTCCAAGAGATACACTCAGTGACGTCACACACAAGTTCACCAATAGGCTCGAAAGTTGGGTTTGGCGTGAGCTGGATATTGTGTCTCGTACGTAATAAAATCAATGTACTGTCGTCCAATTAGGCATTCTATTACTAAAGCTCCAAATCTTAGTACATACATATTGTATCAAACTTAGCATTTGAGTAACTATTTAATAATTACCAGACGACCTTTATCCTCAGTTAACTAACTATATGATACGCAGATGTCCACCTTTATCCTCAGTTAACTAACTATATGATACGCAGATGTCCAACTCGCCACTTTTTGTTCCGTTTTGCTTCACGTGATTAGTCAATTATCATATTTCAACATGTTATTTTCATAGAATCACATAAAGAAACACGACATCATGGAACTTATATAAATAAAATAAAACTTATCGTGTTTCACCGCTACAGAATGTATTTCACAGTTACTTCCTGTAGGTAAAATTTAGAAGACCGTGAAGCCGTAGTGGTTCTGTGCTCTTTGAAGTAGCGTGTACTTGAATTGTTGTATAGACTGTGATTTAACTCCGTTTTAGTTTAAAGATTTTTCTGTCTTTTATATAAGCTCATATGTCATATGAAATATCAAATACTTTTGTAGAAAACATGTTGTGGATTCTGTATCATGAATAAGTTTTTAAGGTAACTTTTTTTTTTTTGACTTGGTGAGAGAGATAGATTAATTATTATGTTATATGTTTGGAAACTCTTTCACTAATTTTGACCAAACGCAGTAATATCAGTAGATAATGTTTTAATTGCATATGAGCTGACTATAGAAACGTTTCAGTGGATACAAAGATTTACTTCCCCTCACTCACTATCGGTTTGCACTGTGAACTATCCAAGGTCCAAATACCGTCAAGATCATAACTTTTTATTTCAATTTTAAGTTTCTACTGCTTTATTCTTCCATAAGAAGCTGAACTTATTTTGACTAAAGAGATATTGAACAACAAAGGTGTAGAGAGAAACTCAAAGATTAGAGTAAGTTAGGATATATTAGTTATTTTCTTAGTTTGTAATTTCGTAGCATAAACCTTACAGCAATATGTCTATTTATTGAAGGCACTATAAAACTAAAGACAAATTTGAAATGTAAATACTAATTTTTAGACATTAAATAATGAACCACGCTGCAGGCTATTATGATAAAAAGGTACTAATGTTGTTTATACTTTCCAATTAGTTTGTCAATTTTCTCTTTTTTTTTCAAATTAACAAAAACATTTGAACAATGAGAATATTTTGTGCGTTATGCAATTAAAACAGCTTATATTTTACTATATCCTTCTAAATGTTTTAGCCATCATAATAATGTTTAATGTCTGACGAAATACTGAATTAAAGAAGTTAGAACGCTTTCCAGAATTTAACGATATTTATTTGCTTAAGTTGCAAAGCAGCTCTACAGAAACCAAAACCAAATGCAGTGGAACCAATTACAGTACACTGAACTTGAGTACCACTCTACAAAAAATGTATAAAAGATATAAACGATGTAGTTTGAAAGTTATCGTTGATGTTTTTTTTTTATATTTTTGTGCATTCACGTGAAATACAACGAGCACGAATCAAATACGCCATTAATAATGCCCTGCTTAACTAACCACAAATTACTCTGCTTAATGACATATATGAAAATATTGTAAAATATTAAAAAAATAGGTAAATGTGCAAGATACACTGATCGCGATATAATTCAATACTAATCAGTGCAAGACTGTGGGTGCTACTAAGTTTTAAATTTGTTTAGATATGGAAAATGGTGTATTTTTACAGTGATTTAGTCCTCCGCCCATCTTCTTCTGAAGCTGATTAAAGTCTGGGTACCTGTAGTTCATGAGGGATCTGTTTTTATTGATTACTGTTTCCGAGTCATCTGATCTTCATAGACATGCGCTGTCATCAAACACACTGCCGTCTTGTGCACGTTTAGCAATGACGCTTCAGAAAAGTAGCGAAATTCAGAGCTGCTCCACCTATCGAAACAAGTCGTGTCTTTGAAACCCTCAATATTTTTTTCTTTCATACTATCAGACAGTTAGCTCTTCAACGATATGTTTACAACATTAATTACCTTGCGTAATAAGTATAAAAGTAATGATGAAAGATGGTTCTAATAATTTTATACCTGACATAACTGGTCATCTTTACAGAACTAAACATGAAAATACTGAATATATCAAAGAGTTAAAAAAAAACAACAGCCAGCAAGATCTGTTTTGTATGTAAGCATTTGCAGATAGATATTATTGCTATCATACATCACAATAACCATGGCTTAATAGAGATTTATTATATTGTTGAAGTATTCATTATTATTTTCGCATGCCAGTAATGAAATTGAATTTTTTCTTACAATATTTATATTACACGTTTCACACATCTAAAGGGCAGCAGTACGGTTTAAAAATGCTAAAAATACACTTTCTAGCATTTTCAGGGAATCACGTACGCTGAGCTAAGTTCTTTTCGCTCACTCTCCACTGATTACAATTATAAAGCGTTAGCTTTTAATGGTACGATAATTCCGATGTCGTCAAGCGTTATCTATGTATCATAGTTTCAAACACGCATTGAATTACTCACTCTCAACATTCAGATGTTTGTTGTAGAATTTCGACCATGGTATTTGATATGCTAAAGAATTAAGAAACCAGTGACAACTGCCATTACCATTGCTTTAAACAGATGTAATAAATATCATTGTATTTAAATAATAAATTCATGGTAGACAAATCATTTAGAGTATTTTGTTAGGTTTGTATTACAATCTTAAAGATAAGAGTCATTGTGAAAGCCGTGAATGTACCTTACGGGCTACTAGTATTTCTCTTACTCTTTATCAGTTGTTCTAAAATCTAAATCAACATGGTTCGATAGATCTTGATTAAAATATAGATTGGACATGGATAGAGAAAACTGAATTTTGATAAGAATGTTCTTAAATATTAAAATGTTTTATTTCAAATGGTTATTGGATAGACACTCTACGTTACAATTAATTTTTATGTGGTATCTAAAAGTGACCTCTATGAAAAATTATGTAGACAGTTCCGAAATACATAATGAACAAGTATGTTTACTCAAATCAGGACAGGCGCGAGAGTGGCCGGCATGGCCAAGTAGTTAGAGCGCTCGACGCGCAATCTCAGAGTCGCGGGATCGAATTCCCGTCACACCAAACATGCTCGCCCTTTCAGCCGTGAGGGCGTTATAATATTACGGTCAATCCCACTATTCGTTTGTCAAAGAGTAGCTCAAGAGTTGGCGGTGGGTCATTATGATTAGCTGCCTTCCTTCTAGTTTTACACTATTAAAATAGGGACGGCAAGCGTACATAGCCCTCGTGTAGCTTTGTGTGAAATGATACAAACAAACAAACTTAATTAGAAAATATATTAGAAAATGTGTGTATTTTCTTATAGCAAAGCCACATCAGGGTATCAGCTGAGTCCACGGAGGAAAATCGAACCCCTGATTTTAGCGTTGTAAATCCGAAGACTTACCGTTATTCCAGCGGGAGACTTAGAAAAAGGATCTCAAGGCTCTTCATACTGAAAATTTTATGTTTAAATAAGACATGGATATTTTAATTTGTAATTATTGCAAAGGAAATATTTAAAAAAATTATTATTAAAGTTGTAAGAAGCCATGGATTATCTAATTGAAAATTAAAAGTGCAGCGTCACAGTTTTGCTCTAACCTCTTCACCTCCTTGATATACCCATTTGAAAGGATGGGTTTTTATGATGAACGAATGTGAATGTTCAGAGCCTCATAATGAAACTTTGTCGAAGTAACACGATCTCAGATACATTTTAAAGAAAATAAGGCAAAAATATCCACACAAAAACAGCGATGGAGAAATTATTAAATTTATTCTTACAATAATTCGGTCAGAACCCCTACTCGAATATCTTTAAGACTATCGAAGTAAGGACTATGTGTTGACATGAAGTGTGACTATGGATATTAAAGCACACGCTTCTTCACGTTCCATATGACTGTCATAATTGCAGTTAGTCAATTCACCTGGAATTATGAGTAAAGTAATTGCAAGAACTGTTTCCAAATGTACCTATAGTTGGAAAATACTTTTGTCATGTTTGTTGCATCTGCAATTACAGCTCTTCAGAATTAAAACTAATCAAAAGCTATTAAAAATCCACTTCATTGGACTTTCAGATATTTCTATAGAAAATAAAATATTGAGACTTCATGATTATTCAGAAATTATTGAAGACTTTTACTCTAAACAATAATTTAAACTGGTATTTTGGTGTTTCTGTGTAATACTTCATTGGAAGAATCAAAAGTACAAGTTTATTTGTAAGTATTATAAAGTTTAATACACGCTCAGATAATAAAAAGTATAATTGTGTTTAATACTTTATAATAGTGGTGTTGTAATCTTTATAATCTTGCTGTTGTACAATTGTAGTATCCAGTTATTGTTATTAATTTATCTCTATACATTAAAAAGTATTAATTAAACCACTTCCTTTTGAATTTCATTTAGGGTTGTTGTATTTGAGTTTCGACAGTGTCTTACAAAAGTTAACAGTGGCCCTGACCCAGACCATGTACATTCTCACCTTTAATTCATGTGAAGTCATTTTACGTTTCATAACGCCTGTTTCATAGTTAGTCTGAATATTCACTTTTTTTTTTATCTGAATCGATTCGTACCATAAAGACGTTATTTGATTTGCTAGTAAATAAATAACAAATTAAAATTCATCGTTGGGAATGTAGAATTCAATGGTAATGAGTAGCAATACAAACTGCTTAAACGTAGAATGTTTAGAGAACTACTTTCTACTTTCTTGTATAACGTATTTGGGTCTTTGTATTAAGTAACACACAGAAAAAAGCAGTAATATTGATTTTACAAACACAGGTTTAGCAGTTTCAGAGTCAACAAAAAAAAAAAAAAGAGTCCATAATAAACCTATTCTAGAGAATGTAAGTAGAATTAAGTTTTCATTGGTGTTGGTAAATAAATAATATAGTTGTAAAGTGAATATGAATATTTGAATCAATCTTTTGAGTGAATCGTTTAACTTTTCCATATAAGAAAACCCTAAATTTACTACTAGAGATCTGCAAAACATTGGCGGTCAACTTTGTATCTTTATTGCAACAGTACTTTAAATATACGACTTGTAAAATAATACAAATGAACTCTAATCGCAGGCACTGAAATAGGGCTAAGTTTTAACTATACTTAATAATATCAGTAAATATATTTATAACGTTATTGTACGACTTAACGTCAGACTTTTTTGTTCAAACTTTGATGAGCTTTTAATATGTTGTTCTACAAAATGTCTACCAAAGTGTATTTACATCCGTTCAAATGAAGCAGACGAGCAAATACATTAAGATACTAAAGGTGAGTGCGCATTTTTAGGACACACGAAAACTGAATGTTATTATAACGGGTCATTGTTTTACGAACTTTTTTTTTAAGAGTTCGCAAAATGTTTCAGAGAGTTCTCGGAAAAAAAATCCGTAATGGCGGAAGTAAAAGTGTTTGCGCCGATCCATCACACAGAATACACTGTAACTCCAAGATTCCTTGTAAGAAATGAAAAAGTGAGAGGAGGGGAGTATATTTTACTGTTTTTTTTTAATTAAATAAATTGGTAGTGCTATTTTTAAAATGAATACGAAGGACAGGTTTAGGCTTAATTGAAGTGATACGAGTTACGAAAGTGAAACCTTGGAAAAGTGTTGCTGTTTTTATCATGTAATAAAACTATTATAACAAAAATGAATTTTATATTTCCAAGATCACGGTTTTTTATAATTTATTCTCAGGTAAAGGAGAAAATCCCTTAGAAATGTGAATTTTAGGAAGGGGTTTGCGAGATTTGGCACTTTTTTTATGGAAGAGTTTCGTTGAATTTTAAAGTGAGGAAGCCACTGTAATAGATAATCGCTTGTATAAATACTAACTTTGAATGTAATACTTTTTGTGACTCAATAATGTTAAAAAGAGCAATCAGCTCAAAACTGTTTGTGTTTAATCAACTGGCATTTAAGAATTTTTTTTTTATCTTTGAGATTCTCAGCCATTCTGTTGAAAACTTTTATCAGTCCCAGAGTACTTATAATATCCATCAATTACTTTACAGTGATCAATTAAATTAACGTTGTTTTTTATGTATTATGGAAAATCAAAATCGATTAAAGTTTTGAGAAACATTATCAAATAACTAGCATGCAAAGAATGCATTGTACAGACTTGTTATCATCTTTATTTGCTTTATTTTTTCATGAAAAGTTCGTGTACCATTTTGTGGCTTAAGATTTATAGGCATTTTTATATTTTATTTCTCGACAACTTGTAGAAGTTTTTTTTTTATTTCCTTTATTCTTTTTGTCTTCAATGGCTTATTAAATAAGCTGTCAAAAATACACATTTGATCATCACCATTTATTGCCCTTTACGCAACTTTTGTTCCAGTTTTCCAAACTGTAAACATGACTCAAACCTTTCTTCTCACAACATATTTTTCAACCAGAATTATTACATGGAGAAGTAATTTGTTTTCTACAATAAATAAAACATTATACTGAAGGGTAAAGTGAAGGTATTATTATATTGTTTCGATAGTTGTATTATTATTATTATTGTTTGTCAATTTAAATAATCATATTTATTTAATTAAGCAAGATGTTGTCTTAAATTTATTTTGTTTTATCTGATTTAAAATGTTTTATCTTTAAGGCAAGGTTTCATCAGGATAAATTTGCGGTATAAAAACTTCTTCTTTACGTTGGTTAGTAATGAGCTACTGTTTTACTACTTTCTCGTATATCTTATGAATAAGAATTTTACGCAATCTTATGTTGACTGCTAATAGGTAAAGAAAGGTGTCATTTCACATTAAGTCTTTAAACAGCTACTTAATAAAAATGATTAATATATTAGGATTGTTTGTAAGTGAAATGGCTTATCAATTATTAAGTAAAATTCGCGTACTATTCAATCAGTTGTAAAATAATTCTTTTTCACAACTGGGATCACTTGGTAAGAAACAGTTGAGATTCACTAAAATTCAAGAGTGTCATGAAGATTAATTTGGACACACTTGGCTACTGAGGTTTTCCCTTTCTGTAACTAGCTTGTAAAATCGGCTGAGGATCAAAGTAATTGCGAGTTTTAAAATCTTCGCAATATTTTAGGAGATATTTAAATATATTTTACTGTAGGAAAACTTAACTAGAACTATTCGTTGGTAAAAGAGTAACCCAAGAGTTGGCGGTGGGTGGTGATGACTAGCTGCCTTCTCTCTAGTCTTACACTGCTAAATTAGGGACGGCTAGCACAGATAGCCCTCGAGTAGCTTTGTGCGAAATTCCAAAAAAAGCAATGATATTTCTAATTAATTGTATTATCCTAAATTTAGTTATATAGTTACAAGAACAACTCATACAATATTTTACCTGTATTTTCACAAGCCTATGATTAATTAAGGAAAACATTTATCTTTACTGTTTTGATTACTTTCGTTTTTTAACTCTATCAAATATTATTTTAACCATTAATATTATTTCAGGAATTCTCATGTTTCTTGCAATTTTTAATAACTTTTAAAATTTGCAGGGCTCATCTCTCCCTTCTACTCTCCTCTCCTGTTGTTAAAGGATCTGAAAGATATGTCCAAAAACATTGGAGTTGAAATCCGGCCGTGGCCTATTCCACGTAACTTTGACGTACATGTTATCAAATGCGGAATATGTCAGAAGAAGTACAAGAAGCCAAAGGTATTATAAATATTTGATATATCTGACTTTCGTTTGTAATCTATGGACCTTAGAAATATACAAATAAATGGTTTTGCCCCTAGAATAAATATGATCTTTCCGATTGCTCCAATATGGTGGTTTCCAGTGAGCGTGATCATAGCAGGTGGCTTCACATTCGTTCACACGACACAGTAATGATCACACTTTCAGTTCCACTCAAGATGGCGATCTCCTATGTGTATAAGCGTGAGCAGATCTTGGATAACGTCACATCCCTTTAATTGGCGCATTCATGAAGTCACTTTCAGTTGACAGCAAAGATGGCAACCTCCTCTGATGATTATTCAGTTGTTTTGGACACGATGGCGCTTTCCCATAGGCATAGATAACCATTTTGAATGAGTTTCCTGGTGGTGCTACAGGCATTTTCGACATAATGCCAGTATATTGTTCATAGATGGAGTTCTTTTCAACTCATTCGATTTTGATACATGAGTCAGAGACAACACGAACTCACAACCTCCATGACTACTGTAACTAGTCTCAGTTTTGTATATATATCTTATTATGGTCAATTAAAAACGTATCTATACATTCCTAATTAGTATTTAACAACAACTGACTAAAAACTAGCATCTACAAAGTTCACCCTTATGATACATTGTTTATTAGTTAATATACAAAGTGCTGAGAAATTAAGAGCGCGTGTTATACACTCATGATCGAATCTGAGCAAATGTCTTAAACGTAACATAAAGAATATTAGTCTCAAGTAACTCTTAAGAAACTTAGAGCACGTTATACGTTAATGATGCATGAGTCACTTTGGTAATTATTAATTATTGATAAAATACTCCAAGCTATATCTTTTGGTTTTCTTCATCTTTGTAACTTATATTTAAAAGCCACTTCCTATGCATTCGTCCTAAAAATATAAGCCTAACTTTGTAAGGATAAGAAAAATTGCAGTCTTCATAAGTACAATAAAAGTTCATAAGTAAACCGTACAATTTTACCACATTTCCTCCTCTTTATTTAATGATATTGTACATTCGACCCTTCCCAATAATTACACTACACCTTATCCTTTCTTAATTGTTATTCATACGTAAGATTTTGTTCTCTTGTGTTTTTCATGTCACTAATCTCACTTACTTAGTGATAACACATTATTAGAAACGTAGCTTTAAACTTCTTTAGATGATAATTACAACTTCATTACTACCTGCCTACCAGATAAAACAACGCACAAACATAACCACTAAAGCTCTCCGATGGCACAGCGGTATGTTTCCACACTTCCAATGCAAGTAATTGAGTTTCGATACCGTAGTGGGCAGAACACAGATAGCCCATTGTATAACTTTACAGTTAATTCTAAACAAACAAACAAATCATTTATGGGAAAGTCATAAATGAGTTATATTTTCCAGACTTCCAATACAAGTAATTGAGTTTCGATACCGTGGTGGGCAGAGTACAGATAGCCCATTGTATAACTCTACGGTTAATTCCAAACAAACAAACAAACAAATAATTGATGGGAAAGTCATAAATGAGTTATATTTTGGGAAAGTCAGTTTTATAAACTTACTTTCCGCGAAAACGCAAAGCTTGAAAGTATGTATTGAATTCATGATGACGAGAAACCCACTTGAAGTAAAAATGTATCTCAGGTACATTATGTATTGGTTTGGTTCGTTTTGAATTTCGCGCAAAACTGTACGAGGGTTATCTGCGCTAATCGTCCCTAATTTAGTAGTATAAAACTAGAGGGAAAGCAGCTAGTCATCACCACCCACCGCCAACTGTTGGGCTACTCTTTTACCAACGAATAGTGGGGTTGACCATAACATTATAACGCCCTCACGGGCATGTTTGGTGTGACGAGGATTCGAACCCTCGACCTTCAGACTAGGAATCGAGTGTCTTATCCCCCTGGCCATGCTGAGCCCGTTATATATTGAATTATATCGTGGTGATTAAATACAAAACTGTATTTTGAGCAAGAAGAGCTTCAAAAGTTTTTTTTCAGAAATTCAGTTAATAAATACGTATTACATTTAGCCATCTGATTATGGTAATTCGTGAATGAGAAAAACTAACTAATAATATGAAATGTGATTGAAATTATTAAAATAACCTATCTTCAGTTTCTTTTCCTATGTCGCAAATTTCAGTAATAATAAAAAAGAACGAATTTTGTTACTAACCAAATATTAGTTACATTCGCATTGCATCAAGCAACATTTTATTATAAACTCACCTAATGTTTGGCGTGCCCAATGAGAGTATAGAAAACAGTCAATATTATCATCGGTTATGATGCTACACTAGTCGTTCACCTATACGTTTTTTAATTATTTTACATTGGGAGAATAAGCTGTTAATAGGAGCCACTGCATCCATTCCAGAACATGGTCTTGGTTTTAGGACCCCCTCTCGTACAGCAGTAAGTCTACGGATTTACAACGCTAAAACCAGGGCCTCGATTTCCCTCGGTAAACACAGCAGATAGCCTAATGAAAAACACACAAACACACACTCGTTTTTAGGGCTAGATTTAAAACTAATTATATCTAGTTTCTGCTTGAAAAGAGATAAATTATTTCGACCAAATTAAAAATACTTTTTTTTTTTTTTATGCAGACACATCACACGTGAGCGAATGTACATATATTATTAATTTTCATTGTACAAATTCAGGACAGGACCATGTTTATTTTAATAAACGTTATTTAAGATTATCGATATTAATATTAACAACACTTCAAAGGTCTTTTTCAATAAAATTTTGAATGAAAGGAACTACAACACAATGTAAATATCAAATAACAATTAGAAATGGATCTCAGATAAATATCAACTGGTATTTCGTGACCAATATAAGTTTTTTTTCAGAACTTTTCAGCTAATTTCTATGTCAACACGTATGTTTATATGTACACATTTTACACGGAACACCGCCCATAAAATATGCACTTAATAAAGTTTGATCCAGTCATAACAACGGTCAGAAACTGAATCAAGTATATAGAAGTATTTTGCTAATTTTCAAGATTTAATCTCATTAACACAGGTTAAAGTGCAGGGACTATTTTTTAAGTCACACAGATATAAACCAAGGCCGTTGTCGTTGTGTAGCTTTGCACTTAATAAAAAAAGCTACCCAAAGGTATATCTGTGCTCTGCCCACCACGGGTATCAAAACCGGGTGCTAGCGGTGTGAGTCCGCAGACATGCCACTGTGCCACTGGGTGGTTCCCACCAAATATCAGATTTGAGAAATTCCTAAAAATGTAAAAGAGATACCACTTATCAATCTGGGAGGGACACTGACTTAGTAAATAAAACATATTTGAAAATAAAGCTGGGTCGTATTTCTGTTATTTAAATATTGTAATAACTTGATGATAACAAACAAGAGGTTGAAAAAAATATTGCTGTTTGTTTGTAATTAAAAATAAAATTACACAAAGAGTTATCTGTGTTCTGGCCACCACTGGTATCAAAACCCGGTTTCTAGCGTTGTAAGTCGTCGGACATACCGTTATGTCACCGGGGAGACTGCAGAAAAAAAAAAAATTAAACGAATAGTGCAGTTACTGCCAAGTGATTAAAACATCAGATCGTGTTATTCCGTTTGTATATACATGTATTTCCGTTTATATATATATAAATACACATTTATGCACAATGTAGCATATTATGTAAGCGTAATAATATACATATATAATTAATTATTCAGCTGCCTCCAGGTTGTTATTAATACGCAAATAATGTAAATGATCTAAAATACATTATAGTTATTTGCCTGAATTATTATTTTATTTACTAACAAACTCGAGAGCACGAGATAATTCTGTTTTTTTTATTAACTGTTTCTTTTTAGGTCCTGCCCTGCCTTCATACATTCTGCGAGAACTGTTTAATACAATACATCCCAGCAGAGAGCTTAACAGTAACTTGCCCCATCTGTCGACAGCAATCGATCTTACCTAAACAGGGCGTCTCGGCGCTGCAAGCAAATGATTTTATCACTAATTTAATGGAAATTCTAGAACAACCCACTGTATGTCAAAATAAAGACTGCCAATCTCCGGAGTGCGAAAGTGTATATTATGTGACAAATTCTTCTGTGACGCTTGCTGCGAGATGCATAAGGAGAAATTTTCTTCTTGTAATGAAATGATTGTTTCTATCAGCGAGCTCGCGCTAAGAGAAGAACAGGAAAAAAGTAAGAATAGCCCGTCACTTATGTGTCCAAAACACTTTCGCCAAACTCTTCGATTTTATTGTCAAGATTGCGAAACTGCTGTCTGTGTCACATGTACAGACATCGAACACGGAGGCCACGGGACCATGAGGTTACGAGATGCTATAGAGGATCAGAAAGGTACATTGAAATCTCTTCTGCAGAAAGCTTATTCACGGATACCAGATTTAAATGAGGCCATTGAAGCCGTGCAATTAACATCATCTGACTTAACCCAAAAATATTCAGAACTTTCAAAACAACTTTTCTTCTGTTTTGAGTCGTTATCTGAAATCATCCATATGAGAAAATCCGTCCTTCTAAAAGAACTGGAAGACTGCTACAGATCAAAACAACAAGTACTCACGGAACAAAGAGAATCCCTCGAACAATGTTTGAATACTCTAGCAAGCAGCTGTGAATTCACGGAAAATGCACTAACTCATGGAAATGACACCGAAATACTTTTGGTGAACAAGCAAATGGCGGAAAAATTAAAAGAATTTTCTGAAATGGCCATAAAGAAATCACCCGAAGAAAACACCTATATTATTTTTGAAGGAGAAAATTTGCATATAATGAAAAGTAATATTCTAGCTTTTGGATGTATCCAAACAAACAGTGCTATTGCTGACGAGACAACGGCTTCTGGTGAGGGACTGAAGCATTGTGCTGTAGGAAAACCAACTGTTGTTAATGTTGTTGCTAAAGACAGGTGTAAAGAGATGATTAAAACAGGAAATGTTTTGCTTGAAACTGAAATGATATCGACACACCTTTCCACATCATTCACACCAAATGTTATTGCTCAGAAGAATGGTAGCTACGACATAGTATATACTGTCACCAGAGAAGGAACTTACAAACTAGTTATCAAACTATTTGGAAAACACATCAGGGGAAGCCCATTCCAAGTTAAAGCCTGTGTGGGGGAAAGCAGTTCTTCCAGTGATCGACCAATCAGTTCTAAAATTCCAAGGACGATAGGTGTCAGACAACGTGCTACAAAACGACCACCTAGCTACCCCTCTACAATCTCCTTGCGTAGAAGGAATCCAGTTGAAGACGACTTGGTATTAAAGATTGGAACTAAAGGACGTGGTAAAGGAGAGTTTAGTAATCCTCAAGGGATTTGCTTTACGCAGGCTGGACACATCGTTGTAGCAGACAGCAACAATCAATGTATTCAGGTGTTTTCTTTGTTAGGTGAGTGCAAACTGCGTTTTGGAATAAGAGGAAGAAGTGCTGGTCAGATTCAGAGACCGACTGGTATTGCTGTAACTCCAGCTGGAAACTATGTTGTAGCGGATTACGAAAATAAATGGATCAGCCTATTTAATCCGTCCGGAAAGTTTCTAGGACGTCTAGGAGTTGGAAAATTACTCGGTCCCAAAGGAGTTTCAGTCGACAGGAATGGACACATTATAGTCATTGATAATAAAGCTTGTTCTGTATTTATATTCCAAGAAAATGGAAAACTCTTGAATAAATTTGGTACAAGAGGAACAGGAAATATGAAGTTTGCAGGCCCCCATTACGTAGCAATAAATAACAAGAACCAGTTATTGATTTCTGATTTCCATAATCACTGCATAAAGATATTTGATGGCGACGGGAATTTTATTTCCACTTTCGGCTCCAGCGGACAGGGAAATGGGCAGTTTAATGCACCAACGGGTGTTGCCGTTGACAGTCAAGAAAATATTTTGGTGGCCGACTGGGGAAACAGTCGTATTCAGGTTAATTTAGTTGTATTTTTTAATTTGTTTCTTATTACGTTATATGCCCTTAACAGTTATTGTTAAATTACTAACACGATTGTTTTATCAGACAATAACAAAACAATTACTTATACTTACTACATAAAGCAAGATGCTTTATTATCACCAACCTTGTAAAAGACTAGTCTTACTGCAAGGTAATTACAACTCTAAATCTTTACAGACATTCAGATACAATGAAAACGATTAAAAGTAAAGAGCCAATAAACGTTGATTGGTAAGGTTGTTCTTCAAACTCAGTAGCTGACTATTTATCCATTTTAAAATTCATAAAATAATCAAAATTGTACTTATGAGCAAGAAATATATAGAGAAATAGTCTTCAAATTAAAAAAACAACAAATTATACAAATTATACTTTGTTTTATTATGTCTGATTTTTTCTACTGCATGAACAACTCAGGTAACCTATTGTTTAGCTTTGCACTATCACAATATTCCACACGAACATAGCATAAATTCTTGGTACGTAATTTTGCCTTGTTCTATACAACTTTGTAAACAAATTTAAAAATAGTGTACTTAATTCTGGATGAATAATATCTTTCTAGCCAACAAGCGTTTCATCAGTTTTTAGCTGTTGAAAATATTTAAATCAGTTTTCAGCTGTCTAACAAACACTGTCGTCTCCGTATCTCTCCAGTTTTAAATGTTATATCTGGAATGATCAATAACAAATTAGACTGTGGCTTTAACAGGCAAGTCGTTTTTTAACTTTCTACGGTTTGAATTCTGTACAGTTGTTTCCTAGAGACTATTAATACGTCTTCACCAAAGAGAATCTAGTCTTTCACAAATGTCTCAAAAGTGTTTTTAAAGTATTATCTGTTTTATATCGTGTGTAGTTTTAAGTATGATCCACGTACAGTCATTAAAAAACTCATTAATTCACAATTTGATCACTTCTTTAAATATATCATTAACGATTTGGAAACCATAACCAAACAACACCTTAAAGGATACTGATGATGTGGATAAACAAACAATCTTGGCCCGCCATGGCCAGGTGGTTAAGGCACTCGACTCGTAATCTGAGGGTTGCAGGTTCGAATCCCCGTCACACTAAACATGCTCGCGTTTTCAGCCGTGGGAGCATTATAATGTGACGGTCAATCCCACTATTCGTTGGTAAAAGAGTAGCCCAAGAATTGCCATTGGGTGATGATGACTATCTGCCTTCCCTCCAGTCTTACACTGCTAAGTTAGGAACGGCTAGAGCAGATAGTCCTCGTGTAGCTTTGTGCGAAATTCAAAACAAACAATATATGGCGTGCTTTGTTCTGATATTTTCTAGCCTTTCGGCTTAAAATAACCTCAGAAGTAAACATTTAATACAAACTATAAAAATAATTTAATTATTCAAAATAGACAATATTTTATCTAAAGTAAAATCGCAATGCATACACATATTTCATGCACCAATAAATTAAAACAATTCATCTTAAATATAGAAACTATATAAAATTATTTTTATTTGTTTTAAATGCAATTATTTTCACCTTGACTATGAAGAGTAAAATAACATACCCTGTCAAGTAATATAAATGTATTTAGCTCTAATAGTTAACTAATCTATTTTCACACTAAATATAATATTTCCACTAAATGTACCTAGCACGTATATTACAGTATTTTTCTTCGCTTCAGGTGTTTGACAGTAGTGGATCGTTTTTGTCGTTTGTTAACATAAACGGTACAACACTTTATGGACCACAAGGCCTAGCAGCGACCCCAGATGGAACAGTTGTTGTTGCAGATTCTGGTAACCATTGTGTTAAGGTTTACAAGTACCTACAGTAGAGGTAATTTAACTATCTAATTGAAATTACTAAAACTTTGTGTTTTCTGGAAATTTTGATTTAGTTCCAGCGTGAAGCTGTATTGTCAATATTCAGATGTTATTTTGGTACAGAATTGCAAAATTGAAATAAAATTCTTTTCCCGATGGCACAATGGTAAGCTTACGAAGTAATAACGCTAACCCTGATTTCCCGCTGTAGATACAACAGATAGACGAACGAACAAACAGATAAAAAGAATTTTATATATCTTTGAATACTACATATTTCAGTTGCAAATGTTTCCACCCACGAGTGTTAAAATAATATGAATAAAAACATTTTCCTAGTTATTTTGGAATAAAAGTGTAGCATTATCAACACATTCAGACAAGTATAATAAACGAGTACAAGGTCTGCTATTTAAGAAAATACGTATTCGAAATATTTTGTGTGCAGTTCATTACGGTTATTTGTTATTGGCGTTTTAGTACAACGTTTAATTCCATAAAAATATGTTAAGGTTCAAAATGGCCACAGAGCTAAAATGATTCAAATTGTACAAAACAATACCATATGAAATAAAATAGTTCATAATACATGAATTACTAAGGTTACTGATTTATGTATAATGTCTAACGTAAACACTAAGCTCGCAGTTGAAGATATGGAATAACAATTATATTTGTTTCTTCATACACACACACAAAATTTTTTTTCTTTAGCTTCATCGGCGTTCATTTCTCTTAAATCCAGTATTATTTGTCACTCAAAAGCTATTTTTAACTGATAACAAGTTTACATTTGCCTAACGTAAAGATTATTTTTTAAAAATACCACAAAAACGATATTTAATTATAACAGGTAAAAGATTGAATTTCATCAACTTTTTCATCTCTTTTCTAAGTATTTCCATGAGTTGTTAGGGTTGTGTAATGAAGGTAAATAACGTTCAAAGTGGAAAACAAATTGAAAATAATTAATATTCGCCAAATTATTACTTCAAATAGGGAACAACCTGAACATGTCGTCACTTCAATTTACCATTTATATAATAGGACTCGAATAGGAAGTCGTTCCATCAGTGTCAGATTGTGAACTATAGAGGAGTGCACAAACTTGCCTAATTAAACTTTTCATTTCCACATGTCATTGAGGTCCGGCATGGCCAAGCGTGTTAAGGCGTGCGACTCGTAATATGAGGGTCGCGGGTTCGAACCCCTGTCTCACCAAACATGCTCGCCCTCCCAGCCGTGGGGGCGTTATAATGTTACGGTCAATCCCACTATTTGTAAAAGAGTGGCCCAAGAGTTGGCGGTGGGTGGTGATGACTAGCTGCCTTCCCTCTAGTCTTACACTGCTAAATTAGGGACGGCTAGCACAGATAGCCCTCGGGTAGCTTTGTGCGAAATTCAAAAAACAAAAAAACCAAATGTCATTGAACCTCTTTTTGTTTAATATTATTAGTAATGGCTTGGAGATGACAATCGTTTAATTAGAAAACTGGTGCAAACAGTAGTCGACTACCCGATATTTATCACAAAGGTTAAAATATTTTCTGTTTACGTTTTGAGCAGAATGTTGGCGACTACTTCGTTTGTTTTTATTATTATCATTAATTTCCCATGAATAATCATTATGCAAAATTGTATTCGGTTGTTTTAACAGATTTTGATTCCATATCGTTATTTCGCCATCCACAAAGAGAAAGCAACAAATATATATGTTAAGAATAATATGATATCTTTTAATTATTGAAATCTGTTGTGGAAAAAGAAATGTTTGTCAGTTTAATGACTTGCAGTTTTTATAAGTCTGGAATTTAAGTGTTTACCAATATACTTTGGAGTAATAAAACATATTCTTAAGCTTGAAGAATATATGGCATTTATACTTCTAACTTATTCATCTAAATTGTTCAGACATACTGTGAAATTAGAATGTGTAAATATACGTGAAAACTGAATGTAAATTAGAACAAAATATAAAATACTCTACTTAAATTAAGAACTTAACTTTGAAATTGCTTTTAAATATTGGGTTGTTTTGTTTCCCACAGGTCAAGTGGTTCCCATAGGAAAAGTAGAACGCTTAGAAAAACCCGCTGAAATTACAAGCTGCTTGTCACCTTATGGAAAGCGCCAGCTATTAAAATCGTTTGTAAATATATAGTGCATATGCATGTGTATGCTATACTGTTACAAAATGTAGGACAAAATACATGATAAAAAATTATGGTTTACTACAATAGTTGTCAAATATAACCTTAGTCACCCTAATATCAAAGACTTTAAACTATGTTTTGACAGAAGTATAGCTATATATTGTATGTACATTCTTGAGTTGTTTAGTCAGACAAAATAATTTGTTTGTCAAACATATTTAGGCTATCCAAATGTCAACGCTACGATAATTCCCTAAGTGTCATTATGTTTTATTCTCACCTTGTAAATAATAGTCGTAGTAACATTATAGTTTTGAAAGAAGAAAGTATGTATATAAAACTTCATACTCTCATAAACACGACAAACGTATCTGAAGATATTTAAACTTTCTTTAAAAGCTACGTCACTTTAAAAATGAGTAACAAACAGTAACTTTATCTAACGAGTTAAATTGCAAAATGTTCAGTCCTATGCGTTATATTAATCCAGGCCCGGCATGGCCAAGTGTGTTAAGGTGTTCGACTCGTAATCCGAGGGTCGCGGGTTCGAATCCCGGTCGCACCAACCATGCTCGCCCTTTCAGCCGTGGGGGCATTATAATGTTACGTTTAATCCCACTATTCGTTGGTAAAAGAGTAGCCCAAGAGTTGGGGGTGGGTGGTGATGACTAGCTGCCTTCCCTCTAGTCTTACACTGCTGAATTAGGGACGGCTAGCATAGATAGCCCTAGCGTAGCTTTGTGCGAAATACAAAACAAACAAAATACATTAACCCATAAATATGAACAGAACGGATATATTTCGATAATTCTATAATGTTACATTCGTTTAATGTAATTACATTTTGTTTGCAATTATGACAGTTTAAAATATATTGATATTATGGAGTTTATTTTTATCTTAAATTTGTAATTGTAACTTCTAAAAAAGTATGAGTTTTATATACTATTTAATGTTAATTACATTGATATAATACATGGTTATTTATGTTTGTTTAATGTCACACTCCCTCTTGCAATTTCTATGTAATCCAGAATGATTAAGTCCTATACATATATAATTATATTTTGAATCGTTTTGTTTAAAAATATATATTTTTATTCATAAATACCTTAAAGTTGAGCGAAACCTTAGATATAGTTACTCAACTCGTTCCTCCCCTTCTGTTTAATCAAAGCCATGATCTAACTTCGCTTCTTTCTCATTGAAAGTTTTTTTATACGTGTCCAACATTAGAAACAGATGATCGGGTTTCATTATTATGATTTCAGTGGATTTCCTCGTCAAGGAATACTGACAAATACATTAAAATATTTTATGAAGTTGTGTCATATTCACAAAACAAGACCAGTATAATTTTATAAAGATCTGTCTCTTTGATTTAAAGACTTAATTTCATATTTATTTACGATTTCGTATCATTGTTTTAATACATATGTGATCTTTTGAAATCAATTTGGATTTCGGTATTTCTAGAAACCAGAACATATATTGCCAAACTCCTATTTGACGAGGTAAGCGTGTGTTTTTGTATGTGAAAATAATTCTTAAAGATGTAAGTTTAAATGTTTTCATGAAAGTTCGACCAGGAAATCGAATAAGGACTGTCAACTAGGTACCTTTTCCTAGATTCGATTTGTCATATTTTTTACTATTTAGTTTCACTTTTTTGAAGTGTTTATTTGGTTAATTATAAATCTGTTATATTTTACCAAATATGATTATCATTTTATGTATTTAGCTAGGAAATGTATATTCCTTTTAAATGTGTAAACCAAGGATTTGGATGTTATTCGATAATGGTTAAAATTGTTTGTTACTGCCAAAGAATCTGAAAAACAAAACAAAAACTGTTTGTTACTAATGTCTCCTGGATCATGGTGTTGTCATATATGCTAGTGTTTGTGTCTACTTCAGTTGTAGTAAGTTAAACTAAGTTCTCTACACTGATTATGTGCATTGAGAAGTTTCAATCTCCAAAATTTGTCATGTTATAATTTAAATGTAAATATGACTTTTATCTTAGCAGTGTAGTCTTTGTTTAGTCGTTCAGGAACAAAACTCAGAATAAAAAGTATAGTAAGTATAGAAATTAGATTTGCAACCATGAAACAATGAGTCTTGTATGCTCCTAGATAGAATGAGTAACCTATCCAAGAAACAATGTGCTGGTTACGTCTGTAGATCCATATATATACACACACACGTACAGTTGAAGCATTTCTTAGTAAATACGTGATTAAATGTATATTTACACAAATATTAAAAATTAATAAACATTTGGAAAAGGTTCTCTAGTGAAGTTTATCATTTGTTAAGTACTATTCAGAAATATATATATATATATGTGTTATTTATACACCGAGATTAATTAAAATGGTCAGTGGAGGAACTGCATATGCATTTTTTATCATAATTCTGCTAAACTGCTTACATTTAGTAAAATTAACACCTTTGCCATTAGATACAAAGATACTACTTTTTAGGACATAACTATCTTATTTGTCAGATTTACAACCGAGTTTTACTTTTGCATTAACCTTCTCTCTATGTCTCGTAATCGATAAATAAACCTTTCACGAGGAGCATTATCCATTTTGAGACGACAATGCAAAAGGGAATACAAAAAATGAAGATGTATAAACATATCAGAAATTGTTATAAACTGAGACAATACTTATTCTCTCAGACAAGAAAAATAAGGCTTAAGAATACATACTGGTATATGAGTTCACCAGGGTACGTCAATAAGTTTAGTTACTTAAAATGTTAAGAAAGACTGAAAATCCCTAAATAAATACTAAACTACATTATTTATGTTGAAAATACGCTTTTTCATAAAATTCTAAAATGGTAATTTATTTTAAAATAATAGTTTGTTAACAAAAATACCAAGCTCAATGGACCACGAGACTATAAATGTATTTTGTGTTAGATATTTATTTTCTAGCAAAACATTTTTCCAAGTTGGATA
The DNA here is from genome assembly GCF_004210375.1 of Tachypleus tridentatus. Lineage (NCBI taxonomy): Eukaryota > Metazoa > Arthropoda > Merostomata > Xiphosura > Limulidae > Tachypleus > Tachypleus tridentatus. Next base: position 158,079,697 of record NC_134837.1, on the reverse strand, counting down.
GTTCATTCCTGCTATAAGTAACCTCACAGGCTGTTCTTCGGGTGACAATTATTGTGTAATAAAAATAATCACAGACTTCCTAATACAACTGCACCACTGAAATAAATTACTATTGGACGTACAGAAAATTACATACAAATCGAAAACTATCTGATGCGAATTGAAAACAATAATAAAGTAGTTTAGAACATAGTGCAGATGGGTTTAAAAATTCACATACGATCAAAACTAAATTTACACGTGTAGTTTTAGAGGGCTAAATCCCCTTTCAAAAGAGATGTATCTTCAAAAAGAATAAAAATGTAATGAAAATTAAACTGAAATTTTCAACTTTAAGACTTTAATAAGAAAGTTGAAATAAACTATTACAATCGCATTCAAGTGAAAATATACCTCTAAAAATCTACAATCGCCAGTTTTAAACCAAATTTACATTAAAATGTTCAACTTCTAAGTTTTACAACTGACAATAAAATACTTTTGACATGTTATCATTACCTGATCAAAAACAACTTAAGTGTAAAAAAAACTGCAGTAAAAAAAGTGACTTAAAGACATGAAATCAAAATTGGCGGGCAAACTGATAGCTACACGTATAGTATTGACAATAATTTTACAGAAAATATTCATTCATTAGTTACCTATGTTGCACCTTTTTTTACACGTTTTCAAATAGATATCATGACTTCATTGTCAGTACACACCAACAAACCACAACTAAGAAAGTGACACTCGATCGTATCCGTATTATCCGGTTTGTTTTGAATTTTGCGCAAAGCTACACGAGGGCTATCTTTGTTAGCCGTCTCTAATTTAGCAGTGTAAGACTAAAGGGAAGGCAGCTAGTCATCACCACCCACAGCCACCTTTTGGGCTACTCTTTTACCAACGAATAGTAGGATTGACCGTAATATTACAACGCCCTCATGGCTAAATGGGCAAGCATGTTTGGTGTGACGGGGATTCGAACCCGCGACCCTCAGATTATGAGTTAAACGCCTTAACCCATCTGGCCGCTATTATTTGGAACAGACCTTTACTTCACAGAACCAACCAGATTCTTTAAAATACATGATGGTAGTGTTTTTTCTCTAAACCAATGTTAATAGCTTTATTTATACTAACGCCATGGAATTTAGATTAACAATTTCTTACCATCACCTCCATGTAATCGGTACAACCGTATCAAGGTTCATTATTTATACTAATTGCTTAAGCCAATATTAATAAAACTCCTTAAGTTTTGTTTCTGAACCCTGGGATTTCTAACGTCAAATATTTTAACACATTTATTCATGAATTTACAAAACTTTTAGAACTAAAGTGAAAATCTTGTTTTACTCACCAGACTTGTAACTACAAGTAGCTTAAAGGATATTACCTAACTCTAGCCAAACAAACACATGAATAATGTGTTATGTAATATACAGTAAAACACTGTTCCCTATTAGTTTTCTTTAAAAGAAAACTTAAGCTACAAGATATCTCATCACTATTTTGATATTTATTTCACCTAGGTCCACTTTCAGCAAAATTCATACCATGTAAACCTCCTTGTTTATGTCTTTCCAGCTCAGACATAATGCTGTAAATCATACAAGTGTTTTTTTTATACATACAACTTACTTTGGTTTTGAATATCATTAAATTGTTCTTCTAACACCACCACTCAATAATTTACGTTTGAATCATAGAGGTTTTCGTTGTCACGTGTTGATAATATAATACGTCTTTCAATTGTACGAATAAACACATTTTACTGCAGTCCTAACTTTTTGGTGCAACTACACACATGCATAATTTACTGGTAAGTTATAAATTACTGTCAAATTATTTTTTTCAACATATAAAATCAAATACAAGTTCACTGATTGCATATTTCCATAGAAATTTTACACAACTCACACAGAGAAAAAACGTTTTGAAAAAAATGCTATAAGACATAATATTGTAGTAAATCTATTGGTATTAACACAATAATATTAGTATTAGAAGAGTTAACAGCTCCAGCAGTTAAAATCCAAGATGACAAAAAGATACGCATAACTGACATTTGAAACAAGTAGCAAATCTGGTCATGGATTGAATCCTCTGAACCAGTTAAGGCCATATTTTCCAGCACTGGTTTCATGGTTAATAGCAAGAGATCATACACATCTCCAACAAACTTTTGTCATTGGTGACAATTACAAATTATTTTTTTAATATATAAACACATATTTTGATGGAGCCATCATTATTTTTGTTAATTAGTAATTGAGAACTTAAATCACTTTAATACAAGGGTTTTTTTTTTTACATTACATTTACAGTGAAATACAGATATGTTCGTATTGACTATACTGTCAATCAGTTTCACAGGTATGCATGAATTATATCTAGTACAACCCTATAGTGCCTGAAAACTTAACACTAGCTTTATTTACCAAGTCAGCCCGACATGGCCAGGTGGGTTGAGGCATTCGATTTGTAATCTGAAAGTCGTGCGTTTGAATCCCCGTCACAGCAAACATGCTTGCCCTTTCAGCCGTGGAGGTATTATAATGTTACAGTCAATCCCACTATTTGTTGGTAAAAGAGTTGGCAGTGGGTGGGGTGACTAGCTGCCTTCCCTCTAGTCTTACACTGCTAAATTACAGACAGCTAGCGGAGATAGCCCTAGTATAGCTTTGCACAAAATTCCAAAAAAACAGACATTTACCACATCATATGTATTGCAGGGATGTACAGGTATGTGCACCTTTACTGTGCAATAACCAATTGGTATCCACTTCTTAGTAGTGCTGTCATATCATTTGCCTATTTTTCATTAACACTCCCCACTACCTTTCCACTATTGACTGCTTTCTATCTCTGAGAATAAAAACTAAATATCTTATGGTGTATCATACTACAGAAGCACAGACTAACAGATAAGTTGAAAAAAATTGACTCAGTTAGAATTGTAAAAATGTAATAAGTTGAATGTCACAGACATTCATTTGGTGCATTCAACTGAAAATAGATTTCTGACTGATTCTGGAAACTACCACCTGAGTACTACATGTGGATGTAAGGTCACGCATGGGATGACCAGCCACTATCAACTATTCTTTTTTTTCTTACAAGACGGTATCTCTTTCAAATATTCAACAATAACATGTACGCTTTTGAAGATCATTTGAAAAACAGTACCCTTTCAAGAACCCTTATGAATCATATACTTAACTGACTTTGCAGTATATTAATAATGACAATGCTTATAATACCAAGTTAATCCATTATCCTCTTTGTCTATCAGAAGGTTGAAAAATATAAAACTCTCTCAGTAGGAAAAAAGTATATCTACCAGGCAGTTTATCTGTTGTCTCTGAATTATTATTTTAAATTACCATGAAACCTACACTTAATATTTTAGTTCAAGCTCATGAAGTAGATGATGTATTCTGGATTAATTTAACCAGTTTATTACTGTTGCTTCTCAAAACTAAAATCAACTTTCTTTACTGCTGAGACCTGTGTTCTCAGATCTGTACAAACCCACTTTTTAGGTGTTTTTTATAAAACACCTTCAATGCAAATGTGTGAATTTGCAAGACATTCAGTCTGCCACTTTCTGCTGTTGAATTCTCAAGTTTGCAATAATATGTGAATACTAAGAATCTTTATCTTTGTGTACTACTTAAGTGTTCTTTCCTAAGAGTATCATCTCTTTTTGCCTTAACTGTACTTAAGAGACATGGTGGTATTTTATATTCTTAATTTGATAAGATATTCTCTTCTATCATTTTGGTATTGTCAGTTTAAAAGTTGATATAGCAACAGAATATCTTACACTTGCTTACTTTCTGGGTGTACAATCTTTGTTTTATATTCTTTCACATAAAGTTGCTTTGGTTTGTTGATGAAGTCAACATCTATATAGTTATATGTAACTTTCACGCACATCATTTCCTGTAGAGGCTTGGTTATACACTGTTGATGGTCATGCTGTTGAATTCTTCATGGTTGAGTAGTCTTGTTCTGTTCATCAATGACATCCACTCAGCTGAATCATGGAACTAGGAAACACAACCTCCTGGATATCTATTTTTAAGTGGTAAATGAATATAGTTCTTCTGACTTGTTTTAGTAGTACACGTTCTCAACCTAATTTCTGCTTACCTAGATGACTATTGTACATAATATCAAACATTTTTCAGAAAATGCTCACTTTATCAAGTTTCCTAAGTAACATCAAGAAATTTTCCCACACAACATAAGTGATGCCAAGTTGTAAGTTTAACTACAAAGATATAATCCAGATATCTATATTTTCTTCAAATTTTGTAGTTTGTATCAATGATAATACATCAACGTTCCAGAATGACAATATTAATGACCACTATTCTCACAATGGATTACTGTCTATACATGTTAACATTTTCAGATGAAGCACAACTGTTAAAAGAAATAACAAATTTACCATTTGAATGTAAAAATTAAGATTTAATTGTCTAGATTGGTAAAAAAAAAATGCCTTTTCTTGGTAAAGGATATAACCATCTAAACAAAGATACAAACTTTTTTGTTTGTAATTTTGTTTATAGAGAGCAACAGTTTGATAAATTTGAAAGTTTAAATATAAATTTCAACAAATAATTTTATTCATCTACAGATATTTATTCCCAATGTATCAATATCTACTTAAAACACTAATTTAGAAAAAAACAATACATTTTAATGATTACAATTTAAAATTACTTTAAATGCTGATGGTAATTTTCTGCTCTCAATTGCCTTCTATTAAAAAATGAATATTTCAGGATAAGGGAAAAAGTGTCTTCTGCTAGGGGTAAGACAAGGAAAAGACTTAGATTTCACACACTTTTTCCCAGTTGTAGAACATTAGGTAGAAAGGGATAATGGGCAAATAAACAACTCAAACAAAATATTTAAGAGAGAGATAAACAAATGATGCAGTAAAAAAAATATATCAAACAGGAGTTCTATATCACACTCAGAAAGTCTTGCAAATACAAATATATTCTAAATATGTCACTCTTTAAAAAAAAACACAAAAGGAACAAAGCATTTCTAAATATTTGTTGATAATGTCTGATTTCCACATTCAACTTTACTTTTATAGCTTCACATCTTTTGCACTAAGATTTCATCTTTGTACTCCTGTAATTGTATGACAGATAAAGGTCAACATATTCCAGAGGTTAATTTGTAACTTCTTTTGTTTCTTAAAGGTCAATAAACTGTATAAACAGTTTACAATAGCCACCAAGAATCTTTTTACACATTACAATTAAATACCTTCATGTAAATACAGAAACAATCAGTCTTTACTTAAGCAATGTGCTCATAATTCTTGTATTTGGCAACCAATTCTCTAAGCATGTTCATAACAACTGCAATTTCACTAGCCACTTCTAATGTACATATCCTGTTCTTCAACACGATAGCAAAAAATCATTAAAATAAATACTTCACAAACAGTTTTAACATCCACTGATATCTTTCCTGTTCTTTCTGAGGAAACGGGTTTCCAGAGGGTCAAAACCATGTTCACTTGCTCCAAACTGTCCCCAGTGAGGTGTTGGGGCCATGTAATCTATTGAAGTGAAGGTCTCTAACCCATTACTATCATAATATCTTTGTACCAATTCACTGAATTTAGGATAGTCTATCCATGTCCACCAGACTCCATCTTTATTAAACTAGATGAAAGGCAATAATGTACAGAAAGATGTAAATGAAAACATTTCTTCAATAAAGCTATACAAGAATATAAAGAATTCACTTATTTTTCTTTAAAATAAGTCATTAAACAATTTTCCTGTTTAGAAGTAGAGAAATTTTATTTTTATATTTTGATTAAAATGAAAATGTTTTTAAAAATACTTACTTTTTTGTTGGCAATTAAGACACAGTTAGAATGTTCATGCTCAGATGCAATATCGTAGTCTGGTAACTTATTGGAAAGCTCTTGAACAAACTCCAGAACTTCCTTATGCCATGGTACATTCTCCATAGTAAGATTGCTGGCTTTGGACGTTCCACAGTATGTCACACCCTATGATAAAAATATTAAACCAAGTGACTGTTGAGAAAAGCCTGTACTTTATGACAGTTTACTAGATTTGTATACATACAAACTGTAGATGTCTTACACATACAGTACTTAAAAGTTAAAAACCTACAATTACTTAGTTTTACTATAGAAAGCTGCCCTACACAACCCCTTTCACACTTCCATAGTCATTTGTCACTGTTATGGAAATATACTACCATTTAAACTCTTTACATGAACAGCCTACACAGTTTCTATACCTAATGTTTTCATTCTCAAGACAAATTTAATTCATATATTTTGTAATTCATACTTTCCTCTAAAGAGTAAATTAATATCAATTGAACTAACATTTTTAAACATTTACATTCAATTTAAAACTATTTCTATCTATTTTAGCAATGAAGATAGACTGCAAAAAGTTACTCTTGCTTAAAATCACTGACAAATAACTTGTGTAACAACCATTTTTTTTTCTTTGTGTGTTGTGATCTATTATGATTAATCTCATCTTTTGTATCTTCCAAAAATATTTCAACCAAACTCACATTAATTAGAACAAATTGTAAACTCACTTCTCAAAGCTGAATTATCTTGGAACTTGTAACTGTGGCAAAAAAATTAAACCTTTTTTGAAATTATTTGAATTTTTATAATCTGTAGATACAAGTAACTTTTGATTTTCATAACATGACCTACCTTGACTTCAATAAAGTCTGGTCTGCCAAGTTTCACTAGGTTTACATAACCATGGAGTTCCTCTGTATTCCAAGATTTAACTAAAGTTAACCTGTACACAGTGCGCTGGCCCTACCAATATATAAAGTTATCAAATAATGTTTTATACCAAAAAATATTAACTAACAAAACTGTATCTAGTTTTCATTTCTAAAGTCAAATTTTCAACTGACTGTTAATAATCACAAATTACTGTTAATCTTTTAAATCTGTTATAAAATGTTTATATATCCCAATAAATAACTATACATTTACTCCATTTTAACAACTTTTTGTTCTTCTTTTTCACCATTAACATGCTAAACTGAAAAACAAGAACAAAACTGTCAATATAAGCTTGTGGCTATTTATTTTGTGGAATAATCACTCATGTTACGACTCTCAAAGAAAAGTATTTTACACATGATAAAATATAAAGTGCCCTATCTCATCAATAACATGCTCAAAGAAGTCTTGATAATTTTGAAACTTTTTTAGACTTTTAAAAACTGCAATGTTTTTGCTGTAATTAATTTTGTCTGGTTAAAAAAAAGCTTGCAAATGATGCTAGTGATAATATACATTAAACTTATTTTTTTCACATAAAATATCTGAATGATATCAGTTTAAACTAATCTACAACACTAATGCACCTTTTTTGATAGAGCTTTCAGGCTATCAAGAAATCTGGTCCAAAATCGGAAAAGGGGCGATCAATTTTTTTAAGCTTTCTTTACTGCTAGCATCTACTGATACATATAACTGGGTTACAGGGTCCAAGTTTGTGATGGCATCTGGAAATTGGGCATTTGTCACAAGAAAAGAAGATATTCCTCGTCCATGGAGAAGCTGAATGAATTTGTTGATTTCTGGATACATTATAGGCTCTCCAACCAAAGACAAAGCACAGTGCTTTGGCTCCACTCCTTCTGCTAGTCTTTCTGGCATGACTCCAGGAACTCCTATACAGTATGTCATAAATTTTATTCCTAGTACTTGGTTACAACCTAACGCAAGTAATGGTGTTAAACTATATTAAAATTACCGATTACATCCCAAATCGAGGAATGAAATAATCATTTTACTAAAGTCATAACCACTTCACTAAACACTCAAAAATTAGTATTAGGCAGCAAATAAAATATCATAAAAAGCTAGGTATTCATATTTAATGGTACCGTTAACAAGACATTTTCATATTTTTACATCATATAGTCTTACTAGATTGTACTGATGAATCTCTTGCAAAATGTATTAATTTTACATGCAGTCTTAGAAACAAAATATACACGACTAATAATTTTGATATAAACTTAACATATTTTTGAAAGAAAGTCTGAACAATTACTTCTGAATTAAAAATAAGTTAATATTGGTATAACAACAAAAGTTTCATTTATACATTAACCAAACAACTAACCTAAAATAAATTTGAGCACAAAACCTACTGTCAGTCAGTTGAAACATAACAGATGAACCATATAAGATAATGTTACACCTAGAATTTAAGCATTCATTATTATTTAGTGTATTGTTTCAATCTACTTTAATAATGATACTTATTTATTATTACAACAGAAGACTTACTGGTACACTTCATTTTACAATAATAATGTTTCTTTTACTTACTGTCAGACCATTCAGGAAGTATAGCACAGGTTTGAACTAAACTGTAACTATTTATGTATTGTTTGTTTGTTTTTTAATTTTGTGCAAAGCTACATGAGGGCTATCTGTGCTAGTTGTCCCTAACTTAGCAGTGTAAGGCGAAAGGGAGGGCAGGTAGTCATCACCACCCACAGCTAACTCTTTTATCAACGAATAGTGGGATTGACTGTGACATTATAATGCCCCACAGCTGAAAGGATGAGCATGTTTGGTGTGATGGGGATTCAAACCCAAAACCCTGTGATTACGAGTTGTGTACCTTAACACGCTTGGCCATGTCGGGCCAAATTATGTATTATCTTCAGTTGACAGAAGTTTAGTAAAAGTGATAAAAACAACTCTGTGGTACAAAAATAAGTGATTTTAACTCTTGTAATTCAGTTGAAGTGAGTTATTTTCACTAAAAATTTTGTTTGTTAGATACTAAAGTACAAATCCATTCAGGCTAATCTAATAATAAAATGGTGTGAGATATCAAAATACGACATTCCTCTTTACGCACTCATTATAAGTTGTTCAAACTACAACTGTAATAAACAAGCACACTTTTGAATTGTGTACCTCACATAACAATACATTTTAAATAACATGAAAATTTAATTATGCATGGCCTGTAATTCCTTTCATGTAAATATCATCTACAAACTATATGTTTTAACCACAAATCAGACAGACCATTATTAAAATCCTCCAGATCACAAAACTAAAACAAGCATAACATTTAACCAGTCGCAACCTTGTTCAGTATATGAAAACCATTTGTTACTGGTAATTGAGAGACTGCTAAATGTGAATAAGTGCATGTCAGATCTACATTTAGCCTTATTAAAACAAATGTGCAGTATACACCGAGAATAAGGAAGATAAAGCTCTTTCATCAGCTGCCTACTGGTGTTATTGTAATTTAGTTATTAATTTATTCACACTCAAACTAATTTCCACTAATTACAACAGCCAAAGCATAAATATTAGTATTTTCCAAGAAATGGTACAATTATTCATGATTACACAGTTGACAGCATGAGGAAGCGAAACACAAAAGATGTGGAAATTATACTGTCATACTGCCAATTTGAATGACTGTTGAATAACAAACTAATTTCATAACATAGTTTCTATGGCAACAACCTTGTATAATAAAAATATTGAGAAACTGGATATTAAATCACTTGCTATAGCAAGAGTAACACTTAGTGGAAAAGCAAGCTAAGCCAAAGATTGCTCAACTTTGCATCATTATTACATATGTGAAATATGGTGAAATTACACAAATTTTTACCTGCCCAGTCAGACAAGTAGAACAAATAAACATGCTCAGACCAATTTTTCACTTGCATCAGGCACCTTAGGCATGGCATTTTTCTATTTTTCAAACATTTTATCACATTAAAATAAGATCCAGACATTAGTACAGAAAACAAGATACAATCTCTTCATTTTTCAGATATTTGTAACATTAACATTTATTCTCCACCTTTTATATAATTTTTATTACTATTGTTATTGTACAGGGAGGAAAAAAAGTAGGTTTATGTTGAATGCCTGTACTAAGCATACTTGGTTTTCAATAAATAAGTGAGAACCAATAATTTAATGAGGCTACAATTTTATTGTTTTAGAGGCTAAAACTCTTTTACTGCAGCAAAGAAATCTTGAGACTGAATTTCCAAAAGTGAAAGTGACCATTGTGAACAGTGAAACTAACAATATAAGAAGCTTCAATTGCTCATAAATAGTAGTTACATGCATATATCATATTTTATTTCATCTTAGAGAGAGATATTTATTTATAATTTTAATCTTACACCTTTTACTTATTGTAAATTTGCAGCAAATTACTAAAAATAAAGTTTTGTCATTTAGTCAAGTTAAGATTAAACACGACAAAATGGCTGAACATATGTAAAAGTATGTAGGCACAGATAAACATACCTGTTGTTTGAACCAATGTATAACCACTACTTTATGCATGTCCTAGATTCCCTTATCACATTTTAAGCTAGTAAACTTGTAATAACCCATTAGTCAAGCTCAGGCTAAGAAGTAAAATAGAAAATTTGGATTTCTTTATTTTCTGATAATAGAAGTATTTTTATTGTATTTAATGGTTTTTAAGTCTCAAATAATTAAAATTTAACAATGTGCTATGTTACACTTTGCACACTGGAGTGAATGCTAGCCATATGAACATTTGATTCAACTTTTTAAGACTTCAATTTTTTAATTCAACTTGTAATCAGCTTTTTTTTTATTGTCCAGATGAAACAGGAAACTTAAAATCAATCAAACTGCAAACCATCATTCTTTTTAGTAGGGTTTTAACCATTAAAGGCCTTTAAGGCATTTACAGTTGCTTTTGTGAGTTGGATCAAATGTTTCTGGTAGAGAAATTAACTATTGACAGCTGTTACTCACACAGCAAAAATGTGATTAATTTTTTTTTTATCTATTTCTTTCTTTATCTTTTAACACAAAGCTACACAATGGGATATCTGTCCACCATGGAGAACTGAACTTTAAATTTTACTTTTTTAAGTTCATAAGCTTGTTGCCTATCCAGAGACATTCTTTGTATAACGTTATTAATACACAATGAAAATTCTAATAATTTTGGATATTTCATTAATAAACTTTGAAGTTGACATTTTCTTACACAGAAAATATATTTCCAATAAGTACATACCTCCTCTCACACAAAAGGCTATCTCTCTATTGTTGACTTACTCTAACCATTACTAAGAGAATTTTAGTAATTATAACACAAAGGTTTTCCCTCTCCAGTTTTACACCATTTTTAAACATGCAAATATCATGTGACTACACTCCACCAATATTATTGCATCACTTATAATGCCACAACTACCTTTAGTGGAGAGGAATGGCAAGGAGTGTGTAAGAAAAGGTAAGTGCATATAGAAAATGTTAACTTTCAAAGCAGACTTACCCCTCTCACACAAAAGGCTAGAATCCCACAATGCAAAGGTGGAGAGCTAGTACAGGTGCACCAAGAACAAACCAAGTAAAAAGCACCCGGAATGAACAGGTGTGCAGAAAGACTAATATTTTTCCAATCAAAGATAAACTGAAGGAGGGGAGGTAGTGGTGAGTGTATAGGAACATCACACAGTACAAAGTGCAAAGGGTGACTGCATTTCCACATACTGAAAGGCAGAACAAACCCAATTAAGATATCAAAGGGCTGGCAGGGATGGGCAGAAATTCCCTTTTTGCTTTACTTATGAAGTACATGAATGATGGTCTACTAAAGATATAATTATAATATGTAGAGACACAAGTACATCACTAGGAAAATGCCCAGTGGTTTTACAGAAACACCTCATCTCAAGTCTAAGCATTATATAGACACTGCATATAATGCAGGTTTGAGACAAAGCACATCTGATTAGGCAGAATCTGTAAAGAAGCTTATGGAAACAAAAAAAAAAAATTAAAAAAGAAAATAAGCACTTATCCCTGTGAAAAGTAAATTGACGTATACAGAATCACTACAGGACATAGGTGATACCAACCATAAGAGAAAACACACAGATTGTGCATGCAGATAATGAGTAACAAAGGTATTTGGCATTGTCCACAAACAGCCTGTTCATTTCTTCCAAGGAAAAGCAAAGGTAAGAAGTTAAAGACATGGTAATGTGATGATTGGTTTGGTTTGTTTTGAATTTCATGCAAAGCTACATGAGGTCTATCTGTGCTAGCTGTCTCTACTTTTGCAGTGGAAGGCAACTAATCATCACCACCAACTCTTGGGCTACTCTTTTACCAATGAATAGTGGGACTGTCCATTACATTATAACACCCTCACAGCTGAAAGGATGAGCATGTTTGGTGTGATGGAGATTCAAACCTGTGGCCTTCGGATTACGAGCCAAGTGGCTTAACTACTTGGCCATGCCAGGCCGTATAATGTGATGAATTTGATGTGAAGAGAAATTATGTCTGAATACATCATTCTGATGAGTTCACAAACCCAACCAGTGAGAGTTACTGGAGACAGATCACTGGTAGAGTTTCAAGGAATAAACAGTTGGAAACATGAGCTCCATAAAAAAGCAGTATGGGCCATATAGCACCTCATGGGTTAAACTGAATAAAAATCAGAATGGAAGCACAGGTGGAAAACTGAAGGTAAGGAAATGGGTGAGAAAAACACACCACCATTCTTGGTCTTTTAGGTCTTAAGAAAGGACTAGCCAGGGTGCAGGATCACACAAGAGGAATGGTAAAGGGTACAAGAAACATCAATGGCATAAGCATCAAGATATTACTACAGGGAAAATATAGCAAGTGGTTCAAAGGCAGAACAAGAAAGGGCATAAAAAACCATATTAAGATCCCAATCCAGTAAAACAAAGGGGCATGCAAGACAAGTAATATAGAAAGAATGGAGAAGGAGGGAAACAGTAAAAGGAGAAAAAAGTTATGGAACTGGGAAGAATGGAAAATGTTCAATAGGGCTGCCCAATAACTAGACACAGTTTAAATGGGTAAGCTCTGGTCAAACAACCAGGTTAAGAATTGAGAAATCTGAGGAACAAAAGAATAGGAGAGATAGAAGTCAATGAAGAGACCAATGAGGAAGGTACACCAACACTGTTGGTATAAACAATCAGGAAAGAAGGACTGACAGTTTGAAAAAGGAAAGATGCTAAACATGGAATCATTATGATCACTGAGACAAAGGCATTGATAAATGGTGTCCCCTTTGAAAACACACCCACCACAAAAACCTGTGGATGAAGGCAACATTCTACAAAGGAAACTTGGTTGTAATGTGGTAAAAAATATGCATCCATATCCATGGCAAGCTAACATTGCTGTGATTGTGTGCCCTAAAACGTTCAAAGTCCAAAAACACAGAGATTTGAATTTTGTTCTACCTTGCATGGTGACCATGCAATTGTCAGAGATGAGTCCATCACATGAAATATGTTCATCCAAAGTCCCAGCAAAAACACCATACAAAGAGGTTGGTTGGTTGGTTGATTTAGTGTTTTATGGCACAAAGCAGCTAGATCATCTGCACCAAATGTCTGGTAAAAAGGTAAAAGTAAATTCAGTAAAATTCATAAGAGGAAATTAAGGTAAAACAAAACAAAACAAAGTTAAAAATACCCTCCAAAGAGAGAAACATAACTCCATGGTAAAATGAGGGAGGCTCCAGAAAGGGATTCATCCTGAACAAATAATTTGTCTCCAATCATGTTTTCTACACTCTATGAAGATGTGGAAATAAAAATTAAAGGAATGGGAACTACCCACTCAATAGCTCTTTTAAGTCAGAGGTCTTAAAAAGCTTTAGCAAGACGACTGAAAAAGGGAGAATCCCAAGTTGGAGGAAAGAATTCTGGAAAAAGAAGTGATAGGAACCAGAATTGGTAGCAGAAACCTTCCAACAAAACCCATAGAACCCATGGAATGAAGTGAAGCAATCCAGCAAGGGACAGGGAATCTCTGTTGTGTCACTGATAATGCTGGCATTTGTCCAGATGGTGCAGGTAAAAGAAGGGTATGGATGGGAACACCTCAAGGTAAAGGAGAATAAGAGCAGAAAACCAGGAAGATCTTGATCTCTTCTGAAAAGACATCAGGAGATTGACAAAAGGCTTCTGATATTAACCAGAAAGAGGAGAGATAGCATAAAAGTGATTGAGGCAGATGGAAGCTACAGAATTTCAGCCACACAGGGAAAGGAGAGGATCTAAATGTTGAAAATCCCAAAAGAGATTCAAAGTATAATGATAAGACAAGGCAACTTTGTCCAACAAATGAGGGGGATTGGGCATGCCTGTAGTCAATTGCAGTTGATCTGAAAATCTGAGAAAAAACATTAATATTGGAAAAAGAAGGAAAAACATAACAATCAGAAAGTGAATAATAAAGGCAGGGGAGGAATCATATATTGTAGGGAAAAACATTTAAAACTTATCTGACTGACAAGTTGTAAAATGGGAGTAGCAGGTAAAATGCTCTGAACAAGTCCACTGTGATTGACCAAGGAAAGAAAAAGGATGTTGCAGAAAATATAAATTCCAAATTTTCTTCCTCGTTACAGTGGGCCTACTCCAAAATATTGTAAGATGGATAAGGAGAAAAAAAATGTCAGCCAAACATGAGATGCTAACTTCTTGTGAACCACAACTTGAACCTCCTCAGCAGATAAAGTTGATCCCATGTCCTGGAAAGTCATGACACATATGTTGTCACTTATGGCAGGAATATCATTGTCCATTACATTAAATCTTAAATTCGTATTAAAAACATACAGTTAAGAAACTAGAATTTAGCAAAATGCAAATTTGTAAAACAGTTGAAGACAACTGAAAACAAATACAAAATATAAAAACTGTAAACTTAAACTTTGACTACAAATGTAAGAAAGCACATTCCAAAACTGTAGTCACACCTGAAGATATTACACAAACATCTAAACTATGTCATGCCAATTGAGAATGTATTGGTTGAACACGAATAGCAGAGAGAGGTTGTTGCACCATTATAGGTAGTGTAATACTTTTGGTGGAGAGTAGTTGCATGATATGTACAAGTTCAGAAATGGTACAAAACTGGTGTGATATAAAGACTGGTGCACTGACTACTAAAATTCTTTTAGCAATGTTCAGATAGCCTTTCAGATGTGAAAGAAAGTAAGTCCATTTGGGAATTAGAACACACATGCCCATTTTTTGTTTTCCAAGCAAATGATCCCAAACCAAGTATTTCTAGTACTTAGGATTTGTTCAAAAGTTTAAAATTTAAAAACAACATACACTCTGCAGTGATCTTTCAAGAGCATGAAGCTAGTCCAGAAATGTTTAAATTAGAATTTATATGAATAAATTTTGTTTGCTCCATACTTAAATGTTCTTTACAGTAAAAAAAAATGAAATACAGCTAATAAATTAGTTAGGCAACAAATTTATGTTTATAACTGACATGTTATTACATTCTTATTTACATTCCACTGATAACTTATTGTTGTTATTATTTTAATATGAGTTTATATATAAAACGATAAAAGCAGTGAAGATTTATAAACAGTGAAACAAAGATTACAATATTACTTCAGAAAAAATCATTATACACTTGAAATTTATGATAAGGGCATTTAAAGAGATTTAATAAATTAAGTGATTACAAATTTCAAGTAAATTTACTATTATTTTCCAAACTCTTCCTTATCAGATTACCATAAATATCTGTTGTCTAACAAGTTCTTATACTTTGTAGTTTAACCTTTTTCTACAGTATTATATAATACATGGTCTTGTATTTACTTTCAGAAGATACAAAAGAAAATGCCTTTAATCAAATTAAAGCACACCTTTAAATTCCTTAATCATTTGGTAGTGCTTTTTTAAGACACCTTCCAGAATAATTTCAGGATCATCCATCTTCCACTTCCATTCAGTTCCTACAGGATTGGAATGATGCCTATGAATCATATGTAATGAGAAAACCAATTAAAATCCCTTTATTAAAAATTTTAGAAAGAAAATTATTAACTATTACTATGATGTAAAAAATCATCAATGCAAACTTTATAATGTTTTAACAGTTACTTGACCATTTATGTCAAGCATGAAACACAAGTAACGAAACAACTTTCTGTGTAAACTAAGCATTGTGGCAATCTATTATTACTATTGTTACAAAATAAAATACTTTAAGCCAAAATAATTAGATGGTATTCGACTTTTGGTTGTCTGTAGATCAGTTTATAAAATCTAGAAATTTAACTGATTGTTCTCAAACATCCATTAAAACCAAGTTAGCGATATTAATTTTCTGTTTATTCTTTAACAGTGTTAATTCCACTTTGATCCCTAATGGTTATTTCTTAAACTATATATTAAACAGTAGTATTTACATTTCTGTACGAAACCAACATTATTTATGATTAAACTCATTACTACAATTTCATTAATAGCTTTATCTAATCTTCATTCCATAAAATACACAGATGTATTTCAGAATTTTATCACACAAACTTTCAAAGAGTAAACCACCACTGTATTAAAAATGAACATGAAGCCAACCTATCATTTTGTTCAGCACATGTAACTGAGTTATACCTATTTTGGGGAATTTCACACCTTATCAACACCCTTGAACAATGAAAAATTAAAAAAAAGAGTATGTTCTATGAGTAGTGAACTGCATGTCATATGAATGGTATTTTAGTTGTGTTTTACTTCAACAAATTAGTCCAATGTTTTCAAATCTTATATAAATGTAGGTCCACTGTGATGAATAAACATCAACTAAAAACACTACACACATAAAATACCATTATGAAAACTAATGTCATTACAAAAAAGCCTTTAATATACAATATCTACGACTTTTTCAAATACTAACTATATAAACCAGTCACAGCAAGACATTACAAAATGTTCTATAAAACATATATCAAAGTCACCATAAACCCTATCTTCAGTTTTCTAAGCATTACCTCCAACAAAACACACATTTATTAGCACATGCTAAACTGGGTGTTGTTTCCATACATCTGTGGCTTTCAATGCCATAGAATGTATGTTTGTAACATCCACCTCGACCCCGCAACATGGATTTGGTCCATCGACACAACTTAACACCAGAGTGTGAGCCAACAAGTTTATAGCCTTGCTTGGTTAGAGCCTGCCTCAAAGCAGGTGTTATCATTTCTGGCACTAAATGCTTTCTATGAGTTTGCACACCATTCACAAGATTTCCATTTGTTTCATGTTTTACCTAAAACAATAAAAAGAGTATATTTTCCTTTACAATGTATATCATTATGCCATACTTCAATTATCTTCTCAAGAAAATGTCTTGCCATATTAAAGCTACAGTCTTTATTAACTGATTATTTTTAAATAATCTTAGTTTCTTAGTCTGACAACAGATACACACTGCTAGCCAAACTGTTAAGGTCAATGAATATAAAGAAAAAATATGCATTTTGCATTGTTAGACTGAACCACTTATTTGAGTAGAGCTTGAAAAGATGAAAATAAGAAAAGGGAAAATAAAAATAAAAACTTTTTAGCATTTAAAAGGGAAAATGTGAACACTATGAAATTAGCCTAAATATTAGCTGGTCAAATAAACATGTTTAACACTTTTTTTAATTCAAAACCTATATTTATGCATATGTTTCAGTTTTTTTTAAAAACAAAATAACTCGCTCATTCTTCAACAATTAAATACCTTTTTGGCATTTTGGCAATCCCAAACTTTCTAGTAAACACATTTAATTTTTTTTTTTTAATTCAAATAATATAGTTACATATGTGTTTTTGTTTTTTCCAAAACAAACTTAGTCACTCATTCCTATTTCATATGTTCTTATGACCATCAAATTTTTCACAGGTTTTTGTTTTTTTCATATTTGCTTGTTTTGATTATCATTCATCAAAGATAGAGACATCCTATTCATTCTCTTGAAAAAAATAAGCACATACAAATAACATTGCAAACAATTTCTCTATTGTCCAAAAATTTCAGGATAGTTTTTAAAAAAATCTTAATGCAAGTTCAAACATTCTAGTTATTTGTGAAATAATTATTATAAAAATATTATTAGTTGTTTATAAGTACGCTGCTAACATTACCCTCAAAAATAAGCATTATGACAAAATTTTCTTCAAGTGTCCTTCAATTTTCAGCATTTTCCACAACTGATAAGAAATTATAGTACATTTCAATAATATTTGATAATTCTAACAAAATGTTTCTTTACTAGCTTATATCATAATAATAATTTTTTGTATGGACTAAGTTTTCTGTTGATTAAATACAAGCCAACACTATTATGACAATAAAATAGTTTTAAAAGATCAGTACATACAGTTTTTTGCATGCTTTCAAAGCAAAATATTTTTAAATACTACTTTTTTTATCTTGAGAATACTTTATTATTATCCCCTTATTTACCTTCTTTAATACTCTTCCAAGGTCTTCCATATCAACTAGGGATCCACTTTCTGATCCTCCAGTACTTCCCTCTCCATCTTCACTACTACTTTCATATTTCAGGATCTTAAACACAAAGGCTTAGAATTAAAATTTTTCATTCACTTGAAATAAGTTAGAGACTAAACTGTGTGATCTTAGTCATCTAATAAAATAAAAGGATTACATGGAAAGAAAAAAATATTCATTGCTTTAATACATTAACACCAAATATGTGTAATATATTGGCATATGCACCTTAACATCATAAGTAAATAATAAAAATACCCTTTCTCTCAATATACCCTTTAACTAAGCACATGAAGCGACAAACACCATACAGTTCATGCTTCAGTCGGCTTATTACCAAAGCACCTTACACCCATCTATAAACTGTATTTACTTAATATTTCAAAGCAATTTCAGTTTTTCTACATCAACTTTAATTGGAAAATAATAGCAAGAGTATATAAAACCTGATTTTCCAAATATTTTATATTTATTTTCCTACAAAGTTATAACAACATATAAAACTAGCAATTTCAAATGCTTCAAAAATTTCTATAGTTTTTTTATTAGCCAGATCTATTCACATTTCAGTTTTAGCCAATTATATAAAACAGGTCTATAATGGTTTTATTGTCTTAAAATGTTTACATGTTCTACAGTAATTCCTGTAGTTAGAATCCAAAAATGATATCCATTTTCCTCCATCATGTACAAGTTTATCACAAGATGTTGTATGTACTTTTAAATAAGTTAATCACTTTAATTGAAATAAGGTCACATTTTGTTTTGCTTAAAAAACTGAAAAACACTGGCTATAGACTTCACTACACCAATAGTTACTTGAGAGTCTTATCAATCATTCTAGAACCCATAAAATACACACTACTAGTATATAAATAGTTAAAAGACCACAAGTGGTGTCATTTCTGGATAGTATTTATTTGTGCACACACTAAACATTATTTTTTCTTTTCAATATTATTTATAGGTTGCAATGACAACAAGTTTGTTTAAATGATCTAAACATATTGTTATATTTGTAGTAAATTTAATCTGAGTAAGATGAAAGAAAAAAATGAATATTATTTTTGAAGTCTGTTTAACCAAATTTTGACAAATTCATTATTAAAACAAAAGCTACTTTTATGAAGTTTAAATTCAAAAGCCTGTATAATTTGTGTGACAGCAATACAGCTTTCACTCCTAATTACTTGAAATTTAGACTGGTTTATATTACATGCCACATTTGGCTACTTTTCCCATGGTTTGCTGTAAAGATATAATTTTCCTACACTGAAAATATATTTCCAACAGGTACTTACTTCCATTCACATACATAGCTATTCTTGTTCAATACTGCACTCTATTAATAAATACCCATTTGGATGTCATAAGCCTTCCACTCCTATGCACCTCTCATTTCATATGGTTTAAAACTAATTCTTGAATGCAGAGTGGGAAGTATAACAAACACATGCAAAGATGGAGTATACATTTGGAAGACATTTTGTCATCTACACCATGTATTGTGTATATTTCTCTCAATCAGGAGGATATCTCCATGGTCCACTACCCTAGTAGCTTGTAACTAAAAAGTGGCAAGAGTTCCACTGAAGGAAATGAATGGGGGTCAATACATGGTTGAATCTGCAGGATTGTTCACATTGGTACAATTGGTGACATGAAACCTTACTTTGAAAAGCTGGTTTCTTCAGTCTAAATCTAAGGAATGACAGGAATGGGCAGTAATCTCCTTCTGCTTTACTAATGATGTCCATTAGTTAATATGGACCAAAACAGGCTTATTTATGAAACAAAAACATCACAAGGAATAACCTATGAAACATCTTGTGGAATACAGCATCTCTAGTTAATGTAATTGTAATGAACTATGTGCATTTTATGGCCATGTAAGTCATAAAAGTAAAGTCACCATGGCCTTTACAGTGTGGATTTTAGTACCATTCTAAGTGAGAGAAAGATATCTAGACAGGTACCATTCACCACAAAGAGGGATCCTGCTTAAAACATGTTACATTATAACATATATTACAAAAAAAAAGAAAACTTACTCATTAGAGTCTCACCAAAGAATGAAGAAAGGTAACAGGTGGAAGATGATACTTTGACAAGGAAGAAACAGCTACCCAATACAAATAGTGAGGGATGAATATATGAGGTTTAATCCCAGTGTTCAACAAATGAAGTATTTCCAATGGACAATGAGGTTAAGATGCTGGTAATAGGCAAGTCGCCTGAATGGAGTGAAGACACCAGGAATTGATTACAAGAAGAAAAACACAATTGAATCACAAGCAAAATCCAATGAGTATGAGAGAAAGAGAAAGAGAAAAATGAACAGAGGAGTGGTGCAAGGGAAAGGAACTATGGGAAATAGAGTGAATGGAAATAAGCCTTGAAAGCAATGAAGTAACTTAGAGCATACATGGGACACAGGTCAAGGATTACTACTGAGAATAAAGAATCAAGAGACCACTATTTGGGAGAGTGTGTCTGGACTGGAAAAACAATCTGCACAAGGATGAAAGCACGTGGGACATGAGATACCAGGATATCAGGAAATGCATGTCAAGTGTGTGGATTCAAAAAGGGAGATTGACAGTCTACCCAAAGGAAACCACTACAAGTAACTCCTTTGTGAATGATATAAGCCACCAGCATCAAATAGTCTGAATAAAATATGATTAGTTAAATCCAGAAAAGGGGAAAAAAAGTGAACTAAAGCATGTTGAACTGCTAGAAGTGTCAGGATGTCAACATGGTAAGACCTTTTGCACACAGACCATTGTCCTGAAGCCTTCTGCTGATCATCCCATGCCCCCCAACTTAGAAGACGATCATAAAGGAAGAGAAACAAATCCAGACGAGGGAAAGGAAAGAAGGAAAGTTAAGAGGTGAATCCACAGAGACCTTAGCAAGAGACCACAGGTCATACAGCATTTCCTGTATATCAGCAAATTCAAATTTAAAAATGCTAACTAAACAATAAATACACAATATCAGAAGTCTGCATACATTCTTGTCTCTAGAAGTCCACATAAACAAAGTTAATATGAGAAAGTATAAAAGATAAATGATAATAAAAAATAAATAGATATTCTATTGTTAAATTAAATATGCATGTTTTGACAATAATATATGTAGGTTATGTGATATTTAGAAGAAAAAACAAAGTAGTTAACCTAATTTATGATATACCAGTAAGATGAATTACAAAGACCTATGTTAGACCTAATTTAGCATTATAGGACAAAGGATACAACTAAGTTCCAAGTTCAAACCTGACCTTGACTATGAGTATTGACCAGTCTAACTAAACTTATGTTATTGGACCTAAATAACTACAGGCAATAATATTAACAGTAAAAATATTGAAATCATAACAATACAATGCCTTATTTTTTCAAAGTTGGCAGGCCATGTTTCAAAATGTGTGGAACCCCAAAGTTGCATTGAGATCCTACAAAAGTCAGCTGATTGGATGATTAATTTCTTCACAAAGTAAACCAAATAATTCCCCAATTGAGGACCACCACCTGAAGCTGTGTAAATGTGCTGATAGAAAATATTACCTCCAAAGTGGTAACTTAGAACTTGGAATTCAAAATTACAAATGAATAATCAAACACAATTCTGTTGACAGGAATAAATAAAATATATAAAACAATTTGTAATGAAGTATTAAGTTTTAAAACTGGGTAGAAATATAAAATAATTCCAGTGTGGAAGAAGTTACAAATATCACTATTGTATAATAAATAGCAAACTTGTTAAAGAAATTGATACAAAGATATTAAAAAAAAACATCTTGAACTTCAGAAGACAAGCATTACCAAACAAAAAGTGATTAAGGGAGTCACGTGGGTGTATGGCATTACTACTGGTGGAATTTTGTTGCTTTGCAATTTACATGCAAGAATTAATCCTAAACACTGAGAGGTGCATGGGAGCAAAAGACTTGTAGCATGCAAAAAAATTGCAAATAGAAGGCAGCACTGAATTGGAATAAACAGCTGAATATGTGAACAAAGGTAAAGTTCCTTGTCAAAAACTACTTTCATGTAATTAAGTAATGGAAATAATGCACCATCCAATCTTCTTGGTTCTATAAACTGGTTCAGATTGATGCTTTACTTAATGTACTGATATTCTAAGGATGCAATAAATTTCTTTCAAAGTAATGCAAAACATGTTAACTGCAGTAAAGCACAATTTATATAAGAAATGCATTTGAAAGTGCATAAAAATAAAATGATAGATAATGAACACATACCAGTTTTGAATTTCATAAGTAGTCTAATGCTGCAGCAGACATATTATTTTGAATTTTTAATGAAGAATTTAGTTGTCAAATAAACTTCCAAACTGCTGTAATAAGCTTATTGTTCAGACAACAGATAAAATTGTCAAGATATGGAAACAAAAGGATAATCCATCATCCAAAACACAATAATGCAAACAACAAAACCCTCTGAACTATATTTTAAAAGTTAATTAATAATGAAAACAAAGGTTATAACAAACAAAATACACCTGGTTTCTTTATAACACTACGTAACAAAATTTTTACTCCTGGGCAGAAAGTGTTATTTCCCAAATACTTATGCCTAAAGTAAATGGAAAAGACCTATTTTTCTCTTCAAACTTTGCCTTTGTAACCTGGGAAAATTTACCCATTTTCCAGAACATTCCAGGTAGATTCAGTGCTGAGTAGCTGATAGAGAATTTTCTTAAACTTAGAAGAATTTTCAAGAACTTTCTAGGATGTTGTAGAACTTATGATAATTTTCAAGAACCTTTTAGAATTTTCTATACCTTTCCATAGTAAATATATATATACAGGGACTCACCACTCACTACTTCAGTTTAGTTCTAGCTGCCAAAGTGAACACATAGACCTGTCTGATTTTTCAGAGATGGCATCAAGTTGCAAGCATTCTCCAGATGCATTCTGCTATGTATGTGATCAATTTATCAAGACAAGAGCAAAAGCATACTCTGTGACAGCATCTGCTATAATGTGTGAAGCCTACAATGCATATTTTGGCATGCCTATTGGGGATCAAGACAAACCCTGGACACCTCATTTTACCTGCAAGCACTGCAAAAAAACTCTAGAAGGTAAGACGGACAATTTTTGCTTGCTTGAGCAGTAAGATTTTATATTATACAAATTTTAGACCTTTAAAAATCTAAATATCTTTAATTTTTTTTATTTTGAATAGTATAGAAGAAATATCATATATTTTGCATGAACCTCTTACATATTAATTGTGGATGAAATAAATTTATTCTTCATAATAACAATTTTATTTTGTTCTTCTGCATGATGGTACAGAGAAGAAAAGAGAGCCATGAAGTTTGCTATTCCAAGAATATCACGTGAACCCACTGACCACTTAAAAAATTGCTACTTCTGCATGGTGAGCCCTTCCAAACAACAGGCTGGAATAAATGCATCTGCTATCATGTATCCAGACCTTTCATCAATCCACTGCCCTGAGCTCCTTGTACCCATTATGCCAAAGAGAAAGCAGCCATCCTCAAAAGATAGAAGCAAATCAGAAGAGGAGGTAGATGTAGAAGATCTAGATTACAATTTCAGAGGTGCAGCTCATGAGAGAAACCCACACTACTCCAACCAAAGAGACCTCAATGACTTCTTCCCTAAGTTGTCAGAGGTAAAGGTCAAAGCTGGTGTCATCGTTGGACCACAAATAAAGAAGATCCTGGAGTACACAGAATTCCCCAAGAAGTTCAGTATGAAGGAAAAAAAGGTTGGGGCAGCTTTGTCACAGTGATTCAGGGCTTCTTGGGCAGTTACAAAGCCAAAAATTATGTAGAACTGGTTGAGGCTCTGGTGAAGAACTACAGCAAAATGGGCTGCAGGATGTCCTTGAAAGTCCATATCCTTGATGCTCATCTTGATAAATTCAAGGAGAACATGGAAGCATACTCAGAGGAGCAAGGCGAGTGTTTCCACCAAGATATACTGGACTTTGAACACTGCTACCAAGGAGCATATAATGAAAACACGATGGGAGACAATATTTGGGGGCTGACACATGAAAGTGATTTGTATTAGAGTTGCAAATCTCAGAAAACTACTCACTTCTAAACATTTCTGTTCATTTTTGTATAACTTTAGTATAAATACATGTAAATCTTGATTCATATGTTGTTTTATTCATACCTTATGTAAATGAAAATGTGCAAATTTGCTCGTTTTAACATAGAAACTAGGCTACTTTTTAAATTTCATTATCCAGGTCACAAAAGAAAAGTCTGAAGGGAATAATGGCTATTTTCTGTACTTTTACAACATAAGCAATTAAGAAATAACACATACTATCCAGGAACAAATTTTGCATCACATAGTGTAATCTATCCACAGTAACTTGTTACATTGTAAATTAGAGTTAGCCACCCTTAACATGTTTAAAAATTGCATCAATTTTATGTTTCGCAACAAAGCTACATTGGGCTACCTGCTGTGTCCACTGAGATAAATCAAACCTTGGATTTTTAAAACTGTGAAAGTCCATAAACTTACCACTGTCCCACCAAGAGACAACTTTATCAAAATATATATTTTAAATACATAAAATTATACTTTAAAAGTTACTTATTTTTCAATATCAGTTTAATAAAAAAGTCAAATACTTCTGATTTTCAAAGAAACATCATTGTACTAAAGGAAACAATAGCAAACATTAAAAAATCTCAGCAACTATATACAATAAAAAAAATTATAATTATATTAAAATGAAATGTAAAACTATAATGAAACATTTTTTTAAACTAAACAAAAATGTGTGATCTTTTAAAGGAAAAGGTAGCTACCACCTTAATCATTTTACAAAAATATCCACCATTTACCTTTATCTACTACTGAGCACTACTGACATTTCATCTGATTCTGTAGTGCTCAACATGTGTAAAGACTTTACTGTTAAACAATAAAAAGATACAAGTTTATGTAATATTAACATCTTCATACTGAACCTCTTCAATCTCTTCTTGACTGTTTTCTTTACAACTTGGAGAGATTTTGCAATGACATTCCTCTATAACTTTGAAGAATCTTTTTTTCCACACAAGAAAGTCTTCTTCAAGACCTAGATTAACCATTAACACAAGCACTGAATAATGCAATAATTAAAACACTAAGCAACAAACATTACTTTCAAGCTGACATATATACATCTAGCAAATTTTAAAGTAAATATACTGTTTTCTGTCATTCACATGCATGTTTGGCCAATGTAAAAGCAACATTGAATAAGTTCAATAAATGTTCAAATATTTTAACTTTTAACTTGTTTTGTAACACTGATATTCAAAGTTATGAATGGTTACTAAATTATGCACAATAAGAACCATAAGGTGAATATCATGCCTTTATACAAGGTCTACTTAATCCTTTCATAGCTGATCACTTCCTGATTTATTGTTCTATATCTTAAGAAAAATAAGTTCAAAAATTTATTTCTAAATAGTAATAATCTATATATATAATAATTGAAATGTGACTGTATATTACAAAATACTAGTCCACTAAAACACAGCCAAGACAGGAAAGACTAAAGGTCAGTTTTATATTTTGAATACTGTAATGTGAGTGCATGTGCACAGCATCAGTGCAAGTTATGTAATGTTAGCTGGGCATGAATATAGGGTTAATAAAAATAATATATATATAGAATTATAAGACTTAAGCTACTTCGACTAAACATTTGTATTTTCATGTTAAAATATGCAGTTACTCTAGCATGAAAAAAGCATAATTTGTACTTATTTCCTAATATTTTATGATGGTTACATGGTTGGTCAGGTGACAAACCTCACATAGTTAAAGTATAGAAAATAACAAAATATAAAGTCTTACTGAAAACAAATGTTTGAAATGTATTTAGGATGTTTTAGATATTATGTAAATGATATCTGAGATTTTTTAAATGAAGAATAGGTTTTTTTAAATTCATAACATGAAATTACTTTGTGCTTAGATTGGTAACAAAACAAACTCAATATTTTCACATATAAATCTTTGGTAATAATACTTCATTAAAAATCTAACTTTTTGTGTATGAAATACTTGTAATCTTTACTAAAGTTTACTAGATTTTGTCAAGCTACACATGCTGTATCAAAAGTTACAGTGCAAATACTTAATGTGTGCAAATGTGTAGAGAAACTTGTGTACATTATACCAAGCCTGTAGCGAAAGGGTGAAATTACAATAAAAGAAAGATTATAATACATCAAAGTAATCCATTATCTACTTATTTCAATTATCAAAAGCAACTGAATACTGTAACAACAGTTACTACTTTTGATCCTCAAGTACATTTTAAAAAAGATACAGACACAGCACATTTGACGAAATATTCCAAATCATGAGATTCCAAAACTGTTTCTATGATAAGGAGGAAAGGGATAATGACTTCTACAACCAAAACAATAGAATGAACAATAAAATTGGTTTTAGCTCAGTAAAAATTCATTATACTATCATATTGTTGAAAATATTAGTACTCGAATGAAAGCTTGTAAAATAAAATTATAAACCTACAATCCAATTATAGTATAAGAAAAAAACAAAATAATCAAAAAGTATGCAATATTTAACTTGCAGGTTTACAAAAACAACAGTCTCAAAAAAAAAAAGGTACATATACCTGAATCATGACCAACTGTCATATTTTCATCACCTAGCCCTACTTCCATTAGTCTCTTAGCTTGTAACATGCTCAACCAGTCATCAAGATTCTTTGCAGCCTAGTATAACATGTTTGAATAAAACTATAGATCAAATATCATAGAGCAATATCAATCTTTTACCCATGCTACATAACAACTGGTTTATACTTTCACACAAAATCTGTTAAACTAAATTAACATTTGGCTAAGTTAAAAATACTGAAGCATTATATTTCAATCTCTAATGAAAGAAAAAACTTTAATAACAATACAATAAGTTTAAAAGCCATAAAAACAGACGTTTTAATTAAGTTTAAAAAAATAAGTTGAAAACTCTAAACCTGGCTGTTTTAAAAACTACTTTGGTATGTTTTTAAATAACACAACTTATAAAACCAAAGTGAAAAAAACACTCTGTAAACTGTTTTCACAAGCATTATTAATTTGCATAAAATGCAACAATGTTCAGATAATGTTACATTACACTGACTGACTAAGTGCTCTATTATAGAAATAAGGTAAGAATACAAATGCAATAAAACCAGAATTCTTTTAAGTACAATATCATGAAGAGAATAAAGTCTGAAGTTTCTCTTTTTCATCGAAGTCTCTAGCATTAGTGGTAAGTAACATTAGAAGTATCTTGGTACTTTTCCCCAGAATGAATTTTTTGTATAATTTTTCAAAATAGTTACGAGGGTTTCCACCCCTTAAGCAGTGTACAAGTCAAGAATAACTTTTTCATGAGCTTCAAGAATTATTCCCTAGTTTTACTTAGAATTTCTAATGTAAAGCTGGCAACTGATAATGACAATATTATATTCAAAACCACAAATGCTCACCAGCAATAATTTAAATGGCTTATTTGGAAACAGTTAAAGTATGACTTATTGCAGGTCTCTTTCTGGATGGCACTAGTATTCCCAGTTGATCCATTTTTTATTTTTTTAGTGGCATTAAATACAAGGGATATCTTCATTTTGAAAACTTTAATGTTCAAGTTGAACACATTTTATGATGTCAATTTATGAATATTTTGCACCAGAAGCTTAGACATATCCTTTCCAAAAACAACTAATTTTCAAAGCCATCACACTACCTACAAAATGACAAACAATGATAAAATAAAGTTGTGATACATTCCATTTTGCCATAACCTTATGGTAGCTGTGGTTGTCATGTGACTTGCTTATATGGATACTCAAAATAGTTTAATACAATGCACTTAATATTTTGCATTCATTTTCTTCTTTTATTAGCATAAAAGGTATGGGTAACAGATTTTTAGCATTGAAACTCAGAATGCAAATATCTTTCTTTACAAAAATTAGATGGCTGACCAATTTTTGTTTTCATTAAAAGAAATCGTAATGCTTAAATATGCACCATTAACAATGAAAATCTTAATTTCTTGTGTAATTTTAAAAAAAAAGGAATGTTGTCACAGTCACGTGATAAAAATCATGTTTATTGTCTTTCATAATTTGTAATTCTTCACAATATGGACACTTATGCTTCAGACATGACAGAGTAATTATAGTATAAAATGCAATTTTAAATTTCTCATTACATATTTGACTTTAGGTATTTAATACACGTCTTGACGAATAAATACAACTTTTAAAAGTTTGTAAAACAAAAAAAATGCTCACCAAGTTAAAGTTTTCTGCATATAAAGAGCTTCCTAATCCAAATACAACATAGAGCATTCCAGACAAAAGTGACTTTTGCATGCGAAAGTCAAAGCAAGCCTCCTTGACCCACTTGCAGAACCATTTAGCATCATCAGGAGGTTCACCCTCCATGTAGGTGGACAAAAGAAATACACAAATTTGTTTCTTCCTGGCCTTGAACCAGAAAAAAACTTGATCAATTGTTAAATCTTAAATAATATACTACTTTTATATCACTACAACAAATAATGAACTTGAAAATGTTCCATTAATTCTTTATGGGCAAGTTTACATCATTTAACTGCATCATAAGATATTTTTAACCCTAGATTAATTCTTGTTAATAAGAAATTAATTTCACGTTAAATGCACTTATTTATTACATCAGTAAATAAGTGAATTTAATTTTTTTTTTCATGTTCTTTAAGCATATATCTTCCCAGGAACAACTTCAAATGGCTATTTTTCAATAATGACACTTCTTAATCTTTGATGAAGCTTTTAATTTAATTTAGTACAATTAAATAAGTATTATATAACTACAACTTTTTATTATACATAATATATTCTTTAACTGAAAGCATTATGCATGCAGGCTAAACTATTCAGCAACTAATATACTGGGTAAGATAGAAAATATTTATAAACATATATATATAGTTATAAATAGTTTAAGCTCACATCTTCAACAAGATTGTCATCAGGTTCATAGTTCTTAAGATTTACAACTTCTGTCTTCCAACCTTGATTACTCATATCTTCTGACAAACCATAGGCCAGCCCCTTGTCACAATACAGATAAAAAGCTTTAGTGATCTAGTTCTTCCTACTTTGTTTCTGGTGACCAAGTGGTCAGTAAACTTGCAATAGTAGTTAGATCATATGATAAAATATATTACAATGAGTTACATTTGTATTATAAAACTTTAAACACTTTTGCAAAAGTAACATTTTCTTATACAGTTCATTTCAATTTTTCTTTAAAAATATTCTGAATTCTTTTAGTGAGATCTTACCAAATATTTTACAAAAACTTCAATCTAACTTTGCTAAAATTTGTGAGTAATACCAATCATTTAAAATTCTCAATAATTACACTTCACTAGTGCATAAAATTGCAGTATGGTATAATTATTCCATTTGTGAAAAAAAAAAACATGAATAACACTTAAATTAGCTGACTTTCCCTGAAAAAGGTTTTGTGATACACTTTTTCTGTTATTTTGTACATATGTTCACATTCATAAATAATTCATAAAATTATGCAAAATTATAAATACTCTGCATTTCTATAAAATTAATTATTTTGAGCAAATTTCTGAACTTTTTATGATCGTAAAAACAATGTTCATGATCATAAACTGACCTAGGTTTTTATATTGCTGTAGTACTTCCATTGTGTGTTTTGAGTTTTTTTCAAAACTATATAAGTCAGTTGTACAGAAGTCCACATTCCTTGTGCTCAGAAGTAAATGTTTGACACTCAAAAAAGTATGTTTAAGAAATATAATTAAACTAATTCCTAGTTAATATATATGTACACATTTCACACCTTTTGTAAAAAGTTATGTTTTTATGAAATAGAGAATCTTTTTTCATAGTTTCAAATTTCTCCTAGTACAATGATTTAAATCTGCACTTTAAGCCATACTTAAAGTGCTGCTGAAAACTACATATAAAACTTAATATCAATCATTAATATAAGAAATTACTTAGCTATCTTCTTTATACACAGCAAATTTGAAAAGGTGTAATGCCAATAATAATTAAAAATTAATTTATACAATAATCTGAAATTCTGAATTTGGACATTTATGAATAGCTGAGAGTTAAAATATTTTATGAAAACTCTTCCTAACAGTAATTAAAATATTTAAACATTAAAATATATATTATAAAAAGATTGGCAACCTGATGTGCTAAAGTCAACTCACAAAAAAGAAATTTGTAAGGTATTCAAATACATTGAGATTTCAAAAATTTCTATTACAACTTGTAATTCCTACATTAAATGTTTCTGTAAATGCTTATGCAGTTTAAATTATTGCAAAAAAGCAGAAATCTTACATAAAATATAAATGTTTGCTTTTACTTTCTTTAAATATTTTATAAGAGCATTAACACTGAAAACTATTATATGGACTGGAACTAAAAATTACAGTAAAATGAGAAATTTTAAGAATTCTGAGAATAAAACAATAGTGTAAATATAAATATCAATATTCTATTAGTACAGTAATACAAAAAACAACTGTATAAGAATGTTACTTACCTCAGCAGTACCAGTTTGTGTTCCAAAAAATATCTTCACGGTTTTCTCCAAATCATTTTGTGAATAGGATCTTTCATACATAACATTAGGGTCATCATAAACTTTCTCTTTGGTGGAAACATGAGAGTCCTAAAAATATTACACACTGTTTAAACAAAGACTTCAGTAGAAGACTGTATCTCAGTGAACTTCCACTTGGACACACATATTAAGATTGTGTTTTTTATTCTAGTGGCTAGTGTTGCTCCATATTAAAAAAATTATGAATGACCAATAATTACACACACATTCTTCTAGTTTACTCTATGTTTATTGATAGTTACCCAAAAATATAGAGATTGTGTTACATTATGTTTAATACATAAAAGAAGGGAATAACAGAAACTCTAAATACAAGATATTAAAACATGCAAAAATTGCATTAATTGTGACTATTAAACAGGTTATGGAGTTTGATAAAAAATAGAGTACTAAATCATGTTTAAGTGTGAAATTAAATTTTAAGTATATCCTTCTCCAAGACTGCCAGCTTTGAATTTCCAATTTTATTACTATTAAAGCATGGCTCAAGAAATTCTGTTTGATTTCCCTATCAGAAATAAATGTATTGTTTAAAACTACCCAGGCACCTAGTCTTGTTTACAAATATCAAATGAAAACAGTCACTATTTGTTTCATATTTCAAGACTAAAATCTATAACCTTTGAGTAAGCTTTCAAAATCTCTTAAAATAATACACAATCATCCTACATGATTTAATTAAAATGCATATCCAAACAGTTAAAATAAGCTTGAAACCAATTAAATCAAATAAAACTTACGAAAATATGATACTACTGGTATATCACAGCTAGTATGCTAATTCATGTATTGCAACAATCTCAAAAGCATGAACAGAAAGATGCTGCAATACTAAAATTAATATCTAACTAAACTATAAATTCACAATGCACAAAATACCTTGATGGAGTTTTCCATCTTCTTTTTAATAAACATCCATATAAGGAAACTTCCAGCCAATAAAGTAACAGCTGTAGCCATTAAAGCTGTCCACCATTTCTGAGCATTATAACCTGGCTCCATACCTCTTTCTCAATGTAAGTTGTGCTTTTCCAGAATAGGAAAAAATTTATTGATTCACATACATAAGATTCAAGAAAAATTTAAAAGCACTATATAAAAAATATTCAACAAACAAGATAGAACTTAATAAAGAGAAAAAAATACACAACAAACCATTCTTCATCATAAGTTGTACTTGCATGATCACTACGTCAATTTAACATTACGATTATTTGAAATGTTTATCACCATTGTCAATATGTGTGATGAAAACATTCTTACAAAAAGTAGCATTAAATACTGCAAATTAGTATCTTTGTTGAAGGGTGCAATAACAGTCATTCTGTACATCTATATACTAAGTGAAATAATCAGAGTTTGGAACGTAAATAGTTCATTTAACAGTAACAGAAACATGAGAATCAAGATCTATTAAACATCCCTCACTGGCCTCTTAAACACAGTACCTTCCAATTGTAAGAGAACAGAATATTTATAGCAATCTGGAAGAAAGCATTATACATCTCTTCATTATAGTATTTCAGAAAGCCAAAAGTGACCTTCATACAATGAAAACTTTAGAACAAGAAACAGAAGGTTGAGAACTTCTTTTCTAAAATTATAGAAACAATTAATTTCAAAACCTTTAACATAATTAAAATCTGATGCAATCTTATTAATTAAAGCTTTAAAGGTTTTGAATATAGTTTACTGCTTTATCTTAAGTAAAAGAAAAATAGTCTTTTTTTTTTCCCTCATAAGTTAAGAAATAAACTGATGAGACAGAGATAGAATTATAAATTAATGTGATGCCAAAAACAAGACTACAAAGGTAGACTGATTAAAATTTGATACATATCTTTATAAGTTACAATCACAAAACTTATCAATTTGAAAACACAAATTTGGTTTAAATTATACTTGACTTATGTTGCACTTCTACTTCTAGCTGTTTTTTTCATATTTTCAACAATCTTCTCAGTCTTGTCCCCAATATTCTGAGCTCTCTCTTATCTTTCTCTTTTGTGAATGTGTATTTCAATAGAATGCTAACTCTTCAGCATATTCAGACTATCTTTGAAGTCAGTATATCAAAATGAAACATACCTGTTCACATGCTTGTCATCAAGTTCAAATTACTTTGGTCATTATCTTGAAATTGTGTGTTATACACCCCAACTGCCAGCTTTGTTGCACAAGCATTAAAGAACTGTCATAAAGAAGCAGAAGATCAAAAGAGGACAAATACACTGACATCATCCACTGGAAACAACAACTAAATATCTCTCCCCCCTGACAAAATAAATAATCTCTGTTTCTGTTATTATCACTGCTTTCCAAACATTTCCACATGTTTATCTTACAAACATCCCTTCCTTTTATAATAAATAATCAAGGAGTATTTCTCTCACAAATATTAGGTACAGCACCTGCAACTATTGCCATGTACACATGACCCAGAATGCTTGCAACTATGTGATACAGATGAAGTGCATGTATCATTTGTTGTTGTTTTTTAGTAGAGTTAATGTTCTATAAAGTCAGTAATGAGAGAAGTATACAAGTTTTTTTTAAATCCAAAGAAAACTTAAAGAAAAAATCTCAATTTTGGAATATCTGATTTAAAAATGGTTACCTTATATTGAAATGTTACAAAACATCAGCCATATTCTTTGTTCTCATTCAGAAGGCATTTTTACCCAAGATTTGAGCATTTATCACTCCATCCTTAGTAGATATGGCTTCTTTGAGGATTGTTTAAGCTTGGATGGCAACTTCTATTTGTATCACTTATAATAAAAAGCAGAATGGAATAGAAATTTGTTTTCACAGAATGTTTCAAAGAGGTACTTCACTACTATTCTTCTGGATCTCATTGAATAGACTTCACATGACCAATTTCCTGAACCATGGAACTTGCCTTTGGAATATTTATGTTAACTCTAAGAATTTTTCATCTAAAAGCAACTCACCTATAGATTTCTATGAAATTATCAAGTATTTATGGCATCATCTGTTGTAGCAATAGAGGACATAAAATGTAAGTATTGGAAGTATCCAATAAACTTAAAAATTATAAACAACCCCAAATGATAACATGAAACACCATGTATGTGTTTTATTGTGCAGTCACCATTCACCTAGAAGTTGTGACAGTCACTGGTTCAAGCAATCAATATTTGAAAGAAAGTAGCTTTCTGTGCAGTCAGGTAGTAATGTCCAGCAGAATGTTAAAACTACATTTTGCAACTACCAATAAATCATTAGCACAAGGATGATCACATAACTGATAACTCAAGATCAAAAAGGTTTTGTAAACCCTTGCTTTCCAAGAACAGTTAATGAATCTTCCTATGTAAAACATCATCCAATGTTTCAAAAAATCACTTCAACAATCTATCTTAGTGGTGAAAACTCTACAGAACCTACTATCTACTACTTGCCAGATTTTTCATGATCTTCATGGGAAATAAATCAGATCTACAATCCACAAGTGAATCCAGCTTTCTTTCTAAGTGTGTATATGAACACAGTAGTAACAGTGCAATTTTAATCTTAGTAAACAAATGTTCAGTTCAAAAAAAAAAAAAAAAGGTGCAATTAATCTGAATTTTGCCATTTAATAGTTATTTCATAAAGTATAAAACATAAACAAGTTGAGTTCAATGGCGTGTGTGTTTTGTGTATTTTTCTTATAGCAAAGCCACATTGGGCTATCTGCTCAGCCCACCGAGGGGAATCGAACCCCTGATTTTAGCCTTGTAAATCCGGAGACATACTGCTGTACTAACGAGGGGCGAGTTCAATGGCCCTACCACTACTGACAAGTGAAGATTTGACAGGTAAACATTGGAAAAGTGATTCACAGGGTAGCCAGAGATGAGTTAAGTAAAGAGGATAATTTACAAAATTATAACTCAAAACGTAGGTTGAACACCATCCTGATTTTTTTCCATAGATCATATTCATAGATGTAAGAATATATGGTAAAAATCTGAAAAGGCTGAATAACTGGTGACATGGTCAAACTTTGGCCTGAAGTAGGGCTATTTTTAGCTAAATCATAAAAAGTTGCATGCAACTAAATTTGTTTACAGGAGCTCTAATAGACTTTTAATTACAACAATTGCTGATTTATCATCTGATATGTTATAGGAAATTTGAAAACAAAATTCAGCTTTGTATCATATTAAGTCTTAGAGCTATGGCTTATTACATAAACCAATGTTTTTATGATTTTGGGTTTTCAGATGATTTTACTGCCTCACTATGCAAATCCTAAGAGAGATAAACTTGGTTTGAGACCATTTTTTATTTCTGTGAGATTAATTCAGTCAGTGTAGCAAATTTCAGCCTTCTACCACCATTACTCTTACAGGTTTAAGCAGCCAAAGTTGCCCAAAAATGAATTCACCAAAAATGAAAAAAAATTAATTAAATTTTACAGGGCTGTAAATCAGAAACTATTAGAGATATTGATCTAATCCTTGACAATTTTTCATTATATGGATAGATAAGCACATGTGAATTTTTTCAAGGCATTCTGAGAGGATCACCAAGAAAATTTTCCCAAATCTGAATGATTTGACATGGAATGACCCTAAACTAGTACTAGGGTACTTGCTGAAGTATAATGGCATCATCTGAATATGGCAATATACATATGTATGCAAATCCATGGCTTGGACAACATGCAGCAGTAACATCACACAAAATCCTTTGTAAATGTTTTTTTTTTTTAAATTAGTATAAACAAAACAACAATATACTGTGAAATAATAAGCAAGTGTAAAGACATGAAAGAAAAGGATTTGACAGTGTGATAAGTATCATTGCAAATTTAATGTACCAGTTATTTTCATTAATATTTCCAAGTCGGCACTGAAAAATTAGAAGATGGTAAATTTTTCAATGAAGAGAAAACAGTAAGAAAAAAAAAAGATTCACACTATGATTAGAGAGAGAAAACAGCTTTACATGCAGAAAATATCTAAACTTGATCATAATGAAATACCAGTGAAAATACAAAATTATTAGTACTACATGTAATTTACAGATAGTTGTTAAAATATTGTAACAAGTATATATACATTGTATATCAAATATTTTATTTGGTTGTGACACCAATATTTTTAGTTGTGTAGGTGGAAATATTGTTAATAAGCAAAATTCTATTGTATATTTTACAACTGTTTCCCTACAAAGTCCCAAGAGAAGACGAACGGAAGCACTGGCAAGGGTTAATAGTAAAAAGTGAAGTTAGTACTGCCTAACTTATGTCAGCCTGACTTTATAGAAACAACCAGCATTCCTTCCTTGTGAAACAGAGCTCTGCCTATGTAACAATCACATGGTAGGACAGGAAAGAGGCCAGGTAAGAGAATAAGTTCCCATTGTCTGGTAGAAACAAAAGAGAATGGTATAGCTAGAAAACAGCTAACCAAGTGGAAACCCAAGATCCAAAATTGTTCTGGTTCTCCCAACACCCACATTCTACAGGTTAAATTGGGCATGAATACACTAGGGTGGCCATTATTTACAAGAACATCCTAATTTTGTTCCAATGCACAAAAAAACATTAGATGTTAAATGTCATCCATTTTGGACCTCACTTAGAGGTTGCTCAATGAGATTGAGGTTTTAAGCTGCAGTCACCTGATGCAATATGTACCAATGTAATACAAACACATATTTGTTGTATATTACAAACTAGTATATCTGTTTAAATAATACAACAGTAATTTTCCTACAAATACTGATGAATTAAATATAAAATGTGTAGTCAATCCAGTTCCTTAAATAAAAACATATATGCAATATGATAATCTAGTAGGCCATTTACACAGCTATATTTTATCATTCCATGTCTTATTTCAATAATGAAAATTATACATTGTGAGCAAAAATGTTTGAGTTTCACTGTAATGAGTGCATCCAGCACAACAGAGCACTCAGATTCACTAAGTAATGAAAATAATTTTTTCTTCTTGATGCCACCATTCTATTAAGTGCAAAAAAAAAGCTCACTACCAAATCAATCACATTTGAGTTATTTATTTAACCCTTAAACAGCAGGAATGTTGAAGGTAGCAGCATCATTTGATGATGGCCACCATCTAAGGGCTAAGTGTCAAAGTGAAGATATTCAATTCAAATAAACTTATTCAACAGTCCAAATGGTATTTCAAGGCATCTGAAGAGGCCTGTTGTGTTCTTTGTAATGAAATATTCAATTAATATGTCTTCAGACTTCCTGATATTCAGTATGATATCCTTTGAAGGTCTATCCATGCCTTTCTTTTCATTTAGTGCTTTTACTATTGCTCATTTTGTTTCTGCACATACAACTGAATTAAATGCCAAACCAACGATTTTTTCACTGAGATAACAGAGACATCTACTTTTTTTTTTTTTTTGAGAGGTAGGTTTCAAATTAGCAATATTCTCCTCCTTATTCTTCACAAGCCACTAGGAAGTTTAGATCACTGCAGATACCAAAAAAATAATCAAAGCAGTGATTCAAACCTAAAATAGATTCGAACAACAAAGCTACATATATTATATTGTCCTTTTCATTCATAGCTATTGAGCTTAGAACTACCTCATAAATATCCATCATGCATAATGTGGTTTTCCAGACACTAAAAGCCACACTCCATATATAGAGATGACTACAAGAAAATGGCTGGTTTAAGAAACTCTTAATAATCATCTCTAGATTGGCTGACCTGGTATTGTAGAAGACTCAGTGACATTGTTCTTTACTTCATCTGTGGCTTCTGTTACTTCATCATGATCAGCCACAGTTTCATAACTGGACTGGTCCATAAATTACCAAGTTTTTTGGAATCAACTGAAAATTGCATTATCTGAGCTAAAGGAAAGCCTTAAACAATATGTGAAAACACATGCCAGGACAAGTTCTAAGATATCAACGTAACAAATACAGATGTTTCTTTAATCTTTGTTCTAAGAGCACACATGCTCCACTTCTGCAACCATTGTTGCTTACTGCTGTATCAAAGAAAACTGCTTTTACAAAATCAATGACTCTTCACTCTTCCAGCAGAAGTTGGAATCTTTCCAATGCTAGAAATCAACTTTGCAATAGTCAGAACATGCAAGCTAAAAGGTACCACTTCAACTACTTGAAGCAACTATAAATATATTCAAAATGAACAAAATTTGCTGTGAATTACTCATTTATATAATTGATATAAAATGAGGGAGTGAGAGTGTTGAAAATTAAACCTTCAAACATAAGGACCATCTAAGAGTACAACTCTGTAGATGCACTGCTTTACTACTACATGATGTATGCATTTGTATTTTATTTTTGGTTTTGAATTTTGCACAAAGCTACACAAGGGAAATCTGCACTGTATTTGTAGTTACAGCACTACAACCCCATTAACCTATGCACTTAGCTGAACCTTAACCAATTGGAATTCAGTCAATAGTGCATTTAAATCTCAACATTCAAAAGGTAAAATCACTTCCAACTATGGCCAGTCTCTCAAACTCAACTATGGAAGTGCAAGCCTGGATTCTTAAGAGAATTTATTTTCATGTTTAGTTTAATTTCTACATATGATGATGTGGTAACAGACCACACTTCTTGATGAAATCAACTTAAAATTGTTAAAGTTTTTAAAAGATGTATACTTTTATTAAATGGTTTTTATTCCTTTTCTTTGCTTTTAGCTTATTAATTTATATTAGCCTGTTCAATCTTAAAGTGATCAATACATCTGTGTTTTCTCTCTTCTTTCTTCAGTTTTTACTTCTTTGCTGAAAAATATGTTATATACATTATTGTAATAGAATCTTACATGTTTTAGTTCAAAAAGGTTCATTTACTTCCATTAAAGTAAAATATAATGCTACGTATTATATAATTTAAATTTGAGTTAAGGGATTACATATTTTAAAATTATGAAATGTATTTCCTTATATTTCATTTAAGATACTTTCAACATATTTTCATTTGAACATTTCATTTTGTCATGTTGTGTAGTGCCCTGATGTTTGACTATACATTTTACTACCATGAACTGGATTTCAGTCTTTATACATGATTAACATTTCTTTTTATTTACATATTTTGAATTGTTTTTCATTATAAAAATATAAGCAAATATTCTGTTTTCCATTAACTATTAGTGTAATTCACTGTTAAATAGTTTGTCAATCAAGTTAATTGTCATTTGTTTAAGAGCTATATCATCAATGTGGCATGTACTGTCATGTAAAAAAAATTAGGACACCTTATGAAAGCCTGTGTATTTTTGTAACAATTTTGGATATATAGATGTTTAATCTCAATTGTAACAATACTAAGAGACTCAAGTAATATAAATAAACAATTAAAACTGAAGAAAAGACTTTCAAGATCTTCTGTAAAATGTAATTCTACAAAAATGCATATTCTAATTGAGGAAAAAGTTAGGACACCCCCACATTTATACCCACTTAAAATGGCTCAACTCGCACACAGGTGTATCACACCAGGTGAACGTGATTAGAAGATCATAACTCAGCATTGTGAATGAGGCTTGCCCTATTTAAACCTCAGACATTTAGTTTGGTGTGCTCCTGACTGTTGAAGTGAGAGTGAGCACCATGGTGAGAGCAAAAGAGCTGTCTGAGGCCTTCAGAAAGAAATTTTAGCAGCTTATGAGTCTGGTAAGGGATTTAAAAAGATCTCAAAAGAATTTGAAATCAACCATTCCACTGTCCAGAAAATAGTCAACAAGTGGAGGGCTTTCAAAACAACTGCCCACATGCCCAGGTCTGGTCTTCTAAACAAGTTTACCCCAAGAGCAGACTGCAAGATGCTGAAAGAGGTCTCCAAAAACCCTAAAATGTCATCACGGGACCTACAGCAGGCTCTGGCTACTGTTGATGTGAAAGTGCATGCTTCTACAATCAGAAAGAGACTGCACAAGTGTAATTTGCATGGAAGGTGTACAAGGAGGAAACCTTTGCTCTCTAAGAGAAACATCAAGGCCAGACTGAAGTTTGCCAGAGAGAATGTAGACAAAGACCAGAATTTCTGGAATAATGTTCTTTGGGCAATTGAGTCCAAAACTGAGTTATTTGGATATCAGAACAGAGGACATGTTTGGCATAAACCAAATACAGCATTCCAGGAAAAGAACCTCATACCAACTGTGAAGTATGGAGGTGGAAGTGTCATGGTTTGGAGCTTCTTTGCTGCAGCAGGACCTGGACAGCTCACAATCATAGAATCCACCATGAATTCTACTGTGTATCAGAGGGTGCTTGAGGAACACACAAGTCCATCTGTACGAAAATTAAAGCTGAAGTGGAACTGGATCCTGCAACACAACAATAACCCAAAACATACCAGTAAATCCACCAAGGACTGCCTGAAAACTGAGAAATGGAGAGTCCTAAAATGGCCAAATCAAAGCCCATATCTTAATCCCACTGAGATGCTGTGGAGTGACTTGAAACGGGCTGTACATCAAGGAACCCCTCAAACATCTCACAGCTGACAGAATTCTGCATTGAGGAGTGGGGCACACTTTCTTCAGACCGATGTCAGAGACTGGTAGATGGCTACAAGAAGCGTCTCACTGCAGTTATTTCAACCAAAGGGGGTAACACTAGCTATTAGGGGGTAGGGTATCCTAACTTTTTCCTCAGTTCAAATATGCATTTTTGTAGCATTACATTTACAGAAGATCTTGAAAAGCCTTTTCTTCAGTTTTAATTACGTAGTCATATTCCTATAATCTCTCAGTATTGTTAAAATTGAGATTAAATATCTATATATCCAAAAATGTTACAAAAATACACAGTCTTTCATAGGGTGTCCTAATTTTTTCACATGACTATGTGCTCTTGGGAACAAAGGAAAATTCATGTGCTCCATGGCTATGTCACAAGTTTAAAGGTTTTTGGTTTTAAACATAACTTTAATTGTTGGCTTGAAGTCAAACTTGAAACAAAGTGAAAAAAGTGTGATATTCAAGCATATATATATAAACACACACACATTTTCTACCTGATCTTAATTAACTAAGAATTTTAAAATTTTATTTATTTTGTATCTTTGCTACTTTAATAAACCCACAGTCCAAAAAGCCATTGTTTTCTACAATATGTCTGTTCTGCTCAAGTTGACATTGCAATAATATACCATCCATAATAAAAGAATCAGCAACTACAGTGTCCTTTGACAGCCAAAATGACATTACTTGTATATTACAGGTGATCAATTCTGTGAGAAAACAAGAATCACAAAGCGATGCTGTCAGCTGAAATAAAACTGAGTTTACCTGTTGAATTCAATTCATTTTCTTGATTTGGTTCTACTAGGGAATCGTTAAGCACAGAAACTACAGGGATATTATACTGTTCCAGTCCTGCAAAGATCAATCTCAAGAGAGAGAGAGAGCTGTGGAAGTTATTACAGCACAGTAGAAGTATCAGCTGTGATCCAGTCTATGCAAACATGCATGCTGTACTTTTTCTGATACACAATTCAAAACTGAACTCCACAGAAAAATCACCAATACCAGACTATACATTCCTTGGGACTCAGCACATGAAACAAAACAAAAACTTAACATATTAAGAAACCAAATAAACACAGCCACAAAACTATGTTTACCCAATAAAATTAATAATGAAATCGACAAAATAAAATAATACTTTAACATCAACAAATTTCCCCCCAAAACAGTGAAAAAAATTATATGCACACACCTTGACCAACAACAAACAACAAAAACTTTATACTGCTGCATACCATATGTTCCTGACATCAGCGATAAAATAACCAACATTTGGAAAAAAATTAACACAACATTCCAGTAAACATTAAATTTATTCAAAAGCCAGGTACAAAACTAAAGTCCATATTATGTAAAAACTATACTAACAAACACAACATCAACATAATTTATAAAATACAATGCAACAACTGCCATGACTTCTATACTGGAGAAACAAGCAGAAAAATGGAAACTAGACTCAAAGAACAAAAAAAACACCTTCACACATTGTTCAACACTGCAAATCAAACACAACATAACCAAAGAAAACACCCAGAAACTAAGTAGGGAAACAAATATAAACAAACACAAAATCAAAGAAGCTTTATTTATACAACTAAAACCAAAATTAAACCAATATAAAGGAATACCTTTATACCCATACTAATTAATAACCCAACATCCAACTACAAGGTCCCCTACATTCCTGTACCCATTTATACTCTTGTCCTTAGGACATGTGCCTGTCAACGATCACATTCAAACTCTCTCTTTCGCAACCTGAAGAAGACCTAGGAAGGTTGAAACGTTGTTCCCTGCTTATCAATAAAAAGTGTTAATACCCATATCAGCTGTTCTGAGATACATTTTTATTCTAAGAGGGTTTCATATCATCAAGAATTCCTCTGGTTTTGTCTTAAAACTAAAAATTTTGTTCATTTCATCATATTTGTTCATTTTCCTGATTTGACATACACTAAGAAACTCAGTCAATTTACAAAACATGGCATTCCATCTATTTTCTACTCAAATCTGCTGTCTTTAATAAATCCAACTATCTGGTACTTGTAGGAAAATTAATTCAACTGAAAATACCACTGAAATACTTTCCAAAACAATTTGTAGACAAACATCACACACATGCTTCCATGCTTTGAATAATGATTTTTAATGTTCGAGTTACTTTTTTATGGATGAAGGAAAGGACAACTTCAAAGAAAGACCTGTTATTTGAATTATTATTCACTTTTGTAAATTCTACACACACAATAAACACCCTTTATGTAGTGATCTCATCTTTGCAAGTTTACATGGGGTTATTCACATAATGGTAAATATATTATGCAAGGAAGATTAACTTTTTTCTTTAAATTATGCAGAGTAACCAATTTATAAATCAGTTTTAATGATGATTTTTATTCTATTATTACAATAATGAATATTAACAAAACTTTAACTGTCTTATAATCTGTTCAGTCTTAGATATGGTCAGATATACTTATCAAGTCTGGAGATGATGTACACAAACAGTCAATGATCATCATAACAAACTTTTCAAAAGGCAAGATGTCAGAAAGCTATTTCAACACATTAAGATCACTTTTTTCACCATTATCAACATTTTTTTTTACTTTTTATTCAATACTCAATACAAATATAGCCTATCATGTTAACATACTCATTAAAAAATATTTTTAAAAATTCAAATTACATGATCACACCAGATCCTTTCACGTCTACTACTCTTTAACTTAAAAAAAATATTTCCTTTAATGTTAAAGTTTAAATTTACAATTTTTTCCACACTACTCCTCCGACAGACAACACATAGAAAACCTGTCCAAACCTTCAACTATTTGAACAGCTGAATAAAGTTCCCTCTACATACTTTTCTAATAGCCTGTTTCTGATCTCTTTCCAACATAATGGTATACTCCCTGTTGTAGAGGGCTCAAAATTCCAATTATTTTTTATAAAGAGGCCTCAATAAAATCTTGTGCAAAGCTGTTATAGCCTTATTTTTTTTTTAACTAAAAACTAATATAAATAGAACCACTGATCATAAATTACTTATTCTTTTCACCAAATGAACACTTAATAACTTTGAGTTCTCCACATCACTAATTTTCCCCCATTGCAATAAGTAAGTCACTCCAAAACTTGATACCTCAAGATCATGACTTTACAACTTTTAATATCAAAACTCATCTTCAACATTCTCAACCATATCTGAAAGCAACCATTTCAAAAGTAAAACGTATTATTCAGTGAAATATTTCAACAAAGCTTTAAGCAGTATAAAGCCTTTACATCTGCAGTTTTTTAAATTCTAAAATATTGAATAGAAATATTTTATACATCAGACTTAAATGTTAATTGAAGTTAATTTCAAAAAATTATGAAAAGAAATCCAGAACTCAATGTGTGGACAATTTTTACACTGTATGCACTACCTTATTTGGCCTATATTAAATCAAACTTTTAACCAATTGATTGCTGGTTCACCATATATAGTATGGTCTGTCTCTAGAAGTTAAATGCAAGTGTCCTGTATATGTTGTATGACTCATAAAAATTCCACACATTTAAAAGTAGCTGCAGTCAAAAGTTTAAAATTGTTCTTTTTTTAATCAGGAATCATAATTCATAACTTATAAACCCTTCTAACTCAAATAACACTATTTTATAGATTATCTCAGATAACGAATTCCACAATATTTTTAATGTGAAAAGAAAAATTGTGCATATCTGATTATTACACTGTTAACAAATTATTAACTGTATTTTCTAAAAGTAAAAGTAACTAAGGATATCATGAATTCAGTTTAAATTACAGAAACAGATAAGTTTACCTACAACTTGCACTGCAACTGGTACAAGTACAAAAGCAATATCAATAAAAGAATCACTGTCATATTATATACTGATAATTCCTTTTATAAAATAGAGCATAATGCACAGTTAATGATTAGCAAGAGCTATTATTTCAAACTGAAATAATGCTAACATAAACAACAAAATTTTCTTCACAGTTTAATAGAATAGAACTAGGAATTACTTTAAATTTTAATAATACTAGTATTATAGAATAATAAAAACTTAAATTTGAATACTAAAAATGCTATATAATTATGAACACCTATAAGAAATTGAACTTTCACTACCATGATTTTATAATGTTAAAAGTAAAAAAATAACAAAACTACTTTACCTAATGCTACCACTAGTCAATTAGAATAATTTAA
Organism: Tachypleus tridentatus; assembly: GCF_004210375.1. NCBI lineage: Eukaryota > Metazoa > Arthropoda > Merostomata > Xiphosura > Limulidae > Tachypleus > Tachypleus tridentatus. The sequence continues at coordinate 158,034,800 of NC_134837.1, read as the reverse complement.
CATGTGCTGAAACTAAATGCCCTCTACAATAATAGAAAACAAGTAATTGTTAATATTTTCAAAAAAAAAAAAACTACTTCTGAGAAAAGTAAACAAATAAGAAATGTAAGAGGAAATGAAAGTTTTCTCCAAATTAAATAATGGACTTGATAGTTGAAAGGCATTGTTAATGATCTGCACCAGTCTAGAAGACATTTTAAAAGGTATTTTGATTTACTAGTACATATCTTCATCATGTCTTTAACTGGCACACGTAAAAACGGTCTTGATGTTCAATTTTAAAATGTAAACTTCAAAATATACATTTTAAATAAATGTGTTTTACTTACGCAATGAATGCCTATTTACAATTTTAAAATGTTAAAATTATTTATTTCTTTAGTATTTGTGAATTTTTACTAAACTTTTAAAAAAAATGGTACTGTGGTTCAGAAACATGACAAACCTTTATTGGAACGTTTTGCCCTCCGTATGCTATACCACAATTTTGTCTATTTTAGGATTTGTGTATTATCTACAATCTACGTTGTAACTCTCGCTGATGTGAAAGGGCCCGGCATGGCCAAGCGCGTTAAGGCGTGCGACTCGTAATCTGAGGGTCGCGGGTTCGCATCCGTGTTGCGCCAAACATGCTCGCCCTTTCAGCCGTGGGGGCGTTATAATGTTATGGTCAATCCCACTATTCGTTGGTAAAAGAGTAGCCCAAGAGTTGGCGGTGGGTGGTGATGACTAGCTGCCTTCCCTCTAGTCTTACACTGCAAAATTAGGGACGGCTAGCACAGATAGCCCTCATGTAGCTTTGTGCGAAATTCCAAAACAAACAAACAAACAAAACTGATGTAAAAGTGATTATTTATTTCTTCTCACCAAACTAATTTTTGCTTCTTATTCCCCCTAAATGAGAAAATTCCAGAAATGCCATTGCTGTGGTCAAAGGTTTAATTTTACTATACCTTTTGTATTTTAAGAAAACATAGTGGTTAACATGCCAAGCTGCATATCGAAAGTTTCAACGTATCTACTGTGTCAATTTTCAACACGTATACACTTTCAGATGTGTGTACGTTATGTGAGACTGATAGTCAGTTCTGTAATTTGTTCAAAGAAAGACTAAGCCCTGATGCTATGGCAACGGCCGTTACTGAACGTCTGCCTTCCGTCTAGTCAGAAGTTAAAAACTAATAACTATATCTGAAAAGCTACTATAAAGACTTTTTACTTGACTGTTTAGCCAATGCATCATATAAAATGCTGTTCAGTTTGAAAACATCAATATCATACAATTAAAGAAACTTAGATGATCACCCATTCCATAATTGTGCGCTTTAGATGAGGTGAAATGGCAACGATATATTGCAACAAACTCTTAATGTGATGTGTTTTAACGGCAATAATTACCCGTCAAGTTATTTATCATATCTCATCTTGCGTTTTACGCAAACAGAATACAAATAAAAGATTTTAAACGTAAACAGACACATAAACCTAGAATTTAAACTACAACGTGGGAAAATAAAATGTAATTGAATAAAAAACGTAACTGAGAAAATGTGAAACATGCTGCAAGCTGTTACACGCTATCTATCAGATTTAATTTTAGTATATTACAGCAGTTAAACCTAACACAGGCCTGGCGTGGCCTAGCGCGTAAGGCGTGCGACTCGTAATCCGAGGGGCGCGGGTTCGTGCCCGCGTCGCGCCAAACATGCTCGCCCTCCCAGCCGTGGGGGCGTTATAATGTTACGGTCAATCCCACTATTCGTTGGCAAAAGAGTAGCCCAAGAGTTGGCGGTGGGTGGTGATGACTAGCTGCCTTCTCTCTAGTCTTACACTGCAAAATTAGAGACGGCTAGCACAGATAGCCCTCGAGTAGCTTTGTGCGAAATTCCAAAAAAAAACCTAAACCTAACACATATTTACTTGGTTTCTGCAATAACTAGGTATCAGCAAACTTAATGTAAAAGAAGGGCATAAGTAGTCGGTTATTAAAGGTAAAAAGAAAGAAACTAAGCTCACCGTAAAGTTAAATAAAGACTTTATTTTCCTTTTTGAAAAGAACTTAGCTGGTCGGCCTATTTATAAAACTGATATATTGATAAATTTATATGCAAAAACGGCTCGTTTGGGCTGAGAAAACATTTTACATAGAAGAGCGAACAGGTTCACAAAGAAAGAGGTAACTGACCGGAAGCTGACCACATGTTTGAAAGGGGTTGTGTAACTGTGTGTCGAAATGTAGAGGGCGGTATTAGATGTTTGAATATATAATTTTATTTATTATATTAATATAGGTATAAAGGCGTTCCTTTATATTGGTTTATTTTGGGTTTGGGTTTAATTTCTCAACAAGTGGGTTTCTCGTCATCACTGATATATTGATAATTGTAAAGTTAAATTTGAAATGAATAAACAAACAAAATTGAGTGAAGATAAAATACACTTGAAAGTAGACCCGTTGATTACTATTGACGATTAACTAAATGTAAGATGTGTGTAAGATCTTCAAGCAGAAAGATACAGAAAGCAAAGATGAAATAACTACAACGAATCTCAACTTGGGTCATAAATGAGTCTATTTGAATAAGCCTACACTGCGTTTACAATTAGCTGACAAAAAAAAATTGAACTACACGTGTCTGGAAATACTTCTGCATCATGTAATAATCTTGCAGCAGTTCCACAAACACAAGTTGAAGTAGAATATAAAACAATTATTACATAAAACAGAAAAAAACTTCATTATTTGTGACATGCTACAGAAATCAGCGTTTGGGATTTAATTGTTACTTGAGTAAATTGAACTATTCAATGAAAAATATACTTTGTAAACATGAAATATGTATACAGATATTCCTGCTGTAACACGACATTCATATAGTGTATCCTTCCATTCCAAGGTCGTGCCACGGTAACTAACTTTCCTCGGAAGATTATTTAAGCATAATGAAGATTTAGAAATGGCTTTCAGAGTCACTGAGCCCGAATCTAGTAACAAATATTGTGTCAATGTACCCTACCCTAGAGATTCCATGGTGCAATGATTGAAACCCTGTTCTCACTACCTTTCGCAAGCAAGAGGGAATAAACCTGGCGCACGAGCATAGGTGTCCTAACTTTTTCGAGTATGTACTCTCCCTCCCTCTTGAAATAGGTATAGAAGTAATAGGAAGTAATGGAGCATACTTGAATTGCATTGTACTAGTATACAATTTCAAATATATTTGCTATTTGTTATCAACATAATTGTAACAAATGCGCCATTTTCTCTTTATTTTTACGTTCACATGCTTTGTCCAGGAATCATGAAAACCTCTCGTGTTCAGTTTCCACTAAAATTCGAAAAACTCCTTAACTGAGCATAAAAAGGGCAGAGCCAAGGGCCTCTTTCTCTAACGATAGCAAGAAGTATTTTTTCATGATGTCTCCTAAGCTAAGAATTTCTGTGCCGATAATGCCATTAACTTCACCAGTAATTCTAAATGGATTACCCTTACTCTTCTAACCCACGCCAGATCATCGATTTTTGTCGTGATCTTTAAACTACAGAGTTTTCATTTAGCCAACCAAGACATGGATCTTTTACGGAGTTGAATTTTTATCTGATCCACCAACTAAACACATCTCATCCACCTGTGCAGCTCTTGGGAATCTTTCCCATGTCTCAGACGCAATACTCTTATAGCTGGCATCAATTCATCAATCTCCTTAGAAATACCTACCAGTTCATAGAAGCAACTACTAACACCAGACTTCAAACAGTCCACTGGATTCACTTCAAAACAACTGGCAAACTAATGCAGTTCATTAAAATGTTCACTTCATCTAAACAATCCATTAATCATATCTCTACCAACGGTTGTTTTTCCACTATTTTCACGTTAAAGCTAAGAAACGAGAGACAAAACAAAGTAAAAAGGAACCTGAACTGATCCGACGACGATCCAAATACCTGAAACAACCAGAAGTCCACCATCACTGATACAGTGTAGCTCATCCCTGTCTTTGAATATCGCTATACTAGGAACCAACGTGTTATTTCCGACCACAATACAAACGAAGAAGATTCTTCTAGCCACTTAACCTCTAACACCACGTGCAAAAAATAATGTTTCAATAATTTTCCTACGCATTTGTAACAACCTTTCTTTTCGGACATCCAATTTGGCACTGGCTGAGTAGAAAATTCAGCACCCATTCAGTGTAAGTGGGTTTTCTCTGGACATTGCAGTTCATCCCACTCCATAGCTAAATTTAATCAGTCGTTGGACGTATATGTCCCCTCACCCTGAAAATGACTCTTCTAATACTTAGTCGTTTAATTTGTCAGTTAAAGTGCCATTTAATTACTTTTTATTAATTTTTACTTTTACTTGAAATTAATCAATATACATTTTCAGAACTTTGGCTGGATGCTGTGTGTCATGCTTTAGTCTCCAAACTTCAAACAACAATCTCAATGACAGAAATAAAGGAAGTCCAATGTGCCTTCCTCTAACCTTCTCCATGGTTTGCCATGGCATAACTCTTGAACTCCTGAACATTCAATGAAGGCAATTTTTTCTTATGCAAGATTGAAGAGGAAAATTGTTCTTGAACACCCCTGTTAAGAATAGCTCATAGTTCTCATGCTGTATTCTCTTCCTTCAAACAAAATTTCTGACACGTTAGGGTTTTTTATTTCCTATCTCTCAGTTGTCTCTCACCCACTCAATCAGTCACTTCGCATTACTCAAAGTACAATCAAAACATAGTCCGATCTTCTTCCTCGCATCATGCTCGAGATATAATCAAATCACGAAAAGTCTGTTTTTAACATTTTTTAAATTTTAGTTCTGTAAACATATTTTTTAACTCACGTGAAATGATGGTTGTCTCCATTTCAAGTTAAGTCTGAAAGTACCAAAATCGTCCAAGCACTTTCTACCGAGTTTAGAGAAAATACACTACACAGCTAAAAGTATGTGGACGCCCGACCATCACACCCATATGTCCTTGTTGAATATCTCATTCCAAAATCATGGGTATTAATTTGGAGTTGGTTCCCCTTTACTGCTATAACAGCCTCCACTGTTTTGGGAATGCTTTTCGCTAGATTTTGGAACATGGCTGCGGGGATTCGCTCCGATTCAGCCACAAGAACATTAGTGAGGTCACGTTCCAGTTCATCCCAAAGGTGTTCGATGGGATTGAGGTTAGGACTCTGTGCAGTCAAGTTCTTCCACACCAATCTCGACAAACTATGTTTTTATGTTCCTCGCTTTGTGCAAAAAAGGCTCTTCCCCAAACTATTGGCCCAAAGTTGGGAGCATACAATTGTCTAAAATGTCATTGCATGCTGTAGCATTAATATTTCCCTTCAATGTAATTAAAGAGCTTAGCTCAAACCATAAAAATCAGCCCCAGACCATTATTCCTTCTCCACGAAACTTTACAGTTGGCACTATGCATTCAGGCATGTAACATCTACCTGACATCTGTCAAACCCAGATTTGTCCGTCAGACTGCCAGATGGTGAAGCGTGATTCACCACTCCAGATAACGCGTTTTCACTAATCCAGAGTTCAATGACGGTGTGCTTCACATCACTCCACATGGTGATCTTAGGGTTGTATGCGGCTGCTCGGCCATAAAAAAGTCATTTATGAAGCTCTCGACCAACAGTTTTTGTGCTGATGTTGCTTCCAAAAGCAGTTTGGAACGCAGTATTCAGTGTTGCAACTGTGAACAGATGAATTTCACGCGCTACGTTTTTCAGCACTTGGTGGTCTCGTTCCGCGGGTTTGTGTGGCCTACCACTTCGTGGTTGAGCTGTTGTTGCTCCTAGACGTTTCCACTTTACGATATAGCACTTACAGTTGATCGGGGCATCTTTAGCAGGGCAGAAATTTGACGAACTGACTTGTTGGAAAGGTGGCATCCTATGACAGTGCCATGTTGAAAGTCACCAAGCTCTTCAGTATGATCCATTCTACTGCCAATGTTTGTCTATGAAAATTGCATAGCTGTATGCTTGATTTTATGCACATGTTAGCAAGGGGTGTGGCTGAAGTAGCCAAACCCACTAATTAGAAGGGGTGTCCACATACTTTTAGCCATTTAGTGTATATTGCAGTTTCAAGAAAGAAAAACATTACATACAAGATAAAGGTAGCTTAATACCACTCTTTTTGATGTAAATTTGTGACCAGAAAAGTGTTTGTGCTACACATATTTGTTGTACAATTTGCACATATGTTTTGAAATGGTGGTTGAATAATAAAAGAGCAAGTATGCCATTTGCAGTTCCCATAATATGACTGAGCCCAAAGATCGTGTAAGTGACTGTAATTTTTGTGTTACCAATATTTCCGGATATTCAGGCAAATCTAAACAATATATTAAATATCAAGATGTTACATCTTCAATAAAAACAGAACCTCATGGGGATTATCTTCCAGCGCCACATCCACCAGCGAGCTGGGAAATATAAGAATTGCCCTGTAAAGAAGACAATTATTCATCTTTATGTTCTTAACCTCGTAATTCTATTCTTGAGGAACATCAACATAAACTGTTCATGATCACATAATACAAGCTGTAAAAGCTGATTCTTGACCCAACCAAAGCAGCATGGGGAACTTCTTCGCCTTCGTTTACAGCAATAGAATTTAATAACTCCTGAAACAAGAATTTCGGTTTTCCAAAGTTTCCATCAAACACTTGCTTCTGACTGTAGTGTGCAAGATACTTTGTGTTCCTGTACAAATATTGATGCTTTTATAGAATAATTAAGTACACCATCATCTTTGAGAATGAAGATTTTTTATCGATTCATCTTAAGTCGTCTTCCCAGTAGCACAATGGTATGTCTGTGGACTCACACCTCTAGAAACCGAATTTTAATATCCGTAGTGGGCAAAGCACAGATAACCCACTGTGTAGCTTAGTGTTTAATTCCAAATAAAAATCATCTAAAACTTGTCTAAAACCAGTACTTTTGCACAATTGAAAAACTAAGCCATTGATTCCTGTTGTTAATACTGTGAACATGAAATAAAATTATCAAATCATGCAAATCATACATTTCTAAATGCAATTTTTCATGAATAAATAAAGTTATTAAATAAACAATTGTTATTTGCTATATAATATTTAAAGTCAGCATCGTCAAATTGACTCAGGAACAATTGCTTTGCAGCAGAAAAAAACAATTGTTTTGTTGTTCAGTATAAACTAGGATTATTGTACATAATAATAGATTTGAACTGAAAGTATGATATAAGAAACATCCTTTTGACTTTTGTCTGATAAAGACATATAATCCTCTTTGTATACTTTCAGGCTTTCTATTTGTGCTGTACTTATTCATATATACATACGTATATATACACTACTTACTAGGTATGAACTTTTCTTATTTCTTGAGAGTTGATTATTCTAAATTTATGAGAACGTGTTTACTCTAATGGTCACAATTATGCATTGTTGTTCAACACTGCAAGTTCTTTTGCAACAAGTGCCTGCGTAAAACAAAATATGAATCAATCCAAGATCCCACATTTTATAAATTACAGGTCACTTATTGTGCATGGATGTTGGTTTATAAGACTCCATTTAAGTACATTAAAGACGCCAAAATTCACAGGATGGAGCAGTAATGATACTGATATAAGTATAAACCTGTTCTCAGTTGAGATTGCTAACATTCAAGTTTACTTAGTTATATTAGGAAGCAATACTTGATTTCGAAGTTTAACTGAAATACTATGAAAATATGTGAGTCTTTGTTGATTTCAAATCCTCGTTTATTGCCATGTTGATATTAGAAAAGATATATCTAACTTCATTACAATGGCTTTTTTATAACCATACCTCTTCCTACGCAGAGTATTTAAGGCTATTGTTTTTGAGCTGTTGTGTCTTTTGCCTCCACGTCATTCAACAATCTCGATCCATACATATAATTTCTTCGAATGTTTTGTCACATATACTGTAACCGTGAAATAACAAAGCTGTATTTTTTTTCTGTTTGATTAAAGATGAATTAGAAGTGAATTGAATATATAAATAATAAACATAGCACTCTTAACTCTGTGGCTTGCATTAACTGCTCTATTTCCATCAACAAATAGTTTAAATACAGCTTTAATAACCCAATGTAAGGATAAAATCAATATTAGATTTTTATCATACGTTACCAATTTATTATTCACCCTTAGTTTCTTCTAAAGCAACTTAATTATTGAACTTGAGTCAGAGCTCACACTGACAGTGACAAGTACAAATACTTACTCACCTCCTGAAGTATTTTAAGACATTTTAGAAAATTCCAGATTTTTTCATTTCGTTTATATTACAGGTTTGCAGAAGTAGTGAAACATTAACAAATATTTACTTAAAATTAGAAAAAGTGTGTCTTTACAATATTCAAAAGTTAGCTAAAAGTATCTACAGTGTTGTAGGTTCATAAATGAAGAACAAAATCAAACTAAAATAATTGAAAAATGAATAAAGCTAATAGCAATGCTTTATTTATACACAGTAATTGTTTTTCTGGGCAATCAACTTCTCTTTCTAGTGTGGCTTTTAATTAAATGAATAAGTGACTGCTGGAGAGAATATAATGCATTCTATATATGTATATAAAACAAGATACGAATTACAAAAGATAGCTTATAAGAGAAAAAAAGTGAATGCCCTACTTTTATAGCCAGACTGAAGTTCTTAATTTACCTACATCAACGATTATTCCAAGTAAACATATTCAAAAGAAAAAAGAACCCAACTCATATTAACCTCTATGGGTTTCTCTATCGTCATTTGGAATGGATAAAAATCCATGTTACACAGTGTGACAGACACATTTGTCCATGTTTGTATGAAATAATGTTCTAATATTTAACCTTTATATAAGCAAGAGGATTACTATATATACGTACTTTGAACGTTTCTACAACCATTTAACATTCATGCGATTAACAATGTGTAATTTGCATGAAACTTTAGAAAACTAGCCTGAATATGCTGTACTAAGGCAGGGTAAAATATGATAATATTAAATTACCATAAAAAAAGAATCTTTATTTAAAACTTTAGCAAAAATGTGTTTGTTTTACATTTCGTACAAAGCTACAAGAGGGTTATGCTACTCTATTACCAAGGAACAGCGAGATTGACTGTCACATTAAACACCTTCACAGCTGAAAGAACAAGCATATTTAGCGACGAAGATTCGAACGTCCTAATCATCTGGCCATGATTCAGCAAATGAAAGGAGGTGTTCAAACTGGTAAAGTCTTAGTTCTTTGAACAGCATTTGAAAGATGTTTTGCAAAACACACAAAAGGGTGATAATATTCTAGTCCTCTTACTGTTGGTATATGCATTAGCTACCCAGATATACAGCTCAAAGTAATCAGAACATGTTTTAAAACTGAATACAGTTGCTAATTATTACTGAAAGTGAATTTACAAAAGAATGGCATTTCTAAAATAAATTATTTAATGCACATGCATAAAAGTGATAATAGGCATTCCAATAAACTAAAGCATGATTAAAAATTACAAGCAGCTAGTGACAGATTATTTATTTGTTTGTTTATTTTGAATTCGCGCAAAGCTACACGAGGGCTATCTACACCCTTGTGCAAATTAATTGAAACAAGACGGAAAATTACGATTTTTCAATTTTTTGCGTTTTATTTCTGAGAATCCAAAAATTACTCACAAATTAATACATGATATGACCACCTTTATTTTTCAGAAAATCATTAATCCACTTTGGCATCGAGTCCATGAGTTGACTGCAATCTTTACTAATTTTTGAATCGCGGTACCACAATTCAATTATGGACTCAATTAGCTTATCTTTTGTAGTACAGTTTTTTCCCCGAAGCTTTTCTTTACAAATCGCCCAAAGATTTTCAATAGGATTTAAGTCCGGAGAGTATCCAAGACAGTCCAGCACCTTTGTTCGCGTTGTAATCATAACATTCTTCACAAGTTTCGATGTGTGGCACGAAGCTAGATCTTGATGAAAAATGCCAGATCCATCTAGAAATCTCTTTTTCAATTCTGGAACGACTCTTCTCTGCAAAACTTCGATGTACTGTGGTCCTCGCATCATACCTTCTTCTATATGTAAGCCTCCGACGCCATCGTAGCTGAAAAATCCCCAAAACATCTTCTTCAAGGTATGTTTCACGAACTGATTCATGTGAGATTCATGTCTACGAAGACATGAGTCTCGTCACTGAATAACACCTTCCTCCATTGTTCTTGCGTCCAGTTCTTGTATTTCAGAACCCATTGATACCGTTTTTTCTTCATTCAGTTGGTAAGAAGTTGTTTTTTGACTGGTCTTCTTGCCATTCTAACACAATTTCGAATTACGTAATATTCCTCAAAATTTTGTCATATATCCCAAAAATAGATCAACCGTACTGCAAAACACAGCTAATAACGCCGTCTGTGTGAAAAAATGACTATTAAAGGAAATCAGCGGATCCAGCGAGCCTACACCGACCTCCATGCTGAAAATATTGTAAAATTACCATTTGTTTCAATTAATTTGCACAAGAGTGTACGCTAGCCGTCCATAATTTAGCAGTGTAAGACTAGGGAGAGGTCAGCTAGTCATCACTACCCACAGCCAACTCTTGAGCTACTCGTTTACCAACGAATAGTGGGATTGATCGAAACATTATAACGTACCCATGGCTGAAAGGGCGAACATGTTTGCTAATATTCAGTACCAGCAGAATTTAACCCCTGCATTTACTGCTGCACTTTGGACCAAGAACTATCGAACCACTGCGACAAAAAAACAACAATAAATCAGAGTGAGAAAGGGACTGTTAACATAAAGTTAACACTGTGATCTTAGTGTCATGTCTTGCACAGTGTTTAAGTTAATATAGTTTTGGACGTTTTATTTTACTAAACTTTTGTCAATATAAGCAGAGAAGTTTATAATTTTTACATTTTAGTTGCTTTTGTAAATATATACATGACAACAAATAAAAATACATGTGAAAAACGAGAATATACTCACTTTGTACTGGAGCGGTTTAGAGTTTTAAATTAGTGTAATATTAAACGTTTTATTTCACCGAAGTTTTGTCAGTCTGAGCAGATAACTTTATAATTTTTACATTTAAATTAATCTTATAAATAAATATATATATAACAATAAACAAAAAATGTACATAAAAAAGGAGGATAAAGAATACTCTCTTCAACCTATAGCAGTTTACATTCAAGTAAATGTTCTTCCAAAATCCTAAGGCTTGGCATGTTCACGTGGCTACGGTGCTCGACTTGCAACCTGAGAAAGCTATAAATATGTTTAAAAATTCTTTAAACATAGAGCTACAAAATACGATATGACAATCACTACTTTACGACTGGAAAATCTAAATGACAACTCCTAAGATTTATATGGTAGATATTTTACTCTTTCAGTGAGTTATAAGCATCTCTATCAAAGAACCTCAAACGTAATAGAAAGGTGAAGAACTACTCCGATGAGTTTAATAAATTTGTTAGTATCTAAACAAAGCAAGAACGTAAGTTCAAATTTTATGTTCCTGTTTAATATGTGTGCAACTTAAGTTTCTACTTGGTCGGAAATGTAAAAGCCTGTTATTGAAGTCGGGAAAACCTGAAGTTGAAATAAGAAGAGTTCAGACATGACAAAGAAAATGATGATGAGAAGTGTTAAGCATTTTCAAAAACTTTAATAATTTTAAAACTTTGATTATAAACTGTGTTTTCACGCCAGGTTTACAGACATGCATTGATAAAAAACTTGATTAACTAAGTTTTAAATTTAACAGACCTAGATGCGAAGGATCGATTAGACAAAGAGATGGCCTTACTCAGAATTATTGATATACCATGTGGTTAATTGCTACTCTGGTGGTTCTTATTTCAACCAGAAATGAATTGGTGTCCGCGAACCATTATTATCATACAATGAGCACCCTACAACTATGAACAGACTGGTATGACCATCAAACCTGCTGAAGCAAGTTGAATACTGTACTTCTGGATTTGACAGCCAAACATTAAAAAAATCAGCATCAGCTAAAGTTTGCCTGTGGATATTGAAGTACAACAATCATTCAGTTGCAACTGAAATTTTACATATGTTGTTCTGGACAGTTTACCTGATAGTAGCCTACCAACTCCAAACATGATATTCATGTCCAGAATACTCAATGGAAAAAGGCATTGGTGAACTTTGCTATGGCATAACCATTGTAAAAAGGCCTTGCTCACATACTGACATCCAGCGCCACTCTATTAATGTATCATAATTTGTCTGTTGCAGTCCGTCCGACATACATTCATTGCAGGCCTTTTCCTCTATATCACTGTGTTTGAATTTACCACCTTGAAATAAGGCACCACAACTGCTGTTTCTATTAAATTGTAGATACTTCTCATACCCAAGCAATACTGCTTCATTTTAAACTAAACAAACAAGTTACTAAACAAACATATTTATGAAGGTGTCCCTAGTTTCTTCATACAACACAGTAAGATATATCTTCCCATGTAGCTGATGCAAATCAGCCATGTAAAGGAGCAATTTATCAGTGGGGTTGTTCTTATTTAAGATTTTAACTATATAGCTCCAAATCGGCCATTATACCATATGCCATTGAATACAACTATTCCAATCAATGAACTACGTAAAATATTTAAGATGATCATTTTGCAGTTGTAATGTTAAACATCAGAAGAGAAATATTCTTTATTTCATTTATATGAGCCTGTGACAGCAGTAACTACATATACCTCATGGCATTTCAGCCAGTATCAGCTTTATATAACCACAACATCACAAGCACTGAAGTTATTGGTGCCAAAGAACCTTTATGTTTGTGGCCTGCTTTTAGATAACAGACAAAAACATGCTGTATAAAACCTTCCTTTAGTTCTGCATAACTAGACAGGTATCAGTAAGCATTTGTAGTTGTAGCAGGACATTTTATTATGGAGGAGAAGCTCGAGTTAGCACCAATGATAATCATTAAGTGTTTCCTTTCCATCCGGCAGAAAGACAACCTAGGTTGCAGACTTCATCCATTACTAATACCTCCAGTCTTTTTTTACGTGGACATGAATGACATTTACCAGGGCTGGAAGTTGGCTACTCTGATTGATGACAGTCTGGGAGTTTTGTAGAGACTGATCCATTTGATTTCAAGATCACAGGCCTTCAAGTTACCACACTGACCCTCACTCATTATGTTCTTTCTACATACTGATGTCTAACTTCGAAGATAGAACTTTATCAGCTGTTCTGGAGGTCTTAGAGTGCAGTTACTCTTCACGAGTCTGTGACTGTATTAAGACCATGGACATGACTTTTTGCAGCATCGATAAAATATATACATGTTCAGAAGAGGATTTCTTTTAAACTTTGCCACTCTCTTAAATTACATTCTTTTCTCTCTAATGAGCATTGTCCATTGCTCAGTACTCATTGAATTGTTGTAAGTTCCATTTCTTCTCACATAACATAAGTTATAAACTTATAGTATACAAAGGTTAAGAAAAGTTCACCCATCCATAAAAACAGAAAAAGTTTGTGATCACACCACTAAAATCTAAACTTACTGCCTCAGATTGTAATATTCTAAGATAATAGATTATCTTAGAGTTAAAAGTAGTAAGTAAAAATAAGAGAAGAAAAACTGAAAATATATCACAGATTTAAAGTGATTTGTTTGAAGTTAAGTACAAAGCCAAACAACGTGTTATCTGTGCTCTGCCCACCACGAGTATCGGAACCTAGTTTATACTGTTGTAAACCTGAAGACATACTGTTATGTCACCGAGAAGCAAGAAGTAAAATGAACTTCATAGAATTATGTGCGTTAAGACACAAAGGACATTATTCTCTAAGTGAAAGCAATGAATAATAAAACTAATTTCCACCCACAGTGATCAAATGGAATCCACAGAATAATAGTATCTTCTAATTGAAAAAATTATATCACACTGTAAATCTAAATTCTCTAAACTGCAAGAATACGACGAAAAAATGCTTTATTTATTCCAAAGTTTTTGCATCACTCACAACATTGATTATTTTCCAAATAAAGATAAGAGGGACAAAGCCATCAAAGGCTACTAGACCCCTCACAGTTGATATCAATATTTGAGTGCATAAATATCAAAGAAAATATAACGTATTAACATGAACAAATTTAGCAAAATAAGTTTTTAATAACTGGTATGCTCTACTATATTGTTTGCGACTTTTTGTATTCCTTTTCACTTACTGCTGATGACATTTCAGATGACTTACTGGGGCGGTAATTTCTACTTCTAAATGAGGGCAGCCTTGAACTCCTGCACAATTATAGGAGCAGGTTATCTATCACTAAATGTTCTCCCTAGCAAGTTCGCACATACTCAGTGAGATCTAGGTCTGAAAACTTAGCAGATTAGTCCAGTATATCTGTCTCTTCATCGTGAAAAAGTAGCTTAGTGACCTTGGTGGTAAGAGAACAAGCACTATCCTGCTGATACATGAGTTCATCTTCAACAGCTAGAGCAAAATGTTGAATAATGGGTAATAAAATATCGGTCAGGGATCTTCCAACCACTACACAAAAGTCTGTACACCTCTCACGCAGATGCCATCTCAGATAATGATTGAGCCAGTCTCAAAAACATCATGGTGGACAATGATAAAAATAGAATATCACTATCCTTCACATGTCGATAAGCTAAAGATATACAGAACCTGTTATCATCTGTAAACAGAACAGATGAAGTATTTAGGTGTCGTTTTTCTAGACAAATGTCAAAACGAGTTGTTAGATGATTTGGGATTAGTACAAAGGTTCTATCTGGCGTCCTGGACCTAAGCCTGTTCCTTGTTATTGAGTACAATACACACATTTCTGTGGTTTGTCAAAGCTCATTCCCAAGGCTCCTACCAGAGCTGGTGTGATTTCTAAGAGCTAAATTCTGTATATATCAGTCGTCTACTGTACCTATTACTTTTCTGTGACTCTGGCCTGGGCTCCTTCTTCTGTGGGCTAGTATCTGCGTCACAATTTAGTGATTGCACATTGTGACATCTGCATGGCCAGTATTATTTAAGTCTGGTGTGGACCTTCTGTAACTTTGCAACAGCTCTACAAATTTCATTTTCACTTATTTGATTTCTAATAATTTGCATACGCTTTACAAAAACGGGTTGAGAGATAAAAGTGGCCGCTGAATCTGCTTATCTTTTCAGTTATAGGGACAATATAATGTGACGAGCATTTCACCTATTCGTCGGTAAACAGTAACCCAAGAGTTGGAAATAAATGAGGTTGATTATATAATTTTTTCCCTTGTCTGTTACTTCAAAATTAAGGACGGTAATTTCGATGGTTCTCAAGTAACTTTCAAAGCATTTGAACAAACAAATAGGTATAAGCAAGTAGAAGTGTAAGGTTACCACCTTTCTACATCCAATTTAGAGATATGTCATAACTATATGCAGAGTGTCTGAACAAAAATTTAGAAAATTAAAGAAAGACTCTTACTTAGTTTTGTTATGGTAAAATATATTAATATTTTCGACCATTATAGACTTATCATGAAGAAAGCATGTTTGTTTATTTGTTTTTGAATTTCGCGCAAAGCTACACAGGGGCTATCTGTACTAGCCGTCCCTAATTTAGTAGTGTAAGACTAGATGGAAAGCAGCTAGTCATCACCACCCACCACCTACTCTTGGGCTACTCTTTTACCAACGAATAGTGGGATTGATTGTTACATTATAACGCTCCCACGGCTGAAAGGGCCAGGATGTTTGGTGTGACGGGGAGTCGAACCCGCGAACCTCAGATTACGAATCGAACGCCTTAATCCACCTGGCCATGCCAGGCCCGTGAAGAAAGATACCCCATTTCTGTCAAGAAATCTATTTGAGAATTGAGCATTACAATTTTTAACTGTAAAATATTAAAATTTGCCTAAAATACTGTAAAACTCTTGTCAAATGACATATAATACGCTTTTATGTTTAAAATATGTTAGCACAGAATACCCTGGCTTGATATTTTGCTTTATGAAGCGTCACATGTAAGTGTTCATGTTAAAGTAATAGAATAGGTGGCGAAAAGATTATAAATATCAGGTCTGGTAAATTTAAATTTGGAACTAAACTTAATTTGCAATTTTGTTAATGTGACTGTCTTTGCTTTATAAGACAAAAATCGGATAAGGAGATGCTGAACAATCTTGAATTTGAAGCATGAAGTATTTGATAATTCTTTCTTTGAAATTAAACTGAGAAAAAGGTTTTATGTCTTACAAACATGTAATTTATAGAGTAATTTTCACAGTTCTATAATATTATTAATGAGCCTAAATCGTAAGTAGATGTACAAACGTTTAACTGAATTTATTAATATAAATCGAAATATAACCCGAGTAAGGTGTTGGTATGTTTAGGCTTAATACTATTACTAGTATATTGTAATGATTAACTAATAAGTTGAGTAAGGAAACGCATGCTAATGTAGTAGTAAATTGGCAAATATTTATAAGAATGATGAAGTGAATTGTATTTTGGTGAACGTACCACATGTCCGATAGAATACGGGTCTATTTTCTGTCAAAACGTAGTGTCACTAGAACGTTCCCATAATAATTAACTTCATGGTGTTCGTAAGTTATTGTGTGACAACTTATTATAACTGACTAATTATTGTGTAGACTGCTGCCATTGTTCTTATGATGTAGGAATTTGTCTCTCTTCAGTTGTGGTAATAACTACGTTATGTCATTGTAATTGTTTGAGGTAGAAACTGCCAGATATAAAAGTCAGAGGCAAGTCCCCATAACCTTCTAAACTTCAATAAGTTCAACTATTATCCTTCTTGTTTCAAAAGAAAATTTAAAAAATCTTAACCTACATCTGTAAAATAATTTTTTCATCCCAAGAAATCATTCTGGTAGCCCTTCATTTAACACTGAACAAGTAAATATATATTTTTTAATACAAGGAAACAAAAACAATATTTTGTTTCTAATGCAGGTATAATCTATTTTAAAGAAACAAATGTCTTGTTTTAACTCTAAACCATTATTTTTGTAAATATACTAAAATTCTACTAGATTAAGTGACAGCACTGCTTTAATGATTTTTACAACTTGTTCATTGTTATTGCTGAGATCCATTCCTTTAGTGGTATCTCTATATTAAATGTGAACCAAACTGTGAAACTCGTATCTATTGCTTTGCTTTTACTGTAATTATTGGCCATTTGTCCAACTTGCCAATTGACTGAATTGTTCTGTGGTGCCTCAACATCCCCAATATATCTTGAAATATTGACAATGTTAATGTCATTAGCAGACTTTACAGATTTTTCCCTTTACACATTGCTCTACCAGCAGTAATGGAACCTGAAATGTTCAGTTTTAACTAATCTAACTTAAATGCTCTGAATTGATCTTTATAATAATAGGAAAATAGTACTTCATGAAAATGTTAAGAACAAATGAACATTCTACTCTTGTGTTTAATGAAACAAGAAACATTTATAAATATGTGTAATTGAATTCTTCACTGTATGGAACTGATTTTTAGATGCTGTTAAGAAACTTTCCTTGCAGGTGAGATGCTAACTTCAATCTCTACATTGGATATAGCTAATAGCATTGTTTCATTGAGATAAGAAACCATTCAGGGATATTTTCTGATTTTATGCATCAGCCTTCAAGTTTGTTATCAAGCATGATGACTGATAAACATGTGAAAAGTTCAGAATAAGATTGACTTGTCAGAAGGCTTATGTCTTGTGGTTATACTAAAAGACATTGGAAGTATGTAGATTTTGTTGGACTTGTCTTTACATTACTGTGGTTAAGTTTAGTAATGGGTTGTTTATCATGGGTAATGAATAATTATTTTAAGAATTTCTGTTGAAACTCTGTCATTAATTGTATTAGGTAGTCTTATTCATTAAACATAACTCTTAACCACATACATCATGCACACACACACACACACACACACATTTTGTTCACTATTATCTTGTAATTAACTTCATACAACTGAGTAGTTTTCAAGATAGATAGTTGATTCCTTTTTTTGTAGTTTTCTGATTGTAAGATAAGTGTTTTAGTGAATTATATGATTTAATAAAACCTTAATACTTTTCTATAACAAAGTGGACCAGAAATGCAACTTAATATAAGATGATTTTTCTCAGTCCTGTTAATATTATTATATGCATGAAAACAAATGCCCAAATTGTTGTTACCCTGATCTTGTATAATACATAACAACAAAAAAACTAAATTATTCAAATTTTGAGTAGAAACCATTCACTAAAGAAATTTCTCCAAAACTTAAATGTAAAAGTGTAATCCTTCTTATATTTAACTTGTATTTAGTTATCCCAATTTTTTCTATATATTTAATTACACATCTCGTATGGAGTTATCAAGTTTTTCTGCCAATGCTCTAATTTCTAGGACTTCAGGTACTTGAAACTAGTCTGTCTACAAGACTTATAATAAATTTCAATATGTGAATCAATTACCTAAAAGTTCATTGTTTAGTTGTCTTCAGTGCATTAGATACCAACAATCAATATTTAAGTGTTGGCTGAAAAAGAGAAAAATATTTTTAAGACCTCAATTTCTTTTTTTACTAAAAGTGAAAAATTTACGTTTTATATAAGTAAATATTCACTGAATTTTTTTTTTCTATTCACTAATTGTATAAGCTTAATTGTTTCATTCTCGGCTGTGTTAGAGAGTATGGACTGAAACCAAATAATAGATAATTTTCAATATTTGGATCAAGGATGGTAGCCAAAATAATTATCCTTTATCAAGAGTAGTTTTAAATAATATTGTGTGGTATGTCTTAATAATTGTTTCAGAAGTTTAGACAAGATTAGTGTCAAGTCTTCAATGGATTTCATATTTCTGGGTTTGATGCAGTCCATTGAAGATTAAACATTAATATCTTGGATGTGACTTGTATGTACTTTCCAAAACAATATTAAATTGTTATTAAAGGTCACCATAATTCAGGTTTTTTTTTTTCTCAGATGTGATATTGCAAAAAATATTTAAATTACACCATTCTTTGACTCTGTTCCTTCTAAGTTGTATACATGTAAGCTGTGCAGTAGTCTTACAAGAACCACCCATCAGGAACAACTGACCCCTTACAAGTTAGTTACTTTGCAATAGTTTTGTGTGGAAGACATAGGTGTACAGCTTGAATAATACCATGTAAAATGTAAAGGTACCAACAGCTGTAAAGTGCTGGACCTAAAGATAGTGTTTGGAGAAGTTTGTAGTGTTCCCCCAGTACAGTTAAAAATTAGAAAGAACATTGCTTGTACTATATTTTGTTTTTCCTTTTTTGAGTTTTAACATAATTCTATTCAGTAATATGCTATAATGTCTAAAATAATTAACAAATTAATTATTTTCCACATTTATTTCTATACTGGACTCTAATTATAACCTGAATAAAGATGTTTTTTAAGTATGTTAAGGTATTAAAAAAGTTTTTTGGAATGCATGATCCTCAATGAAAGTTTTTTTTTTCTTGATTTGTCTGTTGTGTGATTCCTCAAAACAGTAGTGGCCATGTCATTTGGAATTATTCATTTGTACTATATTTAGTGTTTTAATCAAAATAATTAAACATTTTATAAAGAAAAAAAAATGTTTGAGATGTTTGCCATGGTGGGCTTAAATTACTTGCATTATGCCTTATGCAAAAAAAAAAAAATCACAATGATATCAGAAGTATTTTAAAACAGATAAAATTAATAATATTTTCAAGCAATAAAATAATTATTTTAAGGAGGACAGTATGATTTTGAATACTTAACCAATATTTGGAATGAGAAATGTAGACATGGATTAAGAAATGTAATCTAGACTGTCCAAAGGGTTTTATAAGTTCCAGTCACATATTTATGTTCAAAATTTTTAATATTTACCATTCAATATTTATATTTTGAAACACATATTCAAACAAAATTGTGATTGAGTTAATTTCAGAGATGCCAACCATTACAATTTTGGTGTATACATTATGACTATACGCTTATACAGACAAATGTTGCGACTTGTTGCAACTCCCAAGTTATTATATATTATATAGGCCTATACAATAAAGTGATGAATTGTTCCCCCAGGGCTTGAAAGGAGTGAAAAGAAAATTTCTAGTGAGACACAAATAAGTTTTGATAATAAATAAACTGTCAGTCCAAATGGCTACTTATGTTAACCATGTTTGTGCTTGAAATAATAAAAAATATTTGTATCTCCCATGTCTACCAATAGTTTGAGTGCAGTGCTTCTCCATACTGAGTACGTGGGGGAATCCATAGTTACGTTATCAGTGCTTGTCAGCTAATCAGCGCTCTCGTATATGGGTATTTCTCATTTTTTAAGCAGCATAGAAACACCAATGCGATCATTCACAAGATGGGAAAAAAGAGGCCTTGTTCATCAGATTGTCTTGTTTCTGGCAGATCTAAAAGGACTAAAATTGTGAAAGAGCTCTGTCTACAATCATTATGCTCAGTCATTTGAAATAGTTGGCATCTTTGTAATTTTTTGTTACTTTAGTTTCTGTTTATTTATAATCTAAGTACAGTATTCAAATAGCATGTTTGCATTCACAATGAATAAAAAAACAGACTTCAGTTTTGTATTTTCATTAATGTTTGTATGCTTGTGCCACCTGTCTTTGAATTAACAGTTGCACATGGCTCTACCATCACTCAACTCCTATTGGTTAAGCAAAAACAGAAAGGACCTTGTAGAAAGGACCATTGTTCAAAAGAGAGAGCAACAAGCTCAGAGGTACCAGACCTGGGATATGGCTGCTCAGTACTTTAAAGATCTGGACAAAATGTCAACCCAGTATCACAATCTGGAATCTTCAATACCTGGAACTGCTAATAGGTGAGTTAAAAGTCTGATATTTTTCTGCTTTTATGTCATATGTTTTATCAGACATATAATACTCTTTAATTCATTTCTATTTTAGTAAGTATCGTGGTAATAAGGAATCACTTGTGGAAGAACAGAACAAGGAAGAAAAGAAGAAAAAATTAGAAGAAAGGAGGACAAGACTAGTTGCTTTTCTGAAGGAAAATAATGAACGACTTGAGGTGTGCAGGGAGGAAAATTGAGACTTCTTGATTTATTTTATCACAAAATATTCACATATGAAAACAGAATATAAAATCAGGATGTCTCATGCTTGTATATTGATATTTTTAAGAGCACTTCATATTTTGTGCTATTCAGCTCAATAAAATGTTTTTAAAATCTTTACATTATAATAATAAAAAATACATTTTTACTTTTGTAAGTAAGGAAAAGTAAACAAAAAATATTCAAAATAATAAGTTTATAATTCATATGCACTTCAAAAGTGCTGTAGCAGAAGTTTGCAGTACCTTAAGAAATATCCAGCAAATAATTTTCCAGTAGAAATTACTCATATTTAACTGGATTAGTTAACTTGCAGGTTTTCAAAAGTTCCTGACAAAAACTGTCATAATAAAATATTGAGCTAATAGTTACATTCAAGAGATATAAATTGTGATTTTATTTATGTTTGGAATAGTTAGAGCAGACATTCTGATATGTCTTAAGGACTACCAAAATTTGTTAATAAAACCAATTTTAATAATTACATTTAACAATTAACACATTTTCATCAAAACAAAAACTATTTGTGAACACCTGCAGATAGATATTCTAGTTTGGGTAGATTTTTTTACATTGTAAACAAAATGTGAATAAGGTATTTAATTTTAAATCTAATATTCAAGCAATAATACAATAGTAAATAACTCGCAAATCTTTCATTCTAAATTTATCAATAAATTCAAAGAGATTTAACATTAAATATATACTTAAGTCTTTATCATTTAAAGAAATAGAACCACTGTTAAGGGAAAGAAAATAAATTATTATACATGTATATAGTATTTTATAATTATTCTTCTGTGGACAAATAAAAATTCTATACAGATTCAGCTATTTTGAGAAGAATTAGTTAATGAAGGAAGCAGGTGTCAAAATCTATTTTATCTCTTATTTTCATGTAATGAATTTTAGAGCCACAGTTGTTAAAGAATTGATGGAGAATAAAGCATTCAAATTAAAATCTGGGTTCTATAATGCACATTTGTACAAGAAAAATATTCTCTTCATATGTTGCACAATTAATTGTGAAATGTTAAATTTTTTTATAGACTGAATTAGAAGAAAGGAAAAAACGAGAACATTTTAAAGATCCTTGGAATGTAAATGCACTAAGACAAAAACTGGAAGAAATTAAACAGCAGAGAAAGTTAGAACAACTTCAAGTAAGTTACATTGACTTTTAAAAAAAATACAACATCAAGAATTAATAAAACCAGTGCAGCTTTTTATGTACTATATTATTTTGGATGAGTCTCCAATTTATTATGTTACATACATTAATATATTACTATTTGAAGTAACTGGAAACTTGAATTTGAATTTAGTAGTTAATTAACTGTTAGCATGTATAAAATTTATTTCACCAACAAGATTGATGCACACAATTTCCCTTTTTAACACAAATATATATTAATATACAAATATAAAAATGATGCAGTTTAAAATAAGTTACTGCTAATAGTTATTGCAAAAGATGTTTTACAACAACAGTTTTATAAACTTGCAGACAACACAGTCTTATGACCTGTTTTTAACTAAATATTTTATCAATGATCCAGGTCCACAAGGAACAAATTCTGAGTTGATATTGTTGCACCTTGCTTGAAATTGCTACCTTGATGGACCTTAAATTGCTGAGTTCACTTCTTACTGATGAAAATATTCAATGTCCTTGTAGAAATATTTATACCCAAAGTTATTTTTACTGAAGTTAAGTGGTTTGTAATGTTTGAAACCAATAAACATTCCTGGTCCAGTTCAATAGTTTTCTGATTAATAGACATAATGACAGCTCTAGCTTCCTAGGCCTATAGTTTACTGACTGTAGTTGTCCAGTATATATTCCTACTACTATCTCTTGGCTAGCTGCCTTCTGTACATATCACAGGAGACTCTAGAACTTTCACCGAAGCTTGTGCCAATACTGTAAATGACTAATATTAAATGCACATAGTACATTGTTAATCTTTACTCAAGTTTTTAGAACAGGCAGGACTTGCACAATACAGTTAATAACATACATCACATACAAAAAGAAAACTATACAGAAAGAAATGTAGCCATTGTAATAAATGTGTAACAATAAATCCATTAAAAGTTGGTTGAAGATTGTTTTGTGATTAATAA
Source organism: Tachypleus tridentatus (assembly GCF_004210375.1). NCBI lineage: Eukaryota > Metazoa > Arthropoda > Merostomata > Xiphosura > Limulidae > Tachypleus > Tachypleus tridentatus. The sequence goes on along the minus strand of NC_134837.1, from coordinate 158,011,469 downwards.
TTTCCAAAATGTTCTTAGAAATTAGTTTGTAGTATTATTAAGTACTACCATATAGAATAAGTTTTCAAACAATCCTTTTGCCAAAATATTATACTGTTTAATTTCTAAATGACAACCTAACATTCAAAGTACTGGTTATGATATATGCATATTTACTTATGATTATGCAACACTACTGCTATGCTTAGAAAACAGTATACAGATCTGCAACAGAAATGATCTGATTTCCCATTGGTGTTCCTCTTCCATCAATGGCCACGTTCTTGAATGCACTAGTCTCTCCACATTTACAGTGTGAGATCCTAACAAGATATAAGGTACCATGTTGAAAGTTATTATTGTTCTACAGTGAAAATTTATCTTTGACAGGTAGTTATTTCCATTAACACTTCCTGCACACCACTGATGCTTATTTTATGCCTAATCTTGAAGCAGTTGTTAGGTAATATCAAGTAGAATAAATAACTTGCAGCAAGAGAGAATATCGCACTTTGATTGGTGAATGGTTGTTACGTGATAATTTACATTCAAAGGTGCAATAAATCACATTGATTTTGGGGTATATGGGAGTTTTAAGGCTAGTGGTGAGAAAAAAACTTTTGCATGTAGAGGACAGCATTGAACAAGAAGTTATTATGTGAGAGTAGGTAAGTACCTTTTAGAAATATATTGTCAGTATGGGAAAAATAATTTATCATTTTTTGCAAGTAAAATTATTTTATTGTTATTCATGCTTAAGTTTTGTCTTAGGTACTGAATACAATATTTTATTAAAAGACAAAAACAGTAATGTTTTATAGTCTCTCATTTTGTGAAGATAAAATGAAGAGGATTATTATGTTCAAGAAGTAACATGTAATATAGACACTAATAAATACAAAGTTCACTGATACTTTCTGTCAGAAAGTGATCTGAGACTAGTTCTAATTCTAGTAGATAGTAATGCATCATTATACATGATATAAAATAAATTGTTGCATTTTTGTATCTTAACATATGGAAATGATTTATTATAATAATTAAGAATAACATTACAACTACAGTGTAAAAAACTAAGTTGTATTTGTTACTGTTTCAAATGCTAAGTTGTTTTATTCTTGCAAGAGTTATTTGCTGGAGTTCTCTAGTGTGTGTTATTTAATTGAATATTTTAGAAACATTTCTCTTGACCTGTGTTGATAGTTAAACAGTTTATAACATTATTAATTTCACAATTCTTACTGTATTTTGTTTAATTCATTGTAACTTGTGGATAATATTGATTATTATATACTCTTTTACTTGATAGACAAAAGAGATAAAATTGTATCAGCATTGGCAGCAAACAAATCCTGAAGCAAGACAGGTAAATAACTCATTTATTAAATTTTATAAGAAAATTTTAGAATTTGTGTCTATTTTAGCCACTTTTTTGTGATTTCTAAATAATGTTATTGTTTTTACTTCTCTTAAGCCCCTCAGTGTAGATTCCTGTACATGGTGAGGGGACTTCCCAGGGATGGTTCTGTTCTTTCAGTTTACCTCTAGGATCTAAACATCCACCCACGTGTTTGCCATGCATGGCAACCCATGTAGGGGAGGAGAGGATCCTGGTTGTTGAGGGGTCCAACCCTAACACACCACTTCGGCCTTGTATTCCTGCAGACAGGGGGCCTTGGGGTGGCTTCTCTTGGGTCAGTTGGCTGATCCACTCGGGCTATGGTCAACTTAGTACCAGTGTTGGATGTTCTCAATAGGTGTTGTGGACATTAAACTGATGCTGGTGTTTGGGTACAGTGCTCATGAAATTGTGGCATTGCTACAGTGTCTTTGTTTGATATTGTAGTACGTCTCTTTGTAGGCCTTCATGGTGGGTGGGGTCAATGGGCACCAAAATTTCCCTTTTTTTATTATGGATACTCCAATTAAAAATCTTAATAAAATAGTGAAAAAACAGACTATAGGTAAACGACCACGTCTTGAAGATTCTGAGCAGCAACCGTCACCATCCATACCACCTGTTGTACCTCATTTTCTTGTATTACACTCACTTTCAGACAAACATTTAGGGCAAATGTTTCCCTTTTTCATTCAGAAGAGACTAGAGCGATTTGCTGACTGTCCAAAGTCAGTAAAAGTCAGTTGATCTGGTGACATATTGGTGGAAACATCCACATCTCAACACTGAAATCTTGTTGCATAGACCTCCCTCGAATTTAGAAAGTACGGAAAAAGACATGGTCGTAAACAGAAGGGTTTTCCACCCACTTTGCCTGCACATAAATAAAAATAGCCACCCTGATACAATGGAGCTGTCAAGGTTTACTTTCTAATCTGGATGACATTAAAACACTGATTGCTTTCTACCATCCTGTTCCTTTCCTTACAGGAAACATTTCTGAAACCTGCCGATACAGTCACCTTTTGGTGGTTTTCTTTACACAGAAATGACAGGCTGTGTGATGGACAAGTGCATGAAGGGTGGCACTGTTGGTTGATCAACATGTGCCCACCTTGTCTTTGCCACTTAACACACCCTTAGAGGCTGTAGCCATCCGTGTTTCCTTGGGTCATATCATCACTGTTTGTTCTCCACCTGTCACCTGGAGAGACATATGATCAACCAGACCTTGATGCTCTCATTGAAATAGTAGCCATCTCCCTTTTTAATCCTAGGGGACTTTAATGGATATCATCCCCTCTGGGGAAGTACTGATATTGATAAGAGGGGTCACTCTGTAGAGTGTATGCTCTCTGATCACAACCTTTTTCTTTTCAATACTGGTTCTTCTATTTATTTCCATATGCTTAGTTAGTCCTTTACTGCTATTGATCTGTTTGCTCCCCTTCATTATTTTTCCATTTTTTATGGAGGTTTGACAATAATTCATGAGGCAGTGATCATTTTCCTATAATCTTGAGAGAGACTGGCTGTGGTTGATGCCACCTGACCCGCATGCCCCAGTGAATCTGGATCAGGCAAACTGGCCCTCTTTCACTGCTCTTGCAGAACTTGATCCTGCCATTGTCTGTAAACCATCAATAGACAACTGTGTGGCAGCAGTAACTGACTGTATTATATAAGCAGCTGCTCAATGTATTCTTAAAACCTTGACATGTTTTCCACTATATTCTCATCCATGATGGAATCCTGCCTGCCACATGGCATGAAAGGCTCAAAAACGAGCCTGGGATACTTTCTGTAGATATCCTACACTCTTGAATTGCATCGCTTTCCAGCAGGCCTGTGCACATGCTCGATGGGTAAGATGTCAGAACCAGAATGAATCTTGGATTAAGTTCACAACCAGCATAACTTCTACCACCAGTTCCAACGTCATTTGGGACAAGATTAGAAAGGTCAGTGGGCAATATCATTCTGTCCCCCTCTCGATCTTGCTCTCTGATGGCCAGGAAGTACTTGATAGGTGGAGCATTGCCAATACTCTAGGTGAAAGCTTTTGCCTGGTATCTAGCACTTCTGCTTCTACTTCCACCTTCTTAGCCATCAAGACTTGGGCAGAACAATCATCTCTTTCCTTTCGAGCTGATTGTCTCTATGATTATAATCGTCCCTTTAAATGTTTGTTTTTCCTGATGCCTGGTGCCAGGCTATTGTCCTGCCTTTCTCCAAGCCTGGGAAGGATCCCAAGATTCCTTCAAACTACTGTCCAGTTGCTTTGACAAGCTGTCTCTGTAAGACCTAAGAGAGGATGGTTAATACTCATCTTGTTTGATTCAAGGAATCAAACAACCTCCTCTCTCCCACCCAGTGTAGGTTCTGATGACAGTGCTCCACCATGGACCACCTGATTCGACTTGAAATGTCAATCAGAGAAGCCTTTGTCAAACAACATCTTGTATCAATATTCTTTGACGTTGAGAAGGCTTATGATACAACATGGAGGTATGGCATTTTGCAAGACCTCCATATATATCGGTTACATGGCCATTTGCCCATTTTTATTAAAAATTTTTTAATGGACAGGAGATTCTGAGTTCGTGTTGGTTTCGACACTTTCCCGTTCTTTTCTACAGGAATTTGGAGTCCCTCAGTGCTGTGCTCTGAGTGTCACACTTTTCAGTATAAAAATTAATGCCATCACTGAACAACTCCCTCCACTGATGCAAACAGGCTCTATTTTAACAACTTTCACATCTCATGTCAGTCGTCATATGTGAGGTATATTGAGCAGCAGCTACAGACTGCCCTCAATTGTTTACTGAAGTGGACCACAGCAAACGGCTTTACCTTCTTTCTCTTTCTAAAACCGTTTATATGCACTTTTGCCACCAACAGGGTATTCACCCTGATCCTGAACTCCGTATCGGTGATGTTGTGCTGCCTGTGGTCTCTGAGACTAAGTTCATGGGGCTTATCTTTGACTGTAAACTAACTTTTATACCACACATCAAGCAGCTACAGGTCAAATGTAAAAGAGCACTGAACATCCTCCATGTCCTCTCTTCCACCACTTGGGGAGTGGATCGACGCTCTATGCTAGAGATATATTGTGCTCTTATTCGATTGAAACTCTACTATGGATCACTGGTCTATGGCTCTGCCAGACCATCAGCCTTAAAGATGCTATACCCTATTTGTCATCAAGGACTTCAGCTCTGCACTGGGGCTTTCTGCACTTCCCCAGTTCAGAGCTTATACATAGTCTCATGAACTTTCTTTGCACCTCCACCATTTGCAATTGTCTTTACTATATGCTTCGAAACTTTGTTCCTTACCAAAGCATCCCACCTGGGGTTGTGTTTTTCTTCCTCAATGAGCCATGTTTTTCGAGACCAGATGATCTGCCTTTGCTTCCATTTGGCCTTCATATCCAGTCACAGTTGGGTGAATTGGGTCTGTCCTTGGATAACATTGCTGTATCCACTGGTCAGTCCATCCTGCCATGGCTTCGTACAGTTCACAATTATGACCTATCTGTAAGTCTTCTGAAAAAAGCAGACACCCTGATTGGAAATACTGTCTGCTATTTGCTGAATATCTTTTGAATCATCCTTCCATTTCTATTCGTACAGATGGTTCGAAATCAGGTGACTGTGTGGGTTCTGCCATGGTTTGTTGTGGTTCAGTGGTTGCATGCACAATCCATCTACAGCTTCTGTGTTCACTGCTGAACTGTATGCCATTTTTCTTGCCCTGGATCAAATAGAAGGTAAGCAGTACTCAAACTGCATGATTTGTACTGACTCGCTTAGTTCTCTACTGGCCCTGTTCTTGCCGATATTCAAAACTGACTGGCCCATTTCTTTTTAACATCTACTTCTATCCAGTTTTTCTGGATACCAGGCCATGTTTATATTTGTGGGAACGAGCTCACTGATACTGCAGCTAAGTCTATCTGCTTTGACACTATCACTGCTGTGCCTGTCCCATACATGGACTATGGTCCTGTATTCAAGGCTCAGCTCTGTGCCAGCTGGCAGTCGACTTGAAGTGAGCAACGTGAAAACAAGCTTTTCCAAATAAAACCCTATATTGGACTTTGGCCATCTTGGAAAGGATTGGAAAGAGGATGTTGTTCTAACTAGACTACACATTGGTCACAGTTTTTTAATTCATTGTTTTCTTTTATCTGGAACTGATGCACCAGTGTGTAGTTTGTGTAACACTCAGATCACAATAAGCCACACTTTACTTTCTTGTCATTGTTATGATTCACAACGACGGTACCATTTTAAGCATGTTCTGTCCCAAGGTTTGTCCATAACGTTAGACAGTGTTATTGGTGATGGTGACATTGTCCACCTTGGTAATGTTTTTAGTTTTTTAAAGGTCATTAATCTTTTTAATGCTATTTAAGCTTTTAATTTATACATTACACCTTTTTAATGTGGCTCCCTTTTAAAAATCACATTTCATCTAGTTCAATTTGAAATTAGAAACTGGCCGTAACATTAAATAACTTGAAACTGGGACTGGAAAGGCCAACATCAGGTGACTGATGGTGGCTTTTGTACTTACCTGTTAATCTTCCTGGCAAGTTATGATTATTACCTTTACAACTTGAATTACTGTAGTTTTTCTCTTGTCGTTGTAGACTAGATGTAAACATTGGTTTTATGCTATTTGTTTTGTTTTTTCTTTAAACTTTGTTTCGTTTAACCTTAATTTCCTTTTATGAAGTTTACTAAATTTACTTTCACCTTTCTACTGGACGTTTGGTGCAGATGGCCTAGCTGCTTTGTGCCATAAAACACTGAATCAACCAACCAACAACCAACTTCTCTTAAGGATTATTAATCCTTCGTTAGTGGGTTTTCTTATAGTCAGAGGTCAAAGGGCATGCAATCATATTCATAGACTTGCATTCAAAATTTTATTGAACTACAATTTTTTGAATGTATGTCAATAACTTTGGTATAAAATTATAGATTATAAGTCAACTTGTATTATACATTAATTTCTTAATTTAAAAGTAAATGCTTAAAGAAAAAACCTAAATATTGATCTTTGTGTGTGACATGGTGCATTTTGTTCAAATTAGATGTTTGTGATGGCCAAATAAAAATTTTTTTTTTCTTTATAAATCAGAAACTCAAATTACTGGTACTGATAAGTTAGAACATAAAATAAGAACCTCTTATTTTTTCTGTTTGCTCAAATACCACTGTTTTTGTAAAGGGAATTAAACAAAATGACTGTACCCACTTTTTCAATTCTTTGAAATGTTTCCTTATGCATACAGTCTTTGTTTTCTTAAGGCTTTACAACCTCCCATAAGCTCAGAATATACCACATGTTTTAGTCTTCTCCCCTGCAAAGTGTTTATGCAGGAAAACCTTCCTTTTCAGTAGAAAGGTTGGAGAAAATAGACCTCGAAATATCATACATTTTAGATTCAAATACAGCTTAGTTCCTTAGCCTGATAATTTATAGTTGACTTCTGTGGTGTTGATATTGTAACTTGTGATTATTTTTATTATTTCAAAATGCATATATAAAACCTAAACCAATTATTTTATTTTAAGCTGTGTTGAGTTTAACAATGCTTATCATATTATGGCAGTTGGGAAGTAAGTACAAAGTTCATGAGTAAAAGAGATCATTGTTTTCTATACTTTATTTATTGTTGTATGCTTAAAGACAAATAACTGAAATGTGATTTTTACAAAATACTGCTCTCTACTGGAACAAATCCAAGACAAGACATTTTGTGAAGGCCAGCTTTTATACTTATTGTGAATGAAATCCAGAGGTCATTAGGAAGTTGTAAATATTTTGTATGTGAAAGTTGACAATTTTCTGATGCATAAAAGTATTTTTAATCTTAAAATTAAAGTCAACATTTGAATAGAAATGAATACCCAGGATATTGTTGTGTAAAAAAAAAATCCTAAGTGTATACGTTCAGAACATCACAAGCCACCTGCGGAACACAGCACCCATGAAACATAACTGCACCTCACATTTCTACAGTCTTTTCTGAAAGCATATATTTTGTATGGATGACTATAATAAAGTCACATTTTCCATCATGTATCACTGGTTGAACATGAATGCCATGCTGAAAGGACAACTGAAATAAAACAAATTTTAATGATTAAATCACTTTTTTATTTTTAAAATTATATCTAGACTAGTATTAAATTTTTCATTTTGAGTAATTAAAGCAAAAATGAGCTGAGGCTATTTCTTTCATAAAAAAAACAACTTATGAAATCTTTAAGGATAGAAATGAAATGGTAATAAAATGTTCATAGTAAATAAGTAGAGCAAAACAAATATATCGTGTTTTAGAAAGTTTTACATAAAAAGTTGAAAAAAAAAGGGTATGCAATGAATATTTCAAGTCATTCTAATTTTAATTTGTTTGTCATTAAAATGCTTCAAGCACATTGTAGACTTAGCATAATTCATGAACTGTTATCCACAGTAGGGATTATTTTATCTGATGTCATTTTTTACAACACAAGATTGTGAAATATTCATAATTATTCTAAAAAATTGTTAAAATAACTCTGAAAGGAAGAAAAAATATTAAATGTTATGATTATCACTGGTAACACCTGATAGCCAAAGCTTAAGTAGGTAAAAACAGGACATCATGTATCACTAGTGGTACAATCAAGAGAAAGCTGTCACTGCAGTCATGATATAAAGCTATAAAATTAATACTATTGAAGAGTTCACAATGAGGCTTTGTTTGTGTTGCATAATTAGAGAAATTAGTTATGGTACTGACATACTAATAAAAGAAATTAATATTTTGTGTACAAAAGCCTTCTAATGGTTATTCAGAATCTGCAAAATTTTGTGAAGATATGTGTATTATATTAAAAGTCATAGTGTGAAAACAGTAACAAGTACAAAATAGTGAAAGAGTTAAAAGTGCAGTAATACCAAAAATAATAATGCATTATTTCTTCTTAGTTGCTATCTGATCATCTAGAAAAGAATGTAGTACAGAGTTGGGGAAACCAGCTGAAAGAAAAAGAAGAGGTAGAATTATTATTAATATGAAGTGCAGGGTTAAGATGTATAATGTTATAATATTGTTATTTCATCTATGAGTTCTTTTAAATTGTCTAATAAAAATAATGTAGATTTGTCTGTTTAATTGTGATAAACTAGTGTATTTCTTTCTTATCGTTTTTGCAGACTTGTACTTTATCATTTTTTGACCTATATTTGCAAATAATGTTCCAATGGAACTATCATAGTAATGATACTACATTAGCATAAAAGCAAGTTTACTTAAACAGTTTCCTAGCTGGTTGATCAAGTGACTAAATATACATGATAAGTGACACATCCAAATATTTTTCTGAAGACACTGACTCAGTGGTTCTCTGATTTTTACTGCAAGCTTACTTAGGTAATTGACTGACTTACCAATATTTGCATCTAATTTTTATTCTAGGTTTGTTGAAAATTACCTTGATCTTACATCATCATGACCTGTTGCTCCCTTTATCACAAATTAGAACTACAGCACTGGAAATATAGCTTGTAACAAGAGGCAAATCTAGCATTTTAATTACTGAAAATTTCTACAGATCCTAATGAAATTAAAAAGTTTTATTTTTATAACTAGTCCCATATGATCAATTTTACAAGCATAGGTGCAAGTTTTTTCTTTCAGAAAATAAACTCTGTTTTTGTCCTTAATATCTTTATAAATTTGTTGAACATAGGTTAGTTGTGATAAATGTAATGATAAATTAGTTTAACGATTTCTTTAGTTAGTTATTTTAAATTTGTAAAATCGTCATGACAGGCCTACTAATAGTGATATATTTCTTTCTTGGTTTTTTATGACACCCCTAGTTATTCAAAAAATTATTTGTGTTGGTTTGTTTTGGGGAGGGGGGCATATTTATCACATATTTTAAGTTTCATAATGAGTTGCTGATATGTTATTTAATCTGTAAGATTCTTGTATATCAGAGACAAAGGAGGTAAAGCCTTTGCATATACTGGCATGTTGTCAGCCTAAATAAATAGAGGAAAATAAATCTGGGTAGTGGTCCGAAACTATAGTGCTAATTTTTCCCAGTAAGGAGAATGCATGTTTCACACTTCTTAGGATTGTGCTCTATAATGAAAGAAAGCCTTCATGGTAACTTGCATAAATGTTATTAGGTAAAAAAGAAACTTAACTACCAAAATAGAGAGTTATATGTGCCAGTATGGGTTTCTTCTCCACCATGGATTATACTTCTTGGCTTTCTATTTGTAGCCTTCTTGATATGGCCTTAAATATCATATTACTTTAAAAGTTTTCTTGAAGTTATCAGTAAACAGAGTTACAGTGCTAGCAGTTCTAGGTACATTTCTGAGATAAAGACAGAAAAGTGCAAAAGCAAGCTGTAACAAAGTAAACATAATGTGTGCAAGTTTCAGTAGTTTAATTATGAGTGAATCATTAAAAAACAAACTTCCAGTCCTTTATAGTTATAATGTCTGACTTCATATCTGTTCTGTGTAAAAATTTTTTTTCTTCTTCAACCACATTTTACACATATATGATGTATAATAGTTAAAATGTGACTGTATATTACAAAATACTAGTCCAATAAAACATAGGGAAGACTAAAGGTTAGTTTTATATTGCTGGATGTGTAACATGAGTGCACATGCACCATGCCAATGCAATTTATGTAATGTGAGCTAGATATGACTGGAAGTTCAGTGTGATAAAACATAAATATACTGTATTATAAGACTAAATTTACTTAGACTAAATATTTGTATTTTATGTTATAATACCTAGTCATTCTAGCGTGGAAAATGCATTATTTGTATTTCTTTCTTAATTCATTATGATGTTTACAAGGTTGGTCATGTGATAGCCCACACATAGTTAGAGTACAGAGAATAAAATATAAAGTCTTACTGATAACAAATGTTTGAAATGTATTTAGGAGGTTTTAGAGGTTATGCAAATAATATTTGAGATTTTTAATCATAATATGAAATCACTTTGCACCAAGAATAGTAATGAAATAGACTATACTTTCACAAACAAATCTCTAATATAAAAATATTTCAGTAAAAATTCTGAATTTTCATTCAAAATACTTGTAATATTTACTAAAAATCTACCAAACTTTGTGAAGTTACACATGCTTTATTAAAAGCTATAGTGCAAATGTGTAGATGAACTTGTATATGTTATAGCAAACTCATAGCAAAAGGGTTAATATAACAAAAAAAAATAATAATTCTTTCACTTCAAAAAAGAAATTCATAAAGTTTGAAGTTGATTTAAAAACCATAAGATTTTGTTATTCAGAATCTCACCAGCTACAATATTTTGTATCCAAGTGATCATTTATATTTATAATGTAAAATATACATTTTAATTAAAAGGAAGGGAAAGTATGATTTTTAATAGGATATGTAAATTGGTCATCTTTCTTTGTCTACTGCGATGTTATTATTCATGCAAACAGTTTCAGGGTAATAGGTGTGAAAAAAGGTTTTTGGAGTTATTTGTAAAACCAAGTTGAAATTACTGACTTTGTAAATAATGGACTGCTAAGAGTTACATTGGATTATATTTTCCTCAGTTACTTAGATTGGAGCTATAGTTAACAAAGAACATTATGTAGGAACTCCCACTAGTTTATCATTTTTATAGTTTACCAAAGTGACCAATTTATCACACTTTTTAATTTCCAATACAACTTTCTTCCCCTTGTTCCATGTACTTAATATAAATAACTGTGTTTCTTCCACTACATCTTTATGTGAAAGTCAATTTGTAAAAGTGAAATAAATTTTCTTTTCTGTTGGCAAATACAAAAATAAGTGTACAAATACAGAAACGAGACAGATGCTTACTCATCAGTTTATTTCTGGATATCTTCATGTTTGAGACTGGACATTACAAAAGCAAAATGTCAAAACAAGATAATTACATAGATCACAATATAAACAACTTGAGAAAAATGTTCTCAATTGTATACAATAGAGTAATCGGAAATATGTAATACTGACCATGGCTGCCATTTTCAAGTAATGGAAGATATTACTGATTAGTGCACAAGTAAGTATTTTAACATTTCGCTGTCATATCAGTGAACCATATTAGGAAAAGATGTAATTTTAATTTTGTTAAGAAACGACATTAATATGTTATGGAAAAATGGTTTCACAGTGTTGAATGGTACTAAATAATTTGCATTTTGGTTTACAGCCTGGAAGCTCCATAATATAATAGTTTGTTAGAGATACTGAAAACTAGAGATAACGTTAAAATATAAACATAAGTCTAGCATTATTAATTATACAAGTTAAAAAATGTAAAACTATGATATAAAGGTTTAGATAGTGTATGTATACTTTCATAACTTAAGTTCTGAAGTTCATTGTTAAATATTTGATGTCATTGTGAATAGTGATACTTAAAAATGTTTTATTGTTGTCAAATTGTGCTTTATTTTTTTATTGATGATAAACCTTTATTTTATGGGGTTTTTTTTAAATTGGTAACCTTCTATCAAAATAACAACAATGTTTAGGGACAACAAGGAATATGTTGGTCCACCTTGGCTGTCCCATCCTCTGAGCCAGACTAAAGCTGTAAAATAATAGAAAAACAAATATCAAAGCTAGTCCTTATCATTCATATGTCATTCAAACTTTATTTTAAATTCACTCAAATTTACTGTCTCTACAACATTCATTGGGAAACCACCCTATCTAAAGAAATAAATGTCTTAGATGAAGATGGTTTCTGCTTTACCTAAATCTATACTTGTGTCCTCTATACTTCTCACCACTAAGTATGAAAAATATTGATGCATCATCATTATAAATTCCTTCTATAATTTTAAATACTTATATGAGATTACCTCTAACTCTTCTTTTTTTCAAGAGAAAACAATTTAAGGGATCTTAATATCTCATCAAGTGACAATTCCTCCATCTTAGATACCATTTTAGTAACATTCCTCTGAATCCTTTCCAACAATTTCTTATCTTTCATAAGATAAGGAGCTTTACACTGAACACAATATTCCATATGTGACCTAACCAGTAACCTATACAATGAAGAGATAAGTTTTTTTCTTTTGTGAATATGATATTAACCATTTTGTTAAAAAGTTAAATGATTGATTGATGGATTTTTTTAAGTTTGTAGACTGTTGTTGAAGTGACATGAGAGCTCAGTTTCATCCTGCTTTTGGAAATGTGCTGTGAGTTACAGTAAATATTATTTGTTTTGGGTAAATATGATTATTTTGTTGACATAATACAAACCCTAACAGTTTGCTGCTAATTGATACGTAGAAAACAGCAAGAGAAATTGCAGAGGACAGACTCCTCTTAGCTACAATGGAACAAAAGAGAATAGAAGAAGAGAATAAAGCAGCTGAATTAGACAAAAAGAGGAAGGAAGAAGCTGAAGCATGGGCTGAGGGTTTAAAAAAACAAATAGAAGAAATCAAACTCAAGGAGTTGCAGGTTAACATATTGATAGATGAAACATTAAATTTTTATTTTATACAATAAAACTGATTACTTCTGAATGAGAGAATTAAGTCAAGTAACAGTGAAGAAACAGATTTTTGAATCAGTAGGTGTTCTAATTAGTTTGCTGCATATGAAAAGATGTAGAAATTTTAGATTAAGGAAACGTTAATAAATTGTATAAAAATAATTTTAAGGTGAAAAATTGTAAAGTCCTAATGATGTGTGAGAAATTAAAAGTTATGTTTAAATGTAACCATGAGAGTGTATCATAGGTTTAATTAATACTTTTCAGCATTGTCTCTAAATATGTGAAATTAAACTAAAATAAAAAACCTTTTTTTCTAAAGCAAACTGGCTCTGTTTATAACAAGTACCTGTAGCATAAACTCTTAGGCATTTCAGAGGCTTTGAATAAGAGAGAGAGAGAAAGGTGCTGTCTCAGTTAAAAAACTAAAATACAACAAGCTTGGTATGTGTCTGTAAGCTAGAAATTAAAGAACTGAAGTATGACCAAAACTAGTCACTGTGAAAGTAACATTAATTATTAATGCAATTATATACATTTTTCTGAAGCACCCTAATATTAAATTAGTGATTTTTAAGTTGTGAATTACTCTTTCATACCTACATATTTTTCTGTGATGTTTTAGACGCAAATGTTAAAAAAGGAAGAGTCTCTATTGATGCAGAAACAACAGCAGATAGAAGAGATAATAATGAAAAGAAAAGATTTAGAAAAAGCTCAAGAGAAGAGGAAAATGAGGTAAATAAATGTTATTAAAAGAGATGGTTATCTAGAGTACAGTGTTTTAAATATTAAACACCTCACTGAACATCTTTTTTTTTAGTGTTACCTAATTGTTTTACATTCAGAACACTGGTAAAAGGTGTGAAGGACAAATCCTGTTGATGTTTAGAACTTATTTCTTAGAATATCTATTATACATTAAAAATAGTAAAAAAATTGAGTTTGTGATAATTATGTGAGCTTTAGGCAATCCAACATTCATTTTTGAAATGGAAAAGAAACATACCAAATTTGAAAATCACTGTTTATAAAGGGATTAGTAATCATAGAAATGTTCCATTTCTAGTCATTTTCCACACACTCAACTGATCTTAAACTGCTTAATTGTTATCAGAGTATTATGGGGATTCCTGTTATACATCATGATGCATATTTATATATTATGGGGGTATACATTCTTGAAACATTTTGACCCACCATTGAATAACACATTGAACATGTGTTTACATCATTCTCCATCTTGGCCCATGGGTGATGTATCACACTCTACCCAGTAAATTAGTCTGACAACATTGACACACTCTAGTAATGGAACATGGCAATGTTGCTTCACATACATTGGTAGTACAGTGCTGTATGGTATGTTTATACCTTAGGACAGTTGGGGAATTTATTCATGTTGTTAACAGTTTGAATTTCCTGTAGTAGTTTCAGTACAAAGTAGTTCCTAATGTTGATGATGTGTTTAAGAAAACTTTAAAGTTTTACATGTGGATAAATGTTGCACAATAAATTTTGAATTGCTTTTTAATTTTAAAGCATCTTTATTGGTGAGTGTGATAATATTATATCAAGCTCTTTTTCATATATTTTCACCTATTTTATTGAAAGCTTGAAACCAGAACTGAATAGATTGTTTATTACTGGTGAACTCTTTTTAAAAGTATAGTGGAAGATAGAACATTTTGTAGCTACTGATCTTTTTATAACTAAGTTGTTTTTCATATTTGTTGTATGTTTTTTACTTGAATATTGCCACCAGATGGCTGATAGCTTGTATAAATATTGAAAATCACCTGTTATTGTATAGTTTATTGTAGAAAGTGAAGTTTTATTTGTCTTGTAATTTAACTTCAGGAGGTGGAGGTTTAAGCTTTATTTGTAGTGAATTATTTTATTTTAAAATACTGGTTGTTACCTTTAGATTAAAAGATTTTGAACAGTAAAGAAACCAAACAATGTTTTTGGAAGCTGAGATAAGACAAGGAAAAAGGTGTTGCACAATTAGAAAGAACTAAGTTGAGGAAAGATTACAATTGAAGAATTGTGTTTAGTATTGTAGATTTTTCCCCTTGATTAGTCACTCCTTCCCTAGTGCCACAACAGTGTGTCTGCAGACTTACAATGCTAAAAACCAGATTTTTATACCTGTGGTGGGAAGAACATAGCCCACTTTGTAGCTTTGTGTTCAATTACAAACAAAAAACTGCTCTTGGTTAATGACATTACAAAAAAAAACATTAACACAAAATAAGACATTCTTAAGTTTAAAGAAAAATCAAATAAGCAAATCATTTTCAAGAGATTCTAATGATGTCATTCTATTTTTTTCTAATTATAATATAAATGACATATAAATGAGCGAAAAACGTTGTTCGCTCTTCTATGTAAAATATTTTCTCAACCCAAACGAGCCGTTTTTGCATATATATTTCTCTACAAGTGGGTTTTCTCGACATCATTGATTGTAATAACTAAGCCTAGTTTATTTTATTACAAAAGTTTACATTGAAAAAAAAAGATTCAACTAAATTTAGAGAAAAGGAAGCTAAGTAGATATATGTGGAAGTCAAAAAAAGAAAATATTATAAGTGAACAATTATAAAAGTAATTAGAACAATGGGCTTCTGTTGTTTATGGGTTACCAAAATACAGAAATCAAATTGTCCAATGGTACCTTTTTATATCAATATTGGATGAAATAAATTATCAAAATTTTTGAGTAATGATTTAAAAAAATCATATATAATGAGAATAGCTTGTAAGACAGTTTTGACTGTGTTATTAATGTTTGAGTTAAATTTTGATTGTGATGCAGTAATTGCACCATTAAATAAGTCTTAAATTATGTGTGAACTTGGTTTACAATAATGAAAGTAACTTTGAAGGTATACCCTAAGAAGTTTGTTTTCTGGTACTGTGCCACATAGCAACAAAAAAATTACATTATTTGTTTAATGGAGAGGAATATGAACAAAGGAATGGAGTTAATACGGGATTTAGCTTGGCTTCTGTATTAATAAATTAGCAAAAGTATCCAGCTTTGCTTGGGTCATTAAGTTGATATATGCTACATGACACTGTGTATTCCTAACCCATTTTAGCATAAAAGTATAACCTTTAGACTTTTGTTGCTAGGTTGCATAACATAAAAGCTATTATTAAATCATATTATTACCAAAATATACTAGCTTATATATATGGTTTTCCACTAACTTACATCACTAAAATGATGTGCATTTAAAATGACTAATAATACTTAGATGCTTACTCTCAGGTTGACTGAGTATGGGTGCAAAATTTCATGTTTAAGTTCTTTGTCTTTGGAGCTATGGTGGTCATACTTTTCTACATGGTTTATTGAATAAAAATGTAAACACGTCGCGTGCATACCTTCACGATCCACTTAGTATGTATGAAAATGTCAGGTTTCTAGGTTCTTTCCTCTTGGAGCTGTGTTGGTTACACACAAATAAGCATGACCTTTTATTATTTTAGATGTGTTAATGTTATCATGAAAGAATTTGGTTATAAAAATGTCCAGAGAAATTTAAACCATTAACAAATAAAAGATATGTGGATGGCATTTATTTGACAAATTTCTTGATTATCTAAATAAATAACAGTGGAATATTAAATTATCCATGAAAAAAAACTTATTTATCATTCTTGAACACCTTGGTTATCAAAAATAGTAGGAAATTCAAAACTGATTTCACAATAAACCAGCATTTGAGAATTATATTCTAATTTAATAGTTTTATTTCAAAGAAATTCTCAGAAAATCTTTTTAGAATTCTAAAACTGACACTTACCAGCAATATAGAACTATTCAGAATAAAGATAAATAACATCAAATGCTGTCCAAGTAAAAAGAATTTTCCTCTGAAAGCAATCATTGGCATAATCAGTAAGTGCATCAAAAAAGCAGCCACTCTCAAAGAAGAGATATGTGATGTACCCAAAAAAAAAGATTCTTTATATAAAACTCCCATTCAGTTATAAACATGTCTTGGAAAAAATTATCTTGTGAGACATTTATCCACAAGTAGAAAGAGTTATCCTTAAACCCATCATGAGAATAGAGAACTACTTTGTGTTTAAAGATAGAATACAAAAGACAGACTGCCCAAATATTGTTTGAATATATATATATTATACCTCAAGAAAACTGGCAGATTATATTAGATAAGAATGTAGTTATATTTCGGTAACAGTCAAGCTGTTTAAGTTTCATTGAGTGTAGAAAATGACTACAGGTTCAATATAAAAAACAAACAAACTTGTATTCAGTTCTGGTTTAATGTTTTTGACATCCATTCTGGTTAAAAAGTTAGAACACAGAATCATCTGTAAAAGTTGTAATGTTTTCAAACAAGACCCAAAACACCAGAATTGAATAGATTAAGTACTGGTGAGCTTCTTTTGAAAGTATAATAGAAAATAGAACATTTTATAATTATTCTTTGATATTCTAAGTTGTTATTTTACTTTTGTTGAATTTTTTTTCACTCAAAAATGGCCATTGGGAAGGTAACAATTTTTGTTGATATTCACAGAAATGTTATTACTATTTGTAAATGAAACTTGTTAACAATGTTTATTGATACTAAAGCTGTCACCAGGAGGAAGCAGAATTAAAAATTGTAGTTGGGTATCTTAGAGCAATATAATCTTCAGATTAAAAAAAATAATTTTTTTATCCCAAAATTATTGTTGTCTGTCAATGAATTAATCTTACATACTGAAAATGTATCTTTCAGATATGTTGAAGCTGTTTATTATTGATTTTGAGTAGAGGTAAAAACAATATAGAATAATACCACTTTGTTACATCCTTAATGCTGTAATAAATTGAAGTAATTTTCTTGGATGTGTTGTAACACAATATAGACTTGAATTTTTGTTTCTAGATCAATATAAATTGACAGATGATATGGCTATCAAAAACAAAAATGCTAATTTTTACAAGTAAGAGGATAATATTATGCAAATGTAATAATGATGTTTTTAAAAACAAAAAGTAACAGCTTTTAAAATGTTTTTCTACTCTAGCTATTATGATGATTAATGAGATGAAAACTATGAAATTATCTGTTATTTTAGAATAGCATTAACAAAACAATGGACACATAAATTGAGAAAGAAAGCTCAAGAAGTCCAAGAAGATCTGGTATGTAAAGTTTTATTATTTTATGTTTTGTTGATGAGATGTTAAAACCATCTTTCCTACAGTAACTATAATGTGTTTTATAAAAATTTATCTAGAACTGTCAGTTTGGCCTGGCAAGGCCAGGTGGATAAGGCACTCAACTTGTAATCCGAGGGTCACGAGTTTGAATCCCCATCAAATCAAACATGTTCGCCGTTCAGCCATGGGGGAGTAATATGCTATGGGCAATCCCCCAATTCGTTGGTAAAAGAGTAGCCCAAGAGTTGACGGTGGGTGGTGATGACTCGCTGTCTTTCCTTTAGTCTTACACTGCTAATTTAGGGAAGGCTAGCACAGATAGCCCTCGTGTAGCTTTGCGCAAATTCAAAAAACAAAACAAAAACAAACTATCAATTTTGTTAAATCTTCGTTATTGCTCTTTACCAACTTTAACAGTTGTTGACAAGTGTAATACTATTGCATTGATCTGAACTTAGAATTTAGATTTGTTTATTTGTTGGAAGCAAGTTTCAATGGTGATGTGTGACAAATGTTTTTCTCCATATAAAATAATGCTATGTAATGAATGACCTCATAACACACGTACAAGTTTTTAAATTAAATACAGTGATGTGATGGTTTATTTTTTTTATTTTTTTACATGCTTTACAATAATTACTGTACACTTAATCTTAAAATTATATTCACATTTGTCCATCCTGTACAGATTTTCAACAAAATGTTACATGTACTTTTACATAAATTACGTTTATTAAAACTTGGTCACATTTTGTGACGCTTAAAATGCTGACATTTACTGGCTGTAGATTTCTCTAGACCAGTCATGACATGATAGTGTTATCAGTTCTAGAACTCGCAAGAAACACATTGCTAGTATACAAATAGTGAACAGGCCACATGAAGTGTCATTTCTGATTAGCATTTGTATATGTGTGCACTTAAACACTATTTTTTTCTCCATTATTTATTTGTCACTATGACAACAAAAGTTTGTGTAAATAATCCAAGCATGTTCTGTTTGTAGTAGATTTATTGTAAATTTGATGCATGTAAGAGTTTTTTCTTCCCGATTTCTAAAAAAAAAAATATGTGATAGAAGAAAATGTATATAATTTCAAAACTGCATAGTTGAATCATAGCAAATCCATTATTAAAAACCAAAACAACTTTTATGAAGTTTAGGATCACAGACCTACGTTATTGACTCATTAAGTAGTTTTTACAAACTGAAAGTCTGTTTTAGGTGTCTATATCAGTTACTTATTAAGTTTTTGTTACTTATGTATTTTTAGGAAGTAGATAAACAACTATTAGAGTACCTGTCTAAAGAAGAAGGTAAAGAACAGGAAAATGAAAAGGCTAAGAAAGAAAGAGCCAGAGCAGATCTTGATTTGATGCAGAAGATGATCCAAGAACAGATAAAGCTAGAAAAAGAGAGAGAAAATGAATCTCAGTTACTTTTTCAGTAAGTTTAGTTTTTTATTACATATAATTAAAATTTACACTGACTTAATTATTGGTTGTTCATAAACTTCATCAATGATACATTTTAACAACAAATCAGTTGCTTTTGGAGATATGCATGAATTATTTTCATGATGCATTCATTTACAATTTAAACTCATTATAAACTGACAGAAACACAATACAAAAATAGCTTTTTGTCTGATAGAGAAATAATATAGAAATATATTATACTTCCAGATGACATTAGTAATGTTATAGTGCGTAACCACTTTGTATAGATATTTTAAGCTCTCAAGCATCCTTAAAATTCCCAGATATTTTGGATTTTGTTGATATTCCTAAGAAAAATTTGAGAATTTTTTTAGTTTTGTATATATCTCACCAAGAAACTGAGTATGCAAGGGAAGTCAAAGTTTTTGTTGCATGTTATTCTTTAAATATTTCATAGCTACATATTATTGAGTTTCTAACTGAAACCATTATTTCCAATGAATTCTCAATTTCTGTTTCATCATTAGTATACCTAAAAAAATGAATATTGATAGTTCCATAACATGTTTTTATTAATGTGATAAGCTATAATTAAGTGGAAATATTCCTGCACACTTCTCAGTGAATAAAGACTGAAGGAGTATAGTGGTGTCTCTTTCACTTATACTTGGCTACTTATAAATTAAAATCTCTTATAGCTAGTCTTGTCTAGAAATAGGTTTCTTGTTCGTTTACAGAGGTATCCTGTGCTTTTTGTTTCTGATAGGCTGTTCTAAGGAGATTTCACTGTATATTGATGTTTTTTTGTTGTTTTTTTTTAATGATGTTTGGAAAATTTTAGTTATTACACTGTGTAACACAATTTTTGTTCCTGGATAGTATGTGTTATTTCTTAATTGCTTATGTTGTAAAAGTACAGAAAATGGCCACTATTTCTTTCAAACTTTGCTTTTGTGACCTGTATAATGAAATTTAGAAATTAACCTATTTTCTATGTAAAAATAGGCAAATTTGCACATTTCCATTCACAAATAATAAACAACATATCAATAAAGATTTACATGCATTTATACTAAAGTAATACAAAAATGAACCAAAATATTTAGAAGTGAGTAGTTTTCGAGATTTGCAACTGTAATGTAAATCACTTTCACATATCAGCTTCCAATATATGTCTCCCATCATGTTGTCTTTATATGCTCATTGGTAACAGCGTTCAAAGTCCAGTATATCTTAGTGGAAGTGCTATTTTTGCTCCTCTGAGTATGTGCTCCTTGAATTTATCAAGATGAGTGTCAAGAATATGGATTTTCAGGGACATCCTGCAGCCTATTTTGCTATAGTTCTTCACCAGAACCTCAACAAGTTCCACATAACTTTCGGCCCTGTGATTGCCCAATAAGCCCTGAACCACTGCAACAAAGCTGTTGCAAGCTTTTTTTCCTTCCAACTGAGCTTCTTGGGGAATTCTGTGCAGTCCAGGATCTTCTTTATTTGTGGTCCAACGAAGTCACCAGCTTTGACCTTTGTCTCAAACAGCTTAGGGAAGAAGTCTTGAAGGCTGCAGACTCCTTATTAAGAGCTGTGACAAAATTGTTTCATAAGACACAATTTTGTATGCAATGGTGGGAACAAACATCTTTTGGAAGTCCACTAGTGGCTCACACTTGAAATTTTGCCTCCCATAGAGAACTCAGTCCATCATGGCCAGTGCTTCCTGTTGTAGTGCATTGTGATGTCCCTGCTGTCCCAAAAGCAAAGATAATAGTTAAACTTGGTAAAGCCTCCTTGGAGATCCTTCAGGAATGCTACCATTTTGAAATCTCTGATAACCTCCTAGCTATGCTCATCATATTTCAAGGCTTCTAGCAGGGTCTTGATGCTGTTGTATTTCTCTTGAGGTGCATCAAAAGATATTTAAATTCTAAAGGTAAGTTCTGCAACATTCTAGAAAGTTTGAGAAAATTATCTATCAGCTGCTCAACACTGAATCTACCTTGAATGTTCTGGAAAATGGGTAAATTTGAAAATTTCATTACCCAGGCCACAAAAGCAAAGTTTGAAGAGAAAAATAGGTCTTTTCCATTTACTTTAGGCATAAGCAATTGGGAAATAACACTTTCTGCCCAGGAACAAGAAAAAGTAAAACTTTTGTTACATAGTGTTATTTGAATCCAGAAATGTATTCTTCCAAAATTGTTTTTTAGCTAGTTGACTAAAACAAAATGATTTACAGGGATTTAAATTTGGAAGTTGCAAAGCTGATGTGTTTTCACTGAAAGGATGCTGCATATACTACAGAAAATTGTTCATAATTGACAGCTCTGGTTTTAAGCAGGTTATGCAGTCCAAAGTACTCAAACATCAGGCTTTGACTGAAGCTAAATTGAGCACAGTAGAGAGAGAATTCTTTATTAAAAATCCTGTCTGATGCCTTGAGCAGTGAGAGCATTAGTGTTAGTGAAAAACATTGTTTATCAGTTATGTTAGAAGAAGAGGGAAACAAGCATGCATGTTTTATAGCTGTGGGGTCAAAGTATCAAAGAGCATATAACATAAGCAGAAGTTCTTTAGAAGGTGACAGTTGTTCAGAATAATTACTTGTAAATGTTGTTGTAGAGAAGTGTAAATTGGATAGATGCAAGACATCTTACCTTATATTGGATGGTTTAAGAACTTGCTTCTAAAGACCTTGTAAGACAGGATATGAAATGCTCCTGCAGCTCATGCCATTGTATAATAAAACTGATATCTCTTAAGTCTGAAACAGTGTGCTCTCTTTGTCAGATCAGAGTGAGAACTAGTTGTTGAGTTCTTGAAGGAACTGATGTTTGAAAATGCAAAGGATACAGATGTTTCCAAACAAACTTATTGTACGGAAGTGGTTTCCAGATCTGATAGCTCTAATGTAAGTAAGGAAATATGGAACCAGATCAAAGAGGAAATAAAAATATCATGCCTGCCAACTTTAATTACATTCATTCCCTGTAATGTATATGTAGTACACAATTTTTTTTAATTTAATTTTTTTAAGGTCTAAATGTGCATTGTGTGTTAAGTATTATAACTTATCTCTGAACTTTTTATTGTGGTACCTATTATGTTTTCAAATAGCTGGAAATTTTAATTTGAACTTAGAAGTTAATTGAATGTTATGTATCATATTTATGATATTTGTCAGCATGATTTATACACACAATTTTCGTTTTTAACACATTTCAATATACAAACAATACAATTTATAAGTTATCACAAATAATGATTTATATACAAAAGGTGTACAAACTTGCAAACAGTACTGAGTCTTCTATGTGGTCTGGAACTGAATATTTCACTGATGGTTTATGATGAACAAATTAATTTTGAGTTGATAAACTTTCTAGTTCTCTGTTTTTAACTGGCTTGTTGTTTCAAGCTGACTTTTGTCTGATGAAGGTGTTTGATGTCCTTGTTGAAATCTTAATGTCTGAAGTTAATTCTCTAAAACTGAAAGGTTTGTAATATTTAAAATCTATAAATCTTCCTGACCTTATATCCATAGTTTTCCAAATATTAACATTTATCACAATTATAGCTTCTGAGGTTTATAGTACACTGATTGTAACAAACCAACAATGTCAAACTGTCTCTCCATGGACTGTGATGGCTACCTTTTATAATTATCAGGCAAGGTTTTGAAAAGCTTAGCTGGCAACAGACTAAAACATATATTGATTTTTACACTTGAGAATCTTCTACAACTTTAGGTAATTGTGACTTTCACAATGCAAATTTAGTAGTATATGTGAAATGCATATCTAAGTATATATTAAACTGAAACAAACATAGATATTAAAATAAATATATAATAATAAATCTATTACTAGTGGAAAATGAAATTAGTTATTAATCTGTTCTACTTTAAGTCGTCACCTTACAAAAGAGATTTTCAAGAAGTGAAAGAGTAGTTTGGATTTGAGAAAGAATTGTCCATTATACACATGTAATGTAGGTAGTTAACATTGCTGCCTGTAATACAAATGATTGTAAAAACAGGGAACCTATACTTGGATATTTTATGATAGTTCAGTTAAAGACAGCTCAGAGTAAAAAAACAATCAAACTTCTTTACAAGAAGAAATGGTATCATTGTATCAGTTGACTGCTAAAGACACCATCAACATTGGAACAAATACACTTTATTTAGCATAAACAAGATTAAAAGAAACAAGGCAATATGTAGAAAAGACTGAATCTGATGCTAAAAAAAATGTAAGATTAATTTTTGAAGACAGTCACCATTTTAATTTTTTAATGCATATTACAGTATTAAAGATGTTTTAATGCTAGTAATGAACACTCTTAACACCAAATTTAAATTTTTTTTTCTTTAATTGGAAACTCAGTGTTTTGATTTAAAGCTTCTTTAGGGGCTATCTATTAAAACACACTATCTAACAATACACATTTTTGATTGGTTGAAATAGTAAATTCTCATAGAATCTATAGTGCATATTTGATATGTTAAGCAGTAAAGCTTATTGGTGGAACAATAAATTGCTACCTGTCTTTTGTACCCTAGTATGCACTACCAATATTAAATAGTGAATTTTCAAATGTCAACCATGATATCATAGTTCAGCCTTGTTAACCCTAACATAAACACTTAGTCACAAGCACTTACTCTACTCTAGTGTCACTGGTATAATATCTTTCTAAAGGTATTTGGATTCATTTCAAATTACCAGATTTTATTAAGGAATATCGGAAATCACTGAAAAGGTTAATTAGGTTTCTCTCTGATGTTATGAATGAATAATAACAGTATTTTCAAAGAAAAATTAATGTTTGAAGACTGATTCCACAAAACCAAATAGATTTAATTATCTTCTAAGAAAAATTTCCCAGTTTTTACACTTGGTTAATGAACATTAAACCAGAAAATTTGTGTAAGGAAGGGAAAGAATATCATGCAAGAAATGGAGAAGCATGTGTGATAAATGAACCACCAAACCAAAGACTTTCATCACAAATGTTAGTAAAGACCAGCAAAACATGTCAACAGTTAAAGTAAGAGTAGGAAATGACATCATGGTTCAGATGTCTTCTTTGAACCTGTCAGCATAAAGACCTGGTTTTGCAGGGATAACTAAACTTCTCACCTAAGTACATTTCAATGCATTGTTTTCCATCAAACAAGCATTTTATTCAGTTCAGTGGAATAATTTCTGTGAAAATAGTGAAACAACTGTCTTTTTTGATGTGAACAGCAATAAAGGGTTTGTTGTATACAATAGAAAATCATTAACTCAACCTCTTGTACAGTTTACATTGAAAAGATAACACACATTTAAGCATTAATTCCACTCCTAAAATGTTTTTCAACTGCAGATGTAATAAATCATATAGCATACATGTCTCAATAAATATTGTTTTGGTAGAACCAAGTGACAACCTTTTTATACTAATAAAGATGTTGAAAATATCAGAAGTAAAGGAAAAGATCAGGAATGTTTTATGAAGACTAAAAACATCAGGCTAAGCCTAACTTGTGTCACCAAGAACAGTTAGATCTTAAAAAAAACTTAAAGATAATAACACCATTATCAAAGAACTTGACAGATGTAAATGTTTTGTGGGTATGAGCAAAAACAGTTACAAATACCAAATATTTGATTACCTAAAAGATGAGAATGAACTTGAATACTTAACAATGACTCCACTAAAAAAGCTGAGATGAAAAACGACATTATTTATGAATTAACAAAATCCAGTAACTTTCATAAGATGTTTCTAGATATACTTAATCCCTCTAGTAGCTACACTACAGAATTATATGGTTTATCAAAAGATCATAAATTGGATATGCTCTGAAGTCCCATATTCTCAGCATATGGCACTGCCACCAAAGGTCTATTTTGGTATATGCATACAATTTTGGTATTATAACTGAATTACATTCCAACATGCTTAAATAATACACAAGACCTGCTGTTGCAAATTAAAGATGAACCTCACTTAATGACCAACACAACACCACGCTTTACATTACTGTTGTAACTCTGTCTGTAGATGACATCAATACAGTGTGTGTATTGATATTGAATCATATGAACAAGTGGAGACTTGTGAACTGGCAGTAGACATTGTCAGAGAAACTCTACAAGATTTCTAAAATGGGTAATTTCATAACTATTGTTTATGCTGTAATATTTATGCACATATTTGTAACAATGGCACTTGATAAGATATCATCTCTAGTCTTGATCTCTTAGATGTATCAGTGGTGTGTTTGAAGTATGAAAGGAAAGCTTTCCTTTTATCAATTATCTACACTTTATAACATTTGTACTTCACTATCCAATTTCCCTTAATCATTTGAATAATAGCAGGAGTTTAGATTTTCACACTATCATAATGGTTGATAGTAATAGTAACACATAGTTTATCTTTTTTCACAAACCAATTAATAAATCTCTTATTTTAAACTTGAACTTCCATTATCCAAGAGCTTCCAAGAAAAGTGTTTTTATTGAAGAAGTAAAACTGAAATCAACTATAGTGAAAAAATTAAGTGCACTTTGAACTAAAATCTCTCCTTTTGCACAATGAAGATCCATCTTTTTACATCAAGCAAATTTTCAGAAACTATGATCTGCAAAAATTAGCATTGCACAAGTAAAATGAGAAAAAAAGACAATTTTCCAAAGATTCAATGACCTCCAATGTTTATCAATTTACATGTAACATCTACTGGCATATGTATATTGGTGATACAGGAACAACCCCACACACATAAGGGAAGAAGAACATATTGACTCTTTTTAAATTACAGCATAAAAAATGTGCAGCTCTAGATCCTATTTCTAACTAATCATGAACAAATAACTCCTCCATTCTCTATACAAATCCTCAGCAAATATTCTATCAGAAAATTTGAAGAAGCTCTTCTCATCAAGCAATTATAACCATAGATGAGTAGGATAAAAAATGGTGCTTATTATTATCTTAAGTTTTAGAATTTCAATCTATAACTTAGAGCTTTTGTTTACTACAGGTAGAAGTTTATTGTTATAACAATATAATTCTTTCAACGATAAGCTTTACTACTTGAAATATCAGACATAAGCTATAGATTTGGATTTACTGTTTAAACCAGTTGAAGCTTTACACTATTATTTATGGTTTGTTCCTAGATAATATGTTAGCTGTTTTAATTGAATTGGAGTTTCTTTGCTTTTAAGTATTCAGTGAAAATCTCTGCTGGCTGTTTGCTTTTATAAATACCTGGCTGCACTGCTCCATTAGAAGTTATTTTACAGCTCTTATAAAAGATAAAGCTTTTAATGTTTAGAACAGAACCAGTATAAGTTTAGTTTTTATGTTAAAGGTAATAGAACTTATTAAATAAAGTTCTAAACATCTGTATTTTCAGTTATAAAGTATGTAGTTGTAATCAATGCCAAATACAATAAACAAAATGATTGTGAGTGTATTTATTGCTGTTTCAAAAAGGTAAGTCTGCTATTTAGTTGCTTGAAAAAATACCTTACAAAAATCATAAATGTCCCTAAGTTTCCAAAGTTCATCAAAAAAATAATTAACAATAAATACTAAATTTTTGTTGGGAGGTGCTGAATGCCTGAGGCAGAAAGAAGTATTCAAAAAGAGTTTGATAACACTGTAAATTAAACTGTTAATACAGCTATGTGATTTAGTTGATAACTTTGTTTAATGTAAATATTTAAAGGCTCTCACGTATACCTTCTCCTCGAAATTTTTTAAAGTTACTTTATCTAATATAGAATTAATTTATGCTTTATTAGAAAAACAGGTATTAAAGTACAAGTTTTCAAACATTTTTATGATAACATTTATGATTTAGTCAGGAAGAAACAAAATTTGATAACTTTACCTCACCATAGACATGTTTTGTTTGTTGTTAAAAATAAGAATCCTGGTGTTTTTAATGAGTATTGTCAGTTTAGTGTTTGATCTATGTACATAAAACTTGAGTACAAGTTAAAAAGTGTCATTGTTTTTGCATTTTAGAATATGAGCTTATGTAAATTTTAATAGCTTTTTATTTATTGCAAAAGTAGTTTGGATGTTGGTTTAAGTATGCTCATACAATTTTAAAAATGAGTTTTATGGAAAATTTAGAGATTAAGTCACAGTGATGTTTAACTTGGGGTTGAGAGGAATTTCATATAAAACTTGAAAGATAAAATATAAGGAAAGTTTATAAGTTTATTTTAATAATTAAAAGCATTACACACACTTCCTATTAATAATGTGAAATCTTGTAATTAAGCAGAATAACTATTAAGACAAAGGAAACATTAATGCTGTATCAATATTGTATTTTTTATTTTAAGGTCACAAAAATACTACTAAAGAACTTTAAAATATTTTTGTGATTAGATTATTTTGTGTGATTAAAAATATTTAATAATTTTATAACATAAAAAAACATTTCCTGCAGAGAAGAAGCAGAAAGAATGTGGCAAAAAAGAGAAGCAGAATGGGAAAGAGAGAGACTAGCACGTGAAAAGCTATTAAATGAGGTAACTAAATCAACTGATAAAACCTACAATAAATATTGGTACTAGGACAACACTGGTGAATAACGTGCAACATGTTAGAAATGAAACTGTGCATGTACTTAGATGTGTTTATCATATTTTTCATTTTACCTTATTCTGAGTGTGACTTAGTAGTTAGTGTGATAAACTGTGGATCTGAGGTTTTATGGCTTGTTCCATATTATCACAAAAAGAAAAACACATTCCATACTTCAGAGTTGTTAGTGCATTATAAGAGTGATGGTTAAATATTGGTATTTGGTCTGACAATAATAACCCACGAGTAGGTGATGTTTATTCTCTGTTTATTTCAAAGTTAAGGATGGTTAATGCAGATAGGCCTCAAATAGCTTTGTGCAAAATGAACTTTTTGCTTATGTAAATAGGTGTAATGTATGATCATATATGCAAAGTTCTAGATAACAAAGCAGATTATAGTGAAGTAAGAATAAAACTAAATTTAAATTTATAACTGGTCTAACAAGTTTCCAACAAGTATGGTTAAAAATTACTATTTCAACTATCCTTTATCTTGTCTAGGTTTCCAAGGCATTTTTCTCAGTCCTGAAACTTATCACTGAAATATATTGTTATTAATTGTTTTAAATAATGACCATATTTTGTAAACTTTAATACTAAATTGAGAAAAAGCAAGAAACATTATACCCTAAAAAATGTGAGAAAATATACATAATTTTATATAATTTTTAACATTTCACTTGTAACAAGCTTAGGAGAGCTTTCCAGTGGGAAAGGTATAATGTGATTCCATTTCTCGTGCATGTACTTATGGTAAGTATAATTGATTGAGATTTGTAGGATATTTTAATAATTTTACTGTAATTGAACTTTTAGTACCAAATAAATAATTTCACTTCTAATTGAGGAGCATTTGCATTATCTTTACATACCTAAACAACCTTCCTGAAATTTATATTAGAAACACATGCACATAGAATTTTTGCTACCATTAGTTTATAAAAGTTTATACATTTTGAAAGTTGTTAATGTGAACTTTTTGTTGTTAAGAATATGAATTTTCTTGTGTGAAGGTGTTGCATATTGATAACATTATTATACACTGTATTTGTTTTATATCTGTTTATGTACTGTTAACCTCATTATTGTGTTATATTGTGATATTTCTTCAGGTATTATTTGGTCTTAAAGCTCAAATGGAAGAAAAGTTGGAACAAAATTTAAAGCAACAACAGGAGAAATTGAGAGAAAGAGAGGAGTTGGTGAAAGAAATGGAATTAGCCACCAAACAATCAGAGGAGGAAGAACAAAATGCCAGAGCCTTCAGAGACCAGTTGAAGAAGGATTTAGAATCTCAGGTAGGAATACACCATTTTCTCTGAAAACTACATTTGGGTAAATTATGAAACTGTGTTATGTGTTCTATCTGCAATAGATCCAAGTTTTTAGAAAAGAAATGTATATTTATACTTGTAGTTTGATGTTTTGAAGTGCAGTGCTATTATAAAAAGTACTCAATGTTTGCATCTTTATGACATACAAGTTGTTACTGAGTATGAAATTAAGACAAAGTTAAGTCTTTGTAAGAACAACACGTTGGACTCACAGCTGCTGTCAAACATTATTTTCAGTACACAGTGTATTTTGGTATAGTACAACTGTATTAATAATGTTAACATTTAAAAATGTTATCTTCACTCATGTTTTTTTACAGCAGTAAATGCCTTATTTTAAAATTTTCCTGTACTGTAAATAAGCTAAATATATTTTTTTAATGGATGGTAGTTTGTGATTTTCTCTCTCTACATAAATTACATCTGTGAGTGAATTGAGAAAAACTTGTTATTACAAACTTAGGAATAAAGAAACAAGCAACTGAAACTTCTAACCTTTATACTTTTAGAATTATTGTTTAAAGATGGGATTAATGCTCTTGACATGAAATGAAAATTTCCACACTTAGTACCTCTGCCATGTTTCATACTACTAACACAGTGAATATTGGTGTTAGCAAACTTAGTTTGTTACATATTATAATTTACTTTGAACAAATCTCCAATTTATTATGTTACTTACTTACATATTAAGATTTCCAGTAGCCAGAAATTTTGATTTTAATTTTGAAGTTAATTGAATGTTAATATGTATGAAACTTTTGATATTTGCCAACAAGATTGATTAATACACACAATTTTCTTACTTAATTAAAATAATATTAATATACAAATAACAATACAATTTATAATAACTGTTAAAAATAGTTATTACAAATAATGGTTGAAATTGATATATAACTGTTTTACAAACTATACTAAGTCTTTTATATGGTTCAGAACTGAATATTTTATTGATGATCTAGATCCATATCTAGCAAATTAATATTGAGTTGATATTTTTACATCTCCTTAAGCTAGTTAGTTGTCTTTTCTTGGCTGGCTTCACATTGCTTATAATCTGATTTTTTGCCAACAAAGATATTTCATGCCCTTAAGGAAATAATAACATTTTGAAGTTAATTCACTGAAGTTGGATGGTTGTTAATGTTCAAAATCTATAACCACTCCTGTTAAAATTCTGTAATTTTCCTGTTAATAAGCATTAATCACAATTATAGCTTTCAAGGTTTATAGTATACTGACTGTAGCCAACCAAACAACATTCTTTTGCATCTCAGCACGTTGGCTTATATATTTTAAGGCAAGATTCTCAAATGATCAAGGTATTTGAAGATATGCTATTGTTTTTGTAAAACTGAGAACACTGTGCAATACACATCCAACAATATTTGTCACATGTATCCAACTGAAACAAATGCAGTAAATTTATTAAAAGTGGTAATGTAGAGAAAACTCTGAATTAGAATGTCTGACTATTTAGTCAATAGTTTAATTATGTTTCCTGCAAATATTATCTATTTCAGTTAACCCATAAACAGCAGGAATGTTGCAGGTAGCAGCATCATTTGATGATGGCTGCCATTTAAGGGTTAATGATTCTATATTACTTGTCAAGATATCTGTTATATGTTTAACAATTATTATATAGCTTAACATATTACTGCTGTTTCTAATAATGTTATAAGTATAAAATAACAAATGATCATATACAACTACATAAATTAACAGAAAATCCTACCTACAGTAAAATCATCAACATTGAGTAACTTTAATAAAAGAAAAAGAACATTTGAGAAACAAAATTGAGATTTAAGGTATAGTTTCTCCTTTAGTATTTCATTTTAACCAAATGCACATAGGGTCTGTCAAATGAATCAACACATATTGGAGAAGGAATATTGACTATAATTCTGAATTTACTATGAGTATCTACATGAAACAAGGCAAGCTTTTAACAACATTTCTGAGTTTGATGTACATAAGATATGTTCGTGAATTGATGATGTATGTTTGACTGAGACTCTTTAAGTCACATTGCAATGTAATGTTCATGTGAAGGATAAACACACTGTTTATGGTAAAGTCTATATATTTCATTTTCATAATCCCTAGTGCCACCAAAATAAATATTGTTTTTTACGATTTCTGTATATTGCATCTAGTATTTACTCTCCTCTAACATGAAGTGTTGCTCAGTGTAGTTAGTTTTTTATTTGACAAATTACTTGCCTTTTATTTTCCAGTATGATTACTGTTGTTATGATGTGCCATATTAATACTGGATGACAAATAATTTTATTGTAACTTTCTTATAATTTGTTTCATGCATCACTATATGTAAAGGGTCTTCTTTTTGGTAGTGGACTACAGAAGTTAAAAAATAGATTTTAATATAATGTTTTTTAAACTTACTTTTTGAATAAAATAAGCGAATCCACCAGATATCATTTGTAAATTGTAATATATAATTTTTTTCATTAGATGAAATTAAAAATATTGACAGTGTGAATACTATTTGTGATTTGTCATCATGTAAAAAAGACTTTATAATGTCAACATAAACTTCGTTTTAAGAATGACAATTGTTTTGAGGATTTTTTTCATTGTTAATTGCATCATGGATGTATTCATACAACATCCTTTAAATAATAATCTTATCTTAGTTTTAACTTAAAGATTTGCTCTAAATTTTGAAAATTAAATTTACTTTAAGGAGGTAATATAATGACAACAGGGTGTTTTTATTTCACTTCACCCTAAAAAAATTCAAAATAATTAAGAAAAAAAATCTTACAATTTAAATGATTTTGACCAACATTGTTGTTAGAGATAGAAATTAAATTGTGATTCTTTAAGGGAATTTCAAGTTACCCAAAAATATTTTTTTCTCAACTTTTTGTGTTGGGTGTGTTGCAACATACGTTATAGTTAACTATTTACTAGTGTAGAGTTTACCTATTATGTTTGCAAAATTGGTGTATAAAAATACACCTTTAATAATTAGCAACTATACTGAAATAAGACAGGTATCTATTAAAAGTAAATGCTGTTGACTAGTGTAGAGTTTATTATGCTTGCAAAATTGGTATGTAAAAATACACCTTTGATAGTTAGCAACTATACCATAATGAAATAAGACAGGCATCTATTAAAAGTAAATGCTATTGAATGTGGAGATGCAAAGTAATTATGTATTGGAAAATTAATCAAGCTGAATTTCAGCTTGTCATTATTACATAAAATGTTGGTTATTATTTGTATTAATGAAATAGTTTTTCAACATCTTTTAGTAAAAAGTGTATTCAATATTTAAAGAACAATAAATGATCCAAAAAGCACAAACAAAAGATAAGTTTGGTATTTTTTACTATACAGTTTTCTCCTCTCTTCACAAAAGAATGTGATTGATATAATTCCTGTAAAAACATTTAAGAATGAAATGGACTTAAATAGTTTTGTTCCATTACTCTTAAGCCCTCCCAATGGCTCAACAGTATGTCTGCAAACTTATGACACTAGAAATTGGGCTCTGTTAGCTCTGGTGGGCAGAACACAGATAATTGATTGTGTAGCTTTGTGTTTAACTTCAAACAAACTTTGTTGTTGATATACGAAAAACTTGTGGCACAGAATCTGGAAAGTATAATGTGGTTATATTGATAGAGGGTGCTATTTTATTTTTTAAAATAATGTGAATAATTCAACGGTTTGTCGTTTTGGTGTCTTTTCTGTTGTTTGCATCTTAGTTTTTCTAGTTTTTTGTTGTGGCAGATATTTTTGTCTCTGTCGTTTTTAGTATTGATTTGGTTTATGTTTCGTTGTATAAGTCCCGTAAATCTCTGGTTTAATGCAGCATGCCAGTTGATGGTCTAGATTCATTTTTTGTTTTGTAAGTCATGTAGTTCTTTGTATTTTGTGTTCAACATGGCTTTCAGTAGTTTTTCTGTAAATTTTGGATAATGTTTGTGTATGTATTAAATTTTTTGAAAGTTTTACCTTTACAAAATTAGGGTTAGTTGTTCTTTTCTACATTGTTGAATAAAATAAATGTCATTTCTTCTATTAATAATTGTTGGTTTAAATTTCTTAGTTTCTTAACGATCGTGTGGCGTGTACTGTTAATAGTGGTGTACGGTATGCTAGTTCAGACATAATGGTAACAGGTAACAGGTAAGTACAAATACACTGAGAAAAACACAAAACTTACACTTCTCATGACAGTCGCCTGATGAAACAATAATCAATGATGACGAAACCCACTTGTTGAGAAATTTATATGCAAAAAACGGCTCGTTTGGGCTGAGAAAACACTTTACATAGAAGAGTTTTAACAACGTTTGACCTTCTTCGGTCATCGTCAGGTTCACAAAGAAAGAGGTAACTGACCGGAAGCTGACCACATGTTTGAAATGGGTTGTGTAACTGTGTGTCGAAATGTAGAGGGCGGTATTAGATGTTTGAATATATAATTTTATTTATATATTATTATTGGTTTATTTTGGGTTTAAGTTGTTGTATAAGTAAGGCTTCTTTAATTTTACGTTTGTTTATGTTTGTTTCTTTATTTAGTATTTGAGTGTTTTTTATGGTTATGTTGTGTTTATTTGACTTGCAGTGTTCGAAAATGTGAATAATTGTTTATAGCAGTTGTTTTACTATACATTATTTATTATATATTTTTAGTGGGTATATAAATGTGAAAATATTTTATTTCTTAAATGCCTGATTTTTTTCATTTTCAAACATCATTTCAAGGGTAGATTGTCAGTTAAGCTTAGATAAAGTAAAGCATGTCATTATTAACTACCTATGGTCATTAATTTTAAAGAAATGACTCTAGGATTAACATAAAACTGTCTTTATAACATTTGTTTTACTAATGTTAAATTAATAAGGATCTCCTTACTTATAAATAATCGTATTAGATATTATGTTTTGGAGGTAGTAGACAAGTTGTAGTTTTTAGTTCTAAGAACAGAATGAAGAATATTATAGTAACTAACTTTATGGGAAAAAAAGATTCTTGTACGATACTTTTAGTTTCAGAAGGTAAATGTATTTGTATTCACTGGGTTATTATAGAATTTTATAGGTTGGTTGTTCAGAAAGTCTCTCTATGTTAGAACTTAGTATTTTTATGATTTTTGACATGAAAAAGTACAGAAGTATTGAGCCAACAGCCTGCAGTATACATATATTTACTGTGATCATTTGGTCAAATACCAAATTCTTTGAGAAACAACCTCATACAAGTATAAACACCAAAAGCTGCATTATTATTATTATAAACTATTAATGAATGAATGAATGAGTACAAAATGCATATATTGTAGGATTGTTCTCTTGCTATGGTATGGAAAAACTACACCAGAATAGTCATTTTGTGACAGCTTACACTGTGATTGGCTGTTATCCAGTCAATCAGTCAGTCATTATTTCCAACAAAATTCTTGTTTCATTAGAGACTATAATGAAAGTGTGTGAAACTGGTAAATACTCTTAGATAATAGAAGTAGTTGAGATAGAAAACCAAAACCCTTGAAAATGATATTAAATATTAAGTAAATCCATGTGTGATTTTTAGGTAATACTTGATAATTCAGTAGATATCTTGCCAGTAAGCTGTAAATATAGGTGTTAATATCATTCCTAGAACATTAAGAGGCACATTTACACAGTGACTTTAGTGGAATATTTGCTCAAAAACAACTGTTTAGTAGGGATAACCAAATTAAAATATTAGAATGGACATTAGACCTCAACCTATGGGATTGGTAATGTGGAAGAAATGTGTTCTTTACAGGTGAATTTAAGTT
Source organism: Tachypleus tridentatus (assembly GCF_004210375.1). NCBI lineage: Eukaryota > Metazoa > Arthropoda > Merostomata > Xiphosura > Limulidae > Tachypleus > Tachypleus tridentatus. Next base: position 157,976,132 of record NC_134837.1, on the reverse strand, counting down.
CAAATGTTTTGGCAGTAATCAATGTTAGTTTGTAGAAGGGAAAGAAGTAAATATGAGCATGGTCATCTTACAACATCTACAGTGAAACATGTTGGAAAACCAATGTAACTGTTCAGCCAGTGGTGGTGGAAATCAGCACATAACTGATGACACCCTGACTGCTGGTAGGTACAAGTATGTTCTTATTTGTCATGATATTCCTTCAGGAACAAGACCTATTGGGCACAGTAGCAGCATCCTGTGAGACAATGATTTCAAGCACACAGCAAATGTGATAAATTTAACATAACTGGTAAAATGATGACATTAAAATATTTGTAACTGTGGCTTGGCTGTACAGAGTTTCAACATCAATATTTTTAAGACTTTCTGGCTTATGTGGAAACTGAAGAGGCCAAACGGTAACCAGACGGTATAGCAGCGTTACAAAGAGTAGTACAGGACATTCGTAACAATATTTTGTTAAGCATTGATAAAGCACAAACACTAGATGTACTGCTCAGTTAAAGTTAATATAAAGTATTAGTGTATGGTAGAACTTATTCACTTTGCTTTTGTATTTTCTGTACTAGTGATAAATATTAGTTAATTAAAATTACTTGCTGTTTAGGGCTCCAGTATTTGTGTAATCTATACGTTTTAACATAATCGTTTCTAATACTCTACATTTTATTTTTCCTTCTTTCACATAAGATTAAAGGTTAATTTGTTAATTTTTAGAGACAGTATAACTCTACCGTCGAGTGGGTTATCTTTCTGCCTTAGATTTTTTTAGATCTGAAAATTGATATAACTGTTGTAATATTTATAAGTGAATTTCTCTATATTTGAGTGTTTTTTTATTTAAGTAAGATTTTGTATAATGAAATGTGAATAGTTTGAAATAACAAAACATCAAATGTAATCCTGTAAACGTGTTATATAATCGTTTGAGGAAATATTTTTAAATTTTGAAATTGTGATCATTGCATAGTCGAGACTTAAAGGCTTAGCACGGTCAGGTGGTTAGGGTTCTCAACTCGTATTTTGCGGGTTCGAATCCCCATTTCTCCAACTATGCTCACCCTTTCAACCGTGGGAGCATTATAATGTGAAGGTCATTCCAACTATTCGTTGATAAGAGTTGGCGATTGATGGGGATGACTAGCTACCTTCTTTCTCTGTAGTCTTTCACTACTAAATTAGGAACAGGTAGTACAGATAATAGCCCCCTTGTAGCTTTGTGCGAAGTGTAAAACAAACTAAACGAAGACATAAAACGGATGAAAATGTGAAACATCAAATTTGAAACCCAGACCTCGAAAAGGATCGAGATCCCGATATAAAATCGTCGTCGAATTTAGATTCTATGTTTGATTCACTTAGGTATCAACAGACTATAAATATAAAACCGTATTTATTAGAACTTGTTTATCAAACTCCTAATTTCACTTACGTAAAAAACTAGATTTAATATGAAAATTACGTTAAAAAATGAAGGTAAGCTGTCTATTTCATCATTCAACAGTTGGGAAGAAAATATCCTGCTTCACTGGGTTTAGCGTATTTGCCCACGCACGAACACACACACACACAAGCGAACGTAGTGAATATGAAGACGTAATTTATTTGATCTCAGAACGGCTGGTATTGGGTATTAACACTTATTGATAAGCAGAGAACAACGTTTCGACCTTTCTAGGTGATCTTCAGGTTAACAAAGAAAGATTGCAACTGACCGTTGTTGGACACGTGTCATAGGGACGATAATATAAAGGGGTCTGGGATTGTAGGGAGCGCTGTAGTTAGATGTTAGATTATTAATTAGTACAGGTATAAAGGTGCTCCTTTATATTGGTTTAATTTTGGTTTTAGTTACTCTATAAGTAGTTGCTTCTTTAATTTTGCGTTTGTTTATATTTGTTTCCCTACTTAGTATATGGGAGTTTTCTGTGGTTATGTTGTGTTTACTTGATATGTAGTGTTCAAAAACGTGTGAAGGTGTTTTTTTGTGTTCTTTGAATCAGGTTTCCATTTTTCTCCTTGTTAATCCAATGTAGAAGTCGTGGCAGTTGTTGCATTGTATTTTATAAATTATGTTGGTATCGTGTTTGTCAGTGTAATTTTCACATAATATGGACTTTAGTTTTGTACCTGTTTTTTGAATAAATTTGGTGTTTACTGGAATGTTGTGTTTTAAGTTTTTTCCAAATGTTGGTTATTTTTCACTGATGTCAGGAACATATGGTATACAGCAGTATAAGGTTTTATAGTTTGTTGTATCTTGGAATTTATTATCATTTGTTTGTTGTTGATTGTGTTGATATAAGCGTGTGCGTATAATTTTTTACACGGTTTTTGGAGGAAATTTGTTGATATTGATAAAGTGTTGTTTTATTTTGTTGATTTCATTGTTAATTTTGTCGGGTGAACATAGTTTTGTGGCTGTGTTTATTTGATTTCTTAATATATTGAGTTTTTCTTTTGTTTCATGTGCTGAGTCCCAGAGAATGTATAATCCAGTATGGGTGATTTTTCTGTGGATTTCTGCTTTGAATTGTGTGTCGGTTCTAGTGATTTTCAGGTTAAGAAATGCTATTTGGTTAGTTTTTTTCCTGTTCTGAGGTGGACCTAATGTTGGGGTGTATCGAGTTAACGTGGTTGAATAAACTAAGTGTGTGTTCTGCAGATGTGAATTGAGCAATTGTATCGTCAACATACCTGTACCAGTACAGTGGTGGGTGTAAGGCTGAATTTATCGCTTGTGACTCAATCTGTGCCATAAAAATATTGGCTAGAACTGGTGTCACGGGATTCCCCATACTTAGGCCATTTATTTAAAGGTAGTTCTGGTTAAGTGGGTTTCTCGTCATCAAGTGGTTTCTTTCAATTTTCATAAGTAGCTTTGCCGTAATTATAAACCACAAATACATAATTTTTAAGCCTAATTCTGGTTTCTTGTGGCATATTTGCTAAATAGGGCGACAAATAAATCTTTTAAAATAACAAAAATAAACAAGAACTTGTCATGCGCAAAGTAACTATTAAAGTTCGTATAGTGTACGATCTGCTCTATTTCTGAAAGTTCCGTACTACTTGGCCCCATCTAGAAATTAGTACGGTATACTATGTCTACTAGATTTTTTTTTTTTTCAGACCTTGCCGTCCTATCGTTCAGAATATAGAGTGAAACGTACATTTTTGTAACTTATAACTCAAGACTATTTCATATAATATAGCACTGTTCATATCAGTCAGGCACGTAACAGGCAACCTCTATACTTTATTTTGTAGAGCATAGGCATATCTGTCTTCTCCAGTCCGTTCAGACGTTCAGCCGGTGGGCTCAACTTTTATCTTCTTGCCCAGGGGACTCAAACTGCATATAAATAACGTCATTAAAATCTCGATCCGCGAGCCTGCCTATGTTGGCGTTACTTCTTACTCCCCCTTGTGGTTCCCTTCCCCGCATTACTGTTCTGACGCACCGAGAAACAAGATTGGCAAGGGAAGTGAACGTGTTCTCGACAGCTGGAGGCACTGACCCTTCTCTATCTTTTCTTTTCTCTCTTTCTTCAACCACTCGTTATGTTATGAATTGCACTGCATCAGTGTTTCTGGGGCAGTTGAATCCGTTGGCAGTCTTGTAATGGTGTTCAGGAACCACAGACGATAATAATTTTTGACAACGTCACTTCATTAACTCTTTCGCTAGGTTGTGTAGTAGGGTCTGCAACATATATGTTTGTTTGTGTGCGTTGTGTTTTAGAATATACACTATCCTTCTTTCCTTATACAACACACAGATGTATATGTTTTCGATATGCATATAACGCATTCCAGGGGAATCCCCAACTAATCTGGTAGTTATATGCTTTGTAGGCCACGTGACCATTGCATACTATCAACAGGATAATGTGCTTTAATACAAGTTTTGAGATAATCCTAGGGCTTCTACAAAAAGCACTGCTTTGATTTTTTAGGTGTATAATGTTCTTTAGTCATGATAAAAAACAAAAACAGGATCAACTGTGTTTCTACTTTATTACAAGGGGATTTCTTCTGTGTCATTCCAGAAAAATAAAATTTGTGAACGTCAGCGAAGCAACACATAAATATTAAATACAGGATGCCTCTAAAATGTGTATATATAATATCATATACGTAACCAAGATGAAGAAATTAATTGACTAACAGTAAGCGTAGGCATAAAAATGTCACGTAAATGATTTTGAGGGCTACTAAAAGTTAGATGAACGTGATGTGCGAGACAAAGGATTCAACCATGAAATCATAGCTTTGAAACTATGTACCAAAAAACCCTAACTTGTAACAAAAAAATTGCACTGAGAATGAATTGCTGCCTCAGTGAATGGGTCAGCGAGACACCCTTACCTAACATTTAATGCACGTGTATGAATTTCAATTTGTGTTTAAGGAGATTCAGACCGTATGAATTTTTAAAAGCTTTATTTCATAATACTTGAAAACACTGTAATATTAACATTTCGATCTTTTAAACCACCACCAAAAATTTCCTCTGTACGCTTGTTATATTTCATATATTTAATTAAGCTGGTCCATCTCTACTCTAACTTTTTTTTCGTGTGCAATGCACATAGTCTGTATTGTTTAGAATAGTAGAAATCCAAAGATATTAAAATAGCTTTAACTGTATTCAAGTTTATGCTCATGTGAAACTAGCAAATATTTTGATTATAGCAAAAGTTTAGTAGATTGATTAATTCAGGTTAAGAGACCAGATTTTCGTACTTAGTTGTGTACATGTAAGCCTCTCAGACCTTTCTGGTTGTTTAGGTGTGCGTGATATTTTGATGTTTGATTATGTGGTGAACAAAAAAAAGTTTACGTGAGTACAGTTTAGTAAGGCAGGAGAGACTGTAGAAAAACAGTTAGCAGTGCAGAAAAAGTCTTTAACTCGGTTTGAAGAGAATTTGTGTATTCGATACCAGGTAAATTTTCGTCAAACATGTATCCATTCGCGCTTTTCTCACAATTTACCAGCTAGAAGTAGTAGATGTCATAGCTTTCTGGGTTTGAACTAGTCTTCCAAAACTGTTTTCGTGTAAATTGGGTTTTTGGAGTAGCTGAGTATAGAGAGGGTTGAAGAAGCGTGAGTTAAGCCTGGAGTAATTCGTCTTCTCGCGTAATGTATAAGTGATAGGTTAGAGCCGCGCGGCAATATAGGGTGGAGTGAACAAACTTATCTTGTAGGTGGTGGCTCTACCGTACATTTAATCAGGTGAGAGAATTTTAAAATATTCGTCTTTGTCCTTCCCATTCGCACATCTCTATCTGTGTATCGAGACATGTAGCATTTTATTTATTTTCTTGTTAGGTTGTACTTCATTATTATTGTCTGCATGTAAACCAATGGTAGACAACGTTCATTCGTAAATGATAGTGTACGAATGCGTTATAAGTGCCTAAAAAGTTTGGAACTCAAAGCATACAATAAAAGTATATCAACAGAATTCATTTATTCTGTTTATATTGTATGTAACATAGACTCGCACACATAAGAGGTTTTGAAAATCTGAAAAGAGAAAAATATGTTGCAAGATTATATCTAAAATTAATAGAAAGGTAGAACTTCATATTATAAGAACAATCAAACTTCCGTTCATTATAGTTTGGAAGAGATTAATAAGCACTAAAACTTTGTGGTTTTCTTATATTCCTGCATTAGAGCATGAAAATAATATAAGAATCTAGGTAACGAAGCGTTCGACAACTTTGTCTTTTATGTAAGTGTGAGGATCCTTTGTGATCGATGTTTCGTGTCCGATACACGTTTTGTTTGTTGTTTTTAGGAGGGATTTAAGATGTATGTACCACGTGTTCTTATTCGTATAAACAAAATCATTAAAATCGTGCAAATGAAAAATAAAGCTCACAAAAACTGCTATTCCGTAACCATTACATATAGATGATGTACCAACAAGAGCTTAGTCTTTCAGTAATTACTATTGAAATTCGATATAAAACTCCTAGTGCTCCGTAGATGGCACCACTTTCGTTAGCTCCAGATTACTTTTGTGACTCCATCGTGTAAATTTGCTTTTTAAAATTTTGATGTATCGGGTGTGTTATTCGAAATATGCTTCAAGCTGTAGAGCTTGTAACAGGCTTTAACCTTGACGTGGGCAGAATACAAATAGCCCATTGGGCAATTTTCTGCTGAACAAGAAGACGATCGTTTATCTAGGGTCTTGATTTATTTGTAGAGAGTCCGTTTGATAGTCAGCTGTTGTTTGCACGTTTTATTTCTGATTGCCGAGCGCGGTGAATGGTTCGTGTGTTGGACTGTAGAACCAAGGTTTCACGGATTGCACCCCATTACCGTTAAAACAACAACAAACACGTTTCTTGCACTTTGGGACTCTGGATGTGTTATAAGAGTGGCGAACAATTCCATCTATTCGATTAGAGTAGCCCGTGAGTTGGAGATTGGTAGCATTGATGAATTAGAGGGAGAGAAGGGCACTTAAGGAGGGGTGACGCAATTCAACAAATTCTGATTGCTAATTTTCTCCGCACTCAATAGCTATCATGAGAAACAGGCCATCTATAGCTAGCACCTAAAATTAAGACGGAGATTAAGATATAAAAAAGTTTATTTAAGGGGTATTTTTGTAAAATGCACGTGTAATAACTTAAGTGAAAACTGTTGACTTTGTAAGCGGAGCTGCTTGTGAAGTGTCGGATCTTTACACCACCACATGAAAGAAGTACTAAAACTACATGATTTATATTTAAAGACATGACCTTGAAAAAGGGAGCAGGATTAGCATAGTGTATGAGTCATAATCCTGTGTTGTTGATCATATATTTTTCCGAAATATGAATATTCAGTTAAGGAGGGAAAACAAAGTCTTCTCTAATACCTAACCGCTAAGGTAGTTCAAACAACGATTTAAAACCCGATCGAGAAGAAGCACATAATCAAATGTTACACAGGATTGAGAGAATAAATATTAAAAATGAAGACGTCTTTTCTTAAGCTCATAATTTCTTATACCTTTTATTCAAAGGTAAAAAGTGAAGGTTGAATAATCCTCCTGTAATCATTTTATTCATCTGTCTCGTGATTTCAAACGAACCATCCAGTTTGAGTTCCCCCCTAATTCATTCTGAAGCTTGTAGTACTTGTATTCCTGTGTGAGAACTACACAGGGTTGATTCTGCGTCAGCTCTAATGGTTACATATAGTGTGGTTAAGATTTGATAAAACTAATTACGTATTTGGTGATCATAGTAGCCAGAGTATTGTAAATACTATCTCAGGTCTGCATGCTGTACTCCGTAAAAGACTGAAGGAAAGATTTTGAATTGGTCTGTGTCACATCCGAGAAATTTCCTTGAGCGACGAAACTATAAACAAAATACCATACATTTGATTGAATGCTCTGGAGTAAAGAAGTGATTACTAATATTAAGCCTTTCCGTGCTGATACTTCAAACTGTTATCTGAAACAATCTTTGTTTGCGTTAATAACTAAAAATACTTGGTATTGAAGACATAACTTGCGCATAAACATTAGACATCTTTAGTTTTCTTTGGTTAAATTCAAATGTGTTTTTATTTCTCCTGTTCTGATGCTGCTGGAATGTTTAAAAGCACTCCTTAGAGTGTATATTTATGAAACTCGCTATATTAAATTAAACTCGCTTTTTGGCCCGGCATGGCCAGGTGGGTTAAGACGTTCGACTCGTAACCTGAGGGTCGCGGGTTCGAATCCCGGTCGCATGAAACATGCTCGCCCTTTCAACTGTGGGAGCTTTATAATGTGACGGCCAATCCAACTATTCGTTGGTAAAAGGGTGTAGCCCAAGAGTTGGCGGTGGATGGTGATGACTAGCTGCCTTTCATCTTGTCTTGCACTGCTAAACTAGGGAAGGCTAGTGCAGATAACCCTCGTGTAGCTTTATGCTAAATTCAAAAACAAAACAAACAATCTAAACTCGCTTTTTAATTTTCAAGAACTCCCATGCTATATATTTCCGTTTATCTTTTTCAAATAACTAGTATTAAGAAACGTAAAACATTTGTCCATTTACAGATACTGTATAAAGAGCAAAAGAAAGAAAACGACAAGCACAATAAAGCGCACGAGAAGCGTCAAGAAGAGGAAGTTAAAAGCTACCAAGATTCGTTAATCACCAAGGAAGAAATACGACTACAGAATGAGGGATACAACCCAAAGGTACTAATTATGTAGTTTTATAAAATATATTATTTCAGAATGTAAATTATCCGTGTAAATTATAGTGGTAAATTATGTTTAAAGGGATTAATTTTTTGTGCGTTTGCGTGTGTACGTAATATATTGTATGTGTATGCATGTAAGATTAGTTGTTTGAAAGAATGCATACATTTCTCAAAAAAAGCTAATTATGGATTCGTAACATACAGTAATATAATAAAATAATTTTCGTAACATTGCATTTTTATTTTCCGACTCTTTCAAGAAAATGGTTTAAAAACAACAACAGTGTGCTGGTGTGTAATGAAATTAATATTATACGTTATCACATTTCGACTGTCAGACGATAAAAACACCAAAACTTTGTCATTTTTATAAACTGTGTAACTTCTAATTTGAAGCTTCTTTCTCCCCACTAGTTTCATCGTCGTAAAATCGCATGGTTATAATCATCCCTTTTGTGAAGATTCAGAATTTTATCAACAAATAATCTTCTGAAGTATTAGTACATCTTGTGAACTGAAGATATATGACACCTTTGTGGTTCTATGTAAGGAAAAAAAGAAGAGAGATAATTATATAAAATAAATCCGGTGTACTCTATAAACAGGCTGTGTATTGTTTGCTTTTATAGTGATATTCAGTTGTTTTGGTCCGTTCATTAGTAATCCCAATTAATATTTAATGTAAAGACGGCAGCTTTTAGGCGATTGGAGAATGTTTTTTTTTTTGTGGCACATGTAGTGATTTGAAATTTATTTATCCAGTAAAACTGTACTTTTAGTCAACAACATTTAAGTTAGTTGCTATTTCATAGATGTCTGTTCAGTGTAAGGCAAAAGTTATCAAAAATAAAATGGCACAGTTAAACTGAAAAAGATGCTTAGCAAATATTCATTTGGACTGAAAACAGTAGCCAAGAAAACTTTGTTGTTGTTTTTTAAATAACTTGCTTTGATCTTTAGAAAACTCTTAAAGGTAACTGGTAAGGTTGAAGATGAAATGTTGATAACCAGAATCATTAAATAAGTAAAGCTAATATAAAACACTTTGAGGAATCCTTAAAATCAGAATCATTGTGTAAAAACCCAATGTTTTCTTGATGTACCTGGCATATAGCTAATTAACACTAATGGATGCTAATTAGCAATATGTTGTCCAGTGAAATATAGTGACAAAGTCAACCAACCCAAGTTGAGAACCGTATTTACAACACTATTTGCCATTGGTTTTGCTGTTTACACAGTGTATATCTAATCAGCACGAAAGATGCTATTTCAAAACTTCTAACAGAAAAATAGTGATCGTATAGTTAAACTACACCAAATTGAGAATCGCATTTAGAAAACTTTGTCCAGAAGTTTTCTGTTCACAAAATGCATATCTCAGTTGATGGCCTGGCATGGTCGGGTGTTTAGGGCGCTCGACTTGCAATCTGAGGGTTGCGTGCTCGAATCCCCGACCCACCCAACATGCTCGCTCTTTCATCCGTAGTTGTGGTGGTGGGTGCTTTTGACTAGCTGCTTTCCCTCTAGTCTTTCTCTGCTAAATTAGTGACAGCTAGAGCAGATAGCCCTCATATATCTTTGCAAGAAATTAAAAGGAAAACGTAGTTCATAGTGTTAGGCACGGATTTCTTTAGCATCTAACATGTTGATGACTACGATATTACATATTGATCACCTAACATAGAATTATTTCGCAGAAAGTCATTTATTTAAATTCAGGAACTGAGTTAATGGCATTTTGTTAACTTGCATTGATAAACAACGACATAAAATAATTAAATTTGTTTGCTAAAAAAATTGCCCCACAGCGGCACAGTTTGTCTGTGGGCTTGTAACACCAGGCACCGGCTTTTTCAATACTCGTGATGGGCAGCACACAGATAGCTCGTTGTGTCGCTGTATGCATAATTTCAAACAGTAAACCCTTAACTTTGTTGAAGGGATAAAGTATAATTTGTTTCTGAACACCACCATCTTTTAAATAGTTTAGAAAGTGTATATGTGTAAGCGAGTATAATGTGTAAGAAATACGAGTAATTCACTTTATTTTAGTAAGGACTAATTATTTTATATTTTTACAGTATTATTTCCTTTGACCCAAGAATAACCACTTTTTTTCTAAAACTTTTTAACATTGCTTGAATTTACAAAAATATTGTGTGATATATTTCAGAAGTTAACCATTTGTATGGAAAACAGTCAGTGAGAATGAACTTAGCGTTATTACGATTTAATTTTTCCATTAAAGTCCTTGTTACGTTCTTGAGTCTGTGATGTTATTTAAAACGAGGATATTGGAGACCCAATTCCCCATTGGTATGATAGTATAAAGTGGAATTGTATTCCAGCAGCATTATTTAGCATCCTACCTAAGACAAAAGGCAGAGTATATCACAAAGTATAATACAATGATAAAAACTTAATAAAGAATAAAATAATATGTACCATAGTATAATATTGAAAAAGAAATGGGGGTGAGCCGACAGTGGTTCAGTAAAGTTAGTAAAAGCTAACTCGTGGAAGGAATTTACAGAATGATTTTCATTGTGATTTCTAAAAATGTTTACCTGGATAAGTGGATAATTTGTAAACTAAATAATCCAGATGATGGTGAACACATAGAAAATAAAAACAATTTAATTGGTTCTGACATTACTGCCGAAAATAGAATGGCACGTGACTGGAAAAACGTGAAACGAGAATTTAATGAAAGTTGAGAGTTGAAATGTGCAGTGATTGAATCAAATAATAAGCCAGTGTGTCTTTTGTGTAACTAAGTTTTTAGGAATAATAAAGCATACAACCTTGAGCAACACTTTAACAATTTTCACAACGAATTTGATGTAAAATTTCCAGTTGATAGCAAAAATTGTATGAATGAAATTAGCCGTCTGAAAACACAACTTTATGAACAAAAGGGAGGCCTAAAAAGATTTTTATCGTCGATAGAACTGGTTATGTTAGCTAGCTATAAAGTAGCTTGGATTCTAGCTCAAAAATAAATCATTTTCTGATGCTGAACTAGTAAAAGAGATATTGATTGTGGTCATTTAAACTGTTGGAGAATTATGATTCAAAAATAAAAGATGATATTCTTCAAAAGGTAAATAACCTGCAATTAAGTCGAAGAACAATTGTCTGCAGAATGCTGGAGTTAGCAAAAGACATAGAAAATCAGTAGTTTGAACAACCAAAAGACTGTTTGTATTTTTCTTTAGCACTAGATGAGTCAACAGATGTTAGTGACACTGCACAGTTGATATTTTGGGTCTGATATGTAACTTCAAATCTTCAAGTGAGAGAAGAAATACTTAACCTTTGTGGAAGATCGAAAACGTGGAAAAAAACATCGTTGAAAAAATTTCTTGAAATGTCAAAAATATTCAATCTGAATTTTAGAAAACTGGTTTCTGTCGCAACAGACGTTACTCCCGCCATGACTGAGGCGAAATTATGATTTGTTTCTCTTTTGAAGCAGCATTTAATTGAAAATAATGTGAATTTCGCGCTGCCATCTCTCCAGTGCATTTTGCATCAGGAAAATTTATGTGCTCAGACGTCTAAAAGTGATGAATTGAAAAATTTGATGTACACTTATAAAAATTGTGAATTATATTAGAAGTGGAATCTCTCTCATCCATCGACAGTTTGTTGAGTCTTTGAAGAAAAGCAGTGACTGTACCTTTGATGATCTTACTGATTTTGCAAATATAAGATGGTTAAGTAGAGGAAAAGTCTTGGAATGATTTACTTCCTTATTTCCTCAAATAAAAAATATCTTGTCATGGCAGTTTGATTTGTACTTTCTGTGCGACATGATGGCTCACTTGAATAATTTGAATACGAAGCTTCAGGAAAGAGGTTAAATAATAAGCGAGCAATCACAGTCTAGTCATGAATTTCAATTAAAGCTAAAACTCCTTGCGGAACAATTACAAAAGAATGATTTACCACATTTTGCAAAGTTGAATATAGTTTTCTAGAAAATAATAATGACTATGATTTCTGTGATGCTAAAGATGATCTCTATGTAAAGTGGGTCAAAAATCTATCTCAAAAATTTGAATCACGTTTCTTCGAATTTAAAAAATTGAAATTGATATTTTAATTTTTGCATGATCTATTTCACTTTGATTTAGGAAATTTCAGTAAGGAAATTACATCTTTTGTCTTTGGTAAGTGTGGATTTGAAGACGAGATGCTTACCCTACAAGGTATGAAACACGTAAAAGTTAAACAAAAATGTTCTATTAGAGAAATGTGGCTCACTATTCTGATAAATGAGAGTCTTCCAAATTTAAAGATAGCAATTTCAAAATTATTTTTCATGTTTGAATCCACATGAATATGTGAGTCAATATTTTCTGTGCTAGATTTTATCTAGATACAGATCTCAGCTTACTGATATACATTTAGGGGCAGAGTTAAGATGCTCGCTGAGCGTAGATATCAATTTGAATCCACATGAATATGTGAATCAATATTTTCTATGCTAGATTTTATCTAGATACAGATCTCAGCTTACTGATATACATTTAGGGGCAGAGTTAAGATGCTCGCTGAGCGTAGATATCAAGTCAAATTTCACGAAACTTTTTATAAAAATCCTCATCAATTTTCACATTGAAGGTTAGTTGAAATGCAGTTATTTTGATTAAAATAGCATTTTTTTTAATAGTGTGGCCAACACTTTTCATTTGCCACAGTTGTGGCAATTATGGAAAATAAGTTGCCTAGCCCTGGTTTAGAGTCAAATTAGAAAAGAGTCGATGATAGCTTATGCCTCATATTTGACGATTGATTCGAATAAGTAACTAAATCTCAGCGACGGTATTTATAACGTCAGAGTCATCAGTGCCATAAGTATGTGATGACTATCGTTTTGGCTCTATAAAAACCAATAACCGTCATTAGAATATCTTGACAATGGTATGTATAGACGGAAACGACTTAAGCAATGTAATTGCTGTTTCATATAAATGTGTTTTTAGCTATGAAATAATCGTGGTTTTATTTCTTCGAGATGGTAACAACTTGACAAATTAAATGGAATATAACATCCTGTCACTGGCGGTTGTATGTTCTTAATGACAAAAAATTATACATTTGAGTTGTTTTCCTGTAGAATGTTGTTAAGCATTGAAATCACACACTATAGTTAATGAAACTTCAATGCTGTTAGGCACTGAAATGACACCTTGTGACTAACGATATTCTATATAACATTATTCTTTAAGTAACACATGGGGACATCTTGTGTCATAAGGTACAGTTACCCTGCACGTTGTAGTCGAGATACAGCTTTCTGAAACAAAATATTAAATATATATATATATATATATTCATCTTTTACAAACTAAAAATCAAATCTGTATCCATAATTTCCGAGAGTTTCACAAATGGTTTGTCCTAATTATCATGTGAAATAAATATGTATGAAAATTATTTTTCACATGTTTAATACATACAACACAGGACAATAAACATTACATACTTGAAATTCACTATTGGTAGAAACTGTTATATTATTAATGACACGTTGCTTTTTTCTTTATGGATTGACACTTGTCCCCAGTAGCTCAGCGATAAGTCTGAAGGCTTATTACGCTAAAAATCGTGCTTCGATACCTGTGATGATCACAATACAAATAGCCCATTGTGTAGCTTTGAGCTTAACAAGGAAAAAGTAAACAAACATTATTAATATTTTAGAATAAAATACTTCTTTGGCAATCAGAAGTCAGATTATTTCCCATTTCACTATATATATATTTCGTTAACTCAGAATATGTTTCTAGCATAACATTCAAAACTGCCCTTTGCTACCGTTGTGCCAATAGTTAAAATGTGGAAATTACTGTTAAACCTAGTTCTAAGTTTCACAAAGTTTCCAAGTATCAAGAAATATCCAGTATATGGTGTTCTGAACACACTATTTAACAGCCACCCTTTAGTAAATTATCATATTTGTTATCAACTTGAACGAATTGTTCTAAAAACAGTTAAATTAAGATGACTTCCTTCTCAAAATAAAATTTATGCTATTGTTTTTGTGTACGTGTCGCTTTATTGAGAGAGGTGATGAATATTTCACACCAAATAATGCCAGTTATTTTGGTTGGTTCTTATAATAAAGATGTATTGAGTATAATTAGAAACAAAATCAGTATAGGGATATTAACATGGAATTCAATAACATTCCTCAACCCTCTGTCAAGGATTTGTTATCATAATAACACAAATCAGAAGTTATATTAACATTTTGTAACTGTAATGGTATTACGATTTTGTCATTTAGACTTATAAGGTCAGATAGAAGAATGACTAATTAACGACAAATAATTAATTTTTCATTCATTCCTGTCGTTCAGAAATAATTTCAATTATTAAATTATCTTTATAAGTTTCTGAATACGTGAAGTTCAGTTGATAACGAGAGAGTTTGGTGATGTATTATCAATCTTCACATCTGTAGCTCAGATGGCAGTACAGTAGTTTGATGACTTCCATTAATCTTCCAAACATTTATTTCTGATAATAAGTAAGGAGTAGTCTATAATTGTTTTCCAACTTGCAGCTCAGTCGGTAGTTAAGATAGTTGGATGATATCTAGTCCTGTACACTTAGAGCTTAAGCAATCGTTAAGTGATGATGGTCTCTTAACAATCAACCACACTTGCGGTTCAATCGGTAGTAAGATAGTCTGATGAAATACAGTCCTCCACACTTGTAACTTGAGCAATAGAAATGTGATGATGATATCTAAGAATCCTTCACACTTATAGCTCAAGAGGTAATTCAGAGATATCTAACATTTATGGGCCCAGCATGACCAGGTAGTTAAGGCGCTCAATTTGTAATCTGAGGGTCGTGGATTCCAGTCCTCGTCACACCAAACATGCTCGCTCTTTCAGCCGTGGGAGTATTATAATGTAATGGTCAATCCCAATATTCTTTGGTAAAAGAGTAGCCCAAGAGTTGATTGTGCTAAATTACGGACAGCTAACGTAAATAGTCCTCATGTAGCTTTGCGAGAAATTAAAAACAAACAAACATTATTTACTATAGTAATAATGAAGCACCTTAGTGTCGTTATTAATTCTCTTTTGCAATTCTAACAATAAATAAAAGGGTTTAGTAGGACAAAGAATCTAAATTGATGGCTATTTGCTCACTCAAAGATTATATATATTTTTAACATAATTTGACAACCTAGTTTTAATGCAATTATTTCAAATGAAAAAAACGAAGAAAACATATTAAAGCTTAATTTGGAACGTAAATGTGAACGACTATTGTGTAATTTACTGATCGAACTTGCATAGTTATTAGAATACTATGCAACTGAATTTCGTCTCACATCTTGGCCAAATTGGTGTGCTTGAATTTGAACACCGTAGTTGAAATTCATTTTGACTGTTCCTTAAGATCTTCCCACCAGTAGGTTGGAGGTCTTAACTAATATAATTGACAGTCATTGCTAGAAAATATTGATAGTATGGCACGTATTTTAGTTCGTTATTTTTAGATGTGATCGAAGCAAAAAATTCTAATAACCAGTGTTAAAAATGTTAGTTTTCGTGTCTGGTTTACTCAAAATTAATTTTGACGAAACTACCAGCCTACAGTTACGAGTGAATATTTTCTCGCAACCAAACACTAGCACAATTAACTGATGCAGGTAGTTATCTCTCATTCGATATTGTATAAAATCGATGATGACATAGCCGAGTATCTCCGATAATCTTAAACTGACTAATTTTCATACTTAATTAAAATGTTCGAACAATTTCGAGTTTGTAATACTAAAAGAAACTAAATTAAGTGTTTTTTATGTAATTATATATTCACATATTACGAATTTGTCGAACTGCTTGCAATGTTAGGAAATCCTAATCCGACTGTGGTCCAATTTACAGCGTATTAGATTGAGGCTTGGAAAAGTCCAAGGCTCCAGCTGCAATATACCTCATGAATACGCACCTCATTTACATCCGGGGCACAAGAGTAGCAAAAAATTATCTTAAATGTTATGCTAGAGACAAATTCTGAGTTAACGAAATACATGTATATATGTATGTGTATACATACGTAATGTTGGGAAACAATCTTACTTTTGGTCGACATTCGTTTAAGAATGAGCACTTAGTCGGCGGATGATTCTAAACGGTGCTCCTAAATAAGGTTCAGGTTTAGCTATCTTTAATTTATAACTGCTGACCCGTGACAGATAGTATCATTTAAAAGCACCTGTCGACTAAATGAGCTGAAGAGAATAAATTGCCGTTCAGGCTTTAAAATATCAATATCAACAAATCGTCCAAACATTACTTTGTTTAAATTTAGGAAAAAGGTATTTTGTGGCTTTGTGTCTTATATTAAACGAGGAAAAGTACTTGCCTGCAGTGACGGGAAAAGTTTTAAGTTAATCTAGCAAACTAGTTGTCCCCAGTGACGAGACAGTTAAGTTAATCCATCAGTTTAAATTATTTGATGGGCTTTAAAAAGATTAGTTATGTGCACTCTTGATTTCACTACTTGTATCGCCTACCGCACAGAGCAATTGTTGAGCTTTTCAGTCATGCTCAACAATAATATATAATAAATCTATATTTTTTATTCTTTAAATTACGTCACAGTTTTAAACGTGAATGATAGTATGAGGAATTCCTAACAATTTAGAAACTTTGCCTGGTAAATAATATCTACCGCCCATATTATTTATTCCTTTTCACCCGTCATTTCAAAAGTGAATGTTGAGCTTTCCGTTTGCGCAGTTTTTGAAACGCTTGGACAGACACCACGGTTTGCATTTTATATAAGATTACATTTACAGGCATTTAGAAATTTTGGAATTACTTTAAAAGAGAGAAACGCAGTTAGATTAACGTTCTACAAATAACTTCCCCAAATCCTGAAATGATATAAGGGCTTACTATGGTGTATGATGTCACCCCGTGGGACAGCGATAAGTCTGTGGATTTAGAACGCTAAAATTAGGGAGTCAATTCCCCTCAGTGGACACAGCAGATAGCCCAATTTGACTTTGCTATGAGAAACTTACACATACACAGTTGTATGATTTTTCTGTATTTTGCTTTTATGTTTACATCAACTACTAGTGCCACTAGTTGATTTTGGTGTACGAAGTATGTGTAAGTGGTCACGCATGCTTGTTTGTAACCTAAGTTAAGAAGACTTTAGTAGATAAAGTATTTTTCAAGATTACGTAGACAAACTGTACACCTTAATTTATGCAGTAACAGTCTGATAGTTTCATGACTTGTTTTCAATCGCTTTTGATTGTTTTAAGTCTCACTTTTTGTACGAAGAAAACTTTCTTTATGGAAGTATTTGGAAAGTGAGTTAATTTTCTTATCAAGGTATGACTTAGTATACTGATTTCAATTTGTAAATAAAATAAATATCACACGTGAACTCACCAAAGATCTTCTTAAGTTACGTAAGTTTGAACGTTCGAACGTCTTGAGCAGCAAATTGCATACCCAGCTCTGCTCTTGGTGAAAGCCCAACAGATCCGATGAAAGTTTACAAATAAACGTGAACTTTTAGTTATGGGCTTTTCTATTGTAGCTTTCATAATGCACTTTAAATGTCTTACCTTAAAAGCTTTGTAGGTTATTTTAAGGATAGTGCATCTTCCATGCTTTTCTCTTAATAACGTAGGTAACAGACACAAATTGGCAAGAAAACAGAAAATTCTATGCGAGGATTTTCAATAGCATTCATTCTCCAACACAATCGTAATAAGACAGGGCAGTGAATCTGAAGTGAGAAGATGTAGCAGTCGAGACAAGAAACGTGGCAGAAATGGCAAACCAGTTGCGTCAATTCCAGCTCAAAGTAGTTGATTTAACAGTAGAGATGTGATGAAGATTTCTACCTTTGAATTTGGTACATTTAATGCATTAAAGTTAATGATAATCTTGATTTTTGTTTCTACGGAAAATTATATTTTACATCAGGAAATAAGAAATATCCCAAAGATATTTTAATTATCAAAAATTTTCCAATTTAGGCTTAAGCGCTTATTCTAACCTTAGTATAACGCGAAAATCGATGGCATGAATCACCAAAGAGCAAAAAATTTAATCGGCAGCAATGTCTTTATCCTTTGTATTGTAGCTGAATATTTTATTATTTTATATTTTGGTTATTATGGAAAACATGCCAAAATGGTGAACATTTTTTTTACAATCTTTGACTAATAGAAATTCTTTGTTTGTGAGTTGTTGTTTTTTAAATTAAGCTATTTACAATAGCCACTGCAGTAACGTTATAGGAGGTTATTCTATAAATTGTCTTTTAATATATAGACATTTTTTTTACGAATTTGGTCTGATTTTGGAATACTGATTTAGTATGTTGATTTTGGACTAGAAGAGTCAAGTTGTTTAAGAGAAAGTTTTCCTTTATATTGGATAGTTATCGCACCAGTATGGCTTTAATACTTGTAACTACTTTGCCGAATAAATAGCACTACGAACTTTGAAGCCGTAGGTGCGCTATATGACCAATAGTTTGTTTGTTTTGAATTTCGGACAAAGCAACTCGAGGGCTATCTGTGCTAGCCGTCCCTAATTTAGCAGTGTAACACTAGAGGAAAGGCAGCTAGTCATCACCACCCACTGCCAACTTTACTCTGTTACTAATGAATAGTGAGATTGACCGTCACATTATAACGTCCCCACAGCTGGGAGGGCGAGCATGTTTGGTGCGACCGGTATTCGAACCCGCGACTCTCAGATTACGAGTCGAACGTCTTAACACACTTGGCCATGCCGGGCCATGACCAATAGTCAAGTCCCACTATTCGGCCTGGTTTGGCTTGTTTTGAATTTCGCGCAAAGCTACACGAGAGTTATTTGCGCTAGCCGTCCCTAATTTTGCAGTGTAAGACGAGAGGAAAGGCAGCTAGGCATCTCCACCCACCGCCATCTCTTGGGCTACTCTTTTACCAACGAATAGTTTGATTGACCGTCACATTATAACGCCTCCAAGGCCGAAAGGGTGAGCATGTTTGGTATGACGGGGATTCGAACCCGCGACCGTCAGATTACGAGTTGAGTGCTTTTACCACCTGGCCGTGCCGGGCCTATTCGATTGCCAATAGTATCTTGAGATTTAGCGGTGGGTGGTGTTTAGTAGATGCATCCCCTTTAATCTATCACTTTAGAATTAGGGAAAAGCTAGTGTACTTAATAGTAATGACGGACAAGAATTCCCAATAATTCACAAACCGAAAAAACCACCCTATCGAATTTTTATGCGAAAAACTGACCATTCAAAGTATTGGTTACGATATATTATGCTCGTATATACTAATAATACGCTAAAAAGGTCGCTAATTTTTCCGTCTATTTCTTACCTACCTGATCACTTCAGTGGGGCTAGCGCTTAGGTGGCTCAAACAAGCGCTACAGAATATGTCCGACTTATCTGACTGATCTGTGGATATTCGCTTCTGATATTGTGATAAAGGTCCATTAATATACACACAGGAATCATCTAAATAGTAAACATATCTTGCATGTACTTAAATGTCTTTTCAACCCAACGCATGGCGTTACATATCGATGAATAGCCACGCGACAATTTCTAAAAGTAAAATATATACTTTCTACAGGTGTAACACGAAAAGCAAACAAACAAGAGGATAAAACCATTATAAATTTTAAAATGAAGTATGGATGCTGTTATTAAAATCACAATCATAAGTCACGGTAGTCATAACAGAGAAGCGTTATGAACTTGTTTGACCTCCGTGTGAGTTACAGCTAACTCTTGAGCTACTTAGATCAACAAACTTCACAAGTATTGGCCTGATGACTGTATTTACTTATAAGCATTTATGTTACATTAAACAGTATAAAGTACTGACTCTTGTTTATTACACGTAACAATATTTTTGTCGTGGAGCTAAGTAAGTTATTTGGTGAGATACACAACGACGTTTTGTGGTGGGTTTTACAACGTTATTGCATAATAAGGTAAGCGCGCTTTAAGAATGACGGTTGAGAGCACGTAAGTAATATATTTTTTTCATCACAATAATGCTAGAAAACTCGCATAGAAAGTTATACGTTTATATATATATACCAATCAGTTGCGGATATCTGGCCGCTTTAAAATCGAAAACATATTTCGAAATGAGTTACTGTAACGCTACATTATTTGTATAGCGGTCCAGAAGAGCACTGAAGGAGCCCTTGTATCGTATCGTTTAACAATTTTGTTGTGAAAATACACATGTTTTTCACCGACCAGACAGGGACACATTATATTCTTCCAGTGATAAGGCTATGCTTGCGGCATTACAACGTCAAATAGACATAAGAATTCACCCTGAACTATTAAATACACAGGTGCTAAACACGTCGCCAGTGGAGTTACGGCTGGCATCTGCAGTGACATGCAAGTGCTCATTTATTTGTTTGTTGTCAAGCCCAAAAGTACATAATTGGCTATCGTGCCAGTGCTCTACCGTATAAAAACTGTTATAAGAAGGAGGAAAAATCCTACTGCGGGAATCAAAACCCAGTTTCTCGCGTTGTAAGTCCACAGACATATCGCTGTGGTGTTTTGATTGAACAAGGAAGAAGTAAACAAACCAACACCAAATGTAAACATATTTTTAAAAACGTTTCAACCATAATAGGACTGTAAAAAGTCCTTGTCTTTCAATATCACAGTTATCAGTAGCAGACCAATGAATTAACGTTGACTGCCATTCCTTTTCTGTTGCATCTTTAATTATTTGCTCCCTGTTTTTTCTTTAAATAAGTTTATAAAAAAGATGTTTCAAAGTAATTCAAAAGAAAAATCAGATGAAAAAAATATGCTAATCTTTGCTTTTCATTCTTATATACCCGTTATATACCCGTTTACCCTCTGACATTTCCAATAATGAGACCGTGCTCACGCCATTTAGAACCTTAATCCTCAGTAATAATGTAGCACAGCTTCTTTTAGATATTTAGATAGGTCTGTTTATTCACACAAACGTTACGCCATTCACTGTGCATTCACGTTCCTTGGTGAC
The DNA here is from genome assembly GCF_004210375.1 of Tachypleus tridentatus. Lineage (NCBI taxonomy): Eukaryota > Metazoa > Arthropoda > Merostomata > Xiphosura > Limulidae > Tachypleus > Tachypleus tridentatus. The sequence continues at coordinate 157,954,854 of NC_134837.1, read as the reverse complement.
AATTACAGCCCTAAAGAAAGCAGCGAGTTGTTAGAATGAAGCCCTAAACTCGCTTCTGTTTTTGTTGTCTGTTGCTTCTCGTTATCCCTATGGAGAGATTTGCATTTTAACAAGACCTGCGTTAGGAAAAGGCCATTAAGAAGGGCGTCGGTTCCTTTCTATTGAGAGTTTATAACAAGGTAAATCTGATCAACTTTTCTGTGTAAGTGTTTTAAATTACTTGCAAGTTTTCTCTTTCTCGTTTTCTGTTATTTGGTATAGCATGAAATTGATGTGTTTCTTTCAGTTTATCTTTCACTTTTATTCATTTTATTCTCTCTATTACTATTCTTCCTTACTAAAGTTAGTGGAATCAATACTTGAGAAATGATCATATTTTGCAAGCGTTGACTGTATATCTCACTTGCTAAGTTCTTTTCTGTCTGTTCATAGACCTGGTATGGTCAGATGGTTAAGGCACTCGACTCGTAATATGAGGGTCGTGGATTCGAATCCCAGTCACACAAAACACGCTCGCCCTTTCAACCGTGGGGACGTTATAATGTTACAGCAAATCCCACTATTCGTTGGTAAAAGAGTAGTCCAAGAGTTGGCTGTGGGTGGTGATGACTAGCTGCCTTCTCTCTAGTCTTACACTGCTAAATTAGGGATGGCTAGCGCAGATAGCCCTTGTGAAGCTTTGCGCAAGATTCAAAAAACAAACTGTTGTATTTAATAGGTCAAGTCGTCATGTATTTATATATGAAACGTTCAAATATCTTAACATCGATAGTGTAGATAAAATCATTAAGTTTAAGTGTTTTAGAGTGTTTTCGACATCAAGATTCAAAGACAGGTCTGTTATTTCAAAGAATAACCGAAGCTTTTACGTGGATGTGGCTTATAACCTGTTAACTTAGTTCGTGAACACTTCTAAATTTTATGAGGTTTAAATATATAGAATACATATAAAAAATGTGCCCTCAGTTTAAAAATGTCGTTAATCGAGAGCCATTAGATATCATTTGAGAGGAAGGTGTAGAAGAGTTTTGTTTGCTATTCAGTGTGTGATATCCGTGTAAGTTTGGTATCGAAAACTGTGTGACTGACGTATGTAATCTTCCAAAAAAATGGTTCATCTCGTCATTGGTCCCATGAGGTTTCGTGGATGAGACAATCAGTGACTCATGAAGTGACGCGATGTTCCAGTTTTTTTGGCGCTCAGATTCATCGGAATTTAACTTCATAATCTACTTTTTGTGGAGTTGTATAAACAGCATGGTCATTCGCAAATTGTAAAAGGTGTATAGTTCCAACACTTACTTATATAACACCAGATTATTCGTAGTCTGTATGTTAGGTACCCTTGTAGACTAAAGAATTATAATAGGCATTTTGCGGTTATACGTGTATATATAACAAACGGATTTTTGTGTATGTAGAAGTGACAACCAATTTTTGTACAAGTAGGCGTGACAGTTTTTGTGCACGAAGATGTAAGTTTTGTATATGTATACGTAACATACGGTTTTTGTACATGTAGATGGAAGTTTTTGTAAATGTAGACGTGACAGGAAATTTTTAAAAAATTCAGATGTCAGCTTATCAACTGATTAAAATGAATGATTAAGTTGAAGCAACTCGGAAATGGTTTATTTATGTCAACAATATCTGTTCATTATATCATACACTTTGTTTCCTGGATTGTTTAAGTACACTGTAACGAGTACATATTAAAAACACACCTTCAAATTTAAGGAGTTATTTTTTAAACCTTTTTCAGGCACATACACACATAGTAACTGAATATTTCTTTTATATATCATTCGTATCTAGTTTTCAATTTCTTTTTATCATTTATTCGTTTTTTCTGTCTTCCCTGTTTCGTTTATGAGACGTTTCTTTTCAGCTGTGCCAGAAACTGTAACTTTTTTTAATGTTGTTAAAATTCTGATAAGTTCAGTTAGGATTTTTCCTAAATCCTTCACTGTATATGAATCAGATTATTGTATATATAAAAAGATTGAGCATATCGAGCGACAAAATCGTTTTGTTTTAATAGTATTGGATACTGATCTCTCTGTATGATCATGAAAACCAATAGAGCTTAGCCTTCAATCTAAAAACATATTTCATACATACACTAAGTATCAGTTTCTAGTTTTCTATAAAGAAGATATTATAGAAAAAATACATTTTAAAGAGAAACCTTGTTAAAATCTAGTTGATCTGTTCCGACCACAAGTATGATATAATCAAAAGAAAATCCCTCACATCTAGCAATTACACACATATATACCAACTGAACGAAATAGGTTATTTTTCATGTATCCGTTCAAACCTTAGAGGGAGTTACCAATCTAATGTGGTCGCCAATTTCCCTCTATGCTTCAGGTTTTGTCTTTTAAACCTAGCTTAAACAGAAAAGGAACAAGAAACTGATATTATTGGATGAATAATCTACTTGTAGAATGATAGGCTTAAAGTTACCAAGATGTAGCTATAGTTTGTACCTCAGGAAGATGAGATTTTATATTGCCAGTTGAAGCAATATGAAGTAAAATGTATAAGAATGATGACGAAAGCAACTCTCTGAAACACTCTTTATGGTCTAATTGTCTTTATAAACAACAAACTAGTTTCTTGTATTAATTATTTAGAGAAATTACGCACTACTGAGGAACATTAACGATTTATTTTGTCAGGATGTCTACAGCAGATTGTATTTTGTTTATATACCTTGAATAACTATGTTATATAAAACATCATCATAAAATCATGACAATCACTCATGAACATTGCCATTCCTATGTGAACACAAATATAACCTTAAATGACCTGAGCGCAACCTAGTGGTTGCTGAATGTAACTGTTTATAAACTGAAATTCACATACTTATCTTATACATAGGCTTGTGGTTCATTAATGTATACACCGTTTATATAATCATTTTACCAACAAAAGAATGTAAGAAAGATTGAGTTGCTAAAAGAAGCTTATTACAAAAAGGGTCATTTTTAATCATGTAAGCAATATTGTGCTGCTGCAGTATTAGGATTATAAATTGTTCTTTCTGTTATAAGACCTGTGTTGTATTGACTGCTAGTCTGTGCAACATTATATCCAAGTAAGACTGATGGCAAGTTTTAACAAGTGTTTCTTTAATAAATAAGGACAGGTTTCCCATAAGAATAATAGTACCAGAATTTATCGGGTTAGCTGGGCATCAAACATAGAAACCCTTGTTTGAAATACTGTTTATGTTAGTCTACTACAATATATAAATTAGTACAGTATATAACTAACCTTACAATTGCGAGATTTATTAGCAGTTTGTGTTACACTACATCACAAAAAGACTGACAACAACATGATCGATAGTTTGGGTTACATTACATCACAATAATATTGGCAACAATGTGATCGGTAATTTGTGTTACATTACATCACAATAAGAGCAACAACAATATGAGGTCCGGCATGGCCAAGCGTGTTAAGGCGTGCGATTCGTAATCTGAGGGTCGGTGGGTGGTGCTAGCTGGTTCTGCATACGGCTAGCACAGATAGCCCTCCCGTCAAAACAAACGACAACATGAACATGCTCGCCCTTTCAGACAACAATATGATCGATAGTTTGGGGCGATTGACAACAATATGTGATGGTCAATCCCAACAATATGATTAGTTGGTAAACCCAACAATATGATCGGTAGTACTAAGAGAAACATTCTGTAAGAGTGGAAAGCAATTTTGGCCCAGTACGATCAGGCAAAACACCCATTATACCAGCCCTTGGTCGTAGCCAGGTGGTTAAAGCACTACGACTCAGAAAATCTGAGGGTCGCGGGTTCGAACTAAAGTACTAGAAACATTCTTCACACCAAACGATCACATTATACCAGCCCGGCGTAGCCAGGTGGTTAAAGCAGCCGTAATCTGAGGGTCGCGGGTCAATCCAAACATATTCGTTCAGGTGACGGTCAATCCAACTAAGAGTAGCCCAAGAGTTTGCGGTGGGTGGTGATGACTAGCTATCTTCTCTCTAGTCTCACATTGCTAAATAAGGGATGGCTAGCGCAGATAGCTCTCGTGTAGTTTTGTGCGAAATTTAAAAGAAACCAAGCCATTGCACCAGCTAAACCACGTGACATTTCTAGTGGAGTCTGGAAAGCATTCCCCTTAAGAAATTTTTAAAAATTTAATGCTAAAAAATTGAATTGAGTTATTTTAACTACAAATATTGAATACACACAATGCAATGTATTGAATTATATGAAACAAATTTCAGTACATACGTTGTAGCTACATATGCCATGGAAAAATGGTTAGGCTCTGGCCTGATTGGCCTTACTGCTTTCTACGACTCTGAGAAATTAATTAAAGTCTCACTGTATCTCTGAAAAGTTTCATATGGAGAGAAATTTCTCATTCTTTCAAAATTTCTAAATCATCTCTTGAATTTCATTTGTAACTATACTGCTTAAAATATTTTATGCATCATATGATAACATAGAATAATACGTTTAAATGTATTTCAAATTATTAAGCGGTTTTCAACTCGTAAAACTTTGAACTACAAAATAAAATGAATATGCATCTTAAAATATGGTGATATTTAAAATAAAGTCACATTACGCTTTCATATCAGATATACTCTGAAATACTACTGTCCAAACAGTGATTTGTGTCTGTCTGAGTTGGCCCGGTGGATAAGGCACTCAACTCTAATCTAGAGGTCGCAGTTTCGAGTCCCCGTTACACCAAACATGTTCGCTCTTTCATCCGTGGGAGCGTTTTAATGTAAAGGTCAATCCCACTATTCGTTGGTAAAATAATTGGCAGTGGGTGGTGATGACTACCTTCCTTCCCTCTAGTCTCATACTGCTAAATTAGGGACGGCTAGCGCAGATAGCCCTCGAGTAGCTTTGCACGAAATTCAAAACAAACCAAAATCTGTCTGACCTTTATTTTTTTTCTACCTCATTTGCTCAAATTCCTTGGACCTAGTTTTGCAAAAGTGTCTACAGATAAATCAAGAAATAATCCAACCTACATTGAAATAATGGGTGACGGTTATATTCTCCATTATAATAGCTTTAAGTCGTTTTCTGTTATTGGTTTTGACTTACAATTATACTGGATTAGACTGTGATACAATGCAATCACAACGTTATTTAATATTCTAAAATATGATGGTAATATTTGTAGCTTTCGATCTTTTAAATCACTGCAGGTTTGTAAGAAAGTTCTTTAAAAACCGTACTTGTTGCTTGAATTCAAGTGTTTAAAAGCCTGGGCTTTGATTTATTTTTTAAATAATATTACCATTAACAAACGTTGTTATGGCATTGTTTTTCTGAAGCTCGAAACAAAACCAACAATAGATCAAGTTCATGCTTTCCTCTCACTAGAAGAATAAAAATTTTGAAAATCACCACAGTACGGTTGTTTTACTCCACAGACTATCTGTGACAGAGTTGACCAATGAGAAAAGTTGAACTGTTATAAACTTTCAGCCTAATTACAATTTCGCTAACAATGTTTCAACGTATTTGATTTACAGCTCCGTTCGGTTGACTTCTCTAAGCCTATAAAACCTAAGGTAACAATTTACCGTTCCCACGTGTACTACGCAACGAACATCAAGACAAGTTGATGTGCTGTTGGTTTTATTCTGTAATCCTTTTACTACTACATCCTGAACACGGAACTTTTCTCCGAATCTGTATACAACATACTGAGAGTTGAGAAGAATTCTGCTTTTCATAAAGACCAATTTATTAGCTCCCATGAGAGCAACGCTAGTCCTAAAACGGGCTGTACGTTTGTAATAACCCTAGCCGAGTTATTCAGTTGAACTGCGTATATCTAGCTGTATATGTATATTAGTTAGACCCGCTTCATTACAGTTCCGGTCGTTTGTATATTCACCTAGTGTGTTCCAACAACTCCCAGGTCGTTCATCCCGCCTTCCTCATACTCCAGGGCCCAGTGATGCGGGGTGTTGATGGTTTTGAAGGCTTAGGTTATACGGCCCAATATTCCTCTTGTGGTCCTAGATCAACCAGGAGCGACGACACGATCAACGATAAAAGTCATTTGTTATTTAATGTCTATTACCAGTTTAACAACTAGGTTGGTCAGATTACGTCTTTTGATTCCGTGTCACTCAAAAGATATACGTGAATTTAATATTTTGAAACTTGTCTGTCTATCTGTTTATCTATGTCCACGTGTGTGGTTTGTATAAATATTTAAATGCATAAAAAATAAAATTGTGTGTGCATGAGTTGACAAGCATCTTCAAATTAAATTGAAAGTACAATGTAATTACGTTTCTGGAACCAGACATATAAAAGTTATTGAGAATAGGATAAAAAAGAAACCACATTTTTCAGACAAGATTGAGCATAATAGAAAATTTCTGGTATGTGTGTGTATATATAGATATATATATGTCTCAACGAATGAATTTTTGTTCAGCTTGTTATGATTCCACTAAGCTTGCTGGTGAAGAAGTTATAGCCCCGTGATTGTATGTCTGTGGTATTCACTATGCCCTTTGCCACACATTTTTCGCGTGTCTAACCCTTCATCCCCGCCGGACCGACGTAGAGAAATGAAAACGAAATGACATTATCTGCACGGAGTTAGTTTTGTTCATAGTGTCTGGGAGAATTTTGCTGGGCCTATCCTTCCGTGTAATTGCCAATTACCTATCGGCCAACGTGTTAAGCCTTTACTATCAGTAGTGAAATATTTAGATAGACCCTTTCTCTGGTGTAGCCTCACACTATTGTACTAGAAGGGTTATGAGGCTCCCAACTAGAGCGTGCAGGCCGCTGCATAATCTAATTGATGAAGTAATTTCTAAGTCTTACACATTGTTAGCTGCTCGTAATGAAGTGCAATCCTGTTTTACAATTGTTGGGCGTTATCGTATTACTGAACACAGTGATTGAAGAACTCCGCTGTGAACAACAGGCCTTAAGCGAAAATTCATTAGATTTACTTAACACTTCACTTCTTCAAAACTACAATTTAATGACTTTCTTTGCTTTTGTTTTTCTCTAACACATTCTACCATCTTATACGTTCCCTGTTTTAAATCTCCTCGTGATGATGTATTGATGTACAGAGCTCATCTTGTTTCTCTGCTGACGATAAGTTCTCTGTTGATGCACCTGGAATACTTGAAAAAGATAAAGAAACACCTAAGTTAACGCTACTATTCTTGAACGAACAAGTTTTACATACAAATGGATGCCGATAATTTGGCATGCAACAAACAACAAAATAATTATACAGAACAACAATATCATAGCTTTAATACTGCTGTCTCATCAGATTAAACTTATTTTATATTTTGGTCATATTATCAAAGATAGATTATGAGGAGAAGTTGTTGTCGAGTTTTAGAAGTTTGATTTCTCAGATACTGTGCATTGTAATCTACTATCATGTAGCAAACCGGTAGCTGACTGAAGTTTTATGGCACTTGTTTTAATTAGAACTTTTAAGTCTAACAGGAAGATCAAAAGAAATTGAACTTCTCAGATCAGACTCGTATAGCAGAAATAGTTATCTATGTCTGCCTAGCTCTCTGTAAACACACCTATTTCTGTGTATATTTTGAACTACTTTGAGTTTGTGATAAATACAGCTTTTAAAAATGAATTATTTTTAATTCAGTTAGATTCATAACTTAATTCTCTTCGGCCATAATGATAGCATGCACAACATTTGGTTGACATTCAAATATTTCTTTTACCTATGATTTATGCCTTAGTCTGTGAAATCAGAACTACCTATTTACGTAAATGTAGACTTTATAGTTTCTTCTTTAGTTATAAAGTTTACACGAACTACCTCAACAACCTTTTTAGATTAAAATATAATTTTAAAAAAAATATTCTCAGGATTAACTGTGATTGGGTAAAGTGTCTAAGCCTTTCAGTAAAGTTCTTAATTGTGCCATATAATAATCATATAATTATCACCGATAATATCAGTCACGATCAACTGTAATAAAACTGTTTCAAAAAATGAATACTGTAAGATTGTAACGATGTCTTACAGAAGCCAAGTATAAGTAGGCTTAGTTACTGACATGTTCCAGGTATTGGTATTTACTGAGGTCTTGTAGACCTGGGAGAGTCAGTTTCAAAAAATGATCTCTTCCTCCCTCCACCACTTGATTAATTTCTATTCGATCTTGATTTAATTACTTCAACAGGGCTAGAGTTTAGCCTGTTCACGCTTTCGCTCTGACCCCTTTCAGGGCCATGTCCATGTTTGTAACTATATTGATATTGCTGTGTTAAATATACTTTGTCTTTATTCGATTGTGTCAAAGTCCACACTACACGAACAATTCCAGTTGTATTTTTCTCCTCTTTCAATAATTTTAAATTTCGACAAGAGCATTCACATACAAAATGCTATCACAGTATATTAAAGTGATTGATGACGTCTATGCCCAATATAAGGTGGCCTTAATTTTTATTTCTCATATAAATAATAGTAGGAAAGAGAGATATACTTAGGACTATTTTCATCACATATGAAAAAAAGGTCAAATTCACATAGTATATCATTCTGTTGCCACTGTTTTGCGAAGTAATTTAGTTAACTGTGTGATAGTCTATTAGTTAGTGCTTTTATGTTTGCGTATTTATACATAAATGCTGTGGAAATTGATCTTGGTACTTTGTACGCTGTTAAGACTTTGAGTTTGTTTGTTTTGAACTTCTCGTAAAGCTACGGAGGATTATCTGCGCTAGCCGTCCCTAATTTAGTAACGAAAGACAAGAGGGAAGGCAGTTAGCCATCAACACTCACCGCTAACTCTTGAGCTACACTCTTTTACCAACGAATAGTGAAATTGATAGTCACATTATAACTCACACACAGCTTAAAGAGCGAACATTTTTGGTGAGACGAAGGTTCGAACCCGCAACCCGCGTATTGTGAGTCAAACACCCTAATTACCTGCCCATGACAGACTCAAAGCTGTGGGAGGCAGATTAAGAAAAACACAAAATACCTTGAGAAATATATGTTTGCATTTGTATCACTATAACAGCAGATATTTCAGTTGTTTCATATTAACGTATTATCTAGTAATTTGTTAATAACACGTCCTTACAGGTTACTCATTCATAAAATAATTACTTGGCCATTTAACTAGTTCTTTGTCATTTTTTTATATTTATTATAAGTATTATATATGGTATTTTATATATATTATCTATTCATCGCTTGTGTTTTTTTATTGCTCAAACTGTAGTTAAATTATTTACGAAGCTCGTTTCTCAGACCCTACTTCCAAGAAACTTTTCCCCATCACACCAAACACGCTCGCCCTTTCAACCGTAGGGGCGTTATGGTTTACGCTCAATCCCACTATTCGTTGGCAAAATAGTAGTCCAAGAGTTAGCGTTAGGTGGTGATGATTAGGTGCCTTTTCTCATGTATCACACTGCTAAATTAGGGACAGTTAGCGCAGATAGCCCTTGTGTAGATTTGAATGAAATTCGAAAAACAATCTATCTATTGTTACGTTACGTAATTTTGAATAACAAAACCCATCTACCAGACACTTCAAATTAACCCAACACTGAATAACTAAAACTAAATTCTTTTGATAAAAATATTTCGTGAATTGAAACAGCGAAGCAAAATATTTATAATATTTAACATATAACCGTCATAATTCAATGACGTTTATTATAATAATAGATAGCTTTGCGCGAAATTCAAAACAAACCAAATCAAACCAACAAAGTTGAACCTGGATCGCTTTTGTTCTTAATTAGGCGTATGTTCACTTATAGAAGTTATGTAAACGTAAGTAATCCTACTATCGCACCTACAAATGACACAAATTAACCATTCCTCTCGGCGCAATTAATTTAAAACGGTTTCCTGCTTTAGAGAAAACTTTCAGTTCGTAAATATTTTGTGCTTAATACATAAATAGATTTTAATGTGTTCCTTAAAAGTCGACAAAGCCTTAAAAACTTGGAGCGATTCCAGTAGGAATTATATTATATTTTGACAGAATGTCAACTGTGGAATAAAATACAAAATTAGATTTTCAGTGATTGACAGAAATACAGATTATAAATCACTAAGAACAGATCAGTTAAAAATAAAATTTTTGATGGCTGATAAAATTACACATTAGAAACAAAATTGAACTCAAATACTTTGCAAAAGTAAAATGTTCGACAAACCAACAAGTCTACACATTATAAACCAAACTATAAATATATATTTCATATTCATATATTCATTTACATTCATCTCTTGTGTTTTTGTATTGCTCAAACTGTAGTTAAGTTATTTACGAATCTCGTTTCTCAGACCCTACTTCCAAGAAAATTTTCCCCGTCACACCAAACACGCTTGCCCTTTCAACCATAGGAGCGTTATGTTTAACGGTCAATCCCACTATTCGTTGGCAAAAGAGTAGTCCAAGAGTTAGCGTTAGGTAGTGATGATTAGGTGCCTTTTCTCTAGCATCACACTGCTAAATCATTTTCTTTTTCGTTTCGACACACTGAAGTTACAAAACAAAAAGTACAATGTTCAAAAACCTTATTAATAAGTGAAAGTCAGATAATATTTTAAATATGCTGGTTTTTGAGGGGCGAATTGTTCAGCCCCCAGTTGTCTGCGGTTGTTTATATATCAAGTGAGGCCCGACATGGCTAGATGGTTAAGGCACTTGACTCGTAATCTTAGGGCCACACGTTCGAATCCATATCACACCAAACATGCTCGTCCTTTCAGCCGTGGAGGCGTTATAATGTGAAGTTGGTAAAAGAGTAGCCCAAGAGTTGGCGGTGGGTGGTGATGACTAGTTGCCTTTCCTCTAGTCTCACACTGCTAAATTAGGACGGCTAGCGCAGATAGCCCTCGTGTAGCTTTGCGCGAAATTCAAAATAAACAAATATCAAGTGATTAAAATTATTTAGAGTAAATAATCTTATTGGATGAAAAGAAACACTAGAATATATAGATTAAATATTGTGAATGATTACCGGCACTTCATTGGCGCATCGCTAGAAACTGGGTTTCGATACCCGTGTGAGCAGAGCACAGATAACCCATTGAGTACCTTTGTGTTCAATTCTAAAGAGACATTGATTACCGTCATTTGCGCTGAGTACTACTAAATTATGATAATCGAAATATTGTTAACCTATGAAGGTCATTTACACTAAACCTAACTATAAAACTTAAGTTTCTCAACAGAGCGAACGTTGCGCTTATGATATTGGTAGGAAAGATCATACGTTATGTCCAAGGTTAGTCAGGAGTATCATATTTAACAAAATGTTGGTTGTATTTAATACGTATTGTGGTTTAACCTGCTCACAGTTGGCTAATCCACCACAAATGGTATCCCAGTAGTGAAGATTTATAATCGTAGAATAATATTCTCAAAATGGTCATTGTTTCTGCAACATTTTCTGTTTTGTTTATGTTATTGACCAAGACAAAATATTTGCTCAGAGGGAAAGTTAATAATAAAAATATTTAAACAGTAATTTTTCTGGGTACAATTTTGAATACAGACCGAGTATAGTTTAATGGCTGATGTGCTAAGTTATGCTTCAAAGACTCCAAGATTCTAGTTGTGATGCCGCTGTAATCACGTTATACAACTGTCAGTCAATCGCATTATTCGGTTAAAAGATCTGGACAAAACGTTTATGCTAGGTGATTTCCATCATTTGCGTTAGTGGCTCAAAATTAGTGACAGCTACACGTGAATCCTGCAGATTTGATGCCGTTGTGGTTGAAAATTCGAACTTCAGTTTTTTCTATATTTCTTGATCCGTTGCTGTACTTTCGAGGACATAAATATATATTTTTACAGTTTTTGCCATGTTATTTCTTTAAGTACTTAGTAAATTATGTTACAAAGTAATCATATTTTCTTTTTCGTTTCGACACACTGAAGTTACAAAACAAAAAGTAGTATGTTCAAAAATCCGAAAAGAAACGAAACCTTTCCATGCTGAGCCTTTCTGTAACATGTGACGACAGTTCTTGCTCAGACACTGTTTTTAGACGTACAAATAAATTTGTTAAATTGATAAATACAGATCCTATACTTTCATAGCTGTCTGCTTGATGTATCTAAGCGCACTTACTTACCTCGACTATCCTCCTTAGTTAGATTTCTATGTTGCACACGTTCTTAAGTTTCTCAAAGAACGGAAATAGGCCGGATATTGATAAAAGTAAACTGTTTCATCCTCAGTAAGTATATACTTATAGATGGTGACCTTTCACATGGTACCAGACGCTGTTTTCATACGCAGGTACAGGCATCTAATCTCCCTATAAGTCAGTTAACTACGTTAAAGAACCGGAGATTAAGTTGTCTTCATTATCTTGGTTTTGTTAATTAAACTGTCACGATTCTTAGTTCAACATAAATTTACTGGCTGATTTTACTTTAATTTTTTGTAAATGTCGACAAGAAAGTGAGACTGGAGTCATATAGTGTTTTGTTTAGTTCTGTTGCCCCGTTTATATGCACCTGTAGTTTCCTTTAAAACTCGATATTGTTCCTTACTTTAAAAAAGTTGCGTAATTAAACAATGGATGAGGTTTACAGAATTTATTTTTATTTTACTCGAAACGTTCTCTGAAGCGTTAAGAATTGTCCTGCTTTTGCTTAACGTATTTAAGGTAGACTCCAAAAGTCTCTTGTGTGAAAGGAAAATAAGTTAGAAATTGTATTGTTTCAAAGGGGCATATCTTTCAAACATGAGCCAACAGGTAACTAACCACCACTAAGTTGAGGATAGATATATATATATTATAACCATATTATTTTAAGCCATAAATAAAACACATTAAAATTAAACAAAATAATCTGTATATTTTTAAAATGGTACAAGTTACAATGTGGGATTATAAAAGGTACCCTGGCTTTTGGAGCTGACTGCGGAAGTAGGACTCATATTGCAACAAAACACCTGTATAACCACGATGTATGTCGATACAACATTGTATCTGATAATATTTAGTACATTATAACAACTCGTGTGTATATTACATGAAAATAGTGATTTATGTCAAGCTATCAATACAAAGTCGAAAATAATTTGTTCATTGATATTTCTAATACGATAACAAATCAAGGAATTCAAATGCACCCACACATACATATTTGATCTGTATGTACCCTATTAAAAAAATAATTTTGTTTGATATCATGTACATACAGTCATAATGCTGACAAACCTTAACGATAATAATTGTGTTTGTATGAATAAATGTATTTTTGATTAAAGAAATAGAAAGCATTATGTTCGTGTTGGTTTACTTCAATCATAAGTTTAAAAAAAACTATTGATCTTATAGACGTGATTTTGTGAGTATGTTTTCATAACTTTCAAGGATTATAGACGTGATTTTGTGAGTATGTTTTCATAACTTACAAGGATTATAGACGTGATTTTGTGAGTATGTTTTCATAATTTACAAGGATTATAGACGTGATTTTGTGAGTATGTTTTCATAATTTACAAGGTTGCTTGAAATCATTTACGAAATAAATAATGGTTGAAACTCATACACTACAATATAATCTTGCACTTATTTTTTATATAATGGTATCATAAAGACACGTTTTATAAAGCTTAAATTCAACCTTGCTAGAGAGTAGAGATTCTATAGTTTAACAGATGCTTTTACTGAATGTGTGAGTTCATACTTTTTCAACAGTAAAAGCAACTAAAAAATCGAACTTTCTGCTTGGTGACCATCTTTATGGTCAGACCGATGGATTCTAGACTGAGTTTCTCTTCAGTCAAACTCTTTCTTTGTTGTTATGAAAAGCAATAAGTGCAAGACTTTCTCTAGTATTTTAAACCGTTATATTATGGTAGATATGTAGAAGTTAGTTACTATCTTCATAATACCTCAGTTTCTAGAATATTTGAAGAGCAGACATAACATCATAAAGTTCACTGTTGAACATAAACTGACATCTTTACATATGCTGTATCATACCAGTAATGGTAATTCTAAAAGTGAAGTAAACCATAAAACATCTGCTGGCTGATACCTAACTTTTTCTAGTTGTAATATGAACTTTTTAAAAAATAAGATATGGCTAAGATTTTATTTTGTTCTGCCTATAAAAATTCAGTTACTCGTTCATTCGTGAATAAATAATTTAATAGCATCAAATAGTTATTTTACTTAACTGATTTTCCTGTATATGTCATTGAGTTATGCCTTGACACTATTTAAACAAACAAAGTTTTAGTAAGTCACTTACGTAAGAGGTTCCTAAATATCTGTTAGTTATAACTTTGTCACATATTGATAAGTATTCTGTGAATACAAAAAAAATCAGTTACGAACTATACTTCGCATGATATATTCTCAAGTATAGTTGAATTTGTTTTGGAACTTAACTTTAGCGTGAATAAGTTTTTTTTTTTGAAGGCGTTATCTGATGTTATTTAAAAATTTATCTGCTGTTGTTGTTGTAGGCATGCTTTTGTTGGTTGCACCAAGAGAAAACTTCCAAAGCTGTAATGGAACATAGAAATTTAACGTATGCTTTATAGATCAAGTACACTGGAACACGTCCTACTTGATTGTGACGTAACCGTTCACTCAAATTACTTTAAGACCTTAGCAAGAGTCAACGATGATCAGTCTCCATATAAAAGACAGCTTTCACACGCATAAACTGAGACCAGAGATTAACCAAGTGACCTGTACTTTTAATTTATCTTAGTTTTATAAACTCTAATGACTTGCCGTAAAATTTAAGAAAAATCTGACTTTAGTTTATTTTAAAGTAAATTCGTGATACCACAATGATGTACACGTGCTCAAATATCTCATTTATTTCTTTAGTCGTTTCTAATTGTTATGAACTTTCTTAGTTTTAATAAAATTTGAATTCTAAGGTTCTCGTTCTTCAGTGTGTAGAAACTTCAGTTCAAATACAATAAAACAGAGCTCAAGATAATTGTCATAAAATTAAATATTAGTTTATATTTACGGTTAAAACACTTCAATTAGACACTTATTTGAAAGTCATATTGAAATATTAAAATATTGAAAAATATTTTACTATTGTAGAGATTTCAGTGAAAGAAATTATTAATCCATTGTGCTAAAAACCCTTTCAGGGAGATTATGCTTCTAGTGTCGTATACATTACTTTAAAGAGGCTATCATTTTAATGGACTAGAGAATGTATCATAAAAATCATCATTATGAAATACATGAAACGTTTTTAAAGTGATTATAATTTCATTAGACTAGAGACTATTTTCGCAAGATTGTACAGGCATTAGGTATGTTATATTAAAGCAGTTCTGAATATGCAATTCAGCAAGTTGCGTGACGATCACAGCCGATATAATGTCGCAATGGAAGAGTGTCATTTGTGTTATAAAGTAACAAAACCAGACTGGGTGGACTTAAACGAAAAGAGACAATTATTTAAAGCTCTGCCTACAACTGTGATAACGAACAGTATAAAGAATATTTGTAGAGAAACTTGTCTTGTTTTAATATATTATTTTAAAACAAGTGGACTGTGTGCTGTTTGTTTATTGTTGAAATTTATCGCCAAAAAGTCACAGACACCTACTGTAAATAATCTGGCCCACAGATAAAAAACTCATAAATGGTACACACCATAAGTACATTTTGACAACCCTATTCAACGCAAAATAGTCATGCATTCAGATCATAAAGGTGTACTTAGATCGAGAATTAATATCCAATACGAAGATATTCTTTGTACGTAATCACGAAGGAATATGGATATTCTTGGGACACCAAAACCATCTAGAAAAAGACTTGCACTAAGTCTAACACCAGCCGTAGTATATAACCTGAGTCGTCTTGTAACAGGTAAGAAATTATGAATACAAAGGTCAGCGGCAAAAACTTTCCACGTGTCCAAGGCAAAAGTATGTAACATAATTGAGAAGTATCGCAGTTTAGGAACGTCAAGAGTTTAAGAGTTCCCTAAGATAAGGCCTCCATTCATACCTTCCGTTCAATCGTTGCATACCTCAGTCATTTGGTAAATGAAACTGATATTACATACAAAGGCAAGACAGTCAAGTCGCCGAACGTGACTTTCTGTGTGATAAGACTGTTGAAATAGACGCTAGGAAGACCACTTTTCTTGTATACCATATAAATTATTGAAACCATAAAAGGAAAATTGGTATGTTTTGGACACTATATCCTTACGATGGGGCCTTTTGTAATGAGCAGGGCTATTGTCCAGGTGCACGATTGCCAGACAGATTATGACCAAATGTGGTGAGGTTCCATAATCATTATAACATAACGTACTGAAACTTTATAGAAACTGGAGTATGGTTTACTATTTTTACAAATTATTATTGATCTTATACTATCATAATACAGCCCCTGATAATCTGATATTTTAATCTTGGACATTTGACTACCTAATTACCAGAAAAACGTCTTTTTCAACAATGTTCTGGTTTTACAATTCGTTAGAGTTTAGTTGTATTGCTTATATACCCATTTACTGGATTCTGACACCATCGAAAACGGAAGGATAAATAATCGCGATAATCTATTACTTAAATATTGTGCCACGCATAATCTAATGTTTAACGCGCCTGAATTGTGAATCCTCAACGATTACGGTTCGTTTCCTATTGAAGCAAAAACGCGCTCCACACTCTGGGGCTATGGGTTAGTTATGAAAGATGATTCAAGTCAGTCAACTATTCGATCAGATGAGAGTAGCCAAAGAGCTGACGGTGAGTGTTAATGTCTAGCTACCTTCAATCAGCTTATTAGTTGAACATTGTGTACAATTATACAAAGATAGTTCTTAAGTAGCTTTGTGCAAAAATCTAAAACAAAACTTATACATTTTACAATGTTCTTGACCAGCGAACACTCACGTCATAATATATCAGATTTTATATATGACTTCAAATCTTAAAGTCTTTAAGACAGGATTACTTGATTTCTATCTTTAACAGTTAGTTATATTCTAGTTGCAGAAAACCTATTTTGCTGAAGATGAATGAAGATTAATAGGATTTTAGAAAAAAATCTCGTTCCACAACTCTACTTGCTTTTTCTGAAGCTCATTTTCAAAGTTCTGATTGTAGTTTAACGTCTTGAATTTCTGTTAATTAATCTGATCTCAGATTTTATTGAGTTGTAATTTAAAAGTTGTAGGTCATGTCCCACCTAAACTATAAGTTAAGCTAAGTTTTGATCCTAAAATGCTTTAACTATTAATAATACATAAACACACACATACACATCTGTGTGTTGGTAAAATGGTATCACAGGTAGTAATTATTGTTTAACATCATTAAAATTCCTCCTATGTCTGTCATACCCCAGCCAGCCTGATGAACACTGGCATTGAGCAAAATACCTCGTCGGTAATGGATATGGTAGATGTACATAGTGTGGTTGACATATTGTAGCGTATTTGTATGTGCTTTTGTTCATAAGTTCTTAGAATTATTATCTTAACAAAGTTTGACAAAACGTTGAGGTAATGACACAACTGCAAGTGTGCCCCCTAGCGATAGATTAACTTATAAAAAATATCCCCTATAAATTTACGAACGTAATAAAAAAAACAGTAAAAAAATTAAGTAATAAGAAGCTTAAGATATTTAACGTAAAATAAATCATAACCTTTTAGCTTATTGCTTTATTTGGATGATATTACATTGTTGGTAAAAATTATTCACGTGGAAAAAGCAGTCTCCTCGCTGTTGCTATAACTTTATATATCTTACGATTCAAGCAGTTGAGGAAGATAAAAAGATGATGGTGTTTAATTCCGACTATGGATGATTCACTTTTACTTATGGTACTCGTAGATCTGAGGTAACGAGGCCTATTTTGTTGGGAAACAGACCAGAAACACATACTACACTGACCTTCCTGTCAGGACATCTATCAACTGTGTAGGGAAGTAGAAACTTCTATTAAAGTCTCTCCGTGGCTTTCTGTGTTAATGTGTGTTATGTGCGTGTGCCACCAGGCACGAGTACTTGTCATGTCTGCATGAGACGTTTGGCACGGCCTACACGTCATCTCCACTCCTTCATACCTAACCTGTGTCACGGTCCACTGGTTTTTGCTCTCAATGTGGTCATGTGACATATATCAGATAATTTTCATTGGTCAGCAGACCGTAACCGTTCTCTTAGCTGTTTAATGGGTTCTGAAGATAAGTGCGCATGAAGTTTATGTCAAGCTGTATCTAGATGTCGCTACTTTTTTGGACCGAGATCATGAGCCATAAATGTAGCAGATAAAACGTAGCAGTTATAACGTTAATTTCACCAAAAAATAAAATAGATTTGAACACATTTATTTTCGTTTTTCATATGAGCATTGTTATGAGTAGACATTAAAAAAAATAAAGACTGAATATATATATAAAAGGAGAATGAAAAACTAAAAAATAATGAGAAAGTGATCATCTTTGGTTCTCTTTTTCAAAGACTTTTGTATAGAGTTGAAGATGGTTCTTAAATATGCTTACAATAATAGCCAGAAAAAGTTCCACTTTCAGAGAAATAATTTATATTTTTACGTACTTGCTAAAACCGTTTGAAAATAATCCATTATATCGACGATACGCTGGTAATATATAAAACAAGGCCTTGTGCTCCCCACTCCTATTGTATGTATGCAATATTATAAAATGAATAGTTACTTACTTATTATGAGATAATTTTTTAAACTACTTTTCATTAATATAAGTGCAATAAAAATAAGATAAGAAAGGATATGACGTTACTTCTTCATTAGTAGTTGATTCATAGTTACTCTTAACACAGAATCTATCTTGATAGGATAAGCACAAGAACGACGTTTTAGCACACTTTAATTAAAATAAGTGTAAATGTGCTAAGACACCTTTTTTGCTGTGCTACTCCTAACAGTGAGAGATCTTATTTTCCTCTAAACAGAATCATTTAATCCATAGAATGGTTAATTTATTCAATAGTTATTCTTAAGAAAACAAGAACAAAAAGGTATTGAATATTTGAACAAAAGATGAAGTGTGTTTTTGAAGGAATGTGAAAGCAGTTTTTGGACCATGTTTTGTTACATTATCCTTGAGACTGTTAAGCTAGACAACTTTATTTTTGGTATTACCAACTCACTTGTCTCAAGTTGGAAGTTTGTGAAAATGTGCAAAACAACAAACGTTTTTATTTGTTTAGTAACATAATTATCAAATGTCACCAGATGACAACATATATTAGCTTCTCGCCGCTGTCGAGACTACAAAATAGAAATAAATGTAGCTCATAAATAGATGTGTACTAAAATTTTGTAGGCTTAAGTATCACACGTGGAAGTGATGGTGGCAAATATCTTTTGATTTTGTATGACTGAAAGGCTAGTATTTTTAACACTGTCTTTTCTATAACCAGATGAAGTTGATTTCTATCATACAAAACGTGAACCATATCTATCAAAATTTCTAACTTTAAATCTTCGTCCCGGTAATTTTGAATTTGGTTCACAAGTAGCGCAACAGTTACTAATCAAAAGGGGATGACCATCAATATTTCCATTATATATTTTTTATTCCATTTCTTAAGACATGGTACTAATTTTAGAGGTTTCACAAACACGTAATAATTGTTTGTTTGTTGTTAAACACAAAGATACACCTTAGGCTACTTACTGTGGGTCAACCATGGGCTTCGAAACCCCGTTTTGAGCGTAACAAGTCCAGTGGAGATTCAGCGCACTGCAGAAACGCCTTGGCTGGAGAAACCAGCGAGGATCTCCGACTTGGGAATGTTCTTTAAACTCTTCTCAACCATAACTCCTCTGGAAGAATTCAAAGTTGCAGGAAGAGTAATCTTGATGGGTGTATCCTCAATGCTCCTCGAATTCAGGAGGGCTGTACAACAGAGTCGTCCATGCGAGGGCTGTACAACAGAGTCGTCCACGCATGCTCGTTTTCCCATAATCTGTTTTTTTTTTTCAAACGTTTCATTTTTATTTTTTCAAGTACGGGAGTAGCCATAATAAAGGGAACACATTTCAGAACCCATTGACCCCACCCCAGTTGACCTCTACCAGGAGACGTGCTACAATGTCAATCAAGAACATTGCAGCAACACCAGGGTTTCGTGAGCACTATACCCAAACACCAGTATCAGACACAAGGTCCACAACATCCGTTGAGAACGTCCAACACTAGAACTTAATTGATTTTAGCTCAAGTGAACCAGCCGATTGACCCTGGGGGTCACCTCAAGGCCGCCGGTCTACAGGAATTTAAGGCCAAGGTGGTGTGTTAGGGTTGGACCCCTCAATCACTGAGGTCTTCTCTTCTCCTTCACGGGTCGCCACACATGACAAACACATGAGCCACTGGGAAGCAAAATGGATTCTCATATTTTTTAATAGAAATAACTGAATAGCTTAATTGTAATTTAGAACAGTTAGAACATTAATGAACCTACATTTGAGGTTCTTTTAAAGGTGCTAATTATTTAATGTTTTATTGGGCTAAATCTTTACCGCATCCTCTATTTAGTTGTAGATATACATAAAATCACATATAGCTATGACTTTAATAAGAAATATACAGTTTCGGATTTTAATCTCTTTCGAAAAGGGCCATTTGTGCTCTGTCCATAACGGGTATCGAAATCCGGCTTCTAACGTTGTAAGTCCGCAGACTTACCGCTGTGCGCACTAGAATGTACTTGGGGCTTACTTTAACTTTATTTGTTCATTGTATTAATAATTATGCTGTTATTGTACGAAGGTTGGAAAAAGTCCATATTATGTTTTAATTCTCAAATAATATACATACAGTTAAGAAAATTGCTTCAGTACTACTGTTTATATGATTTACATTAGTTGTTAATAAGCAAAATCTATTGTGTGTCTATATATATAATTAGGTAAACGTTAGCGAACACGAATTAATGTAATTCTTATCAAGAATAATGCAATTCAGGTAAAGAAAACAATAGCAAGTTCTGTAAATGTTAGCTAGGCACAGTCTCCGCTAATATGAAATTCTTCAAGTACATGTCCCTTTACACCGCTTCCCAGTGGCTCAGCGGTATGTCTGCGAACTTACAACGCTAAAAAGCGGGTTTCGATACCGTGGTGGGCAGAGCACAGATAGCCCATTGACTAGCTTTGTGCTTCATTCAGAACAACAACCCTTTACACTAACGTCCCTGGAAGAACACTAAAGAACTGGAAACGTTATATTCTCACTTAGTAATCAAAGTTGTCAGTTATGACAAAATAATAAAAACAGATATAAGGTCTACTGTATCTATTTGACAATGTGGCTATTTGTAAGTATAATACGACAAGTAATGAACGTTGAAAATGTCTTTAACAATTTATGGTTCACCGTTGTTTATCTGGTGTATCATGTATTTAAGGCATAAATAGTTACGCTGTTTATATATTTCTAAATAAGATAGATAATTAGCCCTCCAGTGGTACAGCGACATGTCTGTGGATTCACACCGCAAAAAATCAGGTTTCGATACCCGTGGTGGGCAGAGAACACATAGTTCATTGTGTAACCTTCTGGTTAATTCCAAACAATCAATCAGTTATAGATAATTAATCAAATGTAATGAGTTATTTAATTAATCACAGTGAAAAGGAAAATGAGAGCTATTATAGCTCTTGAATGATTGCGTTACCTAGTACATCCCCGTAGAGAAGCAGAGATTTTTAAAAGTAGGTCCGAAATTAGTTGTGATGTTTATAAATTTGTAAGTTTTATAGGAGCATAAGTATAGTGAATAATTTAGGTTTCAGACTTTCTCAACAAAGCTGCATAAACCGTATTTGTACATAACCGTCTCTAACATAATACAACGGAGACAGGTCTGAGATAAATTATAATATCTAACAAACCTTGAATATAGTGATAGAAAAGACAGCTTGTCATCAGCACCAAATCCAACTGTTGGACAACTTGCGTGTAACCGAATAGATTGCCACTCTTATAACGCATTTACAGCCAATGGCACAAGAATAAGGGGAGTACTTGCTCCTCTTAGATTTGTGTAGAGGGAAGAAACGAGAGTGGTGAAGGTCACCTTCAAGTAAAAGAATTTCTATTGAAACCAAGACAACAGAATTACTACTTAAGAGATTCCATATTTTCATTCTTCACAATAAAACGAAACGCTTTATATAATATCATTATTCGCCGAATAGCAATACTCTTCATATACAAGATATGTCTGAAAAACTCAGGTTTATTGACAGTTACTCTCTCTAGCCAAAGAAGTAAAAGCGGAACACCCTTTTACGGCAGCAAGCAGAGTACCACGGTTTATAGTACGGGCATGCTAACCACTAGGCCACGCTCGGCTCTAAATACAGTGAAATATTAACACTCTGTTTTTTTCGGAAATTGTCGTTTTAAAAAGCGCTTCGTATATTTTACTTCCAAACATCACGTTCCACGAAAGGCATATGCACTTTTCTTTCTCCATAACACAATTACATGCAAGGTTTCACAGATTTTTACAAAATTAGTTATCACGTTGTAAAGACATTCACAGTTTCGCCCTCTTCAGTATAACCTAGTAATTTTCAATGCTCTTTTACTTGGTTACGGAAACCCTTTCTATAGCAGGTAATTCAAAGAACTTCTGTTTGTTTGTTTGGAATTAAGCATAAAGCTATACAATAGGTTATCTGTGCTCTGTCCACTACGGGTATTGAAACTCGGTTTTTAGCGGCGTGAGTCTACAGACATACCGCTCTGTCCCTGGGGCTAAAAAAACTTCTTTTTGTATGTATATATGTTGATAATTCACGCTTTTATACAACACAGGTTTTATGATGAACCTAGGATATTATTTCTAAACGACCGTATTGTACATAATTGTATTTGGATAAATCAACTTTCCTACAAAAGTCTGGGTTAAAACACTACATTTTATCTCTTGTTGTGCTTTTTAATATGATTGTATACTAAACAAATAAATGATTTATTTTTGTTTCCACATTATCGAAATATTTACTCATCCCTTGATTCTCTTGAACTGAGTACAACTGGAACTGTTCTCAACAGCTGAACTCACCACACATTGTTTAGAAATATCAGTCCGTTATTTTAACGCCGATTTGTACATATTATTCCTATAAAACATATGTATTTTATATAGAAATAATAACTATATATTACTAAACATTCTTCAGTGACTTTATATGTACAATTCTTCTGAAGTTTTTCAAACTTTTTTTTTTATAATGCAGCAAATATTAACCAGGAAACTAACTGAGTTCCCTCGTTAACGATTTATGACTCACCTTACATGTTATATTTTAGAACAGAGACCAGATTAAAAATTCATAGTTTGAAACGTGTACCAAAATTCAACGAACTAAACCACTCTGAACCTTATTGTAACTATTGACTTCTCTTTATATCATATTCATTGCTTACATAAACAATAAGCATCTTTGATGCGAATAAAAAATAACTTTAGTTTCACATATGAGCCAAAATATCGTAATGTAAGAATCGTTTACGACGTTTAAAATAAGCTCAAGTTCTTCATGTATAGTTGAAAAATAGTTCTTCGCGAATCGAGGTTTCTTTAGGTTATATCTGCAGAAGACGAATTGGAGGGAAAAAAGTAATAATACCATGGTAAATTATTTAGTGTAGCTATGTTCCCTGCTTTTTGATTCAATCATTCAATGTGGCTATATTTCAACAGACATCTATATAAACGTACTTGTGCCCTTTTGATTGTGGTGTTTTATGTCTTGAGCTGCATCAGGGTATCCCTGAGGTTATAAGACGAATGAAACCGATGGTTCCTGAGGGTATGAGATTGTGGCCAACGTGACAGTGGGAATTCCCTTATCACATCAGTGTTCATGTGATGGTTCCCCTGGTAGCGATAACCGTTCTCAGACTCATGGACCCAACAAAGCTTATAGTGGATGCTAATCTATCCGTCCGTCTGTCTGTTGGGCAAGCTCGCCTTCCTGTCTGTCTTTCTTTACTTCCTTGAATCAACAGCTAATATTATGCAGAGAACTAGAAATACAATTTCCATATTAATGATACATGGCTCAAAAAAAAAAAAAAGGAAAAAGATTCAGCCAGTGCTTATATAGAAACAACGCGAAGAGATACATACAAACACATTATTGACGGTAATCGTTTCTCAGAATTACTTAGCTATTTGTCTTTCTAACTGATTTGGCACTTGCTGAACGAACACACTCACACGGACACAATAGATATTGTATACAACTCCCTGCAATCGATTCTGGTAGAAAATCGACGAGGTATAAATAAGGACGACGCTGAAAAAAAATCATTAAAAAAATTAAGCAAAACAGAAGAATACTTTACATAGTCGGTATGGAAGACCTCAGGCCCTTCGAGCTGGCTCGAGTTGGTCTAAAAAGAATACATAAATACACACACATATATATGAGTGTGTTTGTGTGTGTGTGTGAATAGGGTATTGAAAGATTTATACAGTTAAAAAAAGGATAGGTTAAATAATTTATATACCATATAATATTCTAAACCATAATACTGTATTAATATGGTATATAGTGTCATTAGATACGTCGTTGTTATAGCTGAATTTGGTTTGCAAACTACGTATTCCATTGTTAGCGGTTTTTTCTTCTGTTTTTTCTCTCGTCCTACTTCTGTAGCTAAATCTTTACTGCGCCATTCAAATTGGTTCACTGTCATTAAAATTAATAAGAATTGATTGCCTTGAACTGAATGTACAAACTCGACAACTGCACGCGCTATGTGTGCTCTGAATGATTCCTTACGTTATTTACGGGTATGTATTGCTACATTATAAAGGGGCACGCGCACGCAGAGGATTAGAAAGGGCGTGTACTATATCTACTGCTAGATGCAAATACAGACAAAATTTCGCTTTTAATGTGTTCTTAAACGGTCTTCTAAGCATCATAATCCACAGCATACCTTCTGTGGTAGGTAGCGTTTTCTTTGGATGCTTTGTTCTGAGAATGTTTGCCCTCTATCGAATTCATTGAAACATGTGTATTTTAGAAAACTACGTGGAGACGGGTCTCTACGAGAAAATAACAGAGTTCGGATAATTTGGGCCTTTAACTATAAACTTTACTACTGAACAGGTTGAGTCTAATATCACAACCCTTTCACCACACTTGTGTATAAGGACAAATTATGGAAAAAGATGATGTTTTCTATGGTTTAAAGATAAGTCTGCTCGTTTTACTACAGATTACTAGAATTTACATTTTTGCGATGATTACTGACAATCTTTTTATGAACACATATTTTGTGTGCTCTTGAAAAGAAAGCAAGAACAACAGATTCAGATCTATAAGCGTTGATCAAACTTTAAGTATCTTTGCAACAGAATTTCCGCGGAAAATTAAGGCCTACTTTTAACAGAATTTGAAGAAAAAGTGTGCCGAGTTTGTAACTTGCTCGAAACTAGGTAAAGACTAAACAACAGTTTCTTGTAGTTAAAATATTAAAGATCTAATTCGTTCTGATTCGAAGAGAAAATATCTTGATAAATAGATGCATTTGTTTATTTGTTTGTTTTAACAATTTTCTCTACATTTGAACATTAACTCTTACCTATTATGCCGTAGATTTCAGACTGAATCTAGCTCAGCTTCAGATAAACGAGCAGATACTAAAGAAGTGGTCCTATTACATTAAAAGTATTCAGCATTTTTAACGTAGTTGCTTAGTTTCTAACAAACTATAGAAGTTATTTGTTACTTTTTGACCTGAATTTAACACCACGTAAATTCTGACAAAGGATTACGTAATTTCCCAACACATATGCATTATTTAAGCCTTTTCTACGCAAACTGGTAATACCAACAAAACAACGGAAAACAACCACCAGAAAGATTACAACTTCGACAACAATTCCACCGACAATCAACAACCCATTTTTGCAGGTAAACATGAAAACATCTATTTCCCCG
This sequence comes from Tachypleus tridentatus, assembly GCF_004210375.1. Lineage (NCBI taxonomy): Eukaryota > Metazoa > Arthropoda > Merostomata > Xiphosura > Limulidae > Tachypleus > Tachypleus tridentatus. The sequence continues at coordinate 157,928,850 of NC_134837.1, read as the reverse complement.
AAATACCTCAAGACAGTATCTTAAACAACTTTTTGGCCCGGCATGGCCAGGTGGGTAAAGGCGTGCGACTCGTAATCTGAGGATCGCGGGTTCGCATCCCCGTCGCACCAAACATGCTCGCCTTTTCAGCCGTGAGGCGTTATAATGTGACGGTCAATCCCACTATTCGTTGGTAAAAGAGTAGCCCAAGAGTTGGCGGTGGGTGGTGATGACTAGCTGCCTTTCCTCTAGTCTTACACTGCAAAATTAGGGACGACTAGCGCAGGTAGCTCTCGTATAGCTTTGCGCGAAATTCAAAAACAAACAAAGCAACTTTTTTTAAAGAATGGTCACACAAAACCATCAACATAATTTCACAGAAAAGGAAACTAAAAATCATTTTCACACGAAAATATATTAATTCTGTAAACTTAAAATAAGACAACAACATCAAAATTCTAAAAGCAGATAAAGGCAGTTATAATGAACACAAATGAATACATTCAAAAACATTAACATCTTATCAGATACTAACAAGTTTAAACTACTGAACACAATTCCAACTAAAACACGTGAAATACGATTAAACAAAATACTACTACAAATGAAAAAATCAACACAATCTCAGAAAACCTTTATTCTTACCTACGAAGGACCGACTCACGCACACCATAACTATAGGGCACCACCTAACCTCACAAACCCGATTGTCCACTACGACCCATAATGTCGACCTATGAATCATTTAATTACAACCTTGGTAAATATATAGTGTGGGCATTTTCTAAATATGTAACATCAGCCGGCTCCTTTTCAAAGACTCTCTTTAACTTTAAATATATTCTTAATCAACTAAATCATAAAGCCTTAATGGCCAGTTTGGATGTAATCTTTCTCTTCACAGAAGTCCCAACAACTGAAGGGTGCAAGATAATTTTAGAACTTTATATCCAAGACCTCAACCCATTGATACGCATTCCCAGCAATCAGTTAGCAACCCTTATAGAATTCACTACCACCAAAACTAACTTTATGTTCAATAATCAAACCTACCTACAAATAAATTGCCTAAGTATGAGGAATCCCGTGTCACCAGCTCTAGCCAACATTTTTATGATAGATTGAATCACAAGTCATCAACTCAGCCTTACACCCACCACTATGCTGGTACAGGTATGTTGATGATACAGTTGCTGGATTCACATCTACAGATCACACACTTAGTTTTTTTCAATCACGTTAACTCCATACATCCCAACATTAAGTTCATTTGTAAACAGGAAAAAAAACAACCAAATAGCATTTCTTAACCACAAAATCACTAGAACTGACACACAATTCAAAACAGAAATCTACATAAAAATCACCCAAACCGGATTATACATTCCCTGTGACTCAGCACATGAAACAAAAGAAAAACTCAACATATTAAGAAATCAAATAAACACAGCCACAAAACTATGTTCACCCGATCAAATTAACAATGAAATCAACAAAATAAAACAACACTTTATCAACATCAACAAATTTCCTCCAAAAACCGTGTAAAAAATTATACGCACACGCTTATATCAACACAATCAACAACAAACAAACGATAATAACTACAAAACCTTATACTGCTGTATACCATATGTTCCTGACATCAGTGAAAAAATAATCAACATTTGGAAAAAACTTAACACAACATTCCAGTAAACATTAAATTTATTCAAAAACTAGGTACAAAACTAAAGTCCATACTATGTAAAAGCTACACTAATAAACACAACACCAACATAATTCATAAAATACAATGCAATAACTGTCACGACTCTTATATTGGAGAAAAAAGCAGAAAAAATGGAAAACTTGATTCAAAGAACACCAAAAACGCCTTCAGATGTTGTTGAACACTGCAAATTAAATATTATTAAGTGGGGAAACAAATATAAACAAACACAACATCAAAAGAAGCCCTATTTGTATAGCAACTAAAACCAAAATTAAAGCAATATGAAGGAACACCTTTATACCTATACTAATTAATAACCTAACAGCCACCTGCAACGCCCCGTACAACCCCGTTTACATTCTCGCCTCTAAGACGTGTCCTTTAACGGTCACATTCAAACTCTTTCTTAACCTGAAGATCACCTAGGAAGGTCGAAACGTTGTTCTCTGCTTCTCTGTTGACCCGCCTAAAATCGAGTTTTGACACCCGCGACAGGCAAAGTATAAATAGCTTATTGTGTAGTTTTGTGCTTCTTAACAAACAAACCTAATGAACTGACTTGTAATCAGTTTTTGTATGCAACATTTAGTACGTATGTATTATGGAAACTTATTCAAATAAACTAACATTCTTTTCCGAGATGGTCCGCAGATATAATGATAACAAATTAAACTGTTCTTTTTAGTGTCATTATAAACAGTCTGTACTAGCACTAGAATCATTTTTAGGGTTGAACGAAAAACAGTTTAATGTCATTGCAGAAATTTGTGAAATAAGCAAAATAACAATTTGCATAAAATTCGAAACGCTATAGTTACCGTCTTTTGTTGCTTTTCCAAAAAACAATCCTATTATCAACTCAATATTTTATATACTTAGAGAAAGCTGCGTATATTACCATAAATATTTTTATTCTTTACGAATGCTAACGATAGAAATAAATCACACTGAATGTGTTTTCATACTTAAGACAACGTACGAATTTTGCTTCTCATCTGCTTTTCTATTTCATCGTGTTTTAAGCTGAACGATGACAATAGCCAAGAGTGTTTAATATTAAAAATAAGTCTCCGTAAAACTGCATATACTACATTATTTTATCTACACACTGATAGATATATGTCCTTGTTCATGTTTTACCATATTATTATAGTTTAATAGAAAACTTCCAGCTTTACTATTGATTGTTTTGATTAATTTATTTGATATTTAAGTATTGTTTAGTAACGAGTGTTTCACACTTCTTAAAATACATTTTCACTCTTTTAGTAAACTGGATACTGAACGTCGCGTGTGAAAAAATTAATCTTCGTTTTGGAATGTGTATTTTAGGTATTGAGAATATACACTTTAAGTGTACACATACACACATATATATGTTATACACATACACGTGTTAGTCTTAAAATCCAACGAAGGTGAAACGCAATTCAACCAATTCGCTTTATATTCGATGATTCTTATTAATTGAAACAATTTGGCGAAAAAAAAGTGTCGTACATGTAAAACGACTAAAACAATAATCTTACATACTATAGAGTAAGAATAGTAGTAAAATATACGACACAGTGGAGATACATTATATATCCAATTTTGTACTATTTAGAAAGCTTACTCGCGAAATTAAATCAAAACTTGCAAATTAGAAGCAACTTTGGATATTCAAGCTTCAAACAGCCAGTATATAAAAACTACTATTCTCCCGTCTGCAGCAAGATATGACAGCCTCCTCTGAGGAACTAGAACAGTCACAATTAAGAATTAAAGCAGACATTTATCGTGTGGTGAATGACATTTATTTCATGAAATTAAATCATACCCATGTAATAATCGCTTACCTCTATAAACAGCTTAATAAAAATAAAATAACTGGCCCCTCCAGTGGCTCAGCGGAATGTCTGCGGACTTACAACGCTAAAAACAGGGTTTCGATACCCGTGGTGGGCAGAGCACAGATAGACCATTGTGTAGTTTTGTGTTTAATTCAAAACAACAACAATAAAATAACTGAAGAAAAAATGGAAGTGCATTCCTAATACATATAAGTCAGTAAATATTACCAGTTTGCTTTGATCAGTAAATTAAACCATTTAAAATAACTGATCATAAGTAACAGTCAACTAGTTTGACTTTTGCATATGGTGGAAACCAAAATAGAAGCAAGGTATATTTAAAGCAACGTAAACAGTTGAACTCGATTTATTGTAGCTGTTATCTTGATAATTTGATTTTTAAAGCTTCACTAACATGGTATGTTCAGCATCTTAAGCAAGTCTCGTTCATTCACTTCTCTTGTGAGACCTTTTCTTGCCCTATGATATTCAGGATGTCGTTCTCCCATCTGGATTTGTGCTTTGCTTTTTTCTTCTCTTTACTTCGTACATTCCTTTCAATATTGTGCGTTCCAGGTTATTATTTTGTCTAATAGTGTTAATTACAATAATTCATCTGTATTTGATGTACAATGTAGTCTTTACTCAGGTCGTTAATATTGATTTATTGCTTCTTCTTGACATCCATGTTATCTTCAGAATACTTCTACAACAGCGAGTTGAAACGGTTGAATTCTTCTTTCATCTTCCTTCTTCAGTGTCCATGATTCACATATGAATAGACAATGGAGTATAGCGAATCTTCAGACCGACAAGTAGCTTCTTGTCTTTACCTTAATAAATCTTGAGAAGCTATTTCCTGCTCTCTCCAACATTTTCCTCATCTCTAGGTTGCTTTTACTGATTCTGTTGATAATAAATAGATCCCGGATATTCGAATGATTCAGTCTCTTCATTAGTTTCACCATCAACAAACAGGGACACTTTTATCTAGCCTCCAGCTGTCATTGACCATAATTTTTGTTTTATTTGTTTCCAGAAGTAGCACTTAGTATGTGCTGTTACCTAAAATCAGTTATAGTTTAGTGTATTGATAAAGATTCAAGTGGAGAGATATACTAGGTTATTAGTATTAGAAAGATAATTTCATTTTTCTTTCTTTCTTTAGATGGTGTTTATATATATCGACCCAGTAATATAAATTTTCATTAAGCTGTTCATACAAGTATGGGATTATTGTGTGGGCAGGGCTTTGATTCCAGGAGATGAATCTCATTTTCCACACCAAAACGGTCTGTTTGAACTCTTTTTGTATGTGTATGTGTGTTCTATTTGTTCAGAAAAAATTACCTTCTCATACCCGGATATAAACAGGGAAACGAAGTTTATATACAGAGGATGTCAAAGGCTTGAACATACACATCTGCTACTAATTTATAATTTCTTATTTCATTTTATAAGTAAGATTTATAAGTACAAATCTTAAAATGGTGTATTTCTTCCACAGATACTTACACTTCTTATACTATTCTTAGTAGGATTTTGCTTGCAAGGAGGTTGATGCCATCTGCTTAAAATAGTTGTTCATGTTAAGTCCACCGATCTGAATCCATCCTGTTTCTTCTTCGAGTGCTTCTTTGAAGAAAGTTCGTGAGTTTATTAAAAAAATTACCGAGACTTATTACAAACAGTGATAATGAATTGAATTATTAGCTATTTATTGTAATTATTTCTGTTTCCAGCTTCTCTTTAAAAGTAATTAATTAATCAGTGCAATCAGCACTTAATTTAGGTTTTGTTAAAACCTATGTTCACATAAAAATACAGATACAATTTAGAAACATTTGGTGAACATGGCGCACTTACAGAGATATGGAAATACAAACTTCTTAAACACGTATTCTTAAATCAATACAATGTATATAGCTTCTTCCGATACATATGTGTATATATACAGAATATGCAGCCCCTCTTTATATATGTGTATATACAAGTTAATATCCATGTGGATTTTTGACAATAATGTTTTGATAAATCTCTATTTTCTCCCGTTTAAGGCCACTGATAATGTTGACAACATTTGGGTGTAAAGCTATTAGCAGAGTCTGGTTTGTTAGGCTGCTGGTGGCTGGTTCAATCAGCAAGCGTCACCACGTCCTCCTCTTTAGATTTCCGGACTGAAGTGTATATGCTGTGTCAATATTTGAACAGAACACACACCATTTAGGACTAATATTGTCTGTTTGCTTGAAAATATTAGAATCATAGACCGGAGGGGATGGGGCAGAAAAGCTATCAGTTGGCATGCTCTATTACACTCTATTAGTTGTTTATACTAATCTGGAAGAAACGTGAAAAAGTCACGTTAGCGTGGTAGAAAAATATCACAGTTTGTATGATAAATCTAAATGTATAAACTCAAAGCATAGCAGTTAATGCATGTTTTATTTGTATATCGAATATGAAACTGCTTGAGGGATACAACAGAAAAGTCGTCATGTATGCTTACGTTTTTAATATTTTTTATTTGAATTTATAATAGAGAAAATGTAATATCACGATAGTCATATTCTAAAAACTGGTATTTACATTGTATTGCATATATAATAGATCTTTAGTACTTTTGGTTCTGAAGTAAAGCATAAACAGATCCAGGTGATGTCAGACAATTTATATTTGTTTCGTGCAATTAAAATTATCGTTTTGTATGAAACAAGCTAGCAAGCATTAAAGTTGTCTTGTTGTTCATGATAAAGCTAAATTTCGCAGGTTATATATTCTTACACACCTACCTTTAACATAGTTAATTTAATATTCACTAGATGGCACTACACTCCAACTTTCAAATTTACTTAATTTCAAAATTCGTAGCAGATCGGAAACTACATATCCGATTTTGCACAATGTCATTTGTGATAACAAAAACTAAAATTACAGCTTAGTCAACAAATATGCGCCCTGATATCATTCATATTTTGGCATTTTCGGATTAATCTCTAACAGAAATGCTAAGCTAAGCAAAAGGAATTAATCATGAAAAAAAGGGTATTAGGATACATATAAAAGTAAATTAATAAACCTAGGATTGTGTAAAAAAATTAAAAATTATCACAAATTCAAAAACGTGAGAAATAAACAATATGAAGCACGCCACATTACACATGTTTTATTGACCAAAATACAATCATTTATTGTAAAGAAAGAAAGGTCCTGGCATGGCCTGATGATATATCATCCGAATTACAATATTCATTTGTGAGATCGAAACCCTCCATCGAACATGCTCGCCCTTTCATCCGTGAAAGCGTTATAATTTTACGGACAATCCTACTATCCATTGGTAAGCACAACGGTTGGCAGTGGGTGTCGCTGAGTAACTGTTTCTTTTTTAGTCTGTCATTTCAAAATTAGGGACAGGTGGCTCGGGCATTCTCGAATAGTTTGCGCTAAATTCAACAAACAAACATTAAAAATAAATATTCGAAACTGATTTCTGCAAAATAAATGTCAGTTTTATGTAGAAATAACGAAACTATATTTAAAAATCAGAACTCTAACAAAATATTGCTTGGCTTTTCTTAACGTTTAATATTTCAGTAGGGCCGCAGACTAACAACTTAGGTTTTCACTTAATGAGCTGCCACTTCTAGTGTATTCTTTAGTCGCATTAAATATTAAAAGTTCTAGATATTGTGTTTGCTTCTTTATTAACACAGTAATTATAAATTAATTGCTTTTCATTAACACAGTAATTATAAATTAATTGCTTTTCATCTTGCCAGGAAATAAAATTTTGGACTCACTGGTTCAAAAGATAAACAAGATTATTTTTCATTCAACTGCTTGTGAGCTAGTTGTCATAAGGTTAGCTTTCTATTTATTTGTTAGACTCAGCGAATCATTTCGAATGGTGATCTTTTATGGAACAAGTACGTAGGTACAGATCACTTAATTTTGAAACGGTCTCTTGCTGGCACTTTGCTTTGATATCAAGTTGACATTCATTAAATAAATATAATGAATATATCAAGAAAATAAATTGCTGTTCAAATTAGCACCTGTGATTTAGACATAATATCTTGTTCAAAATCTCAAGTACTATGACTGAGGAAGGTGAGGACTTGGATAGCCTGTTCATATTCCTACATCTGTGTGTAAAGTTGTTTCAGTTTCCATATTCATATTTAGTGTCTGGTTCTTCAGAAGCAAACTGTGTTTTAGAAGAAATCTATTCCAAATCTTCTGCTTTCTAGGGCACTACTTCATTCAACTTCATTTTAGCTCAAGCTGATGCATGTGGGAATATCATACACTGTAAATAATAACTTCTGCAGAGGACAGCGTGTTAATCCTTTTTCTGCTGGCAGTTATTTTGGTATGAGATTAATTGTTTCCAAAGCAAAATCAGTCACCAAGGGTGTTCGAAAATCAAACAATCCTCCTTCATCCCGCACAAGATATACATGTTTAAGTTGAATGGCTGACGTTCGTTTATGGCCGAATGGCTGATGCTGTCTATGTGAAGATAATGATGAGTACGTGTTTGGTGAGCAGAGTGAAGACGAAGGCAGGATGGTTGGAGGAACCTGTTGGAGGATCCAAATAGGTCTATTCAGGATAGGGGATGGGTTCAATGGACCCTGGCTGGGATCTATATATCAATGCCTCAGATTTTAGGTGTGTGTGTGGAGAAACGGACGTTTTAATTCTTAACCCACACATTTTTATGAACTTTCCTCCATAAAACACTTCCACATACAATAGTAATCTCGAAAGATGTCACATTTAGGTAAACCAAATGTATCAAACCCAATGGAGTTGAATTCGTATGCGTTCGAATGAAACTGTTGTAGTTCCCAGTTCTTCCATCATCTTTCAGATTAAAAAAGCCGTTGAAGCTATAAATGTTCAAACTTTGGCGTGAAAATACAATTCAACTTTAATCTCATGTTTATTAGCTTGTTACCAATGTTATGAGATAGAACCAGTTTCATTCTAACGGCTTGTTGGATGGGAGGATTACCATTTCTAACTATGGCTTTCACTTTGCAGACGAATACGCTGCTCGGTATAGAACTGGAGTTGTGGTGATTTTGTTACGAGTCAAAAGAATAGACACACGTAAAATGTCGCCCGTCACGCCACCCCATTAACACATACAAATTGTTCAAATAAAGTGCTATTAATTCTCTCAATAATTTATCTCCCACTGGTACAACGGTAAGTCTACGGATTTCCAACGCTGAAATTGGGTGTTCGATCTCCCTCGGTGGACTCAGCAGATAGCATGATGTTGCTCTCTGCTATAAGAAAACACACACACACATACACCCTCTGTACAATTTAGTTTGAACAGCCTGTATATTAAGTGAGAAACATATTTATACATCACCACCACAAATCTATTCGTCCAGAGTGAAAGTCATTAGCACTGATTTTAACGTAAGTGTATTTAAATTAAGTAGTACTAGTGCTAACTGTGTCTCACGTGAGGACTGTTTGTTCGAAAACACCAGCTTATTTGTACCACGTGATCCTCTTTTAGAGTCAGTAACATCAAGTTATCAATGTGCCAAATGAGAATTTGTTGTTCATTGTTCAGTAACATCTGTTTCTTTGTGTGCCCAAACCATATTGTTTCCCTATAAAATACATAGGTGCTACTTTATAGCAATTTATCTGCAAATATATTGACTGTACCTTAACTCACTAGCTGGTAACGATTGAAAGATTTTTGTTGTTGTTAAAATACATTTTATACTCTCTCGACTTTTCCCAAATTTTGATAAAAATCGAGCTCCACATTTACGAATCTGCCATGCTATAGTCTTCCTGTAAACTAAGTAAATCCTATGTTTATTAACAACAATTTGATAATCTTCTAAATGAAGTCCTAATTTACTGTATTATATCACTACACTATTTGGGCGGAAACTAAAACACAGTTTACAGTCAGATAAGATTAAACTACATTCAAAGTGGTATTTTAAAATATAGAAAGCTAAAACACTGTTCACTGTAAGATAAGTGTGTTTTTTTTTTGGGGGGTATAACAAAGCCATATTGGGCTATCTGCCGAGCGCGCGAGAGAAATCGAACCCTTGTTTTTTGGGTTGTAAATCCGTAGACATACTGCTGTACTAGCGGGGCACAGTTAGATAAGATCAAACAGCACTCAAAGTGATATTTCAAAATACATGATTCAGTAACTCCGTTGTAGGGAGCAAGTCGATTTAAATTGACTAGTAGTAAAGCCGAAGTAAGTTATAAAGATGTTGAAAGAATTCAGTGGACATCTGAAATACAGAAGTTCGTCTGTATTGGAAAATTATTCTTCATTGATGTTTCCCTGATATTTTATATATCTTATCTTCCTTTAGTATGATTAGTTTCTTTTGAGTGTGTTTTTCTTATAGCAAAGCCACATCAGGCTATCTGCTGAGCCCACCGAGGGGAATCGAACACTTGATTTTAGCGTTGTAAATCCGTAGACTTACCCCTGTGCTAGCGGGAGGCTGGTTTATTTTGAATTTCGCGCAAAGCTACGCGAGGGCTATCTGCGCTAGCCGTCTCTAATTTAGCAGTGTAAGACTAGAGGGAAGGCAGCTAGTCATCACCACCCACAGCCAACTTTTGGGATACTCTTTTACCAACGAATAGTAAGATTGACCATTCACATTATAACGTTCCTACTGCTGAGAGGGCAAGCATGTTTGGTGCGACGGGGATTTGAACCTGAGACCCTAACATTACGAGCCGAGTACCTTAACCATCTGACCATGTCAGGCCCCTTTAGTATGAATGGTGTTTTATATTTTATTCAATTCTTGAACAGTTATAAATGTAGAGAGATACAGAAGAGATTTTGTCGGTCACAGCGACAGAAACCATCTCTCAGGACTCATTCATTCTATTAATTACACTATGTAACAAAATTTTTACTTTTTCTTGGTTAGGGGCAGAAAGTGTTATTTCCCAATTGCTTATGGCTAAAGTAAATGGAAAAAACATATTTTTCTTTTAAACCTTTGCTCTTGTAACCTGAGAGCGTATAATGAAAACACGATGGGAGATTATATTTGGGGGCTAATACGTGAAAGTGATTTACATTACAGTCGCAAATCTAAAAAATCTACTCACTTCTAAACATTTTTGTATAACTTTAGTATAAATACATGTTAATATTGATTCACATGTTGTTTTATTCAGACCTTACGTAAATGAAAATGTGCAAATTTTCCTGCTTTTACAAAGAAATAGACTAATTTCTAAGCTTCTTTATCCAGGTCACAAAAGCAAAGTTTGAAGGGAATAAATGGCCATTTTCTGTACTTTTACAACATTAGCAATTAAGAAATAACACATACTATCCAGGAACAAAATTTGTGTTACATAGTAATTTATACGTGTTTGTAAACAAGTATACATTATAAATTACGTCAACGTATGAGTTTTTTAATTATGTGTTGGATATAAAATCAAGCGAACTCGCTATAAATTTAAATATATATATATACCCTCAGAAAGTTCGTGTTTCTCACATTTACAGTAGCTGAGATCCTGCAGTGATAAGAAACTGTATAGATAACGCCGCAGCACGACATTCTCGTGACGACTGGCCTATGCACAACACTTGGGACGTCCAATATTTCAGACTTAAGTCAACACGCGTCTTCAGTTCGTAGATTTTCAACACACCTCAGACATGACAGTCTGTGCCCTTGTGAGTCAAGACGAGTTAATTTATCGTGACAAGGATTAAAATTTATTACGGAATCAGAACTAGGATGTAGATGTCACACAGAGAATTTATATTACTCTTCAAAACGCTGCTAATCTGACAAGGAATCTGTTTTATTTGTTGAAATTCTCGAGGGCTATCTGTGTTAGCTATCCTTAATTTAGCAGTGATTAGCAAGATGGAAGTGAAAGACAGCTAGTCCACGTCACCTACCGCCAGCCCTTAGGCTACTCTTTTATAGAAGAAAAGTTGGTTTGACATCAATATTATAACGTCTTCATGGCTGACATATATTTTCGGTGACGTGATTTGAACCCGCAATTACACAAGCTCCAAGTCAAACATGCTAACCAGGCCACCAGACCATGCCGGACTCAGGAACATGTTACCAGAATGAAAATATAACTGGTTAAAAACTTCGTTTAATAACACAAAATATTTTACACACCAGGGAACACCACTGTAGTTAGTTGGACCGTTTGAATAAATGCAAGAGAATTAGCAGTTCTCGATTAATAACTTGCAACCACAAAACAAACATTATCCGTAGAGGCACGAAGCTTAAAGAGATGCTATGTACTATATCCGAACAGATAAAAATAATTTGATTGTAATGATAAAAATACATATTACGTACAAAATTCAATGATGTTTGTGGATACCGCATTTCACTTCAACTGATCATTATCAAGTTAAAAACTAAAGATGAGAGAGACAGTACATGAATTGTTTGCAAAGCAACAATGAAGTCGCTGAAAATCAATGCTTGCTATAAAAGTGATAACCGTTTTAAAATTGAAGTAAAGTGTTGCTAAAACTTCGCGGAATGATTCAGACGAGGAGCTGATTCTACTGATGCTATAATTATTGGCGCTATTTTTATTTACAAAATATTTCGAAAAGTAAATTTGCTGGCCGTCATCAGGATTGATAGCACACATTGTTTTGTGCATTACAATGAGAAATTTGGGGAATAACTCGAACCAGGATTCGAACCTCTGATTTTATTCTCCCGAACACCCTTATTTTAGCTCCTTGGCTATCAAGAAGACAATCTTGAAATGTTTTAAAAGTACCTCTACGTTTTTATCTACAGTATTTTTTTTTGTTGTTGTTCAAAATTCTGCATAATACTGGAAGCTATACATACTTGTGTCTACACTTGTCATACTGACTGGATTGGTAGTAAATGTTACGTGTACTGCTTCCTTGATATTCCTTGTTTTCCAATGTGGCTTCGTGTCTATGATAATGACTTCTTCCCATTCTGGTCTGTGTTATTTATCAGACCATGCGTGTTCTGCTGCGTCAGACTTGTTGATCTCTTCCCGGATTGTAGTTGCCTTCCTATGCTTTTCCACTCTGACAGACAGGAAACGACTTTTTGCTCCTTTGTAAAACTGCATATAATGTCATATACGCAGTTTTTTTTCTGCTCTTTAGACGTCGGTAGACTGACTCTGGTGAGTGTTGTATTACTTCTAAAGATGGTCCTGATGTTGTGTCGTCCACAGATACGGTCGCTGATAGACCTCTGGTATATATATATATATATATGAGTGACACAGTTTCTACTGGTTTCTCTTGGGGCTGTGTTTATTGTTCGGTATCTTCTCTGTCCTTGTGTTTTTTTGAAGTTCTATATGTTAGTTGGGTGCTCCTAACAACAGTAAGAAAAGTTAAATTATTCTGTTTTAGAAAATTAATAACAAAGTTTTGGATTAAAGCTATCAAGTTAAAACATTGATATAACGAAAAGATAATTTATATGTAGTTGAACAAGCAATTTTCTTCACATAAATACGCCCACCCTCAATGGGTCAGTGGTAAGTTTGCCATTTTATAACGCTACAAATTAGAGTTCAATACCTGTAGTGAGAACAGTACAACTAGTCCATTGTGATTAACGACAAAGAGACTAAAATAAATAAGATGATTTAATGAAAAGTTCGAACAAGTCGTATAACTCATGGGTTATATGCACTAAAGTTTTTGTTGCTGTCTTCACACTATAGAAGTTGAATTGACATTGAAGATGATGTGAGAAGTGCATCTGCAGGTAATACAAATTAAAGGTTGTATAAAAAATATTAAAAGACGTAAGCTTTGCTGAATATTTTAAGTCATAATTAACAGTAATCGCGTAATAAACATGTTAGTTATCACCATTAGATTCCACCTAGGAACATAAGGCCGCAATCGCTTGCGGATTCTTCAACAAGTATTTAAGTGAGTAGGGTGTTAGCCCACTGCACCGAGCCGTCCCTAATTTAGCAGTGTAAGACCAGAGGGAAGGGAGCTAGTCATCACCACCCACCGCCAACTCTTGGGCTACTCTTTTACCAACGAATAGTGGGATTAACCGTCACATTATAACGCCCCCACGGCTGGGAGGGCGAGCATGTTTGGCGTGACGCGGGTGCGAACCCACGACCCTCGGATTACGAGTCGCACGCCTTACGCGCTTGGCCATGCCAGGCCTAATAAACATGTAATTTCAGTGAATCGTAAATATATAATGTTTTAAACACTCATTTAAATTACGATCTCATTTGTTTACTGACCAACATTTCATATAAAATAAATAAAAAATCAAAAGTCAATTAATGTTAACATATTTAGTTCGTGTGGCAAGTAGAGCAACATCTAAATAAAACAATATCTGGTATAAAACGAAAGTTCTTAGGTACTGTTAACGTCCAGCAATCTATATTTCAAGATGAAACTCTTTGAACATTATGAAACGATTGTCAATTATTATATAACAGTTCCTTTTAATAAATACTCATTTTAACTTTCAAGCCCAGTCAATGAATTAACTGGAAAGTCATCATATGACTGGACACGATCTTTCGGAGACACATTCTATGTTATGCTACGTTATTTACACTGTGACTACAATATCTAGTACCAATGAAGCCTTTCGCTCAATGCTAGGGGTCATCAGAACAGCTGGAATACGACAAACATAGTAGTGGTCAAGACACTAATTATATCTTCAATGTTAATGAACAATAATTATTATGGTGTGAATCAGAATAATTACGTGAATTACAATCATTATCAAGCTAGGTAGGCCTGGCATGGTCAGGTAGTTAAGGCACTCGACTCATAATCGAAATTTTGCGCGAAATTCAAACCAAACCAATGAAGCTAAGCCTAAGTTTTAATTACCGTCTTAAAAGCTCTGTTTAGCTTTTAATTTACTTATTTGATCAACAAATATAGGTCTATAGTGTATTTCTAGTCATAGTCATCATAAATTAAGACAAGAAATCATTTACCCTAAATCACCTTTAGCGCTGAAACTGTCCCTTTATGACATGATTACGAGCTACGTTTTCACTTTATACTGCTGCTCCAGTTTTTCCAGTATATCACTCCAGGTTCTCCAAATAATATTTTAAACAATAAAAGGATGATTACAACACTAATCATTCTATTGTTTTTATCAGAGTTTAATTATCCTACATTCATACATCAAAATTATATTCCAGACAGAAAAAAAACTTTCAAATTATACAGTTTACACAAGTAATGCTTTGAAATTAATTATTTAATACATGACTTAATTAAAAGTATACTCAACTCCAGGAATGACACAATTTAATCAAAGTTTTTCTGTATAAATAGATACGTTCATCACCGCAATTGTGATATTTTATTTCATACATAAACATGCCTGTCTTATAAGCCCAAAAACTGAAGTTCGATCCCTGTCGTAGGCACAGCACAGATGGCCAAATATGCAACTTTTCACATGGGGCCCGGCATAGCCAAGCGTGTTAAGGCGTTCGACTCGTAATCTGAAGGTCGCGGGTTCGAATCCTGGTCACACCAAACATTCTCGCCCTTTCAGCCGTGGGGGCATTCTAATGTTAAGGTCAATCCTACTATTCGTTGGTAAAAGAGTAGCCGAAGAGTTGGCGGTGGGTGGTGATGACCAGCTGCCTTCCCTCTAGTCTTACACTGCTAAATTAGGGACGGCTAGCACAGATAGCCTTCGAGTAGCTTTGTGCGAAATTCAAAAAACAAACAAACAAGCAACTTTTCACACACGCACATTTATTTAAGGGTATGCACCACGTTTCTCTAGATGGTTTGAAATATTTAGGTTTATCGCTCAGTATAAATATATAGATTCACACCACTTTTTTCTCCTATATATTACGATCTTATTTATTTATGTCTTATTTCACATTATCAGAACATTCAGTATTTCAGAAGACAGGATTTAAAGCAGTTGTACATTTCTGTCAGTTTGTGTATTTTGTAAATTTATTTACATGAAAGGTTGAAAGAGTTTTTATACATTTGTTTAACATACATTTACGTGTGCGAGCAGTTTAAGATACTACGATAATTGATAACTTTATTTTTTGTCTACATGTGCACGCCATAATTCTGTAGATTACCTCAAGAATAGATACAAGAGATTAGAGACTAAATTTGTAGTTGATCTATTACTCCTAGTCACAAGAGATTCTCTTATATGAAATATACATGAATTCAGATTCGAAATAGCGACGTTGTTTGTCATCAAGTGGAATAAGACAGAAGCAGTTTGTCTCCGTGAAGACCACTTGACTTTGATGCATCTATGCGCACACACACTGACATCTACATAATTCAAACTTTATCATGTACATCTTATGTAATAAATGTTTCTCAGAGTTCATGCTTCTATATCTGTTTTTCAATTCGTTTGTTTCTTACGCCCCCTCTTTATTGTGATTTTGATTTGCAACGAAAATTTGTTTATTATTGTTTGTTGTAAATTTCGCCGGTGTTCTCAGTTCGTATATGTATGAAGAATAGATTGGATTGAAATGATATGTAAATTAAAATTCCGAGAATGCATGTTATTGCCTCGCACAAAATTCCGGTGTTGAATCGATAGTGTTGTTGTACAAGGAAGTCGTTGTCGTTAAAGTTGGGCATAAATACATATTTACATGTAATCATATTTTCGCACTAATTTGTGCGAATGTGTTGAACACATATGTATGTAAATTTGGATATATACTCTCACTCTCACGTTCACGTAACAGAGTGTCATCCTGGTGAATCATGACCCGAGGTATAAGGTTTAGAATGATATATTAAATTTCAATTATTCTTCACAAGGGCTAAGGAAATGCCTCCGAGCAGGATTGTCTTATTCGTGTTTTAGGGACCAGTGCAGTTAAAGTTGTGTAACGTTGTGTAATCTCATCACTGTAACCTTAATCAAAATCGGCCTTGTCTCAGCCACCTGACGGTCGATTTTTTCTTGAATCTAGTGGTAAGTCATAACGTCTGTTTAAGTCTTTTATATGCATAATGGGAAAAGCCTCGAGGTTAGAAGAGGTGAAGTTTTCCCGCTGATCGCAAAGAAAGGATTTTGAGAATGTACGTGGTTTAAAAATTAGTTAGAAAGAAAAACGTGTTGCAACGTAATATAGGTTTATTACGTATGCACAGGGAAATGTTTTCTTTGTAGAAACACAGTTTTGTATTTAGAGTTTATTATGCATGCACAGGGAAATGTTTTCTTTGTAAAAAAAATAAACCAAAACAGTTCTGGTTTAGGTTTTATCAGCACACACAGATCCACGGGTCAAGAATACATACAATTTATCAGTCCATTAGCAGCTCTTACTTCGATGAAGGCTAAGTCTTTATCTTCAGAAGCAAGTACTAGGCGATTTTTCATATTATAATTAAGTTTTTATTCGAAGACTTACTGGTTAGTTATTTTCGTGTGAATATAGTCTTCACCGGTTACACTGCATGAAACAAACCAGATGTTATAATGTATACCATTATTTATACAAACATTCATAATGCCAAGAAACCCACTTGAAGTAAAAATGTGTCTCAGGACGGCTGGTATGAGTACTAACACTTCTATTAATAAAGGAACAACGTTTCGACCGTCCTAGATCATCTTCAGGTTAACAAGATGACCTAAGAAGGTCGAAACGTTGTTCTCTGTTTTATTAATACAAGTGTTAATACTCATACCAGCCGTCCTGAGACACATTTATACAAACATTATTTGTTACGCCACACACAACAAGTCTTATTTAGTTGTACTAGCTACGCTAGATATAAGAAACCTCACTTTGTTGTAGTAATTACTATTCTAATGCACTCCAGTATGATTTTTACTCGTTAGAAGATATTATGGCAGATGAACTAAGCTTTCGTATAAGGTTACACAACGTATTACAAATTAGGTTTGATACTCAGTGGTTTAGAAAGTTGTGTTAAAATCTAAACTTTTCAATGAAACATTTTTCTTTATTAGAAAATTTTCACCTACGGTTATGTTTTCATGCATCGTACCAAACTGGCAAATATCAGGAAGATGAAAAAAATATTTAAAAAGTATCATTCGTAAGGCAATATTAGTACAATTTATTACATAATACTACGTAACACAAGTTTTGTTCCTGGATAGTATGTGTTATTTCTTAATTGCTTATGTTGTAAAAGTACAGAAAATGGTTATTATTCTCTTCAAACTTTGCTTTTGTGACCTGGATAATGAAATTTAGAAATTAACCTATTTTCTGTGTAAAAACGGGCAAATTTGCAAATTTTCATTTACATAAGGTCTGAATAAAACAACATATGAATCAACATTTACATGTATTTATACTAAAGTTATACAAAAATGTTTAGAAGAGAATAGTTTTTCGAGATTTGCGACTGTAATGTAAATCACTTTCACCGCCCCCAAATATAGTTTTCCATCATGTTTTCGTTATACGCTCCCAGGTCACAAAAGCAAAGTTTGAAGAGAAAAGTAGGTCTTTTCCATTTACTTTAGGCATAAGCAATTGGGAAATAACATTTTCTGCCCAGGAACAAGAAAAAGTAAAATTTTGTTATATGTTGTAATTAGTAGTTAAATAGCAACTGGCTGGAACGTTAAAATTATTGTGCTTGGTGACCAATTCTCATGGTTGTAACGTACTCTATGTTGTCACTCGTTTCTTGTGTATAAAGGTTGTTTTTTTATTATCTCTACATTATTTCAAGGAATATCGGCAATCTTACAAAAAAGTTATTTGAAGTGTTGGGATACAATTAAGTACATTTCAAGAAAACAATGAACTATAAATGTCTTCATGATGAAAAGAGAAGAAATGTTTCATCTTCTCTGTGATTATTGGTTGAAAAGATGTGTGACTGGCGAGATATTTCGAGTTTCAAAAATTTACTAACACTAACTGATTATTGAGGTTTTATTTTATTTTAAAATGAGCGATCTGAAACTTTACTGTAAAATTGAAGAACGATTACTGGGAGGCGTTACGTTTCAAGAATTGCTTGCTGAACGCAGCTGT
The DNA here is from genome assembly GCF_004210375.1 of Tachypleus tridentatus. NCBI lineage: Eukaryota > Metazoa > Arthropoda > Merostomata > Xiphosura > Limulidae > Tachypleus > Tachypleus tridentatus. Next base: position 157,910,247 of record NC_134837.1, on the reverse strand, counting down.
GAAACAAAACTAGTTTTGTTTCTTAATGTATTCTAGAATTATGTTGCACGTTTTGTTGAGATACCATAACTGATTGTTGTTCAATTCTCATCCAGCTTACTTTGCATTTCATTTCTTATTTCTGTGATGTTGATCACGCAAAACGTTGTAATGTACCCACCTTTTGAGATGTTATGTGTTGGAACTATTCTGAGTTAATTCATTATAACAATTACGAAATTTTACTACGATATTTAAACCATTCATTCATTATGTAGTAGAACCTTTTCGACTTAGCTCTTTAGAATTTTTGTTTTTACTCTTCTAAACTTTATTAAAATATGCTTAAAAGTCCAAATTAAAAAAAATTAATCATATTGAAACAAATATAATACTTATTCTAAATTCAGCTAAAATAAATGATATCGTTGTGTAAGATAACTACATTAAAATGTGTCTAATATTTGTATGATAACATAGTATTTAATTTTTTTTAAATCCGGATATAACTAGTGAAATCCAAAAGATGTTTGTTTGTTTTTGAATTTCGCGCAAAGCTACTCGAGGCCAATCTGCGCTAGCAGTCCCTAAATTAGCAGTGTAAGACTAGAGCGAAGACAGTTTGTCATCGTCACCCATCGCCAACTCTTGGGGTACTCTTTTACCAACGAATAGTGGGATTGCCCATCACATTATAACGCCCCCACGGTTGAAAGAGCGAGCATATTTGGTGCGACCGGGATTCGAACGCCTTAACACACTTGGCCATGCCGGGCCCAAATCTAAAAGAAAGATAAATAGTTTCTGAAAAGGATATAGATTCATCACCTAGTTAAATTATCATTCTGTAATTTTCTATTGTTTTCAAGAAAACGCCCGCCGTTATTCGTGACATTCAGATGCTAGACATTTTATCAACTCTTGTTTCAACAAGAGCCTTTAATCTTTTCCGTTGTTTTTGTCTTAATTTGAATATATCATACATTTATATTTATCACATATGCCAGTTATTTCAGCAGATAGTTCCACTGTTGATTAATAAAGGCCCTCTCGCTAGTACAGCGGTATGTCTATGGATTTATAACGCTAAAATCAGGGGTTCGATTGCCCTCGGTGGGCTCAGCAGATAGCCCGATGTGGCTTTGCTATAACAAACACACACACACACACACATTGATCAATAAATAAGCTGATACCTGAAAACAAATGGGTAAATCATCACAATATTTCACGTATGAATAGCTTCATTGTGTAGTTTTGAATACCAGTCAATACAGAGTTTGATAAAATTATTTAACCTTTACAAGGTCAGTCTTCGGAAAGTGAAAATATTTGCGACAACTTAGTGTTTTATTAACAGTTTACTCTTTCCTTGTCAGCACGTATCATTCTACCTCATTTATTATCTATATAGTGACACAATATAGTATCACTACATCTGTGTTCTTAGAAAGAGACCTAACTTTAGGTTATCACCAATATAGCTGTTGTAGTATACAAATAAATATTTGTAACTATTGTAAAGCAGAATTAATGAACAGCAAGAGAAAACTGCACTCTCCCATCATAGGGGTTTCGAGAAATATAAATTTCTTAAGTGTATTAACTATTTATTGTTTGGCTTCAGCCAATGTGAATATTCATTAGCATGTAAATTAAGTAACCAAGAAATCTTCAAACGTTCACATACACACAAACATATATATTATGTAGTTAACGTCATGTTCATGTTAAGATAAACCATCAACTTTGGTCGGGAATTTTGGTTTGTTATATGTCTTTCTGACCAAACTCGCAAATATGAGTTCGTTGTACGTTGACATGTTTTACAAAGTTGTAAGTTAATTAATATTTACTTTGCCAGATTTATCAAAGTTTTGTTATTGTTTAGTTATGATGTCACAAGATGATAAAACACTATCAATGTTGCTAGTCATAAGTTGGTAGAGCACTACCTGTATGCATTTTGTCAACCTGTCAATCTTGTTTTTTTCTCGGTGTTAGTTATTGTGGTACAAGATGATAAACACCTACCAGTGTTTCTCTGAGTAATTTCTCAGTCACGTCAGCACAAAGTGATGAGACTATCAGTGTTGATTCGGTGACGTACCATTCTGACAGAAGTTATTACGTGCTGTTTGTATAATTATCGATGTTGTTACGGTGACGTACCATTCTGATACAAGTTAGTACGTTTTTTTTTTGTATAATTATCGATGTTGTTACGGTGACGTACCATTCTGATACAAGTCATTACGTGTTGTTTTTATAATTATCGATGTTGTTACGGTGACGTACCATTCTGATAGAAGTTATTACGTGTTGTTTCTAAATTATTATCGACGTTGTTACGGTGACGTACCATTCTGATAGAAGTTATTACGTGTTGTTTTTATAGGTTCTGGATAACGTTCTTAATAAACTCGTCATTGCCACATGACAAGACCAGTTCTGCGGGTCTGTGGAAAGAAGCTGGTACTGTATCAGCTCTACAGGAACCAGTGAAGAGATCCCTCTGGGGGAGAATTGACCTGGTGTCACCTAGTGGTGAGCGTGTTGGATTTTAAATTTGAGGTTCCAAGGTTCTTGCTACGTTACCGCAAATTCGCGCTCTGCACTTTGGGGTCGTTGGTGTGTTTTATGAGTGACGGTGAAATTGCACTATTTGATTAGAATAGCTTAATAGTTGACGATAGGTGCTGTGGAATAGCTTGCTGCCTTCTTTCTAATATTACAACTGAACATTAGAGGCTGTTAACGCAGATTCTCCTTAAATAGCTTCGCTCAAACATCCCAAACAAAAACCAAGCAAATCCACACAGTCAGGGTATTGCGATGACAATTGTATATATATATACAACTTTACTTTTAATTTTATGAACCGCACACCTGTACTGTTAGCGTGTTGAAATAAAATGAAATGTTTGCAAGTATGAGCAAATACATTTCTTTTATGAACTAGACGAGCATTCAGTAAAGCGCTTACTTTCGTCACGCAGGGTTGATTATATTCGGGTCTCAAAAAAACACGAAAATACGTGAGTATTTCATCATTATAAACGAGCACGAACCATTTATGACAGGACAAAGAGGAATAATGTCCACCAGGTTTCATTAAAACCCACTCATTTCTGAATGAGTTGCAGAGCAAAAATAGTATGAAAAATCAGTTCTAATTTTAACACATAGGCATTTTTTTATTTTCCTGATCTTGCTGTAACCTTGACTCTCCAAAACCTAATCGCGTCTAAATTGGATCAATGTATACTAGCTTTTGTCCAAATTTATTTAGCTGTTTTTGAGAAATGTTGCTGACAAACACAAAGGGGTGAAAACAACCCTTGTGACGGCGAAGGAGGTAATAAAGTAGCAATCAAATAGCTAAAGCTAGCTCTTACTATTCGTTGTTTTTTCAATCAATGAAAATAAACTTTCTAACTAGTATACTTGTAAGTGAAAAAGCCAATAGGTGAAAAGAAACTCTGGGACTAGACCTTGAACGTAGGGCCTTTGTTAATAAGGTCAGTTAAGTTGTCCAAGAGTTCAAGTTATCCTCTTCTATTTTCATCCATACATTTCTAATCAGAAGTATGAAACTTCGTACTGTATTATACCATTGTGGTCAGTAATAAATAAGTTATCACCATCCAGTTAAATCACGAAAGTGTATCTAAACTCGATTATATATTTCTATTACTAACAGCTAATATTATGGATCAAAGAGAATAAACTTATTTTAAGTGTGTGCGTGTTTTCTGTTTTCGTTTTCCTTATAGCAAAGCTACATCAGACAGCCTGCTGTTCTCATCGAGGGGAATCAGTAGACTTACCCCTGTCTCAGCGGGGGCTTATTGTAAGTGAAAAAGCCAATAAAGAGAACAGAAAGGTGGAACCGAGCCTTGGACAATATCAGTCAAAGATTCTATGTTCAAGTTATAGAACCGGAATTTGTTTTTAATTATTTGGATAACAAACTTAACATTTGTATTTGGAAATGGGTGAGTATAACATTATATCTGTAAAACTGTTTATTACAGTTTAATTATTGTTTTTCTGTAAAAAAAAGTTGCTGGGGTAGTTTATGGACCAACACAAGTCGTGGTTTTACACCTCTCGTAAGGAACTACCAAAACATAGATAATTACATAAGCTCCATAGGATGGACGGCCCAGAATGGCCAGGTGGGTTAAGGCGTTCGACTCGTAATCCGAGGGTCGCGGGTTCGAATTCTGGTCACACCAAACATTCTTGCCCTTTCAGCCGTGGGGGCGTTATAATGTGACGGTCAATCCCACTATTCGTTGGTAAAAGAGTAGCCCAAGAGTTGGCGGTGGGTGGTGATGACTAGCTGCCTTCCCTCTAGTCGTACGCTGCAAAATTATGGACGGCTAGCACAGATAGCCCTCGAGTAGCTTTGCGCGAAATTAAAAAAACAAACAAACAACCATCCATATGATGGTGTGCCACTCATGTAATTCTAAATTAAATTCATTCTATCTGTGTATTAACTTATTAAGGATACCTTGTACAATCACCTTAAAAGTTTATGGATGGTTTGACAAGTTATGAATTAGGCTAAAAAAAAGGCAAAATTCTTCATATATTGCAGAACTCAAATAATTTAATTACTAAATCTAAGTTACCTAACGATATTTATCGTTTCGAAATGGTAATTTCAATCTTTTCAGTGGATAATAGTATCACTTGCGTACGTGGTTGGCTAAGAACAATATGGAATGTTTACATGGCTTCTAGCATGTTAGCCACGACCGGAACTCTGTTCGGCACATTTTTCAGAAACAATTCACAGCACACAATAGAAATTGTACTGGAAAAAAAAAATCGTGCATTTGTGTTAGCCTAGGTCAACTTTAGTTTGGATCAAATTGTGCTATTGTAAAAATTAAAACTGACCGACTGTGCGGAAAGGTCTGAAAACGTTTTCTTAATATAGATCTATGATGAATAATTTACGTTCTCATTAAACGTACAAAATGTTCACAGATAATTTACAATAATTTACCTATTTATATAAGTTAAATTATTGAAAGTCTTTAGTTGTTGTTCTTGGCTACTGTTCAGTTTAATCACCGAAGCAACTTTGATATCAGTCAGATATTTTATTCCGTGAATTATGACGACCTGTTTTTCAAATATTCGAAGCATTGGTTGACAGTAAAGTCAGTCATGCGGTGGTTGTGCCATAAACAGTGAGGAGTTACAAACTATGAAAAATGACCAACTGAGACGGGACTGACATTTAACAAATTACCGTTGCTGTTGAGACGCTGCACACTGTTAGTCCTGAAGCCGTGGGGTAAGAACCATTACATACCATCTCTATGTCAAATGATCGAATGAAACGACGCTGAAAATAATAAAGTACCACCTGGTGTGAAGAAACAGTGAACGTCAAGATTATAAAATAGGGCACTTTCTTTGGTACAAATGTTCAACCATAGGCAATAAGAAATACTTTAGCTTAATATTTTTCTTTAAAATAGCTATTTTACGCGAATGTGAAAGGAATAGTCTCATTTAAAAGACAGTTAAAATATAAGTTTGCTTGAAAATTAAAGTAAAATAACACAATAAATGTAAAGTAAATAACACAATAAATGTAAAGTAAAATAAATGTGTTTTTCTTTTAACGGATGTCTTTTACCTTTTCTCTAACATCCTTGACTAACATGTTTCAAGTTCAGTTAGGTATTTAATTAGAGTCTGAAACGCTGTTCAAACATACATTTATTTTAAATCATTGGCATACATTGGACACTATATATTAGTTGGAGAAAATATTTAGTTCACGTGGTGCAAGGTTTCAGTTCAAGAATGGTATGACAGCTTCCGCCTGTAAGGATGACTTGTACTAAGCTAATATCGCACATGTACAACCAGACCATTAATCACAATTAATTTTACCAGCGAACACGTGGGCCTATGGTCTACATTTTACAGCAATTTGTAGGCCTACTTATTTACATGCTGTAATGTAAATCAATGTCAAATTTTGGGTTAACTTTCTGGGTTGTCCCATAAAAGAGCTGTTGCGAAATACTGAGGTTCTGTAAGGGAATGGGTGGAAAACCACTCTTACGAGATCGTCAGTCAGGACTGAGACAGTTCGTTTGATACCGTTTAGATGTTGGTGCGGACAGCAATTTAGGAAAAGTTACGTGACAACACAATTTGAATCTATATTGTAATATCGATTCAATATTTATGCAGACACAATGATTTATACACACTTTTTATGGTTTACGTATTAAAACTATAAACCTGAGATAAAATGTAAAAATAAATAATAACTAAGCCTATAATTATTCCATATAACTTAATTTCTAACACTCATAAGCTTACCGCAGTTTTCTAGAGTTGTAACCAGTGTCTGAATTAATAGCACTAGCTGAATATTGAATATTATTAGATGCCACGTTTGTTTTCGTATATTCAAAGACAGAAATATCTGTTTTTTTATGTTTTATGAAAATTCTTAATAACGTGTTACAAAGCTTGCACACAAAATACAAGTATGCGCCTTAAAGACTGTACCATACATCTTTACAGTATAGAAAGAATAATAGTAACTTTAATTTTTTTCCAGCCACCTGTAACAATAATAAGAAAGAAAACTATAATACAAGAAGAAAAACACTTTGTCTCTCAGTGGTAAAGCAGTATGTCTGTGGACTCATACCGTTAAAAACCGGGTTTCTATATCCATGATCGGCAGAACACAGATAGTCCATTGTGTGGCTTTATGCTTAATTTTAAATAAACAAAACTCTTTATAGCCACCTATCGGTACGAAAAGAGACTGAAAATAGCAAGTTCCTTTTAAACACCTTGTACGGGCATCTAACGATAATAAAGAAACAGATTTAAAACATCGTTTTAGTTGTGCTTAGCGGAAAGAAAGAACAAATTAAAACCTTTTAAAGTTTCAGATAATGTTTTCTATAAATGTATCGGAAGGTGATATTTGAAAATAATGTGAAATAAAAGTTTGTTTGTAGTTTTACAAAAATATATTTCGCTTTTTTATAATAGTCCTATCTTCTTTTACACTGTTCTTGTCATCGTAATTATACATAAACGTCACTATCAAATATCCCACACCCTTGAACTTCGAATAATCAAATACAACAGCGGTGAAGCATTTATTACGTAGTATGCTTTGACGGGCTTATTACCAAGCTAATTTTACACTGATTTAAACAAACTTATAAGTTTCTGGAAATTAATAAACTTTCGTTTGTACTTTTATAACAGAAATACGAGGACGTTCTAGTTTATGTTATACAAAACCCACCACGTGGTTTAATTCGATTACACGCATGAGCATTGTGTTGAACTTAACGAAGATTGCTGCATAGTAATAATCATTACCAAAACGCTAATTAGTTACGTTATCAATTTAAATAATGTTTTCAAATATAAAGTAAATTACCTATTTATGTTCTCTATTTTTGTGTACAAGTACTAGACTGTAGTTCATATATTCGGTTCTTTAAACAGTTAGAAGTATGTGTGATCACCATTTAGTGCGCATAACGGGTTTAAATTTGTTAATCGGATGAACCCAGTTTAAAAGGATTATCTTGAAGCTGAATATAATTACTTTCAAAACACGAATTAACATATATAGCGTTACTGTTGTAATATTCATGTGAAATATTTTTTCTTTCAAATATTTATCCCACATTTACGAGTTTTCCTTAAAAAAACAAGAATTAATTACTGTTCCAGACATCGCTTCAAGAGTTACATTCTATTATTCTATTGAATTAATTTACAACTACCCGTGTTAAAACAGGAAACAAAAACACCTTCGGTAAATAAAAATTAATAGATTAAGTATAATTAAAATTACTGTAATTCTTCCGAGCTTTTATGTCAATACATTTGAGCATAGTAGGCTATATTTATTGCCTTTGTTTATTTGTTTGTTTTTGAATTTCGTGCAAAGCTACACGAGGGACATCTTCGCTAGCCGTCCCTAACGTACGAATATAAGACTAGAGGAAAGGCAGCTAGTCATCACCACCCACCGCCAACTCTTGGGCTACTCTTTTACCAAAGAATTGACCGTAACATTGTAGCGCCTTCGCTGGCAGAAAGGGCGAACATGTTTGGTGTCACGGGGATTTGAACCCTCAACTCTCGGTTTACGAGCATCCTAACTACCTGGTTATGCCGAGCATTATTGCCTTTATCATCAATGTTTACTGTAGACAGTTTGGTATTATTATTCTGTGAACAATAATGTTTTTGCGCAAAGGGGACTTAATCTACTTTTAATTTATATCAGCACTTTCCCACAAAAGATTAAATAAAAATATTAAGAAAAATGGCTGTGATTTTAAGTGTTTAATGAAATGTTGTGGTTACAGTACGTTTAATCTAAATGGCTAAGAAATTCAAAATAAGAAATGCTCTTATCAGCACAAGAAAATGACCAGAGTTTGGGTCACTATAAAAAACAGTTTTAAAGTCGTTTTGCATGCTTTCACTCAGGAGTATTATATAGTTCATTGTTTTAAAACTATTATACATTTTAGCTATCCCACAATTTGGCCGTTTATTCTCTCTTATCTCTTTACAAAGGAAATTAAAAAATATCCCTTAGGAAAAGGGGGAGAAAAGGCAGAATAGAAGCTGGCTTATAGCGCATGCTTACCAAATGCTATTGAAACCGTCAGCCTTAAAAGCGAAGTGAAATTGGGTGCTGGTTCCGCCCCAAATGATAGGGTGGTGGAAATGGGTAGATACCGGTCACTATAGATCATTTTCTTGGCTGTAAGATTCAGGTATAACACAATGGTGGTGCTTCGTCATTGTCACATACAATACACCAATCCTCTGGTATAAAAATATAGAAACAAAAGACGAGACTTCGTACAACTAAGGACAATTTACGAACTATCCTTATAAGTGCAAATTGTACTAACGAAAACTTCCAAGTGACGTATACTTTAAGTGCAACACAAGTTTAGTTAGCTCTTATGGTGGCGCCGTACCAGTAGCACTCAAGTCGGGAAGTTAGTTAAGGAAAGGGGTGGGCTGAAAATTGTATGTAGGATGGTAGAAGGGAAGGGGTGCCTAAAATACTTGAGGATTTCTATGTAGCCTTCAAGCTATAATCAGGAGTTTGAAGAAAGATGATTTGATTTTGAGGCCCGATTACAAATGATTTATTGATTCTGTTAAAAAGTTAGTTCCGAGAAGTATATCTTATATATATAGAAAGAAGGCTTTTTAAGTAACTTTTGTTGGTATGTTATATTAACATTTTAAGATTAGTTCGCCAATTTTGAACTTTGCCTGAAGCCTGGGTTAATTAAATGTTGAATAAGTAACCTACACAACTTAAGAACAGCTCTAGTAATTAAAAAAAATAACGAACTATGATGTCACATTCAAATCAGAAGTAAACTCGACTTACTGATTAAAAAGTAAGAATTTTCGAAAATACTACTTTGTGTCGCAGGTTACTATATAATTAGGATTTGTCATTAAACCTTGCTGTAATCTTGGCAGGAAGTGGATAGGTTATGCAGACACTACATCATGACAAGCAAGCTACTCTTGATATTGCTAGGACCTTGCTGTAAGTATTCAAGAATAATTGATTTTCACTGATGATTACTGGTTATTTCATCAAAGATTTGAGAGATGTATTTCATCACTGATATCACAGCTGCTGAAGTGCTACTTTAGCAATGAATTGCATCTCAGAAAACATTAAATAAAATCAGAACTATATCTCCAGAATTCAACTCTATTAGCTCAATATTTCGCTATTACAGCTTCGTTGGAAGCTATCGATATCCTCCAAGTTCACTAGTCAAATATTGAGCTAATAAAGTTATATTCTGGAGATAAAGGTCGTGATTTTATCTACGTTTATAAAAATGATTAGTATTATATTATAAACTCCAATAGTCTTTTCTTTTCAAGCTGTGCTAAGTGCTTGACTGGTGAAGAATCATATTTAACAATATCATCTGAAGTCCGTTAGTTGTGACAGAAAGGCAGTGCAATCTCTTTAAGTGCATGCATGTCAAAATTCTCAAATTTGAGAAAACTGGCTGGGACTGAAAGGGATATTTACTAAACTTGTTGAAATTAAGCTAAGACTAATATTCCTTGTAAATGTTTATACACAATCTATTACCAGGAGCAGATGAAAACAAGGGTTCACAAAGATCTGTAAAATGGGTACAATCACTTTTCACATTTTTCCATAAGAAAAAAAAGAATGTTAAAGGGTATAACACAACAGTGAAGAAACTTCAGTTTGGTGGAAGGGATTGAGTTCGGCTGTGGTATTTATTATCCACCCATTTACTTGGCCCTGGTTTTTCTGGCTCTAATCTCAACTAATAACAAAACTTAATATACTAAAGTCTGAAGTGCCAACAACCCCGTGGTGCACGTACATGTGTTGAATACATGTACCAACTGAGATTGCCAATATATATATTTATTGTAATGTATTTCTATCCGTATATAGGTTTTAATTGTATTCTAACTCGCTAGAATTTGCAAATATTGAATTTGGCGAAGTAAAATTTTGTATTTGTGAGAACTGTGCTGAATCATTATTTTACTTTATCTAATACTTTTTCAATTACTTTAACATACTTTTTATTTTTCCTATTTTATATGCATACAACGGTGTTTGACAATATTACTGTCAGAAACAGTTGAGACTAGTGGTAGGAAAAGTTCTTAATCTAATCTTTACCTTTGTGTTAGCAACTATGTCAGTCAATGTGTTGTATAAACAATATGCCAGTGTACTTGCTATCTGTAGCTATGCTTTATGTTCTAGGAATTAATTTTCTTGGTCTGATATGCAAAGCAGAAAATTAGTTGAATTGTCATTACCATACGTTTATGTTACTATGATGCCTGATAGGAGTAGACAATTTCTATAATGTCACAGGATTTGGAAAAGTTTTAGGTTTACTTTGATGAATGAGATAATACCTGTTATAATGCCAGTTCTATGTGCTGAGTTAACAGATGGGGGGACCTGTGTCAATATCATTGAGGAGAAATCTGTGTCAGCAGTATGTAATATCAACTCTCTCAGAATACAGAATCAGGACCATGATATCAGTTGTATTTCTTGAATATTAGGATGAGGGAAGATTGGTATCAGCAGCATACAATGATCCCAACTCTCTCAGAATACAGCATCAGAATCTTAGTACAATCAGTAGCTCACAGGATAGGGCTGTGGAAGTATATAGTAACCTATGGTGGGTTATAAAACTACAAGCTATAAATGCGACTGGGCAGAGCTTAAACCACGAGTTTAATTATTTAAATGTATCATTGTCTGTGAGAGAATACTGGCACTTGCCTGCATGTAAAGGTTTATTATTTCAAGCGTTTTGAGTTTGGTCAATAATATGTTTATCGTGCTTTCGTGTTTTGTTTTTACAAATCTTTATCATCTAATTCTGTAAACTGAGCCTCTACTAAAATTAAAGACTGGCACTGAATGTGCTCTTCTTACTATATCTTACTTCCTGAAATCATAAAAAAAAAATCATCATTTTCAAGCTAATTACCAGTTTGACTACAAGTCGTATCAGTCAACTTTTGGAGATCTCGTTTCCACAATCTTGACCATGATGTCGATGATGTGATATATAAGATGTTAGGGTCTTCAAACCCTAGTAGATTGGAGCTAAAGAGAGCGTTGATGCAAGAAAAGCTAGAGTTTTAAGCATCATATGCTATTATCAGACCAACACCTTTAGTAGCAACCTTATTTATAGTATTAGAAAGTGTAAGATAACTTAGTAAGACAATGACAGTCAGATCATGCGTGTCGACACTGGCCTAAGTCAGGTTTCCAACCAGATCTTAGTAGACTGTTGGAGGTCCTTTAAAAGTACTTTTTTATTACCTAGCATACGAACTAAGATCCACGCCTTACACCCAGTAAATGTCTGAACACGACAACAAAACATGCTATCAAGAAAGTGTCACAAAATTATGCCAAATTCACCATTCCAGTGACTTGTTCCTTCTAGAAGCATCTAGAGCTGTCTCCACAGTATCCACCAAGAAATGCAAATCTTACCACAACCGAAAGAGGACATTGGCACTGCCAAGTTCAGTCTGCTTATTGGATGAAGGAACGAATGCTGTTGTTATAAAAAGACAATCAGCAGAGAAGCTGGAATAACAATAGTGAGGGCAAACTGGCTGCAGGGTTGCAGAAGACAAGGATGAAAGAAACTAGACCAAGAAGGATCTTCAGAAATACAAAGTGCCCTTTGCAGTTTATTAAGAAGAATTTCAGTTAATTGCACTTGGGTATGAATTTTAGTTAATAATGTTATCCAGTAAACATTATATAATTTGTCTTTGTGTACTATCATTTCACTTACTGATTCATACCTTAAATATTTGTTTACGTTTTATGACGTATTTCGAATGATATTTTATTGCCTCCGGTTTTTCACCCTTTATTAATCTATGATTTGTAACTGTTATCTGCAATTGTTCATATTTATGTAATCTGAAGTAGATTTAAGTTATCTGCAGAGAAAGTTGTGGCTGTGAGTAGTCTAGTAGTTAGCGGGCTTGTCTCTAGATCAAAATGTCCAAAATTCGAGCCAAGGTAGCCAATGAATACGCTTCACATTTTCAACGGTGAGGTACTGTAAGTTTGATATTGACTCATACTGTTCAAGTAAGAGTAGCCGCTTATCAGATGGTGAATGGTTCTGATTAATTATCTTCTTTCTAGTCAGCTCTTTTAAATTAGGGTTGTCTAAGTATGAACCCTATGAGTCTCTGTCAGTGAACAATATTCCTTGAAAGTCTGACATTTTATTTAGTGGTTATCAAAACAAAATAAAACATAATCGATTGGCCAAACTCACATACAAAATGATTCAATATTTCGCCAAGTAGCAGGTTTTATTGTATAGATATTTTCATACTATCAAGACTGTTTAGGTATTTACAGCAATCAAAAGTGATATCATTAAAAATATTTATTGATTACTAATTAATTCATCAATTAATGGTATGTTATGATATCGTTTAAAATAGTGAATTATTTAAAATAAAATGTATCCTAAAAATCAGTTACTTTTCATTAACTACCTGAAACAATATTTGAAAGAAGGTAACAGTTCTCTCTTCTGCTTTGAAGGATTTGCATTTGCTGCTCCTTTGGATGTAGTTCCCGGTGGGTTAACTATGGACTTACAATATTAAAAAGTAGTGGGGTTCGAGTCCTTTCGATGGACAAAGCGCAAACAGTCTGATGTGTACCTTTGCGCTAAAACCAGCCAACCAAACTTTTAAGGTGTATGAAATACCTGTCTAAGAACTGGTATATTTTGTCTAAGTGAACGTTTCTGACATTTTATTGCTGTCGTTTTATATAGTAATTCCATGTGTTTGTGAAAATACTCTTGTTTTTTTTCAGGATATACAAGTTTTACGTTTGTCCTAAATCTTGTATTACACGTTTGATTTTAAACATGATACCCAAGGTTTATTTCAGTTAATGCCATATTTTTTAAAAATCTGAATTAAATTAAAAGTTTTTATTTTCTAACATCCTAGTATGGCTTAGTATGGGTGCAGATTTTGGTAGATTGCTTGCACCTTCCAATATCCATCTTTTCCCTTTGAGGCTTGCTGTTATGTGGCTTATCACGCCTTACAATGACATAACTTCGCTGGCTGTATAGTTATGTAGCTTAAAATAAACAGTTGTTTACACGAAAGAATCACAACAAAACAAAAAGCAGTGACAAAACAAAAACTGATTTTATTGGTTGCTTTATAAAAAGTCTCATCAGCGTGGCAAGACCAATTGTCTTGCTACATCTCATATCAACTACGATATCAGTATCGAACTTTTAAGTACAAATTTTAATATACGTTTTTAACGAAATCATCATGTTCTTTAATAGATAGACTAACATGCACATTTACTCTAGTCTATTTTTAATGCAAATCGATCCAGATGTGTAATTAAAGTTTTATCGCTTTAGAACGAGAAAAACTGTTCAAACATAGTTTACTTTTAGCTCCCAACCGTATATTATGTGTATAAACCTTCGTCATCGTGTTACTCATAACTGATTTAGGTCGGAAGTGCATTAGAAACGAACGATATATTCTTTAAACGTATACAGTTATATGGAGAACATTGATGAAAAGACAAAAAAAAAAAAAAAAACGACCGTAAAGTCGTTCGGAAAGCAATAAGTAAATCTATCGTTTCTGACTAAACTGCTGTTTTTCTTACGAAACTACAAAAGATTAAAAGTTGTAACGTCTACTAACTATCGTGTTTCAGAAACATGTCACCTCAAAACGGTTTTAAAATAAAGCATTACCGCGGATCGATAAGGGCGGAGGTGTTGAATCGTATGGTTACATTTCTGACGAGCGCATCAATCACTGAATCCGGTACCAAACTGTCACAGGAATGACATTCATCTCTTTGTTTTTTTCCTGTTCTATTCATTTCTCGTTTTATCGATCAATTACCAAAAACAAGACAGTAAATATGCACTACAATCGGTAGATACATTGATTATGTGTACTGAAAACGACACGCTGATTTATTTTGTCTGTCACGCCAGAAGTAGCAGGTGAAAACTTCGTGCAAGATGGTTGTTTATTATTAAACATTTCTGTTCTTGTGTGAGTTTTGTATTCATAGTAACGATATTTGAATTTTCAATAGTTTGTCCGAACTGAGCTCAAAGTCTTAGTTATACACTTCGGTAATTATTTTCTGTAAACGAAACCTTTAATGTATACGTATACTAAAAAAATACACAGAAATATTTATCTGTCAACGAGCATACACGTATAACACAAATTATAGTTTAAGATATTTTAATAGAGTTTCCTGATCTCTAACTTAAACCTCAGTTATATCAGTTATTTTTAATACGCCACATCATTTTATTAAATGCATGTTGCAGCATTTCTAGTGTGAAACAGCTGTTTTAACAATTAAATAATGAATGTTAAAATTTTTATTAACCACTGTCATTGAATTTCGTAGACCTCAACGTTTTGAAAACAATACGTTCGTATGTTTAAAATTAAGTTGTTTCTTCTTTTTCGTTTTGCTAATAAATCTATACCTTAAAGCAGATCCGACATGGTCAGGTGGTTTAAGGCGTTCGACTCGTAATCTAAGGGTCGCGGGTTCGAATCCACGTCGCACCAAACATGCTCGCCCTTTCAGTTATAGGGGCGTTATAAAGTCACGGTCAATCCCACTATTAGTTGGTAAAATAGTAGCCCAAGATTTGGTGGTAGGTGTTGATGACTAGCTGCCTTCTCTCTAGTCTTACACTGCCAAATTAGGGATGGCTGGAGCAGATAGCCATCGAGTAGCTTTGCGTGAAATTAAAAAAAACAACAACCTTGAAACGACTTGGAAGGTTTGTATGATGCATAGCATCAGTAAATAAATATAAAGAACAAATAGACCTATAATTAGATCAATGAAACAGTAATCACCAAACAACGAAAGTAAAGGGTCAACTGTGTAATACAGAGCAAAAGTTGACCTGAATGTTGTAAGGTAACGGTATTTAGTTTATCATCTTTGTTTTGTTTTACATCAAATCTGTGATGATATATGGGCGTTGATTTTTTAAGATACCTTTCTTTTTATATGGACTGCTTTTGATTGAATGTCAATAAAAATTACAAAAATATGGTGAAGAAAATTCGCACGTTAAAATAATTTAAATATTATTACAGTGAACGCTTTCAAAATTAATTGAACTGGTAACATTGTTGCTAAGCAACCACCTCGATCTCAGTCTCGTTTTCACGTGATCTCACTCACGTTAAACTTCCAAGTAATATACCTACTTAGAAGAGAGTCTATATTTTTTCTACAATAACATTCTAAGCTGGAAGCAAACATGATGAAACATGGCTTAATTGAATAAATAAATAAATTGAATAAAGAAATACACTTCGTTTATATAACAACACTTAGAAACAAATTCAACACAGTTAATAAAGAACTACATGGCCAGGACATCGTACCAATTTTAATTTTAATAAACAACTTATCATAAATATTAATAAATCAATAGTAATGGAATCAGAAAAAAAGAACCAGCGAGAAGAAAAAAAATGCACAACACAAACAAACAAACAGTATTCAAACAATATCTTTCAGTATCAGTAACAATACTGGTATCAATATTGAGTGATAAACAACAATAACTATATCCTTCAATAATTATCTTGTGACTTTCGTACTGAAGTGATGGCAAGGTATTTATTCACATAGTAGGTCACTCTTAGATTATCATCGGGTCTGATAGCCAAAATAAATAAGGTGAGTGGCTATGACATAAAGACCCCCTCCCCCCAGATCATTTCAAGTTTTCCTGCAAAAGTTGGTTCCGCTTACTTTAAATTGTGGTAGGAGTTAGGGGATAAGCAAATTTACCAACATACAACGTGAATTAATACAGGATTTGCTTTTCACAATATGATTAGGCTCTTTGGTAATTCGCCATTTATCGTCGTTAAATATTCCGAATTTTTATTTTTCTGTAATCAATACACCTTCACTACAACTGCGCATTCACGCCTTAAAGCATTTGTTACGATGAGTTTGGTTTCACTGTTTGACAAATTTGTTCGACACAAAACAGACAAACAGGGGCCATTAGCGTTACGAAACTGAAGTTAGGTTGAAATTTCCTAGAACTGTTCAGTTAAGAAACTCCAGGAAAATTACTAGGCGGTCGTTTACTGGTGTAAATCTGTATTGATTGAGTTGAATATTTCTTTACTTTTCAAACATGTGTAATCAGTACACTCGATTTTGTATTCAAATAACAAAAGGGCGACAACAGCGACACTTGTTAGAGAAGAACAAAATACACGCGTTACTGTTAGGCCCTATACAGGTTTTATTTTCTACTTTAACTATTTCAAGCAGAGTATATGCTTGCAAGGTAGTATTGACACTTTATTCACAAGTATTTGCATCTTAATAGCTAGTTATTATATGTAATTTCCTGTTAAAGTGTTAACTGTAAATAAACTGCTACAAATTGCACAGCTTATATTTCAAGTATCACAGGTGAAATATACTATTACAACACGAATGATCAGTATAGCTTCTATATGGAACTCATTATGTTCAGGTAAGGGTAGGGTGAAGTAAAAAGTTAACAATAAAAGCGTAATATTCCTGATGATTGCCATACGTATTACGTAACAGAGAGATGATCGATGTTCTCTTGTTAAAAACGGTACAAGGCTAATTTAAGCTTTTAAATCAGACTAATGTATTAATACAAAAACGAATGCAAACACAAATATTACTAGAAAGGGGCTAACTCTAGATTAGTGAAATCTAACCAAAACAAAACATGTTTAGTGGATTTTGTATCTAATCACGATATGGGTCTGATATGTATTACATGTCAATCTACAAAACTTTGAATGTTATTCGTCTAAGAATGTGTAACATAAAGCGTTGTTAAACGTGTATTTAGTTTCAATAATGAAGAACTGTTTGCATACAGCACTAAGTAGAATTATATGTCCATCTAATCTACACTTGTTGTTCAGAAATGAAGACACTAATGAAGCAACCAAATCGTTCGGGAAGGTAGGTAAGCATTTACGACTGGTCTAATTACTTTCCTTATACCTGTTTAGTGAAGTCTGTAATAGTCAACTTCACTTTTGTCTTACCTCACAAAAATTACAAGAAATAGTGTTAGCTCTATCTCAAGAAACACTGTAGTACAGTTAAACAAATTTTCTCTAAGTTTATTAAACAGAAACAGAATCCAATGAAGATCATTAGAACCTCACGGTGACATTCACGTGGACTAGAAACACTCGTTTCAGATGGTATTTATGTGAAGATATACGAAAAATAATGTCACTATAATGCATAAAAACATATTTCAAATTTGAATCTGAACCACGTAGTCTATCCATGATAATAACATCTATATTCAATGGATTTTGGTAATGATCTAATACTATTTGGATATATATAATGGTTGCAGAAGCAGATAGAACAGAGACAAAGTTAACCAGAATATTTTGCAAAAAAAAAAAAAAAAGTCAAATTGTTCATCACGTAAAACAGAACTGCCTTGAGAATAACTGGTTTTAAAATATATATTTTTATTATCATTGTCAATGTTGGTTTTTTAATAATTGTTATCACAAATAATTGAAAAATGACCTTGAAATCTTTATCTGAAAATTCTGACAAATTGGACTCATTTATAAAACTATTTTTACTTTTAATAAAGAAATTATGCAAACAGTTTTGTGCACATTGTCTTCGAATAATAAATCACCTCGTGTACAAAGCAAGAAGAAATAGTAACTAGATTTTCATAAAATATGAAGTTAAAACCAAATTGATTAATTTCTATGCTCGAAGATACGCTCACAAAACTCTTACGTTTACAGAGTCTTGATAACAAGTTTACATGTCAACAAGCAGGCTGTATCCTAGCGTTTGTAATCACCAAGACGTTTCTGTTGTTCACATGTCAACAAGCAGGCTGTATCCTAGCGTTTGTAATCACCAAGACGTTTCTGTTGTTTACATGTCAACAAGCAGTCTGTATCCTAGCGTTTGTAATCACCAAGACGTTTCTGTTGTTGTTGTTTGTAATCAAGCAAAAAGCTATATGTGCATTTCTCACCACGGGTATCGAAGCTCTGTTTTTAGAGTTGTATTTTGATTTTGGTTTTTGAATTTCGCGTAAAGTTACACCAGGGCTATCTCCTCTAGCCATTCCTAATTTGTCAGTGTGAGATTAGAGGGAAGGCAGCTAGTCATTACGACCCACCGCCAACTCTTATCAACGAATAGTGAGATTGGCCGTAAAATTATAACGCCCTCACGGCTGAAAGGGCCAGTATGTTTGATGTGACGGGGATTTGAATTCGCGATCCTCAGAATGCGAGTCGAGCACCCAAGCCACCTGGGGAGCAGGTGTTTCTGTTCCATTGTTTTTGATATTGTAGAAAAGTGCTTGTATTAAAATAAAAAATGGATTTAAAATGACGAATACTAACACATAGATGCCCAATAATAATGTCTGTACATTAGAAGTTTTTTTCCGAGTGTTTATTTTTTTAGTTCCAAGTATTTATCCTTGACATGTTTTCGTACCCTGATGGTCTCACTTTTCAAGCTTCCTTCGCTGAAGAGAGCAAACATCGTGTAAATATGACGAAAACTCATGCTTTCTGCTGATTGGCCATTTATACAAGATTGCTCCACCATATATAATTTGATATCAACGAAGTCTCATCATAAAGTAATGTCAATATCCGGTCAATTTCCGGTCACCACGTGACCTACCAGTTGGTGTGCTCAGATAACAAGTGGCTGTGAGACCGACTTTTCTCGGAGATCTCTCACTGTGTACATCCTTTATTATTCTATACAGACCCCTGACACGTGCCTTAACTTGCTCGCTTCCTGCGCTCAGCTCTTTCTAGTCACCAGTGAAAGAGATACTCTAGTGAAACTAGTACTTCCCTATTCGTGCTTCTCATGTTTCGTATGGTTCTATTCTGTTTGTGTGTACGTATGAGGCCTTTCTACCAGTTATATATTTCCTTTTACTTTCAACCTTCGCAAAAGGTGAATGTTGACAACACAATTAAAATCTTCATTACAATCAGCATATCTCTTCATCTGTCCACCAAAAAAAATATATATTATTAGATAATAACATTTAGAGGTCTATTTTACGATATAAATTAGTAAAGTTGTCAGATCGAATGTTTTATAAATCACAACAGCCACTTAACAACAGAAATATTTGAAAGTCTTAACTGATGTTGAACAACATTGAGTTTTAGATATGAGAGCTCACACTAACCAATGTAAATCTAACTCTAACTTACCAAAACAACATCATAAAATCATAAATGATACTTAAAAATACAAAGCTTTCAATGACGTAATTTTTACCTACTGATGTAAATTTTGAATTACGTAAATATTATTTACCAGCGGAAAACTTTGAGTATGCATTTACCAATAAAATGTTTAGGTACCGTCTAAGATACCACTACCCCTTTTGCCTATCGTATTTAAAACTTACTAATACAAAGCTATAAATACATAAGTGGATACTATTAATGGTAAATGATGGATATGTTAAATTATGCTAACGTGCACAGTACTTTAATTTATTAAGTGATACACACATTAAAATGTTTTTAATATTGTTAACAGAAATTTAATAATGTTAAACTTTAAGTAAATAAAATTCAAACATTATAAGTTACATTTAGCAATACGGAACGCACGATACAATTATAGTAACTTACATGGTGTACAGATTTTGAAATAAGGTAGACAACGTATAGGCCTACCAATGCGAAGTTCTAATAATGTAATTAGTATTTAGTGATACCAATACGGAGCATGTTGTAATTAGTACTTAACAAAACAAGGTTTTGAATATTGAAGCTGATACTTACGAAGAGAAAAACTCTCAATGTGATGACTCACATCTCTCAATACAAAGTTTCAAAATCGTAATGTTTTCATTTGGTATAAGAGATACCCTCATGTTATTTCTATCTTAATTTAAACAAAATGCAGTAAAAAAAACATACCTCACGGGAATGCTATACCTAAAAGTACACATTCTAGGGCGTTTCAAAAAGTACTACAACGTGAATTGTTATCGAGTTTCTTTGTCAAAATCGAGAAAGAGTCCTTTTTCATTTTACTTAAACACCAAAGAAAATAGTACAATAAACATAAAAACTTACACTTTACAAGACGTTAAATTACTTTTGCACGAGGTAAGATAATTAAGTGTTCAAGTGACTCATTTTAAACAGTCAGAATACATCAGCAATAATTGTCATATCAATATATAATTGCAAATTACGAAAGCGAAGGAAAATTTTTTTCATTTCTCGGTTATTATACGAACAATTAATTAACTAAAATAAAAATAAGTTTTCATAATACAGATACCGGTTTCATCTTTAACAGTGCCAGTAAAAGTCAGTGAGAATTTTTTTAGTTTTTACAACCTTTTAAAAGAAGATCTATAATGATGTTGTGTCCATATATATATATTTAATTTAGTTCAGGGACTTCAAATAGTTTCATGTGTCATTTATTTCAGTTTTATGACTTGCAAGTAACTGACAAAAGGATTTGAGGCTCATTTATTTCTACGTGTTAAAACAATAGTTAGTTGTACACTATTTGTTACATATTTGTGAATGTTGATACGTGCACCGTCGCAAATGTTTTCACACTTTACGAAAAAAGCGACACTTTGTGGGGATGATGTTGAAGATAAGCCAGGAAGGTTGCCGGATAGACATAAAACTTGAGCCGAACATAAACACAATAATAATAAAGTGGTTTGTGGTAAAATTAACATAAAAAAGTATTGGACTGTCAGTTCTTGTGCCACGGTTACGTAAAGGTCTTCTTAACGTTCAATAACTGATATGTGGTTTCGTCGCAAGTCGGCCTTTCTGAGCCTTTCCACACCCAATGGCCAGTACATTAAAATACGGCAGATCATGACCGAGAATCTGGTGAAAATGACGAGGAAACTGCGTGTTTATATGCCTGAATGCGACCTAGTCAGTCTTCCTGTCGCCTGTCACGCCAGTTTTGCGCTCCCTAAGAACTAAACATTGATTTTATCCTGACTATTACATCAGATCTACTTGCGTTGTCAACTTGCATTTTTCTACTCGTGTGCCCATGAATCTCATACTACAACACAATCACAACGAGTATGAATCAAAATTTATCCTTACTAATGCTTACCCTTCATAGATTTTAAAATGAAACATTTTGATATCTAAAATAGAAAATCGCAAAATCTAAGAATAGGCTATGTGAAATGAGGTACATGTTGCACAAAAAAATATCTTCTAAAACAATTATACGACTGACATAAAAATATATTATTAAACAAATATGATCCATATTTTTAAACCAGTCGCTTATTGGAATCTTTGTTAACTGTACAAATAATCTTGTGAATGATCAGAACGAAAGTAGGGAGCTGGTTAACAAATGTGGTTAAAACCATTTCATAGGTTTATCATTTTATAAAGATTTACCAGTACGATATCTTAACATTTATTTTGCCAGTCTAAAGATCAGATAATGATTCACGTCTATAGAAAATTGTCTATTTTATTTTATGGAGATATTTTATAAACATACTCCCACCTTACTAAATCAAATACAAACTTATTCTTAATCCATGCGTCTTTCTTTTCACGCGGAAAAGTAATTGGCACTAGCAAGAACAATATGTTGTCGGCAGTAGCTTTCTATTGGACATTACATCATGCTTCTGACGAATTTATTATATGGAGAACCAATAAAAAATCACTGTCGTTAATAAAAGTTTAGGAAAAACTTCCATATTAACGAGCTGGCAAAACGCTTCATAGAACTACCAAGTAGAACGTTAACTTGGACATATATTACTTTCTCAGGAGTAAAGATGTTTTCGGGTCATATATGCATAATTCTGTTAAAATGCTGAATTAGATATAAACTGTTTCTTTTTTCAGTTGAATATGTCATAATTCTAACGTCTTTATCTCTTAAAATTTCGACTTCCATGCCAACTAGTGGCCGTCCATTTATAAAGGATGTTATTTAAACCAGTAAAATTAAGATATAAAAGAAGGACCATCTTTAGAGAAAAATTAAAATCCTTTCTTAATAAATTCCTTAAAATATTTCACGAAAAATGGATATTAAAACATGAATTATTCTGATTTTTTTGTTTCTACTTTTTGATCTTAAATTTTCGTTTCAACAATAACAAGTTTTCAAACTTTTCTCTTTCAAACCCAGAGACGGTTAATTAGTGTTATTTTTAAGGTAAGAAAACACCAGAAACTAGTATGAATGTTACTATAATTTTTACTACAACACTTATTAGTTTAAACTACAAAACCACAAGTCGTATACCGAATGGTTGTGTACGCATTGGTAGTTATCAATAACTCAGAAGACATAAACATAAACATATCATTATCTTAGAAGACATAAACGTTAGATTTTTTTTCAAAAATTCTACCTAAAATGCATACTAACATATGTACTAAAATATATGATGAACTGCAGGTTCCAGTAATTCATAAATATTTTTCAAAAGGTGGTTATTTTTTTATAAATGCCACATTATATAAATAACTTGAAGAAATGGGTAGGATGCTTCCTCTCAGATAAAGTGAGGTTCGTGAGTTTATCGTATTAAACAGGATTCAACCATTTAAATGTAGAGCTTATATAACTGTCTTATACTTATTAATGGGTTCTAATCACATTAATATTAATATTGGTACGTTCGAATCAAATTTACTTAAAGAATTTATAAATAATTAAAATGTCAATATCCAAAGGAACATTTATGAAGAAAATATTTGTTGAACCATATACAAGGGTTTTAAACCACATCAACTATCCGGTATATTAAATATATTTTTGGCATCTGTATCCGATATAGTGTTGCCCGGTGGTTGAATAATGCCAGTATGATAGATTGAATACCTGTTAAACAGTATGCAAGAGTTTTAAATCATATCAACTACCTGATATGTTAACGATTTTTCTGACATATATATCCGATATACTGCTGTGTCTGGTTGAATAATGTTACTGTGACAGTTTAAAACCATTTCTTAAGCTGTTCGTTTTATTAAATCTCTCTAAGTATATTTAAGGTGGATGAATTTGTAAATCCCATTAAAACTCAAAAGGGTAAACTGCACAAAAACTCCGACCACCCTCATTGCACTTTTATTCAACCTTCAGTGTGGTCGCCCTATAGTATATCGACATAATAAATGAAGCGGCCTATAGCCCCATACTGGTTGTATGTAGTCGGTTACCAAACAGAAAACCAGCTTTTTTCTTCTGTAACCGAACACACAACGTATTCAGTGGCCTGTGGGTAATGCGATAATCAGAGATTGAAGTATCCCACGTAGCGAGAGAGGTAGCACGGTGGTTAAGCCTATTGACGGGGTTAGGGAGTGAACTGTGGAGGCAGGAATAGAACAACAACCTGTTGGGTATGAATGTTTGTCCCCTACAACACAATAATAGAGTAGGACAAGAAAAAATATCAAGTTTCAATTTCACGGCGTTTTCCCGGCTTCTTATGACAAAGCCTTGTGGTTGGATCTCACTTCCACCATGAACGGGTCAACAACAAACACTGGATTACAAGGGACGTGGCACTTCAAGTTTCAGTGAGGAGATGAATAGAGTTTACGTCACTTTTTGGGCCTGTAACGTGGGCCGTATTTTCAATAGAATGCACAACCAAAAGATAAAAATTGTAGTTAACCCCCTAATGCTGTCAACATATCATCTGTAACAAAATTTACTGTCAGTAAAAGAAAAAGAAAAAACATTGTACAGATATTACATATCTATACGTCACGTATAATATGTGTGTTTAGATAATGAACACCACAGTCCTTCTAATACCTCTTCCGCTGGAACAGCAGTAAGTCTACAGACTTACAATGTTGAACACATTGCGGTAAACACAGTAGATAGCTTCTTTTAGCTTTGCTAAAAAATAACAAACAAACTTTCTGATACTTATAAAGTGATATGAGAATGCATTTTATCTACTTCTTATAGATAGCTACATGTGGCTCTTAATCTAGGAGTGAACTGTAACGAATTATTTTCCTTGACTAAAACATTTACAATACAAGAGCCATATTTTACATGGAAAAGTGTCTGTTATTTAGACCAATCTCTATCTCAAGATCGATGTGGGAGTAAAATTTATTTACGTATTTTTTCGCAATATGGAAGTTATATGATAGCCTACCTTATCTTATATGGTGAGTTAATTTACAGAAACCGAAATAACTAAAACAATATTCTTTGACGGCACTACAAACACATGGACAAACTTACGGGAGACATAAAATATTCTTTGAGAAACATCTGTTATTTTACAGATAATTCATAAAATTATGATGTAAACATTTCTACATAAAAAAATTCAAGCTTGATTTTAACTAACGAACTACAATAAAATAGTTAAACTGGAAAACTTTATGTCTATTTTCTCATATACCATGCCGGTTTTCAATTTGTTTAAAGACTTTAAGAGGTTTGTAAAGTACGAACATCGACATATGAACTCCAGTTTATCAGAAAAATATCCTGTTTTGTCACCTGATTTCCTGAGAGTTACGGAGACAAGATGGCTGTGAACGAAAACAACCATCACGTCCCCCGTGACAATCACCAATCTTCTTCGACTCGATGGAATCACCTTCCGTAATTGGATTTTCTGCAGCAGAAATCAAATTTCTGATTAGATTGTGCTGAAGTTAGTTTCGCTACACCAAATGTGCATAGATAGATAGAGAGATACACGGAAGGTACGTGAGTCTGGACCCACAAGCTGTACTGTAGTGAAAGCACTTGTACACGATGTAGTGTACGTGACTCAGATCAGAAATATATGTATATATATATAGGATAAGAAAACAATTCCTCATAGACAACCGCAAAGACTTGTTTTCACAAAAGAAAGAAGATGAAAACAAAACTTGTTCAAACTTCATTATTTCACAAACAGTTATTTTTTATACGTGCCAGCTTGTCTGTTGATGCAATTGTAAGTTAAGAACGGCCTATGTATATATATAACCATATTTGGAAAATATCGAGATGTGTACAATTCCCAAAACATTGGAGAAAAACTCGATTCAGAATGTTTAACATCATAACTTTATTAAAAAAATAAATTATGCATCATATTTGAAATAACATTGTATGTGTATCATGATTCATCACATAGTCTTCAAACACTCATAATTCATCACATAGTATTCAAACACGTGGGTTCAAAAATCAATTTAACATCAAATACGATACCATATAACCCAAGCGCTTTCGAAAGTTCTATCACTCTTATTTAATGGTAAACTGAGAATGTTTAATTTATGAGTAGGAATAAGGGAGGGCCTATTACAGAGTCATGACTAATTTGTGAATCATTTACACTACTGATTAAATAATGTTTTGCATACTGTTTTGTTTGTTTTTTGTTTTTTGAATTTCGCGCCAAGATACCCGAGGTCTACCTGTGTTAGCCGTCCCTAATTTAGCAGTGTAAGACTAAAGGAAAGGCAGCTAGTCATCACCACCAGCCGCCAACTCTTGGGCTACTTTTTTACCAACGAATAATGAGATTGATTGTCACATTATAACTCTCCGCGGCTTAAAGGCCGAGTACGTTTGGTACGACGGGGATTCGAACCCGCGACCCTTAGATTAGGAGTCGGCTGCCTTAACCACTTGGTCATGCCTGGCCTGTTTGCATATTATGCAATGCATTCTTCGTGCAGAAAGTAGAAAATAAAAACGTATTTGGAATTTAAACATCCAAGATTTCTAAAATAAAAGTAGAATGTTAGTTTAATCGAAATGAAAAAAATATATATAAATAAGTAAACTTAGATACTTCTCCTTACACAGGTTTGTTTTTACTTTTAGAGTTATCTTAGAACACAACAAGGAAAACAGACTTTTTTTTTTTACATGATAACAAGATACGGATTATAAAACAAAAACACAAAGACTAGAGCGAGAATTATGTGATCAAGTTCGTTTTTGGAAAGCTCTTGCCTTATTTCTTTCCATATCAGTATTTCTTTTTAGAGGGGAAAAACAGTATATTCGACTGAAGAACTAGCTGGTTGTGAGAAACTTAAGATAATTTAATAGTGAAAATATTACGAATCTAACTGTTGCAGCAATTTATAAAAAGGTAAATGTAAAAGTTCAAAGCACCACATAAGATGCTGTTGAGGAATAAATTAGCTTTTGAAATAAATTTTTTCGGATAATCATCATGTAGTGAGATGATCCCCAGTGGCACAGCGGCATGTCTTCGGACTCACACCACTAAAAAACCCATGGTGGACAGAGCACGGATAGCACAATGTGTAGCTTTGTGCTTAATTTAAAAACAACAACTATAGGGAGATAATTGTAGTGCTTGAACAAATTACTGAGTAATATTCGAGTGATTTTGTTTCAATATAAATCTGTAGGTTAGTGACGAATAAGAAACGTCAGTTAGAAACATGGTAGTTTAGATATTTCATCATATCCTGTCGACCGTTTAAGTCCCCAGCTGATACAGCGGTAAGTTTACGGATTTACAACGCTAAACTCAGGGGTTCAATTCCCCTCAGTGAACTTAGCAGATAGCCCGATGTGGCTTTACTATAATAAAACACAAACACACTCGATCGTTTAGGCATAATATTTCTGAGATCACTATATTTTTATAGCTTTTGTACTGTAGTTTGTTTCAGAAACAGAATATTTCTGTTTAAGTATGTCCTAATATTTTGATATTTATGATAAAAATATTGATACAATTACAATTATTCGTAGTTTATTATTTGCCTTTAAGCCTAAATAATTAGTTTTCAAAATCTAAATTTCATTTTATATCTTACTCTCAACTCAGTCTCCTGCTGGGTAAGCTGTAAGTTTGTGCTAAAATCAGGGGTTTGATTCCCGCAGTGGACGGAGCACATGTTTAGCTTTGCGCTAAAACCAGCACCAATTCTCAACACAGTACTCACCGCTTAAATTATGAATCGTGTACATCAAAAGTTTTCTGGGCATTACAACGTATAAACATTAGTTCTAAACTGTTTAGTTTGAATCATTATATTAGACAGATTTATTTTTGAAGTTTTGACACGAATATCACTTTGTGCGGACGTGGGCTAAACAGCCAGACAGATACTTTAGTGTTCAGTTGTAAACTTCCCTAGTAATAAACCGCTAACCATAGGACTGGCTGCCAACTAGCAGTACTCGTCGCTACAAGGACTTTATTCTGGTTCTTTGAACAGAATAATAGGATTGAATGAGAGTTTTTAGCGCATCTACTGCTGAAAGTATTGTTTGTTTTGTGATGGATTTCGCACAAAGCTAGCCATCCATAATTTAGCGGTGTAAAACTAGAGAGAAAGCAGCTAATCATTACCACACCACCAACTTGTGCTTATCTTTTACCAACGAATAATGGAATTGACCATTACGTAATAACGATTCCATAGCTGAAAAGGAGAGTACGTTTGGTGTAACGAAGATTCAAATCTGTGATTTTCAGATTGCGAGTTAAACGCCCTAACCACATAGCCATGTCGGACCTTGCTGAAAGTAACGAGTGTGTGTTTAACGGCATCACGTCTCGAACCGTATACCCGACCTGCAGCGTAGCACACTAACCATTACGTCATGGGTAACCCAAAACAATAAGTAGTAATTAAACGCAATGTTTAATCATCGTCAAGTATTACTGACATTTTCGAGTTAAGTTTGATCAATAATTCAACGTTTTCAGGAAATGTAGTTTAAGTTGCGTAAGTAAATGAAACTTAAGTAAAATTATGTTAGAAAATGCTATTCTTCTTAAGTTTAACTGAGAAATTAAAACTGTAAATCATCCGTTTATGGAAATGTGTTGCACTTTCGTTTTCTTTCATTTGTCATTCATTTTAAAGATTTTTACAAATATAGCTTTCAAACTATAACATTTGTTTTCACGTAAATATTTCTACTTGTTCGTAGATTTACAGAAAACACGTGTAAAATAGGAGTTTTTTTCTAGTTAGCTATTTGCTCTAACCGTCTTAAATAATGGCGTGCTAGTTCAGAGTGAAGGCAATTAGTCAATACCGCCCATCGAGCTACTCTTTACAAACGAATACTAGAATGAATCTATTCTATAAAGCCCCCACAAATAAAAATGTGAGCATCTTCGGGGACTGGTTTTAATCGCGCTACTCACAGATTGCGATTCAAACGCTCTTATCATCAAGGCATTCCAGGTACTATTTGTATGTTGATCAGTTGAGGCTGCGTGTATTTGATTCAATCTTGTAGAAGGTATCACGCTATTATAATGAACAAAAAAATCGATATATAGACCTCACCTTCTTGTGTCGCGGGTGATGCTCTGTCTTGTCAAAATCCCCGAACAGTTCTACTATTGGTTTGAAAGCAATTCAGTATTCTTTGAATTGTAGCATTGTGAGGTTTGTGATTCACCTCAAACTATGTGCGAACAATATATACATATATTGATACAAGTATGTATCATAGGCAAGATAGTTAACCATTTATATTGCAGTTCTCAATGACTTAGCACTAAGTCTTAATTTACGTAGTAATAAAAGGTAACTAGTACTAAAGTAATTTTTTTTTCTTTTCATAGAGACTATTATATCCTAAATATTGATTACTTTCATTGTTTTGTGTAGTGTACAGGCTTAAATTAAACCATCTCGAAAGAGAAAAGAAAATGAAAGAAACAATTTTTTTTAAGTATATTGATATGTACTGAACGTCTGTTATCCGTGAAGAAAAACAACGAAACACTTCTACGCTTATCAAATTAGCAACTTTAAAGTGTGGTTTAATTAAAACAAAAACAAAAAACCAACGTGTCATAGAATGTTACTTTATAAATTGTTGTTAGACTTTACTTTTAACCTTTCTCATTTTTTATTCATTGTCGGCTGACTTTAAATGTTTCACCAACTCACATATAAAAGATAAAATCCTAATATAAACTGCCATTTCTACTCATTTTCGATTATAATTATTCTATCTACAACCCACGAAACGTAGACAGCTAAACTTCTCAGGTTAACTATATAGCAATTACGACGCAATTATCCGTCTATCTCTTCACACTTAATAACTAGCCACTTCAACTTTGGGATTATTTAAATCTATTTATTTAATCGAGTCACGAAAGTGGCTTATCCCTCGTTAGAAGAGTGATAGTAACTGTATTTATTTCTCATACGATTAGATCTCATTATGTTCCGTGGGGATTTTCTTGGTTCACGGAAACAAAATTGTTCCATGAGTGTATAGAGACAAGCATTCGCAAAACATTATTTTGAAGTTTTTTCAGTTGATAATAATGTATGCGAGCAAAATCTTCATGAACTTTTAAATGTTCATTGAAAATCTTAGAAATATTTGGTAAGAATTCTTTCATTTGAATTTCATATTTCAAAAATAAGCCGTCGAGTACATGATGGCTGTTAATTTTTTTTCGTTATTCAGATATACGAAGGTTAACTTTTAATCTGTATTCTGAATACTAATCAAAGTTTCATAAAAACTGTGATGTCAAAAAATGTTACATAACATTTATAGCAGCTTGGATATTTTTCACAACCTTCATAATTCTAATTTCGTGTATTTTCTTGTACGATAATAAAAAATTAAATATTCAATCTTCGTGATTCGAAAGCGCTTTTACATAATTTTTTTTTCAAATAGTGTAAGATATAACATTCTACTCGTTTTTAATTTAAGAATTTCTAGAAAGCTGCAAGTAATTTTCGAAAGAGCTGATTACGAATCACGAGTTCCCATGCTTTAGTAAATTGAAGTTTATTTCTGATATAGCGTTTCTTCAAGCACAAAAAACAACAATAACTTCTGTTAGTAACTCTGTAATATGTTTTAGACTAATACCAGTTTTTACGTGAACATACAGTTGCTTCATTATTACAGAGACAGTGTTAAGTATACCGTTTTCTTCGGTAAAGATTGGACATAGAGATATCACATAATTCTTATGATCTGTTGTCTTTTTATAAGATAATTAATAATGAATAATATGAGTTAGAAGATGAAATTCATGTTACACAAAGTAATGTTTTGTAAATTTAATAATGTTTAATGAATAACTCATACACTGGTATAGTTGTAAGACTTAGTGTATTTGTAAATCATTGAATAAACCAATTTATAATTACTAACGTAATTTTCTAGGGATAAACTAACTGACGATCTTCTAGGAATAATATGATAAATAAGTTAGTCCTCTTCGATATTTTAAATATCAGTTGAAATTAGTTATGCGTTGTTTACTAACTGAATTGAATTAGAATTTTACGAAATTACTTTAGGTATTTTTAGGGTGCACATCCCTTTTTGTAATTTGAAAAATATTTAAACGTAATGCGAAAAAGAGATTCTCAAATAGTTCCCTAATAGTTTTAATAGATGTTGACATAATGCATTTTTAGTGCACATTAAGACATACACTACAAATAGCTGGAAAATGTAGTTTCAAATAAATCTCAGCTTTCGTCAAGACTGTGCTATTTTTACGTACACGAATAGTCACCGCTCAGACAAGGAAGATTTCTCAAAATACGTATTTCAGAGTTAATATTCATGTTTGACGATCAAACTGAAGAAACACGGTTGAACACAGTGGAGAACAGTGAGAAGGAGTGATGTTTTATTGACTTGTAAATTCGAGCTAAATCACAACTTTCCATGAGCAAAGTGCTCACACACATAAATAACTTAAAACAGGAGAGAACGTTTCTCTACCTGCCGAGAGATTTATCTGTAATGGATTAAATCCTAAACAGGACTGGGAGAAGTATCCATTATACATATTACAATGAAGTAATGAAGCTAACTCTCCCAAATAGCACCTATTATTCACGTCGTTTGATTATGACGGAAGTCAAAATAGTAAAAAACCCATTCTCTGGATCTTCATAATATATAGTAATGTTATACTAAGGAATTTTCTTGTGGTATAATCAAAAGAGAAGAGTCCTTTAACAATGTTTAATTAACTCAAGAATAATATTGCGACGTTCTATAGCCACTATATTTGCAGTAAAACAAAGATATATGTGTCGAACGCTTATAAGTATACAACATTTTGAAAGTTGTAACGAAAAAAGAATATTCACCATTTCAGTTTAAAAACCCCTCCAATCGTACAGCGTTATGTGTGGGGACTTATATTACTAGAAACTGGGTATTAATACGCGTGGTAGGCAGATCACAGATAGCCCATTGTGTAGCTTTGTGCCTAATTCCAAATAAACCAATTTAGAAGAAGAATACATATATGTAGTTTTCATTCTATTTCACTTTCATTACGTTTCAGGTTGAACCCAGCTATCTATATATTTAAACTTTGAAATCAAGCAAATACCAAAAAAAAACAAAAAACAACAACAAATAAACAATTAACCGACAGTGCAACTGAAGTGCTGTGTATACCTGCACACGAAAAAATAAGCTCCATAGCACTACGAGTACATGATATAAATAAGCACAAGCCTTTAGAAAAGATTAATAATATAATAATTTTCAGTGAAAACAGACGATATCATATAAATAATGCACCTTCTAACATAGATGCATCAAATTTCAAATACCCTATTTACACCGATAAGAACTAGTATTAACAATAAAACACAATACTTTAATCTTTAAAGTTCATGCTTGCTGTTCGTTCTTTCTTTTGTATAAATATTAGAACACTTTTGGTTTTGCAAGATTAAAAACTACTCAAGATAAATAAGCAGAACGTTCGCTTTTTTCCATAATTAAAGACGATACATAAAACAATGTGAATTATTTTCAAAAATTATGGAAGATTTTTTAGTTTAACAAAATGAAAATCAATAAAAGGCAAATTCTAAAACGTTTAGAAATAACAATTAAACATTTCCTCAATGATAATAAAGTACTTTATTTTTATGAAATTAAAAACGATACATGACGAGTTACGGCATGTTTAAAAATTATTGCGAAACACTGATACAGAAAGAAACTAAAGAAAGTACTGGTGGTTTTGCCATTGTTGATAGAAGAGGTGTGACCTCAATGCTCTGACATTTAAGGTGATAGTTACATTGGTGAAAAATCTTTCTCTTAGGTTTCTTAGAGACCTCAATTTAAATTGTGAGGTAGACATTGATTTCACGATAAATCTGCACCATCAGGGATGAGATGTCATTTTGATGGTTACGAGTTTTCTCGCAACTTTCAATTCGGCATTTCAGGGTAGCCAACGTCTCCCTAGCCATCCGTTTCGAAGATGTTATTCAGGGTTGTGAGGATGAGAAATTCCTGTATAATCGTGGATATCTCATGCACTTCTCTGTGTCACTGAATAAGTTGTAATTTTTTTCCCTCAAGTTCAGTTGAAAAACAAAATAGACAGAAGGGTTAATAAATTGATTTTAAGCATTAAAAATACTTGGTCAACCCAGTCTTTGATATGTCATAGCTTCAACTATTAGTGTAACTTTTTAAAGTATAACACTTTGGTTTCAACTACAATATGCTCTAAAAGCAGGCTTCAGACATGAAGTATTTAACCAATTGCTCTTGTCAAATGTCATTTATACAACTGCATATATAAACACTTATACTGGCAGAGAAAAATGTTTTCTAAGCACTTGCTAACGTTCTGGCTAGAAGATTTTGTATATAACATACATCTAACGAGTTTATTGTAATGCTTTTCCAATAGACTGTTGCTTAAAAACAACTTTAACTAACGTAGCTACCATTCAGAGAATTGTTTCGCTGTGTAGTTTTAATAATACGGATAGGAGGACATGAAGCTACCTACAGCATTAGAGCTGGCCTCTAACACTGACATTTTACTTTAATATCTTTTCATTTCGCTAAACTACTACTTGAAACAACTAGGAGCAATATCAAATAATTACCACTTACACTATCAGGCTACACAGTCACATATTAATCTGAAATGTTAAAACATATTCAGAAAAATACACGCAAATGGAATTTTGCAATCTGTACAATTGCACATGTCGCATGAACACCAACAAACCCATTGATTGCACCAACCGGTTTCTGGGTATGACACAAGCTAATGACAGTACGTTTCTCCTTCTACATAAATCCATCAGTGGCCTAACAATAAGTTAACAGACTTACAGTGCTAAAATATGGGACTCGATTTCCCATGGTACACAGAGTGCTTATAGTTCATACTAAAGTTTCATATATTTTTCACGTGCTTGAGAATATTTCATTTTAACCTAATTGACCATTTTCTCCACTAACGTTACAAAAAATGTTGGAAAACACAATATTTTCTTTAAAATGGTATAATTTCTTGTTACTTTCAAATTTCAGATTTCAAAATTAGGTATATTTCTCATCATGAATAAAAGTATTGGGTGCACTACATCTTCCTATGAAATCATACAAGTGGCTAATTAAAGTTTCACTAAATGTGGCTCCACCTTATTGTTGTTTTATAGCTTCATTTTCTGTATTTCTAGTCCCCAAATGCTATACAACACACACGAATAAACGCGCAACTCAAGAACACATACTCTTATGTACATTATGTACATACTTTATATTAAAACGATTTAAAACATGGATACAGTGCTGGCCAAAATCTTAAGTCCAATGAACATAAAGAAAAAATATGCATTTTGTGTTGCTAGACTCAACCGCTTATTTGAGTAGAGCTTCGAAAGACGACAATAAGAAAAATAAAAATAATAAACTTCTTTAGCATTTAACAGGGAAAATTCGAACACTATGAAATTAGCCTAAATACCAGATTGTCAAAAGTTTAAGACCATACTGAAACGAAGCGTTAATCAGTAAACACGTTACGAAATTTAGTCATTTGTGTTCAAGCATTAGCTACAGAAGATGTCAGTGGGTAAAAACATGGCAAAGACTAAAAAGTTAACAGAGTTTGAACGTGGCAGAATTGTCGAGCTGCAAAAGCAAGATCTCTCTCAACGTGCCATTGCTGGTGAGATTGCACATAGTAAAACTACTGCTGCAAATTTCTTAAAAGACCTTGAGGGATACGGAACAAAAATTTTAAGTGGTCGGCCCAAGAAAATTTCGCCGGCGTTGAGCATGAGAATTCGATGGGTTGTCCGGTAAGACACCAGCCGATCGTCGAATCGATTAAGACCCTTACGGACGCAAAATGCAGCTCAAGAACAATAAGACAGGATCTACGAAAGTAAGGCTTTAAAAACCGTAAACGTCTTCAAAGACCACGCCTTCTTCCACATCACAACACAGTTTGGTTAAACTTTGCAGAGAAACACAAAACATGGGACGTAGAAAAGTGGAAGAAGGTTTTACTGGCACGATAAGGGTATCCCACCAGAGACATTTTCTACACAACACAGTGGAGGAGGTTCCATCATGATCTGGGGTGCTTTCTCCTTCCATGGAACAATGGAGAAGCAGGTTATACAGGGGCGTCAAACAGCAGCTGGCTACATTGGCATATTGGAAAGAGAATCCTTATTGACTGAAAGCTCTCGTTTGTGTAGAAACGACTGGATCTTTCAGCAGGACAATGCTGCAATCCACATGCCCGCAGGACAAAGTACTTTTTCATGACGAATAATACGATTCTTTTGAACTCCCATTGAAAATATTTATGGATGGATGGTAAGGGATGTCTATAGAAATAAACGTCAATTCCAAACAGTGCCTGATCTTCCTGAAGCCATCTTCACCTCTTAGAATAACATTCCAGCCAGCCTTCTGCAAACGCTTATGTCGACCATGCCAAAGCGAATGTTTAAAGTTATTCGCAATGACAGCCGTGAAACTCACTACTCAGACCTCTTATTGGGCATTTCCTACCCTATTTAGGACTTTTTTTTGGTATGGTCTTAAACTTTTGACCAGCTAGTATTTAGGCTAATTTCATAATGTTCACATTTTCCATATTAAATGCTAAAAAGGTTTTTTCTTATTTTCCCATTTCTTATTTTCATCTTTCGAAGATCTACCCAAACAAATGGTTTAGTCTAACAATGCAAAATGCATATTTTTTCTTTATGTTCATTGCCTTAAGATTTTTGGCCTACAGTGTATCAGTGAAGCATGTAACGGTCATAGCTGATACAATGGCATATGTTATAACCACAATTTTACATCGTTTGGCATGTAGATAGTGTGATGTCACCAAAATTGCAATTTGAAAATTTCATTACCCAGGTCACAAAAGCAAAGTTTGAAAAGAAATTTTCAAATTTACCCATTTTACAGAACATTCGAGGTAGATTCAATGCTGAGTAGCTGATAGATAATTTTCTCCAACTTACAAGAATTTTCAAAAACTTTCGAAAATGTTGTAGAACTTACAAGAATTTTCAAAAACCTTTTAGAATTTTCTAGAACTTTTCATGGTAATATTTATACAGTATAAATATTGAATAGTAAGCTTTTACATTATGCAAATTTTAGACCTTTTGAAATTTAAGTATCTTTCTGTGCACCTCAAAGAGGAATACAACAGCGTCAAGACCTTGCTAGAAGCCTTGATGTATGATGAGTATGACTGGGAGGTTATCAGAGACATCAGAATAGTGGCATTCTTGATGGGTCTCCAAGGAAGCTTTACCAAGTTTCCATGTTATCTTTGCCTTTGGGACAATAGGGACACCGCAGCGCACTACAACAGGAATCACTGGCCACAACGGACCGAGTTCTCTGTGGGGAGGCACAATGTCAAGTGTGAGCCACTAATGAACCTCTAGAAGGTATTGTTTCCACCAATGTACATAAAATTGGGTAGCATTGAACAACTTGTCACAGCTCTTGATAAGGAATCTGCAGCTTTCGGGTACCTTCAAGACTTCTTCCCTAAGCTGCCTGAGAGAAAGGTCAAAGTTAGTGTCTTCGTTGGATCACAAATAAAGAAAAACCTGGAGTGCACAGAATTTCACAAGAAGCTCAGTAGGAAAGAAAAAAAGCTTGGGGCAGCTTTGTCGCAGTGGTTCGGGTCTTCTTGGACATTCACAAGGCCTAAAGTTATGTGGAACTAGTTGAGGTTTGGTGAAGAACTACTGCGAAATTAGCTGCAGGATGTCCCTGAAAGTCCATATTCTTGACGCTCATCTTGATAAATTCAAGGAGAACATGGGAGCATACTCAGAGGAGTAAAGCGAGCGCTTTCACCAATATATACTGAACATTGAACGCCGTTACCAAGGAGCATATAACGAAATCATGATGGGAGACTATATTTGGGAGTTGATTTACATTGCAGTCGCAAATCTCGAGAAACTACTCACTTCTAAACATTTTTGTTCATTTTTGTATACCTTTTGTATAAATACATGTAAATCTTGATTTTATGTTGTTTTATTCAGACCTTATATAAATAAAAATGTGCAAATTTTCCCGTTTTAACATAGAAAATAGGTTAATTTCTAAATTTCATTATACAGGTCACAAAAGCAAAGTTTGAATGGAATAATGGTCATTTTTTGTACTTTTACAGCATAAGCAATTAAGAAATAATACATACTATCCAGGAACAAACTTTGTGTTACATAGTGTATTTAATGATGACGAAAAAGGCAAAAATATGAATGAGGACTGGGACCATAGAGAAAAATTGTTTGTTTCCACAGCAAAGCCACATGAAGGTTGTATTACAAAAATAAGTTTTCGTTACAATTAACTGATAGTGTTATCAGGAATTATTTTAAAGCTTTGTACTTTTCAAAAGTTAGTAAACGTGTTGAAAACAAAGAAATAGTCTATCGCATTTTATAATTTGCTGGTAATTCTTCTACAAAACTTAGGGAAAAATCAGATATATCCTGAATAATAGAATTTACTCTCTTGATAATTCTAGAATTGTTTTAAACCGATATCTTATTTAAATAATCTTTTTAAATATAAAGACAGTATCCTCTAACGCATCGTCATGTTCAAGGTGTAACTTTGGTTATGTGAACTCTACAATACGAACTCATGTATTAAAGAGCATGCGCAAAATACAACATGCTACTGTTTACAGGAATGTGATACAAATGCCACCACTAATGCTATACACTGAAGAAAGTTTGTAGATTCACAAAATGTATCCTGAACTAAATATTAATCAGAAAGTTACACCTTTGCTTCTAAAACCTTACCACAATTTACGAGCCAACAAACTGAACTCTCTTGGCATCATGAAATAAGTATTTGTAGGTTGAATTCAGCCCAACTAATGTTTTATAAATGTTTTAATATTTTTACTCTCCACTATAGCATACATCGAAAAACACTTAAGCTGAAGCAAATTAAGTACACTATTCAAAATAAATACATATTTTAGTACTTTAGTACTATCAGAAAATGAAATATTTCAATATCCGCCAATTAAATATGGCGTCACAGAAAAATAATAAAAGCAGAAGTCATTATAACAATTAAGTCAGTTCATATGACCTGCAAATACTTAAAGCATTACATCTAACACGATCAGCTGTTCTATCTACGTTATTATCAAGGAGCTGTCACCCAATGTAGTTTGACAACGAAATGTTTGAGATTTGGAATCCTTACAACCAACGCCACTTGTGCCAGCTATCAATGTTTTACGTAGTGTATCCAGTAGCATCAGTTGTTCTATCTGAATTATAATTAAGTGACTACCATGTAATGTAGTTCATACATCTTATCATAATACACCACCTGGTAGATCATAAAGTAAGGAACGCTTCTTCCTATAGTCAGTGATTTTTCATGATCATCTTGGCTGCTTGACTGGCAGCTAATCCTAGTATAATAATTAAAGAGACAGGAATTAACATCTCATCCTAAATCTATGACAATGATTTCGGTTTTAATTTACCAGAATTCATATTAAGGTTAAATTTGAAGGAAACAACTTAGGTTGGTCAGGAAATTTCTTTTATATCCATCTTACTCGTGGTTGAAGAATATAATAGATATATCGTAGGTTTATGAAGCTAATGGGTGGGTATTACATGAATACTAACATAAAATATGGGAGGAGGCTAGAAAAAGAAAACTGGATGCACTGGATGAGCTGTTTTCTTATGTCAGTCACTTAAGCATTTACACTATTCTTTCATTAGTACTTCCTGGACAGCCATGTAAAAACAACAAGCACTGTCCTACTCTTCAGCTGAGCCAAAATTGTATAAAATAGTGTTTTTGTTGGCTCCTGACCCACCAATCTCTATCATCTATGATTTCTCATTCAACTAGTGCATGAGAGGCTGGTCGTTGATATGAAGCTTTAACTTGTTAAAATGTTCAATGGGCTTGCAACATCATGCCACTGCTACAGCTCGTATATTGACAGAATGCGCTTGTCGAAATCCAAGTTCATGTGAGTCATCTAATGCAGACCTCCACCACTCTATATACAGTTGCAGACATTGTAGCATATCTCCATAAGGTAGTGAATTATGGATCACATTATCAAGGAACTGTACTTTTTTTAACCACACGTAAACAATCTGGTAAGCAGTCAGTTGACTTTGTCTTCTTTGGATGATATACTAGTAATACATAACAGGTGTTCAAAATAGTTTGTTTGTCGGAATTGACAAAATTCATAAGAATTTGCATCATTGCTTGTTTTGTCTATATTACTGGATCATCAGACAGTGTGCAATATAATGAATGTACATCGTGCTCTTCATTGCTTAGGCAACACATCAGCAACGCGTTGTATTAGCACATGAACTATTGGATAAGCTTTGATCCACTTAGTGAAGTAATTGATTAAAACTAGCATATGATAATTGTTCCATTCAATCTGTGAAAGGAGACCAGTGACTATCCCAGGACTATTCTCTGTAATGGAAAAACTCTCTACCAGGGTTAATCCTGTATTGATTAGTTATTCTTTTAGTCAGCACAAACACAGTACAGTGCATTATTACTCACTGTCTCAATTTGAATCCAGCAAAAAAACTACTCTTATCACATGTGTAAAAAATATCCAAGTGTCTGCTATCATTTGTAATATTTAAAGTCCAAAGTATACTTTGCTCAATTGTTCATAATACCAATAACGAAATCACAGATTGAGGATAACGTTCATGTGTTTTTATAAAACACGTTTTTATGAGTTTAAATTTTCATACAAATGGAACATGGTATGAAAAGTTTCACTACATTCCCTTATTGTGAGTGTTGGATTTCATTTTGCTCCAAGACATGTAGTGTCAAAGTTAAATTTGGATTTTTGGTTGCTCTTTTTGGATCTCCAGAAACATCATTTTAATGTCCATCCAAAACAGAATTGTCATGGCTAAATATCAGTGTTGATACAATGGATTTCACTGACACATTTTTGTCTTGAATCATGACATTTGAAAAACACATAAAATTTCACCATTTAGGAAGAAAATCTGTCAGAGTTGCTTTATTATGGATTCAGTCAATTTATACTCTTACAAGATTTTGATCCAATGTGAATAATCTTTTTCCTCAGTTTTTGGAGCTCATCACTCATTTCAATGATACATGGTGCAAAAGAATGGTAAACAACTAACAAATATTAAAACTGTATACATTTCTTTCTTCGTGCCTCAACCTACATTCAGAAAGTGTCAACATATTATTAGCATATGCACTTATATCTTTTACTCCACCTTGAATCTGTAATAATAATACCACTATAACTGGCATCAAAATTCAACAGGAATAAATTATCTTGTCGCAGCTAAATGAATATTAAAGCCTCTTTTAAAGCATTAGATCACCTGAAATTCATTTTGCCTCTAGTTACTACAGTAAACTCTTGGAGAAATTAGTCATATATACTTATTAATACAGTGTAAAACTTACAAACAAGTTAGTCTTGAGCAAGTTGGAGCCAATTTCTAACTGGTGTGATTTTGCAACTTTGATCAAGATTATATCTCTTTTTCCAGTGAGAACACTCAATTCATAGTTTGTAGATCGTGATTTTCAATTTTAACTATGAATATGCACACTCTTCCAGTTATAATTTTACAGTCAATCACACTTTTCGTTTATAAAAGAGTAAACTAACAGGTAGCGGTAAGTGGCATTGACTAGCTGCCTTCCCTCTGCTCTATCATTTCAATATTAGAGCTGTTTGTGCATATAGCCCTATTTCATATAACACATAGTACCTGCACCTATGTGATAATGAGTTATTGTTGTCTGATCCAAATATTTATTTAGTCTCATAAATATAGGTATATTCAACAAGTAACTCAAAGCATTCATATAGTTTTGTTGAATCCAGGTTGTTGTATAATAATAAAACATTGTTCTCAGATGCTCGGGTAGTTGTTCTTTTACTCTTAGACAAGATTTAACTGAAATATCCTGTCTTTACATTGGTTCTACGTCACTGACGACACCAGTGACCATTTCTCTAGGAAACTATTTAGTTGAATATCTAAAATTATAGACTGTACCAGGTTTGTGTCACCACATTGTTTCATCATTGCATCAGATAGCAATGTCCATAGTTCACTACAGAATACCACTTGTGTATTCAAAGGTGCCGTGAACCTAGTTTGAATATGCGTTCTATTATTTTCAGTATTGGTTGTTTCTTCGAAGAAGTTGTAGTTCAATTGTAACGTAGACAAAATACAGTTTGTCCATTCCTAATATTTTAATTTCTTAACCAAGATTGGAAACGACTACTTACATTATGTGAGTGGCAGCAACAATACATAGTTAGAGATGTGCCTCGTGTTCGTTGAACATATCAGAATGAAGTTTGTACTGATTTAATAGAATAGTGACCTCAATCAGAATGTCTGATGCACTTCAAGTTTGACCATTGTACTTGCAGTTCTTATATCAGCAAGGAACTCAATCTCTTCCTTGTATATCTTTATCATACACACCAAACAACAACCAGCCCTGTATGATTTGGGTTAACCACAAAACTTTTGGCATAAATTGACTTCTGCTACCCTTACGTTAGTGGCCAAAGCCGATCTTGCTCTACTTATTTTCATGTTGTAAACTCAATGATGATAATAACTTATTATTGTTCATCTGCTGATCATTTAAGCATAAGTATTATCGTGGACAATATACAGAAAGTTTCATTTACAATAATCTTCTAGTTCGCAGACCTTCACTTAGGAATAATACTCAACACTTTTCTTAGGTGATGACAAACTGATGTTGGAACCTCGTCTGACAACTGTATTTGATCCACAGCCTCTTTATGATTCCTAAAGGTCTCAGCAAAAGCATATTTCTCTTTATAGTGAAGCTCTTGCATACTTCACGCTTCCACTTCAATTGTTTTTTCTTCTGCTGGCAAGACAGCTCTGATCAATTGACTTTGCGTTTTCTGACTTTTCTAATCTTTTGTTGGTCTCGATGGTTAATATGAACAAGAAATGTAATTCAAATGTTCTGATAAACAAAAGTCTAAATTTCTTGTAGGGATTCCAACCTCTTGTAGGCTGGATCATAAGCCTAAAAGACATAATACCAACCTTCAGCCAGTCGTGTTTTTTGTGGGATGAGATTAAAGTTCAAAAGGGGGAAAAAGATCAACAACTTGAGGTTCCAGGCTACGCTTTCCATTCTTTAGTTTGTGGCCAGAAAAAGACTGTATACATAGCTCTTAATAACAGTATAAAAAGACTGATGACCAGTACAGGACTTCTAATAGGACTTGCACCTTTTATCGATCTTGGTTTTGCATCAACATAGATCTTCTTTCCTTAGCCATCAATCCTTCATTTGTTAAGTTACAATTTTACGCTTCACCAAATTGAAAGCTTATGACCTGCAAGAGTAGAAAAGTAGCATAAAAAGTACGTTTCATTAAAAAAACTGAAAATTGTAATACGAAATCTTCATTTCATAGTATCAAACGTTCATCCTTGCTGTCTTATTCTACGGAACCCTTACGTACACTTATAACTTTCATGTTCGATTAATAACCACTGTAAGAACAGTTTGGGCAAAATATGTAATGGAACGTTGATCTGGAGTTTATCCAAAATACGTGGATGAAAAGAGAATGTGTGCAATGTGAAACAGGGCTTTATTTACAAAGTCAAGTTACAACTGTTCTTAAGAGAGTACTTTTAATGTTGTGAGATCCCTCTTAATGTTAAAAAGATCTGAATAAGATGACAAGAACAAACATTTATTCAGAAATCTCTCAAAATGCCACTCACTTGATCATACACTAAGTACAAACACGATAGACATATATGGCTTACGTCAGTATGTAGTACATTAATAAAAGGCTAAAGAATTCTCCAGAAGACGAATGATTCTTAACAATGTGTTAGTATTTCAAGAATAAGGTTGTGAGTAGTGACATCTCATAGTTGGAGTATCTACACTTTGGATACCACATGTATGGTAAGTTTGTGAAAGTATTGATTTCTGTAAAATATTATTGAACGAAACATGTTTACACTTTTAATTAAAAAGTTAAACAAATATATTTGATTTGTTTTCCAAACATCGGTGCGCAATGAATTTAGAGGCTGATAATGCCTTGGTGTAAATTATGAGTACATAACTTTTCTATCTATCACTTCACTTTCTGTTTCGGTATCTTCTAACATGAAAACACAAAAACTGACATTAGATAATAAAACCCAAACTATGCAAAACAGTTGAGAACTACATCTCTGAGCACTATCAGTGCCTATGAACCCAACTACGTCAATGATATACATTTTCACTTATTCATTAATCCTTGATCAATCAAGAAAAAAAAGTAAATTGTAGTTTAACGAAATAACAAGAATTGTGTTTTGTTTTTTGAATTTCGCGCAAAGCTACACGAGGGCCATCTGCGCTAGCCGTCCGTAATTTAGCAGGGT
Organism: Tachypleus tridentatus; assembly: GCF_004210375.1. NCBI lineage: Eukaryota > Metazoa > Arthropoda > Merostomata > Xiphosura > Limulidae > Tachypleus > Tachypleus tridentatus. Next base: position 157,866,744 of record NC_134837.1, on the reverse strand, counting down.
AAGACGAGAGGAACAGCAGCTAGTCATTATCACCCACAGTCAACCCTTGGGCTACTCTTTTACCAACGAATAATGGGGTTGACCGTCACATTATAATGTTCCCACGGCTGAAAGGGCGAGCATGTTTGGTGTGACGAAAATTCGAACCCGCAACCCTCGGAATACGAGTCGAGCGCCTTAACTACCTGGCTATGCTGGGCCTAATAACGAGAAACAAAAGCAAAAATTATTGATTTACATGATATACGAGGTGAATTTGAGTGAATATGTAAATACATACACAGAGAGTTCGATTTGTTTTGAATTTCGCGCAAAGCTACTCGAGGACTACCTCCCCTAGTCGTCCCAAATTTAGCAGTGTAAGACTAGAGGGAAGGCAGCTATCGTTTACTCTTAAGCTCCTCTTTTACCAACAAATAATGAGATTAATCATGACATTATAACTCCTCCCGAGAGTGTGTTCGATGTTACAGGAATTCTAACCCACGACCCTCAGATTGCGAGTAGAACGCCATAATCACCTTGCCATGCACAACGAGAGAGAGAAGTTTTAATAAAATTTGACAACGTTTTATGTTACGAAAATAAACCAAGTTACATAAACATTGTTGTTGTTGTTGTTTGGAATTTCGCACAAAGCTACTCGAGGGCTATCTGTGCTAGCCGTCCCCAATTTAGCAGTGTAAGACTAGAGGGAAGGCAGCTAGTCAACACCACTCACCGCCAACTCTTGGGCTACTCTTTTACCAACGAATAGTGGGATTGACCGTCACATTATAACGCCCCCACGTCTGGGAGGGCGAGCATGTTTGGCGCGACTCGGGCGCGAACCCGCGACCCTCAGATTACGAAGCGCACGCCTTAACGCGCTCGGCCATGCCAGGCCCATGTGACATAAACAACCGTTGATACAATCGAATGTATGCATTAAATTCAAAACAAATTCGCAAGATTTAATGCCATTTCTTCCATTGACTTAATAGAGATTTTGTTCTCTAACGTAGTTTATATATATACACATACGTTTCGTAATACTAGAACTAATATAACACACACGTACATTAAACTTAGATATAGTAAATGTTCGCAATTTTCATTGTGGTAAATTTAATTGTATAAAGTAGTATTAATAATAAAAACTTTTATAAAATCGATAAGCTTAAGGGCTTATAACGCTAAAAATTGTGACCGATCCCTGTGGTGAACACAAAGCAAGAGAGTGCATTGTGTTACTCCGTGCTTAAAACAAAATAACTCTTTCTCCTCATTAAAGCCAATATTCAATCTAAAATAAAACGACTTTAACTTAATTATTATCTTATTTAAAATTCTAGTGGCAACGAGTATCCGTACGTATGGCCAATCCGTTGTTACCTGACATGCCCAAAACATAAAATAACAAAAACAGAAGTATTAGATCACAACCCTCACTCCAGAAGCAAGAAATTCGAATTAAATATTTTCTTACTCGTTTTGGTCTTAAGTCTACGTATAAATTTAGAGATCCGTAACCGTACGACATTACGAAAATAAAACCCTGGACGTGTTTCAAGGTTTTACAACGAAAAACCGATTGTTTTGTCAGTTTTAAAAGTCACCAAAGAATATTGGACAATAAATGTCTTTGATATAATGCGTAACTTCATGCTTGTCTAAATATACCCCCATGTTTAAAACAAAGCGTGACACAATGTATTGCTTGGTATGCTTCACTGCTTGTACAACGGATTTTCTAAAAGGAAAATGTTTAAAGCTAACCTTTGTTTAACCTAGCACGCCTTGCTAGAAGTCCTCAGTTACACCAGCTCCAGCAGATGGAACGTGAATCTTCCCAAGAAACAGAAATAGCGCATGACCGTGTTGTCTGGACAAGACAAGGAACAGTGGAACTAACAACACGAGTAGCATGGTGAAGTGGTTACAACTTTTATTTTAAATGTAAGCAGGAAAGAACGGTTACCAGGTAACGATTAAGTATGTATATGTATACATAACAGCTGAAAATAGTTAATGTTTATCAATGGTATCATATATATGCGAAGCACATATCCACAAAGTGTTTGTTGTATTATAGGAGTCCCATTTCTGATTTCATCAATCTACTTCTGTTAACGTACGCTATCATGATATACGATATTTAACGAAATATATATATATATATTGCTTCGTAACATGTTTCTCTTTTGCTTCGAGATTGTAGTTATACGTTTTTCCTTCTACTAGAAATATTTGAAGATCAGTAATTATTCATCACTATTTATCTATAGAGTGTCAAATCCCAATCCAGAAAACCGGAACCTCTAATTAAATTGAAATGCCGAGTCCAATTAATTTTTTTAGCCTATACATTACGAGAAAAATAACTTTAAATACTTGCCTATTGTAGAACATTTTAAAAACTTCCTGAAGAGTTCGATATTGAGAGTTTTCCTTAAATTCAATTACTGAATAGTTTCATCTTACGGGAAGGTACCAAAACAAGTTCATTGAAAACACTTTCAATAAATTAGAATAATTTTTTTCTTAATTTTTGTTATTGGTATACGATGAAATACTTTCAGAATTATTCATATATCCAAAATGTTTGAGTTTTACTTTAAAAAGTTCTGCATTTGTAAAATAAAACAACAACAAAAGAAAACAACCTTAAAGCATATTTGTATTTCTTCGAAGATGTTTCCGCAATGTTTATAGCAAATAGCTAGTTTTTAATATTTTTAAATTCAAATTATTAAATTAAAAGTAATCTTTCGAACATACGGCTTTGTTATTTTTATCTCTGCAATGCGATCAAGCATAAGAAATTTTCTCTAAATAAGGATAACAGTTATTATATGAGGAAACGAGTGCTTTGTGTGCATGTGTATGCAAACCTACTGTGGTAAGACTGAAATCTAAATTTACAAAGAAGAAATTCTACATTCTTTTCTATATAGTTGTCTAAAGACGATTCTTACATGGTATTCTAAATTTCTTTAGTTTTACTATTTATTTGGGATTTCTTTCTTTCCCCTTTGTAAATACAATTTTATAAGGAAATGTATTTTCACCTCCAAATAGAATAATAGCAAAGGTTTATAAAGGGCAAATCAATGATTTACTGAATATTAAAACGAATTGTTTAGGCTTAAAATAAACAGTAGTTATATATGATGCGAAAATGTGACTTCAGACCTGAAATTAACAGGACATTAACACATAAACAGCTGCTCTCTAACAAAATTATGACCTGGTGGTTAAGGCACTTGATTCACAATCTGCGGATTCGAATCTCCTTCGCCGAACATATACTCCTTCAGCTGTAGAGGTGTTATAATGTTTCGGTTAATCCTTCTATTCACTAGTAAAAGGGTAGTCGAAAAATTGGCAGTGGGTGCTATTGACTAGCTGCCCTCCCCCTAGTCTTTCATTGCTAAATTGAGAACAGCTAGCACAGAAACCAAACTAAGGGACAGCTAAGTTATTAAATTTCAAATTCTTTGCTATATTTATATTCGTTCAGAAAGTTTCTCAGTTATGAGAAGCTTTAAGTATATGTATAAAAACCCTATTAATCTTTATGGGAAACAGAACAAGCTTAACGAACTATTATTTTTTAAATGAGTTGGATTCCGTGACTTTTGATTACAGATTTCTGTTTTCAAGTCACTATGTTTCGCTCTATTATTCTGAGGAAAAACTAGACTAAATCTTAAGTTCCATCCAATTCTCAATTGCTCTAAGATTACTGAACTTTGTCACGCAACCGCAGCTCGGTAGAATTGTGAAAAGCTTCTTTTAAAAACTAATTAGTTTTTTATTACCTGTGAGAAAAGACTACATAAAAAGCGCAGGACATCAAATATGATACAATTAAAATAGTTTTATTGATACTTCGCATGTTTGAATTTTCTAATTATAACTAAAAACAAAATACGGGAACAATGATATTATTGTTTTATGGACTGAATAACATTCGAGCCATGTGAGTATTGCTAGTGGTATTTATTTCATAGATACAAATAGAAACGTTGTAATATAATATTACTGTCGTGAAGGTCAAACTACATACGTCTTAATGACGTAAACATGATTTTAAAACAGAATAATGAGTGCAAAACGATTATTATGGAATATTTATTATTATTTGATGGCGAGTCTTGGGACAATAATGGGACAACAATTATTCGAAGATAATAATTTTTTTGCTGTTTTCATTAATGTTAACTTTAAACGTACACTTGTTATTATTACTGATATGCTAGTTTATCATTGCCTCAGAGTTTAATGAAATCAAGATTGACGTAGAGGTTGCCACCTCCAAGATCACTGTACTATTGTATTGAATCAAGATCGACATAGAGATTGCCACTTCCAAGAACACTGTACTATTATATTGAATCAAGATTGACGTAGAGGTTGCCACCTCCAAGAACACTGTACTATTGTATTGAATCAAGTTCGACGTAGGGTCTGCCACCTCCAAGCACATTATTCTGTAATAATTACCATGCATTTAGAATTTGATATGTATAAAATATGATTTGAACAAATTAATATTAAACCAAAAAGTACAAGAATTTTCTTTAAATCTAATTTGCTTAAGAAATACCATATTTTAGCAATCTATTTCGCTTTTATTGCTTTAGCGCAAAGCTACATAATAGTTTAGCTGCGCTATGCTCACCACGGGAAATCGAATCCAGGATTACAATGTTGGAAGTCTCTCAATTTATTACCGATACCCTGTGAGACGTCGTGACCATTAGAAAGAGATCTTATTACGTACTTTTAATGCCAAAGCATACAAACTCTGTAAAATGTTATATATCAGCTTAGTTTCTTGTTAGTATATCTCAGATTTTTAATTCTATATTGGTGTAATGTCATGACGATCAGCTAGTTTCGACTTCCTATAATTATTTATGATATATAACTAGCATAAATACTGTGCACAACAATTTACTATAGAAGTTTAAATGAAACTGTTTTATTTCTGCTCCTACTGCAAAAATGTAACATACAAGTATATAAATCCTCGTTTATTGATTGAATAAAACTGTTTGTTATTTGAATTTCTAATGTGAGGTTGGTTACAAATAGTTTATTTCTAACCAAAGTAGAATGCATAATTCAGGCTTATATCTGATTTTTTTTTTTTCTATTATCACAAAATTTTACTTTGTCAATGCCACTTGCATTCTGTTTGTCGGATCGTTTCAATGTCCAGTAGGACTTGATAGACAGTGATTTTGAGGGTCGTTCCCAGGATGTGAAGGGGATCAGTAGATCTAGCCGGCGGGAGGACATCGAATGAGCTCACTGATACAATCTTTTACGGCACAACGACTGTCGGCCGACCGTTTGGTTCTGACGGGAACTCGCAGTAAGCCGTCAGAATTTGTAGCTGATAAGACTATGACAAGAGAAAACATGACAGTCTGACTCATTGACTCCGCTTCAGAGTTATCATCTTCATCTCTCTCACGTTTTGTCAGTAGTGAGATTTTCTAACTATTCACAGATGTATATTTGACACTACTGCATAGCAACGAATTTCATTTTGATAGTTATGGAGGTTTACTAACTTTCTAGGAGGGGTATATCTGATACTTTTTCATCGCGTATAGAAATACTTTTGGCACCCAAAAGTTTTTTTGTAAGCTCTGTACTCTCATTGTGACACCTATACAAATGAAACAAACACAGATTTTTTTTATGAGAAAGTAAAGACGGTCACCATTTTTCTGCACGTTTCATTATATGAACTCTGATTTCAACTTTACTTATTAATATTTTTAATCACCTCTTCATAACATCTGCCGGACTTCAGATGAAACACATATGAAAGAAACGTTCTGTAATTACAACTGTATCAACTGTTACTTTCTCATGTCACTCTACTTGATATAAGAATCAATAAAATCCAGCAGATGTCGCTAAATTGTAATTCAAAGTAGTTTATTTTCATTTCAATATTCTAGTTTAATTCCCCGTATTCTCTTTTCCCTATCGTTAAACATAGTAACTTGTACGACGTTAATATTCGATCCTTGCGGATTTATATACACTATGCACATTCACGGCGTATGGACCATAGCAAAAGCTTCATTACAGATATAAGGACATTAGTACTGCTGTATTTCATTTTATAATAATTTTTTTTTACGTCTCACACGCATTGATAACAGAATTGGACATATTGAGATATTTTTAACGCTAGGGTGATTTACTTATTATATAATGAGCAACTTGGTAAATATATAAATATTGGATATATCAAACTGATATTTTTTTAATCTCCAAGGTGTGTTCTGTTAATATTAACCAATTACCCTTACCCCTATCTGAAGAAATAACCTTTTACTGAACTATCACTCTTTCAAGCACCCTTTCTTTCTCGCCATCCAATGAGTATGCTTTTTTATTTATTAATTCCTAGCTTGATCATAAATTAACCTCTTTCCTATTGCCTAAAAGTCTGTTTATGTTTCCATCTGTCCAATCCCAATTATCTGTTCATCTTAAGCTTATTGTTCATTTACTTTAGTCCTACTAACCGTTGGTTCATTTCTCTGGCCATTCGTACATCCAGAGTATTATATTTAACAATTCATTGGCTATTATATTCACCCAATCATCATCTGTCCTTCTGTTGTATATGTTCACTTGTAATCTCATTTATCTACCCGGCTTATCACCACTCCAACTGGACTTTTGTCGTTGTATCTGTTAACCAATCCTACTTACGGAAACGCAATGACTTATGATATCTTATCGATAGGAAAAGAAATAACCCATTGTACTAACTAGTACGTACACTAATAACGATTGTAAACAGATATTTTTCTTTACATTCGCTACTATTTAAGACAGCCTGTTGATAAAGGCTACCAGTATTTTGTGTTGAAAATAAAGTAAATCGAATCGTAAACATTTTCTTAACACAAACGAGCCGTTTTTACATATATATTTCTCTACAAGTGGGTTTTCTCGACATCACTGAAAGTAAATCGAGAGTTTCTACTAAGCTTTTCTATACAGAGTAACATAGTCCTCTGATATTAATATATTGCATGGCAGCGAGTTTAATCTTTAGAGTTATGAAAGTTATCTTTAATAAAATGTTTAAAATAAGAAACTCAGTCAAATCACTAAGTTCTAGCATCATTCTTACTCATAATCAGAATTTCACTAATTTTTTTTCAAAATCCTTACATGTTCATTCTTGTGACGAAAACATAAACGGATCCCTTTTACGATTATTTACATACGTAACAATGTGACAATTTACGTGTATGATATACATATTTGTATATAACGTTTCAAGTCACGTTGAGTGGTATGTATAATTGGGAGCAACGCTTGAAGTCACATTCATATGGAACGATTGATGGATATTCATATATAATGCTTTAAGTAACGTTGAATAGTATGTATATTGGTACGTAAATCAATCAAGGTGCGTTAAATAGTGCGTGTTCGTATGTAACGTTTCAAGATACACTGAATAATATCCTCATATATGTAAAGCTTTAAGTCACTCTGAATGATATTTATATTTATTTTTAATTAATGCTTCAAGTCACACTGAATAGTATTACGTTTATATGTAACGCTTAAAGTCATGCGAAAAAGAATATAAATAACAAATATATATATTTGTATATAACTCTTCAAGTCACACTGAACAGTATGAATGCCTGTTCGCACCTAACCCTTCATATTTAGGTAGTTTGACTTCACCTGATAACCAATAATAACTAAACCACAGATATATTAGTTTTTGTAAACAATATTAAGAACCGTACATGTTGTGTTTTTATATAAAACCAGTCAGAAAAAGAAATAATCTAGCGACCAGAAATCCCCCTTCTAATGTATCTATTTCTCTATGCGCACCTACACGAACATACATGGACCGAGACACAAACAATCGCTTTAAACTGAATCACGCCTGCTTGTTAGTTAGTGCGTGAGAAATGAAGGATGAACAGCGGATGACTCGTCAGCATTTTTCAAATGTTTTATTTGTGTATAGAAAGAGGAAATGTTAATTAAATAACAATGGGAGAAAACCTTCAGGCAGTCGACTAATGTTCGATTCTCTAATTAACACGTATGTTTTCTTCCTTTTAAGAACATCAAATTATCTGAAAATATTCAAATTCGAAACGTTCTTCTCACAAAGTGTTTGTATTTGTTTCAGTGTGCATATGCATACTTCTCTGCGTGACAGTGAGCATGGCTTAGTTGCGTGAGGACAAGTCGTTTACATATCTCTTAGCCCATGTATTTGTAAGCCTGTTTCTTTGTATGAAATCTTGTATATTTAATAAGGTGTATGAAAAGGTCACGCCCATCAATCGTGTGCTGTTTTTTAATTACCTGACGTACTCGATTAAAGTCAGTGCGTCGTTAATTGCATAAATTTTATCCGATTGTTAGAAAAATGAAAATAGAAGACAAAAGAATATTATTACATTTCTGTCTACATGCAACGAACGTAAATAAATATACATATATAGATACAGAACGAGTGGCTAATGTATTATTGTTTATTGTATTTATCATTCCATTAGCCTCAACAAGCTTTTTTTTATGGTAACTTAGCAAGCTAAGCTGGTAATTTTTGTTTTGGTATAAATGCTAATACTGTTTTAATTTTTTTATATAATTTTCAATTCTTCATTAAAGTTATGGGGTTTTGGTCACACCAATATTTAATGACCAAAGTACATAGTGATTTCGAAAGTAAAATTGAAGAGTTTAATTTCTTATTATACGGAATAATTCATTATCCTAATTTTGGAGTTTTCCTTTTAGAAGCGAACTTCATATTTCTTTTCTCGATGTTTTTTTTTGTGCTGTTTGTGGTAAAAACGTATACTATTCACTCGTACTTCTTTAATTAGCAAAGTCTGCGTACAGTGCTTGATATCTTAATTTGTAGGAGATTTTGAAGAAATATATAATATTAACTGTATTAGCATACTGGTTACGAAAATGACACGAATCTTGTATAACCTAGTAGCAGCTTTGGTCATTCTTAATGTAACAACATACAGGGTGGCCCGTAAGTTCCTACCCTTCCATATATCTTATGTATCCAGTGTATCTGTGTGCTGTCCCTCATTCTCGCTGCATAATATTATGCGACGTCATGTTCTGTGAGACATTTTCAAGTGTAAATGGACTTAAATCGGTCATATTTCTCTGAAAAAACAAACAAATTTATAATACATGCGTAATTGAATATACCATAATAACATATGGATGGGTAGGGACTTATGGACCACCCTGTACAATGAGTTTTAAGCATGTGTAACGTTCATGTCTTTAAGAAAAATCACATTCCAGAAAGCAAGAGTTTAAGTCCTATAAACATAATGATGCAAACTATTTTAAAACTTGGCTGCCTTTTTAATCTGGCTAGTAAATCTGTGCTTGTATTATACAAGCACACTTTTAATTTTCATCATTTTGTTTGCTTCTTCTTAAATGCAATGCTTCACAATGGGTTATTTATGCTGCGCCCACCACAGGTATCTAAACCCGGTTTTTAACGTTGTAATTTTCTTAAACTTAAGGGGTCCTTAAGCATTCGTACATGCTTATTTATTTTTGTTTAATATTAATAATAAAATTTTATCTTAAATCAAATTATTCTTCTCTGGTGATATTTCTCCCATATTTCACAGCCAATAAGATTTGCTTATTAACGTATTTAACCCAAATAAATGCGGTGTTAAAAAATTAGTAGTCCATTTTGTAGCTTTAAGCTTAACCACCTACAAATTATTGTGTATATTTCTGTAGATATTCAGTATACCTTTATTTATTTTTAAACCAAACCCCAGAATTAAATCGATTTTAATTACTTTAAACTACACTACTCAAATTCATATTAGGACATTTTTGAGAACCTAAGTTTAATTGCTGATTTAAAATCCTTATCTAATTTCATTTCATTTCTTATATTTTTATATCATTATTTTTCTCCAATAATAAATGAAATTTTCTTTAGAGCTTGAGGCAATAATAGGTTTTCGGGATTTTTCCTTTCTGTTTCTTTAATTTTTGTTGTGGCAACATGCGATAATTTGTCTTTCCTTCTATCACAACTATCTATACTGATATATTTCTAGTTTATTAACTCTACCCTTGCAGGACTATACTCTAACACATATACATTCTTGAAAGATGAATGTTCCGTATTTCTTCAGTCCATGTAATCTCTTTGGGACATGAAAGTTTCCACTTTGACTAATAAATGATTTTTCTTTGTTTAAGTGTAATGGATTATACCAACTCGCGTGACAAATGGAAGCGTGTATTACAAAAGAAACTCGTCAACATTTGAAAAGTTTTCGCAACTTTTCACGTGGTCGAATTCGTTAGATTTTCTGGCGATGAGAAAAAAGCAACCAAAATGAAAAACAAACTCATCTACGTAATCTGAATGTGATGTTGCATTTCGTGTTATAACTCAGACGGCGGTAAATTAACAACATATGCATAGACCATCCTCGTGCTCTGGTAAATGACGAGGGCACGTGCAACTTTCGCAAAGGTAACGTACACATGAGAGAAGTCTAATCTCACCAAAACTCGGTGAATCACGCACGGAATCCCCGGGTTATCCCAGCAGTTGGATGATCCAGCATGCCAGCTGATTTAACTACGTAAGAAAACAGCGTGATGTTCAGTCACGGGACATTACTGTTTTGATAGTAGCATATTTTAGTTCTAGCTCTCGCTTATTTATTTATATATTTTTTTTCAAACACATTTTATGTTTAGACTACCTCTTTGTTTTTTTCCATACAGGCATCGTGCCGTATGCTTTCCACACGGATGTTCTTGATTAAACATATGTGTTATAACTTTATCCACTTTTACTTTCATTCCCACACGTGTATTCTCAGAGCATGTAGATAACAGTAAGAACAACAACAACAATAACAACAACAAAAATACTGACTTTAAATGAAACTATGTGTGTAATTATAATGCATAATTGCAGTGTAAGCTGTTAGACTATTACAAAAACATAAGTGTATGAATATGCGTTAAGATATGTTGTATTCCAAGTAACGACATGAACGACGTTCAGAGTTTAGTGTTTACCCAAATACGTTTCAAATGAGAGTTTGTTTGGAAGTTAAAAAATAAAACATTAATTCAAGGTGGAAAATCTTCATTGAGTTAACAATATAGTTAAGTGAATCGTTTTACCATAATAATCGGTCAGACGGTCAGACACTAAAAAAAACGTTTTTAACTTTAGTAAATGCTAAATGTTCTTGTAAATATCCGCGTTTCTGGTTATAACGTCAAATTTCAGACTTTCTCATGAAATTCGCAACAAAATAACTCCAGTTTATCACACACACACTTGATATTTTTAGTGGGATTCGTGACGTTTGAGTTTTTTTATGTGGGTAAAACAATCAATGTTTTATTTTTCACACGTGTGTTTTAACCTGTTGAATCAGACAGCATGTCATAAAGAGCTACCATCTGAGTTACCATTAATTCAAGCACATATTTTGAAAAATTGAATGTCTATATGTTTAGATAACGTATCAACTGTATCGTGACACTTAATACAAAATATCAACATTTTCTGAATGGCAAATACATTTATTTTTTCAGAAGATCGACACTTATTTTAAAACAAATTGTGTACAGAGAAATCTGTTTACAAAAAAAAAATGGACAAAATTTGAGTCTTATTCATTCGCAGCATTAAAGAAAATGCCTTTATCACTTTGAATCAATATGTTTGGTAAAAATGACCAGAAATGTTGAAATAGCATTATGTGATCAGTAAAACTTGAACATATGCATTTTGTTTTGACATCTAATGTAAGAAAAATAAAATTCTGTGAGAGTTGTACATATATGATTTAAAAACTACTCCATGAATTACTGAGAGTAATCAGAGTCCGTTTGTTTCCTTTGTATCTGAATTTCGCGTAAAACTATACGAGGGCTATCTGCACTAGCCGTCCTTAATTTTGTAGTGTAAGACTAGAGGGAAGGTAGCTAGTCATCATCACCAACCGCCAACTCTTGGGCTACTCTTTTACCAACGAATAGTGGGATTCACCGTCACATTATATCGCTCCCACGGTTGAAAGGGTGAGCATGTTTGATATGACGGGGATTTGAACCCACGATCTTCAGATTACGAGCCAAGTGCCTTAACCACTTGGCCATGGCGGGCTAGTAAGCAGAGCTCCGCAAATTGCTGGGAGGGGTAATGACTTTGAATTATTGGAAACGGTAAAGATTCCATTAATTATTGGGAGTAGTAATAACTCCGTTCATTATTGAGAGTTATCAAAACGTCCTAAATTATAGAAAGGGGTAATAATTTCTTTCATTACTAACGTCCAGTGGTTTCATTCTCAAGAAGAAAAAATAGGGGTACTCAGCTGGGTGAAATTGGCCTGTTTTGGAAAAAGAAAATTAATCTACATGTAAACATAAAGAAAACGACAAAGAAACTAAAATACTTTCCGGTTCCCAGCGCCAATGAGTACCGGCAGAATTTCATCCCTGCTAACAGTAGTTCTACCGTCCATGAATTACTGGGTGGGGTAACCACAACACCGTGAATTACTGGGAGTGGTGACGACTCCGTTAATTACTGAGGGTAATCACAACTTCGTTAATTACTGTTGATAGTCACAACGCCTTGAGTTACTAAGGGTTATCACAACTTTATGAATTACTGAGAACAATCAAAACTCCGTGAATTATTGGGAGGGGTAATTATTTTGTTAATTATTGTTGAGAGTCACAACTCCGTAAGTTACTAAGGGTAATCACAACTCTATGAATTACCAAGAGTAATCACAACTTCGTGAATTAATGAGGGTGGTTACAACTTTGTGAATTTCTATGGACGGTCACAACTGCGTGAATTACTGTGGGTGGTCACAACTCCGTAAATAATCGCAGAGGTTGATCGTTTGATAAGAAATTTGCTGCATAAACTGATAGGTCACTAAAAAACAACTATTAATACATAATATAACTCCTGAAAACAAAGTAACAAAAATGTTATTTGAATTGTATCTTATGTGGTAATATAAATGAATCTTCTAAAGCAAAGAAAAAAAAACAGTTGATCTATTTGCACTTAGTAAAATAACAGGTTTCAACTCAGTATTGCATATTCTGTAATAAACAATTTTAATAATCTACATCTGTTAACACCTTAAGTTTCAGACTACTGCCCTAATAATCTATCATCGTTTGATTACAAGCTGAACTTGTAAAAGACTTTCACTAACATCAGAATACTTATTAACAGCAAGATAAGTTTTCTTTTTATTAAGTTTTAATGTCTACTTGTCTGATGGAAAGATTGTATGTCTGAGTTTTATTGTTGCTTGTCTGACGAGAAAAGTTTATACGTTTAATTTTTATTGTTGATTATATGATGGGCTGGTTGTGTGTTTGTACAATATTATGTTTGTGGATATGCAAACACTTTCAGTTCTATTTTTGACGTAAATAAATTATTTTATGAGATACATACAAGTAACTATGAAGACCATCTCTGGAAATATTTTTGTTGTTACTAGTCTAAAAAAATCAGTTTTTGATCATAGCATTTAATATACTTAGCGTAAAAATACTTTCAAATTAAAAGGTAAAATTTCATTTCTAGAACAAATTGCGAAAAGGGTATAGATATTTATTTTTATTGTGTTCTCTTTATTTTGTGAAATGTGTATGATCACATACGTACATTATTCTGTATGAATATTTTTTTAAAGAAAAGAACTCACCTGCGTGAACAACTAATTAGATAAATATAATATTTAATATCTTTCAATCATATTACATATTATAATTTATCTCGGACAAGTCCCCGATTTATTTTGTTGTGCAAACTAGATATCAAGATTTCAAATAACCGGAAATTTTAATTTTAATTTAGAAGTTAATTAAATGTTAATGTGTATCAGACTTATGTTATTTGCCAACAAGATTGATACAGAAAGTTTTCTTTTTTAACACAAATATATTTTAATATGGAAATAAAAAACAATACAATTTATTATCATGGCTATTACAAATAGTTATTACAAATGATGATTTATATGCAAGAGTTTTACAAACTTACAGACAAACGACAGCAAATTAATGTTTGTTGATACACCTATACACACCTTTTGAAGGCTGGCTGAGCTCGAAGCATTGGTAAATTTTCACTAGCGACAGTATCTAATATCTTCGTATAACTAATAATGTCCGAAGTAATTCACTGAAGTTAAACAGTTCGTAATGTTCGAAATCTATAAACGTTCCTGGTCCAGTTCTGTAGTTTTCCGATTGATAGGTGTTAATTACAATTATAGCTTCTGAGGCCCACAGCACACTGACTGTAGCTGTCCTATAATTTATTCTTCTGGCGCGTCGGTTTTAAACATCAATCACACGAATTTCTCAAAGTTTCTAGCACATTTTTGTCCAATATTATTGATCCTTACTCTCAAGAACCTTCTACAAACTTCGAGAACAAGCGGGAATATACGTTACATGCAAAAAAGTAACCTATATTGAAACAAGCGTAGGTTTTAAAATTAATGTATAACGATAAATCCGTTACAATCGTTGAACGTAATGAAGAAAGAGGAAAGATTTTCCATGATGCCGCTTAAAGGATGATGGCACGTGTATTGTATAGGACTGGTAGTAAATTCTAAATGAATTATTGAAGAGTATCTTGGAAGGTTTAACGATCCTCGTCCATCTGTTCTTAGTGCGTTTGAAGACTCTCTTATGAGAATAGGCCACACTTTTATTTCCAAAAAGTTAGAAGAAGCTCGTTGAATCCTCAAAGATAAATAATTTCTTATATATATTAACAGCTTGAAAATATTTTCGTTTTGCAAAACATTATGAGTAAAGAAAACGAACTGGGTAGTAACAACTATAATAACAGCAATACTTTAAGACAAGTCATGACCTTTGGATATATTTGAAAACCTCTTTAATATTAGCCAAAACATGGCTATAATTGTCTCTGATTCACTGATTTAGGATGAATTGAAACGACGTTCACTTTTTCTCACACGCACTAATGTAGTGTTACGCTCATGCTTTGCGTAAGTGTTCCACTGACGTCTTGAGAGTTGTGATACATTGCAAATTATCTTCTTACAGAATATATGTGGAATAAACACTGCGTACTTATCCAGATAATTGAGTGCCTTACGAACAAAAGACATGACAATAAAAAAACCCGTTGGGTTTTGTATTTTAGAAACAAGGAACAACAGTTAAAGAGATATACAATCAATATTCTTCTTTCACATGAAACCGGTAAGCCGTGATTCTGATACACGGAGTATCTTATGATAATACATGTGTTTTCAAGCAGTCGTTAAGATAATTACAAGTAAAAACAATAATATATGTGATTAAACGCAACGAAATGGAAGAGAAATTGATCCTGTTCTATAAACAAATAGGTGTAACAGGTAATCTTAAAACCGTATTAAGTGAAATATAGGTAAAGAAGGCGAATAAAAGAGAAAAAGGTTGTCAGTTTTGTATAGGTGCATGTGTTGTTTGGGAGTTAATCATTATCTGAATCACAATTATCTGCAGAAGTACGAAAGAATTATACAACACAAGTTACGTAATGAAATGTTATGAGGTTGTCTAAAATTTAAGGCTGTGAAGTGACGGGTGAGGTGTGAGGTTACTGTTTGCAACACTTCAATATTTAATCTCAAGTTGACACATTACCCTTGCTTACCGCTAGTACAGCGGTAAGTCTACGGATTTACAACTCTAAAATCAGGGATGCGATTCCTTTCGGTGGGTTCAGCAGATAGCCCGATGTGGCTTTGATATAAGAAAAAACACACACACACATACCTCAGTACTCTAATTCAAAGTGACTTTCGTTTTATTGGCGCTTACAGAAATTATTTACTTATATTAATATAAACTTTAAACAACAAAGGTTTAACTGCAAAGACTACTAATATATTTCAATTCTGTAAAGCCAAATACCCGATGTATCAATGTGTAGGTTTACGTAAGTGTTCAGAATTTCATTTCTTGGTTGCCCTCTTTAAAACATTAAAAATACATTTGTAAACGTACGTGATCGACATGTGAAAGTTGTTCCAAAAGGGCATTATTTTACATTGCCAACGTTTTTGTTTTGCGTACACGTTGATATCAAGGAATACGAAGCTTGTATTACAGTTCTTATAATTGAATTGAATACGATAATATTACTCTCATGTATCAAGAAAGTGTAAAACATGTTTTCTTGTGGTGATTTATAAAAAAAAAATCAGAGTTTAGTTTGTTTGTAATTTTTTTTCTTTTTTGTCAAAGGCTAAAGAGAGCATATTTTTTGTTTTGTTTTCGAATTGCGCGCAAAGCTATCTGCATTAGCCGTCCCTAATTTAGCAGTGTAAGATTAGAGGGAAGGCAGCTAGTCACCACCACCCACCGCCAACTCTTGGGCTACTCTTTTACCAACGAATAGTGGGATTGACCGTACCCTACGACTGAAATGGTAAGCATGTTTGGTGCGACGGGGATTCGAACCCGCGACCCTCATATTACGAGTCGAACGCCTTAACCAACCTGGTCATGCCGGGTCAAACAGAGCATATCTATGAGCTTAGGAATGACGTAAAGTAACATGAAAATGTTCAAACTTATGTATATAGTAGATCCAACTAGCCCCTGTAACAAATGTGATCAGGGTTTTAATACTTCTGGTTTATGTGTTTATTTTCTACTTCAATGAAATAAAATCAAAACGAATTAGTTTTCTTAAATGTTTTTATTAAATATGTAAATCTTTCTTTATTATTTTATTAGCAGTATCAAGTTTTATCTTGATATCGTTTTCGATCAGATAGAAGTAATATTATTTTGACATATCTTTCATATTGTAGAAGAAGGCTTTGCTCCTGAGCGACTTTGAATGTGGTTTTGAAGCTCAATACTGCCCTAGACGCCCTCTGGTGGAAAGTTTCCCCGATTCCATAGGGAATGTTGAAATATTTCTTTTTTCAGCTGTTATTTTCTTTTACTCTAAATCGTTTATTAATATCGCTCTACGAATATATGTTGTATTTAGTGTATTCTACCATGCAGATGCGAGTGTTGGACGGTAATTAAAGAAGTTATGCTACAGCGATAACAACCTAGCAATGTAAGAACAACGACGTCATCCAGTTAGCTCGAGGGAAATAAAGACGAATAGCCATGATCGCCAATGTCTACTCAAAGACAAGGGAGAGAAAGAAATACGAATACACATTTTCCCCGTGTCTAAAAATGAATATCTTCCTATTTTCACTTATTAAAAGGTTAATCTTCACCATTCTAAGAAACTAATGTAATATAGGTTCCCCCGAGGGCGGTTTCTTCATCTGTTATCATTTAATGTTTGATATCACAAAAGCAGAATAAGTTTTATATAACGTCAGGCAAAAAAACGAAAAAAATAGGTAACGGAAGCAGTTTTGTTTAACTTTCACTCCCCTTTTAATTTATGCTATTAGAGTTTGTGAAGTAAATAGTTTTATGTAATCAACTTTGTAGGCAGTGGCTAACATCATATTACCCCATGTATAGTCATTCCTGTATGTCCTCATGCACCCTACGTCACCACAGTTTAGCCATCTTTATGTTTATTTTAAAAGAGAATTAGATTTAAGGAGACAAGGATGAAGATAGGCGTGTTGTTGTAGTTATACGTCTTGCCTCTAGGTCTAACTTGTCTGGAAAAAAGTGATGAAACAGAAGTTCGTCAACGTTGAGTCAAGACTACTGACGAGGACGAAGAAGGAAGAAACTTACTACAGTAATTATCCCTGCACGGGGTCAGTGTGGAATCCGTCAGAGCCAAAAAGAAAGTCAAAGGTCATTCACGGATATCGTAACGATAGAACTCACAGCCGCGGTCACTTAAAGGCAGACAGTACCGATAGTTGACGAATGACCATCGCGGGGCATTTGTCCATGAACCATAAATTCTACCTTTCGAGCCGCAAGCGGTCCAATGTGTTTGAAGGCGTACATCATCTGCTGCTGGAGTTGTCGACGAGGATTATTTTACGTTGTTGAAGTTTTTTTTTTTCTTTCTGGGTAGTCCTAATGAACCCCTGGCTTTAAATATGTGACAGAGTAACAAAACACCAACAGGACATGTTCCATTTAAAGATTGAGTTATAACACAAACCGCGCCCCCTGTTCGGTGTCTACATTCAGCCCTGACGCCAGACTCTCCGGGAAAGCGCCATTTCTTAGTATTCTAGGATCTGCCCATGGTGTGAAATCTGTTCTTGTTGTGGCGCTACCTTTGTGTTGCTCTGTAACGGCCTTTATCTTACAAACAAAAATTGACACGACGTCAATGTTGGTGCATGAGATATAGTTATTATGTACTAGTTACTTATTCAGGGCACGTATGTAGAACAGTTGTCATGTCCTTCAGGTTATCGGTAAACTAACATTTCTACATTTTGCTTTCTTTTTATTGTTAACCTTTTATCTCTTACTGGTTACTTCATGTCCAGTTAGAATATTATACAAAAATATCGGACTAAGAGTTTTTATTACTTATAATAAGGAAATAACAATAAATATACATAATCTTACCTCGTGATATGAGCTTGTTTACGTCTGGCTTTTAAAGATGGTAAAAATTTCCTTTTTGTTTCTATGAATAGGTTCATATTTGCTCTGCATATGCGAGACTACTATACTAGAAGTTGGCGATTATGATTAAATAAGAAATTGATTAGCTAGATGATGCAAAGATCTGATTCCAATAAGTGTGTGATTAAGAGAACTAACATCATTCCATAAAGATGAGAAGCATGTGTAAAGATTTGGCTGTTTTCGAGCAAATCCACATTAGGCTACTTTGTGGGTCTAAATCCTGGAAATCGAACCCAATATTTTAGCGTTTTAAGTCCATAAACTTACGAATATCCTATATGGAGACGTGTGTAAAGAATGGAACGTGGTTAATAGTGAAATTAAGTATTTTAAAAATTGACTACATAGCATAACCGAAAGATGAAAAATAATTTCATAGGTTAGTTTGCGATCTCAAGAATCACGATTTTGTTTTTTTATCCATGGATTTCTATGATATAACTGAAGATGGCTTTTTGTCTGGTGGTAATTGGGTTACCTGTTAAACTGGATTTCGTTGTTGGTTAACTCGATAGTCACAAACCTGTTCCAACGAAATGATCACGTCCTTTGCCCACAGTAGCACAGCATATGTCTATGTACACACGCTGCTATAACCCGGGTTTCGATACCCGTGGTGGACCGATAATTCATTGTATAACTTTGTGCTTGGTTACAAACAACAACAAAAAACATCACATTCTTGAAAATACTTATTTAGCATAGAAACATTCATTCAGTTTTTCTTTAAAATTGTAAATGCATAATAACTACAAATAGGTATGCTGAAATGCAATGTGCGCATTCGATTATCTTGTTATATAACTGTATCCAACATGAAAGTTATTAAATATATATTTTATTTAGGCAACAAACACTTTCAAGCCAGTTAAATTGACCGTAATTCAAATAAATTATTATAACATAAAACTATTGTTGGAAAACTAACAACCACAACGATAAGGCTGAGAAAAAGTTGTTTTTTTTAGACTTTGTATTTTGAAATGACCCCTTACAGTTTTAACAGTTATGGGAGATCCAGAGAGCTAGCAACTGAACGTGGGTCTTTGAACAAGATTTTAATTAACTAATCGTTTCAGAAAGCTTGGTTTTAAAACAAACAATTCTCTCTGTGTTTCCCTGCATTTTCTGAAACGTTAAACAAATAGTGTTTTGTTTTGTTTTTAGATTTCATTAATTAAATAATTCCTAAAGTGTTTTAATTTCATACTATTGCAAAATTATAATTTCATTCTATTGCAAAATATTCGTTAAATCGTGTAATCTGTTTATCTAGTTTTAACGTATGAGATTTATCGCAAATCTTAAGTTATTGTTTTTTTACATTTCAATGAGTTTATGCAGTTGAATGATTTTAACTGTACTTATTTTGTAAAAACTAAATCAAGCATTGACTCTTTTTTTTTCTCTGCTTTACATTCATAATATGAGTACATCAATGATAAAAATATTTTGTTGTCCTTCCTTTCAAGACCTCTAGTGCATATTGGAGGGATTGACACATTTTGATAAGTTAAGAAGAAACGACCTTTACACTCCAATTAAATATACAAGAGTGTATTTTTATTTCAACCAACTTTTTGCCTTTACGTTTTCTTCAGGGTTAACATTAATGAGAGCAAAGAATATGTAAACCACACTAAATCTGTCATAATCATTGAAAATAAGGCCTTTCGACCAAAGCCAGCACGTACCAGCCTTGCTGGGATACGACATAGTCGTGATATAGGTGTTATTTATGTCATAATTTCTCAGAACAACAACTAATAACATGAACTAAGTTAAGTAAGTGGCTTGCAATTATTCAAAGTTTTATTTAACTCATCTACAAATCAGATTATTAGGGGAAGGATTGAAAACACAATATCATTTATTTACACCGATTATTTGTATATGTTTAATTATTATGACATTGATAAATATATCTGAACAAAAAACGTTTTTGGTAAAAACGTCATAAATTATGTAAGTACATGATGTATTAAATCATGTTATGTTATATAAAATATGTTTACAGATACAATTTGTTCAGAAATCTTTGCTTCATTTAGTGGGAACCATTCAGTATTGGTGATTTAGTGAATGTGAAACGGACAAAAACCGAGATGTACAGACGTAGTTGAACGTTTAAATACTAACGCTTTATATATATTTATCTTTTGAACGACCAGACAGTATCCAAACTCGGAAGCAGTTTTCCAAAAAGTAGCTACAATAATATATTTTACAAATATATAAAAAAAATTGTTTGAAAAATAAGGATGATGCAATGATGGCAATGCCAAAAAAAAATACAGAAACAAGGTAGTGATGAATACACAAAATCATACAAAAACACTACGTATGTAACCATGTACTTCAAAGAATAACTTTTATCTACAACTAAATGTCGAATTCTTTTCAATTATATGAATTCAGGTTTAAACTGAATAGTATTATAAAGTCTTATGATAAATAATTATCATAACCTTATAACATTACTTAATGGCTACTTATGAAGAGATGTTTGTTTGGTTTTGTGTTATCGTCCCTATATTGTTTCTGTACTTTATGACATTTCTATCCATGCACATCGTATTTTTTCCAAAATTTTTCTTAAAGGATATTAAGAAATTAATAATTATTAATAAATAAAATATTTATTATTAAGAAATTAATAATTTATTATTAATAAATAAAATATTTATGGCGTGAAGTGTTAGTTCTAGTATCACTTAAATGTTTACATGATGACATGACTTAAAATAGAGATATCTCTCAGAATACCTTGGTTTTTGGTTGTCATGTTTTTAACCAAAGGTACACAATAGAATTAGATACGCCCTGCTAACCGTAAAAAATCGAACCCCCATAAAGTCATTACTGATCTAACATTGGCCCTGCTTTTAGGCATATAATAGTTACTAAAATATTTTTCTGAAGTTTATTATATAGATATACAAGCAATACACGAAGAACAGAGACAGCTTTCGATTTTATTTTTTTCAGTTGGATTATTGTTATTTTTAGTATTGAATATCTGCATTTCAGTACAATTTCCATAATTAGATTTTTTTAACGTTTATTTTATTTTTTGCGGAATTTATAATAAACATTGAATTTTGTTTAAATGCCAATAAATTAAGTGACTATAATTTCTTAATATTTTAACAAACCTAAGCACTAATCATATTTCAACAGTTATCAATTAACTGATATTTTAGCTTATTAATTTACATACTTAATTTTATTATTTTATATATGTAAATTAATTAATTAAAAAGCATGCATAGGCAAATAAAGATTATTTTAGATCGAAATCTTGGCTTTGAGATAACAACCTCCGAAGTAAGTCAAATATAATTGATAATAAATTTCGATATTGCGCAGATTTTAATGCAAGTACGTAATAAAATATATTTTGAAAACTGTCAATGCTTTAATGCAATTGAAAGCCTGATTATACCCTATTAAAGAAAACTGTAGACACGCATTTAAAAATGTAATTAGACAACAACCAATATTGAAAAAGTTATCAAAAATAAGGTTTCAGTGCAAAAATAAAAGTATTGACTGAAACAAGAGTTTATGGAAATTGCGACAACCCCCTTACATTTCAGTATTTATTTACAGTAATTATTGGTTTGTTTTGCGTTTTGAGCAAAGCTACATGAAGACTACTTACACTATTCGTTTTTAATTCAGCAGTTATTTATTAGAGAGAAGCTAGTAAACACCACTCATTGCTTGCTCTTAGGATAGTCTTTTGCCGACGAGTTGTGGAAGTGACTATCATGATTATAATGACCTCATAATTAAGAGAGTGATATGTTCGTTGACGGGGAGTCGACGACCCTAACCACCAGGCGATGCCAGGACACAGTAGTTAGTGTTTAAGCACCTAAAGAGAATTTGCGCTGCCACCACACAAATATGTAAAACAACCAACTGAAAGGTTCTTCATGTATTAAGAATGAATATACATCTGATAGTAATTTTTGATGGGCACAAAACGTAATCACTGTATCTCAGGACAATAAGAAATAGTTTATGAATCTAGATATAATGCTTTTACGAAAATAGAAGAAAAATTAACAAGTTCACAAATATTTTTAACGTCTTAAGAGAAGTCCCAACGTTTATCTATAGAGCGACTGTATCTAAATCAGGTTTCTAAGTAAAATAAATTGATATGATAACTAGCCAGCCTTTTACTGTGTTCGTATCACAACACTTCGTTATCAAGGAAGTAATTTCACATATAAAATGTGCACAAAACAGTTACCATGTGCAAGTGATAAAAAAACAGTTACCATGTGCAAGTGTTAAAAAAAAGGAAGAGGATACTTAAACAGCGAGAGATGTAATTCTGGTACAGTATCGATAAACAAACACTATTACTCACACTTATAACAGTACACGATACATTAATTCTAACAATTCATAGTTCAGTACAAGCAAAAACAAAACAGGCACGTGTTACGTGTTTATAATCTTGTGGGTGTACTTTTTAATAGGTACATTAAATACGCAATTACAATTTGATAGTCAGACTTTATAGTCTCGAAATCTGTAATTAATAGAGCAACGGACTATCTGCATTGTATCCACCTCGGGAGATCGAACCCCTAATTCTAGTGTTATAAGCCTTCAAGTATGCTACTGACCCATGGAGAAGGTAAGTAACCTGAAATTGTATATTGCATTTCCTTCTGCAGGAAATGTGGAATAACAAATTAAAAATACACAGTATTTTGGAGAATACAAAAAAAAGTCAGCAACATAAAATACGATTATATAATACAGCTTTCTAGTTTATTAAGGTAAGACTAAAAATGATTACATAATGAAAAACTTAACTAATATATGCTGTTAAAACTACAAGGGTCTATATTTCTGTTAGCTTTTGGCCCACTTGAGGCAGCGAGTTCAGAAGAACGAAACAAAGCAATCAATTTTTGTTTTGCTTTCTTTATACAGTTGATATAGTTATTTAAATTACTTTCTCCATAACTGACTCTGATTGACGAATAGCTTAGAAATATATATAACTGCCGTCCAGTCTTATTGAAGATATTCTTCTATGTGTAAAAGTTGTTTAAGCCATCTTTTGTCAACATTTGTTCTTTCTTCCATAAACCTTATGTAGGGAAACAAGTATTTTACGATGTTATACACTATGTGTTCTGTGAAAATAAATGTGCTAGTAAGAAATCCAAACAGCCTCGGAAGTGGATCGAGGAGAGCTAAAGAAGACGGTGTAGCTCCCGGGATTTTAGTTAGTCTGGCGTGAGAACTTGCAGCTTGACTCCTTGTTTCATTGAGAGAAACAACAACAAAAATCCTGGTAGCAGACTACATATTATCGGTCTGTCCCTCCCCTTCGGTCGAACACCTGCGCCAAATCCCACGCGCTAAGGTCGCTTGTGCAACTATCGCTCATGGAACTCGAGCGCCGCGTGCGGCACCTGACATCAGGGTAACTGTCAGATCGATGGAGATCGAAGGTGGTAGAAACCTCACGTCAGCAAAACACTGTGGCCAGTGACGCCGTCATTTAATGTGAACTTGGCAGGTCCATTTCTTCCCTGATCGCTGTTCTTGAATGATGAATGTCATTGTGTTTGAGTCAGATAAGAACGAAACTAAGTTTGTTTTCAAATATTTGTCTTTTCCATAAAAATTAAAATTGTTGTTTTGAATCAAGCACAAAGCTGCACAATGGGCTATTTGTGCTTTACCCACCACGGGTATCGAAACCCGATTTATTGCGTTGTAAGTCCGCAGACATACCGCTGAGCCACTGGGGGGCAAAAATTAAAATACATCTAATAATAAAATAAAGGAAAATCTAATCATTTGAGGCTTTACAGGAAACTTTGTTATTAGTAGATATTATACACTGTTATATACTTTTAATTTAGCTGTTTGCCTTTAAATCTTCAGCAAATCTGTGTCGATTGAAACTTTGCTACTAAATTGGAAAATATGTCACTGTTGTTTGTTTGTTGTTAAGCGCAAAGCTACACAATGGTGTATCTGAGCTGTGCCCACCACAAGTCTCGAAACCCGGCTTTTAGCGTGATAAGCTTTCAGATTTAACACGGTTGCTGAGTCTCTAAGTGAATTTTGTCTGTGTGGAATTGTAAATAAAACTTAGATTCATTAAAAGTTTTAGTGTTGGTCGATATCATTTGATTGATCTTTCTTCTAGGACTAACCAAACGTTAATTTAATTCAAGACGTAAGTTTCACAGTATTAGTCAATTTAAAATGATTGTGTTAATGTTTGAGCCATCGATGATTTAAAACTAGCTCATACCTCTAACTGTGAAAGTTTAGTGGTTTCTGTTTGTGGTACTAACCTCATTGTAATCGTTTTTTGTATTGTACGCTCGCTTGATGATCGATCCTATCTATTGATTGATAATGAACTCAAACAGCCAGGCTTAGAATTGTCGCTTTTCCTGCAGGCTGAGCTAGATAGGCAACAGAGTGCATCTGTGCGGTTCATAGTGATGCTTGAAGTAAAAATTAAAAGGAAACGTTTCGCAAGAAATATTACTCACGTCCGAATAAGTCATACAGGAATGGGTTTCAAGACGATCGTTTTTCAACTAACGATATGCACGCTTTGTTTACTAGGTACGCGGAACGTGTGAACATATTTTGACGTAGAATAGTTTTCAAAATGTCTGCAACACATTCAAAACTTTAATATCATAATATATCAAAGTTTTGAGAGATATAATATAACTTGTTTGTTTGTTTGTTTTCCAGTTTCGCGCAAAGCTTTACGAGGGCTATCTGCGCTAGCCGTCCTTAATTTAGTAGTGTGAGACTAGAGGGAAGGTAGCTAGCTAGTCATCACCACCCACCGCTAACTCTTGGGCTACTATTTTACCTACGAACAGTGGGATTGACTGTCACATTATAATGCCCTCACAGCTGAAAGGGCGAATATGTTTGGTGCGACGGGGATTCGATCTCTCGACCCTCAGATTACGAGTCGAACGCCTTATCCCACCTGGCCATGCCGGGCGTATAATATAACAAGTACACCTATATTAATGTGACGAGGAGAGACACTCATCTCAATAAAGTTAAGTTTCTACTTATTATCTACGAGATATTGTGAAATTACCGACATACCATATGACCTAAACTATCGTATGTGACTATCCAGAAACTCATATATAATCTAGAGTTGTACTTTTAGATATATTAAAAAATTATATTAAGGGTCATCTGTTTTCAGTAAATATCGCCAAGAATTGTATAAGCTGTTGCTGACATCTGTTAAACTAATATCACGTCGATGTTTTTTTTTAAATATGTTTAAAATGTTTTATTTATTTATCAGTATTTTAGCATTTTCTTTCAAACGATTACCATTAAGTCACCCGTTTAGTCGCAAATAATAGGTAACTGATTTGTGTACGACTTTGATTTTTTATAGTGTTATACATACTATGGACAAGATTTCTGCACATCTTTTTAATAATTTATATCAGTAATGAAAATTATGCAAGTTTTGATTAACAATCTTGCAGTTTATTTAGAAATATTATACCAAGTCGAGTCAGTTCAAACTATTTTTTTTATTATCTAATGCACTTACAGATGGCTGCTGATTCTATTTCTATGTAACGAAAACGGAGACAAAAGTTTTTAAACAGCATTTAATTAAAACATGTTCGAAACAGATATTCCATGCTATGAGACATGTTTCAAGTAATTTTGTTTTGTGGTTATTTGAATAACACTTTACATTTAATTGAAATGAGAAAACATTCCAAGACTTTTTTGATACTAATATTACACCAACAATATTAAGGCTAGAGAATCATGCATCATGATATTTCAACCAAACGAAACTAAAAAAAAATTATGACTAAAAGCAAAATCAACAAAAAACTCATGCTATGAATATTTTCGAATAAAAACTAAATTTGTTAAATTATATTAGATTCTGCAGAATAGAATATTAATTAAGTTATAGTCTAATAAAGTAAAGTTTAGCACTACGTAAAAATGTTTTCATCTTCTGAAATAATAGGGTAAAGTTATGTTAGTTAATGTTACAGAAAAATAACATATACATATACAAGAATATATAGATAATTTGTCTTTATAGTTTGGAGTTACTTCATTGGTTGTAATTACACATCTCCCAGGAGTATTTGATTGGTGCTACACCGAACTATAGTTTTGTAAGTGTCCCGATCATTTCATTTCATTTATCCACTTTATTCAATAAAAATGTCGCTTAGC
The DNA here is from genome assembly GCF_004210375.1 of Tachypleus tridentatus. NCBI lineage: Eukaryota > Metazoa > Arthropoda > Merostomata > Xiphosura > Limulidae > Tachypleus > Tachypleus tridentatus. The sequence continues at coordinate 157,839,786 of NC_134837.1, read as the reverse complement.
GTGGGTGAGAGTTATCACCAGTTATGTATAAATCATGGTCAAATGTATCTACCTGCAAATAGAAGTACGTGTAGATCTTCTAATGTTTGACATTAATAAGGATAGTAAATTTACAAATGTTTATTCCCACATCATACTCCCATAACATCTGTGTGCTTCATGTTTTTCTACGGAAGTGGAGTTGGATCTGATACTAGTTTCTCTCCACATGAGTATCTGCTACCGAACGAAGTGCGATTTATCTGTAAAACAATAATAATCACTCTACGAATTACAGGAGAATTTTGGCATAATTTCAGACGAGCTCTTTTGTCTCACTTTGACTGAAATAATCTGAGAAGACTTATGATATACAGGCCAGCCTTGTGAAATCTGTTCCTAAACGTCTTTACACTGAATTGGCCTCCAATTACTATTTTGGACTTATTCTTTCTGGGAGCTGGTTTTATACAATTGCGTTTACTTGTTTATGTTTTGTCTCATAAGATTCCTTGCAAAAATAATATTCATTTGGAAGTGGTTCATTATTACATTAATGAAACTTTCAATTTAAGAACTTGAAGCTAATCCCTACCAGTCCGCAGTGATTGACCGGCTTCCAATCCTTGATAATCACCCACACGAGCTAAACATCTAAACATCGTATTAAGGTCTAGTCGTGGTTTAGGAACGATTTGGAGTGCTTCAAACTCTCCCCTATTTTAAAAAGCTGTATGAAACAACTATATGTATCATAATCTGAGTGTCCAAGAACTTGAATCTCAGGTCACATCGTGAAACTTCGTTTCCATAACAATTGATTAAGTGGTATAGTTGACTTAATTTATATACTTTATTTGTGTGTACAAATATGTTCTTATGCAGAAACATGCCATATGTTAAAAGCCAGCAGCACGTACAAACACTTATAAATCTAATTGTGTAGAGAAAATGTTAATTATTAATGTAAACACGTAATTTATTAAACGAGCTATTCTATTATAAATTATGTAATTATCTTACCAAAACTCTTCTGCACGGAACTTACAATAATCTGTATCTTGGATATCTTCATGAAAATTAACAGATCATTAATAACAAAGAAATGTTTATTTACTTTCTAAATAATTACACCTTCTAAGCTAATATCATTTCTTCTTACTCATGTAATAATATTCCTGATCAAAATATCTTTTCACAAGTACCTATTCAATTATTTTTCAAAATGCGCTATCTTAAAAAACCCTTGTTGTATCTCTGAACTATTTTTTAAATAATTCAGGGAAATAAGTATACGTGACTGAATAGACAAATAAATATGCATATTATTAATTAGGTAAAAATCTTACTCATAAGACCAGTTAAACTTCATGTTTTAGGTATCAGTTCTTCTCGATATCACATTTAACCCTCTACACAGATCTTATATTTAAGTAAAGTTTGGTTTTGTAACTGAATTAAAAATGTTACGTATCCTGAGATTGAAACGATATATGATCAATCATTTCATTCAATTTAACATTGTGTTTACCTTTTAAGTCAATGAAGTTTGGTAGTGGAGGGAAGATATCCTAAGTAGGAATTTTTCGTATAAACCAGCCGGTCACCGAACTTGGAAGTTCAGTTTGCATGTTATGTGTTGTACACAGATTTGAACTTCAATTCCCTAAAGTAATTATTTATCTAGCTTCACAAACGTAGTTAAAAGTATTTGTAAATATTTATTAAAAGCAGACCCTCCAATCTGAGGACTTACAACGAATGAAAGGCGATTTACCTGACAGTTCTTTATGAGTACGCATGCCCATATTATGATATGGAAATTGTAAAAAAAAATTATTATATCACAAAGCCTATTTGTGGGTAAACTATGTCAAAACTGCCTCTAATTCTAGTCCTTTTAATGTTATACGTATGAAGAGATAAGTGTAGCAACAGATCTGAATAGGGGAATACTAATAGTGTATACTAATCCATTGAAATCGTTAATTAACGTCACCCTCTAGTGGCACAGTAACGTGTCTGCAGACTTACAACGCTAGAAACAGGGTTTCGATACCCGTGGTGGGCAGAGTACAGACAGTCTATTAGTAGCTTGATTACAAACAAGAATTTAGTGGCGTTACCGCTACGATAAAATCGTTGTGAACTGTTCTGGTTTAATTCCCATACTAGTCAGATATCTGTATACACGTACAAATAAATAAACTATCATGTAGATGTAAAAACATAAGCGACTTTTTTTCTTATTTTAACTGAAATGTGTGTGGTTATGAAATGCTACGTCCGAAAGAAATAGGCATTCTACTATTGATATATATCTTTATTGAATTTTTTACATATGTATTCATGTTATTTTCAACTGTTCCTAAAGAAATAAAAAAGTTTGCCTTAACATACTACTCATGTTGTTCAAATTATAAAATATTCATAAACACAGAAAATTCAGAGAACTCATCACTCAGAGAAACAGAAAGTTCGCAGAATAATATATACATATATAATCAAGGTCATAAGAATTGAAGTGAGAACAGAGAAGCAACTCAGTTTATACAGTTAAACCACTGAACACCAAACACTCTTTTATGTTATTAGCTACACCTTGTGAAAACAGTTAAATGATAATAGTATTGAACAAAATTCTTAAAATTCAAATAACAAGTTAAGGCTGAATAAAGAGTTAACTGTCATTTCGTTAGAATTACAGAAGAGTAAGGTTACCCCACGGCGACGCCTGGAGTGATTTAAAACTTAATGTTTACTACTTAGGACACTGCAGAAGAGTAAGGTTATTCCACAGCGACGCCTGGAGTGATTTAAAACTTAATGTTTACTACTTACGACCCTACATAAGAGTAAGGTTATTCCACAGCGATGCCTGGAGTGGTTTAAAACTTAATGTTTACTACTTACGACACTACATAAGAGTAAGGTTATTCCACATTGACGCCTACAGTGATTTAAAACTTAGTTTACTACTTACGATACAGAATGCTTTCTTGTTGTTTTCGTTAATTTTATTTTATCAGATGGGTTTGGCAGAGTGTTATGAATGATTCGATTATTTATCTGTATATTAGGAAAACGTGATAGTATTTTAGACTTCAAAATTCGCTAGTACTTAGAATACGTCTGGCTACACTGCCTTTAAACACAATGATCCTTCATCTTTTTTTTTTTTGGAAACTAACATCTATTGTGCAAGTTACTGTGTTTTAACTATTATAAACAGGATTCGCCAGTACGTAGAACACGTCTGACTAAATTGCCTTTAACACAATAATCTTTAACTTTTTGAAAAACTAACATCTATTGTGCAAGGTACTATGTTTCAAGTATTATAAACAGGATGGTAAAACTTACCGTTTTACCACGTATGTTTTTTACAAAAATTCGTCTTAAAATCATGTGCAGGTTTAGTTTCAGATGTAAAGATTTTGTATAGAATGATATCGTAGATAAATTTAAAGTTGCAAAGGAAAGAATATTTTTTTTTTTTACTTACTGCACAGTACAGAAACGTTAAGTTTTAGCACGCTCGTGACACAGCGGTATGTCTGCGACGCGTAACGCTAGAAACCACCGAGTTTCGATGCCTGTAGGGGGCAGAGCACACGTAATCTATTGTGCAGCTTTGCGCTTTATTCTAAACAATCGGTCATTAAGTTTTATAATCACCATCAATATTATAGTAATCTAAAATCTAATCAATTGTAAAGCAATGTATAAAAATATATTGCTAAAAATACATTTATTATGTTGATATAAACACTATTTGCGAACGAAAAAATACAAAACAAATATCTCCAGTACTTTGTCATGAAGTTATTTTACAAAACTAGCTTAATAGTTCGATGAAATACAAATATAGTAGTTTTTGTAACAACTGTACGGTAGATTTAAAACCTTACTGTGCATATCTTTATTTTAATTGGTATAAGGTTAGATAACATAAGTTAACTGAGAGTATTTGTAAACTGCACATTGTCACATTCGTTTGTGAAGATAAACAAACTTAACTTAAACTTTCCATGGGACTGGGCGTTTCCTAGAGGTTAACGTGCTCTAACTTTTAATCTAATGGTTCATGGTTCTTTGACTGTTACTGCATAAACGCGCTCCTCACTTTGTAGCCATGGGCGCGCTATAAAAGTAACTGTCAGATACCGTTATTAATCCAAAAGATGCCTACGACCGCTTTTAACTAGTTTCCTTCCTTCTAATTTATTAGTTCAAAATTTGACTATTGACTATTAATAACTAGATCCTTCATGTAGATTTACGCGAAAATTCTGATGCAAAGAAACAAATGTTCCTTTATTAGATAATTCCATTGAAAACATACAATAATACGAAACATTTTTAAAGCTTCAAACACATAAAATGTAATTGATCGTATTACAAAATTTCAAGCGTTATATACTGTTTACTGAATAATGTTATCACAGTTCAAACGACTTCGTTGACATATTTCTGTCTCTTCTTGGAATAATTAAGCCTCGTGTTTCTTAAGGTAAACGAAATGATGTGTGTACGTGTACTATATTTCTAGTTAAATTTACTTTGAAAACATTGTAACAGATAAGGAGAGGTGCGTCAAATATTAGTTATTTTGTGTAAATATTTATATAACTGTAAAATTCATCGTGTGCATAAGTGTGTTATCACTAGGTTGTTTGTTATTCAAATCGTGTTAAAACCATTAAGCTTAGCTAGAATGTGTGTTTAATAAACATCGTACGTATAATTACCGCCTGTGTTAGCTAAGGATAGTTCTTCACCCAAGGACCAGTTACTTACCGCTATGAACTTTTATACAAGCCACAGAAAAAATTGTCCCCCTTTTTAGTATTTTTTTTCCAAAAGACATGTTCTTGAGTTAAGTTTTCTTTTCTTCTGTGCTATAGTAGATGTTATAAATCTTCTGTACACTTCAAACGCATTTGTCATGTGAAACAATACCATTGTTTTCTTCCTATGATTTACATAATCTGAGATAAAAGACAATTTAAATGTCACATATCTTGGTTAAGATTGGTTAAGAAGCAATATGTCCTTTTCTGAATAGTATATATATATCTGACATACAGATAACATAACACAATGTTCTTCTTCTCTAGTGTTTACATACATCACGCATACGAAACAATATAATCGGTTTTTTCCTATTTTTAAACGCATTTGGTATGTGAAAAATACATTCTTATCATTTTCCTTACGATGTAAGTGCATTTTGCACACGAAACAATAAAATTCTCCTCTTCCTTATTGGTTACATACCACTGGAATAAGAAACAATATATCACTTTACTCTTACACGATTTAGAGTACAAAAAATATCCATAGGTATATATTATATTCGTCTAGTATGTGAACTAACACAGTTGTTCTCTTTTTATGTTTTATAGGTGTCTAATAATGGAAAGAATACACTTATTCTTTTTCTTATAATGCACATGCCTCTAGTATACAAAATAACGTGGTTGTTCTATTGTTTATAGTTTCCTTCATTTGCTAAATATATATATATATATATATCCATAAATATTTAAAAGTATCAAAATTATCATACCTTGTATAATTTACATCAACTGGTGTACGAATTAATTCAATTGTCGTTTTCTGTTCGATTTAGATGCATCTCATAAACACAACAATACAATCATGTTCGATTTAGATGTATCTCACGTACACAACAATACAACCATGTTCGATTTAGATGCATCTCACGTACAGAACAATACAACCATGTTCGATTTAGATGTATCTCACGTACATAACAATACAACTATGTTTGATTTAGATGTATCTCACGTACACAACAATACCATCATCCTCTAACTATAATTTAAATAAGCCTAGTATAAGTAACAGTATGATATCTTCCATATAGTTTACGTTATTTTCGCACACAAAATAATATGTTTGTCCACTTCTGTATAGTTTATATACATATATTATTAACAACAACAGTATAATCTCTTCTTTGTACAGGACGTGACAAGGCGTGGTAGTTATAGCGCTTGGCTTTAGTCGCAACTAGCGCTTTGAGTTGCGAGTTTGAATCCCATCACCGAGCATGTTCACCCTTTCAGTCGTGGGGGGGTTATTACATGAGTGTCAACCCCATTATTCGTTAGCAAAGAGTAGTCCCAGGGTTGTCAGAGGGTGGTAATGATTAGCTACTTTCTCTCTAGTGTTACACTGCTAAATTAGGGATGGTTAGAGCAGATAACTCTGGTGTAGCTTTGCTCGAAATAAAAAAAAAGTAACCGGAATACAACGCTAGAAACTGGGTTTCGATACCCGTGGTGGGCAGAGCACAGACAGCCCGTTGTGCATTCTCTCTGTTTTATAACTTCAAAATTAGAAACGACTATTGCAGATAACCCTCGAGTAGCTTTATGCGAAATTCAATAAACAAACTCTTTGTTCCGGTTACATGGATAATACAAGAAACATTATAACTGTTTTGCGTTTCATAGTTTAGGTAGGTCTGATTTAATAACCAAGATAATTGTGGTTTTAGCATTTTTTTTACATCTACTATAATTGCAATTACCCGGTTTCACTGTACACTACAATGTTTAGGCACTAACTGATTATAAGTTTTCCTTGCAATGTTAAAAATCTTTGCCTTACACCACCACGTTTCCACCTGTAAATCTACTTTTTTATTTCTTATTTATAGAACGTTTAAGTCTTTTTAATTAAGCACAAAGCTGCACAATGGGTTAGCTGTGTTCTGCCCACCACGGATATTGAAACCTGGTTTTTAGCGTTGTAAGTCTGCATTCATACCGGTGTTCCACTGAAAGTGGATGGGATCTGCTCCTCCAAGTAAATTACACCTATGATCTATACCGTATTTAATTAGATAAACTTTACACTAGACGATTTGACTACGAAATAAAAACACATCTTTGTCAATATTAATTGCTTTTGCGCCTATAGCAGCATCCTCTCTGATCAAGTGGTTAAGATGCTCGGCTCCCAATCTTATGGTAGCAGGTTAGAATCTCCGTCACTGAATGTCATCGCTCCTTCAGCTTTGAGGGTGTTATAATCTTTTAATCAATCCCACTATTCATTGAGTGATGATGACTCCCTGCCTGTCCTCTAGTCTTTCACTGCTTAATTAGGGACGGTTAACGCACATAGCCCATTAGTGGCTTTGCGCGACATTTAGCCAGTCCCTTTCCAGCGGCTCAGCAGAAGGCATGAAAAGATGGACACAATTTAAAATGTGGTTGCTATAACCGTAGCTGGCAGAGCTCAGATAACCCATTGTGTAGTTATCTAGGAACGATAGGTACATAGAAATCAATGGCAGTGTTCACCTCTATCATTGTTATTATATATATAATATATATATTGTTACTGGATCTTTCAGGAAATAACTTTGATTCTTAAAACATTCGGCAGGTTCTATCAGCTGCAGCTTATAAATATTTCTAACTTAGCAATATCCAAGTGTTTTAATTCTATAGCACAAGAAATTTTATCATATTCAGAAATATAAATATAAGAGATTGATGTATTTATTGACGTTAAGAACTGGTTCTTCAACGTGAATATGTTCAGTTTTAAGGCTACATTTGGACAAGTTCATGAGTTTATGTTCCACCTAATTGATGCATTTAAATAATAAGACATAAGATATTCTATTACAGAGTTTCCAGTGTTCAATATGTCAGGTAACCAAGCATTGTAAACGCTTCACCTATTAACTTTTTACACTGTCTTTAATACCTTCTAATTCAAAATCACTTTTCACGACGTTTTGTCAATTTAACAAATGAGTGTGTATCGGTATTTTTTCTTAATGTAAACGAATATTCAAAGTAGTCATAGTTGATTTATTGATTAAACATTACATATTATTTTTTTACGTAAAATAAATGTTTATATATGAGATAATGAGACCCAAAACAGCAATAACAAAACTTAAATTAATGGTTAGAGGCAAGACTACAAAATTAAATTTGCACAATATAATTCACGTATAACATAAACACGAGTAACCAAAGACCTATAATAAAGACACCTGCCAGGTATCTATAAATCTGAATACACTGGGTTCCCCCGTTGGAATAGCGGCAAGTCTACGGACTTACAACGCTAAAATCAAGGGTTCGATTCCCCTCATTGGACACAGCGGATAGTCCGATGTGACTTTGCTATAAGAAAGCACACACACACACTGAATACACTGGTGGCTTAATAAAACTTAGAAAGAACTCTGTATTACAAGATAGCGAAACCTTCTTGTGAACCTTTTCCCAAAATACTTAAGATAAAATCTGAAAGAAACCATGCTAGAGAACTAGAATACCAGTCCGTTTCAATTCACTGAGAGAAATAACATTTGACTAAGAGACATATCTGGAAAATATCATTAGGTTTTGTCTAAAAATGTCAATCATTAATTCTGGAGAGAAGCCAGGGGAGATCCAAATACACATTATACTGATATTCACAAAAAAAAGTAGTATTAGTTAATGGGAAATTAGTGGTATAATTGAATGAATTTAAGGCTAACTTAATATTTCAAGTTTGTGTTGCGTTATCCTAACCGTTTATGTCAATAGTATCATGGTTATTACATTTGTCACGCGAACTGCAGTGACGTTTTCATACGCATATGGACATAGTGGAATGTTAACCGTATGCATGTCAAATTTCACCCCTTCAGAAATGAGTGGATATATAGGTTATTTCCCACAGATAATATGTGAGTTGTGAAATGTTGGAGCATATTAACATTTTATGATGTTACTTCAGGCCTATTCCAAATACATATATACACATATATTTTTACGATTAACGATCACACACACGTGATAACTATATAATATGAGTTTCAAGAGTCTTCCTTCTAAAACAGTAGCTCGGAATAAACCCAATAAGGCGAAATCACAACAAACTTTGGCTATGACGTATAGTTTATTAAAGTTGTAACAACAATGCAATAATATCGGTTACAGCAAACATCACATTAGTTCAAATAAAACTGATTTACATTTCTGTCCCGAGATATAATGTAATTTTATTTAATATAATAACAATTAAGTTTATTTTATGTTCCATTCACTCGCCCAGTAAATTGGAGAAAAAGTAAAAATTTCACTCAAAGAAACCTAGTTTTATGCGCATTGCATTCTTGTACTTTAGCATGTCCCAAACTAATTCTAACATTTTTCTAAAGTTTTCCCTTTTGCTTTTGCATTAAACGGCAATGAGAAGTTTAATAAAGAAAATCTTTCTCAAAATGAACATTTGAAAAACTATTTTTACTCTTTTATATCTAGTTATAATAGTTTTGTATTATCTTTCAAAGAGAGTAGTAATGTTCGTTTTTCTTTTCCAATTCAACTATTTTTCCGTTGAAAATGAAGTAAATAAATGTTATAATTACCCGTATGAAATGTATAATGGGTAAAATAAATGAATACTAATACTTCAAATGGTTTAAAAACGAGCTGTTTGGCAATCTAAAACAATATGCGTGTCTAATAAATAGCAAGCATTTTCTTTTATAATTTTCAACTGAAGACTCAGGCAGAGATGGTGTACACAGTTTATGTAACGGAAGTTCAGGTATTTACGACAAATCAACCAACTAGGCTGTAAATTCCCTGCAGAAATAGTCAGGGCACAGCGTCTGTTTACTATGATTCACACACACATTTTCGTATTTTTAATAATTTAATTTCTATATAGCGTAGGATCCAAAGCCAATAAGTCTCACAGGGATGAGCTATTATAAGTTGCTTTTTTCAGGAGGACAAACATTTGTCCCAATGATACAACAGTATGTCTGCGCACTTACAGCACTAGAAACTGGGTTTCGATACCTGTGGTGTGCAGAGTATAGGTAACCCATTGGAAATGTTTATGTTTAATTACAAAAAAAAAAAAAACTGTTCTCAGCCAGGACGAAGGACTGTGTCAAGAACCGTCATTAATTTACAGTGGACTCCACTGGCAGGTATCAATTATAGATAATTCTAGTTATACTTTCTTGAGGGAGTTGATGACATTGTAATTCCTATTCTTTTATATAACAATTTTCTTTCAAGCAACACTAAACTTGTTTTACTTACCACAAATACAGAGGGTGCCAGAAACTCCTCAAGAAGCACTAAATAAATAATCAATAAAAACGTTAATGAATTGAATAGATGGGAAGGGAATACAACGAAAGCTTTGTCATTTAATCTATCAGTTTTTTATCCTCTTTGAGAGATCTGTTTTAATGGGATCTGTGATATGAAGACTTGAGTCTGTTAACACTGTCTATAAACCGTTTGAGCAGATTATGGTTTCTAGTGGCTAACGTGCAGTGTATGGAATTACTAGTTCAATGTTTGAATCCAAATTCAACCAAAAAATCATACTCTGCGCTTTGGTACCGTGGGTGCTCCAAGAGGGTGACAATAAAATCGTTCGTATAGTAGAATTTAATGAATTTATTACTAATGCAACCTTTTCATTTAATTGTTTGTTTGTTTTTGAATTTCGCGCAAAGCTTATCACAGTTTATCTTCGCTAACTATTAAGCTTTACGCGAAATTCAAAAACAAACAAACAATTAAATGAAAATGTTTTATTAGTAATAAATTCATTAACGTAATTAATAAGCATACTACAGTCGGCGAATAGCTAGGATTTACTTGTGTCTTGTTTTCTGAAGAATTCCAACGCCTGAATGCAGTGAGGTTCGTCGCTAAGGTTCGTAATGTGCCCTTTCAGCACCTCGGCTAAAACGTAAATATTTATCCAGGTCTTGTTTAACTTTATTCTGTATAGAACAGTATGGCTATAACAGTCATGTATAAAGATTGAATAGTTTTAAATCCCAGATGTTAAAATAATTTTAAACATAAAATCAAATCCTTATACACGTAGAATAACAAATAGTATGAAAGCATAGTTATTGAGGAAACATAATGAGCAACTTGTGAGAGAGCTGTTCTAATCTAATTTTCATGAAAAGCCTTAAGAATGGAAAAAGTTGGAATATTTGACTTCCAGAAGCTCACAGTAAATTGACGTCTCATGATTTATAGCATTACGTGAACTGTTATGACAAATGACACTGATGAAAAGTGTGTTTTTGTTTCGTTTTAGTGAAATAACCAGTTTGAGCTTTTGAAAATAGTGATTTGAGGTTTGTATTTGGAATCGAGAAGGATAATTTCTACCTTATCACTTCGAAAACTAAAATAATATATGTGTAGAGAAAGAAGCTAAGACGACATGATTCGAACAGCATTATACTGATAAAATATATACTATTTTATATCCTACAACTCCAGAGGGTTTTTTCACGCTATTTGTGGTCGATATAGTATCAAGACCAAAACTGTGCTGAAATATGTCGCTCTGTGTGAATTCAAATCCAAGAAGAGTACGGTTGATAAAAAGGAAGCATTAAACTTATGTGTTGAAAAGATTCACAAAATCAGAAAAGTTTCCAGTTTTCATTATCTCTACAACTGTTTACACGAAGACAAGAGATACTTACAAACTTCTTGGAAGGTTAATGTTTGGATATTTAGATACGTTATTACTCACAACAGCATTTAGAAATCAATGCAAAGGATGATTTAGTCAAACATATTGTCTACGCATTGTGTTAAGATGTTGTCTTGGGTAGAAAAGGATCTTTTTGTGGACAGAAGGAAGATTTCTTTTTCTGCACTGACATGAACAATGATTCATAAATGGATGTATGAGTTTTATAGTGAATAGAGCCAGGCGATATAAATTTACGCTGGTGGGAAAATAAGTATTTTTGAAACGAGTAAAAGGGAATCACCTGTAATGATACCATCCTGAAAAGCGCAATGGATTACGTCATGTTACTGGAAATCTTAAGGTTGGTAATTTGTAGGTGTGGATGCAACATAGAAAACAAATCTGTGGATACAAAGGTCATAAAAGCACCTCAGGGCAATGATTTTAGCGCAAAACTTCTTGAAATACCGATATGTTAAACATTTTAGAGACTGCACTGACCAACATTGTGCATTTCAAAATATATCCTATGGCCTTTCTTAGTGAAAATACCTATCCGCCAATGGAATACGTTGGATAAGATTTGTGTTATGGTTCATCGACAAAGTGTCTGGAGAAATCTGTGGAAACGAAAACCATGAATACATCTCTGTAACATATTTTCAAAATTTTGCATGAAAGTTGTGATAAAGCAAAACTGTTTAGGGATCACCATGATTGAGTTGAAAATTGAAATCATACATCGAAAATGGGTCACTGAGCGAGGAAAATTTTACAGTCAGTTTCAAAATGATTTAGAAAACATTATACTACTGAGAGAAAATAACCAAGTAACATAGAAAAAATGGATCTAGTTAGCATGGAACAATGATCATTGTATACAAAAAGGATAATAATAATAAATTAGTTCCTGAAAAGGTTTAATACGATCTTATTTTATTTGGAGACAACAAGCAACACATAAAGGAAACGTTTTTGTTTCTGGAAGTTCTACTTGTAAGTTTTGTCAAAACTAATCATTTGATGCACTTCTTCCCACCCTTGAAATATAAACTGGAATTTGGATTGTAGGGTGTATCAAAACAGAAACCCAAGATGTCAGATTAGGCATGTGGTAGTTCATGCAAGGACCCAAACACAAATGGTGATGGAACTATCATCAAATGCAAGTTTGCCAAAGAATTCTGCTGAGAAACTGTTTTACCACAGTTCATAGAGACCATCTTTCTTGTTTCATAAAGTGGTTAATGTCGCAAAGACTATGAAAAAATACGCTGAAAAATGTAATGATGAGCAATTCCAATTTGGATTCAGTACAGCCAATGAATATTTTAAGTTACTAAAATAGAAGTGCTGAAATTCTCAATGCTTTGTCATTGATATTTTAAAATTGAGAGAGGTATTAAATTGAACATAAATCTTACTTTTCTAACTTATTACAAATGTATCAAATGTAAAGAAAAACTGTCTTTGACACTATGTATTGCATATATACATATATGCAAAATAAAACAGTATCTGAACTCAAAACTGTATCACACTGTATATTTCAACAGCTTCAAAAGAGATAGGTTAGACAATACCTGAGAAAAAGAAATAGTGAAGCCCACACAAAAATGAAGTGGTGCACTATCTTATACTAAACGTATTGCTGTGCAATTCTACATTGATGATGAACTGAACATGCATTAAGTGATCAATGATAAAATTATTGAAATTTAATTGCCTCAAGGATTTATAAATGTTATTACCTTTTCTAAAGGATGAACAAGGGACTCGATGCCTAGTTTATAGAAACACATATGTCATGAAAATGTGTGCAATTGTAGTGGGATAATGTGAGGAAGTTGTTTGAAATAGAAGCATGGGAGTCATCTGCCAAATTCGCACTTGTTACTGATGATGATGGAGATCCTGTAAAAAAGTGTTCTGATAAATATGCAAAGTGAGGGCAATATTCAAATAAAAATTAGCAGGCTATTGACACTACAGCTATGTAAAACCCATTGGCTTCTGTAGCTTATGGTAAAAGATGATGAATACTCAAGTGCTTTGAAATGTTACCAGTAGGAATGCCTAAATATTGAACCCAGGATAGATGGTGACTGCTTGGAGTAGGATTTTTCATACTTTGGTTAAAGGCTTTCTAACATATCTCAAAATTAAAATCAAATTGTTAAAAATGAAACAGCAGTTCGAAAATTATTGAAGTGTAGAACAGTACTAGCACAGCTGAATAATAGCAATGTCATGTGATAAAATTTGTTCTCTGCTTTAGGTTATTTGCATAAAAGTTATACACAAGGCTGAAAATTTTGTCTTTTGGCGTGCTGTATTTTTTTGTTATTTATATTCTGACTGTGCAACACTCAAGGACTGAAAACACTTGTTGATATTTATAGATTGATCCTGTCAACAATGGATTCAGTTACTCTTAGAATTTTATTATACAATATGTTTTAACATAAAAATCAATATTTTACAGTTTTTAACGTGCTCTAAGATTAGCTCAACTTTTAAAGATTTTAGAACATTATACATAATTATTTCTTAAACAGAAAAATAACATACATTATTAAAGTATATGTTTGGTTTCACTTCAGTGCTTTTGGACTGCTTGATGACTCAGTTTAAAATATATTCTCAATTTGATACTTTAATATTTATTTAATTATTATGGAATTTAAATGCCTTCTTGTTTAGGTATAAAGACCAACATTTTTTAATGATATTGAAAAATAAACAGGATTTTCCCATCCTTATACTGAGTACGTGCAAATTCCCAAGAGTGAAGATCGTATTAATGGATAAGTATCTATTCTCAGCTACAATGTTTTCTCCTACAAGTTAATGCTAGAACTCGTGTTAGTTGTCATGTAATGGTTCTAACAAATTGACAGATCTTTCCAAATCCTGACTGTGTGACAATACATTTTTGGTTCTATCAAGGGTAGCGTACAGGTGCAAGGTTTGTAGACAGTTGTACACAATTGACTTTGTATTTATTTCCACACAAGTATTATGTGAGTGTGACAAAACTCAGTAAGCGATGGATAAAATACATTGTAATTAATTTATTTTGTGTTTAGAAGTAATGTCAGGTTGTCTACATTCTTAGTTCCATCAGTATATGTTCGTTGATTATAATCTTTTATAGTTAAATAGCTTAAAATAAAAGTATTTATTTTATTCGACACATCTTGTAAAAAAAGAAGGTTAGTGATACCTTCTTAAGCAAAGACTACAAAAAGGGTAAATGCCATTATTGCATAAAAATATAATGGGATGATAATTAAGCCTTAAATCATATTGCATATCTTTATAAATAACAACACTATTTGCAAATTAATTAAAATGAAAAATAAATTATATATATAGTATACATGTAATGGTATTTTCTGAATTGTAAGTGAAATATGTCATGTCGAACATACATCAGGAAATTATACATATCAATATAATATTGCCATTTTATCATCATACAACGAAATAAAAATGTCATATGTTTGTATTAATACTTATAGTCTTAGACAGATATTACATATCACAGTAATAACTTTGTGAAGGTTTGTACTTGCCGATCTCATGTTGATTGATTAGAGTATTGAATGACAATTCCAAGTGTTGTAACAACAGGGCTCCTGAACTGTTATGTGGAAGATACCTTCCTTACAGGAAGAAGAAAGTTCCTTTACTGATGTACCCACCGCCAACTCTTGGGCTACTCTTAAACCAACGAATCACTCCTTCTGAATCTCGAGGAAGACCTTTCAAGATTGTCATTTGCATCTTTCTAGTTTAGATGGGGGTAGTGTTAGTAGAGTTCTTATAAATTCTATATAAGAGTTTATCCTGCAAGCATATTAGTTTCCTCACTTTTGCCACCTTTCCAACAAGTCAGTTCGTCAAATTTTTGCCCTGCTAGAGCTGCCTCGGTCAACTGTAAGTTCTATTATTGTGAAGTGAAAACGTCTAGGAGTAACAACAGTTCAGCCACGAAGCGGTAGGCCACACAAGCTCACGGAACACGGACCGCAGAGTGCTGAAGCGCGTAGCACGTAAAAGTCGTCTGTCCACAGTTGCAATACTCACTACCGATTTCCAAACTGCTTCTGAAAGTAACGTCAGCACACAAACTTCACGTCGGGAGCTTAATAAAATGGGTTTCCATGGCAGAGCAGCCACATACAAGCCTAAGATCACCATGCGCAATGCCAAACGTCGACTGGAGTGGTGTAAAGCACACCGCCATTAGACTCTGAAGCAGTGAAAACACGTTCTCTGGAATGATGACTCACGCTTCACCATCTAGCAGTCTGATGGATGATTCTGGGTTTGGCGGATGCCAGGAGAACGCCACCTGCCTGAATGCATAGTGCTAACTGTAGAGTTTTGTGGAGAATAATGGTCTGAGGCTGATTTTCATTGTTTGGGCTAGGCTCTTTTATTCCTGTGAATTGAAATTTTAACGCTACAGCATACAATAACATTCTAGAGAATTGTGTGCTTCCAGCTTTTGGGCAACAGTTTGGGGACAGCCCTTTTTTGTTTCAACATGACAGTGTCTTCGTGCACAAAGCGAGGTCCATAAAGACATAGTTTGCCGAAGTTGATATGGAAGAACTTAACTGGCCTGTACAGCGCCCTGACCTAAACCACATCAAATACCTCTGGAATGAATTGGAACGCCGAATGCCATGGACAAAAGTATGTGGACACCCGACCATCACAGAGCATCTAATTCCAAAATCATGGGCATTAACATGGAATTGGTCTTACCATGCAGTTTCATTGCTATCTTAGGACCAACTATTTTTTATTTTATAAAATACTGCCTGTGAAATAGTTGCAGATAGTAAATTGGTAGTACTGTTGATTTACTGTTTACTGCTTTCTAGAATCCAGAGAAACTCTTGGTCTATGACTTCGAGCCATTTGAGAAATTATTTAAATGTTTCACTAGTCTTATGGAGAATAATGTTACTCCACAAGATGATAAGTGACAAATGAGCTCTCTTTTTATTCATGGTGTAAGATGGTCTGTGATTATAATGACAGAGAATGGCCACCATGGTTTTTAACTAGGCATTGGTAGGCTTTTTATCTTTCACAGTTTGTATGTTGTATGCTGTTACGTATTATAATTTATCTCAGACGAGTGTCCAATTTATTATATTTCGTACATTATATATAACGATTTCAAATAAGCCAAATTTTTAATTTTAATTTAGAAGTTAATTAAATGTTCACACATATCAAAGTTATGATATTTGCCAACAAGATTGATACACACAATTTTCTTCCA
The DNA here is from genome assembly GCF_004210375.1 of Tachypleus tridentatus. Classification (NCBI taxonomy): domain Eukaryota; kingdom Metazoa; phylum Arthropoda; class Merostomata; order Xiphosura; family Limulidae; genus Tachypleus; species Tachypleus tridentatus. The sequence goes on along the minus strand of NC_134837.1, from coordinate 157,822,979 downwards.
TTGCATAAATATAGTTTAATATACAAACAACAATAAAAATTATAATAACGGTTATAACAAATAGTTATTACAAATGATGCTTACGCCTTATGTAAAACAGGTTTACAAACTTACAAGCTAAACTGCGTCTTCTATCTGTTCTGGAACTAAATCGTTTCTCGATATTCACAGAGAGCGAAGTAATTCTATGTTGATAAACAAGTACACTTCTCTTGATGGCTAGCTAGCTTGAAGCACACGGAAGTTTTCCACAGACAACAATATCTAACGTCCGAAGTTAATTCACAGCAGTTAAATGATTTGTAATGTTCGAAATAAAAAAACGTTCCTGGTTAAATATCTGTAGTTTTCCGATTAATAACCGTTTATCACAGTTATAGCTTCCGAAGCTCATGCTATACTGACTGTAGCGACCAAACAATATTCTATAACTGTCTCTTTGCGTCTTGTGGTGGCTTGCTTTTATATACTCATTAACCGAGATTCTCGAAATTTCGATAATGTCTGAAGAAACACTAGTGTTTCCTTAAAACATATATTGTTGATTTTTACTCTCAAGATTCTTCTAGAAATTTAAAAAAACAAGAGGGACTTGCGCAATACACATCCGATAATATACGTCACATAAATTAAACTGAAAGAAATGCAGATATGAAAATAAATGTATAACAGTAGATCTGTTACAATGTCTAGTCACTAGAGGGTATCTGAGATTAAATTCGTGGATATATAGACGTTTTAGAGTATGTCTAAGAAACTTGTTTGTGAGGTAACTGTGGAGCTGGAATGTCTTTCTAGAAAAAGAAAGTAGCTTTATGACGAAATACATGATCTTAACACTACTATTCCCTGGAGAAGATGTTTGCTTGCATGCACTGCTGGTGTATGCTCTCTAATGCTGTTGAAGCTTGTGAGTTGTTATAAAACATTAATGGGGTGGAAAATAGTTGAAGTATGTCTATGGCCAGTCTTAAACAGGTGTTTTGGCATAGGTGTGGCAATGCCTGTAAAGGATGGTAATGCTTGTTATTCGTCGGAATGTCTGCTGCTAAGTGATCTGAATATAGCTATGACAGAACTGATGATTTTATTTTTTCATTTCTCTAGCTGTCATCTAGCTAAGGAATGGTTTCACTTACTTTCGATTTCAGCTTTTGATAGTCTTTGCTGTGCACCAGAATATCATCAGCAAATGTTATCACATAACATTTGTTTGAACTGTTAGGGTAATGTAGGTTCATGTTGTAGATGTTTATTAAATTTAGTGGTAATAATGATCCTTGAGACAGACAAATATTAACAATGCTTTCATTAGAATGCTAGAGAATGCCACTTGAAGACACAAGTAGAAATCTCTCAAAAATGACAAGAACATCGTGTAACACAAAGGTTTAAAGACATTAATATTGTCAACATACAAAAGAGAAAAGAAACAAATCAGACACTGGGAATTATTGTAGCTTTTTATTGCTGTTACAAGAAAATATGTTTGCGTATACTCTTTAATGAACTTTTGTTCATCACAGAACAAATCCTGACCAAAACACTGTATTACTTTTGTGCATAACGAAGTAAAAATGTACATGATCTTTACTGTTTGACAGACCCAAGAAAAATGCACTAAGTAAAATATGGATTTGTATGAACTCTTTTGTGACAACGCAGAAAACCACGGAACAGTAACAGGTGTATTTTCTACAAATTTATGTTTTCAAAAGTAGGAAAGGTAGTGTGTTATTTAACTTATGGCATAATATAAAAAAACTTATTCTTTTCCTCATTTTTTATCACAAGGGCTTTGAAGCACCAACTCGTTTTTGCTGCTGCCTTATAAAACTCTGTAGAATTCCAACTCCAAAAATAAGGATTACATAGAAAACAACTTGTCTACAAGGAAATAAAGCTACTCATATTACGCGTACTGCATGGGCTGACACCGAGTTATAAATCTCTAGGACAATTAAAGAAGACATAACAATATATTAACATTACACATTAGCGAAAAGGATTACCTGACAAGCTGTTATGTAGAAGGATGCAAATAAATCTTGCTAAAACATGGAAAAAGAAATAGAAGAATGTTATCAAAATAAAATTACTGTTGACAGGGGATACAAATCTACCACTTATCATTCAGGATGGTACCTTGTGTTGTTGGAGTGTCTGTGCAAAGACCAAGTAGTTCAGAAGAATCAACATAAAAAGCACACTAAGCAGGATTCTTACACTAATCTTCATTTGGCCTTTTCATGTCTCCTACGTTTTTCTGACAGTCATAAAAGTTGGCCCAACACTTATTTTTGTGAAAATAATGACTTGTTTTTTTATGTTATTTGAGTTATCATTTTGTAAAATAGTATTCGAATCTGCTGCATCATGCAGATACATATACCTTGCCTGGACGACCTTAGTATACCTAAACAGAATACTAGGTTATTACGTTACATTTTGATATCATGACAACAGATTCGTTTGTTGAGCTTACTTTGAACGTGGTTCTCTTTGTTCTTTTTTACCCCTTGGTTACTGCAAAATTTGTGAACTGTGATCATGACAGGGTGCGTTCTGAAATAAAAATAGAGAATAATAATCTGTGATTATAGTGAAGTCACAATCTGAAAGTAAGTCGAAGACTAGGAGAGTTTTCTAGTCTTGATCAATGATGTTTACCACCTATTATGGGAACCATATTCATATTCTTTATTCATCCTTAGGATAAGAGATTGACAGACAGCTAGAGAAAAATCTTAGCTGCCTCAACGTTACCTCTATTCTGTCATAGTATCCTGCTGGTCATCTTCTCTGAGAACTTTATATTCATCAGGTTGCATGTGTATCAAGCCTTTTAAAAGATAAGAAGGACCTCCTTTTGAAACTGTTGGAGTTTCAGCTACATAGTGTTATAAGAATTGGCCTGCACTAGTGATTTTCGATCATAGTGATATGAAGCAGTTCACCCTGCTGGTGTTTAAAGAGATGGTTTTGAAGTTGTCACAAGATATAAGGGAGCAGACTGAATAGTTCTTTATGTATCATCAGAGTTTTTCAGGTCTATTGGTCCCAGTTAAAGTACCTATGCAGCAAGAGTTGCCATTCTATAGTCATCAGAATAATAAGGAACAGAACACCTATTGCAACTGGCATATGTCGTCAGTAGATGAAGGGTTGTCCATGTTCTACTCTAATTCAAAATTATTTAGTATCCTTAAAGCCAAATGCTATGGTAAATTCAGAAAATTATATAGTAAGCTATGACTGAAGCAACTCCATTAGTGCCTTAGTTGAGAGTGGTCACCATCTTGGATAGTCACATCTATCAGATTCTACTAAAACGTATGGTGAGGAGTGACGAAAACTATGGCCTGAGCGTCATATGATTTATTCTTGTAACAACACATAGACGTTACGCTGAGTTTGTTGTTGATATTGGAATAACCACGACTCTAACTGACGTTATTCTGTATCAGCAAAGCATTATTCTGTATTAAGCAACCAGTTTCACCAATTAAATCATACTTTGTTCTTAGGACTAGTTACAAGCTAGATCTGAAAAAAATCTTGTACGCCAACTCTGTCATTTTAGTGTTGCTTCATAAACAAGAGTAGTTTCCTCTCACCTTTGTTCATGAATAGTCAGGCATCTTATGGAATCTCTTATGTGCATTGTCATCAGTTTCACTTGTGTAACAGGTAAATCGTTGTTCTAGAGAAACACAATCCAGTTCAGACAGGTTGGATCCGAGAAGAAGTGTAAACTCTTTTAAGGAGAAGTTACTGATACCTCTGGATGCGCAAATGTTGTTTCATCTGTTACCATTTACTGTAATCACACTGGCTTTGTCTCAAACTAATAGTGCACTTCCAATACGTAAAACAGATAGTTTTTTTTTTTTTGCAAATTATACACGAACACTAGGTTTATAAGTAACTTTATGTGTTTATTCTCCTGTAGATGACGGAATTATTTTCATCGAAACATGTAGAAGTTTTAACTTATATTTTTAACCTTTACAAACAAATTATTATGCAAGTTAAAAACGTTGATGTCTCGTTTTATTAATTTTATTTAACAAATAGTACACATACTTTGTGTGTTAGTTTTCTGAATGCTGCCGTGATAAACAGCATAGTAATTGAGACAGAAATTATATGAGCCAGCCATGTAGCTTAAGCCTTGCAAATTTGCTACATCCAAAGTTGAAAACGCGATTTCCTGAACATCTGAGTTTCTGGCTGAAGGTTGTGCTACCATTATACAATTCAATACAGAGTCTCATGTATGTTGATGTTTCAGTAAGACCAATTGTTTAATTTAGTTTACTAAAAATTACGTATCATTACACAGATAGAGCTGGCGTACGGATAATAATGTGGCTGTCATGCAGCCATCCTTAGAGTACCAAGAATGTTGCCTATGTTGAAACTAAAAGATACGGAAGAGTGTAATGGTAAAACATTTGAGGAATACTTGGCCATTTACAGTGGTAACTGCAAAAAACAAAAGAAGACAATTTTTACATTTTACATGGTATTTAGATGGGTAGAAATGATAATTTTGCCATTTATAAACAAATATCTGAATGCAATAGAAGCAATGGTAATGGAAAAACTTTGTCACAAGACAAGACAATAGGATAGCATGTAATTGTATATGCAAGTATACGCCACTAGCTCCCAAATGGCAGCATTTTATAACAAAAAAGAAACTAATTGCAATTTTGATATTTGTTGAGCATTACTACCTACGAGTAGGTATATGATTTACTATTTACTCGTATATGATTTACTAACTGAATGAAACTTGTACTATTCAAAATGCACATAAACTTGTTGGTATAAAAGTACAACTTTCTTACACATCCAATCATGAATAGAAACATACAGAAACGAAGAGATGACCTTATCAAAGGTTATGAGTATATCACTTGTTGCCCATCCATATTTTGGACACCCTATGTCATAAAGTCATTGCAACACAAATAATTAACAAGGAACTTTTAAAAAGCAAATTAAACACTCAATCATATTTTGGATATAAGTTGCTGAGCAGCGAGATGAAACATATTTATCATGAACTGACAAATTTATTATTGATACACATGATACCTCTTGTTCCATTACAATGAGCTAATAAAAAGTATTAGCTGTCTTGAGGTTTTCAGTTTTTTAAAGCAGCAGATACTTTGGTTTTTGCATAATGCAAAAATTAAAAGATATCACAGAATATCGTATACTGTTGTAAATATGAGGCAGCAATATATGTGCCTGCACTTCCCTTAAGATGCTTAGAAAAGATGTAGACACTGTACCACCTGCGCTACCCAGAGATTAAACTAGCTATACCAGAAAATTTCTGAATGGAGTTGTAATCTTTATTCAAGACAGAACCACCTTGGATATATATGATGCTTTGTCCGAAAGTAAAAGGGATGAAAAGCTATCCATTGATCAGTACTTTAGCACGATCCATCATTCAGTCTACTGACTGTTATGGTGACTGATTGAAGGTCCCCAGCTTAAAGAAATTGCAACTATTATTTTACAAGTTATGAAGTGATATATGATAGTGAGACCGTGTTTCGGTGATTTGCAAAATTTTTCTGTCTATTTAGTGATTTGTAGTGGCATTTCTATGGAAGAAACTGAGCAATACTCATTAGTTGAATACAGATTTTGTCGTCAGATAGTATTCCAGGTTTTGATTAATGGTTCGATTGTTGATTATAACTGATATACCAGTGGGATGAAATGATATTCAATTCTTGCTTTCTGAGGATTTGGATCAAGTTTTATGATGACTGTCAATAGATGTTGATGGTTTAAACATCCTGAGGGGTACCACACTGAAGTCAACATGACCTTCATTGTGTTGTAGTATGAAATTTTTTAACCTTGATCTGGTAGTTCCATATCGATCTTCATAACGGGTACAGAAGAAACTGGAACTAGCACAGTGTAAGAAATTTGTTATGGGCTGAATGAATTGTAGCAAAATGTATATAATTTTCGTAGGTCTTTATAAGAGCGTTTGGTTATCTTATTCACCGGGTTTGATTTATAAATGGTATAAAAGCATGGTGTCTTGAACCGGCTAATATTTTATGACAGCAAGTGTAATTTTTTTGCAGTCTCCAGTACTTCTACAACATTGAGCTGTAGGGGTAATATTTTCTAACTTTTAGCACAAAATGTAACCTGGATAGAGAGCATTTTGTGTTTAATTTGGTTTGTGATTTCTTTTACCTTCATAATGTTATTGAAACTCAGATTATTTATCTATTTAGGCAATACCTGTAGGCAAATGGAAAATACGACCAATACTAGCAAAAGATTGATAGAGCTATTAAATTTACCTTTGAAAGTTAATATTACATACTTTAACTATATACAGGTTAACGTTTAGCACTGAAGTGGGTAAAATGTGTGTGAATACAAACAAATATTCATGTTAGCAAATTTACGGTATACAAGGTATATATATCAAGACGAGTACGTCTTTGGTGAAGACACCAGTGATTAAACTAAAACAATGTTAAGAAGAACAAAGTAAACTTACTTTATTTATCAAGAATATATGTTTGATTTATTCCTGTGGTATATCTAAGTCAACCTTGCTATCCTGAGAGCCGTTAGATAGATCTGCTGAATAACTGAAGATTTGAAAGATATTTATAACAGAGTAGTTCTAACTTCCTTTGAATAACCGAGAATTGTTATATATCAAACTTTTCATTATTCCCTTACTTCAGGCTTATCTTCAGGTCAACATTTAATTTAACTTTAAACCCAATCAAATCTAAACATGCACCCTGATCAAGTGGTATGGTAATTTTTCTCTCCCCTACAAATTCTTACTTCCAAGAGAGGTGACATAATCCTTTACTAAATAAACGTAATTAATAAAGAAGGCTCGTTAAGACAGATGTAAGTACACATTCCTACATAGTAAATAGCCTTTAATAAACAATTCGCATTTGAATTTTACTTCAAGAAAACAGTATCTGTTAACAACGATAATTACACATATGTATTATACCAAAAAAGGGTAATTCACTACATACAAAAACCATGATATCGTTTAACAAACGCAGATCATAAATAAACCTTTAACACGGATATAAAGGCAATGGTAACATCATGAGTGTTTTTATCAATAATTCAAAGTATAATTTAAATTGAACATCACTAAGATAAACTTTAAAAATGAAACATATTTAATAAAAAAAATCAAATTCAAAATAAACTCGTTAATGGTTTTTAAAATCATGACAAAACACAGAATACAAACTAAAGAGAAATAAATCTGCAAAATTATAAATGAATCCTTATAAAACAGAACAGATATCAACATTAATGTGGACCCTTTAAACAATAATGTAAAACATTATAATACAAGAAAAATAAAATTCACCTTTTAAGAAGAACATTTATGTTAAAACAGATATATTGTTGACAAATCTTATATAACACATACTAAAATGTCAAAGACGAAAAATTAACACATATGATAACAGAAAAAAAAAATCAATCCAAAGTGCTTAAATATGTATTGTATATGCTCGGCGTAGATAGGTGTTTAGGACGCTCTACTCGTAATCCGAGAGTCGCGTGTTCGAATAGAGGTGGATGGTGATGACTAGCTGTCTTCCCTCTAGCCTTACTCTGCTAAATTAGGGACGAGTAGAGCCAATAGCTCTCGTGTAACTTTGCACAAAATTAAAAAAAAAAAAACATTATCATACGCATACAAGAATTTAAAATCATATGCAAAGAAACACTATATAAACAAATGTATACTTGAGAAATTAAACATAATGTATGATGGGGTTAGATTATTAATATTATGTATATATATTACTATACAGTAAAATGTTCTTTTATCGTAATTGTTGTCATGATGATGATAACACTATAAAAATGAAGCTGGACAACTGATCCAGTTGATTTGTCTTTTAAAAAACAGAATCGTAAGAAGAGGCTTCAAACAACCTATCAGAACCTTGCATATCAACGGACTGTGTTAGCAACACAGATCTCTTTTCTATTGTCTTCTCATCATTGTTATTTAACTCTGATTTTTCCTTTATAGTTGCTGCAACCATGGAATCTTCCCTTGAAGAGAATAAAACTTTTCATTTCAGTTATAAAAACTTAGAGTTTTAATCAAAGAAAATGAAACACTATTGGCTAAATGAAGAACAAAATGGCTAAGAATTCGATCTTAAATACTGAACGTCCGAATTGAACATGTATGCTCGATTGTTAAGAAGGTCTTTCACGTGTGTAGGTTGTACAAATGGTGGTAACTGTTGAGTTACAACCACAATCTTTTATAAATCTTCTTTTAACAACAAAGTAGTTGATGTATTATCTTGACCAAGTGACATTTCTAAAAGCTTCTTAGGTGATCACACCATATTAATCAGTATGATTTATTCATAATGTCTGTGAACTTCTTGGTTGCTAGTCTTCAGGGATTCTTCATTTGACAAATTCTAGTAGCTACCTTTGTTTCCAGTTCTGTGACAATGGCCCAAATAGGTTTTCGATCCATCTTCTTTCTACACTACCATTTAACTGTTACATAAACAGTGCTTAGTTTTACTAGAAAAGGAATGGGGTAGTTCTACTCACACACGAGGTGGTTCAGGTTAGCAGAAGCCAACCTATACTTCTGACAATTAAATCAATAACACTTTAATCATTCTTCCCTTGTGACTTTCTTCCAGATACAAACTGAACATTGGCTAGATTAGGTTTCTGAAAATTTCACCAACCCGAGTGCTACTTTTTATTTCTCTCCCCCATTCATCTTTAATTGCAAATTTTGCTGACAGTGGAAAAATGTATTTACAAAGCTAAAAATATTCCATAATAACTGAGTAAAACATTATATACCCCAAATTTAATTTTTCCTAAACGCTTCTATTGAATTTTATTTACTACTGATAATTGCGCCCTCTCATACAATGTTTTAATTTGATCCTGCCAAAATATCTTCCACCAATCTTAATGATAAACACAAGATAAAAGAGTGTTTTCTCTCAAATGTAGTGTCAATTTATAAGGAAATTCACTTCTTGTTAAACAATTACATGTCACAATTGAAGCATTATCTAACTACTAGTAATCAAATTAACAGATGCACTGTACTTTTAAATACCTCACAGGTCAACCATCTCAATTAAATTCATATCACAAGATCTTACCATAAAAATCAAATTATTTATATATAATTGTATTATTTTTTGTAATTGATCCATTTGTGTTATACGACACTTATAAATGCTCATATATTGCGAAGTAAATACATATATATATATAACATAATTACATATTACCACATACATTAGTAGCTTAAAATTAGTTTATGAACTACTAGCTATCATCTCCAGTTGTATTAACTTTGATGCATAATATGCATTATATCTATTGACACCAGCCATCCAAAACTATGTTAATGAAGTAGCTATAATTCAATGTCATACATATGTCATACAGTGAAATTCAACTCAATAGCTCCAAAAGTAAGGATCACATAGCATATTTGGTTCAGTCAATCTTATGATCAACAACTGTTCTAACACTAAGTGTTCAAGTGGTTATCGTACAATATAATGCATATATTGTGCATCACAATACCATCTTATAGCTCAGGAAGCAACTGTTGCAATACTTTATCAAGAGAATTTTTCAACTTCTACCTATCACCTTCAGTTGTGCAAACTGTTGATGTACTAAACATTACACCTATGGTCACCAGCTTCAAGATGACTGCGCTTAATTTCAGTCATGTCAATCACGAAACAGTTATTCTTGGTTTGACCAACACTTAGAAATGTTTAAATCTCCATATCTGTTTCCTTTATCTTCTTGTCTGCATTTGAATAAGAAAGTGTTCCTTTCCTACTCTGACTCGACAGTCTCTTTTCCGATTGTTAGTCAGACCAGTTAGTTCACTATAAATTCAACAAAATAGGTATGCGGCTGGTTGACGTGAACTTACAAACTTTCTAAGGGTTCATGACTGCTATAACTCATCACAACACAAGATAAAGTCTTATCTAGCCAGAGCTAAGTAATTGGCAAATACCGAAATGTTAACTAGTGCCATCTCTGATACATTCACTTTTCACTGTCTTGGCAGAGCGCCTCTTCTATTACAAATTATATTACATCCTGTAAACTGTTATAACACTGCTTTAATTACGCTATCACTGGTATCAGTATTTAATAAGAACCCACAATATTTTGTGAATACACCAACACTGGGACTTCTACTGAAGCATATTTGCAGAATGACAATGCTTTTTCACTTTTTTCATACCATCTAAAGTACATATAAACTTTGGTGATAAATGAAAATGGTGTGGAAATGTTGGAAAGGTTTGCTAGAAATCATTAATAACACAGTGCAAGACCATGAAACTATGGACTACTCGCTTGTTCACTGGTTGAGACAAACCTTACACTATTGTTATTTTAGCAAGATCCATAGATATTCCATTTCTACTCATGAACATGAATCCACATTATCTAGGCTTCAATTTCAAGTCTGCATTTTTTTGTTCACTTGAATACTTTTTTTCAGATTCTCAGTCACAGATTTGAATGTGCAACCAAATAAAAGCAATGATTGACATAAACCAGGCAATTCATTTATGTAGCTTCTTCAGTGTGACCTTATTAGACTCTCAGAAGAGATTTACAGCATGCTAATATAAGCTAGCTTTCGCTCTAGTATTCAATCAAAGATCGAGATGATTTGTGGTTTTTCATCCTGACTTTTCCTACATAAGGCCAAGATTTATTAAATTTATTATTTTGTAATCAGAGAGTGAACATGAGACTGAAAGTCATGTATGGAAAATTTTTGATAGCCAGTTTAGGGACTGAAGATGTTGTTGGAGTGCTAGCCATTACAAAAAATAGACCACGAGCTGACTAATGTAGTCAATACTACATGACCGGACAAAAAGACATTTATACATTGTTTTTTTTTCATGGTCATATGAATACAAATTGCATGACAGCATTTCAAGTTAAACAGAATTTATTTTGTAAATAATAACACGATATTACTTTATACTCAAAATCAGGTAAAGATAAAGAAACAGGTAACACAAAACGTTTTGCTAGAGGTTTGAAATTAATTTAAATAAAAGTATGTACAGCTTTAATATATTATAGATCATAATTTTTTTTTTTATTAATTTCGGTGTGTACTTGCCTTACCAAAATTCCAAGATGCATGTCAAGTTTCACTGTGTATTACTCGCTGATGTATTAAGCACGACCATGATGCAGAAGTTGAAAGGAAATCACAACACTTTTGTAGAGTGTGACACTATCATTGTCACTTGCACTGATGAAAGACTTTAGAAATGGATGTGTTTATGCCATATTTAATATGTGTAAAGGAAGATCTTCGTTGAGAATACTGTTAGGGCCCGACACGGCCAGGTGGATTAAGGCGTTTGACTCACAATCTGAGGGGCGCGGGTTCAAATCCCTGTCGCACCAAACATGCTTGTCCTCTCAGCCGTGGGGGCGTCATTATGTGATGATCAATCCTACTATTCGTTGGTAAAAGAATAGCCAAGAGTTGGCGGGTTGATGGTGATGACTAGTTGCCTTCTCTCTAGTCTCACACTGCAATATTAGGGACGGCTAGCGCAGATAGCCCTTGTGTAGCTCTGAGCGAAATTAAAAAACAAACAAGAAGGGTGTACGAGAGAGTATTAAGTTCTAGGACTTCGTACTAGTTCATAGTGTGCAGATTTGCTAAAAATGCCTTTTCATTCTTGGCAATAAGGAAGTCTAATGAAGTTATGGTAAATAAGTGAAAAAAAACCAAAAAGAAAGAAAGATTGCAAAGAACTGTCTGTACACGACTTGTATGGACTCATGCATTAGGATATTAAAGGATGTATCTGAAAAAATGAAGGACCTAAAATCTACAAAAGAGGAAACATATACAAATATCCTGCTTCATAGACCCTCATCAAGACATTTGACATTGAAGATTTTGTCTGAAGATGTTTTTTTGTTTTTCGTAAGACTGTTGAATTGATTTTATTTTAAAATTATGTTTGATCTATTTGTATATATTGTCTGTCGGAGCCTAATGTAAAGAAAAGTTGTTTTTTCATTATAATGGACAATTATCATATGGCGTGCATGCAATTTAAGTAGGTCATTACTAAAAAATACGACCGATTATCAGTCAAACTGATAACAATTTGGCATTTAACGTTAATGTTTAAAGTTCGGATCTAGAAAAACTCTGAGAAAGGAAGTGAGTTGTCGCAGCTGAAACAAAATAATATAATTAATCTTCTATAACTGAGATATAATATTACTACATTGAGGTAAACGTATTTGTATGAGTGTTCTGTGATTAGCTGACAGTCTTACGAACAGGTCTTGAACTTCCACTTCTCTTTTTATTAGATTTGTTGTGGTTTTGTTTGTTTGTTTTATTATTAAGCACAAAGCTATACAAAGGGTTATATGTGCTCTGCCCACCACGGGTATCGGAACCCAGTTTCTAGTAGTATAAGTCCGAGACATCTCATTGTGCTACTGGGGGGCATTTTTTTATAAGACAAGGGTTACATTTATACTAGTCATTACTTCGTCTTACGTTGCAAGTCGCGTTGAAGGGTGGTATGGGGATTTGTAAAAGCTGATATAAGCTGGCGGCTTATCTCTTCTGAATATTTATGATATGAATGACCATTCACACGTGCAAGTACTTTAATATTGTGAGATATCTCATATGCAATCTCTGCATAAGTCTTTCTTTAGTGTAGACATGTTTTTCTTCCTACCTGTTTTAGCAGCCATGAGTCCCAGTAAGCATGCATAGCAACTGGTCTTTTTGCTAAGAACACTAGCGCTTTCATTTGTAAAAATAAATATTTTTTGCTTACACTTATGTCTAAGTGATTTTCCTTTGTCTCCAAAATTCATTTCATGCTATCGCGTAACATTTTCTAAATCTACTGCGTATAGCAGATGGTTGTAACTTAACTGTAAATGCGTCAATACTTCTGAATGACACGCGTACTTGGTGAACTGTTCTGCGCAAATATTTGCTAAGGCTTACCAGAAGAGTTGATTTCAACACTAGTCTGAAACTTCAGCAAATTTGATGTCAACACGTAATTAAGCCAATCTGTCCTCGCTCTGTTCATATGACATCAACTCATAAAGTGTGTTTGTGTTTTCTTATTGCAAAGCCACATCGGGTTATCTGCTCAGCCCACCGAAGGGAATTGAACCCCTGATTTTAGCGTTGTAAATCAGGAGACTTACCGCTGTGCTAGCGGGGGGCATCAACTCATGAAAGAACTTGAAAATTAAATTCGGGTATAAATATAACACATAGGTGAACATTAAGTAAAAATATAACTAATGCAGTACCACTGCTACTTCGGACTTATTCACGTTTTAAAGCTCCCTTTAAATAAATTAATTAATTCATGAAGAAAAGGAAGCAGGTGTTACGTTTATTTTTACATCTCTAGCTATCACATAGTTGTTTTAATTAATACTAAGCTTAGAGAGGTGTGTATACAAGGTGATATTGTAAACATAAATAACTCAGTATACTTACAAACGGGCCCGATATTGCCAGGTGGTTAGATTACTTGACTCATAATCTAAGGGTCGGGTTTGAATCCCTATCACACCAAACATGTTAGCCCTTTCAGCCGTGGAGGTGACCAGGTGGTTAGGGCGCTTCACTCATAATTTGAATATAATAGGTTCGAATCCCCGTCACACCAAACATGCTCGCTTTTTAGCTGTGGAGGTGTTATAATTTGACGGTCAGTCCTGCTATTCGTTAGTAAAAGAGTAGCTCAAGAGTTGGCGGTGGGTGGTGATGACTAGCTGCCTTCCCTCTAGTCTTACACTGTAAAATTAGTGATGGCTAGCACAGTTTGCGCAAAATTTAAAAACAAACAAGCAAATACTTACAAACCCAGAACAATTATATGATTTCTGATTGAGAACTTTAATGAGATAATTTTTGGTAAACTAACATTTGAAACTTTTACTTATCTCAGAGGGCTGCCCCATGCACACTCTAGTCTGGTTTTAGTTAGCATAGTTTGCGCAATGTCTATACAACACTCTCGGGGGATAAAGGTTTCTAACGTGTAGTAAATACGTATATAGTTAAAAATCAGCTCACGGCATGTTCTGTTAAATAAGTTAACTATATCCGTTTTATTTTTATATCAGTAATAATCAAAACACAAATTAATTTAATGATGAATAGAATGAATAATATGCAAGTTACTTCAGTGTTAAATGGTATAGTTAAATGACAGTTTCACGTCAATGAATCTAATCTTTTTTTTTTAATTTACGAAGTGCTCAAATTTCACCTGCAACTAAGAATCTGGTAACATAAGTATCAAAACATTATCAAAAACTATTTTTCTCCTACGACGACGAAGAAGATTGAAATGCAGAGTGAAGGGTATTTTTATTCTGTAATAGTGTTAGATATTTTTATCCTGTAATAGTGTTAGATATTTTTATCCTGTGATAGTGTTAGATATTCATTTGAAATCAGGTTCCTACTTGTAACTATCATAGACTCATTCCTTATCGTCACGTCTTTACTGTGTAACAAGTTCCATGAAGGGAACATAAGTTATCAGTTTTCCTTGATTTTAAGGTGAAAGTCTGAGAAATTCAGAGTTAGCGTCGTCCTACGATAATCTAAATATATTTTGGCATTCATTCGATCAGTGCTATCAAATGATTGTTTATTGAAGGGCTGAACGAACGAGTCTCGTTCATTCTAAATTGCAGTAAATAATTTGTTTCAAAAGTAAGAGAGCTTGTAAATAACTAATGATCAACATGGATATTTCCATATGTACTTCTGTAAGAATAAGCAACTGGCGACCTTCATTGTAAACTTTAAAAAAAGAAAAAACAAAACAGACGAAAACAGGTTAACTCTCGCACACTGTCATGTTGCGGTAATGGACGCCTGCCGTCTCAGGCCTAACAAGTTTGCTAAATGAAATATGATCTAACACAACATCCATTCACCTATTTCCCAATAAAGGCCGCGCATTTTAAGTATCTCAGTTCCACAGCTGATTGACCTCAGTATTTAATAGTTGATTATGTCTTCCTTATTTCAAGCTAACTTAGTAGTGTGCTCAGTAGAGTGTGGAGACCCATAAAACCGATAGTGTAACTACATCCGCTGCGTTTCTAAATTTTGAAAGCTATTTCATACAGGAACCGTATAGCTCTGTGTATTAAATAACATAGGAAAATATTCAAAACAACACAACAACATGTGGGTTTTTCACAACTCGGCTCAGCCTTCAGTGAAATGTGTACGTGCATAACTATGTCACGCTGCGTTTCCTATCTTGGTAAATGACAGCATCACTAGCCTTCCTAGAAGCACCTTGGCAAGTATTCTGTACTGGTATACTGTGGGAAACTTCACAACTACCGTTCTTTTGTCTTGAGTCGCAGGGTTTGCATCACTAGTCGTGCGGTCGGCTCTTTGGACCACTGGCTGCACGCGAGTCTGCCGTATCCAAAATGTTTCGCGTGGCTACCAAGCCGAGAGTTCTTGGGCACCATGCCAAAGCAACGACCGCTTATGCGGCTGTTTTTTAGTCCTGCCCGCAGCTATGTGAAGTTCACTGCTCGCATAACAAACTGTTGTCTGCAGTGGTTGCATGTTGTTAGCGCAAAAGGTCGAAATCGCACTGTCTTGATTCGTTCTTGTTCATGGAATACCTTGGCATCCAGACAACACTTGCTTGTTAAAATCCTGCTTCCACCTGTAACGTAAAGTAGGTCACAAAACAGGCTCACACGTTAGCCCGGAAAATGCTTTCTCTTACACGGTCACGACAAAGTGCTGAAGTAGATTTTCACCCGAGTCATTACAATGCTGTCAATTTTATGCTTTTATAAAAGTAATAATCATTACGGGATCTTCATACAAGAAAATGAGCTACGTAAAGATAAAAAAAAATATCAGACTGCTAAACAATCAAAATGTTACAATACATTTTATTGAACCGAAGATATATTGTAATTATATATATGTCTGTGCATAACTTTTAGAATTTTTTTTTCGAGAGTAAAAAATTTATGTCGCTTCAATGGATCGATTTAAATATCTAACTTAACTAATTGTCATGATTTTAAAATGATATCTTTAGACACCCAGGCAATATTTTACACTACCATGTAGAAAGTTCACAAAAATACATTAAATATTCCGAAAATTCTCCCCTGCAATATAAGGTACATAAGCCTTTTAAATGTTTACTGAGAACTAAATGAATCAGTGTTGTGTTGTAAAACGACTAATGAACTTACGTAGAATATTTTTATATTATTTGCTTAAAGAGGTGTACATATTGTCTAGTTTTAAAGGAACTCTTCTCTAGTTCTTCAACAAGTTTTGAACAACAAAAAAGAACTTGTATATTGATAATTAAGTGTTATATTAAGAAAATTAACCATTGAAATATTTAAAAATAAAAAATATCAAACCCTTCAAAATGAACAACGTTCACCTGCATCACAAAACAAGATTTTAAAAGGAAAATAGAAGTAAAGTGTTGGGTTTTTCAAAACGGAGCTGTAAACCCAAATACTTTCATGTATCATATAGTGTAATACCCGGTAACGCACGTTCTCTGAACTGAAACATGGAGCCAAAGTTAGATACATGTGACAAGTTAATCGTATATGTTCTATCGCCTTCACTTACTGTGTAGTGTTGAATCTGGTAACACACGTTATCTCAACAGTGTAAGACTAGAGGGATGTCGCCTATTCATTATCACCCACCGCCAACTTTTAGACTATTCTTTTACCAATGAATAGTGGTATTGACATAACTCTATAACGCCCCCACGACAAACAGGGCGAGCATGTTTGGTGTGTCTGGGATTCGAATCCGCGATCCTCAGATTACGAGTTGAGCGCCTTAACCACCTGACCATGCCGAGACAGAAGGGCCTGGCATGGCCAAGCGCGTAAGGCGTGCGACTCGTAATCCGAGGGTCGCGGGTTCGTGCCCGCGTCGCGCTAAACATGCTCGCCCTCCCAGCCGTGGGGGCATATAATGTGACGGTCAATCCCACTATTCTTTGGTAAAATAGTAGCCCAAGAGTTGGCGGTGGGTGGTGATGACTAGCTGCCTTCCCTCTAGTCTTACACTGCTAAATTAGGGACGGCTAGCACAGATAGCCCTCGAGTAGCTTTGTGCGAAATTCCAAAACCAAACCAAACTGAGACAGAAAGAATTAGTTAATATGTCTTTCTCCTGCCACGTAGTGTTATAACTGGAAACACAGGTTATCTGAACTTAAATATAGAGCCCAAGATAGACATGCGTTACTAGTTTGTGTGTAAGGTGAAGTTACCTTTTGAATAGAGTTTTTATTCAGTATATTAAAGGACCTGTCTTGATGGGGTGACGTATTTCTAGTAGTAATCTTCTATAAAAGAAAAACTCACATTAAAACAAAATGGTGAACTTCTTTAAAGCATTATTTGTTCAAAAACTGTTAGATTTATCAGTATGAGCTTTAATCTACTTGAAGTGATTTACTCCAAGTTCTGCCTCATTAATAAATTAAACACACTCGTGCTTAAGTTTAAGCGGGTCCTTTAGAAACAGAATTTTTAACTTTTTTTATGTGTGTGTGTGCCGAAACACTTCCTTAATAGTTTCATAGCAACTTTCACCGGTTGGTTGCCTTGGTGTTCAAGCGGTGAACGGACCTCCGACTTGACCCAAGTCCGTCCTCCTTGGAAAACACTGAGCGGTCGGGTGCCTGATTCTAAACTCCGCTCTCAGCGTGGTATCCACGCGTAAACACGTTTCCATGACAACCTTCCTTTTGATAGACAGTTCTTAGTCCCGCCTCCATGGCAGGACTAGCAAAATAAATTTGACGGTGCGTAGGGCGCGGTGTATGAGTAGCGAAGGCAGCTGAGGACGAAAGCAGATGTGTGTCGCTCAGTGTTATATTCTTAGGGCCCTTGTGCTTTGTTTATAATCATCTGACAGCTTCACAACTGGACTAGATCCAAGGCCTACTACACACTGGTCTTTTCTTCTAATAATTATTCAGATTGTTCAACAGCTTGCCCCATCTAGTGGCCGTTCTCAAATCACGTGTACCTTTATTGATGAACTAACAAGAATGACTATCATATAAACGAAAATCAAGGCAGAAAAGCACCAACGCTCAGAAGACTAAAAATTTACTTTCTTAGTTCAGATGCCTGCCACGATCCAAGTTTGATTTGTTTGTCTTTATTGAAGTGAACTTTCGAAAATTTGATATCGTTTTGTTAATATCAAGTAAATAAACCAGACGGCAACAGCAATTTTGAGCTCTGGCACACTGACCACCCAAATCCTATCGGCCAGAAACCAGCCTCGAGAACAGACTATCTTCAAGCTTTAAATTTCTGACTCGGAACAGGTTGACCTGACAGTCGTTATCACGACTCGAGGACTTAACATTCTCTGCTGTTCTGTGTTAAGTAGAGTGAAAGGTGGCCGGTAACCATCATCTGAATTAGAAAAGCACACAGACTTCCTACAAACATTATGAAGATGGTCCAATGCGCTGGGTGCGATCGCCCCATCTTGGACCGATTTTTACTGAACGTTTTGGACAGATCTTGGCATACTAAATGCGTTCAGTGCTGCGAATGTAAATGCAACCTAACGGAAAAGTGCTTCTCTAGGGATGGAAAGCTCTACTGTCGAAATGACTTCTTCAAGTAAGGCTATATATTATTAACTTACGACAAGTTAAACTAAGCTTCTTCACCAATAAATATTATAAAGCATTGAAAGGTCCAAAACAAGCCAACATGTGACTCAATATTAAATCAGAAATTAAATAATTAATATTAGCTTATTAATCCCTTATATAATTAAATGTATTTATTTCATTGTAAACAACTACCTCTTAACGAAATTTGGCACAATATTTGCTTGTTTTAGCTTAACTGACTACATGGGCTTGATAAAGAAAAATCGTTTAAACGAAGTTAGTTTTTTACTAATTTATTATCATTGAGTTTTCTATAGATTGTAAGTGCCTGACGTTTAGATGTAGACTACGTTTCTGTCTGTATGCTGAAACACGAAACGATTTTGTCCGCTACATTCTTGGTACATGCAGTTACTAAACGACTCAATGCCACTTATGTAAAATTATTAAATATAAAGTCGTTTGTGTATGTGTTTTTATCTTATAGCAAAGACACATCGGGCCATCTGCTGAGCTCACCGAAGGGAATCGAGCCCCTGATTTTAGCGTTGTAAATCCGTAGACATACCGCTGTGCTAGCGGGGGGCAAGGTGGTTTGTTTGATATTTTATCACACATTCTCAAAGAAAACTTCCAGCTCGCCCAGAAAATTAAACACTTAGTTACAAATATGACTTTAAATGTTGTAGTAAAACTTCACATCGTAAATGTTTCTCTTTATTCTTATTTTCGGTTGAAATAAGTACACGCTCAAATATGTTTATATTCAGATCCTATCTTACCAGATTCTCATAATCACTAAAGTAACAGCCAGATGCACACGTGAACCTCACTCTACAGCAAGCTGATTTTCAATTTGACATAAGCCTCAATGGCACAAAGATCCGTTTGTGGACTTACAACGCCGTAATCCAAGTTTCGATACCCGTAGTGAGCAGGGCACAGATGACCCTTTGTGAAGCTATGTGCTTAATTACACAGAAGAAAAAAAAACTGGAATAATATGAGTATGTTTATTTACACGACATTCAGCTCGATTGAGATACAACATGTTATATACAGTTGACTGTACTGGTGTGAATAACATACAGTATTGTTTTTTTATTATTGTTTTTATGTTTTTTGCTTTATTACTACTTGTTCCAGGGGTAGTAATAGAAATATTTTATTCGAAATGTTTAGAGAAAGTTTTATATGATATAATATTTCGGTCTTAAATTGTACAAATAAATATTTCATTTTGCACGTGCATTTGTTATTAGTAATTGGTATGAACTTATTGTTATTTGTAATAAGAAAGTTTGTTTCTTTGGGCATGAACAAACTGTTTCAGTAAGCGTGCACAAAATCATATGTAAAGTTTTGCTTTGCTTAGAAATTTGCAAACCTCTTTCATAACTGAAAATAATATAGATATATGCATACTTTATGAATACAATATATATGTATATATAATTGTGTTGCATTGGAAACGCGCTGATTTACAATTTCAGTCAGTTTACAAATGTGTTTGCTTTCGATGAACATGAAAAATGATTTCAACATACTCAAAGATTTACTTTCATGAAAAATGTGAAGCTTTGGCAAAAGTTAAAAAAAATTATTTCACTTTTAGTACTAATGTACAGTACGATAAATAATAGTTAATTTCTTGGCCAGGCTTAGCTTTTATTTTTAACTTAAGACTACAGCAAGAATTATAAGTATGTATATATGTTCTCATAATGCCTTCTTCCATAAATATTGAGGAATATTTTTGTAACTTTTCCACAATAAATTATTTATATTCAAGTTTCACTATAAATGATATTTACTGAACTACAGATAATAACAGAACTTTGCCTTCGCTTTTTTACTGGCTAGAAAATGAACTTGAAAACAAATGCAGTTAGTTATAATAGAGACTCCGAGTTTATTCCTTCTGAGAATTTTGCTTAAATTTTTAATATATAATTTTTTTTGTAAGTCTTAAACTAACTGCTTAATTCGAAGACAACAAGTAAATAATTTTCTATTTGAGATTCACGTTTCGCTTCAAAACAAAAAAGAACATCATGCAACTACGTAAAAAAATAACATTAGGGCAATGCATTTTCAGGAACACTTTACAAAGTTAGATAAGTTTTGTAGAAGTATTTTAACGGGTCTCAAGAAAAATAAAAATAAAATCATATTTGTAAGATTTCCCTAAATTACAGAAAATTTTCCCTTTTCTAGCATATGTTGCTATTTTTTCAATAGTCCTTTGATAGTAGCGGTAAATGTGTGGAATTACAACGCTAAAATCGTGGGTTCTATCACCTTGTGATATTGTGTAGTTTTACGCTAAAAATAAAATATAACATGAATATTTTCATTTCGGAGGAGTGTTGTAGTAAATTGTTCTTCTCTAGGCTCAAAGTCGTAACACTTATATTTAATTGTTTGTGCTTTAGAAATCACTTTAGTCAGTTAATTGGTTTGTGTATAAATAAACAGTTAATCTAGAATCAGAAATAGTTTTCAATCGGCATCTTTATAATGTATATTCATTTCTTCTTACGATAATTAATTTGTAACTTAAAAACACAAACTCATATTTAATTCAGTTTCTTTATCACTAATGAAAATTAAGTTTTCCTTTTTTGTACTTTAAATCATACTGTAACTAGGTAGCCTTTGTGTTCTTTAGCACTATTTGAATGATCATATTTATATGGTACGACTCCATTTTGTGGAAGCAGAAACCAGTTTCGTACCTCAGTTTCAAGTCAGATGAGAGCCTATAGAAATATGCAAGCTTTGATTTTCATCATTTTATAAATAAACAAGTTTTACCACAATATTTAAGCCATGTATAGGTATAAAAATTTATAGGTTTCTGTTTTAGATAACACAATAAGTTCTGAAGTGTGAAAAATTAGGCTTTTTCAAATAAATCAAGTGATATCATGTTCTTAATAGCTAAAAACATTTTCAAATCAAAATACACCTTGAATACACCTAAACCAGTGGTAACTTTTAAGTTTACGCATACAGTCATTGAAATTTTTACCATTATTTATCCCTTCACAAACCTTAGTGATAAATACCAGCTAATCGTTTTTAGGAGTTTTCACACACACACCTAAATATTTACGACATGTACTAGTTGTGAATGATAATTATTTTCACCTTCTAACATGCTAATACATAGTGTTTAGAAAATACAAGCATTCATATGCAAAGATAAGATTTGCATAAGTGAACGGCCACTGCGGGTGTTAAGTTGATGGTGATCACTGCTGCGTGCTGTGTGTGTGTGTCAGTTAGAAAAGTGATTCATGACGTCCGTCTGTATTATTACAGTCACTTGTTAATTAAGTGAGGTTCTCGGCTCGATAAGGAAGGCGGCCCATTAACTAAGGAGTTAAAGAACTCTATAGATATTTGCTACGAAATCAACTAGGCACGTTCTTTTACACATGAGAATGTCTGGGACTTATACTGATATGGAAACGTTTAATTTTTCTTCATGTTCCTTTAATTACTTCGATACAAATTGCCCCCCAGTGGACCAGCGGTATGTCTGCGGGATCACACCGCTAGAAACCGGGTTTCGATACCTGTGTCAGGCAGAGCACAAATAGAGCATTGTGCAGCTTTGTGCTTCAATGCAGCTTTGTGCTTAACTCCAAGCAAGAAATCAGTACAATCTCACAATAAGTGGTATACAGTAATACTAGTAGCAAGGCAAGGAAAACAAAACTTGATAAATACGGACAGGAATCTCAACGATGATTTCTGTCTTTGTTGCTGTAGTTTTTAACCTTAAACGTTATGCTCAAGTAGAGCAAAATAAACAGTTGCATATATTTCAGAATTTATCAGCTAAAGAAACTGCTCATACCGAAACGTATCACAAATGTTTGCGTGTTTTAGTATACAAACATGCACACATTTAAGGCTATATTACGGACTAAGCCATCTGTTGTCGAGATTATATCTATTTAAGAGTTCAACTTGTTACAAATATCTTACTAATGTTTTTTAAATATTGCGTTTACGTCATCCTAACCGATCACACCTATTTTAAGGTACCTTGTTATAAATTACGATGAATTACAATCGTGAACAGAATATGATCACTGCATTAATATTTCAAAACAATATCTATACAAGTTTCTCTCAGAGCTACGAATCACTGTGATATAGTTTAAATACTAGAATAATTTTTTTATGTTTTATTTAGTTTCGTGCATAATATACGAGATGATAATCTAATTTTCAGTTAAACGTGATTACATTTGTTTCAGATTATAGTTTTGTTTTGATTCAGTTAATAAAAATTGTGTTTAAAGAACATATCATTGTCGGTATAATTTAAGTCTCTCAACAATCACTGTTTGACGATACATTTCAAACGTTTATTCAGTGTCCAACATGGCTGTTTAGCCAGTAGTTTGCAATTATTTAACCACTGTTAACCATATCTCTTGTAGTGTATATCCAAAGGAGACCAAAGTCAAATCACCTACCTTTAAGTAATATAAATAACGTTTTAAATTCTCTGTGATCGTATTCAAATATTCGCTACGTGTTAGTAAACTCAGAAGATGTGATTTCTAATCATGCCAATTATCTTACCAATGCCATGTTATCTTTTAAATTACGGCGTTAAAAGTTAAACTGTGATTATGGAGATTAACATTAATGGGTATTAATACAAAAAAGGGAAAAAAACATTTGAAATAAGTTTAAAACGTGTATATATATATATATATATATATATATATATACGCACGTGCTTAACCTGGAGAGAAAGGAGGAAAAAGACAATTAAAAAACAAACCAGACTGGCAACTTTACGCATTGATCTAAGTAAATAAATGCATGGTACGTACTTGAATAGAAAATAAAGTACCTTAAAGGGAAATAATATTTGCAAAACGTTCGTGTCATTGATTAACATTTATATATATGTTTGATTTATTCAATGAAACAATTTTAAATTTACGTTTTATTTTTACTTTTTGAAAGAGCAGTAGCAAAATGTTGTAAATGTTATGCAAAATATGTTTTCCAGCTTAGATATATACTAATTTCCATACGCATATGTGAAAGTTATGCGTAAGTCAGGTGTGCATACAAATGATAGCTAGGCCGAGAGTATGCTATTATTTGTAGGTCAGTTTCATGAATATGTAACAATGACGTGAGTTTATATAGGAGATATGGACCTGTCATTACCCTGTACTGTAGTTTTGAATAAAAGTGTATATTTTATATCTATATTTGTGGAATTTAATAAACGTAATTTACTATTGTCTGGTCATAAAGATTCACCACTTCTTCGGAGTCTCTTTTCTATAGTTTATTCACACCAAACATACTTGTCCTTTCAGCCGTGGGAGCGTTATAAGTGACGGTCAATCCCACTATTCGCTGGTAAAAGAGTAGCCCAAGAGTTGGCGGTGGGTTGCGATGACTAGCTGCCTTCCCTCTATTCTTACACTGCAAAATTAAGGATGGCTAGTGCAGATAGCCCTCGCGTAGCTTTGCGCAAAATTCAAAAGAAATACCATAATTTATTTGCACATCAAATTAAACATTACCTTTTTTTAATGTTCAGTAATTACAATCGAAAATAATCTAAGCTTAACTTAAAACATAATGCTTAATATGTGTAATTTTTGATAATTTTTCGTTAATCTGTTTTAGATTTGAGTTGATGGTATAAGATATCTTACTTATACCAAAATAACAAGAATCTGCTACTGGGCGATTGAATATAAGCAGGATGTACTAAGAGGTCTTCTATATATTGTGGAACTGTTTTTATCTGTAAAATAAAGTATTTGAATAGGCACACACAATTACTAGAACTATTAAAACTAGTAGAAGATTTATACATTTCTTCGTTTGAATTTAACATTTTTTAAATATCTTATAAACCAACTGATAGCGTGAGATTTTACTACGAATTTTATAAGTTGAATATTTTGTATGATTTTATGATTTTTGTAATAAAAGTCACGATTTGATTTATTTCATTAAATTTTGTTTATAAGATCATATATTTCATGCGTAATTAAGTTATTTGTTATATCATTTGGCTTACCTATTTTCGTAGAATAATTCTTACGAACTTAATAAAGTCATTATGTAGATATTTTAGTTTAGTTTCTATTAAAGATTTTGTAATATTTATAAAGTCATTATTGCTGGTGTACCTAGATATTTGTACCAGCTTAATTATGCATTTTTCAAGCTTGAATCGACTTTAGTTCAGATTCAAATGTGCGTGACATGTTTTGATAATGAGAGCTTATAAACAAAATAATGCTTATTTATTCATACTCTATTGAGTTTATGCGAAAAACAACATTAGCTAATTGTTGTGTCAATTTAAACTTACATCACCTGGTTTTTCCCAGCTCTCACAATTTTAAGATTGGCTGTGGAAAGATCATTTTCAGTTTAATTCGTTAAAGAAACCGATAAACTCTATATCTGTAGAGTTTTTCTTCTTCCAGTCCTTTCATTTTACTGCAATATTATATGAATGTATTATTATTTGTTAGTTGTCTGACCCAACCTTTGATATATGAATATAAGATTTGGCGCGTGCAGCTCGTTTATCACGGTTAGAAGTCACTCACGAGCTACTGTGATTCCTTAGATTTAGATTATGCATGGTAATTTAGAGTATTTATGGCCGTTATGCTATTGTAGCTAATTAGAGACTAAAATTAATGTATGGTGAAATTATTCGTGAAGGAGATTGAGGAAGTGTAGAATCACAAGCATCACCGATATACAAAAACGAACTTTAAAGGACCTTCGTGGTTATACTTGCGTTAGTCGTGTTATAATTATTCTCACAGAAATAAGTAATATTCAATATCTTAGACTCTGAGGTCGCGCATGTTAGTACTACGATTCTAATCCCAAAGGCTGTACTGCGCGGGACAATTTGGTTTTTACTTATATTTTGTTTAAAGAGATTTGATATATAGTATACATATATTTTTAATAGATAAAAAATGTGTCTACTGATACTAAAAAAAATCACAAAACTAACAATAAAAATAGCATGTGTTTTTTACTGATACAAATACAAAGTTTTCTTTATTTTCTTTCTATGTAGATAATCTTAATTATAATCACTGTAGGTTGGTTTGGTTTTTGAATTTTGAGCAAAGCTACTCAAGGGCTATCTGCGCTAGCCGTCCCTAATTTAACAGAGAGAAGGCAGCTAATCATCACCACCCATCACCAACTCTTGAGCTACTCTTTTACCAACGAATAGTAGGATTGGCCGTAACATTATAACGCTCCCATGGCTGAAGGGGCGAGCATGTTTGGTGTGACGGGAATTCGAACCTGCGATCTTCGGATTACGAGTCGAGTGCCTAAACCACCTGGCCATTCCGGGCCTCATTATATGCCACGTAATCATAAAAATTCATAGAGTAAATAAAATTTAAAAAAAAAAAACAGCACAGGAAATGAAATATACTGATTGGAATATAACTATGACGCAATAAAAGTGGTTTGTTTGGTTGCTGAGAGCAAGCAATAAATATAAACATATTAGGAGTTTATTTAATGGTTTTAAGACATTTTACCTACTATTCGTTGGTAAAAGAGTAGCCCAAGAGTTGGCGGTGGGTGGTGATGACTAGCTGCCTTCCCTCTAGTCTTACACTGCTAAATTAGGGACGGCTAGCGTAGATAGCTCTCATGTAGCTTTGCGCGAAATTTAAAACAAACCAAACTAATGAGTGTGCATGTGCGTGCACAGCCACATCGGTCTATCTGTTGAGCCCACCGAGGGAAATCAAACCCCTGATTTAGCGTTTGGGGGGGACCCAAACTAATGAACCTGTAAAGTTTTGTTAAATTTCATGGCGTAATATCAACTACTTTCGGTTTAAAGATCGACACATTTCGCAACACTAACTATTAAGACTGTATAGTTTTGTTAAGTTTCATGACTTAAACCCAACTATTTTAGGTTTAAAGGACGGTAGCTTTCGTAATTTAAAACCACTCCTGAAGATGTCGGGTTTTACCCTAAATTCAACAGCTGAAGGATTTTATACCTAATAAATCAAAACTGATTACAGGTAAAAAACTGCCAGTGAATAGATGTTGAAATTTGAGCTAATATTAGCAACAAAAATAAGATTATTTCTTGGTGAATCAGAAATAAATAACTCTAACACTATAAGATTTGTATAAAATTAAGAATATAAAAGTTTATAAAAACGTAAAGGATTATAAACTGGAAGTTCAGGTTCAGAGAAATATGTTTTTTTCGAAAAATTTAAATACAAATAGATAACAATTTAAAAATAAATAGCAATAAATTATAAAACTATTGCACCTTCTCCCTTCTTGCTATGATCTTCCCAGCATATACTTTTGTTTTCCTTGACCAATTATCTTTGTTTATTTTTATTTTATATTCGTTTTGCACACATGACCAAACGTTGACCACAACGCCAGGGGTGCATGAATTATACAGAATCAATTTACTTGAACCAATGAAAGTATAAACAAAACCTTTAATCTATAGACAATGCAGTGTTAGTAGCTTCTAGTGGTAATCCCGGATACCTTAGAATATCCAAAGATTTTGTTTTATCTGTCATGATTATAATACTGAAGAATAAGAGTTTCGATGAATCAATGAACTAAGCAGTTTATACAGTTTTATTCTAAATAAACTTTACAATATATTTTGTCAGTTTCACATAAACTGATCAACTAGAAATGATGTAGACATAAGGTTATGTTTATAAATGGGTTTAAGCAACTACCTAATGCCTCGTGCAATCGTAATGAACTATTTTTAACAATGAAAGTTTTCATAAGGTGTTTATGATCCATTAAATATTCTAATCGAATTACGATAATATAAAATTATAATTAGTGAAAACACTTACTTTCAGAAAATGAATTAGAGATAAAAATACGAAACCAACGCTTTGAAAAGTGGACTTTTATTCATCAGGAGCAAACATTTCGATCACTGCTGTAGAAAATTTCACTTTTCCAAAGCGCTCAAATTGTAAGGTTTCATATTTTTGTCTTTAAACTACAATTAATCGTAAAGCTCCGTCTTAACTCTCGTTTATTTAATAATTCATATATAGGGACACAATTTCAATTAAAAGAGTATTCCTTTGAAATAAAAATATTAACTGACTGCCTCTGTTTGTGTACATGAATATATATTGTAAGTTAATTTAAAAATTCAGAAAAGAAATGTAAAAATAGTGATTATAGGAGTGTGATTTTACATTACATTACATTAATCATTCTCTTCAATTTATTCGTATACAAGTCAAGCGTACAATGATCAATCATATGATTCATAATACAAATGACTGGTCATTCAGGCCTTACTTTATATAGTTCTCTCACATAGTCGTCTGTCATGTTTCAATTTGATGCGAATTACACAGTTCATGAACCATCGATAGATCATAAAGAAAACAACTAGACGTTCCGCTGATGTAAAGAGCCATCTGATAAATCGAAACTGACCAATCATAAAAGAGGGTGTATAAATTATCTGCAAGTGTTTTAAAGTGTAGTTGGTATACTGTGAAACTGCTTTCAAATGAATGATAAGATACAAGCAGACCAATGTGAGCATCGTCCACAACACAAGCAGACGACTGTTATTTGCCGATACCGGCTCACGACAATCGTGAGTTACCTGCTCAGAGGTTGTTTTAAATGTTCGCAACTGCAACTGGAAGCCTTGTTGGAATATAAGTTAAACCAAATCACACAAGAGGTCACTATACCACATGCTCAGTGTTGTGCTCTGCATTTCTAGTAAGGCACAAAACTACTTGCTAAGAAAACATTCAATGGTTCATTGATGCGTACGAGATACAATATTCATTTAGAAGATAAAACGAGCTTTACCCTACAATCACAATGCAGGCGTATACTCATTCGGAGAAAACATGAATTAGGTACAAACATTTTGACGCACGAGGTACTGGTGGAAGGAGGTATGGTGTGGACAGGAGCAAACATTAGCGAGTTTATCGCTTTAAACATACTGTACTGCGAATTGGTATCATTAAAAACAAAAATGTAGGATGTACATCTTATAAGCTTTTATAATTCCAGTTGACACCTGTGTTCACCTGATGGGCGTTGATTCTGCTCCAAACGTTCTGAACTGGTCAACACATTTTTAAAGGAAAGATGATTGAAAGAACAGAATGGGGCGCATGTTTCTTTAGACATCTACGGAACGCTCTTATTGGATGTGTTGCAGCCAGTAAAATGACTCCAGACTCTATTGGTGCCATGGAAATGGCCCTTTCAGAGGAGTATCCAAAACTATTATTTTATGCAGAGATATCGATTTCTAGTTGCTTTTGTTGTTCATGGTGACCGTTTTTTATATCAAAGTGTAAAGTATTGAATTGTAAAGAACTAAAACCATCTTTATCAAGTGTTCGTATACGATCATGGGCTGGATAGACTTGTAGTTCATTTTACAAGTATAATCATTCGGTACTTGCATGACAGAAATTAACGGGAAAAGGCATTAGTTCAAAATATTGATTTGTACTTGTCTTAGGTAAAATATCACAAATTTCAAGTATTCTTCAAGATTTTCGCTCATTTTATGTTAAAAAGTTTGGTTTATTTTTATTTCGCCTCCCTTTGTGTGTATGGGGGGGGGGTATACCGCTTTCGGAGAGAGCCACTTGCATTGATAATTCTCAGTTGTTGACCTATGAGAAATCATGTTTGAATAGGAGGATTTATTTCATGGGTATAATGTTTCCAGTACGTTTCCCAAGGGATACTAACGTTATTCTATACTGTAGGAGCTGAGAGGATACTACTTGTGCTGTTTCTACCATTTAATTTCTCAGTACTCCAAAGCAGCGAACATCGAATATCTAAAGGATCTACCATACTCAAGGTGGACAGTTATATTTGGCCTATTTAGTTGAATCAACTTATTCCATATTCGATTTATTTATACGAATTATGAGTTTCATTTCATGCACATGCTTTAACTATAGTGTATTTATATATTTGTTGATTCTTTATTTGTATATTTTCTGGTTCAAGTGTACTCTTATATTTGTAACAGATATTTCAATGACTTTATGGCACGACTCTACATCAAAGCATTATAACAATCACACAACTTTCTTGGATAGATCCATAATCTGACCAATTTTACCTCTGCTGTTTCAGGGTACCTGTCAAGAAAACAAGAACTGTGTAAAGAACAATGTCAGATAATTTCTCTTTTCTTTGTTTCTTGTGTTATTAGATTTCTAACAACACATTACATTCTAAATACATACCTTGTTTTGTGGAAAATAATAATTGATTTATGTAACTGATTAAGTTGTTGTGTCTTTAAGTGGAAAGACCAAACTCTTTACAAAATGGGAAAGTGACCTATTTCAGGTTTTTCTTTTGTTCTCCAAAACATTTCCAGTACAAGATAGCCTATATAAATGGGCAGAAAATTTCCAGTTATCATACAAACATTTACGATAATCGAGCCAGCCAACTGTGAATGGTGGATGTTATAACACACACTTACTTACTTAATGGCTGATTTTTATAATGGGATTACGTACTTAAAAAACACAAAATTACAATTTTTTTTTAACTGTAAGAAATAGCAGGGAAAGAGCTGGATTTTGAATAAAGTAAACAATATGTTTTAAGTCTGTTTATGATATTGATTTCATTTTAAATCTTATTTCTATGTGTTAAAGTGTATTTTTGTCACCGTTTTCCCCTAAGTAACTAAGTTGGAGTCTCATCAATTAATTATGAAGAATGAACCTCGACTTATTGTGACATTTTAATAATTTTACATTACATAAGAATTATCATTAATCTATATAGATCAAATTGAATGATGCTTGCAGTCTTTGATAAAACAGATATCTGTGCAAGAGATTAATTTATATAGATCAAATTGAATGATGCTTGCAGTATTTGATAAAACAGATATCTGTGCAAGAGATTAATTTATATAGATCAAATTGAATGATGCTTGCAGTTTTTGATAAAACAGATATTTTGATAGATCAAATTGAATGATGCTTGCAGTTTTTGATAAAACAGATATCTGTGCAAGAGATTAATTTCTATAGATCACATTTAATGATTCTTGCAGTCTTTGATAAAACAGATATCTGTGCAAGAGATTAATTTATATAGATCAAATTGAATGATGCTTGCAGTTTTTGATAAAACAGATATCTGTGCAAGAGATTAATGGTCCCCCGCTAGTACAGCAGTAAGTCTACGGATTTACAACGCAAAATCAAGGGTTTGATTCCCCTCGGTGGGCTCAGCAGATAGCCCGATGTGGCTTTGCTATAAGAAAACACACACACACGCAAGAGATTAATTTCTATAGATCACATTTAATGATACTTGCAGTCTTTGATAAAACAGATATTTGTGCAAAAGATTAATTTATATAAATCAAATTGAATGATGCTTGCAGTTTTTGATAAAACAGATATCTGTGCAAGAGATTAATTTCTATAGATCACATTTAATGATACTTGCAGTCTTTGATAAAACAGATATTTGTGCAAAAGATTAATTTATATAAATCAAATTGAATGATGCTTGCAGTTTTTGATAAAACAGATATCTGTGCAAGAGATTAATTTCTATAGATCACATTTAATGATTCTTGCAGTCTTTGATAAAACAGATATCTGTGCAAGAGATTAATTTATATAGATCAAATTGAATGATGCTTGCAGTTTTTGATAAAACAGATATCTATGCAAGAGATTAATGGTCCCCCGCTAGTACAGCGGTAAGTCTACGGATTTACAACGCAAAATCAAGGGTTTGATTCCCCTCGGTGGGCTCAGCAGATAGCCCGATGTGGCTTTGCTATAAGAAAACACACACACACGCAAGAGATTAATTTCTATAGATCACATTTAATGATACTTGCAGTCTTTGATAAAACAGATATTTGTGCAAAAGATTAATTTATATAAATCAAATTGAATGATGCTTGCAGTTTTTGATAAAACAGATATCTGTGCAAGAGATTAATTTCTATAGATCACATTTAATGATACTTGCAGTCTTTGATAAAACAGATATTTGTGCAAAAGGTTAATTTATATAGATCAAATTGAATGATGCTTGCAGTCTTTGATAAAACAGATATCTGTGCAAGAGATTAATTTCTATAGATCACATTGAATGATGCTTGCAGTCTTTAATAAAACAGATATCTGTGCAAGAGATTAATTTCTATAGATTACATTGAATGATGCTTGCAGTCTTTGATAAAACAGATATCTGTGCAAGAGATTAATTTCTATAGATCACATTGAATGATGCTTACAGTCTTTGATAAAACAGATATATCTGTGCAAGAAATTAATTTATATAGATCAAATTGAATGATGCTTGCAGTCTTTGATAAAACAGATACCTGTGCAAGAGATATTTGAGGAACATACTACGACAATTATCGAAAAATGTTTGGCTTTATTGTTGTTATATATTTATAGATAAGACTGAGCGTTGCTAAATGGTATAGACAAATCATTGTTTATTAGCTAAGTTTTGAAAAACAAGAAACGAGATAACAACTACGTATATAAAAGAATAAAATAAGAAACGTTGTGTATATAGCAATATAACATAGAGAACACATTCATACACATAAATTATAATAATATTTAAACAAATCGTTCAGTTGTAAATACAAAAAAGCTTCAATTACACAATAAATGTAACACAGACAAAGTATTAATGTGTTGATTCAGTTTAAAACGCATAATTATAATCTATGATGGGCAAATAACCGCTCGTTGTACATATTCAGATGAGTGAACTGCAGATAGTTAGCTATGCTTACATGTATGCAAAGTGTGCGTATATAAAACATGCATAACGTCTGTACAATGTTTATGTAAATAAAGATAATTAGAAATAGCATTGAAACAAATATTTAAACAGTTCTATCAGAGATGGAAATACTATAAAAGAGGATGGAAATTTAATCGTATAGAGAATCCTGAGTTTTAAGACAGATGTTATCGCTGTTGATAACAGTGCAGAGAATGTTGTCACTATCTTGTACGTTACTTGTCAACAACTAAAAAGCTGATATCAAACTATGTTTTCTGTAACATGGAGAGTTAAGATAAAATTAGTGGTGTTTGTAAAAGTTATAAAGTTATCGATTTTCTTAAAAGACAACTTTGGCAGAGTACTGTAATTATACGAGAATTATTAAATAACTTTCTAAAATTGTTCAATAGTAAGTCGAACGTCTACTTTGTTCAAAACGTGTAAATTAACACATCCTATGTTCAGTATAAAATAAAAAAGTTCAAGCTGAAAATAAAATAAAAACAAATAAGGTACTACAAATGAGTGCACCTTATCGTTTTAGTTTTCGAAATTGTTATTTTGACGCAAAACGTTTTTGTATGAAGTTAAGCACAAAGATACACAGTGAGCTAACTGTGTTCTGCTTATCATGAGTATCGAAGCTCGGCTTATAACGTTGTAAGTCCGCAGACATGCCGCTGTGCCACTGGTGGGGGGACTAGCGCAAAGCTACATAGTAGACTATCCGCGCTCTGTCCATCGCAGAGATTCGAACCCGGATCTTAGTGTTTCAGGTCTAAATTGATCCATTAAGTGACATTCTAAGATTATTAATATTTGTTCTAATTTAATATAGATACATATACTTACATATTTACGTGTGTAATGTATATTTTGAAAATTCGCGGTGTGTGTTCAGGCTTTCTGATGTGTAGGAGATAAACTACTTAGTGGTGTGGATTAGCTGTTGATTTATTTATTTATTTTCATTTTACTACGCACTTGTAATGCTTAAAATATGTAATGATTTCGTGTTTCACGCATTAAAAGAGTTTTATTCTCTTTCAATAGAAACAAAATAAATTAGATTCTTACCAAACGATGAGATCGTCCATCACTTAGTTAACTCTTTTTTCATTGACTTCTAGAAGTTCTGGTAGCTATTATTAATTTCAAAAGTTCAAAGTACTAGGGTCACTGAACTATAAGGATATGACTCGTGCCAATTGTAAAACTAACGTATCATTATTTTAAAACGCCTAGGTCCAATAATAGGAGACTGCAATATTAATATTATATGAATGAAACTCAGTTTTATTTGATTTTTCCATCTGAGGTTTTGTTCTCATTCTTTGTGGATGAGATAACGTTTTCTCCTGATATATTAAAGTTATTGGAACATAATGTGGGCTATTTCTGCTGAAATCTGTGAAAATATAACACTCAAAGATATAAATGGGTCGTTTCTGTTAAAATCAAATACTCTTCTGTGAAAACACAACAAAGAAGATACAAAACAATACTTCAGTTTGACATTTCTCAAATGACACGTAAAGTGCACCACACTGTCAGGCTCTTATTAGTGGTGATAACACGTAATGTGAACTTTATCGTATAGATGCCAAAGCGTGTCAGTAATGATACAGTGGATAGAACAACACACAAAATGGACATAAACGTATAGTCAGGTACTTGTCGGTACCCTATCAGAGGACAGAACAGTACTATCTAGGCGACATCGTACAGAATTAGGTACTTGTCAGTGATTATACAGAAGGCAGAACGACATTTATAGTGGACTAAAGCGTGTAGAATTCGTTACTCGTTATTAAAGAATCAAGTGGACAAATTAAGACATAAAGTGGATCACATCATATTGAGTCAGGTGCTTGTCAGTGACAACACAGAATAAAGAAAGCACATAAAGTGGACCACGATATATAGAATCAGGTGTTCATCAATAATGATAGAGAAAACAGAAAAACCTATATAACAAAGTGCCTCTTAGTGGAACAACGGTATTTCTGCGGTCTTACAACGCTAGAAATCGGGCTTCAATATCCGTGATGAGCAGAATACAAATGGCCTATTATGTAGCTTTGTGTTTAACTTCAAACAAACAAAGAAGATTACGATGCATAGAACCAGATGCCTATCAGTGATCACAAATGGGTTCTGCTGCATTTCTTGGAAAGTGATCTTGTCTTAACATTATGGGATGATTCTGCGCCACTTCTAATTGAATTTAAGTTTTGAATTACAGAATTTTGGCTACTTAATCAATGACGAATCCCTATTCGTACATATAAATACATATTACATAAGTTAATGTGAAAACATGGGTGTTAAGTATATTAATTTTGTATAGTATTTCAGCAAAGCCGACACATTACAATGATTTGAAACCCGTGCACATGTGCTGAAGGAGTAACGAATATTGCTGTAGTAGGTAATTGTGAGTAAAATGATAAAAGGGCTTTTCGTTCTATATATGTATACTGACTTCTAATTCCTAATTATATATATATATGTATACTGAAACAACTGAGACATAACACAGAATGTTATTCCTGTACTATTAGAAAGGCCCCTTAGTGGTTAGATCTGATCTTAATCCTCTGTTTTATCCACCTGGCGTGCTTTATACCCTCAAATCTTATTACCAGCGTACTGTTTAGAATGAAGGATCTGTGTGTCATCGATATCTGTGTTTATCAGTAAACTGTACAGCTTAGCCAGACTGGCAACCTCAACACTACTTTTATTCGCAGTATTATGAAAATGTTTTACCAAAGCATAAAAACGTTGCCACAAGACATTAAAAATGTTCTTCAAGTAACATTTTCGTTAGGATTTAAATAAATTTGTCTACATCTTTTAATTTATCTACATTACTGCACTGTTATTTTACACTCAGCACAAGTTTGGACTTTGAGTAGAAAATTATATATATATTTAACACGAGTCATCTACGTTATTTTATCCATTCGATAATTAACGTTTCAGCATCTCGTTCTATTAAGCCATTAGACCCATCTTGATTGCTTTACTGTGTAAGTAAGATAAACAGTTTAAAGTATATGTTAATTAAGATGTTTTACTTATTAGGATCTTTTATGAAATAGACCTTAGATTATATTGTGTAAATAACACATTGAAAACAAAAAAAAGCAATGATTTGTATTTAAGAATATGAAGTTAAATCGCATTTTTTTCGTACAGTGTATTATCCTTGAAGAAAATATTTTCATTTGCCGTAACGTATGGTAAAGTTTTTACGCATTTTAATCTGTCAGTCTAAAAATTTAAAGTAATGTGTATTTGTTGAATATCTTTCATAACTGCTTATGTTATTATTCTTAATGATATTTTTTACAATTAGGTATATATATCTTAAAGTTCTGGTAATAGATGTAGAAATAAACACTTTTAACGATGAAATATAAGGATTTCAATATTATTAACACCTGCCAAACAAGCCAGGCCGACATCTTTTCGTGAGGAGCCTAGGATGGTGAACAAGGTGGTTATTCCGAAAACTGGTGATTCAGGGTTATTTTGATAAATGTCAAAGAATGGAGCTCAGTACAACTACTAAAACGAAAAACAACTAAACACTGATGAAAATAAATATGACGCGATGAAATCTATGTGGATTATACTATAATAGTACCGTACTAGGATGTGGATTATACTATAATAGTACCGTACTAGGATGTGGATTATACTATAATAGTACCGTACTAGGATGTGGATTATACTATAATAGTACCGTACTAGGATGTGGATTATACTATAATAGTACCGTACTAGGATGTGGATTATACTATAATAGTACCGTACTAGGATGTGGATTATACTATAATAGTACCGTACTAGGATGTGGATTATACTATAATAGTACCATACTAGGATGTGGATTATACTATAATAGTACCGTACTAGGATGTGGATTATACTATAATAGTACCGTACTAGGATGTGGATTATACTATAATAGTACCATACTAGGATGTGGATTATACTATAATAGTACCGTACTAGGATGTGGATTATACTATAATAGTACCATACTAGGATGTGGATTATACTATAATAGTACCGTACTAGGATGTGGATTATACTATAATAGTACCGTACTAGGATGTGGATTATACTATAATAGTACCATACTAGGATGTGGATTATACTATAATAGTACCGTACTAGGATGTGGATTATACTATAATAGTACCATACTAGGATGTGGATTATACTATAATAGTACCGTACTAGGATGTGGATTATACTATAATAGTACCGTACTAGGATGTGGATTCTACTATAATAGTACCATACTAGGATGTGGATTATACTATAATAGTACCGTACTAGGATGTGGATTATACTATAATAGTACCATACTAGGATGTGGATTATACTATAATAGTACCGTACTAGGATGTGGATTATACTATAATAGTACCATACTAGGATGTGGATTATACTATAATAGTACCGTACTAGGATGTGGATTATACTATAATAGTACCATACTAGGATGTGGATTATACTATAATAGTACCGTACTAGGATGTGGATTATACTATAATAGTACCGTACTAGGATGTGGATTATACTATAATAGTACCGTACTAGGATCTATATTATCTTTCGTATGTTTAATTTTCATCGCAGAAATGGCATTGTAAATTTGAAAATCGCTAGGGAAATAATCTTGTAAGGCGCCATGCATCTGCCAACTTCAACACTGTATCTTTGGGCTTTATTGTATTGTTAGATTTACACAGTATTGAAACTAATGATTTTTTTAAAGATAACAATACCATTGTGCCCGTTGTTATATGTTTCTCTGTAACGAATTGTCAAATCTCCGATTCAACTGGTATGTCAAATCTTTGAATAAGTTTATCCCTCCTCCAACCTAGACTCATGGTTTAGCTTAATCACTACAATTAAACCATCACATTCACGACAACATCTAGAACATTTCAAGCACGTTTGATCGTTGTACTTTATACTTAACAAGTTAACTTCTCAATGTTGTTTCTCACGGCCTTGGATCTGGTCCAACGACCCAGACTACAAAAATATAGAACCAAACGTCGTATTTTTGTCTAATTAAAACAACGTAATCCTTTCCTGAATGACTCTATTTTTTTTTATTCACATTA
Source organism: Tachypleus tridentatus (assembly GCF_004210375.1). Classification (NCBI taxonomy): domain Eukaryota; kingdom Metazoa; phylum Arthropoda; class Merostomata; order Xiphosura; family Limulidae; genus Tachypleus; species Tachypleus tridentatus. Next base: position 157,785,145 of record NC_134837.1, on the reverse strand, counting down.
AAATGCCGAGCTAGCTCTTGTGGCAGATGTTAAAAAAGAATTTTGTATAAATCTGGAAGAATAACTTTCATTAAAAACTATATTTAACAACAAAAAATGTGTAATTAGAATTCAATATTTAATTATCTATTCTATAGATTCACTTGGCTATTTATCGAGTACAATTTATAATAATTTAATTTCCCCGTGGTTAAAGTTTTCTTAATACGTTGTCAAAATAATCAAAATACCTTATTAAAAAAATTCAGTTTTAATTTGTTGCTCGTTCGTTGTCAAGCGCAAAGCTCACAATAGGTTTTCTGTCCTGCTCTCATCATGGGTATCGAAATCCGATTTTGGGTGTTAAGACTAGCTCTGAACCAATAGGGAGGGAGAATTTTCAGTTGTTTTGACAATTTGATGAAAACCGGAGAAAAGTTCAATCTGGAATTTTTATGTAGAAAGCGTATAGATGAAGAAGTTTCTGTAAAATAATAATAAAACAAAAAAAACCGTTTTATCAAACAGCTGCGAATTTAAAAACTAAACATAAGCAGATGTATGCGAAGTAGATATTTCAATTCCTGATCAGTCCTTTTTATAATGAAAGCGCATGTGTGTTTTCTTATAGAAAATTCACACCGGGCTATCTGCTGAATCCATTCAGTGGAATCGAACCCTTTTTAGCGTTGTAATTTCTTAGACTTACCGCTGTACCAGCAGGGAACTGAAATTACGATATGAAAAGAAAGGTCGTAGCTTTAATTATGTAATGCCAACCTTATTTGTATACCACGAAATATTACTTTCTACTTAGAATTGTTCATTTAGGAGATCATAGAGGTATTTATTTGTTTATATTGGAACTGGGATATGTCTTGTTATGATTTTGTTTTAGTTTAGAAACTTTAGTTGTTGAACTTGTAACACTGGGTTAAAGACTTATTTGTTTTTATCTTACTCGCTATTTGGCTTACTTCCAAATATTGAGAAATGGTCGTCAATGAAAGCTGGAATTTTCTCTGAACGGCACCTTGTGTGGACGTTGACTAAACGGCCAGGTTGGAAGGGCTCAAGTATAATTTTAGTCCCTAATTTTGAACTACTGGCGAGAGGAAAGGCACTGAGTTAGTATCGTTTGCCGCTAGAGAAGGCTTTGTCCGTCTTTTTGAGGGGAATAATGAAATTGGCTGTCAATTTTATAAGGAAAACACAGCTGAACGTGCGACTACTCGATCTGCAGTCCAATATACAAGCTACTAGGTCACGCCTGGCTTCTTAACTGAGAATCATTTACATACCTTAATTAAGCATCTTTAAACTACTTTTGTATGGTTACACTATAATTTGTTTTAGCGTAAAATGTTGTTGTAACTTATACATTGTATAGTTAATTATTAGTTCCTTAGGTTGAAGAAGAACGAGTCTTTGCTTTACAAAGAATTATAATTGTCACTATAGTTAGTGAAACTAAATTACTTTAAATTCGTTATAAAGATTAAACAAAATTATTATCGTTGTTTAAATATTTTAACCTGAATCCTAGTGCAAATGCTTAAGTAAAGATACTTTTTGGTCATACGGTTAACATAGCATCTAAGTAAGTCCTTAGTTGTGAAGAGTGGCTTAAGACAAAAACATGCTTAAAATCATGATTCTATTGACCACTGTACTAATAGTCTTCAGTGTCCAGGTTTCATTTAAGCGGATTGGGCTGACAGCCCTGGAAGATTACATCCCTTTGTCGCCTCACGTCCAGCGTCAGTTTGTCCTTATCCGGATTTTTACGAAATTGTTCTATGATAAAAGTGTGAAGAGGATAATGTGTAGAGAGGCTTTCCACACGCTGCTGAATAGGACGTAAGCGGAAATGGAAAGAATCTGTTAAACCGATTTGAAGTTGGACGTGAACGGTTTACTCTATGCTGGTAACTTTTGCGCAATGTCTCAGCATTTTAAATATCTCTAAAATAGAAGTGACAACCACAACGGGAAACTTTGAATCATACAGTCTCATATTTCTAGCACTTACTTTTCTCGAGTACATTACTTTAAATTATCTCATTTTGTTGTAATATCCTGCAATGTGCAAGATGTGACGACTAAGTGTAGAAGTAACCTTGTTGTCTGTTAATTGTTCAGTGAAAGCTAATTCAAGAAATATTAAGATAAGCTAGTTTATATCCATCACGGAACAACACTGTTATATGAGTTTAGAAGAGAAAAGAAACGTCCTGTAGCTGAATCTAAAAGTTATATAATAGATTCTTCACATGAATTTTACTAGTTTTATCACAACTTTCCTCTTGTAATCACTTTATGTAGCAAAATCAGTTTCAGCCCGAAAATTAGAGAACGGAGCAACTTTTTCGGAACAAATAAATGAATACAGTAATTTATTTCCAGGTTTGTATCTGAAATTAGTGACGGAGCTTCAAAAATATTTTTGTAGGTTGAGAGAATCGTGTAACACATGTATATACATATATGTTAAGAAAATTTACCTTATATAATAAACTTCTATTTGGTATACAAAATATAAATTTCATGCTGAGTAATTCATCAAAATTCTAGGATCTTATAAATGTAAAGAAGGTGTGTTCGTTAGAAAATTTAATGTTTATATGTGTATGTGTTTTAAGTCAAACTGGAAGTCTATTCTAATCTCAAGCCACGCTTGTTCCTAACATTTGTCACATTACTTATGACTCTGAAAGTTTTCCACGTTTTAACAATCATATTTACACTTCTTGAACCATGAGAGATGTCTCGTTGACTCTTAATTTCTTGTTAAATACAAGGATTCCAAACCTATCCCTCGCTATTAGTGTTCGATGCAAAATATTTACTCAGGATTTTTACTTATTCATTGAATGCTTTTCGACATATATATTTCTATATTTCAGTAGCTTGTATTCTATCTCGTTTTGAAGACACTTTTGGTCTGTTTGTTACTAGATAGAAAACTGTATGATCTTCGTACTTCAGTCATTTTAATTTGTCATCGTTACTTAGGATTAAAAACTTTAGACTGTCTATGTCTTCTTTGAACTTGGATACTCTCTTGAGGTTCATGTTTGATTTCTATTGAGTTTCTTATCTCGCTGCAAGCTTCTTTATTCAACAATACATTATTATCAGTTCCAATAAGTTGTATGTTCTCATCAACTTCTATGATCATTAGATGGCTCCAATGTTAATCATTAACAACTCAAAATTTATTTAAGTTGACCTAGTAAATTTAATTTTTGGTTTTTAGTTCTTTATTTTTTATTTTTTATTATTTTATTTATATGATAATGTTTTTTGAAAATCATACTACCCCTTGTATGAATAGTAATTAATTTTAAGAGGAGAGTATCATATTCATATTTTTTCCGTACCGAAATTAAAAAGCCATAACTTTAAAAAAGGTTTGGTTTGTTTTGAATTTTGCTCAAAGCTACACGAGGGCTATCTACGCTAGCCGTCCCTAATTTTGCAGTGTAAGACTAGAGAGAAGGCAGCTAGTCATCACCACCCACCACCAACCTTAGGGCTACTCTTTTTACCAACGAATAGTGGGATTGACCATCACATTATAACGCCTCCACGGCTGAAAGAGCGAGCATGTTTAGTGTGACGGGGATTCGAATCCGCAACCCACCTGGTTATGGCGGGCCTCTAAACAAGGGCAATCTTGTAACACAAATACCAGAAATTCAAAAGAGAAGATAGCCAATTTTTTGGTGACCTGACACATGTCTGCCTGAAAATAAACAAGATAATTCAACGTCAAATTTCTCCCTTTTATGTCTGGGATCTATATAGATAAATATTTTTGTATAGTTAACAAAAATCTTTCTTTATTAAGGTTATCTTTAAGTAGATGTATTTTTATTCAGCAATTTTTTCCTGAGCGTATTGAATCCTTGAAACACTTAATGGGCTCTAGGAGAATTTACGTATATTAGAATCTGAACCATTAAACACGCAAAGAGAAACATAGACAAAATTTATTCGCGTTCCAGCAGTTAACCCTTATCCTATAAGTCTAATTTCTAACATTTCTCTGATAGGCGAATTGTTGGTATCGTTAACGCTGCTTGTAAACGTAAGAAATGTTGGTTTATTGTGATATACAGAAAAAGATATATGAATAAATAACCACTTATATTATTTATGAATCAAAAAAGTTAACAAATAATAATGTAGATATATAAATTACATTTCTTTAATTTTATTAAAACGTACTGCACTATCCCATTCATATTTCAATGGTGTTAATTACGCATGTTGGTACGAGCATTTATAATAGGTAGAGTCTGTGTTCATTATGTTCGATACTTTCTACTTTCAGACGATTTGGAACCAAGTGTGCTGGTTGTGCCCAGGGAATTTCTCCTACAGACCTAGTTCGAAGAGCTCGTAGCAAGGTATTTCACCTAAAGTGTTTCACCTGTATGGTTTGTAGGAAACAGTTGTCAACAGGAGAAGAGTTGTATGTTCTTGACGAGAAATGTTTCATTTGTAAAGATGACTATCTGAACAGCAGACATAATCAAGGTATTTAACTCCATTAAACATTTTAAAATATGTCTCATGCTCTCCAGCTTTAGAATAAATAAATATTTTTAATCAAAACGTTTTACTAGTATTAGCTACAAACCCTTCGGTTCCCCTCTACCATCAGTTCGCCCTACTTGTAGAACTATAAATTTTTCTCTATTTTTAAAGTAAATATATATTTTTTTTCCTCTTGACCTGAATTGGAATTTTCTTCATTATATTTCTTTAACGTAACCCAGTGTCTTTTCTCCTTTCTTCTTCGCTAATTATAAACTTCATCCAACTGCTTTTTTTTTCATTTGTTAAAAAGAAAAGTCTAACAGTGTCTTCCTCTTTCCCTCCAGTTGTTTTCTCCTGTCTTATCTAACCGTCTCCATTCCTCGCTCATTTTTTTCTTTCACATCCAATCACCCTTTTTCCTTTCAGACTCTTGCTGTCTCTTTACCTAGAATCCATCTATACCCCTCTCCTCTTTAACTTTCTTGTATACCCAGTAATGTTTGTTTCTTTTTCACCGTCTCACTGTCCTTCCTTATTTTATTTAATGTTTCATTTTCTCTCTTTTTTCATAACTAATAGTTTTTTCCGTCCTTTGTTCTTTTATTATATCTATTAGTCATATCATACCTGTCTCATTTCTTCTCTCACTTCTCTCTTCTCTTTATATTCATGTGTATACTTTATCGTTACACTCTTACTATTCCTACTCCATATATAATTTATTTCACACTTACCTGTGCCCTACGTTAAATCAACCATATTTTACCACCTCTCGTAATTTCTACATTTTTTTCAATCGTATTCACTTCTTCATGTTATTATGTTTCACATCAAACAAATAATTTCTTTAACCATCCTCTTATTACACTTTATGTTCCATAAACTATGTCAATTAAGTAAAATATCTAAATTGTTCATACGTAAATCCAGATATATTCGTCATATGAATATCAATGGAGAACGAATGTCCCAAACTTTTAGGTTTAATGCAGAAGATGGCGCTATAAAAAAAATGGAACTAAGTGTTAATTGTTCAATTGTGCAAAACAGGTTTACAATGAGGATGACAAATTTAAATGTTTCAATACAGTAACAGAACAACTAAGGAAGTAAACAGAAATTGCCTTAAAATTAATAAAATAAAATAATAAAATGGCTAATATGAAATTTGAACATTCAAATATATCCTTAAAATAATTGTAACTAAGTATTTACTGAGACAGGTATGATTAAAAAAAAGCATCAGAGTTTTTTAACCTTTCAAAGCTGTATTTCATATATATATATATATATATACCTTCGAGATTTATAGGTAATAGCATACCCTATGCTTGAACCATAAAAAATTTTAAACTATTTGTATTTCAAGAAGGTAAATGGGTTATGCAATTTCGTGCAAAGAGACCATTACTCCACAGATAATGAGCAAGCTAGACTGTCATGTGAGCATTTACCGCTTGGGTCAATACAGAACGTCATATTTAGCTACGAAAAGCTTTGAAGTCTTGAACTTCGACTAACATCAGAACTGCCTATAAAACATTCGAATTAATGAAAGTCTTTTGGCCGTTGAGACTCTTCGCTATTATTAAATTGATAGGTTAAGACAAGAAAAAACAAACGCTAGCCAGTCTTTGTGAAGAAGAACACACACACAAATATATATGTCAATATTTTTAGTAATTCATTCTGTATTATACAAACGTCAACACTTTATACGTAGGATAAAAATAAAAGACAAAACGAAAAATAACATGAATGTATAGTACATAACAGTTTACGAAATATATGTTTTATGTTATATTAGTCTTGTATTTTATTCACCATCATACTTCTTTGGATATTAGAAATAATAATATAGATTAGAATATTAGAATATTAGAAATAAAACGCTAACGGTAAATTACCTACGAAAATTTACAGGAAGCACCAGCTACTCAAAAATTTTTACATATTTTATTGGCCCGGCATGAACAGGTGATTAAGGCACTCGACTCGTAATCTGAAGGTCCCGTGTTCGAATCCCCGTCACACAAAACATGCTCATCATTTCAGCCGTGGGGGCGTTATAATATTACGGTCAATCCCACCATTCGTTGGTAAAAGAGAAGCTCAAGAGTCAACGGTGGGTTGTGATGACTAGTTCTTGTCTTGCACTGCAAAATTAGGGACGGCTAGCGCAGATAGCCCTCATGTAGCTTTGCGCGAAATTCAAACCAAACCAAACATATCTTATTTCACAACTACAGCATACATAATCTAGTCAGTTTTAAGTAAATCTGTACAGCAATTCTGAGATTTCTGAAAATCTTCCTTTTTTAATAAATACGAGGAAAGACATTTTTACGTTCACAAAATATAAACTTAAATTGTTATTTGAGCGACGAATTTTTTGTTTTTATCACTTTACATGAAAATTAAGACAACCAACTCTGATAACCTCTTAAACCCCTTTAAATTTTTATCAGATAGTTTTAGTATAAACATTTTGTAAAATCTATATTTGAACAGTTGTTTTCAACATGTTTATATGAGTTTTTATGAAAATCACAGAGATCCAATCTTGAAAGTTGAAATAAACCACTTTGACTCCCAAAATTTTAGAAATATGAATAAAGGCCATTATTGAAAAAAGTATTTAAATAATAATATCAGTTTTTAACTACATGGGCTCAGTCAAACATGACAGCTCCATTTCTTGAACTCCGTCACGATTCTTTCAACAATGTTTATTTCTTTATAGGGTCAAGATCCTATACATAAAATTTAAGAATGTTTTCCAATAATTTTTAAGCGAAGATAAAAAAATGAGATGACAGAGATAGCATGCACTCTTTAAATTATTATATATGTAAATGTGTGCGTATGTTTATTTTAGCTTTGGTGTAACATCATTGGTAAAATAAAGAACATGCTTCTCTATACGTGCGTGTGTTTGTGCTGTATGTCTATGTGTATGTGAAACTAACAGGAGAGTGGATGAGTCTTATCACAGGTAACATTCTTTCCCATTTTAAAATACAGTAGCTGTAGCACAGATATTCTTAATAGATAGTACAAGCAATTCAGTGAGAACATCTACATTTTTGGTAAGATATAGAAGCAAGATGAATACAGTATCGGGTTGTAAGCAAGAAACAGATCTCGAAATTTATGTGAATTGTATTTTGTATACTACTAACGTTTATTGGTTTTCTAAAAATCTAAAACATTAACTGTTTATAAAAGCGAGAACGTTAGCTACTTAAGTCCATGTAGTCATGGTAACATCGATGAGAGGGTGTTCATGTTACCATATTTTATTACGTTTACCAGTGCAAGTAGGGGGAAGGGCGGTTCACTTGTGAAGGTCTTATAATATAGTGGTGGCCCAAGTTCCAACCCTTTTGAGGCTTAAACACTGTTAATTATGGTTTACAAGTAGTAAACAATTACTAATTTAAGAGCTGATTTAACTTCACTTCGTTATAATAACAGTGTAAGGGATCCAGGGGAAGATCCTTCTGCCGTCATTCCTGCACCTAGTTGACAAGGAAATTTGTAAGCACAGAGGAAGACTTCCGTTAAAGAACGTTCCATATCGGAAACTTCGTAATTTTCTATCTATATAAACCTATATTTACAACAGACGTAGTATAAAAACTTTTCATATAGCAGGTGTTCAGAACACACATATATATATAGCGAGCGAAATCAGTAATATAAGAAACTAAGTGCTTTAAAGTAATTAATCATACACAGGTTCTATGTGTAATACAAATATAGATCAGGCTGAGAATACGTTATATATATTCAAAGCTGCTACTGCACATTAATTTTAAGTACACCTTTCCAGATTATAAGTGGAGAAAAATGAAATGTTATTTTATGAGCTTGATTAAACAATCAGAGCGAGTACGAAATTCTCTATGGCATGAAGAAACACACGAATTCAAGTGTTTATTGTTTCAAAATAAACTTTTTTTTTCTTTTACCTATTGAGTCATATTTATTATTGACACAGTCACGAGTAAATGTTTTGAATAGCTTAGAAATTCAATTTTTCTTTTCACTATAGCTCAAAATTTCATTTAACAATTACTGTCTATCCTTTTTTAAAGAAAGCTGAAGGAAATAATCACAAAATAGCATTTTCTCGAGTTTTTTAGTTTACGAGCTTTACAAAGGTAGTAAGTTTGTTGTTGTTTTCTTATCGGTAAAAGTTTAAATGTTCGGTGTTTCCATATTCTCCACAACCCATGTGGGCTTCATTTTGACATGTTTTCTCAACAATATAAATATATATAATTTCTGATATTTAAAGTCTACGGTTGAGTTACTGATCTGAAACAATTCTCATAAAGTGTTTTTTAGCCAGATTCGCTAGTTAGTAAAGTAAATTACATCTTCAGTAACGATAATTTCAGAGATTGAAATTATAGCAGTGGTTTGTACCTTTGGGGGAAATATTCCCTTGCTTTCCTCCCCCTCCCAAACCGTGTCGAGGTTTAACTCTTCTCACACACGAAAGGAACATGAGATTATCATCGCTATATCATTTACTATATTTATCCTAACAAATATCAGGGAAAAATAACAATTCTCGTTGATTTAAAAAGGGTATTTTTTATATATTTTAATTAAGTAGGACACACGTCACAACTACAGGACATATCGGCCGTTTTACTTCTTCACATTCTACACGTCTTCTGCTGTTGAAAGTTTTTTATTACTTTTAGAAAAGAAGAATAAACTTTCTAATTTTCACGTTCATGAATTTTTACATAAGATGTTATTTTATGCAAAATTATTCGAAGTAGTGAAACACCTCATGTGGCTTTATGACTTACAACACTGGTAGTTGGAAACAAGGCGCACGTACACGCTAAAATCAACACTAAAAAAAAAGGCAAGATTATTTGTACAGAACGCTGTTCAGTATGAACCAGGAAACTTCCGATAGGATATAAGACTCTAGCAAACACAAACAAAAGGAAATTCAATTAAATTAGCTTGTAATATCAGTAATATAAAGTTTTGTTTGTTTTATATGGGACTTGTTAAATACTTTATATTTAGTACTGTTTGTAATGTTACAAGATAGTTGCTGTGCCATGTACATAAAAGAGTGTACTAATAACAGTCATTGTGATACTTATATATTCCCTATCTATGAGTGTGTATTTGCACTTTTATTGTGCTCCTAGTACATTATTTTTACAATGAAAACATGTAGAAACTATTAAAGATGTAAGGAAAGTATATATACATCCTAAACTGTAGAGAAAAACAAAAGCTCAAATGGAGATTTATATATTCCTAAAAGAGATATACAAATGGATAGATGAAATGATCAATCAAAGGGCTGAGAAATCTGGCAATAGGGAATCAAACAGTAGGAGTACAGCATTACATTTTCTGTGAATTATCTTCGTATCTCAGTATATTTCAGACAACGTGCCAAAATATATATCGTTCCCAGCGCCTCCTTCCCTTTCCACTCCGTCCAGCACCAGTAGTGACATGGAATGCAGCTTGCCCTTAGGAAAGATGTATGTTTCTCAGTAGCATGTTCCCAACCGAGCTGTACCTTGCATAAGATTCTCGTACCGGCTCAATTTGGAGAGAACGCTGTATCTTGTAATAAAATTCCCACGGAGTCTAGTGTTTTTCACTTTAGTGCACGGTTCATGACATTACCTCAGGGACGCCTGAAGCTAAATCTAGCTATCCTTATATCTTTCTCACAATATAATAACTGGTGTAATAGTCACACGCTCTGTTCAAGCAAGACAAAAGCCAATCTAGCCAAGAAAAACCCTTGCGAAGAATTACATCACCTACAGTTGATGATGTCATATATTTAACCTAAATACACCAAAGGATTTGCAGCCTGTAGAAACCGATGATTATACGAACTGAATAACTACAGTGTAGTTTTCTTTTGATTTTTTACCGAACGAAGAAAAATGATTCTAAGATTATTCACTAGGTGGCTATTAGCATTTTAGAATAGGAATTTTTATACTTTTCTGTGATTTGTTTAAAAATCGGAACTCTTCGCAATTTATAATCAATTTGTTTCACTCTTCGAAATAGCAAAGCTTAGTGACAAAAATATATGTATAATTTTATTGAAATTATATCAGTGGTTACCTTGCTGTTTAAGCACTTTTTTTACAGCAGATCTCATTTTGTTATGAATTTCCGAGTGTTACTATCTGCGCTAACCGTTCCTTGGGCTAGCTACTCTTTTGCCAACGAATATTTGAATTGACCGTAACTTTATAACGCCCCCACGGCTAAAAGGGCAAGCGTGTTTGGGGGATTCGAACCCGAGAACCTCGGAGTACGAGTACCTTATCCACCTTGCCATGCCGGAGATACCCTTTTGGTTAAAGGGACCTTAATATCATACCTTATCTATACATCCTGCTGATATATTGTTATCCTTCTAACTAAAGGATATTCTTTTAGGTGCGCGCGCGTGTGTGTATATATATAAATATATAGCTGAATGCGTTTCATAATGGATCGCCACACCTAGTTATATTTCTGCCTAAGAGTTCATGGCACGAGAATACTTCTTAGTAATATATATATTTTATATGGCACACGAGGTATAGACTTTTATTCTATATGCTAGTGGAACCAGGTGTTTGTTGATAGCACTTTGTAAAACTGTGTTTGTTAATAGCACTTTGTAAAACTGTGTTTATTGATAGCACTTTGTAAAACTGTGTTTGTTAATAGCACTTTGTAAAACTGTGTTTATTGATAGCACTTTGTAAAACTGTGTTTTATATTATAGTATCGTACACACATATTATATCCAGGTACACATAAAACAAAATAAATTTGTCTTGGTGCTAACATTAAAACTACATTTCGAGTGAAACAAAAGCATCAGTGTTCAAAGTCACACGCTTAATAAGTACGTAAAGCAATTTCTTAATATTGTTTCTTATGAAAGAAAAAAGAAATCTGAAACAACGTATTATTGTCATATAATAATATGTAAGATTATCTGATTAATCACAAAACAGAAATGATGTGTCAATCCCCAAATTAGTGACAGCAGTAGAAAAAATAGGATTTATCGATGATGATGTGAAGCATTCTGAAACATATTCTATCATAAAACTTGAATGAATATACTGAATATTGTATTATACTAGAATGTTGTAAGGGCCCGGCATGGCCAGGTGGTTAAGGCGTTCAACTCGTAACCTGAGGGTCGCGAGTTCGAATTCCCATTGCATCAAACATGCTTGCCCTTTTGGCTGTGATGGCGTTATAATGTTACGGCTAATCCTACTATTCGTTGGTAAAAGAGTAGCCCAAGAGTTGGCGGTGGGTGGTGATGATTAGCTGCCTTTCTTCTTGTCTTACATTACTAAATTAAGGGCGGCTAGCGCAGATAGCCCTCGTGTAGCTTTGCGCGAAATTAAAAAAAACAAACAAACAAAAAGAATGTTATATATTATGTTAGCAGAAACTCGCAGAAAGTCAGTACATTCTTAAAATACGATTTCTAGAATAGTACAAAATAATTTTAATCGCAGACACCGACGTCTGTAAGTCCACTTGCCTTATGCCTATGATTAGTTAAGCCTTTAGTCAGTTCCCTTATATTCGATAAAGAGATGAATTAACACTGTCAACTGCTAATTTTTTTGCTTTAGTTCAGTTAGGGTTAAATTTTGCCGTACTTAATACTGTCAGTAAATGAACTTTTAATATCGTTGTACGACCTAACAATAGACATTTTTTAATACCCGTCTTTGTTTATAACCACTGAAATGCGAGCATTTCCAGGACAGACTAAAACTGAGTGTTATTATAACAGATAATAAAATCATTTGGGAGGTATATTAAATTATTCGGAAATTAAAATAGCATTAGATGAATACACCAAAAGGACGTTGGGTGTTGTTTAAATATGTGAAAACGAATTGCTTAATAGGCTTATTATTTTCATGTTTCAACTTTAAGTAGACACTATCAAATGAGTTAAGGACATTGCAAAGCTAGTTTAAATTTAAACCTGCTGTTGGTACAAAATTTGTTACAGACTATGAAAATTGTGTGAGATAAGAATATATCTTATAAATTAGTTAACTATTATTCAATGTGTTACACATACTCATTGGTCTTTGTTATTTTTTCTAATGAGTCGAATTCTAAATTATTTCGTTGGCACGTATTTTTAAGTTCACAATTTATTATATATTATTAGCATTCTGTATGAGGTATCCCCCGCTAGGACAGCGGTAAGTCCTTATATTTACAACGTTAAAATCAGGGGTTTGATTCACTTCGGTGGACACAGCAGATAGCCCGTTGTGGCTTTACTATAAGAAAAAACACAGCATGAGGTCTATTCAAATATTTTATCGACTAATACTTGCATAGTAGTAAGAAATACGTGTGATAACGAAGTTAAACTAAATTTGCCAGATGTGTTCTTCATGTTATAGTAAACAAGTAATTCATTCACATTCACCAAGCAATAAACCTCGTATTTTTGAGGCTTTTAAATACGTATCCTAAGTGATTAATTCCACACGTTTACATAAACATCTGAACTTGGTGAAAAATCATCTTAACAGGAGTTACCTAACCTGAGAATGTTATCAGATTTTATCGAAATGTCTGACTACATATCTATTAATTGGCTGAATAGTGAAGAGCAACTCTTCTGTAAAACAGAAATATTACACGCCTAGTATTGGTTGTTCTATTGGCATTATTGCTTGTGAGTTCTTTTGTGCCTTGCTGTGAACGGAATGCATCGCATGAACTTGGGTGTCTGGCATACAGACGGCTCCTGTAAAGTTGGTTTCTAACAATGTCCATTTGTGATGTCTAATTCAATCTCTTGCAGGTACTCTGTGACTGCTGCTGGTCGGAATCAATAGATTGAAGCGAGCGTTTGTTAGTTTATAGTTCGTGATCTAACTTAGCTAGGTGTTCGAGTAACTGTAACTTTTACTTATCACTTTGAGACACGTGTATCCAAATTAGGGCAGCCCGTTTTAAATGACGTCCGTTCGCCCGATACGATAAATATTCAGATGTATTTTTTTTAAGTTCCACCTGTTTTTCATGAATAACTTGGAGCAATACAAACTGTGTAATTCACTTCAAAGGACACACAGAGACAATCAAGGTTTGTGTAACACCACGATATATATTTTTATCGTTTGTGATGAAGAACCATCAGATGTCCGATATGCATTACAATAAACCAATTGGATAGACTGGCATTATTTTGTCATAGTAATCCTGCATTGTCTTGTTTATAATATTACAAATTCCAATTATCATTTAATTTATTTCATGCATAAGCTACAGACTGGACATAAATTAAATTTTTGGGTGTGTTAGGATAAAGAACGTGTAAACTAAATGCAACATAAAAGCCATTAAGTGCAAACTAAAGCTGTTTATGTATCCCAATCAATTTTCCAACCAGTTACTTTTCCACGATTCTGTAAGTTTCTGTATAAATATACGTAACGCAAATGGATGAAATAATTTAAAACAGAGGACTTTTTTCCAATTCTGTGTTAAGATATGCATATCAAATGTAAAAATTAAGGAAAAACAGAACTGATTTTGTAGTTAATACTTTATTGAAAGCAAATCAAACAAAGTTCGTGTAGAAGTATTTTCCTTCAACAAGAACAAAATGGTAAGATAAGGTGTTTATGTTTTTCTCTCTATTAAAATCGGGCTTTATGTCATTTTTGTATTATATTAAAAATTTATTATTGGATTGGTGTACACAATGACCTACACTGAAATTGAACATGTATTGCTCATAAAAAGCCCAAAACACGTGTCTTAGTTGTTGGCTTTGAAGACGAACATTCACATTCATCACTTCCTAAGTCGTAGGCTTCTATATTGGACCATTGTCAAAAGACTGTCAAACTGTTCACGGGGACACTTTTGTCTCTGTGTGTCGTGTTCGGCGATACTCCGCCTCTATCATCGATTCTTTCAATCGTCAAGAAAAACGCGAAAAGATAGTGTGTGAAATTAGAGGCGGAGGCTGATGCGCGCGGCACGTGCAGGCGGAGTGAAAGTTTGGTTGAATAAGCTTCATAGGAACCATAGGTTTCAGCGTAGAGAACAGGGAAACTGACCTGGCGTGCTAACATTCAGCCAGCACAGATTGTCTCTGTTTTATCGGGGGCGGGAAAAACGACACAAGTGCGTATAAACACGATCTCTTTACAGTAAAGGGCACAGAGAGGGGGTGGAAACAAAGTATTATAGCGCTCTAGCATGTTGTTTTCGTGCACATCATAGTTACACGACGACTGCATCACCAACGATTTAAAGTATTCTACCTTTTTATGGCATGTTTCTTTCTCTCTCTTTCTGTTTTTAATGTACATAATGACAAGGAAATCTATTTGTGTAAGGTACAAATCAAAAATGGGTATAATGTACAACTTAATTGATACGCTAAATAAATTTGAAGGAGTAATTATGTAATAGCACACGTTAAATAAATACACCGACAAACGATTATAGATAAATAGACAGATAGATGAGTCATTCACATAAATTATCTCTTAAGTCTCAACCTATACAACTTTTCATCAATCTATTTAAAACTCCATCGATTTATCTATTGAAGCAATTTTTTTATCATTCACCAAGAGTTTTTAAAAAATAGTTTTATAAAGTAAAAGGAAATCGAATTACACTTTGTGTACTTCACTTTTAAAATATTTATTTGCTAAGTCAATCTGAATCATTAAAAATATATTCAACTGGCATTCCATTTTGGATGTTTTAGAACAACTTGAAAGCTTAATGTAAACATTTAATTACTCTTCTATATGTACGTCTTTCTTACAACTATAAAAGATTTGTTTTACAGAGGATGAGAGAAAACAGTATGTTAACTTGATTGACTGTTTGTTTTTCGCACAACGCTGCACGAAGGCTATGAACGCAAGCCGTCTCTAATTTAGCAGTGAAAGACTAGATGAAAAGCAGCTAGTCATCACCACTAACCGTCAACTCTTGAGCTACTCTTTTACCAACGACTGTTTTATTATAATACTACCACGGCTGAAAGAGTAGACAGACATGTTTGGTTAGATGGGGATTTGAACTCGTGCCCTTCGGATGGCGAGTAGACTTCTCTAACCATTTGGCTGAGCCAATATTGGTTGAAACAAAGCAAATGCCAATTCACAGTTCTTAGCTAGAAAAGCTGGTTTACGTCCAAAAGTAAATTAAAATTTTGTTATCAGTATTATTATGTTAATGTAAAATGCATTTTAGGGATAGCAAAAGAGACTAGAGGATGAAGATGGCCCTGGAGTTGACATTATTTTAGCTAGTTTTTGTTTTTCCAGGTAAGAGAATTGGATAAAGTATGAATTAGCCCGCTTGTATTCGGATAGGTTTGGTTTGTAACTGCCTAGTGCTTTCATTCGAATGTGCCAAAAGAGAGCACGCCTTCTTTTGTTCTAGGTCATGCGGAGGCATAAGTCTCTGTCTATCATCCCTATGTGCCTGGTGTCTGAGACGGCAGTATAAATCAACCTAGTGGTGCTGACGGGTTTCACATCTCTACTTTTTTTATATACGTTTAGCCATTGAACGTTGTAATTTTTGTTTCTCCTCTATATTTTCTTTTCAAGTTTCATTAATAACTGTCATCTACCTGGCAGGAGCAAAGAATCGATATAAATCACTACAAGGACAATGTAGTGCCAGAGCTTGTACCAGTTTCTAATATATATATATGTACATACACACACACATATATATATATAAACATAAGGAATGATCTATTTCAAGAGTGCAATGTTATCAATTTTATAGAGGCTTCACCACGTCCATATTCATATTCATAATTCATAGTTTTATCCACGAAAGGAGGTTCTTTCGCATCCTAACACGCCATTTTTTTCGTTCTTTTTACGTTGCTTTGCTACATGCAGACTATGTACTGGGAAACAGTAGTCTGCCGAAACGTCAATATTTTATGTAAATAAGAGGAATAGGTAAATTAAACTGAAAGAAAAATAGCAACTAACTATTCTCTGCCTACATCGTAAATGATAAGAAAAACTAAATATGGCGTTCAAGAATATACTTGTAAACATAACACAATTATGAAGAAACTTAATAATCATTAATTTTTGAAAGATATTGTATGCATTATTGTTTGTTTTTTGAATTTCGCGCAGAGCTATACGAGGGCTATCTGCGCTATCCTTCCCTAATTTAGCAGTGTAAGACTAGAGGGAAAGTAGCTAGTCATCACCACCCATTGCCAACTCTTGGGCTATACTTTTACCAACGAATAGTGGGATTGACCGTCACATTATAATTCCCCGACGACTGAAAGGGCGTGCATATTTGGTGCGACGGGGATTCCAACCCACGACCCTCAGATTACGAGTCGAACCCTTAACCCACCTAAACATGAAGGGCCCGTATGCATCATTACTAGATATTGTAATGGAATACCTATGATTACACGTACATGCAACATTCACAAGAATGAACTCAAATTATTTACGAATAGTGCTTTATGGTTAGAAATTTCTGGACTGTTGTTATTCTTCTAGCTATCTGGCTTCCAAAATATTAATTCCACGAGATAATATGCGATAACTGATTCACGGGAAATAAAAATATACCCCTTTCACTTAATTATCCCTTAACGTAATCAGATGCTAACATATATACATTTATATATATAATTTTCCGTATTTGAAGATTACAAATAAATAAAATTGTTATTTTTATATCAATTATATATGTCTTTATCAATTATCAACTACGTATTGCGAACTAATATATTAACAAAGCGTATTCGACATATAATATTTCTTATATGTGTACGTTCATATGCACGTTTTTGATATAAAAAACAACAGCACTGTTTGGTAAAAATATAAATCGAGTCTACCTTCGGGTTGTGTGTTTTAGTCACGTACCCCAGCCGGATGACCGCCCGCCGAGCAAAGCACGAGGCATGGACATTAAGCTGGTTTACGTGACCTCCTCATTTCAACTGTTTCCCGCTAGCATAAATTTAAATACGAAGAAAACACTCTACCGCAAATGTGTATTTTTCGAAGAATAAAACATTTTATTCAAAGTTCTTGTCCATAGAAAAAAAAAAGTTTTATCAAGTCATCACTGATAAAGTTTAAAACAATTTTAAGTAAATGGATTTTATAGACACGCATGTGTGCAAATCATTTAAATCATGAGTTGGAAAAACACACAAAAGGATACAGAACATTACAAGATATATCCTTACAACGCATGAACAATATTATGGAACCCTAGGTTCTTGTCAAGAATAAAATCATTGTGTTAGTGCAAACTTAAATACAGTAAAAAAATATGTTTGTCTTTACAGTAATACGAAGGAAATAAATAATGTTGCAGTGGCTGCCGGTTCGCATACTGTTAATTTCAAAGTTTACCACTAGGGAAAGAGTCAAGGGTAATATAAATAAAATATTGTTGTTTTATAACAAAATGTTTTTATTCGTAGTCAAACATATTACCTCATTATTTTATTAATTATGTATACATTTTCAACACTAAAAAGGTTCCTTAGCGTGATTAATGGAAAGTATAATGATATAAGTAGCGTTCTGAACAAAGCAGAAAGAAAGGTAAAAAATTAGAATTAGGACTTGTTAGAAAAATCGACAGAAATCTATCTCCTGGCAAGTACTTTCATCAGAAACACAGTTTAGATACACGAAGAAAATAACTAAAGATTATATCATGAAATTCCCTGTGCGCAAAATATATCACTGGTCTAAAGATATGGAAAGAAACTCTTCTTGCAAAAGTAGGGTAAATTAAGAAACCTAAACAGTCCCGTGGGGGATATCTAGAAAAGGCAGTTGAGGTAAATTAAAAAAATATTTCCATTCGTAGTTAAGATTCTATATTACTGATTTCTCTCGTATATAACTGGCTGCTTTCTTTTAAAATATATTACGTGTTTTTGTTTTTTATTTATCTCACTGTTCTCATTGTAATGAGTAATCTGAGGGTTGCGAGTTCGACTCCCGACAGCACCAAACATGCTCGCCCTTTAAGCCGTGGGGGCATTATAATGTTACGGTCAATCCCACTATTTGTTGGTTAAAGAGTAGCCTAAGAGGCGGTGGGTGGTTATGACTAGCTGCCTTCCCTCTGGTCTTACACTGCTTAATTAGGGACGGCTAGCACAGATAGCCCTCGAGTAGCTTTGCGTGAAATTCAAAAAACAAACATTGTAATGAAAGAAAGTCACACTCCCTGCACTGTCTATATTTAAATGTTAACACTTATTGTATTATCTATATGTAAATGCTGACACTCTTTGCCCTCTTTATATTTAAATATCAACACTCCTTGTACTGTCTATATTTAAATGTCGACACTCCTTGTATTATCTGTAGTTAAATATCGACACTCCTTCTATATCACAAAAGGTAGAAAAAAATGTCACTTAAGAATGAGTCTTGCATGGCCAGGTGGGTTGAGGCGTAATCTAAAGTCGTGAGTTCGCATACCCAGCGCGATATTTTATTAATTAATATATTATTTCTGAAAGATAAATTAAAAATGTCCTCCAACGATGTCTCACGATGACGATTTTCGGACACTACATTTTGAACTTCATGGCGGTATTTTCCTGTTTAAACATTAAAATCAAGGCCCGGCATGGCCAGGTAAAATCACACAACGTATGTTGCATTTTTAAAAAGAGGTCCTACAGCAGAAGTTGCAAGGTGGGATTATAAAATGTATCCTAGGTTTTGGAGGAGATGAATGCATATATTAAAAACCCACACAAGCGCAAAAAGTTTCATCTCCATCTTACTTTTTAAAAAGTGAAGCGGAAACTTTTAATTACCCAAATTATTGAGTCAAGTAAGGTATACGTATGATAAATAGTTATATTACAAAGAGGAAAACAATGGTATCGAAAACTATCTGTTGAAATGGCTGTACGTTTAAATTCAGTGTTAAAGGTGTAAATCCTTACTAGCATTGGTAATATATCTTACAAGTACTTTATGTCAACTTATAAATTTACTGAGTTCTTACTTCAAAGCACTATTGCTTATTGGAATATACATAATTACTGTCACTGAAACATTTTTATGCTGTACAAGTCTTGAGTCATGATTTACAAGTTCAATCGTTGTCATAGGATGGGCATAATAATTAATGATTTTGTTGTTTTTACTGATCTATTCACATAATAGAAAGACTAACGTTATTGATAGCCAAACTAATCACCATACTGATTTTCTGATTCTCTTAAGTTTGTTTGTTTCAGAGCAAAGCCACATTGGGTTATCTGCTGTGTCCTCAGAGGGGAATTCAGCTCTAGACTTTAGTATTGTAAGTCCGTAACTTACCATTGTCCATCAGGAGTCTGGGTTCTGCTCACCACAAGAATCAAAACCCGATTTTTATGGTTGTAAGCTTGCAGACCTAGCCGATGAGCCATTGGGAAATTAATCTTCTGAGAATCATACATTTCTATATTCAAATCGAAAGGCCATAGTTACAAAATTATTTTTGTATTCGAATTTAATGCAGAAATTATAAAAAAATACAAGAATCATGGTTTTTTGTTTTTTAAACATAATTAAAATATGTATTTCTCGAAAGTATAAATTTTTAGTTGTGTCCAGGGAAAGATGCGCGTTCATGAATCACAATTATAATTGATTATTTAGAATTGTGGAATAATAACCCACAAATATTGTATTACGTTATGTCGAATGTACACGTTCTACAACAGAATATCTTAAAATTTCATTCTGTTACAAATGTCTTATAGTCTTAACTTTAAGGAGGTAAAAAGTAGTTTTATAAAACATTTTCTGATAGCCCATGAAAAATATTATTTAAATTTCAGAGTGTTCAGTTTTCCACACACAATCAATAAACGTCCATGCGCATTCGCTATCTGTAATAAAAAGCTACATCTAATAGTGTTCACATATATAAATTATTGATTTTCATAAATATTTTATGTTTAATATTTATGGATTAAATATATTGTATTTTTAAGTTAAAAAATTAATTATTAAGACGAATATTTAATAACATTAAATTTTAAAAAAAGTTTGGTCAATTCTATGATTTTAAGTTTAAATTAAATTCGAGCTTTTCCTGTTAAAACTGTTGATTTGATATCACGGTGGAGTCCCCCTACCGGAAAAGCGGTATGTCTGCAAACTTACAATATTAAAAACCAGGTTTCAATACACGTGATTTTCTAGCTTTGAGCTTACCTTCAAACAACGTAATCCGAGAGTTACGGGTTCGAATCCCCGTCACACCAAACATGCTTGCTTTTTCAGCCGTGGGGTCGTTATAATGTCACGATCAATCCCACTATTTGTTGGTAAAGAGTAGCCCAAGAAATGGCGGCGGACGGTGATGACTACTTGCGTTTCTTCTAGTCTTACACTGCTAAATTATGGACGACTAGCGCAGATAGCCCTCGTATAGCTTTGCGCGAAATTCAAAACAAACCAAATCTTCAAACAAAATTGCGGTAGAAAATCACAGAGAGCCTATGGTATAAGTTGGCGCTTAAACACTAAATAAAAAAAAATGTTAATTTACTTTATGCTGTGTTCAGCTCATTAAAAGATCATTGCTATTATGGGGATATATCAAGTATAGAGGAAACACATAGAAAAATATGTGATCAATTTTATATATTTTTTCTATCACAAATAGGGCTAGCAAAATTTATCTCAAGGCTAAAACCTAGCGCCCCTATACTAGGTGATGTATTATGTCGTTAGTTGATGAAAATTGAGCTGGGTAAGTAAATTTCAATTTATGAAGAGTCATGCTATTTGACGATAATACATTTAATGTATGGTATGAATAAAAACACATTTCCAGCCCAAAACGAAGATCTTCGCCACACGTAGAAGTCTGTTACCAGTAGGTGCAATACAGAGTTGAAAAGACACAAGTAAATTGGTATCGGTATAATTACAGAGATACGCTGAAGCCTACTCACAGTTTGTTTTTGTTTGTTTTTGAATTTCGCACAAAGCTAGAGGGCTACTAGCAGTGTACGCAGCTAGTCATCACCACCCACCGCCAACTCTTGGCTAATAGTGGGATTGACCACAATATTATAACATGGCTGAAAGGGCGAGCATGTTTGGTGCGATCGATTCGAACGACCCTCAGATTACGAGTCAAACGCCTTAACCCAGTAAAACAAACAAACAAACAAAAAACGCTCGTAGCGGGAAATACCTTCTTAATGTGTTGAAAATACCAGGATACCTTATCATAATTGTGCACGTACATTTCATCTAACGATGTATTTGTCGTTGAAAGCAATACTACATAATGGGCTGTCTGTGCTGTGCCCATCACGGGCATCGCAATCCAGTCTTAGTGTTATAAATTTTTTGACTTATTGCTGAGCCACTGAAGGATTCCTTTAAAGAATAATGATGTAAGTAGCAATCCTGATATTCATGTTTGTCGATTTGATGTTTCTACACTTTTATTCATGTGTTTATGAAACGCATTTAACGTTAAAAAAACAAACAAAAACAAAACGTTTTCTTATATTAATCTACGTACTTTTTTTTTAAATCTCAGTTTATCCATACGTTTTCATTGGCATTTCGCATAAGACATTAATATCACAGTATACACGCATAGAGTAAATTCTTCCATTTTATGAACATACATTAACGTTTATGCGTTCTCCATATCTGGGCTTGTATTATCCCTTTCTAAGCTCTTTCTATACAATGCTTTTCTTACGTAAAAATAAAGCGGGCTTTAAGAAATGTGAAAGAACAGGGTTAAAAGAACAGAGAAAAATCGATTAAACCTCATTCAAAAACAATGTGCCAGTGGAATGCACTCCTACAAGAAAGACGCTTATTTATTTGTGTATTTTTTTGTTTTACGGTGAGAGATCTAAATTTTTTGGAGTTTTTCAAGATAATGAACATATTACTGCTACACACAGGCTAGTTGAACGCAGGTAAAATGTTGCAATGGTTCTAATAGATACAGTACAAGAAACGTCATTTTATGTTAGCACTGTGTTTGTTTGTTTTAAAGCAAAACCACATGAGGTTCTCTGCTGTCTCCATCGCGGGAAGTCGAACTCCAAATTTTGGACTTGCAACAACGAAAAATTACCGTTGTTCTACCGCAAAACTTTAGCAAGGTGCCTTTTGACGAAAATGAGCAAAATACACTTCAATCCGTAGAAATTGTAAACAAATGAAATTGAAAAAGAAGTTAAATTCCCGCGGAATTCAATGGATTCAGATGAAGTTTGAAGTAAAACCATTACTTACTGTTACACTGCAACGGTTACAAAAGTGTTAACACAACCATGCTCTACATAGACCTATGCATTTGCACAGAGTTTGCTGTTATGACAATTGCATTTCCGGTCATATTTGCGCACAATTTCGTTGCTTCCAGTATATTATTATCATACAAAACTATCGACGAGTTATAAAAGGTGCATTGTTTTGTAAGTAATTTTTCCTTTATCACGGTGGAACTAAATGTTCGTTTGTAGAGTTTTGGGTTGTTTTGAAAGCTACACGAGAGCTATTTGCGCTAGCCGTCCCTAATTCAGCAATTTTAAGACTAGAAAGAAGGCAGTTAGTCATCATCACCCACCGCCAACCTTTGGGCTACTCTTTTACCAAACAAATAGTGGGATTAGCCGTTACATATAACGTTCCCACGTTTGAAAGGGCGAGCATGTTTGGTGCGACTGGGATTCAAACCCGCGATTCTCGGATTACGAGTTGAATGCCTGACCATGTTTTTTTTTTTTTTTGCTTAGAAATGTATGGTTTTATATATATATATATTTTCATCATGTTAGAAAAACACATAGGTTCAAGAAATATTAATAGAAATGGAATAGAAACTCTATAACCGGAGCGCTTTCGAAAGGTGTATCTTTCTTCTTCAGGGGCAAACTATCGAAGGCGTTCGGATTATAGAGTTTCTATTTTATTTTCAAATACACTGGTGGTCAAAACCTTAAGGCCAATGAACATAACAAAAAATATGCATTTTGCGTTGTTAGACTCGCTTATTTGAGTAGAACTTCGAAAGATGAAAATAAGAAAAGGGAAAATAAAAATGAAAAACTTTTTTCGCATTCAATAGGAAAAATGTGAACACTGTGAAATTAGCCTAAATACTAGCTGGTCAAAAGTTTAAGACCATACCAAAAAGAAGTCTTAAACAAGGTAGGAAATGCCCAACAAGAGGTCTCAGTAGTGAGCTGCACGGTCGTCATTGCGAATAACTTCAAACATTCGCTTTGGCATGGTCGTTATAAGCGTTTACAGAAGGCTGGCTGGAATGTTATTCCAAGTGATGAAGATGGCTTTACGTAGATCATGCACTGTTTGGAATTGACGTCCGTTTCTATAAACTTCCCTTGCCATCCACCCCTAAACATTTTCAATGGGGTTCAGTTCGGGCGACCACGCTGAATGGTCCAAAAGAATCACGTTATTTGCCATGAAATGTTTCTTGTCCTGCGGGAATTGTGGATTGCAGCGTTGTCCTGCTAAAAGATCCAGTCATTTCCACACAAGCAAAAGCCTTCACTGAATAAAGATGCTCTCTCCAATATGCCAATGTAGCCAGCTGCTGTTGGACGCCCCTGTATAACCTGAAGCTCCATTGTTCCATGGAAGAAGAAAGCACCCCAGATCATGATGAACCTCCTCCACTGTGTTGTGTATAAAATGTCTCTGGTGGGATACCCTTATCGTGCCAGTAAAACCTTCTTCCACTTTTCTACGTCCCATGTTCTGTGTTTCTCTGCAAAGTTTAACCGAGCTGTGTCGTGGTGTGGAAGAAGGCGTGGTCTTTGAAGACGTTTACGGCTTTTAAAGCTTTACTCTCGTAAATCCTGTCTTATTGTTCTTGAGCTGCATTTTGCGTCCGTAAGGGTCTTAATCTGATTCGACGATCGGCTGGTGTCTTGGCGGACAACCCGACGATTCCTCCTGCTCAACGCTGGCGAAATTTTCTTGAGCCGACCCCTTGAAATTCTTGTTTCGTATTCTTTTAAGAATTTTGCAACAGCCGTTTTACTACGCCCAATCTCACCAGCGATGGTATATTGAGAGAAACCTGGCTTTTGCAGCTCGACAATTCTGCCACGTTCAAACTTTGTCAACTTCTTAGCCTTTGCCATGTTTTTACCCAATGCAACACAGGAGATGTTAGTGGGAGATGTTGACAACGCTAATGCTTGAATACAAATAACTAAATTTCGTCACGTGTTTACCGATTAATGCTTCGTTTCAGTATGGTCTTAAACTTTTGACCAGCTAGTATTTAGGCTAATTTCATAGCGTTCACATTTTCCCTATTAAATGCTAAAGAAGGTTTTTATTTTTATTTTCCCTTTTCTCATTTTCATCTTTCAAAGCTCTACTCAAATAAGTGGTTAAGTCTAATAACGCAAAATGCATATCGTCATAATGTTCATTGGCTTTAATATTTTGGCCAGCAGTGTATACATCATTGTTGTTATTATTATCAGGTTTTTTTTCACCCTTATACACATAATGTATTATTATACTGGTAGTAAATACTCATAATCTAATTCTTGGTTTTGATTTCCAAACTAAATGTCACTGAATATTTATCTCTAGTTCATTTTTATTTCTTGTCTAAATATTTATATTATTTGCTGTTGGAAGGAAATGCTGTCAATTTACAACCATAAAAATATTTTATTGGGTGTATATCAAAGAACTCAGCTGTTGAACAACTTATTGCTATCATAACCTAGTTCAGACAGTTGTCTTTAATGAAAAATCTCACCATAACGCAACAGAGTTGACATGTTCTTCAATCTCAAGATTAAAAACTGTTTCAGTAACCTGTAAATCCGTCGTTTTCCGATTAGCATCAAAACCTTGTCATCTGATTTCTCATAATTAAAGGGTAATGGTAGCCTTAACCAGGCAGATTCTGCCTGGTTAATGTACACGTATAAACAATTCTTCCCAGCTAGTTATAGTAGTCGTAATGTCACGAGAAACCGATCTGTGTGAAAAACAGGCCCACGTGAATAACTTTTATCGACAGGTCAAAGAATGAATCGATTACTTAGACAAACAAATAGGAACAGCGCTGTTTGAATGAAGGAGTGGCACAGAAAGTTGTGCATGGCTACTACTGGAATGTTACACGTCGACTTAATTCTTCAGGGTATGCAGGTCGATCGATCAGAAACATGTAATGTATTGTTAACTTCCTTACACTTAGAGATGCAACTTGACTGTCCGAATTATACTGATTCGATTTCTTATTGAATATAATTAATTTGTTGTTGCTTTTTACACTACTGGCATACACTTTAATCTTTCTTATATGAGAATGTTGCGCCTATCATAATGCTTTTATAAAAATGAATCATTTCACAGTTAGACATCGTTAGAATGCCTGTATGGACATTTAGATTTACCCTCTCCACACACACACGCACCGGTAGCTCAATAGTTAGTCTGAAAGATAATTGAGCTAATATCGAGTTTTGTCACCTTTGATGGACAAAACACAGATAGTACATTGTGTAAGTTTCTTCTTAAATAAACAAACTTATAAATAAGTATGGATGTCCTAACATCACCTCACAGTAAATCTTCTAGTATCTTTATTGGCCCTGTACAACAGATTTCGAAAAAGAGGAAACATAATGTTATATCGAATCAGCATCCTAGTGCCGACGAGGCCTTTCGAGTAATACCAAAACATTGGTATTAAGCTAATGAACGCTCTAACTCTTGCGAGAACATTAGTTTATTAAACGTATAATACAACTTTTATATATATCTGATATAGCTGATGTTTAGTAGAGAATATTAAAACGGAAGTGTTTATACATAATCCTTTTGAATTTTTAGTTATTTTTCATCATTGTTTGCACATATATAACATCTACAAAAGTTAATTTAAATCTAGAAATATAACATTTTAAGGGCGCTCTTTATTTGATTTTCTACTGAACCACATCTTTAGATGTTAGTACAATTTGTGTTTAAAGAGACAAGACGTAAAACACTTTTTACCAGTTTTTATAAATACATAGCTTTCCACTTATCTCTAAGGTATAATAGGACTAAAGTTTTTTTTATTGTTGTTTTATTACGGTGAGTCTGATGACATGAAAATACTATTGGAAGACGTTTCAGTAAATCCTTCTTAAAATTACTCTGTCATCAAAGCAATTTTTTTTGCAATATTCCAAAACATTCCCACAGTTCAATAATTCTAACAATATGAATTTATTCCCCGCTGGTACAGTGGTAAGTCTCCGGATTTACAACGAGAAAACCAGGGGCTCGATTCTCCTCGGTGGATCCAGCAGATAGCCCCATGTGGCTTTGTCATAAAAAAACACACACCTACACACAGTATGATTTTCTCTCGGAGACATTTGTATAATTAAATATGTCATTTATTGCATCAAAAAGATTTTCGGTAGAGAACTGTGACTTTTTCCAGAAGTTATAATTTCTCTTGTTTGGGTGTGTTTGTGTGTTTTTCATATAGCAAAGCCACAAAGGGTTATCTGCTCAGCCCAACAAGGGGAATCGAACCCCTGATTTTAACGTTGTAAATCCGGAGACATACCGCTGTACTAGTGGGGGCCTCTTGTTTAGAAACGACGTGTTAAATTGTCAATGAAAATCGAGTATACAAAATTAAAAGAAAGTAAAAGGGATTCAACAAAAATAAGGAAAATTGTGGAATTTATCAATATAAGTTATAGTGTTTATTATGGTTATTTTTCGGGTAAAGTTGTTATTTTACTTTTGATATTTTTCTTACACATACAGTAAAAATTATCGTGCTTTCTGAAGTATATTCAATTAACAAAATTATTTGCTTTGTAAAAAACTCCATTAAAGTAATCCATTATTAATTTACAGAGAGCTCCGTAAGCTATTGAATATTACTCAAATGCATTTCATGAAACAGTGATCTATTAAGTTGCATGTTTCAGACTGAAAACGTGAACTACATTTGCCCAGAATGCATTTGTCGCTGATGTAACTTTATAATTATTGAGTTGGAAAAGTAAATGTTGAACTTCATATGTTATTCATTTTGTAAAATATTTCGATAGTTTGTTATTTTTTAAGATAAAATAGTTGAGTTAACGTGTCTTGTTCTTTTAAAATAAGAAGTTCTGGAAAGATAATTTATATGTTTAAAGCTTCATAAGAAGCGACGCATGTAGTTACTACTATTAATTCGTGTTTTACTGGTGAAAAGTAGGGTTAACGAAAAATAACTTTATAAATTTAGTATATATAGAGACGATATACGTCTGTGTCGTACGTTATCAAATTCACATTTCACGAGAAAAAGAACGTTTTGTATCTTTCATTTACATTTAGTATACAGTTAAGTTTTCATGAAAATGACATAAATATTAATTATAATTTATACGATCTTAAATCTATATAAACTATGCAGGAAGTGGCGACTATGGGTGTTAAACAACAGAAGAGTTGAAAGGAATATGATGGGTGGTTTTCAATACGAGGACATTCTTTAACTTATCAAAGTGTCAACTCTGCAAATAAAAGCGAACGCAAACATCATTTGCAACAGAACACTTTGTTTTCTCAGCGAATGGTTGTCATGTAAACTATATGAATGTGGTGATCCTTTTAAAATTCAGTGAAATAACGGAAAGGCAGTGGATCGTTTATGTCTTGTCCAGATAAACCACTAGTTATTGTTAACATATATTTCTCTTTGGCTTGTAAAGCAGCATTCATATCAGTTTGAGCTACACCGTCTAATAACCCATAAGCATATCTGAACATCCGGGCTACTACACCCGGGGCGTTATAGTTGCATATCTCGTTCAGATAACATGTTACTGCTGCTCTGTCTCTCATCGGTTACTGTACCATTAAGCAAGCAGTGTTTACAAGTGAGTGAGCCACCAGGACAGATCGGACATCGTATCGGGTATGAATAAAACACTTCCCCGTTTTGGGGAATGTCAGCGACAGATAACTTCATAGGCCTCACTCGGGCGATTTATGTAAATGGCTGGGTTAGCGTGAACTGCCTTTGGGAAGCCACAAGCCTCGTGGGAGAGTAGAAATGTACGACAATTCAGTCGATTTTCGATACCCTGCAGCACTGTGTTACTGATGGCAGCGCGCTGGTGCCAACTATCTAACCATCTCTTATATCTCACGATGTTTAGCACTATATTTCACCATATGTACGGGTACGCGTGTGTCTTATCACGTTACGTATATATAACTCAGCAAGTAATAAGAAATACCGGTTCTAACCTGAAACCGAAAAATATCAAGTAAGGGGTGAATTAACACTTTAGTAAACTCAGAAACCAGATTTAATTCAGGCGTTTTATAATTGTTTATTGCGAACGGTTTTGTTAGATATATTGTTCTTCTAAAGATTATTGAAGGCAACTAGGAAATATCCAGAACTCTAAGGTGTGATCTGATGTCAAATATAAGTTACAAATTCCAATGACTACTTCATTGATCAAGAACCATTACGAAAAGAGAGAGAATATATTGCATGTAGTATGCAGGGGCGTAGCCAGGGGGGGGGAAGGGGGCCGAAAAACACTCCAATATTCTACAAAAATTAAATATCTTTAGATTTATTTTAATTAAATATCGATTTTCAGGTACCACTTACATTTTTTGACTACAACAAAAGGTCTACGTGTCTTTCCTTTAAAGATTACCTCCACACTGTATTACTAGCTATGCTACTGGCCTGGGACATTGATTTGCTTCAAGCTGTCCAAGTGAAATATTTATTGTTCCAAGGTTACCTGTATATAATGGTAATTGTGTACGACTCAGTTTCACAGCTACTCCATTTAACTACTTCAAAGGGACTCGTTTGTCAAGTGCAAACACAAGAGGACTTTGAAAGTCCCTGACTGTTCAACCTAAGTTATTCTAACTTCTTAACCTTACTCACTGAGAACCATAGATCCTGGTTCTTATATATGAAACCTAAGTTCTCTCCTTAAATTCACAGTGATGCCACCTGAATCACAATGGATTAGCTTGCTTCTGTTCATACGATGTACAAAAATATCTATTATGGAAAAATGTTATATCATCTTCTACACAAATTTCCGTCACCTTATCAAACATGATTTAAAACTATTTGCTTGGATCTTCCGTGTTCTTGTAAAGTTTGAGAAATATTCCTTATGCCTCAATTCATCACTCTGGTGGCAGGCTAACAAATTAACAGACTTGAAATATACATTACGTGCTGTATAGTTGGCTGTTTCCAAAACTGCTTATCACGAACCTAATTCTATCTACTCCTCAAAATCCCTTTTTGTTTTATTTCAGAGAAATGGGCGTGGTAAGCTAGCATGCTCGGTCCATGAATCCGATAATTTATGGTTCAACGCTTGTTGCCGTAAAATCTATTTGGTCAAATAAGTGCAGCTCCAACAGTTGGCGGTAGGTTATATTGACGAGCTGCATTTTGTTTTTACTGAGTCATTTGAAATCAGATAACTCTTTATGAAAATTCTGAAGCAAAAAAAAATGTGTTTCTCTCAGTGTACGGTCAAAAGTTATTTTTGTTATTAAGTATCTATGCAATATCCCATCTGTTTACATACGATAACATAACAAAGTGCAAAAATAATACGCATATTGACCTATTATAAAACTCTGGATTTCGGATTTATAAGGAAGTAAAATTCTTGTGATTCCATAAAATATAATAGACACTTTTATGTTGTAAGGGTTACAGTCAACCCTTTAGCGTGAATGATGGCCATTGGGTGTCACTGTCTGCCTATCATCCCTCTACTCAGGGTGGATGTGTAGGTGTGTTTTCTTATAGCAAAGCTACCTCAAATTGAGGGAAATCGAACCCCTGAGTTTAGAATTGTAAATCCTTAGACTTACCGCTATAACAGAGGGGTACCTCTTTACTCAGTGGTCAAAAGTAACAGCTTTGCCATAAATACAAAAACAAGTTAAATTATAACAGAAAGTCACATTTTTAAAAACCACTCCAATATCTAAGGATTTTACACTTCAAGCAATCTAAAGTATTAGCCTAAACTATAAAAGCACAGCACTATTATTATTGAAAAGAGACAAAATGTGTGAAGCTCAAAACGAAACGAAACTTATTGTTTGTTTTTGAATTTGGCGCAAAGCTACTCAAGGGCTATCTGCGCTAGCCGTCCCCAATTTAGCAGTGTAAGACTAGAGGGAAGGCAGCTAGTAATAACCACCCACCGCCAACTCTTGGGCTACTCTTTTACCAACGAATAGTGGAATTGACCATCACACTATAACGCCCCACGGCTGAAAGGGCGAGCACTTTTGGCGCGACGGGGATGCGATCCCGCGATCCTCACATTACGAGTCGCACGCCTTAACCCACCTGGCCATGGCGCGCCTACTAAACTTATTAAATGACCCTTGAGGCAGCTTAATGCTATCATTACTCAGTCGTTATCAAAAACAACAGATACAGCAACGTGTGAGTTTCAAGTTTAGATACAGCCGACAGAAGGGCTAAAAGAACGCTTTTTGTCTAATTAATCCACAACTTGTAAAAGGACTATATAAAGATATAGATTATAAACGAAGTTTAAGTACATTTTCACATGTTTAAACTTTAAATTTTTGAAAATATAATTACATCATTAATGGGAGTTTATAATTTTAATATAGTATTCCCATTTCACATTTTGTTTGCCATGTCTAAACTAATCAGATTTATATGTTACAAGAACTTACTGGTCGCTTTCATTTGTATTCTGAAAATAATAATTTCTAACGAGTTTGATTACGATTGGCTACAGTTATTATTATAACCATAATATATTTACGACTATCAGTCGCAAGTAGCAATCTGATAAGTTATCCGCGACCATCAACAATCTGTGCTTGGTGTCTGAATAGTGTTGGTGATAATTATTTTCAGGTGGTTTAGGACCAAGGTTTCCATATTGGCCGTATTTCAACAGCGACGTGAAATATGATTGCACATTGTTCGCTCTTTCTTAGTTTACAATGTTTAATCGATGTTGTGCGTGCTGTGGCCAGCTGCGTCGTACCTTACACAAGCTGTATTAAGCAACCACAGATATTTGTCGGAGCTCCTCCCCTATAGAAATAGAGCATAAAAAATTGCATTGTTGGTGGCAACTAATTTACCAAGAGTGCTAAGTACCTCTTGCACTGTAAATGAAAGAAATTTTATCGGTGTTTTTTGTAGGAAGAACAAATTCTCTTTGAGTTTCTTTGTTGTTGTCTTTTTTTTTTGGTTTGCTTTTTTATGATTTTGAGTTCACTGCAATGGATGATCCATAGCTGTGAGGTTGAAATCATCTCAGACTATTACTGATTGGCATTAAACAGTTATGATTTTCATCTTATTTACAAAAAGGTTTCCATCTAATATAACTGTTACTTATTTCACATAGGTCTTACCGCCGGATCCCCATCAGATCAGACAGAGCTTGATGAAACAAACGACACTCATGCTGATCCGGATAATGTCGTCAGCCGTGAGATTGACCGAGATTCCAGTTTGGAACGGAAGCCAAATGGACTACTGAATGGCAACTATATTTCTAACAGCACAGGAACGTTGTTCAATCATACTCCAGCCAGTGAGTTGGCTGGGTCAGTGGGAAATAACACCAGTTCAATTCCTGGCTGTTTAAGCAATTCAAGTAACAACAATGAAAGTAAAACGACAAGTGGGAGCGAAAGCAGTCCAAACAGTACCAACAACTCCAGCTCCCAAAATCAAGGCTTACAACAAAATGATGAAAACACGCCAGGAAGTAAACGACGAGGCCCTCGCACAACCATTAAAGCAAAACAGCTGGAAACTTTAAAGGCTGCTTTTGCAGCTACACCAAAGCCAACACGTCATATCCGGGAACAGCTGGCTCAGGAAACAGGTCTGAACATGCGCGTTATACAGGTAAGAAATATTTCAACTTATACCTTTACCCTTGAGAGTTATGAAAATCATTTGTTGATTTTTGAATTTTAGGCAAAACTAGGCGAGGGCTATCTGCGCTAGCCGTCTCTACTTTGGCAATGTAAGATTAGAGGAAAAGCAGCTAGACATCACTACCCACCGCCAACTCTTGGGCTGCTATTTTATTAACGAATAGTTGTATCGATCGTGAAATAACAACGACCCCGCGAGTATGTTTCGGTATGACAGGGATTCAAACCCTTGACCCTCAGATTGCGAGTCAAGCACCCTAAACATTTGGTCGTGCCAGGCCTGATTACGTGTTGAATTTGTTGATGGAAGTACATCAGTTTTCAATATTAAAATAAGTTACTTACGACAACTTACATTTGCAATGGAAACGTATTTAATTATATTTACATCTTTAACTTTTTTTTTCTAAATTACACAAGCCTGCGATGGTTTTACTGTCTTGAAATTTTTACATGTTCTACAGTAATTCCTGTACATTGAATCCGAAAATGATATTTATTTTTCTCCAGCGTGTACATATTTTTACAAAATGTCAGAACGCAATATACAGGGTGTTCGGAAAGTCACTGTGCAGTTTGTCTGTTAATAAATATATAAGTGCACAGTGACTTTTCGAACACCCTGTATAAAAGAAAGACCACAACATGTAGTTTTGAGATTAAAAACGTTTGTTTCACACACAAGAAAATTAGGATGAATGAAGATAATACACATTTATTTAACGTCAACGTTCTTGTCTTTTCCTCTGTTTGATTATATTTTTGTTAAAAAACGTAGTAATAGAAAATGTTCATTGCGGTAAACGATATAATAATTTGATCTAAGTAAAAGTCTTTTTTCTTCACGAGATGAAAAATAAATATTATTTTCAAAAGATTTACGTAGCTGAAGTATAAAAAACACAATTAAAATCAAAACAACTTTTATGAAGTTTACATTCGTAGGTCTAATCAGAATAGCAAATAAGTGGATGATAAAGTTGTCAAATATACGATACAATGTTTAGAGTGCTTTCTCAATTGGCCCCACATAGCCAGGTGGTTGAGACACTCGACTCGTAATCTCAAGATCCCGTGTTCGAATCCCCGTCGCACCAAATATGCTCACCCTTTCAGTCGTGGAGGCGTTTATAATGCGATAGTCAATCCCACTATTTGTTGGTAAAGATGAGCCAAAGAGTTGTGTGTTGATAACTAATTGCCTTCCCTTTAGTCTTACACTGCTAAATTACGGATGGATAGTGCAGATAGCCCTTGTGTTACTTTGCGCGAAATTCAAAAACAAACAAGCAAACTTTCTCAATCCAGTTAAAGATGTGTAACTAGTTACTACACTTCTTTAGAGAGAACCCTAACCATGATACACAGCTAGTTATTATTACAGTTCTTTAGAAGCGTCAAAAAGATAACATTTACCTTCTGAGTCTTAAAACTCTAAACATTTGAAGTGTCGATTAAATCATTATCAAAAATATTAGGTAATAGTGAGACAAAAGCTGTAATTATTATTGATTTGAACAATTTTTTGATCTTGTTATTTCTTGTTCAGTAAATGAACGAGGAAAGATTTAGAGGAGTTTTGTATTGTTGATGTTTATTAATTCAACAAATTTATTTTGGAGTCACGTGAAACTACGTCAACAACAAGAAAACTTGTCATATACAAATACAGTAAGGCGACTGATTTGTTTTCTTTTATTTTCTACAAAGAACTAAGACGCATACAAAATAATGAAAGAAAGACTTGATTAAGTTCTGCGTTAATGAAATTTTTCTCACAGTGAATCGTTGTAACTCAAACTGATCTGATTTTCTGTTGAAAGAGATTAAGTTCATTGCTAAACAAAATAATCCAATATCTGTTAACTTACAATGTAAATTTCAGTGGCATGCGGTTTCAACCGTATGCTGAAATTGTATGAATATAGCATAATCCTTGCTTCTGACCATTTGTTTGTTTGTTTCAAATTTCGCGTAAAGCTATACGAGGGCTATCTGCGCAAACCGTCCCTAATTTAGTAGTGTAAGACTTGAGAGAAGGCAGCTAGTCATCACTAGCCATCGGCAACTCTTGGGCTACTCTCTTACCAACGAATAGTGATATTGATCGCACACCATAATGCCCCCACTGCTGAAAGGGCGAGTATGTTTGGTATGAGGGGGATTCAAACCTACGACCCTCCTGGCCGGGCCTGCGTTTGATCGATTAGTTATTTAGAATAAATAATAAAACGTGGTTTAGTTGATTGTTTGTTTGGTTTTAATATATATCGAAAGAAAAGACAGCATTCTGTGGCTACTGAGATTTTCTAAGCATTACCAACTTACCCGTTTGGATTATAATAGTCAGTGTTCTTCGAAACTGGTCAGTTTACACTACAGTATTTAATTCCACAGAATCTTGTCATATGAATATATCTCTTTGTGTTGTCTGAAATAGTATAAGATACGTGTTGCATCTCAAATCATTCGAGAGGGACCAATAATGCATTTGAGACGCTAAAGAATTAGTAGAGAACAAAATTATCAATTAGCTAAATTAACGTTCTATTATACTGCATATTTCAAATTTGCAAAACTGTACTGACAGAAAGAAGTTAAAAGAAATTCAGTAATTATTATGTTACGTTTTAAAATAACGTAAGACGCAACTGCTGTTTAAATCTAAGTCTATTCTCATATTTTGCAACAGATTACTCAGTAATGCACACTCCAAAACAATGACTATGAAAAACACACTTGATTTAATTTCTTTGAAAATCTAAGTTGGAAAAATATATCAATTGTGATTTTGCGAAATATTATTTGTTGCCCTCGCCACCAAAGTAGGGCGAGAATATTGTAATTAGGTCCCCGTGTGTATGCGTGTGTCTGTCTGTCTTTGTTTTCAATCGCGT
Source organism: Tachypleus tridentatus (assembly GCF_004210375.1). NCBI lineage: Eukaryota > Metazoa > Arthropoda > Merostomata > Xiphosura > Limulidae > Tachypleus > Tachypleus tridentatus. Next base: position 157,749,657 of record NC_134837.1, on the reverse strand, counting down.
ATCTTGAAAACTAAAGGACCGATGTACACAAAACTTTTACACAAGATGGAAAGTCAGTATGGGACAGTTATTTGCAAAGTTAGTCCGGATCTGAGTTATGAATCACTTTTAAGTATTTTGTATAACGTGAGATCGAACATTTTCGCTGTTTTGTCTTGATAACTCTATAAAGTGTGATAAAGCTTGTATCATATTTCATGGACACATTAACGTTGAGACTCCTCGTCACAATGAAAAAAATGATCCGTATCATTGATCTTTCTCGAACTGAGAAGGATTTTCTCACTTTTCGAAGAAGCGGCAGGAAAAGGATATGTAATCTCTGTGTTCTGCTCTTATTTGTTTCGTCCAAAACTACATAGTGGGCTATTTGTGACGTGCCCACCATGAGTATCGAAAAGCGATTTATAAGAGGCATAAGTTTAGACTTACCGATGAACCTCTCGAGAAACGTTTTACAAAAACGTGCCAAAACCAAAAACTGATATAAAAATGCTTCCAAATAAGTATTAAACAGTAATTCAATGGCTTCATCACATTTTTCGATGTATGGAAACAAATTTCATTTGTTGTATTGTCCTCTTCTAATTAAACTCTGCAAGAAAGAAAAAAATTAAAAAATATAATAATATAAAGTTGGATGAAAAATCATTGGCTGTATAATGATTTTAAACAGATGATCAAGGAGACTTACACATCTATTAGGTTTCGCTTTGCGAAGAAGTGTTTTTGAAACAAAGGAAAACACTTGATGGACAAAGATGATGTCGAAAGAGTAACCATTTTAGTCAGGAAATCCTGGAAGATATTTGTGGTCACGTCATCCTGGCAGCCATTAGTGGTCAGGAAATTTTTTGGCACCCAGTGGTCACAGCATCAAAGAACCAGTTGTGATTAAAACGTTCTGGCAGCTAGTTGTGGTCAGGACATCCTGGCACTTTCAGCGTGTTCTACTTACAGATGGGTTGCTTCTTGTAAAACATCCAAACGAGCAATGAACTTATATAATAAATAGAAATTAGTTACATTAATAAACACAACTCCAGAAGTGCAGAATATTTTAGAGTATCGAAGATTTTGTTAACGACTGAAATGGACATATAACTATAAGTTATAAATGTGTGTTTTATGATTAAAAAAAGTCGTCACAACTAAAAGTGTTTTACTTCCTTTTAGGGCTGGTTTACATTTAATCAAAGCCTATATTAATACACGAGTCTCCAGTCCAAGTTAAAAATAAATGTACATCTAAACAGCCAAGATGTCATACGTATAAAACTCTAAGACAGGACAGTTTAAGAACAGACATCCTTAAATTTCTATTTCAGTTGGCCAACACTACAAGTATAACTTTCGCTTACAAAACTGACGATACCGAACTAATTAAGATATCAGGTTATCTCCACCACAGTATTCACCGGTATGACAGAAAGACATATTGTCAGGGCGTTTACAACACACACTCAAACTGTGCATGACTACCTAAATTCATACCATTGCAATTCACTTTCTTAACCTTTGCGCGAAATTCAAAAACAAACCAAACCGTACTCTGCTAAAGAAAGCTGGATTTCACAATGTCTTATAAACACACATACACACAAAGGGGGGCTAATACATCCAGCTAGTCTAAACTCTTATTAAGCTAGCCATGCACAAACTATCTTTATTACATTGAAACATTTTAATATCCTACTCTTCTACCAAATCTCGCTCAAGATTAATTACCAAACCCTATCCAAACTAACTTATGGTCATACAGACATATTTAGCTAAACAAAAAGTCATTAGCGAACCGCCACAGCAATGACAATAACAAATAATAACCGTTTATTTTACAGTTTTTGTTGCAAGGTATCGAACTTTGAACTGGTAGATTATAGAGAGAACTCTTGATCTACTGTTTCTGACTCAGTTGTGGTATTTGACCATTAGTCTGGATGCGCGAATCTCGAATTAGAGGCAACATGTAACAAACAAGCCATAAACTCTCCAATTCAACGTTTGGACATTGTAGCAAACTAACTCATAATTATATTACCTAAAACTGAATGATAATCTAATTAAAAAGTAAATAAAAACAAAGTTTCTGTCATTTTACAAAAAGCAACAAGAGTATGCTTTAAGCAAATCCTAAATAAATTTTCACGTTGACAGTATTATCACATAATGATATAAGTGACATGACCTTTTAAATTCAATTACAAAATGAACCAACTGTTCTTACAATCAATGATATACTCTTTGACTATGATTACAAAATACAGAACTCTTCAAATTTTAAACATTTTGATTACCTTCTAAGTGACAAATAACTCCAAGTATTTCCATTTATAATACAACCATTTAACCTTAAATACAGCACAGCGTGGACCTCAATAAGTTTGTACTAGAAGACAAAATACATTAAAACTATTAAATTTATACATAGGATCTATCAAAACATGGTATTTTGCAAAATATAATGGTTAATAAGCCTTTTTATGTTGGTGGGGCAGCCCTCAGTTTACGGATTTACAAGTCTAAACTCCAAGGTTCGATTACCCGCAGAAGAGCATAACGTAGATAGCCCATTGTGTGGTTTTGTATTAAAACAAACAAACATAATACAGGCCTTGCATACAGTCTTGGTAATCACAACTTTTAGAAATAGGCGTTTCTTCTCCTCTACTTTCATTATAAACTTTACTGCTGGATATCATCTGTTCAAATGGTTTACGAATTTTGGAATATTTCATTAGTGTGTGGCCGTATTACGTGTTCATCATCAACATATCTCAGTCCTGGGTCTTATAACAGTGTTTTGATGATGTTGTCTTGTAAGATTTTCATCTATATAGAAGTCATTGAGTAGTGGTAGCAAAGATGAGCTAATGACAAGGTTTTGCCTTGTTTTTAATAGAATTTCTCTTCACGTAAGAAGTAAGACGTGTGGATAGTGAAATTTTGAGAATCTTTTACAGTGGTGGTAGGTAGTCAGTTGTATGTACTGGTAGATAATCTGTAGGATTAATCACACACTTTAATAATTAATATACTGGGGAGACTCAGATTAAAAAAAAAACAACTTCAGGCATTGGAACTCAAACAAAGTATTTCTATTTACTTTATACCACAGTTCACTACAGATGTTCACCATGTAATCCTTTAGCTGTTTATCATGTTAATATAATATTATCTTTAACAGATAAAACATTCCTTGTATGTTAACACCTCAATACAGTTTGGTATAAATTATTAATAAAAACAACCACGATAACCTCACAAAACACAATGATCATCTTCCACGTTTCCAACATATTCATTAACGTACCCTACGGATACAGCTTGAAAAACCATAGAGCTCTTGAGAAACAAAACCAACTACCAAAATAACAATCTTTATCATATCCTTCTGTATCAATATAAGTGATATTAACATGAAGGACTAGATATACTTACTCCTATCACCAGCGCTCACTAACTCCTACATAAAATATTTTGAAGATAACAGTCAAACAACCAGTTTACACTTAGGCTTTGGTTGAGATATGTTAATGCTACGTATGTATAATATGGCCTCACATTAATAATAATATTCCAAGAATCACCTGAACAGATAACATCAAGCAATTAAAAAACAATGTAACTCCGATTTTTATCCTCTCAAATACGTCACAGGGATTTAGGGGTAACTCATAGATCTGGGTAAATACCTAAACAAGAAAAAATCACTTTAAAAGTGTAAAATTTGTCATAGACTGCCTAGTTTTTGAAATGAACAATATGTATAATACAGAAGATGCTGCAATGTAAGAAAAATATATTAGTAAAACCGTCATTGACGGTTGACACCCAGAACAGTTGACAAAGAAGAAAATAAAGGATAAAAAGGGAGACATTTACAGGCATATACTAATATAACATATGTCAAATGTTTCCTTGGAAACATGTATAGTATATGTGAATACCACAAAACCTGAACAGTATTCAGAGGTTACACACAACAAGTAAATACATGTTAAATTACTTAACAACCCTAGTAAGAGCAGGAATACAACATACAACATTCCTTGTGAATATGGATTCCGACACACTTGAGAAACAAATAGACCAACAAAAGTTTGTATTTGGAGTATGAAAGGCATACAAGACTGAACTACTGACCTATTGCATTGACCTTCCATACTTGTGAAAAAAGATCACGCACGAAAATGGAATAATTTGAAAATAATGGAGCATGAACCACACACGAGTAAGATAGTGATAAAATAAGCCTTATACATCTATCTAACTGGTAACACATAAATCAACAAGATTTTAATACCCTTCTTGAAAACATGGAAATTATTAGTTAATTCAAATCATACTGTTTTATCAAGAAAACTCAGGATCGAATTTCACTCACTTACACTATAAACGAAGTCCCCAAAGACATCATGAGATTAACAGCCAAAATTTAGAACATAAATTAGTTCGTAAATAGTATCCAGTAATAGAAATTACTAAGTAATTAAAATTAGATTTTGATGGTTTCATGAGTTACTAGCAATGACAACATTAATATCTCGAGGTAGCATTACCATAAGCATTGCCATACAGGTAGTTCAACAGATGCAATAGATGCTATAAGCTTCAGTTTCTAAGCTAGTATCTATCTTGGCTGAACAGCAACACTTTGGTACTGATAACTGAGCTGCTGGTCACATCTTTCGGATGTAATATCCTAGAGGGTTTATGTCACTAGTGAGTCTACCGTTGTTGGCTGTTCTGAACCTGCACTGGAGATCTATTATCATACATACAGTCGTAGCTCTCCACTAGTCTTTACCTAGTTTCTCTACGTTTTCAAGACTGAATACTTGGGGGATAATGTATCACTTGGTTAAGGAAACCGAGTATTCCACTCAATAACCTGCTGAAACTTCAAAGAAACTCAACTAAATCCTCCTTTGTTGCCTTTTGACTGGCATGTTTGTATTTATTTCCTCTCATCAAAGGCAGCTAGTTTTATAAATCAGCACTACCCAAGATTGTTTAGACACTTTGTTTCAGCGTTCTCGCTATCACAAGATTTGTGTTCAGACATCAGTAGCATATGTTACCAACGAAAGTACATTATCAATCATGACCTATTGTACCTAGAGGTTTCGCAGATGTTAGTAGCGCCAAGTTTTTTAGTAACCAAATGTCCATTCTATCAGATATATGTAATAATTAGTGTTTATTCATTAACCACATTGCTCTCAAGTAACCTGTTCAGCTACTTGAAGAGATATACTAGTTAATACTATAGGCTGAACACTTTCACGTTGTATCTCAAGCATATCAGCTAAAACGGAGATATTGTAATCTAAATGGCGTGCACTAAAATATTCTATAAGATATTCCCACAAGGTTCTAGCATATTCTGACTTTTGTTATGTCCTGATGAAGCTACATCAACCGTGACTTAACTATCATTTATGCCATCTTATCCTGGCTGGTTGAAGTTATTGCCAATCAAGAACATTAGGATTAGTTTTGTTTGCTTTTCTCGGTTTAAAAATATGACGAAAAACCTTATAGTATTTGGAATTATATTGGAAAGCATTTTGTGTCCAAGTCTTGACTTTAGCAGGAATGACATATATCCTTCATTTTTAACATCAAACTAGTGTGTGTGTGTGTGTAGCTTCTTCTTCGTACTCAAAGTCTCAGATCTGTTGTTTGAATCAAGATATGGAAAACGTAATCAGAAAAACAACATAAAACACTTAAACAGCAAAGATGGCGCTAAAAATAGCCAATCATGATTAGTTCATCCTAACACTTTTGTTGTCCTAGAAACCAACCTGCTCCAACTACATGAGGGTTGCTTTTTACAACGACTGGACTCACTAATCGACACCACTTAGTATTGAAGAACAAATGTTGGAATTATAGACTTTTTGTTTTTGAGCTAAAGAGAACTAGCAAATCATGAATTTTGTACACACCTAAACTGTACACGTATCTATACGCTATAACGGTATTTTTGTAAGAAAATAATTACAAGTCCATCGACTAAGAGTGCTGCGTCTCAGTGGAGAGACAAAATATAACTGTGTAACAGTGTTACTACGGGTGCTTCATCATGTTTTGTTCCTCAGTGGGTCAGCGACAAGTTTACGGAATTACAATGTTGATAACCCAGTGTAGTTTTGCTCTAAAACAAACAAATTGTCGTGTCCTAAATGTGATTTTTTCTTCATCAAGACTACGCAAACCCTAGTTATCACAAAACAGTTACTTACAAAATTAAGTGTATTACTTATTAAATATTTTTTTGAAGTGGAGTTTAACTAAAGCACAGTAGATGAGAATAATTTGAAGTGATAATTTTAACAAAACGATAGTAATACGTTCCAGCATGAGGTTTAACAGCGAAGGGCTTCTGACTATCACTCTGAAATGGGCAAACGTATATCACAATCTGATTTTTCAGCCTAGATTTTTGTTTGTTTGTCTGTTAGGAATATACACACGGTTAACGTCTTTTCGCGGGCCTTTATTGAAAAATCTTAGCTATTGGTGAGGCCTGGATTGAAAATAACACAGTCGCTGTTCTAGCTTCACTATTAAAGAACAGCCAAAGGTATCAATTACATGATAGGTGAAAATTGCACAGGATCGTTCCACAGCCCTGAAAATGACAAAGAACGTGTGAGCCCTCGAGGATGGCGGGAAAATCTTACCACTTTTACGAACTTCTCTCTCACAAATGTTAGTTTATACGATTTCGTTTTTCCTTTGTGTGCGAACGATTTCCATCAGGCGAACTAATTTATTATATAAACGTATCTCCCGTGAATTTTAAGCCAGTTAAACCAGTGACATTCTCGTAATACGTTAATTTCATTTTGTGAAAGGTACTGACGTGTGGTTTTTACTGAAATCTACAATATTTATACCATGTCGTGAGAAAATGTAACGCTATATGCAGGATAATGAAGCTTATAGTTATTTCTTCCTATTATATTATTCACTCATCCATATCTTGTTCCTGCACTTTGATTGTTCTTCACAAAATAGAGATTACAAAAAGATTTTAATAAATGTCAAAAAGGTTGCTATGCTAGTTACGTTGTTACTTATCGTCGATTCAAACGTCTCCAAAATACTACACTTTTTAGTCATTTCTCATGTTTCTTTTAACTCATTTGCAACGAATTAATAAGTCATTTCTCATGTTTCTTTTAACTCATTTGCAACGAATTAATAAGTCATTTCTCATATATCGTTTTAATTCATTTGTCGGGTCTGCATATAGTTGTAAATTTACAGAAAATTTGAAAAAAATAACATCACCTTTATATTAACTGGGAAAGGAGTTGTACAGTGTTCCTATTTTTATTTTATGGTCAACTAAAACTTTACGTGGCCACTTGCTTCCTGAAGCTATTAAAAATTAATTTAAATTAGAAAGGTTGGATGTTCATCTGGAATCACACACAATATGTGTAATCAGCCTTTATGCTGTTCACTAAAATGTAATAACTACTGTGTAGAAAAGCGGTTTTGTTACAATTACAGGCTTATGTAAGCCTTGTGGAATTCATGTGATATGATAAAAACGAAAATGAAATATAGAAATTTTATAAGTGCCGAGAAGTTTCGATTTATTAAAATTTGCCGTTTCATTTTATCTGTGAGTTACGACTAATTGTCTCGGTCAGGTCCTTTCGTACAAAAATTAATGCACTCTCATTTCCCTGTTTCAAATGAAGTTTGTGAATAAAAAACTATGTCTCGATAAAATCAAATGTACTGTAGTCTGTTTATTCATTTACACAAAATCAGTGAGTTTGTGTGCATGCACATCTTCGGATTTCTTTACAGATAGATGACCTGCTTTCACAGAATATTTTATCGCGCGCGCCTGTGTATGTGTGGTACTGATATATCCATACCTTATCGAGTCGCTTTTGTATATGTATGGGGTAAATATATATAAAGCTTGTCAAGTTCATTCATAACGCTCTATGTAGAGATATTGCCAACCTATCGACACCCAGCAGCCTGCCATTTCCCACGCCTGTGTGGCGGCGGCACTTGCGGTAATTTGTGGCCATATAGATTGAACAGTATGCGCTGTAGTAGAGGGTGGATTGTCTCGTAGAACTAACTGCTCTTTAATTTAGCCACCGAATTATTGCCTCTGTACGGACTTATGTCTGGGGTGTTAACGAAAATTAGTCCAACTCTGCAATTCTGCATAAGACCATCAGAAACGTGGTACTGCTCTTATTGTATTTTTCTCTTTTGTCTTATTCGAAGCAGCGTCTGTCTCATAGACCACAAGGTCAGCCCAGGAAACGAAGAGTTTTCTTAAACTTACAATTCACTGTGTTGTCATATAACATAGCTAAAATGAATCTTCTGTTCAAAACGTGATCTTATCATTTACAAGAAAAATAGGATGTCATAAGGTAAAGAAACTTCTTGTTGTATTTGATCATAACAAATAACCGAATAAGATATTCATTGAATCTTTCCGCACCGAGATAGCTCGAAATAAATTACACAAATAGGCCTTTTCTCTTACTTTGTTGCTGTTGTTTTATTTTTTTCCATTCGTAATAAAATTTACTGTTTAACAAGTGTTAACTCTTTTTGCCATGGACCTTCTGAAAAACATACTGTAAAATTCATTTAAGGAGAACAGCTGTAATAAGTGTAATTCATGTGTGTGGAAAATACAAAGAAACAATAAACCTTGCTTGTCCTTGAAAAATACCTCATCGGATCAGTTCACTTTTCTACGAATGAAGATTTTTGATTATTTTGTGTTAAGACTTTTTATGCTAGAATGACAATAGGCTTGTATTCCAATATCAAGAATATAATATTTAAAATACACAGTTTGAATGTAATTCATTAATGCTTCACTTTTGCTTTTATGTCACTTAATTTGTGTTAAAGTAATATAATACTCCCTCAAAGAAAGTTTGAAAAATACGTGTATCAATTATACATCGCAGACATTTAATTTTTTTTATAAGTTTTGTTTAACTAGCACATCCAACAATGCAAAACACGGGTTTACTAATACGATTAGCTGAAAACTGAATATGCTTCATTAGGTAATAATGATACACATTAAAAGGAAAAAAAAAAGAAAAAAAGATAACAAATATAGAAGACTTTTTTCGTAATATAACATAATATCTAGTTCCGAAAAGTGAAATTTCATTAGTTATGTACCTTGCTATGAAAATATAGTTTCGGCTGTTTTGGAGCATTAGGTTCCGTCACCAGAAAAACAAACATTTACCTTATTTGTCTTCAAGACTTGATTATTTACTCTTTTTGCGATATAATTATATGATTGTGTTACTTGCTGGTAGCAGACGGAGGCTTCTAACGGAATTACAAATTGTCAAACTTGTTCATGTGTTGGAAGGCGTACAAACAAAGACACAAACGTATAAAGTACATCCCAATGGATATTAGTTCTTCTGGCGCTCTAAGCAGTTCGAGTAATGTGATAAATCACTGTAAGATTTATTTATTAAGTTTCAAGCCTCAGATTCAACTCACAAAAAGATGGGTTATGAAGTAACGTAACTTATTTCTAAAACCAGAAAGAACAACAACAAAAAGAGTTGAAACGCGATAAGAAACAAACTCTAAACACGATTGTAGGACAAGCAACCAGTAATTTTTTAAACCTCTCTTTAAATACTTTTTTTATAAAATACTAGTAATTTTTATTTAACTTTTTCCTCTATGATTTTATAGAAAGTGTTATATTTTGTTCTGAGATGATTCCAAATTGTCTAAACACTTGAAGGCGAAAGCTGATATATGTTTGTTTGTTTGTTTGTTTTTTGAACTTCGCACAAAGCTACTCGAGGGCTATCTGTGCTAGCCGTCCCTAATTTAGTAGTGTAAGACTAGAGGGAAGGTAGCTAGTCATTACCACCCACCGCCAACTCTTGGGCTGCTCTTTTACCAACTACTAGTGGGATTGACTGTCACATTATAACGCCCCCACGGCTGAAAGGGCGAGCATGTTTGGCGCGACAGGGATGCAAACCCGCGACTCTCAGATTACGAGTCGCACGCCTTAACACGCTTGGCCATGCCGGGCCCAGCTGATATAGTTCTTCCTGATTTGGTTGTAAATAAGGTACTTACGGACAGAACAGTTAAAATACATTAATACTAGTTTTAAGGCATTAAACTTAATTGTTTTCATTCATTTTCTTAGATTTATTAACATAAAAAAAAATATTTTGGAAGATGCTTTTGTATGCATTATGGTTACCCGTAAATATACAAGGTAGCTCAAAAGTTAGTGAGCACTTAAATATATTATTATGATCTACAAAAATTAGCTTTAGGATCACTATTTACAATATTGGACGAGTTAATTTGTCGTCGTGCATTTTCTTTCGATGATTCAGTCATTAGGTTAATAATAAATATTTAGTAAAATTAAATTGCTTCAAATAATACGACCTTAATTTGCATCCCAAACTTTCTCCGGAAGGTGAAACTTTTTGAGGGCGTCATCATGCTCAGTCGCCATGTTTGACAGATGTGCATGTTTGTTGGATGTTTATCCTTGGTCAGTTATCTCCAAAACTCTATCAAACACATCTCTAACACGCCCTCACAAAGCGTCAAGAAACAGGTTGTATATTTCACTGTCTACAGACTTCTGTAATACATTAAATTTTTAATTAAAAATGTAATTATACTGCTTGGTATGTTGTTCATGTTGCTATAGTGTGGTTATAATTCAGGTTGTTAGCCAATATTTGATTCTCGTTCCATCCAATGGCAGGATCTCTGTTGAAGTAGCATACATATATATGCATATACATATATGCATTCATAAGCTAACGCATATAAACATACATATCGTGAGCTAACGCTTATATAAATATGTATAGAAAGTTAACGCACGTATATATTAGAAAATTTTATTGTAACACCCAATTTTTCATTCTTTTCTTCACAATCATTATCTGTTTTGAGATTCTAATACCAGTAGGTGCAAATATATGTCGTGAACGATGCAGTACTGTATAATTGTTAAATCAGGAGCACTATATGCTGTCTGTGCTAGCTGTTTTGTATTAGCTGTTTTGATTTTGCTATAAATAGAAGTTCTTATTGAGAGTCAATTTAAAAGCTTATCTGCTACAACGCGCATGTGATGCTATCAAAGCCATTGGTTGTGGGTTAACTCCATGGAAATAAACAATCATTGTTTCTTTGAACAAAGACGGACTTTCGACAAGGGAGATTTAATGAAAAAAAATTAAATTTAAACAGTCGACTATGGGCCGCTGGATGAGGAGATATAGAGAGACTGGCTGTATGGAGCGGTGGAAGGGAAGGGTGGGAAGAAACTTTCCAAAGTACCTGAGGATAGTGTTCTGAAACACAAGAGTCTGAAACATTGTCGACTGTCGTCCACAGATTTCAATGGACCATGGCAACGTTTACACCTTTCAGTCTCGCCTGTGTTCATGTCCCAGCAAGAAGGAAACCCTCTCCTCACCGACGAGACGAGAAAGATGAAACTCAACTGGGATAAAGAGCATGCTGATTAAACTGATGCAAGGAACAAAGTGGTCTTCTCAAATGAATCAAAGTTCACCTGCTATGGTCTGATAGGAAGCACTTACAATGTCGATGTGGAGAAGGGTTTTGTCCACTGTGTTTGAATGGAACAATACAGAATCTGCAGGATCAGGTGATATGGTGATGCATCTCTGGCTAGCGTGTTGTTAGTCCGTCCTTCGTGAAAGGCACAGTCAATGCCAACAAGTACATCGAGATCCTTGATCCAGGTTAAAATTAAAGCCATCAATTCGGGATCACTCGGGTGAAGATGACCATAGAATATTCTAAAATGGTTCTTCTTCATGTCACAGGGCTAAAAAGGTTGGTAATATTCATACACTCTATGACATGAAATAAAAGGAACATTTCACTTTACGTGTCTTAAAAAGACATCTTAGGTTTTAATTATTTGCTTCAGGTGAAGGGTCCAGACCAGGCAACAGCTTATATCCCAACTCTGTTGAAAATTGTTGGAAAGTAAAGTGTAAGATAAAAAACTGAGAGCACCTTGGAGCTGTAGGAAGCCCTAATTCGCGTTTGGCATCACGAATACAACTCTGTTAACATTCTGTCTCTCTATGATACATCGATGACAAGCAATCGTCTAGGGCAGATGGTGGCGCAACCAGACATTAAAACAAGGGATAGACTCTGTGATCACTGTTCGTCAACCACATTAATGGCGTTATCTTAAGATCTAGGTTTTCCTGTTCAGTGAACATTTTCGTATTTGTTAAAAAATTTGCTGATCGTCTATCGTAATACGGTTTTCACAGTTTTTTAACAAAGATGCACATGTGTGTTTAGATGACTGAAATATGAGTGAACCTTCACCAATGTCCATAACCGTTTTACACTAGTTCTGACACTTTCACATCGCAAAATATACGGGAACCAAGAAAATTAGGGGGAAAAAAACCTTGGTAAGAAATACCAGGTAATTTTTTTACTACTGTATATACACATATCTTGAGCTAACGCGTATATATATATGTGTTGTGGGTTAATGTTGTATATATATATATATTGATAGTTAATATACTTGTAAAAGACAACTAGTGCAAATATAGTGTGTACAGGCTTTGTTTTATTTCTTCTAACGCAAGAAATCAGACTGAAAGTGATTATAACCCATGAGTGTGTAGTATTTATCATACAAAATACACTTAGACGAATTTAAGGGCTTGACGACACTATAGTTTACTGTATTTATTAATGTTAAAAGTGAAATTATCTCTTATAACTTAATATTTAAAGATTGGTACTAAGGTTGCACGTAGTTCATCACTTCAATACATTTCCAAAACCTACTCGTGCCTATGTATTTGAAGTGAGCAGGCCTTGTTGTTTATATGTATCTATTAATGCTTATAATCTAGTTATGTCGTTTTATTTGAAAGTACAAATAAACCATGAGATTCCTCTTTTGCAAAACATATCTGTAAAAAAATGTTAGGAAATTCAGATAAGTTAGTCATTACGGTTATAAAGACATTTTTTGCAACATCATAAATCAGGGGTAAAAAAGAATTTCATTTTTATATCAGATTTCAGCAATATGGCTACTGTCTAAGGACAGAAACAGACAATAAGTTTGCCTTTCGACTTTCAGAAAGTAGCTGTGAGATGAATGTCGAAGGAACTTAAGGTAATAGCTATTAAGAAAGATTACTGGCACTCATAACAACCTTCCCTGAAGCCAGCGGCTGAGATTTTCTTGTCACGCTGTACAGATAAATTTTGGTGCCCAGCGTGAAGTCTTCGACGAAAGAAAGCTAAAATTCCACAAACATTATTATACTTGCGGCCTAGAGCTTCACCAACAAGGCGGAGTAGACAAGTTGTCATCAAACGTGAGCTGACGATCAAAAGAACGGCCGGCCATGTAAAAACCTGACCAAAGTTATGGCCAGGCCTTCACTGCACGAGAGGGAGTGATGAAATATCACTGCCGTACTTCACGCTCATGTTGGACGGAGGCAGAGGCTCTCCGAACGTCTGCCGCAGCAGGAGAAGGGAGTTGTACAGTTCGGCGCTCCGCTTGGGGTCCGCTCGGGGCAGGTAGTTCGGTTGACTTCAGCACTGGTCTGCTTTCCTGCCTCCTGTGGTTTGTTCTAATACTGACCGTTGCGTTTTGGAACAAATAAGCTACTAGAAGACAAGAATGTGGACTACCTGTATATAAAAAAATATAATATATTACACAATCAGAAGGAGTAAAAACATTTTAATTAATAGAAAGATGAATAGAAGGAAATAAATAATTATTATATATTTAATCACATGACTACCACAATCTGTACGTCTAAAGTTTTGTGAATTCTCTCATACTCTTCTTCCAACTGTTTGCCTGTTCATTAGTTCAGCTATCCACCTATTTGCTCATTGTCTGTCTAATTACAGTTGTCTACGTGTACATGAATCTCTATTAAATATCATTTCGTCAATTCTTTTATACCTCTGTGCAACGATACAAACTTGTTTTGTACGGACTAACAACGCTAGAAACCGGGTTTCGATACTCGTAGTGGACAGATCGCAGATAGCCCATTGTATAGCTTTGTGCTTAATTTAAAATACAAAACAAATAAAACCATTTGTTTTCTTGTGGTTCCATCTAGTGGTATTAGAAGCACTTGAAGCGGAGAAGAAATTAACTTTTCTTGGCATAGATAACTCTGTTCGTAAAAACAACTCTTTTTTCGAGATAGCTTGATCTTAAGCCTTATTTTTCTCTTTAGTTTTTGTTATCGGAATCTCTTCCTTACTAAGGCGAACATTATTCACAGTCGTGGATTCACACTATTTTGATAGTTACGAGTTGTAGGGTTTGAAGCTCGCGCACGCGTAAATTCCATATATTATTTTAAAGAAAGGTTTGTTTTGTCACTTTTGTTGAAATCCAGTCAAAGCCACACAACGCCTATTTGCAACCGGTTATCCGTAATTTTGAGCTGAGACTGAAAGAAAGGCAGCTACTCAACACCACCCGCCCCGAACTCTTGGACTACTTTGGCCAAACAAAATAGTGGGATTTGACTGCCATTCTTAGAACACTCGTAAATCCATACAGCGTAAGCGATTTTTGTTTATTTATTTTTGATAGTATCGGGACGGGAACTACAAGTATCAGGCACACAAGCAGCCACACTACCAGTGGTCCGCACAAGGTCGTTTAAGGAATGAATACATCTTTCTATAATCAGTAATGTGAATTTTGAGGAAAAATAGGAAGCTGAGAAATAAACAAAATTTTATCCTATATGAAATATGAGTTAATGAAGAATATCTTACTTAATTAGAAATATACTAGTAGATTGTATTTAAAAATAATTTAAAATGAGCGAAGTCAATGAAAAATAATATGAATTAGATCATTAAAAATAAATTTATTTATACTCAACAATCTAATGTAAAAAAGCAAAACAAAAATGCAGTTATGAAAAACTAATGTAATTTAATGATTCATTGGGTAAAGAGGGAAATATTTTATGCTAAACAAATCGGCACGGCATGGTCAGGTGGGTTAAGGCGTTCGACTCATAATCTTAAGGTCGGGGTTTGAATCCCCATCGCACCAAACATGCTCGCCCTTTCAACCGTGGGGGCGTTATAATGTTACGGTCAATCCCATTATTCGTTATACAAGGGTAGCCCAAGAGTTGGCGGTGGGTGGTGGTTACTAGGTGCCTTCCCTCTAGTTCTACACTGCGAAAATAGGGACGGCTAGCGCAGATAGCTCTCGTGTAATTTTGCTCGAAATTCAAAAACCAAACCAACAAACTAAACGAATCAAATTAGAATTCATAAATATAGTCTATAATTTCTTATAGGTTTTCTTGCAATGAAAACTTCTCAAACAGATTTGTGTTTCCCTGACATATTCTTCGTGGGTATTGAAGAAAATATGTGAAAATGTTGATAATTAGTTGCAATAGATTAATAAGGTAGTTTAATCCACTATTCCGATAGTAAGGTAATCCGTTATCAACAATACTATTGATGATTAATTGTAATAGATTAATAATGTTAATTGTATGTGTATGTGTATTTTCTTAGAGCAAAGCCACATCGGGCTATCTGCTGAGTCCACCGAGGGGAATCGAACCCCTGATAATAATGTTAATAATTATTTGTAGTAGATTAATAATAGAACTTTATCTACTATTCATATTGTAAAATAATTCATTATCAACAATATCGTTAACAAAGATTTGTAATATGTTAATAATATGATTTTATTCAATATTCTAATCATGAAGTAACGAAATATGTTTGCTGTCAAAAAAATAATATCAAATTTTAGTTCGATATTCACCTAACATTTGACGTGCAGGAATTATTTTTCGAATACAAGTGTAATAAATACCAATTATGTTGTAGCAAGTTTATAAGTCCAGTTAAAACTACTACACATAAAACTGTTTAGAAAGTATATATCTGATGTTACGTTTATTACTGTTCATGTTAATATTTCCTGTTTGTTCTGTCTTTGTTTGGTAACATCGACTAATGTCAAATTTATTTTGCATCACATTTGTAAACCTCCTCTCTCTGATTGTAATTCTTAGCAAATTTAGGAATCATACTGGTATGAAAGTAGAGATATTAACTGACAGTTCAGTACTACGTTTGGATTTTTCTTATACCAAAAATATGGTATTTTTAGGCTACTAGTTAACATCTGGTGCTTAAAACACATCCATTTGGTTACTCTGGTAAACTCTTTTGTTTCTAATTCTTCGGCTCAAATTCGAACCCGAGGTTTCTCACACACAAGTTGAGTGCCCTACTGGCTGAGTGAAACTTGATTTAACCTTTACTAGGAAGGAACAATCTTTAAACTACTGAAAGTATCACATACGTAGTGTGGAGTTTATCTATAGAGATGGTTTTCAGTGTCATTAATAAAATGTTTTGAATATATAAAACATTCGCCTCAGTGAGTGTTCCAGCTTCGACCTGGATGTTCTTCACACATGCATTTACACATCATATACGCATTTATATATGATGGATTTACATGCGTTCAAGTAATGAGTTATGTACTTTGAGAATGTTCACTCATATAAAGGAATACATGTTGTCTTCAAAATTGAAACAAAAACATTTTCATGACAGGTCCTTACTGTTATACAACAAAATATGTTTTCCAAATGCTCAGTTGTTCTTGAAAACGAACAAACTTTTAGCAAGGTCCAAACGCTTAGACTTCGTTATCACACAACCAAAATTACTTTGTAAATGTGATTTTTGCTTGTGAATTACTAAAGAAATTCGAACAGAAACCAGCTTTGACACAGAGTGTATTGCTCAGGGTTGTCGTATGGATAATTGTACGTTACATAGATGTATTTATATATAAACACACACACATACACATATATAGTTAGATGTAAATATGTCTGTGTGCGTTGCAAAGAAAAATATCGAGATAGATTTTTTTTAAATAATCTTCTGGATTAAGGTTTTTCGTCGCATTGGTGTAATGTTGAACATTTGTATGAGGCAAGTCTGAATTTCTTTTTGTCGTGATCGATTTCCGAGGACATTTTTTTGTCACACTTTATATTTATTGATTTATTAAATTTGAACGGACTTTCATTGGACTCTAAAACTGTCAAAATGAAGATTAATCAATTAAGCAAGGACCCAAATCTCGGTATTTCTAAGAATACTTTGACTTTGGCAACTAAAACATGACTAGATTTCCACAGAAGTCAGAGTTATGCGGTAAAGTAAAATTAGTGCAAGGCTTAAGCTGAAGTAAAATCTGTAAACATTTTTAGTGAAACAGGTTGAAATTAATTCATGATTGAATGAGAATGAACATCCTATGACAACATAAACTTTTGCTAATCCTTTAGATGTAATCAAACAAATAGCAAATAAACTTAAATAAAACAAAAGGCTTTTATACTAGATTTATAACTCGTAAATACAGCTTGACTGACACATTTAAGCCATTCGATATTTATAAGTTGACTACTCAACAAATTAAGCGATTGTCAGTTACACTCAAGAGTCGTTTTCTCCCTACCATGTCGTCTCCCACCCGAACCATATGTTTGGCCTGCGTGTGGTTGACATTGGACAAGAAGGTAAAGTATTCCTGTTAGCCTTTACAGCCCGATCAATCAATACATAAACAGGCCCATCTAAACGAAGATCAATTGGTCCATGTAAATAGAGTGTTTACACGGCAGGCTTTGTCTTGGAGACTCTGTGTGGACTCACAGGAGTCTTTGACAAGCGCCCATGATTTATGGGACTGTCGTGGACAGAGTTCACCAGTGATACACCATTGCAAACTTGAATTTGGTTACAGCGTGTGTATAGAACTTGGTTATGGTAGTAGGGTCAACTTAGGCATGTTTTTCCGATAAAGTACTGGTGCTTTAATTGCTAGGTTTTCTTTTCTTATTTAATATTTGAAAGCAGATATTTACGAGAGAATAAATGTAAAACATGACTTCAAGCAAAAACTTAAGAACTTGAGAAAAAATGTAAATAAAATAAGTAAAAGTTTATGAAACAGAAATTCATCCAGTACGTAAAATGAACAAACAAGAGCATACAACCACAAAGAGCTTAACATAACATATACAGTTATTTCTGAAATCAGTAATATGTATTTATTTATAAATGCGTTTTAATAATGTAATGTTCTCAGAACAACACACGATCCCCGCGAGACTATAAGAGAAAGACACACGTGAAGCTTAAACGATAGAAACATGAGATTAACATACACCTGATTTTCTGAAAGTGAGTGAATGATATTTGTGGGTAATTTACGCTGTAGACCTAGTTCAAGGAATCTACGTAGTTTCTTCTATCACAGATTATTATAGAGACCCGTCTGACTTTAAGGTGGAAACTCCTGAAACTTTTATTGATAGTTTTACACGGTACTGAAAAAGAAACAACGTGGTGTAGAACCATGAATTCCATTCCTATTCCAGTATAATAATGTGTTTTTGATGTCATCGTATATGTTAGTCCTCACTTTCTCATATAAACGTTTACCTTTTGTAGCCATTCCTTTTGATTTGTTTAAAACAAGACTGTTTTATCTAATACTGCTACCTGCGTTATGTCACATGGTGAGTAGAATACGCTCTTTACATTATACTGGCACTTTCTTCATTTCTATACACGTTACACCTTCTTAAAACAGAGTAATTTAGGTACTGTGTATTTATGTGCAGTTCTGTCCATAATTCAGACGTATGTAGAATCTGAAAATTAAACTCAAGCTGATATTAGAAAAATAAAGGCACACACTATCATGTTATACCATGGACATTTAATTACATTTTTGATAAAGTATTGATTTTTTCTGTTTAGTTTAGTTATAGCTCTTTTGCTAACATCGGTGAATTGTGTTACTGAAAACTAGTTTCTTGAATGAAGTTACCATAAATTAAGATTTACAAATACGTTAGAATATATATGTACGTAAAATAGGTCCCTTGCAACACTGGTTAACCAAAGGCGCATTTCCCACTGAAGCACGCGAGTTTGGATAAACGAGGCTATTGGAAAACGATTTGAAACCGTCCATCAGCCGCCCGCCTGACCCCTCAGATCTCGCCGGTATTAAGGGCTACATTGACTCCGCACAGTGTCTTTGAACGGTTGGTATAACGTGAGATCCATACAAGATAGTGGCAACTCCTAGCTTAACCGTTACTTACTTGAAGATGCAAGACAGAATTTGAAACATAGACATTGTTTAAAAGTTTCGTAATCGTACAGATATATTTCACAGCAGACTGAGTTTTCCATCCTAACAAATTGAATGCAGGAACAGTGCCATCTCGATAGTATATATATATATGTGTGTGTGAAATATTTCTGGCCTATGGGAAATAAAACTATGAAGTTTCCATAACAATAAGATCGAACAGTAAGCACGTTGGAGCTATTTAAGGTCAACATGAAACTTTTGCCTCATAAATAGCTGCTACTGATAAACACTGAGCTGCAAGCCATAGATTAAAATATTCTAATCAAGTAAAACTCGAGATTTACTACGCATAAGTATAGAGCATATATACAAAATAATTTCCATAAGTTATGGTAGTTTTGAGCGCCGATACTTATACTTAAAGGTTCTCCCCTGGTACAGCGGTAAGTCAACGGATTAACAATGATAAAATCAGGGTTTCGATTCCCCTTGGTGGACACAGCAGATAGCCCGATTTGACTTTGCTATAAGAAAACACGCATACACTTGCACTTAAGAACGTACGTTGAATAGAAACATTACGAACAACGTGTGTTTTCTTTTCCTGTATTTAAAGGAACTATTTTCACTCTTACTTGATAACAAAAATAATTAGTTTTGCAGAGTTTATTCACATTTGTTATATTTATTTTAGGTCAGTACTTTATGGCTATAAAGCAGTTTTTAAAATATTTGAAGAGTTTATTTGTTTATCTATTCTATTCTGTTCGTGTTGAAGAGTTACACGAATGAGCCGTTGTTCATCGTTTCCGTACTACATTTCAGCAAGTTCATATTAATTCTATTTTGTTATATGTTGTTATATAATGCATATTTTCTCTTATTTCTCGGGACGAAGATGAGCGTATGGTGGTGATATCTGTAAAACATGATCGTTTGGTGTAAACGAACTTTTATTTCGTTATTTGAGAAGTCGTACATTGTTATTAGGCTTAGTTTACGTTTAATACATTTAGCGCTGGAAAAACGAACGTGCCTAAATTTCATTTTCATACCACAATTCTTTAAACAGAACAATGACCATGTCCAACTTAATAAGTATTTGTTGCGTGGTCACCATAAATTAAAACGTGTCTACTTTTTTGACCTCTTATTCTGGCAAGCACGCGATGTCTACGTTTAATGTACATGAGGTACCATAAAATACTGTAGAAAAAACTGAAATCAACCAGTATTGATACACTGGAAGTAATGTAGACCCCCAGGAGAGAAGGAGGCAAAACAAGCGGAGCGAATACAACGTATGATGTATAAGTTAGGCTTAGGCTAGTTAGCCAAGTGCGTCCGAACCCATTAAAACTAAACGGCAGTGTTTCACACAAGTTGCTTTGCACATCAGCTGCACGCGGTGTTTGCGCGTGCATACTATCAGGGAGGTCGACGGAGCGTGCAACGGGTTAATTCGAATCCAGCACGAGGTTTTGGCGCCCTTTGTACCGGGATGTCGTACACAGAGATATGAATAGAGAGAGAAAGAAGGGCAGAAAACAACTATCACAAGCGAATTAGAAAGGAGTTTCTACCACAGTGACATGTCTGTTCAAACGGTTAACACGTGACGTTTAATGTCCAGACTCGACTTAATCTGTTCACTGAAATCTCTTGCCGCTGTTGTCTTACCTAGGCCTCGTCATTAGCTCAGACAAGCATGTACTGTTCAGTTTTCTACGTTCCTACACGCATCCACCTTTCTGTCTAAATTACTGTAGTTCGTGTCCAACGCAGTTTCTCTCTCTCTCTTTATGTATCCTTCAGTCCACCATTTTCACATAGACTTAACAATAGTCATTGATTCTCATCTGCTACAGGCGCGGTATGACCAGGTGGTTAGGTACGTATGACGTGCAATCTGATGGTCGCGGGTTCGAATCTCCGTCCTACTAAACATGCTCGCCTTTTCAGTCGTGGGGTGTTATAATGTTCGGTGAATCCCACTATTGGCTTTTAAAAGAGTAATCCAAACGTTGGTGGTGATGACTAGTTAACTTCACTCTAATCTCTCACTGTTAATTTAGGAACGGCTAGCACTGATAGCTTTCGCGTAATTTTGCGCAAACATTTAAGCTGAACATAAAACTTCAACTGTTTCTCGCTCTATTCTGTTCTGTTCGCATTTTTTTTCCAAATTCTGTACGTTTTTTATTTAACAAAACTCATATTGTAATAAACATTAAAGTTCAAATATACTTTTGATTTATTAAATTTTTTTAATGTTTAAACATCTATAGAATATTAAAACTAAACCTTGTATTCTCATATGTATATAATAAATCTTTATAATTTTATATACACTTTTTATTTCTTTAGTTTGTGATTCCACCTAATGACAGATTCGACCATCTGTCGCTGCAATAATATCCTGAACTTGACGTGACATAGAGTTCATAGAATCTTTAAACAAGTATTGTTCGCTCCAGTTTATTTGTCTTGAAACATGTCTACAAACGACTGATACAGTAAATGTGGCATTCACTTTCATCCTTAGTATACTAAGTTGGATTGAAATTTAATAATTGTAGCAGCCATGGAAGATGAATGAAGTTTTCTTCGTTTTCTATGAAACACCTAAGAACAATATGAGTGCCTTAAATTGGTACCTAATCGTATTGAATAGGATGGTGTTCATCAGGGACGAAATACGGACTTGTGAGGCGCACATAGTCGATAACAGCCTTTAGCTACTCCCTGTATATATATATCGATAACAGCCTTTAGCTACTCCCTGTATATATATATCGATAACAGCCTTTAGCTACTCCCTGTATATATATATCGATAACAGCCTTTAGCTACTCCCTGTATATATATATCGATAACAGCCTTTAGCTACTCCCTGTATATATATATCGATAACAGCCTTTAGCTACTCCCTGTATATATATATCGATAACATCCTTTAGCTACTTCCTGTATATATATATCGATAACAGCCTTTAGCTACTCCCTGTGTATATATATCGATAACAGCCTTTAGCTACTCCCTGTATATATATATCGATAACAGCCTTTAGCTACTCCTGTATATATATATCGATAACAGCCTTTAGCTACTCCCTGTATATATATATCGATAACAGCCTTTAGCTACTCCCTGTATATATATATCGATAACAGCCTTTAGCTACTCCCTGTATATATATATATCCCCTTCTAAACAACTCAACCTTCTTCCCTGCTCTATTACTCCACCTTCAATAGGTAAAACTTTAAACTGTTGAAACAACACAAACAGAGACAAGTTTTTCACGCGGTTACTTATCAAATTTGTACTCTATTTTCAGTACAGAAAATAATGAAAAGTGGTTTATCATATAACAGGTTTACAGGCACTCACTGTTTGCAGTCTTGGCACTAAGTGTTATAGAAACCTTTCATTTCTTTTTTGCTTCTGAAATAATATATTTTTTAGACCTTTTAATAGCTGCTATATGGCATTTTTCTAATACTCTTTACGTTGTTAAAATCGGTGATAGACGTGTCTTGTCAATAATTGGAGAAATTCGTCAACTGATATACAGTTCGTAGTTTTTGCGCCTTATAAGTTTACGTTTTGATTGGACGGTTACCAGCGGTTAACAGGTTTTAGTTAAAAACACTTTGTTTCAATGAACAGTTTTGACGGATTTTGACGAAAAATTTCTTTGAACACCTTGCAAGAAAAACAAACAAAAGAAACACTTCACTTTCAATAATGACATTTTATGCTCTACGAGCGTCAAACATTAAAAAAAAAAAGTTGAAGAGAAAATTGTCTACATCTCTCCGCTTAAAAGTCGTAAACAATCAACTGATACCTTAGGTAATTAATCTTAGAGCATGTTACTACATGAAACACTTATGAAATAAAAAACAACATTGGTATAGTTATAGATTAAGAGCGGCGTTATTTTTCTGTGACCATGTTCTAATAATATTGTAGATTGTATAGAAGACCGTCTACATGTATCAAATATCAGGCCCTGGAAATTACTGTCGTGATATATGTCGGCCGACTACGCGAAGCACGAGAAAGACGATCTTCTAACATCAGATTTGTTTCTCTAAGGCAACTACTGTTTGTTTGTTTCCAGGTTTCATTGAAATAAACATAGCACATGGATAAATCTGAGATGGAAGCCACTCGATTCTCAGAGATATGTGTCTGTTGTAATTAGTAACTTGTCGTTCAGCTAAACCAACTTGTTTGCAAGTACAATATTTGTTACCGTCTATGAAGAATTCTTTGTATGAAGAAAAAGTCAAAATATAAACATGGACACTTTAATAAAATTCGACCAGGAAAACTCACTTAAATTCATTTATGAGTTAATTCAAGCATTCTGTAAAACCTACGTTTTGAATTTGTTTTAAAGCTTTGACAGAAGTTTTAAAATAAGGTACACATATTTTATATTGGATCTGAGTATACGTTGTTTTGTGAGTTATCAAATATAATCTTTAGAAAATTAAAACTAGAAAGAAAAGAAAAGGTATGCACCATTGTGTTTACTCAGGTTCTTCACGAAGATGATTTAATTTAAATGGTTCGTAATAGTGTGCAGGAAGGATAACTGCGACAAACTTCAGGCGTCGATTTACAGATGTTTCTCTCTTACATTTTCTAACTATTCCGTTCATTCGGTGAGCTCATTTTGGAACTGGAAAATACAACGTAGTAAATTTGTTTAATAAAATACAAAGGTTTCGTCAAAGCAATGTGAGATATATTTTCGACACGTTATAAAATTTCAATGTTATGTTCAAACAGCAGAATGTTTCCCGCAGAAAAGATCGAAATTTTCAAAATATTATGTTGTTTGAAACCATGAAAACAAGAAATTTTTGTTTCGTCTTATGCATTCTTAATATGTTATCATTTATTTCTTATTAGTTTGTTTCTTTCACGAAGGATATCTAATGTGGCAGTGTAAGACAGAAGTTAGTCATCACCACCCACCGCTACACTTGGGCTACTCTATTATCAACAAATAGTGCGATTGATCGTTACTTTATATCGCTCCCACGACTGAAAAGGCAAGCAGGTTTGGTGGCGAGGATTCGACCCCACTACCCTCAGATTACGAGTCAAGTATCCTGATCACTTGGTCAAACATGTAATTCACACGTTGTTGAATAATGTGTACACATGTGATCGCTGCCAGCGAAAATAGCATATTGTTTTTGTCAATGAACAAAATTAGGAAGAAAGGAGAGAATTCATAAATTACAGTCTCTAAACCGATTCCAAGTGGTACCACATGAAATGTAAAAACTATATTATGTATATATAGGAATACAAGGCAAAGTCTGTAACAAGTTTTTTTTGTTATGTAAATAACTGTTCTGATTTTCAGACTTTTACTTTTTGTGATAACGGTAAGAGAGTTTCTCATTACTCTAAATTAACAATGTTGCATATTTCTCTCACTTACATCACACTCTGAAACCTTGATATTAATTTACGAACATTGTTCTGAAAAAAAAATTTTCTTTAGTAAACTCGACAGGACCCCAGCTGTGTGTGTAGGGGTGGTAGTATTTTCATGAACGTACTCTTACAATAATAAATCGACTAAGGCAGTCATTTTCCGTCACTCTTGTTCCTCTGACAACGCCACCATTTACCTGTTGTTTCTATGTTTATAGGTAAAGCTGCCACTTTCTCTCCATACAAAAGAGGCCATAAAGTCCGCCCCCTCTTGGTGGCAGGTTTATGGAACCATTATGGCACGGAGCGGCGTATTAAAGACTCAGAGATGGTGCCCGTGACAAGCTCGACAGCACTCTTTGACAACCATGCCCAATGGCGGAGATTCTTTTTAACGACTAACCCCCACAGTTCCCTACGTGGGGGGTTTAGGGAACCTACTGGGTCTATTATTGCCTACTATAGTATGTAGCTGCAATGACCCCAGCTTAACGCATGCTATGATCTATATACAAGTGAGAAAGAAGCGGGTGTAAATAAATAGCATGTGGTGTGATACACCTTCTCGAACGTGTATTCATATAAACATACGTAATAGACAGAAGTGGGTATGTATACGCAGTAAAGCTCAATATTTACAGTAGACTTCTGTGTATATAGAAAATGAAGCTTTTGGGACTTAAGTATACGAAAGGAACTCTCTAAAGGATATGTATGACTAAGTATATATAAACACACGAACATATATTTATTCATTTATTTACATGAGTGACAGAAAATGTGTATAACTAGCGTATTCTGTTATTTTTGTAATATACGTGACAGTGATGGAAATGATTAAAATATTTTTAATTTTGAAATTTTAAAAGGACGCCATCTATTTTTCTAATAGTTACACGTTTATAACTTCCGAACAATTTTTGAGATTTGTCACGGACAAGTAAACAGTTTTCTACAGAAGTTTCTCGTTGTTGTAGTTTTGAGAAAAACTAAGTGTAAACAACCTAAAACTTAATACTACTGCAGTATTTTAAAGTTTTTTTCTGGTCTTTCTATTGGCACTCTTAAAACCTGTTTATCTTTCTTAAAGTTTAATTGAAATGTCTAAAGTTTCAAAAGTGCATGAACTAAAATCTTAAATAAAATTAAGAACCATATACTGTAAAACCCTAAATAAAATTAAAAACCATATTCTGTAAAACTTCAAATAAAATTAAGAACCATATACTGTAAAACCTTAAATAAAATTAAGAACCATATACTGTAAAACTTTAAATAAAATTAGGAACCATATATTGTAAAACTTTAAATAAAATTGATAAGAACCAAAGTCAAGAAATAAAAATCAAAGGCAAAAATTGCAATGGATGGAAATTATAGATGGTAAATGAATCATCAGGAGTAAAAATAAACTTGCAACGAAACATTTAAAAAATAACTACGAAACCTGAGCTATACACTATACATACCGAGATTCAGAATCAAAATGATCATCTATAACCAAGAGTCTAAATCTAACTGTCACACAAAAAAACAAAAGAAAATGTATGTAATGAAATCAGTCGAGTATTTTTTTTTCTACCACCTCAAACAAGCAAGGTTTTAGGGCCAACGAGAATAGATATTGACACATCCGATTTACCATGGTTTAAAAGGCAACAGTTACAGATAAGCATTGTATTAATACTGTGTTGGAAACATGGCGGAACAGGCAGTAAGGGGCGTGGATATCTTAGTGTGAGAAAAGCTAGAGATAGAGAACTTACAGCAGAGAGAAGACAAAAAGAATCTAGCAGCGGATTGGTTGCTTGTCAAGGAACGTAAGATAAATGTAGACTGTGATGACACGGCTCCTCTCTTTTATTTTTAGGCACCCTATTCTTGTGGGAAGAAGGAGTTTGAAGCACAAGGTTAGAAGGAGTGGTTGGCTTGTCAATTTACATGTTTTCTTCCAGAAATTACAATACTTTTTATGATTTATTACAAGTTTGGGACTACCTCCACCTTTTTAAAGAAGCCGGATGAGCATTTATAGAAAAAAGAAAGAAAGAAAAGGAATGTTTAAGATTCATGGTGGATTTACAAACATCTTACATTTGTCCTTCATGAAAGTGATATATTGTACCGTTCTACATTGTTTTGTTAAATACAAGGGGTTTAAACTGCTTTAATTTTAGTTCTTTGGATAATTTTTGTCTGAGATGTATTCCTGAAATTGTCTTCCGTTCTATACTTTCGGGGAAAGGTTTGTTGACTCGGTGTTCGTGGAATATAATAATACCTCATTTTGACAATTTTAGAATTCCTTCTTATAGAGTCATTAAAAAAATGAAGAAAGAAAAACGCAGTACTCACTTAGATACTCTGAAGAAACTATTTTAATGGTCTGAAGCAAGAAACATGGGCATTAATGGAATCAATCTACAGGGCTGTTTGAAAGCAGAAATAAAAAATACAATTAAAATGCCACTCAAGGTACTTCTGAAATTGTATATCAAATTCGAAAGATTGTACGTTTGCTCATCTTATTTATTTATCTCTCTATTGGTCCTGTTTCTTTTATCCACACACATGTAGATTTATATATGCATTGTCTCAAACTATTTTCAAATATCTAAATATTTATTGAGAAATTTGACATGGATAAAAGTTATATTCTTTATGTTGCTTATATCCACCATTGACGCAAGAAATACCCGGATGTAACAATTGTTTGAAAGAAGAGCTAAAAACATAAGAATAAGTTTGATTAACCATCATTTAACAGGATATTTCAGCTAACATGTAGGTTGCATAGTTACATAAATAATAAATTAGGTTGAACCACGTCAATAAAACAGTAAAACAAAGGAAAAGCTAACCATATGATATGAACTTTAATGTAACTCGTCAGTTCAAGTTTTCTGTTCATAACCTAAAGAATGATGAACACCAGGTTTTGAAAGCATTATTTGTTGGAACTTCTATAAGTTTATGTTCTAGAATCTGAGTTTATTAAATATTTTCAAAATTCTTCAAAACAATAAAAATATTATTCCCAGGACATTTTACTAAACATTTCTACTGGAACTAGTATTCTTTGACTCAGACATATTGGAAATATATTATTTATCCATTCAGAAATTGTAATAATAAATATAATATCACTATAAATCTTCATTCAAGGAAGTTCCCCATTTTTAACAAAATGTTTACCTTAAGAACCTGTGTTCATCTCGCTCACTAGCAGGTTTGTTTTTAGCATTTTTCTTTTACAGAACAGTTCGATCCCGGCATGGCCAGGTGGTTAAGGCACTTGAGTCGTAACCTGAGGATCGCGGGTTCGAATCCTCGTCACACCACACATGCTCGCCCTTTCAGCGGTGGGAGCGTTATAAAGTTACGGTCAATCCCACTATTTGTTGATAAAAGAGTAGCCCAAGAGTTGGCGATGGGTAGTGATGACTAGCTGCCTTCCCTCTAGTCTTACACTGCTAAATTGGGGACGACTAGCGCAGATAACCCTCGTGTAGCTTTGCGCGAAATTCGAAAACAAACAAACAACTCTTCAAAAGACATAATATACTTTTTATTGCAAACAAATAAAATTCCTATGTTTAGTGACTGAAATGCTAAATTGTTTCAATGTTTTTATTTGTTGCCTATACGTATAATAAAATTTAAGCTAATAATTAGTAAAACTCATAAGTATCATACAGTCATTGGAAGATAACGATTTTATGGATACCCAACATTAGAAAACAGTATTTAAAAAGCAAATCAACATGATTACGCCATTTTTCAAATATGTTTTTTTAGTCGACTTAGCCAACTTTCTAAAACTATTTTGCAAAGGTATATCACAATAATAATACGAATGTGTACATGATATTTATTAGATGCCTATTTGTATAGACTGTTTGAGGAAAATGACATTAAGTAAATTCATATCGATCAAGCCCTATACTACTTCAAGTAACTATAACCTCCTCTGTTCAGCTTTAAGTCTCTGTCATGCTTGTGAAATGAATGATTCTATGCCATCGATCACTGTACCATGCCATGTGACAACTGCCTCCTGGTGATAAAACAAATGCACTTTGCAGCATATAAGGCGAAATATAATAAAAGTATCAGAAACAATCTATCGTGGAAATAAACTATCTTTTCGTAATGAAACGTGCAAAGAGATATCTGCTGAGATTATTAAACTGACTACAGAAGATGAGAAAGATCCCAAAATGTCTACACCATATTAGTTTGTATCCAAGAATTGTGATAAGAAATGTTACACCTGTGTAAACGCACATATAGAGAGTTTATACTGTGTGAAAGATTTGGAACCGTTATGAGCAAAATTTAAACACCTCAACTGGTGATGGTAGATATGATTATATGTTATTTTTCGAAAGATGTGTGGTTGGTGAACGATAGATTTCAGAAGATAGAAATGGATGTTTAATTTTTTAACAATTAGAAGAAATAAGTTTGTGATAGAAGAATCAAAAGGATTTCAGAATATAGGTATGGAATAGTATGTAGAATGTTTGGTTTTAATTAAAGTTGAATTGGGTTGGACAAGTTATATAGTCTTCAGGCTTTAGAAACTGAAGAAAGACATCAAGGTTAATAAGTCTTTAAAAAACTGTGAATGGTTTAAATGTTTTAATAACTTTTACAACTATTAGAAGTTCATGGCAAGCAGACATTTACTCTTATTTATTAGATGATGTGACTAAATATATTAAAAAATCAATATATGATAATCTGAGGAACTCTGTCAAACCCATTTTGATATGGTAAGTCAAGTTACTATGACACTAACAGAGTACTCATATGACTTAGACACACATTAAACTATTCTAGCCAACCTAAAACCTGGAAGGTTTTATGTCTTTTCAGTATTCCTCAAATAATGTTTTGTTACAAAATCAAACACTAACTTAAGTTTTTATTGAACTGGTATTGGTGATTTAGTCAACAAATATCAGCATGGAAACTATTTTCTGAACGTCCATTTCTTTTCACAAAATAATTAATTTTGTTAGAAGTTACAATTTTCATTTTGTAAATACTTCTTTTACACACGTATTGTGGAGATTTATGTACGAATTTCTTTCAAAAGAACGGCACAATTCTTTGACGAGCTAAAACTATGACAAAACGTTTATTATATCTCAACATAATCATACATATTGCAGTGAATGCTACTAATTATCGACTTCAAAGATAATCGAAATGGTTACTGAGAGACACGATATGTCTACCTGTATATTTCTTAATATATCATATTAAGATACTATCATAGAAGGGACCCGTGCTTCAAAAGCTACAAGCCCCTGTTTATTACCTGAGTCGCAGGCTAGTAATACCTACACTTACCTTGCTCTACAATAAGGCCGCGGCCTGAGGCAAACACCTGCCTTAATCATCACATATATACATTTTTAAGAACAACGTCACCGAGTCTTCTATACATTTTTTTTAAGATAGTGTCAAGCTCCTTCCAGTCACGTTCAGGGACGTAAGCGTTGCAATTCACAGTCAAAATCTCGTGGTTTTAGGCTTGACTGAACGATGCCGCATCTGCTAGGAGATCTTTTGTTTCCTTTCTTCTTATAGAATAAGAAATGAAACAAACCTCATTAGTATACGCTAACTCCCGACAACCGCCATAGTCACCCTGATGACTTCATAGTATCTTCATGGACACGTGATCAGACCACCATACTTGCTAAAAGAAACTGCCTGGTCTGTTTTATTTATTGACCTGAAATCGAAAATTAATGCTTCAAGTGGTTCCACATTTAAAAGCAGATAGCATTTTATGTACTCTCTTCATATAATTATTTTCTTACAGACCACTCACTCGTCGGAAATAATCCGTTACATTCACAAACTCTGGAACACGTTGGCCAAACAGAGAAAGGAAGCTCAGTTTCAGATTAAGAGTTAGCTTGGGCGTCATGGAGTTTCACATGTTAAATACATAGAAAGGATATGCTGACGGACTAGATATACTTGTCGTTCTTTTTGTTCTTAACTTTAATTGTATTTTTTGTTAAATGTATTCTCACATATTCAAGGTGGATACTATTGAACTTACTCTCACATCTGAAAAGGACTTATGCTTATTTTTATGAAAGAATGGATTGTAGTTTTCTCAACCAGAGCTGTATGTTTGTCATGAGCTGTTTATAATTAATTTATTCTAGTTTTTTAATTGTGACAGCTTCGTAGATTAACTTAAACGTTAGTTTTGATAAAGGGAGTTACTCATTTTGCGTTGTTAATTATCTCTTACTGTAAGACGATGTTATTCCTCAGCCTTAATTTTATATTCACTGAATATTTAATAACAGAAAACAAACTGGTTCTCGGGCAGAGTTTAAAGTTTGTAGGTTTTGTATTAAAGTAGAACAGTGTGATCCGTAGCTATTTGAAACTTCAGGTGTGTTTAAATTACACATTTAGAAACAACGCTGCGTCGATGAGTAAACTTATGTAATCGATAACGAATATTTAGGTTTTATTTCCTGTAACGAATGTTTAGGGTTTATTTCCTGTAACGAATATTTAGGTTTTATTTCCTGTAACGAATATTTAGGTTTTATTTCCTGTAATGAATGTTTAGGTTTTATTTCCTGTAACGAATATTTAGGTTTTATTTCCTGTAACGAATGTTTAGGTTTTATTTCCTGTAACGAATATTTAGGTTTTATTTCCAGCACTGAACTGTTAAGCTGGCGGCTTTACAGACTCTCAGTCTATGTGTATGATTTTCTTCACAAAGGTTAGAGGAAAACAATCGTTAAAGTAATCCTACGCTGGGGATCCCTTATCAGGGCTCTGCAGCCGTGTGTAAACCGGTCTTCGAACACCCGTAATCCGGAATTCATACAGACATCAGTGACAGAATGGGAAACTCTGCGCAACATGTGTGTGAGAGGAAACTTTCTCTTTTCAATGTCATAGAGCTATTAAGTTAACAAACACACATACATAAACACTGACAAACCTCTTCATTTACTTACCCGGCTCTTCCAACTCAGTTGCATCATGTGACTATCTTTTTCAACAATATCGAGAGAAAAAAGTTTTCATCAGAAATTAATCATAACACTTGATTAATATCAACATTTATAAATGCGCTTATTTTCCAACATAACATTCGATTAATGTGTGTGTTTGCGTTTTTCTTATAGCAAAACCACATCAGGCTATCTTCTCAGCCCACCGATGGGAATTGAACCGCTGATTTTAGCGTTGTAAATTCGGAGACATACCGCTGTACTAGCGGGGGACACATACGATTAATATCAACATTTATAAATACGCTTTCGTTCCACCATAACATACGATTAAAATCAACATTTATAAATACGCTTATGTTCCAACATAACATACGATTAATATCAACATTTATAAATAGGCTTATGTTCCAATAAAAAAATACTGTCGAACATTTATCAATATAATAAACACTGGATAAACTTTTATCCCAAATTTTTTTACTATTGGTCCTCCGACGGATCAGCGGTCAATTTACTGACTTACAATGTCAAAATCCAAAGCTCGATTCCTCGTGATTGGCAGGGTGCAACTAGCCTATTTTGCAGCTTTGCGAAAAAAAAAAAAAAACACAACCAATAACAAACAAACCACAACGTAAACTGCAATTTACCTTTAGGTACCTATGAGCTTTTACATTAAATGTGTATAGATGATTGTGCTTTCATATACGTGTCCTTTATCAGTTCTTTCCTAGCCTATCCAACAGCTCATAAAGCATGTATTAATATTTTTGCTGGTTCAGTAAGTGAGGCGGCTCTTATATAACATGCAACGTATTTGATATGATAGAACGCACTCAAGTGTCTTTATGAGTAGGGAAGAATATTGAAAAAAGAAAGTCGGAAGCTAAGAGACTTTGTGAAAAATCCTAATGACATAGCGTGATTGATGAACCTTTTTTTACGCCAGAGCGCTACAGACCTTATTAGTCTTCTAAAGTAATCGTTTGAATATGTTTAACAAACTGCGTTTTCCACTTACACGTCGGGAATTTTAAATTTTTGCATGAAGTCAGTTAGTATACATAAGATTTACACATTATAATTTACTCATAAATAAAACATTTTTTCTTAGGCTCATTTTAAAACTCATGCTTTTCATCAAACTTAATTTTAGAAAAATCATTTTCATATTGAATAAAAATGGGCTTTTGAAAAACGACTATTACTTGGCCACATTGAAGAAGATTGTTTTGAATTTCGCGCACAGCTACTCGAGGGCTATCTGCACAATTGAAGAAGAAAGCATAACAATTAACAAAATTGTTTGACATTTACTTCTTTAATATTACACAATAATAATGATATAATTGTTTTGAAGTTAAACACAAAGCTACTCGAGGGCTATCTGCACAATTGAAGAAGAAAGCATAACAATTAACAAAATTGTATGACATTTACTTCTTTAATATTACACAATAATAATGATATAATTGTTTTGAAGTTAAACACAAAGCTACGCAGTAGGCTATCTGTGCTCAGCCCACCACATTTATCGAAACCCGGATTGTAGAGTCATGAGTCCGCAGGCATAACGCTGTGCCACTTGGGGTTATACAGTTATTAGCTCAGCCATATTTATAAAATTGCTGTTTAACCTTTGTATAATTTTTCAACTGTAATATAACAAAGTTCACACTTTCTGGTCATATTTTTGGTGTTTGCATAACACTCCATTTATCTACAAAATAGGTTGATAATTTGATGTTTTCCGTTATTCCTAGAGCCTTATGAAGACGTTCATTAACTATATCATGGTTAATTCACATACAAATGCGCAGAAAACGAAATGCTCTCTCTAACTTTTAAAGGGGCCGCGATATCAAGTGCTTATTTAGCTGACCATAGCCCGTTCCTAGATGTGTTCACCATGAGTTACTTTCCAAATCAGGTCTTTAAGATGCACCAAACCATAAACCGTAACAAAATATAATTATTATAAATCGGAATACAACCAGTGACAAAATAAGTGCACATATAACTTTTATAAGATTCATAAGATACAAATTACTAACCAATTTTAGAAATTATTACATAATAGTTAAAACAAAATTCAAATCTATCAGCTGTCAGAATCGTGATAACATTATAGCAATAAAAAATCACAGACAAAATTAAGCACAACCAACAGTTAAAATAGATTAAAATGTCTTAGTAACAATTGCAAAAAACATTTTTATACAAATACGATGTAAAGATATCTTTAAAATTACAAAACACGGGTAACGATCTTTGTGATCGTATAACGAATTTCAATTATCCAAATTTCTAAATTTTGTGGTGTGTCAACTGATGCCAGCCCGGAACTACAGACATTCTTAAAACTACCGCATTTTTCATCACCTTTACTTATTCATTGTAATGGAGTTTCTGATGATGAACTGAAGAAATTTTATGTATGTTTTATTTCACATAAACTCTTCAATTATGTTTGTTTGTTTGTTTTTGAATTTCGCGCAAAGCTACACAAGAGCTATCGGCGCTAGCTGTCCCTAATTTAGCAGTTTAAGACTAGAGGGAAGGCAGCTAGTTATCACCATCTACTACCAACTGTTGGGGTACCCTTTTACGAACGAATAGTGGGATTAACCATAACATTATAACGCCCCCACGGCTTAAAGGGCGAGCATGTTTGGTGCGACGGGGATTTGAACCCACGATCCTCAGATTACGAGTCGAACGCCTTAACCCACCTGGCCATGCCGAGCCCTTCAGTTATGAATACATATTTCCTATGCCATTTTATTCCATATATTTAAATACTATAGTTTGAGTAATGACAAAACTATTGCTGTGAATAATTTGTTTTGTAGGCAATGGCCATGTCCCTCTTTCACCTTCAAGTTAAAAAATAATAGAGC
This sequence comes from Tachypleus tridentatus, assembly GCF_004210375.1. Classification (NCBI taxonomy): domain Eukaryota; kingdom Metazoa; phylum Arthropoda; class Merostomata; order Xiphosura; family Limulidae; genus Tachypleus; species Tachypleus tridentatus. Next base: position 157,715,004 of record NC_134837.1, on the reverse strand, counting down.
TATCATAGGTATTATTTCTGCTGAATAAATCATCCCTAATCACAAAATTACTTTTTTCATTTATTTGACAGAAACCATGTGTCATAATATCTGTTTGTTGACAACCGACTTATTACTTCACAAATTCTTGTGGTAGTAACAAGTGGCAATAATATTGTTGTTGTTCTTTGATGAAAAAATCTAGGATCCTTGATAAACAAATCTGGGATTCGTGATATATCCATGTGTGAAGTTGTGGTTGAAATTAACATAATGGTAACAGTTGTTCATTAAATCCTTTTATGTTCAGTTGTCAATTGATACTTTCCTAGCTGTTTCTATTTATTGAATATTTCAGCTGATATATTTATATGTTTGAAATTTAGTTTGGGTTTGATATAGTTAAGATCTGAATTACCTTCCACACCTATGTATTTTTTGTGTTTTTATTATTTAGTTTTACAGTTTTGTCCAATACCTCTTTGCTCATTTACACCTCTTCTTGGTGTTACCAAGACGTCAGCAGATGTTCAACTGCACATAGCATCGGTTTATCTATGTATGATGAGTGGTTGTGTGGATGGTAGTGTATCCCACAGTCAAACCCAGTATTTGTAGTTGAAGCAATACTCCCATCACCTATTCGTAGTCTTTATTCACTTCTAAATTAAGCTTTCCCATCTAGCAGCATGCAAGTTCATACACATATGTTTGGATTGAATGAAATCACTCCACGTATTCTTTATTATGGACACTTAGAAACCTCTACACCCACTAATGGGCCAAACATGATATTTAAAGGAAGTGACAGTTCATGACTGAATGAACACAAATTTGGCAAACAGCCAGAAAATGCTCTTCTTTAGCTTAATAAGTTTTCATCTAGTATGGGAGATGGTCTTTCTTGTCAGCTGACTCTGGATTAAAACATTTATAAAGCCTATATTTGGTCATATGTATATCTCTTTCAATGGCTGGGACTAGTAACATAAAGTCTGTATCATTACTACTCTCAATAACTAGAACAGCTTGACAAACAACTATTGATGTCTACTCCATGGTTCATGTGTATTTCTTCAGGCACTTAACAACACACAATACACTCTACCAAAATCGAATTCACTATGGTGAGATTCTGACAATAGCATATGTTTTGTTTGACTTAATCGTAACCAACTGTAACTAAAACATTTTTATTACTTCTAGCTGTGTATACCAGTGGCTTTCCAATGTTGATGGCAAGTCAGAGGATTTATTATTGCAACTTTACGTTACATGGTCTTTACTATTACTGTATGGTAGAGATGCAACTAGTAAAAGCCAACTTTTTTAAGACAGTCCGTATTTCCACTGTTTGACGTAAATTTGACTAGTGAAAAGTGTATAAATGCAAACAACTCCTTAATGGTATCGTAGTTGCATTAAATAGATGTCAACACATGATTCACATGTGCAACGTATTAGCCCTTCTGTACTAGTTGAATTACAGCTAAGACACATACTACCATAGCTCTGATTCGAGTCTATGAGGAATTTGCAGTACAATCTTTGGTATGCAACCATCAGTGCATCAGTCTGGCATCACTTGAGTGAGTTGGTTCTTTATTAACCACAAAGATGCAAAAAAGCATAAACTAGTCATTTACATCCTTACAGTAAATAAACAGTTAATCCATTTGAATTAAACAGGATTCAAGCTTTTTAAACGATGTCCAGTTCTGCATAAAAAAATGTATCTTTGTGAGTTTAATGCAGTCCTTCGTTTTGATTTGATTTTACCTAACGCTTCAGTGTTAATATTCTCTTTAAATATATATATACATATATATCATTTTTAGGTTGCGAATTTCTGAAATCCTGTTCTAAAACAGCTAAAGATACTTGTTTTTCTTTATATTTTTATTGTGCATCAGAAATTCTTATTTTATACATATGTATATGTATATATACATACAATTAGCCATTATTTCTTTGATAATTACTAAAATATTTATTTTACTGACCGAAGCAACCAGCTCCCTACTGAAATCGTACAAACGTGACATAAATTTCAAATCACCTCACCTTTACCTTCTTTTATTTCCGGTATTGTTTCATAATATTTTGACAACATTGATTATTTTGAAGGTCAAGTTATACTTATAGTCGGTTTTCTATAACCAAAAAGGTTTTTTGTGTGATCATACTAGCTTCCAATTTATAAAGCATATTGCTAACTTCCTTACAGCAATATTTTATTATTTACTGTACAGCAGTATAGATAAAATTTACTCTTCTGACAATTATCAGCTTAAGTACAAATCCCATTTTATAGTTAGAACCGCTGAAAGTTCAGTGAATTAAGTTTGTTTATAATTTCGCACAAAGCTACATGAGGGCTATCTGCGCTAGCCATCCCTAATTTTGCAGGGTAAGGCTAGAGGGAGAGCAGCTAGTCATCACCACCCACCGCCAACTCTTGGGTTACTCTTTTACCAACTAACTGTGGGATTGACCGCACATTATAACGCCCCCACGGCTGAAAGAGCGAGCATGTGACGGGGATTCGAACCCGCGACCCTCAGATTACGAGTGTAATCTTAACCACCTGGCTATGCCGGGCCGTGTATGTGACAAAATAATGGAGAATTCAAAAGGTAGATTCACGGCTGAACAAATAGAAAATAAGCATCGAGCTACCCAAATAAAATGTTGAAATTTAATTGAAAGATAAAACAAACTTAAAAGCCAGAAAACATTTACTAAATTCAGGAGTTTTACAGTCCAGACATTTTAGGAAAATGACCGAAAGGAAAGTTTAATGTTTTTATCATTCGTGAAGTAAACTCATCAAGAATTATACAATGCTAAAATAAAAATTCTAAATTTTTTGAGTAAAATTGCTGAAATGACAACGTGGGAAAACTCATCCCTTTCACAACTGCAGTTATATTTAAAATGTACATCCGCATTAGACAGTATAAATAGCAATGGAATTACCACTGGAAGGCTAGTTACAAGGTTCCCAGCAAGATGATACGAGCCAAGAAAACTGCAAAGCTTTTCACTTGAAATCGGCTAAATCCAGTCTTTTATTGCTGTGACCATTTCTAGGTAGCTTCCACTCTTTAACGTTTTAATATATGTTCCAGGAATTCAACTTGTGTGTACCATTGTCCATGGCTTCAGCTTCTTTTCTGCTACACGTAACTTGGATCTAATTAGAAACTGATTTATGAATTATTTAAATACACAGTATATTTATACACGAAAATAACAATGTATAAATGAACATTTCTTTCAGTATACTAATGGATTTCCCTTTGCTAACTATTTACAGTTGGAGCACTGAATTCATAAACTACTATTTTTAAATAAAACTTGTCATTTTTGTACTTCTTGTTATGACCTAGATAGACTGCTGCAGAACTTTAGCATGCCTGTTTGGTAGGCTATTCTTGCAAATAACCCTGTAGGAAATTCATCCATAGGGTTCCCATATCTGAGCAATAATCTTCAATCACACCAATGCTCATTTAGATACAGCATAAAAGGTAAGCTTCAGTCTCACTATAAGTCAGGTTTCATAGGTATGATGAAAGCTTGTCCTTCTAGAAGCTTTAGGTGTTAGTACCTCCATATTCAGCAAAGTCGAGAAGAAGGATAGCAAACCCAGTAATTACCAGAAACTCTACTCTACCTTGCATTCACGTATGCCCAGTAATGTTATTGTTGTTGATCCTATCACTCCATAAGTCAAATCAGTTAAGCTCCAGCATTATTCAAATCAGTTGATCACACTGAAATTGAAACATATTAGTTTAAAATAAACCTAGTTGCAGCTGTTATTTCCTGCATCCCGGCTTCAGTTTTATTTGCTAACGTCATCTGAGTCTATAGTTTAGCTTTCTACCAAAAAAAATTAATGAATAAGACAAGTGTTGATCCTGGTATTCAAGCTCACCAAAAGTGAAGCAGTTCTCTTTTAGACGGCACAAGTACATCGGTTCTTGTGAAGTAAAATCTCTACTTCTATCATGCGCTCCATCTGCATCCTAGATCACATGATGTATTTAGGTTAGTCTGATTAATATGTTTCTTGTTTGGGAAACACGTCCTAACATTCTCAACTATTGTTACTGACTGTGAACCATTTTGAGTGAAATACTTTTCATTAATGTCTTCAGTGTAATTTTGTACTACTGCCGCTACCACAAGATTAGTTTTCTCAAACATATCACTGGAAGTTACCATTTCAACTGGCCTCTAACTCTTCCTATATCAATATGGATACATCTTGGAGATACATATAATCTTTTATTGGCTTTTTGGTCAGACTATTGACATGTTTATCAATTAACATCACCTCTTGTTCTGCCTCAGCCATTCTCATCTGGGCCTTTCCAAGAAAAGTAAGCAAATCATCAAAGTTCGCTATATTTTTTAATGACACACAATTATGAGCCTTGAATTTAGCTTGGTAGATGGCTCTGTTTTCTCTCTGATTGAAATAACGTGATTATTCCACCACTGGTGACAATCAGTTTTCAGTATCTCTTGGCGCCGTGAAGACTTAGAAAAAAAACAATGAAAAATTGATTTGGTGTTGTATAATATCTTACTTAAACTGCTACAAAAATATACTTAAGTTATCTTTAGCCATTCCACAAGAAACCTGTTGAACATATTTGCTTTATCTCTACCCTCTCATGCTGTGGTGCAGCGTAATTTCACACAATATAAGGATAGCATTTTCTTAGTATTTGCCTTTTATAACCTTTTTTTCTCATCTTTTCCATAATTATTTCAAATACTAAACCAGATCTTCTTCCAGTTGGTGAATCAGTATCTGCAGTCTTCTTAAATTATTAGTTCCGTCCATCCACTGCAGTACATTACTGTCATCTCACAATAAATGAGGTAAGTACGGAGAGCCACAACTTCCATTTTGATTCATTCAGCTAGCGACTAATAATACTCGATGCACCAATGCCAAATGCAGTGTTCCAACTATCACAGGCCTGTCTATCTAACCAAACAGGTTTTCCACACCTTATATAAACAGACTTAGCATTGCAAGACCATTTCCAAATTGGGCTTGACTGTACTAGGATTTCTTGACTTTACTAGCCTATTAGTGGTACGTCAGTGCCGTAGCCAAATCAGAAGTGACCTGATGAGATGTTTTAAAGTTTTCATTGGTTTAATACTGATTAGAAATATAAAGGTTATTTCAAGGAAAGTCTGTTTCAATATGAGAGACCACCCTAGTTACAGCAAGAGATTTCTCATCATTTCCCTCAGTTCTCCTGGCAATGACTAGTCTCCCTTAAGAATAACTCTCAGTTTGGATATTAGTAGAGGAACAGTTGCAGCACAAGTAAGAACAAGGCCGAGATAAAATATGTCTTAAAAATACAAAAAAAATTACTAAAACAACGAAAAATACGAACTCTAACTTCATAGCACCAAACATGTCATTGTAATTTACACTGTGGTATTCAGAGTATGTTTGGATGAATTATCTTCACTTTGACAAGAGGATTGCAGGATATAACTGACCAGTGTAAGTAGTGATTAAAGTAATACAAAATGTGTTGAACCTGAGAATAAGAACAATAGTGAAATAAAAGGTGAAAACAAGATACAATTTTATAAGAAATATGGCAATATATTTATCTATGGAAACCCCCACTAACTAGATGCTTACTGAATGGTGAACTGGATCATATCACGTATGATCAATGACTATATGGAACTATATTCAATCGATAGTAATTTTAATTGGAGAACTATTTACGTTATTATGCTTTCTCTTAAGGAAAAACTAAAAAATGAAACTAGAATACTTAGCTACATTTCTCACCAATTGGAGCATACTGAATACTGTGTGCAAAACTATAGATTAAACACACAGCCAAAGCAATAGTTCTTTATCCTTCACCAATCAGAATAAAACTATTGCTAGCTAATCTCTTTGTATTTCCAGGTGAATGTTTGACTAACAACATACGATGGTAAATTTCTGAATGCTAAGACTAAACAGATCAATAAGAGAACAAAGACAATTTGAATTTAGTGGGAACTTGAAAATTATCGCATTTATATGATACTGGATCAAAGGAAACAAGGTTTCAAATATGCCTTCATTTGGCTATTTTTAAAAATAAAAGTGTAAGTGGTAAGATTAATAGTTTAGAATATCACAATTTCAATTGCAGTATCAGTAACCCATGTGTGTGTGTATATATATATATATTTATATACACATATAAACTTATGTTTATATATATAATATTTGTAGTCAATAAAATTGTTAGACGAGTTTAGTTTTTGATCATACTGATACGTTTTTTTTTAGCAGCAGCATAACGGCTCATTGAATGGCTCTGAGTTTTTTGGTGTGTTTTATTAAATTAAAACTTTTACCTCATAGCTCTGTCATATTTTGACCAATATGAGTTCTGATTACAGGTTTGGATTCAGAAAATCAAACTCTTTCGATTGATGTATCAGACATCTACCAGATCTCATAGTTTAATTTACTTTAATGTTCTGCTTAAAGGATTTCGAATGCTGCGGCTATTGAAAATCCCCTCTTGTTATGTTAGCGAAGGATTCTATATATATATAATATAAACCCAATGATTAAGTGCTACTTTTACCTTCTTTCCTAAAACATTTGCCTATATCAACCTGACAGTTTTGTTAAGTTTTTGATGCACTTCTGTTTTAAAGGTTTTGGTTTTGTTGTTGTTTTTTTCGTCCAAAAGCTACTAAGAGTCGTATCGCCGTCTTATTAGAGAATATATCGATTAGTACGAAATTTGTTTTATTCTGTATTAGAACATTTCAATAAAAATATGTATTGAAAACGAATTTGTATTCATTATTTTACTTATTCTAGCTGAAGTATATCGTAATCGATTTCGTCTGTCCATAAAGCTAAGTTCGGCAGTATAATCTGAAAGATAATAGCTGAAATAAAAACACTTCGAATAGAACGAGACAAAGTAAATTATAACAAAACAAGTTACTAACTAGTTTTATTGCAGGCTTTGTTAGAAACTGTATGCTGAAAATCATTATGGCATCTTTGAGAACCGTGAGTTCTTTACAGCTGTGTTAAAAACTCGTGTTTGGAAGATAAATCGCATGTTTTTTTACAATTCTAGTACATGTATTTTAAACTGTAAATGACACTTTGTAAGAAATTCACAAAATTTATACTGTGCTTTGGAGTGTGAAATTACAAACACTAGATGTAAGCTACAATGGAGAATATTTGAGTTAAACCACGAGTGTCATCTCTAGACTTTTACTAGATGTGACCTTAAAACAAAGGATTGCACCATTTAGATTATTTCTCATTGATATTATATTACTTCGACTCTATGTTTGGTCAGTGGTCTGACGAGTAATTTCACCCTCTTCTCAATATACAAAAGCAGAAATTTAATAATGTTTAATTATCAAGTGTGTAATTCTTCAACACCGACGACGTTCACATGCACTCATGCAGGATAATGTAACTTAATGGTGAGTCTATAATTAATACTCATCACTGAATACATACATCAGTATACGTGTGTGTGTCCAGGGAGTGCATGGAACACTCGTTTTACTTAAAGATCAACATTGCATTCATGGCTCGCCTCACTTGACTGATCTTGTGAAATAGCATGAGATTTAAAAGCGTCTGTTTTATATCTGTATTTGTTTGTCTGACTATATTTTTGTAAACGTACGTGCGTGTATTTGTATTACTGAAAAAAAATCAATTTTACGGTTTTGGTATCGAAAAACCAGACGTTAAATACATTTTATGAGGAAAATTAAAACTAAAGAATGTCGGTGTGTACTTCTTACTTCATGAAAATGTGTGTGTAAAAAGAAGCTTTACGAATAAAGAAAACCCAGTTCTTTTTCATTTTAAGAACATAATTTTATATGTCGTATTTTGGAAGATCGAAGATTACGTACTGGGAACAATTACAGTTTATTTTTATACAATTTCTTTTTTTTCCAAAGTGTTGCTACCTTAACCTTTTCCTTCATGTTTTGGAAATGAATTTGAAGCATGACCATGCTGAGGGACGAACTATAAAAAAATGATTTTTTTCTTATTTTCCTTTGTAGTTTAGCGGTACTCGAGGGCTTGTAACGCTAAATTTCTTGGGTCCATATTTGTGGGGGGTATAACACAGGTAGCCAATATGTAATTTTGTGCTAATTACAAATAAACAAATTAGAAGAACGAAATTTCAGCGTGAAGCAATTCATTAAAAATTAAAACTTAATCTTCAAGTTACTTGAACTTTTCTTACATAAATTTAATGTAATTGTGATACTGCACAAATAATCCAAAAACATAATAAATCTAGGACTTTTATTATTAGCTCTAAACTCATAAATTTTCAAGTTATAGCGATCCCATACGTGACTATGTACTATATCCGTGTCCCTTTGCAAAATTCAGTTATATTTATTATACTGATTAACTTTTAACTTCAAAAAATGATTATTTTCAGAAATGTGTCAGTCATTTTGTAATTTGAAACAAAAAAGACACTTAAATTACAAATGAAATAGCACATTTGGTCGAATTTTAAAATTGTCCTCTGTGTATTCCCAAATGTGATTTATACTTTTATAAGAATAAGGTTGTCCAATGGTATTTCAATATTGAAAAGTTAATGTATAATTGTAGTGTTCGCTTTTGTTTCTTAATGTTTGTATTGTACATGTTTTTATAAAAAGATGTAAATAAATCATTTATCACGAGACACCTTTATCTGATGTTGTAACAGGTTTGGTTCCAAAATCGTCGATCGAAAGAAAGACGGATGAAACAACTCAGTACCCTCGGAGCTCGGCGCCACTTTTTCAGGAACCCTAGGCGGGCCATGCGGCCGATACGACCTGGAATGTCACCTGATGGACTTGACGACAGTCCAGAAATGGTAGTAGGGCCTAACTCTGGCTATGGATACTTCTCGGGTGAGTAAAATTATTCATTTTACATTGGGTTTACGATGGAGTTTGGGAGTACGTGGCACGCAGTGGTATTCTGTAAACAATGTTACAAAAGTATTATCAATATAACTAACACAGTTATTATTATAACTATTACAATTATTATTGTAACTATTACAAGTCCTGAAATAGAAGAGAATAAGAAAATAGCCAGACAAGGAAAACATGAATTTAGATTTTGCATTCATTATACATGTAAATAATTAATAGGATGACGTCTAAAAATTCATTTCTACATGAGTAGATTATTGTTTCATTGTGATAACAAAGGTAATTATGGGCCTGTTTATGTTTGTCCTTTGCTGGTCACTATGTCTCACAGTATGATAATCATCTTACGCTAAAACAAAACTTAAAGTTATTGAGTAACAAAAAGAGTGTTTAAACTTCGAAAACAGTCTTTATTTTACAAGTTAACTAAATTTTATAGTTTCCGTGTTCCTAAGAATGTTTCTTCAGGACACGTCTGGTCAGAAACCTTAGTCACAACTTATAGTATGTTACTATAACATATCAGTGATGTTTTAACAGGAGAAGACATGATTGTACTGTTCCGTACAGTTTCATACCGTACTAAGCTTGTTGAACTACTATAAAGAGTTCTTTTTAAAAGTATCTTAGAAAATTCAACGCGCAGTCACATGTATAAATATCTTTTGAGTTAATACGATCAACTTACATGTTGAACATGTATAACAATCATGGTTGCGTGGACATTCAAACGAAAAATAATGTTTCCTCGTATTAAGAATGTGACAGTGATAGGCTTAACTACTTAAACATTAAAAATATTGATGCTTGATAAATAATGTACTCCAACAATTATAAAAATTAACAACAGTAAATCTTCTGAATATATATATATATATATTGATGTTTAAACTTCATTTATTGTTGTATGTGTTAGCTGGAAATGAGAATTATAAACTATGGTAATAGTGCAAACTCAGTAAACCATTGTATATTCCACTAAGTTCTATACTTTCTTCAATGACGTGTTTCGGTGAAGAAAGCAGGACTACACCTCTGTACGTTCTGATTGTATATTAATTTTCAGCACCTGTCGAGATCTTTGTTGTCAGTGTGTTCAATGCACGAGATGCTGCGCCTGTACTTGTACGCGACGTATAGTCCTCAAACATTGCAATCATCCAAACTACACTTTATAGCACGACAGTTATAGATGCAACAAATGTATGCAAATATCTTTAGGCCTACACATCTCTCGGCTGGTGCACGCTGGTTCATTTTCAACGACTCTCCTGGGAACAAAGCCCACTGCAGGGGTTTTCCGGATGGGAGAACCGCGGGAAGCCATGCAAACACCCATGCAAGCGGTCTCACATCTCTGTGTAGGATAACGCCCAATGAACGCGTGTGTCTGCACGCGACAGTTCCCGCCGAGCAGATGGTGAGAGCGACGTCGGAGGGCTTGAGGGCTTCGCAGTCGTTCTCTCAGAGTGATCACGAAAAGTCGGCATGAAACGAACGTTTTTGTTATCGAAAATAAGGAATGGAAAAAGAACAAAAATGTTTATGAATTATTCTCAGGGAACTTGAATAATGCTAACGATTTTATAGAAAGGTTTTTGTAAACATTTAGTTCTCGAAATGTATTATTTAATCCTTTGTTGTTAAGTCCAAAGGCTACTTTCGCTGTATCCATCATAGGTATCGAAACAAGATTTTTAGCGTCTTAAATCCTCAGGCTTGTCGTTGAACCACCGGTGGGCAGTGTATTATATTATGCATATGTTTTCATTATAATTAATATGTATGTTACACTTACAACTTCGCCTAATTAACCATATTATTATCAAAGTTAGTTAAACATTCACTTAGGTCATGAACCATGTAAAATCTACTAAAACTGATTATAAATAAAGCCAAATTGCTGTTGTTGGATATAATTAATAGAATGTTAAACTATGAATGTGCAAATGGAGGGGTCAAAATATCTTATTATAATAATGATTGGTGAAGCCTACTCTAAACACTAATGTTTTGCCAATATTACAGACACGCTATGCAAAAACAATCTTTTAAGTGGCGAAGTATTTTAAGCCACGGCATTCCTTGCCCTTCACCCATACACTACTGAACTCAACATGTAATAAATTCAACAGCTGCACGTGTGTTTAATACCGGCTCTGGACGTTAATATGTTGGAAGCTAGTTGTTAATGTACACAAATAACAGCAAGATCCAATGAATACATTTCTACATCTGTTGCAACGTGTAAAAGTGTTACATTCGTATTTTTTTCATTTTAGGAGTTTTACCCTATTACCCAAGATTAGGAAGACAGTGACAGTTATGTGTTTCAACCAAATTATAATGTGTCATTCTGGTGTTTAGCAGCTAATGTGGCCACCCACATCTTAAAGCGGAGCGATATGATTTACTTTCGTGTTTTTAATAGTTTTTCCGTGCGGTTATTGAAGCACAATATTCAAAATGTTTTTATCAGCATCCTTGTTTATACACATTGGATAGTAAGTAAACGGAACGTCTTTCTAAAATTCACATCTGTGTTATTATAATATTAAGTTTGTTGTATATAGACTCATATATCGTGATTTTATTTAATAAAAACGTCATATATATCGAATGGTTATCATATTCAACGGTTTTTGGGTATTTATTATAAAATGTTTCAATGTTATTGCGAAAGAAAGAGACGTCTATGACTTTGTACCAGCAAACGTGGTGTTTCCAGGTCATCAAACTGCGCTTTCCCTGAGATTTCCTGAACAAGAAACTATATGGGGAGGGCCAACCACCATCAGAGCTTTCTGTATCGTTTCTGTTGGCTGTCGGATTAACCCGCTCATCTTCCCTCCCCCCATCGATTTCCGATACCTATGCTGGCAACACTAGGAGCCCCGCTTTCTCTCTCTCTCTCCCGCTGATGCCTGCCGCCTGACAGCAAATCGACCTGCCACAGAAAGGGTGGCCTCCAGGCAGGAAAGCGGGCCCCAGCCTATTTATAATAGAGACCAAATGAAAAAAAAAACTAAAATTGAAAATCTAAAGCTTCGTCTTCGAAACTAGTGCGAACTGCGTAGCGATGATTTCAGAACTAGAATTTCTTTCAAAAAACCCAAGTCGTTTCCAATAACGTTCTCGACAAATGCAAGAAAAATTGTATTGAAAAAAGAAAGAAAAGAATGACATAGCAGGTATTGAGAGTCAGCTTACTAACATAAGAGAAACTGTTATTATTTGAAAAGTTTAAGCCTATGTGAATAATTATAAGTACATTTATTTAAATATTGACAGATGGTTGATAGCTTCAGATCAAATTATATATATATCATATGTTTTCGACGACTCAGTATAAACCTGTACAAACTAGGACGTTCTCTTAAAACCATTTTTGTATTATGTTTAAGGTACTTATATATGTTAACTACACAAGTGTGTACATAATGCTTCTGTGAGGGGGCAGATAATTCTAATAAAACTAAAGAGGTTACAATATATTTCATTCCGTATCTACATTTAACATTACAAACGTCCGTTCTACAACCAGCCAACCGTTTCCTGTTTTCACAGCAACAGGACCGTGAAATAAAAGGTCGAATTAGTTGTAAGTTAGGAATATTGTTTTCCAGAATTCTATGTCTACGGAGTGCTTGCTTCGATGACTCGTAGGCAGAAATAGAACTAACATCTTTCCAGGTAGCCACACTCGTTTCTCATATCAACGCTGGTAGGATATATGATTTACCAGTTTTCTGATGATACATTAAATTTTATGAGAACTTTCAGTGCGTTATCGCTCCCAAACAAAGAAATCCCAATTCTAGATCTTGCGTAATTTAAGAAATGAAATTACTCCAAATAATTTTATCACTTATGTACATTTATATATATATATATATATATATATTACAAATTTAGATTAAATTCCTGTAGGTATGATTTAAAATGTCTTTTTATTGCTCAAACTTTTATTTTGTTATCAAAATGTCAGTTTATTTTGACTTGGGTGCTAAAAAGATCACGCGTGAACGCGGAACTCAAATTTGGCACGATCTCTGCATGATGGCGCGTGGACTGTCGGAAATAGCGACTATTGAGTCACTAGGAGAGCAGTTTTCTCCCCTTGTTAGTTGTAATGAAGTATGTATCAGCCATTATTAGGGCAATTTACTCTATGGACTTGGTACTTACTATACATAAAAGCTCTCATGCTGTCAGCCCGCGGGGCTGTACTACTGAGAGGTTAACTTACTAAAGTGGACATTTGAACTAATTTTGTTTTTCATCAAGAAAAAGTTACTCTTTTTTATGTATTTAATACTATTATTTAGCCGTTGAACTTAAAAACCAATTAATCATATTTTTTTTGTTTTTCCATTTTGACGTAAAATCTGTTTTAAATGTTTCATATAAAACAGAATTAAAAAAGACTGGGATTGTATATTCTGAAGCCACACAAATGTAATTGGTTATTTAATTTCTTGTGAATCTGTGATGTAACGTTAATATCTTAAAGTGATGAAATAAAACTTTTGATGTCACGAATTTTTAAACAAGAAACTTTTTTCTGACTTCCTTCTCAATATTATTACAAATTACATTATTGTAATTAATAACATTTCAGGTTCTGTTACTGAATTGTTTGTTTTATAAAACTAGTGTTTTTTCTGCTCACATTTACGAAAACTTTTAACTGTGATGGAATAACCTTCAAAAGACTGTTGATGTAATCGATGGCATGATTGATTTATTTTCCTTTCTGTATACCATAAAATAATGATTCGTTTTTGTTAAAACCTTCAAAATCAGTCAGCTTATGGAAGCTAATATACTTTTGTTTTGTTGTTGTTGGCTTTTGGCATTTATAGTGTTATTGTACAGTGAGTCGTCCCTATTGCACTTACGCTGATGTTTAATCTTGATTTGACCCATAACTTTTATCTATGTGTGTGAGGAGCTTCTTTCTTTGATGAAAAATTGAGTGGGAAGGTTCTATTGAAAGCTGGAACTGCACAGTAGCCAAAATATCACGTGTTGCTGCAACTGATTCATATAATTTTCTGTGTTAATTCAACACCAAGTTCTTTAAGTAGAATCTTATGGTTGACACGGTGTTATTTCAGCTAGAAAATAACGGGGTTTTCATCGGATTAAAGTGTGGGGATGTCCGTGTGGCACGTGTATGTTTCCATAGCAATGGCCGTTTTGAAGGTAATAAACTAACCGGATACAGCCTGAGATAAATATCAGGTTACAATATTTTTCGTACCTCCCCTTGTGCTTGGAAAAATAAGAAAATGATAGAGTATAGAAGAAAATAACGATAGATTGGCAGGTAGAAGGTAATAACCAATCCTGGGCGGCTCTCGCTAACCCCTGACCTCATGACACCGAAGTATAATATAGTAGTTACAGGCCTTAAGCATTTCCTTTGAACCAGCTTCTGGACTTGTTTATACATATGAACCGAGGAAGCTAGTTAACCCTATCAACTTTCTGGTATCTGCCTTGAACCACCTGCTTATCAATTAGCCATGGAACATGCGCAGATAATATTCAGTCGTGTATAACATTACGATACATTATATCGTACGTTCCGGACTAGTTCATTTGTTTAACAGCAACATGACTGACCCCTACAGATACCAATAACCCATAAATGACTGAGAACAGAAAACTTGTCGCCAGGTTTTTCAAACTAGAATCCCTGCTGAGACGTCTCGCCATTTGCAAGAACACCCTCTGGCGTAGACTTCAACAGCTGCCATCAGCCTTAAAGCCACAGAAATGCTTTTCCCAACATCCAACTAACATAAAAATACGATCCTAGAAAAGCTGGCCTGTCTGTTAGTATACTACAAATATTTCAAAGGTTAGAGAACTGACTTCTTGCTGAAAATGAATTCCCTCGACATTCTAATCTCAAAGTGTACTAGTATCTGTAACCCTATGGAAAAACTTACTCAATTAAGCGCTAAAGAAGTATGCAGATATGTGTATAATAATTTTGAAACGTCTTATATCTCAACGCAGTAGACACCACTGACATTTATGGTAAATAGTTAGTCGTTCTCGCTTAGTCTGTTCCAGTTAATACTACAATTTCATGTTTGATTATTAAAGAAACATTCGTCGTATAACATTCAAACAATTTTTAATATACACAATAATTTATCATATAGATTAAATATGTATAGGCACAAAATACATACATGGTTTACAATAATCTGAGGATTGTCGAAGTTACACAAAATCCAAAGAAAGTTGATTTTACGAAATGAAGGAAGAGGAATTATTCAATGATGTATACAACTGTCCAATAAGTACAATATAGTTAATATTTTAAAAAAGATTAAACAAAACTGTTGATGTTACGAATTTTTAAACAGGAGACTTTCACATCCTACTATAATAGAACTCATGCTTGAATGATAATGGAAAAACATTTTTATTATGCGATGTGCAACCTCCAACTTTGCAGATTTTTTATCTTGTATGTTTGTATATTTGCAATAGGTGTTACGATTTTTCTGTTTCCTGTCACAGAGAACTTTATTTTTCTTCATTCTCAGAGTGGAGATATGACGTCAGGAATACATCATACGCAGATATAATGCAATGGCACCATCTATACAAATATAATAGTACTGTCTGTTGTATGTCCATGTAAATACTTCGCAGGGTGTGGATGGATTTTCACCAAAATTCGTATGGATGCTCATTAGGTCCATGGGGAAATACACACAAATTTTTAATTTTGTATTTTGCGGTTTTTACGAGTGTTTTTGCGAATTTTTATTTTATCACTACTTCGCTCCTTTTTACGGATCTTCAGCAAATTTGACAGGAAGGTTTCTTGGGTCCATGAGGAGATACATTCAAATTTACGGTTTCACACTTTGTATTTTGCTGTTTCTATTAGTGTTTTGGTTCTTGTTTTTTAATTATATATAAAGAAAACATCTTTTTATGTCCTAAGATAATTTTTCCATAATCATGAATTTACATAATTTCTGTCTATTGTACGGATAACCCAGTGAGTAAGTTTTAACTTATGTTTTATGGCTTTCTTATTATTATTATTCAAAATTCCATTGTTGTGATTAATAACATTTTAGACTCTGTTTCCAAATTTTTTGTTTTATCAAATTAGTCTATACTTTTTACAATAAGAAATTTTACTGTATGAAGTAAAACATTTTGTTTGTTTGTCGTTAAACATAAAGCTATACAATGGGCTATCTGTGTTCTGTCCCCACGGGTATCGAAACCCGATTTTTAGCCTGAGTCACTGTAGGATTAAGTATAATCTTTGCGAAAACACGGTTACACAACTTTTTAAAAAGATCTGGCCTGTGATATTCTCATCCATTCCTGGTAAAGAACTTGGATAAGGGTTCTTCAGCTGGATTCACACCAATTCCTGGTAAAGGACTTGGATAAGGGTGTCTTCTGCTGGATTCACACCAATTCCTGGTAAAGGACTTGGATAAGGGTGTCTTCAGCTGGTTGTTTGAGAAGATTATGTATCGCTGTTGTTTCGAATTAAGCACATAGCTACACAATGGGCTATCTGTGTTCTGTCCACACGGGTATCGAAACCCGGTTTTTAGCGTTGTAAGTCTGTAAACATACCGCCGTGCCACTAGAGGACAAGAAGTTCAGCTTTCGCAGGAAACGATCAGGGATGGACGAAACATATTCTGTGATTTGTCAGACCACTTGGATCATTGTTTTGTGACTTGAGTTGACAGAGTAGAAACCCTAACTTGCATTAGACACTAATTTACCTCTTAACTGATTACTGATGTAAACAGGTAGAGGGCCTTCTTTGAAAACTGTGATGTCTTTTGCATCAGAGGTCTTTCTTTCACATTCATCCTACTGACCAATAGCATCATACACATTTAAAAATAGCGCTCTATTTTGTTATAACTTGCAGACGTTTTAACGAAATTTCCTGGGAGAATAGTTGTCAAGCTCAGGTGCAACCATTGTCTTTTTATTGTGCATACACGGATTCATCGAAAAAATTACAGTGTTCCTATAGGCAAGAAGGTGTGATAGAATCTGTGATGCCCACTTCTGTCGATGTGCTATGTTGACTGGAGTGAAAGGTGCTTTCATCGAGCTATTCATTGTAGACAGCGGTATTGTAAATAATATGACAATTTATCACTGATTGATCGCCTTCCCATTTCTCTAAATATGGGACAAAAATACTGTTAATTTCCAACATCGTTTTATTTGTGATATAAGTGTTTCTTTTTGTGGTCTCTACTGAATTATACCTGTATTTTTACGTCAGAAGTGTTTGGATATGGTGTCACGGAATATTCTTGGTAGTGACTATATGTTTATTTTAGATTGTATGCTTATGTGAAACTATACATTTATCGCAAGAAGGAGTTAATAGAATTTAAGCGATAAAATACTTTACAATAATTATTATTCTTTTGTACTTCTAACAATATATTATCGGAATAAAATACTGTGTGTTTTTTTTTTAATTGCGACCTCTACTAACAGGCCGTTTGAATCCCTTGGTTTGAAAAAAAATGTATGTAAAATATTTTAAGATAATAATGTAATCTCATCATTTACATTTGGCGTCAGACGGGATAACTATTTTAATTGAACTCAGTGGAAAGCCTAATATTTGGTTGTTTGATTGATTTATTGGAATTAAGCACAAAGCTATATAATGGGTTATCTGTGCTTTGCCCACCACCAGTATCGAAACCGGATTACCAGCAGTGTGAGCCCGCAGAGATACCACTGTGCCACTGAGGGGTCTAATATTTGGAATATGGGTGATTGTACTACACTTGAGTGTGCTTATCTATGAAAAACGAATACTATAAACATACTTCCCACGCACAAAAAATTCATCATTTTGACTGAGGCTTCCCTTTCACAACCAATGAAGCTAAATACCGAACAGGTTAACAGTACGGCATAATTTGTGTATTTGCAACGAAATCACTAATACTTTCCTTCGTGCAGTTTGGGAATCCCCACTTATAAGAAATTGTACATGTTCAGGTTTCATACCTGATTCATTTTCGTAACTATAATTACTAACAAAATGTTGTGAATAAGTTTTTCCCTTATCACTTTCAGACATCGATATGTCATTCAGACATTGATTAACGAACCAACGAGGCATAAGAAGACAAAAATAAAGTTTTACTAAAATAAGATTCTGATAAATAAAAATAGCTGTTTTTCTAGAGGTCACTGGTTTACTGATCAATGTTATTAGGTTGACATTAAACGCCTGATTTACCAGTTTAACTATTCTTAGAAATTCGAGGCATCATTATGTTTAAAGTTCATCTTTTTTCCTTTTGTCTTCAGATTTCGACAGCTGTGACGTCGAAATTTACATACGGATTTCAAATGCAGAACATTTTTATTTCTACATATGAATGTATTTGTAAAGAAAACCGAGAAACTTATAATTCTGTGTGTGTGTTTTCTCATTGCAAAGCCACATCGAGCTATCTGCTCAGTCCACCGAGGGGAATCGAACTTATAATTATGAAAATTAGTCTGGTGCAAATGCTAAATTTTTCATATTTATTGATTATATATATATATATATGTTCTTTGGGGGGATGGTTCTCACTGAACGTAGATACAAACTTTAAATACAATTTAAAAATATATGATTTATAGTAGCAGCAAATCCTCAGCTTCGTACGTGATTTTCATTATGACTACACAGTATCTTAACCTCAAATTAAGTTCATGTTTTATGTTCATTATTAAAAAGCAAAGAGCATATAATTCAAAAAGTAATAGTAAGATAGATATCTTTAGTTGTCAATGATTTCTCTTACCTTTTATATTGATAAGTATCAAAACGTTTCACAAATAATTGGCTAGTCTGCCACCTTTTGCTTGTAGTTCATTTAACTTGTTCCATTTGTTTCTATTACTTACTATGACCTCTTATTCTGGTTCTCTAAATTCATTTTTCCGAATGAGCACCAGCTATTGGCAACGATAGCACAGCAATACTTTCAGGTAAAATATGTGTAAGGATATCAACCTGAAAACACCAAGGTAAGGGGTGTGGGAATTGCAGCGATGTATGTCGACAGCTGACGAAGATCGATTGGGTGCCCTTCAGTCGGCCAGCATGCCTACACGCCACCATGATGGGAAGAGACCTTGATCACGCCATCAACGTAAGCTCTCCAGGCACCAACTTTAGTCATTTTTCTTCGATGGGACAGTATAGTGGGGGTTGGGAAAAGGGAGTGACATGGGTGCGAGACCTGTAAGTAAAGGAGTGGACTATACAGGCTGAAACTTTCATTTTTAAAAGAAAATAGAGGGGTGGCCCTAAAGTGGGAGAGGTCTTAAGTATTAAAGTAACCAGCAGCCTCTGCCCTCTTTTTAAAGCACTCCCTCAACACTCGGTTGCCTCCTTCTATGTAGCATCACCCATGGCATGTGGTGCTTCAAAGTCCAGACTTTCTCATAAGCTTCTTGGCCATAAATAAACTTCTGCTATAATAAGCATTTACTGCGGCACTCTTTGATTTCATCCTTCACTTTAAATGGTTCTTCATAGGAGAATTATGTCTATTCTATTTAGATTTGCTTTCCCCCCTATATCTGTTGGTAAAAGAAAATATTAACTGTTGTATACCTATTAGCCTTTCTATTTTTTACTTTCTTTATCTTATTTCATCTATTTAGTCTTTTTCGCTGAGCACAGCTAGGTTTTTAGAGCGCTCGACTCGCAGACTCTTGGTCGCGGATTCGAATTTCCAAACATGCTCGCCCTTTCGGCCATGGAGGCACATAGTGTAACAATCAATCCCACTATTTGTTGGTAAAGAGTTGGCGGTGGGTGGTGATGATTAGCTGTCTTCCCTACAGTCTTAAACTGCTAAACTAGGTACAGCTGGTGCAGATATCTCTCGTGTAGCTTTACGCGAAATTCAAAACGAACAAATAATCTATCTATTTCCTATCTTATAAGTCTTTGTTTTGTGTGTACATATTAAATTATATGAATATCTATGTAAAAAGAGATTTGCCAGCTCTATAAAGTGAAGGGGTCTTTTTTTAAAAATGTGGACATTTTCTTTCACACGAGAATTGAAGTGATTCCCATAAAAGTCAATTGTTATTAAAAATCCCAAGATAGTAAACCTCTTAACCCTTTAAGAATGCTGGAATGATCGTTCGATACCTACCTCTATACACCGCTGGATTAGCACTGGAAGAAGTGCAGATACAATATAAGGTTAGTGCCAGAAAAAGTGAGGATATAGAATATGAATAGCACCAGAAGCACTATGGATAGAAAAATACGGTTAGTATCAGAAGAAGTGCAGATACAAAATACAGTTAGCACCAGAAGTATGGATACAAAATATGGTTTGTACCAGAATAAGTATGGATATAAAATATGAATAGCACCTGAAGAAGTATCGAAATACGGTTAACACCAGAAGAAGTATGGACACAAAAATACGGTTAGCACCATAAAAGGTATGGGTACGAAAATACGGTTAGCACCAAAAGAAGTATGGATACAAAAGTACGGTTAGCACCATAAAAGGTATGGGCACAAAAATACGGTTAGCACCAAAAGAAGTATGGATACAAAAGTACGGTTAGCACCAGAAGAAGTGTGGACACTTATTACGGTTAGTATCAGAAGAAGAGCGGATATAAAATTTCACAGTTTGACAACTACTTGTATTTTCATTGGACTTATGATAAAGAGAGAGAAAATGTGTATTTGTACATTTTTACCTTAGTTTTCAGTAATTTGTATTCCATAAACGTGGTGATACCAATACATGTATAAGTTTTAATTATACAATCAGAGACATTTCTGTAAAATTCTCATATATGTGAACAAGCTTACCCTTGATATCGAGTGTATTCTATCATACTTTCAATAGTGGTTTACTCTCGTGTCCTTACTTTCCTGCTGTATCCAAATCATTCAACTTATGATAATGTGCATGAATCAATAGATTACTTAACACTGGCACGATATTTTAATCAATAAACAATAATATCTTGCAATGTGTGTTTCATATCTGATTAATTTACAACTTATTAAATGTATATCGTGCAATGTCGTGGTCACACTAAAAATATTTAGCTACAGTTAAAGCGAAATAGTTGTATATTTGTGTGTGTGTGTGTATCTTAATGCATGTATATATGATACGCTCGTGTCACGCGCTTTTGAAAATTTATCTTTAAATAAGAGAAAGCAAAAATGTTTGTTTCATTAACAGCATGGTGCATGTTTGTTTGTTTTTTTTAATTTCGCGCAAAGCTACAAGAGGGCTATCTGCGCTTGCCGCCCCTAATTTAACAGTGTAAGACTAGAGGGAAGACGGCTAGTCATCGCCACCCACCTCCAACTCTTGGACTGCTCTTTTACCAACAAATAGTGGAATTGACCGTCACATTGTAACACTCTCGGCTGAAAGGGCGAGTATGTTTGGTACGGCGGGGGATTCGAACCAGCGACCCTCAGATTACGAGTCGAACGCGTTAACCAACCTGACCATGCAGGGCCGCGTGATGCATCTATAGTGTAAGGTTTCAGCACATATAGTATAAGACATCATTATAGGAGAGTCCCTGATGGGTTACTGCAGTTGCTTTTCCTTGTAGGTTATCACACGTTAAGATAAGCCACCTTCACACAAAATGAATATCTTGTGATTATAGAATACATATATTATTACCAAAGTTGCGGTTATTTCGGTATACGTCATTAGAGGTGCAAGTTAAATGGGAAAGGTGAAGTCTCGTTATAATAACTATTTTTGTATTATGTTTAGCTAAAGATATATTGATAGGCCAAGCGGTCGGACACCCATCTTTAACATAAATCAATCCATAATAGGATATGGTACACTTTCATACAAAGTCTTCTGTTGTAAATGTTTTTATTCAGATTAATAGTCACAGTCATTATATAATAAACACGTATCTCAATTACGTGGTCAATGATGAGAGACTAAGCTAACGGGACTTGTATTTTGTATCTGACTTCTAACATATTTTAGAAATCTTAAAATTTTTGCAATAGTGATTCTTTATAAAGTTTAGAAATCTCAAGAAGCTTTACTACAACAAAAAGAAGAAAACTTATACCACGAAAGGAAAATAAAATTATTACTGACAAATGAAGTCAGTTGAAGAAAAGAATACCAGTGATACATAAGCAACAACAAATTTTCAAGTGTATCATTTTATTATTCAAATTTATACTCTACCATTGACGTTTATTTGGATGTTTTATGTATAAAAACACACAGAGAGAGAATAAACAAGTAAATAGTAAAATAATATTATCTCCGAGAATCACGTTGAAACATTTTAGGGAGTGTAGAACGCATAAATGGCTATAAAAGACTCGACCGACCTTTAATTTTAATAACAGCCAGCATAATTTATTCGAGCACTGAAGCAGTAAGTCATGGACTGTTTGAGACTTCGCCAAATCTTGCGAAGTATTACTATTATTGTTATTATTTTGATTATCTACATGAAACTTTTTGGTTTTAGTTCAGAATGTACCTTTCATCTAACATTAAGTCAAAATATGTCTATGTGTACTACGGCCCGGGATGGCCAAGCGTGCGACTCGTAATCTGAGGGTCGCGGGTTCGCATTTCCGTCGCGCTAAACATGCTCGCCCTTTCAGCCGTGGGGGCGTTATAATATACGGTCAATCCCACTATTCGTTGGTAAAAGAGTATCCCAAGAGTTGGCGGTGGGTGGTGATGACTAGCTGCCTTCTTTCTAGTCTTACACTGTTAAATTAGGGACGGCTAGCACAGATAGTCCTCAAGTAGCTTTTTGCGAAATTCAAAAACAAAAAAAACAAACAAGTCTATGTGTACTCAGCGCCATCTAGTTTAGATTTTCATTTTAAACTAACGCTATTGGTCTTATTCAAAGTATAGGGTTGTATTTGTTCCTTCTAAAGACACACCAGGTTACAAAAGCCTTTAAGTTAGACCTATATAGCTTTATAAATGTAGTACTGTTTTTAGCTGTATGGCGTCAACATGTGCCGAGCTACAAATTGAAAGTTCAAGTTTTCAGCCGCGATGCTTCCTAACATGCTTCACATTTATAGATGTAGGCACGTTATAAGAGTAAAGTCAATTTCCATGTTCGGTTTTAAAGACCAGGGTGTGCTCTTATGGCGGCGAGTGTCTAAATGATTAGTAGTTAGGAACGGCTGTACCCATAGGTGTCAGAAGCAAATCGTATGTGTGTGTGAAGGAACCAAAGGTGGAAACGAATCATATCAGTCACAAGAGCGCCTGTAAAAGATAGACGAAAACTAGGATAGTGAAGGGAGAAGGGTTCTTCCGAAATGTTTTATAAACTAGAATGGTAGTTGGGGCCCTTTCTGGTGAAAGAAGGTATGAAGAAACTCAATGGGAAAAAAAAGATAAATTAATAATAAATATACAGTTGATATATAAACTTAAGTTAACTTTCTATTTCTTATCTTAACTTCTTTATCTTTATATGTTATTACTCACCTCCTTATTTCCTGCTATCAGGTTCAGTTCAGAATTTTTTTCCTGTTATAATGAATTATTATTGTGATGACCATAAACTCATTTTAAGTTAAAGAAACTGGAAACTTATTGAAGTTTTTATAGGAAGGTAGTTTAAAGTGATGTTTCTTTCTCTCTTCTGTTCTCACGTCTGTCTCATAAATATTTGAACTTTAGGCCATTCATATTGGGAGTATCAATGCCGTTTTAAGCAACCGTTGCTTAAATTGTTTATTTATTTATTTCTGATATCGCGCTAAGCTAGATGAGTGTCATCTGCTCTAGCCTTACCTTATTTTCAGTGATAGACTAGAGGGAAACAGCTAATTTATGCTTCGGCTAATCTACTTCAATAGTAGGACTGACAATTACATTGTAACGCCCCCACTGCTGAAACGGCAAGCATGTTTCAACATAGAATTCGATCCTGAACTCCTTATATTGCGAGTCGAGTACCCTAACCATCAGGTCTACTCTCGAGTCTAAAAGAGAAACGAGTATTTTAAAACTCCAAATGCATAAAGTTACAATGTTCTAGTACGTTTACATTGTTGAGGTTTTTGATAAGTACGTGCGAAACAAACTAAACAAAAAGAATATGCGTAGAGATAAAATTTGAAAAGTAATTTTTAACGTTTTATTTTTATCCCCTTCAGTGTTTCAAAGTCCTGTAATCTTGCATTCATGTGGCATTACAAAGCTTACATAAACATATATTGCTAATGGGACAGTTTATTTGTTTGTTTGTTTTTTACACGTGGTTCTATTTAACTGAGCACATAAGAATATTGGAAGACGGTTGGTCATCTTAAACTGTAACACAATATTTACCAAACAGTACAAGACGCATATTCTCATTAAACCTTCACGTGGAAAGCTGCGCCTAGAAATAAACATTATAATGTTCGTTGGAAAAGCTGACATCGATTGCTGTATCTCACTCTCAGCTGGTCTAGGTCGTTTCTACCATAGATTCGAAGTTAAGATAGACGGGTATATGTCTAAATTCAACCCGTAGGCGGGCAGACAACACCATATTCTGAAACTCCGCTTCCCCGATGCAAAATCGATCAGCCACAAAGCATTCTTATCTCTTGGACCATCTTTGGATGTCGGGAGGCGAAGGTTCTTATCGAGCTCGTGTTTGCTATTGGCTAGCGCACCCAGAGGAATCATTTCCAGCTAAACCAGCCGTTAGGCCTCGTTCCATTTCGCGCTTCACTGATGAGGCCTCCTAGATAGATGGATGGATGCTCAAGTCAAGTCTCGAGATCGCTCAGGCAGTCTCTGAAGGAACGCAACCCGCATCTCGTGGAGCGTGGACCACGTGCAACTGACGTGTAGTCTAACGAGAATGTGGTACTTGGAAAACTTGTTGACACGACATGAGTTCCACTCCTTCCGACTTCGAACTACGTGCTGCCAATGGCAGGTTTGCCATTCGGCGTGAAATGAAACGCACAATTTGATTTCATGGCTAAAACAATGTGTAGTTATTTATGTACGTGTTGAACCTAACACTGAGAACACAGAAGGTGTTCTGAAACATGGGGGTCGTTTCTCTCAAATATCTAATTTGCAGGAAAGTACATGAAAAAAAAAGGTCCTTGTAATATATGTGTGCATTATATATACATATATCTGTAATTAAATTAATGAAACTACAGACAAAACTTTTAAGGCTTATTGTTTTCAGAATTAACAGTCGTCAAAAACTAACATTATAACGTGGCATACATCCTCCGCTAGTACGGCGGTAAGTCTAGAGATTTACAATTCTTAAATCAGGGATTCGATTCCTCTCTGTGGACTCAGTAAATAGCCCAATATGAGTTTGCTATAATAAAACACCAACACAGTAATATCTAAATGATTTTTACAGTTATTTTTAATTTAAAAAATTAATGTCAGTATAATTTTGCACAGAGAATAACTAATTGAAAGTTTTGTTCGAGCTTCTAGGTAGTTTAATATTTATTGTCGCCTTTGTTTTCGAATAACTTTAAACAATAGGCTATTTTGCACTATGTTCACCGCTGAAAGTCTAACTGGATTTTAAGATTGTTAGACCGTAAACTCACTGTTGACTCGCTGGGAGCTGGTAATTTAATATTTAAGCACTAAATACGTATCAATGATTAAAAAATGGAATAACCGTATCAGCGTGGATTCTCTATTCAGTTGTATATCACAAACAAGTAAATTTATGATGAACACTATGATCTTGCTATGCAATTGTTAGACCATCATAAATTCAACGTATTGAGGTTTTAGTCATTTTCGGAATGACAAATCTGTTGTTATACTAGTATAACTTAAAGACAAGAAAACACCTTTCAAATAACCGTTTACACGCTTTTTATCATTGTTTTGTTCAAAGATGTAACAAGTAGCAGCAGTAAAAAGAGTAGGAAAACAGGAAAATTTTAATGAGTTACATCCAATTAAGTTTCATTTAAAGTGCCAAATGGTTTTGACTCAAACCGTATAGTGTCAGACATGCGTAGCTCAGCGGGCGGTATTACCTTGTATGTTACATGCCTTAACTCGATCGAAGCCCATTAATAACAGTGGCCTCGATGCATAGCAAAATAACATTTCTAAAATTGTTTTTATTCGATTTGTAGTACTATTACACGGTACGGAGTTGGAAAAACACAGATTTACAATTAACGTTTTTTTCAATTCCTACTAAAACAATTCAGTTAAAATATGATGTGTATTGAAATGTTTGTACAGATAAACAAAAAAGTTTTAATTTATATCGTAACATTTAAACAAACAAATCTGATTTCAGATTTCTGACCTGTCATTTGGTTTTTCATATACATAAAGTAAATTTTACCAGTGAGTCACAGGTATTTTGATTAAAATAATACATAATTATATTGGTTACAAATGAATTATTGGGTAAATCCAAGTAACACACAGTGCAAAATTTCATGAAAAGGCAGTGATTTTTTTTTTTTTTTTGTAAAATCCGAGGGTTCGATTTCTCGCAGTGAACACAACAGATAACCCAAGATAGTTTTGCTCTAAAACAAATAAACAAACTTTTATTATTTGTTCTCATTTATTTTCTTTTATTTATTATCACTATTTTATTGTCCCCTGGATCGACAGTAAGTATGATAACCTACAGCGGTGAAAATCGGGGGTTTGATCCTTCATGATAGAAAGAGCGCAGATAACCATTGTGGGGGTTTTGCTAAAAATAACTATTGCATTTTTTGCTCTCACCGTATCTTTCTTTTGTTTTCAAATAAGTTATTTATTTAAAATGTGTTCTAACCATTCTGTCATTTGTTCATACTTTCAAATGCTTCATTGTTTATTTAAACTGTTACTTACGTCTTTCTATTGAAGTTCATCAGTATTATTATTATTAAGTTTGAATTGTTATCATTGTTTAAATCTGTTTTCAAAAATCTCCAAAACCTGAACATTTCCGAATAGTTGATTTTTCTTTATCAATTATTCACAAGCGCTCGAGTATTTGGGACTTTTAAAAGTTACTTTTGTGCATATGCCCTGTGTGCTAATTCTATCATCATGGCACTAAATCTGTTTACTGTGACTAATTTTCATCTCTCTCTTCTTCATCCTCATCATTTCATTTATTCCACTGACCCTTTATCTCATTTGCAGTGTGTGTATTCCTAGTATGTGTATTTGTTTGGTTATTGAATTTTGCAAAAAAAAACAAAACAAACTACACGAGGGTTATATGTGCTAGATGTCTCTAATTTTGAAGTGATAGACCAGAAAGAGGACAGCTAACCTAAATTACCCACCGTCAACTTTTAGATAACTCTTTTACCAACAAATAGTGAGGTTGATCGTCACATTATAAAGTTCCCACGACTAAAAGGGCGAGTAAGTTCAGTAACCAGCTTCGAATCCATAACTCACAGGTTGCAAGTCAAATGTCCTAACTAGCAGGCCTTGCAAGGCCTCATGTATTTTAATCTCGCGTCAGATTTTTTCTTTGATACTAGAAACCTTTCTAACTTCTTTAAACATTGACAATAACATAATCTTATGATTTTCTACAATATAACTTTTAAGTACTGCTCGTGTACAATCATACATGGTTTTAGAAACTAAAAATACCGTGTTGCCCTTAATTAAAGCTACCTCTCTAATTATCTTCCCCCAATATTTTTTATACAGCTTACTTAGTGTAACAACAACAGTAATCCACTTTATTACCTTAATTTTGACAGCAATAGTAGTACAACATATAATCCATTTTTGTTAGGGTAGTTCTGATTTAAAAAAAAGAATTAGGTACTTGCAAACTTATTATCCTTGAAATAAACAAATCACATATAAAAGGTAGCGCCTCCTTCCTTTTGCAGTTAATTAAGGGCAATACGGTAATTTTCTAGTCCTCTTTAGGTAGCTTATAATTTCTCTGGAGTTTTTTGGATAGCAACAATCGAATTATGAAACGCTGATTTTCACGTCGGTTTAGTAAATTGAAACTTTAAACTATTTGTCTCAATCAAGTTAAACTTGTGACTGGAAAATAAACTGAGCTGAGGAACTTTAAAATGTTGCTTTGAAATAGTCGGAATCAGATCACCACAATATAAACTACTTGGACAATGATCCAGTCAGTTAGATACAGAGAGTGTCAACTTAAATTATAATATTTAAATGAAGAAAAACAAACATCACTAATACTGTCAATAACTTTCAATCGAATATAGAGCAAACTCACATAATCTATCCTGTACTTGGAGACAAAGATTAGTAGCATAATCAATTACTTTAATTTGGAGACAGAGACCGCTGACGTAATTCACGACCTCCAAATCAAGACAAATAACGTTCACATAATCTATCATTTGTAGTTCCAGATAGAAACTATATAAAACAAAAAACTTAACCAACAGCTTTTACATGAAGATAAAAAACAGTAGAATAACCTGTGCCTTTTAATTATACACGGAGAGTAATGACATAAACTTGTTTGTAGTTGAATATAGAGAACTTAGACATAATCAGTCTAATAGTAGGAGATACTGAATACTAATAAATACACTGCTTTCATTTGGAAACAAAACACTTTTATTAATCATAATGTTTACTTGCAGACACAAAAAAATCATAAGACCTACAGAGTGAAAGTAAAGAATAGTTTATAATAATGTATCACCCCACGCTATATTTGTTATATATATCAAATCCCTATGACGCCTTACGTTCACTTCGAATTCTCTTGGAAAAAGAGAAAACTGACATGTCTCATGACTTTTAATTAGAGGTACAAACATAATTTATTATACTCATTTGGAGGCAGAAGACACTAACATATCTCACCAATTTTACTTAACATCACTAACATATCTCACCAATTTTACTTAACATCACTAACATATCTCACCAATTTTCCTTAACATTATTAACATATCTCACCAATTTTACTTAACATTATTAACATATCTCACCAATTTTACTTAACATCACTAACATATCTCACCAATTTTACTTAACATCACTAACATATCTCACCAATTTACCTTAACATCACTAACATATCTCACCATATCTTTTACATCACTAACATATCACCAATTTTACTTAACATATCTCACCAATTTTACTTAACATCACTAACATATCTCACCAATTTTACTTAACATCACTAACACATCCCATAAATTTACTTAAAGATAGAAAACACTGTTATAACCCACTACTCTTACTTAAGACAGGAAACGCTATAATAATCATAACTTTCTATTATAGTACTCTCCAGTGGCACAACAGCATGTCTGCAGACTTATACCCCTAAAAATTGGGTTTGGATACCCGTGATAGATAGAGCAGAAATAGCCCTTTGTGTAGCTTTGTGCTTAATTACCAACAAGTAAATCAGTTACTGCTACAGAAAGTTTATATCAAACAAAACTTATTTAATTGCACAAAACTTGGATAAGTTTTAATTCGTTTAAACATTGGTCCTTATAAATTTCAATACTATTCTGTTAAAATGGCACCGAACATTACCACATGTTGTTTTTCTTCTGTGAGTCAAATCGTGAATAACAATTTGATTACGTGCAGATTCTGGAAGTCCTGTTGACTTTCCTTATGGGGCTCAGCCAGGCTTCTACTCCTTTTTTCCGGGCCAACATCCGCCAGATTCTTTGGACTTCCCGCCAGGACCTATGGGGAGCGCCGCAGTACCAAGCCCGCCTCCGTCCTCAAGGGCTATGGACCTTGTTGTACCACCTGGAGGTCCAATGGTACAAGGTACATTTTGTAGTAAGAACTATTTTATATTCTTTCGGGGCTGGGGCTGAAAGAGTAATAACTCTTTAAACATTTACATGTTTAATACTACAACCATAATTACACAATTTTAACATCTCTTATTTTAAAACCAACGTTAAAACCTTTGTTAGCTTTGGTTATTTTTAAAGAACTAGCGGATTTCTTGTAAACGTTTCCTAATTTTTGTATGAAAATTTCATTATAACAGAAAATAAATTAATACAGCGTACATATTGTATATACAATACCTATATCTAAATATACATATATTTAAAGGGTATAAGAACATGTTATTTCTTTTATTTTAGAAGGTGAGAACATATTAAGAAAATATAAAAAAATGTATATAGATGTATGGTTAATACTTCTCACCACCAACTCAAGTAAGGAATAATTACTATAGCAATATCGTAAATCATTATTTGCTTTAATCCTTTACAAAACACTTATGTACAACTTAAAAGACTATGATATATACATGTATAATACTTATTATAGACTATGATATATACATGTATAATACTTATTATAGACTATGATATATACATGTATAATACTTATTATAGACTATGATATATACATGTATAATACTTATTATAGACTATGATATATACATGTATAATACTTACTATCTTTTATGTTTCAACTCTTAGTTGTTATTTTCTTTCTTCATTTGGCTGGCATGTGAGCTTTAGGTGAATAGAGTGTGCATTATTTATTTATTAAGTATTTTAGTATAGTAAGAACTAACTGTTTATCCTATCCATTTCCGTATATATATATATATAATTTATTTCCAGAGAGTTTATGGTGAACTCGTAAATCGCTCAGCTTGTTAGCTCGCGTTTACACCGAGTGGTAGCTTGTTTTGTTAAATTCACGCAAAGCTAAGGGCCTTCTGCGCTAGCCGTTCCAGAAGAAAAGCGGTTCGTCAGCATCAGCCACCGCCAACTCTTGGGCGGTTATAATCGAATAGTGAGATTGACCGTAACATTATAACGCCCCTGCGGCTAAAAGGTGCGAGCATGTTTGATAAAGGAGATTCGAATCGTAATCCTCAGATTACAAATCGAGCTCCGTAACCAATACACAGGATGTTTAATTCGAATCCATTGTCCGATATATTGAATACTTGTCAAAACTTCAATAATAATTAGCCGTTACTTACCAGCTACTTCATAAAGCGGTAACTCAACAATACATGACTTGTTTGTTGTCGTCCAACCCGTTTAATCTCTTATCTACTATTTTTCTTAAAGTTTTATACGGATACAATATATGAGCACAATACATCAGTAAAATAGTAAAATGTTAATTTACTCTCAGAAATGGGGTATTGGTAAAAAGTGCATCAGTTGCACATATTTTTCTTGCGTTTGGCTCGTTAAAAATCAAATAGTTTTTTAACAAATTACATCAGAATAAAGAATCATCTTTACACACTACGTTGCAATCTTGATATTTATAGTTAAGGACTACTTTTTATTCATTTTTAGTTCAAAAACAGAGACCTAAAACATTTGATGTTGATGATGTCACTTCAGCTAACTTAGTAGCGTCAATAGCATATGTGATACTTACTGTACCGAGTAAGAGAGAGAGAGGAAGTCTTAGGGGTGTATGAAGGTTGCTCCCCCCCCACTAGTACAGCGGTATGTCTACGGATTTACAACGCTAAACTCAGGGGTTCGATTCCCCTCAGTGGGCTCAGCAGATAGCCGGATGTGGCTTTGCTATAAAAACACACACACACTTGCATGAATATTGAATTATATTATATCAATTAAAAATTCTTAAAGAATCAGCTGGAGGTATTTAGTCTATTTCGTCGATTTCTAAGTTTATATACATAGTAGTATATAAATAGTGCTTTAATTTTGTCTTAGGACATTCAGACGTTAAGGAAAAAGTTTTGGTTTGGCGGTGTTTATACACTGAATTATTTTTCCTTAGGGCAACTGAACCTTGCAGCAGACGCCCCCTATCTCCAGCACCACAGCGATCTTTTGTCTCAACGTTCCAGTCCTGACTCTGTGCTGAATCTGCCACCTGTTACAGATGGTTACGGCCCACCTAGATCCTCAGCGCCAGAGTCGTTTCATCCAGGTCTTTCTCATCAGTCACTAAGTGAGACACCAGTTTGGTGACATTATTCTCGTCAAACGGACTCTGTTTGATCTGGATGAATTTAAAAAAAAATAACATTTGTTGTTCTGGAAAAAAAGAACAAGTAAACAAAACCTAATCAACCTCCAATTACCCCCACTCACCTTTAAATAAGAAAAGTTGGGAACAAACACACCCTTTGGAAAGTTAGGCCTAATAATAGGCCAATCGTAGCAGAAGCTGTCAAATATAACTCCTAGGTTCTTCATCAATACTAGCGAAATTTCTAGAGAAGTGCGTTTCAATTTTACCGGGTTTTTTTTTCGCAACTGAGTCAACAGGAAATGTATAACTTCACCAGATAGTTGTGCTATTAATGCTAACATACCTGGTGTAACGTTCAAAGAACTCGAAATATTCGCATGTACATTTGCATTTAACAAAATTTTTATGAGCACTTGACAAGAATGAGAGTTCTTCGATGAAATGATCGACCACGTCAGATTTCGAATTGCGATGAGAAACCAACAATATTCGGATATAACAAAAAAGTCATGATATAAGATCCTCATTTTTCAATATTTAAAAGCATTTGTTGTTGATGTAAATAATATTCCTTGTTAGTGCATGAATGTTATTTATGTATACATAGTTGTATGAAACTGCTTTTAGCTCAAGCATGTGTTTAGGATCAAAGTACTCCAGCTTCAAACTTTCAACTTAGTGGCGGAATACTTAGTTTGATTCCTCTAAAAGAAAAAAGTAATCTGAATATCTGAATGTGTAATTATACGGTGATTAGTCCTCATACTCAATGTAAATATATGGGACAGTTTCACAACTTCTTTCGCGCATGTTTTTCTTTCATAATTACATACAAAAATTTTCGACTTGAAGACTGCATTTCCACGCATTTAAGTGGCTTCGAGGAATGCTGAAATTGTTTTTGTTTTTTAAAGTGTGTGAGGCCAACTGACGTCAAGGGCAGTAGTGAATAACAATGTCATCCTATAAAAATTATCACGCTTTTGTCACGTGGCCAAAGGACAAAAATCATCATAAGTATTGTAATCTCTCTAATGACCTTCGTTGGATTCAAATGACAAAGTGACACAACTTAGTGTTGGGTTATATTGCTATGAAAACAATAGTATGGACGAAATGAAACACGCGGGTCATAACGTTTATCTTCTGCTGGACTGAGGAATAAACTATAAAAATAAGCTCATCTTAGCAGAAGTTAAGTGTACAGTTTGTGGTTGTCAGTAGGCCAGTGGTCAAGTATACCTCTTTCTAGTTTAATGTTTTACGTATGGAATGCTGATGTTAGCTGAACATTTCTGTCAAGTTGTTATAAGTAGATATATTTCTAGATTAGAAAAAAATATATATTCATAGAGCTTTCCTTTTTGTTTTTCTTTTGTCCCCAGCATTTTTCTACACAGATATCAAGCATAATGTCTTTTATTTATTTATTTCACTTTCACACAATGATGTATTAACGTTATCTATCATTTTATGTACAAACTTTACTTTCTCTCCAAATGTTTATGTTTCACATGTTTTCTGTAACATGACTACCATTGCTAAATTCACAAGTTTAATGTAGTTAGTGGACTTGAGGTGTAGAGTCATAGTTAATGGTTCTCATAAAAGTTTTCGTCGCATTGAATATCACCCTGTGAATCAAATATATGTAACAAAATATGACTCTTATGAAAACCAAAGATAAAAAAGCATTAAACAGAAGAAAAGCATTATCTTACTTTTAAATCTCAGAAAATTATTTGTATGACTTTTTTTTTTAAAAGGATTGATTACGTTTCTTAAAAAATATGGTGTGTGTTTCAGAATTTATATAAAACCTCTAGTAAAATTAAACATTGGACAGCTGAACACAATAATAAGATTGGTTTAACTTATTAGGCTTTTTCCAATTCTGATTTGTCGAAAGAGTAGCAAGTATATATGTTCTTCAATTCTGAATAACATATTTAAGCTTAATCTTATATAACAAATACTATTTAATTGCAAACTAAAATTCCAAAAATATTTAACAAAAATTAGTAAAACTGTTTTAACAAAACAGTGTTCTGACTTTATATCAATTAATTTTTAAACTTTCTTATCTATACTAAGACTGACTCAGAATTTTAGTTACTGGACAAAATGTGAGATACTTTTGCCACTTTTGTATCATTAATGAGTAAAGTTAACTATTCGTCTGTTTATTTAATTACACTATGTAACATAAATTTTGTTCCTGGATAGTATGTGTTATTTCTTAGTTGCTTATGTTATAAAAGTACAGAAAATGGCCATTTATTCCCTTGAAACTTTGCTTTTGTGACCTGGATAATAAAATTTAGAAATTAACCTATTTTCTATGTAAAAACGGGCAAATTTGCACATTTTCATTTACATAAGATCTGAATAAAACAACATATGAAACAAGAATTACGTGTATTTATACTAAAGTTATACAAAAATGTTTAGAAGTAAGTAGTTTTTCGAGATTTGAGACTGTAATGTAAATCACTTTCACATATCAGCTCCCAAATATAGTCTCCCATCATGTTTTTGTTATACGCTCCCAGGTCACAAAAGTAAAGTTTGAAGAGAAAAATAGGTCTTTTCCATTTACTTTAGGGATAAGCAATTGGGAAATAACACTTTCAGGAACAAGAAAAGTAAGAATTTTGTTACATATTAAATTATAACTTTGTCATCAGGTAAAATAACTTAAATATTATTTCATTAAAAACACTTATTTAATCTGAATGTCTTTACAAGTAAAGAGTTTCGAGCTTTTTCTACCAAATCTGGTCAGGAAGACGAATAACGTTCGTTTAACATTTTTCACCTAATAATAGTTTAAGTAATTTTTAGATGCCAATTTCAAAGTTTTTGTCTGGAAATTAATATGAATATTAAACACAGACCGGCTATAACTATTTTCTCATTTGTGGTTTGTCGCCATATAAATCGTTCAATCATCATTCACTGTGTTTATTTGTTTTAACCTTCATTGTTGCTGTGTCGTTTTCTAAAAATGTACTTAACGTCGTTTTCGATCTTACCCTATTGATGAACCTCATCTTCCGTACGCTAGGGACTTTCACTATTATGGTATAATATTGTGTTATATTATGTTTAATTTAAAGTTGTATGCACTCTTTGTTGTATAGGCACTTGTTTGAAAACAAACAAACAATTATATGTGGATCAAGTACTTCAATTTCAGGGTTGCACAGCCGTCATAGTGGCTGGTTGTACCAGTCTTTATGTAACAAACACTCTGTTGAAGGTAATATCTTCAATGCAAAGATATGTATAATAATAAAAGTTTCTTTAAAATTATCTTTTTGTGGCTTCTGTGCTTTGAAATAATCCGTATAAACATTACCACAATATATATTTTTTATACCTAAACATCTCTGTGGATACAATGTGTGTTAATATGGAGGGAAGGAGCCATAACGAACTCCTCCTCAATAAAGATACTATATATGTATAGCTGTAATTCTATTCTATTTGGTGTGATAATTTATGTGGTTTTTGCCACACGTGCAATAATAACGATGGTGGACGCTTTTAATACGTGTAATGTTAAACAGTTTCAGTGTACACGTAACAACTTAACTACGAAGAAAGTTTGTTACGTTACTTATAGTTGCTGATTTTACAAGATGACTCAGAAATAAATCATGACTCTTTCCAATACGTATGATCTTTCTCAGGACTTCTCTAAAAACGGCATACTCGAGACTGGAGTGTAGAATATACATCAATTGATAATTAGTACCTATACAACTAAAAAAGTGTAATGATGAAGTGCATTTAGGCGTTCGTATATGATACTACTAGTCGTGAGTAGTGCTGATACTGTATTGTCACCATCTTACCAAAGGTACTTCATTAAGACTATGTCTGTTCCATCTTTATTTGCTTATTTCATTACGTGATTTATTTGATAAAGATATTTTGCTCCTTGATAGTTCGAGTAAAGCTTCTGTATATTATTTTGGATAATCTCTTATTGCTTCACAGACATTCGGTTAATACACTGAAATAATTTGTTTGAACGGAGATGATAGTGAACTTTACATAGGTAGCGTGACTTTGATTAATGTTAGTTACATCTGTATTAGTTCCGTGGTAGCGTAAGTAAACACTAAAGGCCATTTGGCTCAGTTGCCAGTGCATTCGTCTGGTGTGCGAAAAATGTACAGTCTTATTTTCATATTTTGCAACAAATAATATCATTATTGTTAAGCTGATTCTGTGGACAACATGAACGATTTTTCAGAACAGCGAACAATTTTGTCAAACACTTGTAGAAACATGTGTAATTCAATATTTCATTTATCACAACAGAAGCTTACTAAAATATACATAATGACAAATTATATCACCAGCTTATCATAAATAGCATCTGTAACCTTATATCAGTTGATATTAAACATTTAGTGCTTGATTGGTCCTTCTCGTACACTAACAATCTTCGCAAACGACATTCCATGCTGCTGATGAGGTTATTGATGTAATTCACCGTAATTTCATCCCAACTTGTCACTAGAAGGCACTGCAACTCAGCTACCGTAGCTGGCTTAGGGTCGTGGTAAACAATATTTCGGCTCAGTTCTGCCGAGCAGTTCCCAACGGGATTACAATTTGGAGACTTTGCTTGCTGGTCATGGAAATCTTGCAACGTACTCCTGGTTGAAATAACTCTGTACAATACGCGTACTAGGCCACAGAGTTATTGTCAAACGTTGTAGCATATGGAAGAAATATCGTCTCCAGGTGATGCTAAATCGCGCCATTGACGGTTCCATGGAAGATATGAAGAGCATGTTAACTTGATCAAAACATGTCATCTTCGGCGTATACCAGTAGACTTTCCTGAAACGTTTCCTATAGTTCGATGACGTTTCATGGTCCTGGATACAGTATATTGGGATACTACTCTGACGATGTCCGTTTGCATCATACCATTTCTGGACGATCTAACAATTTGACGCTTTATAACTTTTGACACGTGGCATGGCATAACTCTATACCAAGTACACAGAAATTCCCTGGACAAAGTGTTGATCTGTTTCAAAAATGCTTACACCAGAAGCACAACATTCTTATAGAAGAGAGTATGTATATTTTGATGAAAAAATACTGACAACAACTTATACAGACCAGAATAACGACTCATATATGTTTGTCCGATCATACACTACCTTCTTTGTTACTGCTCTGGCATATACTCAATAACTACTCCATACATGTAGACAATAGCACTAGTATGGAAAAGTGTACAAACATTTTGACCAAGACTATATATAGTGAAGGAAGCAGAGTATCACACTCACATAAGCTGGTAGTATCATTCTCCAGAAGCGATCAAAGTATTCAATAAATCTTTTATTTAAGATGTACGAGAATACTAAATGGCTTAAAGCTTATACACTAAATATTAAGTGCGGTTTCAACGTTAAACAGTATTGGCTGAATATCAACAGTGAAGAGTATTTGGTTAGTTTTATAATTATTTCATTTTTGTCTCCACTTTCAACTTTTCTTCGTGCCATAATTATGATTTGTACACTATTTAGGTATTTGTGTCGAAGTTTCTTTAATCATTCATCTAGGTGTGTTAAATTGAGTAAACTTTCAAAACTTGAATTTTGTAATATACAAATACGATAGTTAACTCTTGAGTTAATATAATGGGGTTAATTGTCACTCTTGTAATGCACCCACAGCTGATCGTATTTAGCGTGATTTCGGCAATATTGTGGCACGACCCTTAGACTTTCAATACCCGGCCCAGCACGCTAGTCCATGGGTCACTCCCGGCTTATTAACATTATGTATTGCGTAAGATTAGCTGACAAGTGCCCTTTAAGATTCAGTGATGTCGAGAAACCCACTTATTGAGAAATATATATGCAAAAACGGCTCGTTTGGGTTGAGAAAATATTTTACATAGAAGAGCGAACAACGTTTCGACCTTCTTCGGTCATCGTCAGGTTCACAAAGAAAGAGGTAACTGACCGGAAGCTGACCACATGTTTGAAAGGGGTT
This sequence comes from Tachypleus tridentatus, assembly GCF_004210375.1. Taxonomy (NCBI): domain Eukaryota; kingdom Metazoa; phylum Arthropoda; class Merostomata; order Xiphosura; family Limulidae; genus Tachypleus; species Tachypleus tridentatus. The sequence continues at coordinate 157,676,977 of NC_134837.1, read as the reverse complement.
GTATAACTGGGTGTCGGAATGTAGAGGGCGGTATTAGATGTTTCAATATACAATTTTATTTTATTTTATTATATTAATATAGGTATAAAGACGTTCCTTTATATTGGTTTATTTTGGGTTTAAGTTGTTGTATAAGTAAGGCTTCTTTAATTTTGCGTTTGTTTATGTTTGTTTCTTTATTTAGTATTTGAGTGTTTTCTATGGTTATGTTGTGTTTATTTGACTTGCAGTGTTCGAAAACGTGTGAAGGTGACTTTTTATGTTCTTTGAATATGGTTTCCGCAACACGGTTGCGGGATTCAACTCTACAGAACACATACTTAATTTTTTCAATCACATTAACTCTATACATCCCAACATTAACTTCACATGTGAACAGGAAGAAAGCAATCAAATATCATTTCTTAACCTCAAAATTACAAGAACCGACACACAATTCAAAACAGAAATCCACCGAAAAATCACCCATACTGGACTATACATTCCTTGGGACTCAGCACATGAAACAAAACAAAAACTCAACATACTAAGAAACCAAATAAACACAGCCATAAAACTATGCTCACCAGATAAAATTAACGATGAATTAGACAAAATAAAACAATACTTTATCAACATCAATAAGTTTCCTCCACAAACCGTAGAAAACATTATACGCACCCACCTAGACAGAAAGCAAAATCAACCAACTAAAGTAAATATATCTCACGAATCAAAATCACGAAACCATATACTGCTGTATACCATATATTCCTGACATCAGCAAACAAATAACCAACATTTGGCAAAAACTAGTAACAAAATATGACATTCCAGTTAATACCAAATTTATTCAAAAACCAGGCACAAAACTGAGGTCTATACTATGTAAAAACTACACTGACAAAAACCACACCAACATTATTTACAAAATACAATGTGATAACTGCCACGACTTCTATATTGGAGAAACAAGTAGAAAATTTGAAACCAGATTAAAAGAACATAAAAAGTCACCTTCACATGTTTTCGAACACTGCAAGTCAAATAAACACAACATAACCATAGAAAACACTCAAATACTAAATAAAGAAACAAACATAAACAAACGCAAAATTAAAGAAGCCTTACTTATACAACAACTTAAACCCAAAATAAACCAATATAAAGGAACGTCTTTATACCTATATTAATATAATAAAATAAAATAAAATAAAATTGTATATTGAAACATCTAATACCGCCCTCTACATTCCGACACCCAGTTACACAACCCCTTTCAAACATGTGGTCAGCTTCCGGTCAGTTACCTCTTTCTTTGTGAACCTGACGATGACCGAAGAAGGTCGAAACGTTGTTCGCTCTTCTATGTAAAATATTTTCTCAACCCAAACGAGCCGTTTTTGCATATATATAGCCCTTTAAGATTGTAGTTGAAGTAAAAGATCCTTCAAGCGCTTTTATAATAGATTAGGAATAAGTACTTGGAATAACGCTTTGTAACATAGAATTATATGACATTGTATTTCAGTTCGTACTTTTAACAGCAGTTGCTTGAGTTTATCTCAGCTTAGTAATGAGATAGTCTGAAGTTATTACTATAAATTATTTTTAAGTTAATGAAATGGTCATTAATCCGTACGTCAAAGAAACGTTCACAATAAAAACTCATTTCGATTTGTTTGGTAAGACTGATACTACGTATTAAACCTGATACTATCCGTATGTAAAATACGTTCACATGCTACACCATGAAACCTCAATTTATTCAATGTACCCCAGATCTACTTTTATTTTTGAAACTGATGGTGAAGTATGGGTATCTGTTAAGTTTAGAAAACTTGAATCAAATACAGACGAAAAAATACGGGATAATTCAATACATTGTTTTGGAAATACGTTTACATAAATTATAGATATTTTAAATTACTTTTCCATTTTATCGAAATTGTTCAATCTCATGTAAGGACAAAATTGGTTTCAACAGGATCACGTGATAAGTGGTATAAGATTTATTATGAGGATTTGTATCGAAAATGCAAAACTATGTATCGAATGAAACATGTTAATAGTATTTTTCTTCTGTAAAATTAAGAGTGACCTCGTTACATACCAGATCAGAAAAATAACTTTGTTTTTCTTAAAGAACAAACCGCAGAATTTTCTGGCTGTTTTAGGTATAATTTCTTTTTCATTTATTTCTTCTTAGCATTTTCTGAAATTTAAAACGTAATGAAACTTTTAATGGAAACTCCATTTCGTTCAGGGTTTAGTTGTTGATAGTGATTGAGTTGCTATTTATCACTTCTTTTGCTGTTGTTGATGAAAAATAAGACAATAAAAGATGTTTGATAAAAGCAGAATACGTGATTAATCATTTTACATATATATATATATATATATATATATATACATATATATATATATATATATATATATATACATATATGGCATGTTTATTTGTTGTTTAAACAAAACGTGAAAGGATACAAAATAGATAAGGTATACGCTCTGATAAAACAGAAATAAATCAAAAATCAGCCATACATATATACGCTTGCATCTGTCCAGGAGAGCGTAAAAACCTTCTCGCCAGTCAAGAAGATCATTTGGATGACGTCATTGATATTCCCCTATTTCGTCTTCAAGAAATAAACTAAGAACAGCCAAGCAGAAGATATACCTCTTCTCATCTGTTCTTCAGACAAGTAACCGTTGACAGTCGCCATTATGGAGTTACTACTTGTTTAAGTGAGCGGAAACAGATTCCGACTTCCAGTAAAGTTGTTTTTTTTTTATTCTTTATCTACACATACTATAAGATATCATAGATACTAGCCACGTATTATAATATAGGACATATCACCATCACAAGACGATTTCTGTAGTATTTCATCATTTGATTGAAGTTATCTTATCTTCATTAAAGTTTTCTAGCTCTAGTTTACTTCAAATAGTTGTTTTCTAAACGTTTCGCTGTGAAAATCGATAAGTCATTATCTCTTCTTTTTTAATGAATTATGTCCAAACTTAACATTTAATGATCATTCTAAGAAAAATGAAGAAAATATATAATAATTGGAATAATGTTTTCCTAACAACGTTTATCTGTCATTGAAGTTATCGAATACGATTGTTTTAAGCTTGCACGACCTTTTATGGGTGTAAAGTATTATGTGTGTTTGTGTTCTTATAGCAAAGCCACATCGGGCTGTCTGCTGAGTAAAGTATTATGTCTTACGATAATTCTTTTTCATATTCAATAATTCAAAAATATAGATTTCAGTGTCGATTTTTAGATTTATGACAGCTACTAAGGCTATCTGCTACCGTTTCTAATTTTAAATTGTATTGATCATAAGAAAGGCAGACGATCAGTAGTACTCTACCACCCATTATTTATTTTAAGAGATTCACTGTCACTCTTATAACGCGTGCACAGCCCAAGATCAAGGAAATATTTCATGGAATCGTACAATTCGAACCCGATGCGATAGTTCAGAAATTCAGAACTCAACATTTGTATGACATCTTATTAATTATGCAGTAGTGGCCTGGCATGGCCAAGTGGTTAAGGCCCTCGACTCGTAATCCGAGCATTGAGGGTTCGAATCTCCGTCACACCAAACATGCTCGCCCTTTAAGCAGTGGGGGCATTATAATGTAACGGTAAAAAGAGTAGCCCAATAGTTGGCGGTGAATGGTGATGACTAGCTGCCTTCCCTCTAGTCTTACACTGTTAAATTAGGGATGGCTAGCGCAGATAGCCCTCATGTAGCTTTGCGCGAAATTCAAAAACAAACAAACAAACAGTAGTATGTAGACTAGAAAATAATTTCTCCCGAAAACTGACCATGAAGTCAACCTTAAGTGTATCAAAACTTAAAATATGAGTTAATTAATTAACTCACGTGATTATCAAAAAACTGTTGATCACAAGTAGAAAAGGCATTACGAACGTTTTATAACGTACGAAATATTTCTTATGAACAATTTTTTCCACATGTCACATCAGAAGAAAAGTAGACAGCTAGAGCCACCTAACGTGGTACACTAGCGTCATACTCGTCATTTTTTTTCCGATCTGTCGGTTATAAACTTCGGCTTGCATTTCTTGTGGCCATCAGTCTTCATCAGGAACTAATTTCTGCGTGCCGTTTTCGCTCATTAAGCAGCTCTAGCTCCGTTCGGACACCAAGTCAGCCGACTGAATCCACTGCCAGGACATGTGATGGTTCTACGCTTCACTGGTTACAAATATTTTTCCTCTGCTTGCTAGTCGACGAGTCCTTTCCAATCTTCTTTCCAATCTCCCGGCTATATCCCCGGTTGTACTTCATCCGACAAGAAACCGGGCTTTACTCAGAAGTTCAGGATTTGAGCTATAATTCGGCTTCTATTCAACATATTAATGAGTCAACGGTGAGACTGATGTTTTTTACAGACAACACTCTTTCTGATAAAGATATCAGAGTATGTATGTATACCTTGTATGACACTAGATCTTGTCTTTGGAATAGTGCCAAGTAAACTATTTTAAAAAATACAAACAAGTATTTCACAAACAGCAAACTAAATTCAAACAAATATTTCACTCTTCACTTAGTTCTAATTTCAATAAGTGTATTAGTTAATTGTTTATTATATTAATTTTTCACTGTTTTTCACTCATTTGTCATATATATTATTACTTAAGATTATTTTGCACCTTTACCTTAGCATATGCATTTTGGATCAACCTAAATATCTGTCCACTCCTAAGTCAGCGGTCAGTCTCCGGACTTACTATATTCTGGGGCTCGATTCGTCGCAGTTGATAGAGCAAAGACAGATAGCCATTCCGTAGCTTTGCGCTAAAAAATACCGACTTAAATATTATAGCTGGGCCTCATGATATATTTTAATTCGGGCCTAAATATTTGATAACAACTAAAGTGCTTGAAGAATCAATGTGGCACAGCGGTAAGACTGCGGACTTAACAGTGCTAGAAACCGGGTTTCGATACCCGTGATGAACACAGCACAGTTAGCCGTTAAGTAGATTTGTATTTAACTAAAAACAAACAAATTATACGTTTTTGTTTTACATCATTACATACTGCTAGTTAACCAATATGTAAACATTCACTCTGTTAATTTTGAGTTCTGACCTATGTACGTAATTATTGCTAATAGTTAGACTCAATGCTGATTATAGACACAATGACAGACTGGAGGTATTAATAATGAATAGGCAAACAACGATTTACAAGCATAATGGGCTTCTGAAGTCAATTATATTATAGATTTTTCACACTAGGATATTGGAAAGCGATCAATATTATGCACACGGGGTTTAAGAAAATGTGCCCTTAAGGACATTTTAGAGCAAATATTATGTGCAATATGCGCAAATATGTTAGTCTGTTTGCCATATACTAAGCAATTATAATTTACGCACAACAATTATAATTGATTATAACTGGTTTTATCATTTCTAATTAAAACGTCACCAGTAAAGTTTAGTTTGTGTGTTTTTATATAGACGGACATGTCACATTAGACGTTGCATCCACACTTCATTTTTTTATTAATATTGGCTCGGCATGGCCAAGTATGTTAAGGCGTTCGACTCGTAATCCGCGGGTCGCGGGTTCGAATCCTTCTCGGACCAAACATACTCGCCTTCCCAGCCGTGGGGGAGTTATAATGTGACGGTCAATCCCATTGTTCATTGGTAAAAGAGTAGCCCAAGAGTTGGCGGTGGGTGGTGATGACTAGCTGCCTTCCCTCTAGTCTTACACTGCTTAATTAGGGACGGCTAGCGCAGATAGCCCTCGAGTAGCTTTGTGCGAAATTAAAACAAAACAAACTTTTTATTTATAAACGACATTTTTCCCTGATTTTGTTAATGAACTTACTGACGGGTAAATTATCAGATAATATTTAAATGAGTAATAATGTGGACTAACTGCATGGCGAGCTTGAAAAAGCAAATACGTATGTTAATTATATTAACAACAGTGAAGTTTTAATGTACCCTGTATACCTGATGCATTGTTCACAATTTAAAGGATATTTTCTAAGATTTTCAGGTTTACAGTTTGAGTTCAAAACATGTTAAAACTTCTAAAAGGACTTATAGTCTTCGTCCTAAAATATCCAACATATAAAAAATATATAAAATGTATCGCAGTGATATTTCATGGAAGATATCGTAGTAAAATTTTACTCTACTTTTACTCTTAATTTTATGTCTTACACACCATCTGTTACCTGAAATTATAACCATACAGCATCACGTTCTTTCAGTAAGTGTTTTTTAAGAATTACCTACCTGCTGAGCGCGTTTTTCACATGTTTGTATTTTAAAAGAAAAGTCACATTAGGCTATCTGCTATGTCCACCGCGGGGAATCAAAACCCGCATGTTAGTGCTATCTCAAGGGTGGACCTGCATGCTATGGACATCATCAGATATGGTATCCCGTACATTTTCTGTTATTAGATAGTTATGATTTCTGAAAAGGTTCTACTAAATTCACAAAAATACCGCTTATAACTTCAAATCCGATGAAAGATGGCGCAAGAGCTTTTTTTTTTATTAATTACAAGGACGGTTTTCGAAAATTAACTAAATAGCGCATTTATTGAAGACTCTTTCATAGTAACCATGTACTTGTTTATCATTAATAGTTTCTCGATATGTACTTTTAAAATAATATTGAAATACATGTTGTAACTTATAGTAATCTTGAAATATATTCTGTTATGTAATCTAATACAAGTATGAATACTTTATTTAAAGGTATTCTAACACCTTGTGTAGCATTTGGTAGAGTTTTTTATTATTCAGGAAAAACAGCTTACTTCTATATTGTTAATGGATGACAATATGTGAAATATTCTGAAAATGCATCAGGTGGCAAAAGGTTTAATCCTGTTATGATACATACAAAATTCAACAATAAATACTAAATTGAGTTTTCTCGATTGGTTCTAAATAAAAAAATTACACCTATATTTATTGTCATGCAGGATAGTCTTAATTAAAGTTAACAATAGGAATAAAGTTATATAAATAATTATCTTCTAGTCAGAAAGCTACATCTTTCTTTACAAAGTAACTATCAGTATACAATATTTCACGAATTCCTACGTGAGCATACAGTATATTTGTACACGAACGTCATTTTATAAACTGTGTTTATTTTGCTTAAATCAAAGTTTTAGTTGGGAAAGTGCAACAAATCTTAACCTTTCATTACTCTTTTTCGTGTGTTCATCTGAAAATGGCATTTCCACATAATAGTACAACACTGGATCAAGTGATGGTATAGCAGTTCTAAACGTCAAGTGAATGAAATAAAAAATATTTGAATCTTCCAAGTTGCATTTATTTCATTTCAGGTATTGAAACTACAGCTCTTGTAGTTTAGCTGTTTGATCTGATTTTTTTTCTGTAATTTCCAGATACGTATTAATCTGTGTAAGACATCGAAATGCGAACAGAATTGTTTGTTTTGACTTTCGTTTAAAGCTATACGAAGATTATCTGGGCAAGCCGTTCATAATTTAGCAGTGTGAGACTAGAGGGAAGGTAGCTAGCTAGTCATCACTAACCACCGCCAACTCTTGGGTTACTCTTTTACCAACGAATTGTATGAATGATAGTCACATTATAACGCCCCCAAGACTGAAAGGACGAGCATGTTTGGTGTGATGGAGATTTGAACCCACAACTTTCAGATTACGAGTCGAGAACCCTAACCACCTGGCCATGCTGGGCCTCTGCATTACAGACTATAATACGTCCGTACATTATGTTTGATGCAAAAATATAACAGTGAAATGCGTACATATTTCTCAACTTTTGTATACTACTTCCATTCTATTTTCATATTCACATCTTTAAATATTTGAACGTCTATTCAATGCACTATCCACATCTTTTCGATGTGTCATATGTAATAAATTACCAGAATATAAGACAAATTGGATGTTATTTTACATCACACAAAACGGCTAAGTAGGCATAAAATAAAAATAAGGATAAACGTATAATTTAAACATATAATATAAAATTGATTTAACTGAAGAAACGACATAACATACGTCACAATGGGTTTCATTTTTGTTGACTAAAAGGTGACGCAAATGTTATGGTTGGATGATTTCATAATGTAGTTCTTCATATACATTATCGTGTCACATGCATGCCAGTGTCTGTGGTTAATATATTATATGAAACTATTATGAGTGACTTTTAATCTATCGCGTTCTTAACTGTTGGAATCATTAGCTCGGTCAGCAGGTAAACTACAAGCTCATCCCGTTTGGTTTCTTTAATAAACGAACAATTAAACAGTGACGTGGGCCTACAATACATTAACCTATTAAAGGGATAGCCAAGAAACCAGATGAAAAGTAAAACTCATAATACTCCATCATCGCTCAAAGAGCCTGGATTACGAATTTGTTTATGTGCGTGTTTAAACAATTTTTCTCAGTGAATATTATGTGAAAAATAAATAGATTTTAGTAAGTCACTTCAAGAGTAAATGTTACAGTGGTAGACTATGACTCTTTTGAAAATAACCTATCTATATTTCCAAATCACAATAGCACGACCTTAACCTTCAAGGATCAAATTCATGGACGGTAGATCATCACCAGATATATTACATATAAAAATTTTTTTTATTAATTAAAACCACTAAGATCATATGCTAATGTTCTAGAAAACACAAATAAAAGTACCAGCGATTTGATTGTTTTTTAGACAGTCAGTGTGTTTTAACCAACTTAGACAACAACGAATCGCTATAAGAGATCATAACAACTGAAAAAAAGGACAAAACATAGAACCAGAGGCGCCTAATGCTTGTTTCGTGTAAACCATGAAGTGATGGAAATGGTTTTCATTTAATCTACACGTACAATGTTAGTAGATAAGCTGAACGCCCTTAACACTATCACACTGATGTTATCTGCAAATTTCTTGTTAAAAGGCACCGCACAAATTTTCCTGTAAGAAAAGCTCCTCCTACTTACCTCAAGTGTGGGCGTGGCCAACATTTCAAAAAGACACCTGCCCGTGAAGTGGGAAATTTACTGACATGACTTTGGGCAAGGATATCGTAAAGAGGCTTGTAAACGGCAGTTCCTATCTAATAAGTAAGTGATCTGTGGTTTTCAAACTTTATGGTTTCGTCTCTTTTTCCTACCGTACGTTGAATATTTTAGACAGCTCAAAATACATCACCATGTTTCACTTCATCGCTTTGTAACAAATCAACCATTTATCGTTTTACGAAACTTCCAACGATTATTGCACAATAAATTACACAAATATATATATATATATATATCTTTGCGGCATTGAAAAAAACAACTTACCACGCATTTTAATCTTCGTAAAAACGTCTTCGTCAGCTGTTTTTTTCTCATTATTTCATGGGGTTCATTTGTTTTTACTTGCTATAAATATATACTAGTTATTATTCCGCTCAGTAACTGTAAACTATCCCAAAATCATTCAAAATGTATTTTCCTAAATATAAAGATATATCTCTCTCTAGCGTGTGAAGGATAATAAAAATTTCACTGAGACAAAACATGTTAAACATGTTGTTTTTGTTTTCAAATTTACTCTTAAACTGGAAAAAGAACACTACTAAAGTCCTTTATAGCAAAGGATAGAACTTGACCAGTAAATGTACATAATATACGACGAGAATAATACATGCTTGGCATGTGAATGGTAAAAATTTTGTTGAAACATTTAGTCATATTCATGGAATTAAGAAGATACACAGTATTATAAAACGGTTCAATTAAACCACAAGAAACTCGATAACCAGAGACTCCTCTTTCGAAAAGCGCACGAGCATTTCATATTTTAATAAGTTATTTCTACCCACACTATATGTTAACTATTATCTGTCTATAGGGAATGTCTTACGTTCTTTAATGAGATAGTCTTTGTTTACGTGAAAAATAGTTCTCCTTTTTCACTAACAGAGTTTAGAACAGTGCAGTAATCATTTACAAGTCCTAAAGCATTATTAGGATTAAACTTGTTTTTCTTTAAGATTTCTGTTCGTATATTTGCCCTTTTACAAATTAGTGATGATACATAATTGTATTCTACCTTCAAAGTTACCAGGTTAGAAACTTCCATTAGAAATGTTACTAAATATCTAGTATTTAATTCCAAAAAAAGGTTTACTTTGACAATCAAGACGAGTTTGACAAACATATCTTTTGTTTTAAAGCTCAATTTCAAGCCCAACAAATACACATAATTTAAAGTCTAGTTTGTGCTCTGCATTTGTGAAATTTGATATTTGAGTTTCTTTTTGTGTATAGATATTTTACTGGCATACTGGAAGATTCAGTATTTATCGTAACTTATAATATAAATGTTTATAAAAAAAACTGTTTAGCTAATTGATCATCCAATACGTAAGTTACAATAACAACTAATCATAAAGGTTTTTATTTACGTAGCAGAATTCATGCAGAATTTATAAGCGTAATATTATGCATCTTTTAAAATCTTTCTAAGGAGCTCATGCATTATAATTTATAATGCAGTAAACAAATATTAAAATTTACCATATACTGTAACAATAGATTTGTTACAGCTGCTTATTCAATGTCGTAATCTATCAGTTAAAATAATATAATTCCATGAATGATTTCGTAAAATACATGTATGAGTTGGATGAAAACTTAAACCCTTCTTATAATTTCAAGAAATACATGAATTTCTTCCTATAAATAAATAAGTTTGAAAATGTAACACATAACCCCGCAGTAGGAGTACTCATGGGTTGTTCATCAACGCTGTGATATTTGTTTCGACACCACGTCTTTGAGAAAGATCTAACAAACTTCCAATTAGGAATGATGCTAGGAAGACTGTAACAAGTGAACGAGGTGGCTGCAAGTATTGAAACAAGTAATAATAACAGCAACGAAAATACGTTCAGAATATTTATAAGGAACGTCATCGGTTTGTATAAAAGAAAGTCTAAAGACGAATTGTGTGTTATCTCAGATGCACAAGCCATTCATTAACCCAGTAACACAAATTTGCACATGAAACGGTGCAATGACTTCACAGACTGTGGACTCATGAATAGTGAGCGCAAGGTGATCTGGTGAGATTAGTCAACATTCACCATTTTCTCATCCAATAGGAAAAAAGGAAAGCAGAAAGTGTACAATTCAGGTGCATGATTCCAGTTGCTAGAAGTATAGATCGTTTTATCATGAAATGAATCGCATTTCGCTGATATGGCTTTGGTTTTATCCTTAAGCTGCAAACAGACCGACTTCTCCTTACGATACAACGATCCTACTGATAATTTTCAGGTGATAGCACACATGTTTAATTTGAACTGAGTCATAAACTCTGATTTTCAAAGTCGAAAGACCTTAGTCTAATTGAACTATTAGTAAGTATTTTCGAAACCAGATTGTAACGTCGTATTTGTATTTCGAAATTTCTGAAGAAATAATATTCAGTTCTTATTGACGAATGATATAAAGCTCCTGTTGAAATCTTACAACCTTTTGCTGATTTATCACTAAACCAAATTAGTGCTCTTCTAAAACATCGTGACAGTACAGTAAAGTACAGTTAAATACGATTTCACGCTCTTGTCTTTGTCCTAACTGATCAACTATAATGAACAAAAATAACTGGTTAAACGTACACCGTAGGTGACAATGTAGAAAACAAGTCTTAACTGATCATATTTTATGTATTAACAAGGATTGTTCCAAATAATATACTTTATAACTGACTGTCCTAATACGTATATAAAATTAGCCTTTCAAAGTGTTTATGCTACAAGTGATCATATTTTATGTGTTAAGATGGATTGATCCACAACAATATACTTTATAACTGACTGTCTTAATACCTGTATAAAATTAGCCTTTTCAAAATGTTTATGTTACAACTAAACATGTGCAGAGAATACACACGAGCTCTCTTTATTTCAATGGATTATTCATAATATTTCCTATAAGACATATGGGCTGTATCTTATGATGTAAGATATATTTATTGTGATCCATCAAGTAGAATATGTGGATTCTAACTAATTATATAGAATGGATATGATGCAACTAAAATTAATATGCAAATCAATGATTCCACTCAGGGATTACAGAAGATAATGGCCCAAAATAGAGTGTGTTTTTTTTGTTACTGCTAATTCACTTCTCTGTACTTTAACGACCAGCTTTGTTTGACAAACACTGTTATTACATTGTTCACAGATTTAACAAAACCTGAAACGTTCAATAAAAACAACAAAAGCAGCTTTCCGTATAAATATTTTGTTATGTTAATGATAATTGCTTCAGTATAATATATATTAATACCTTATCAAAATACTGTTTTTTATGTGCACGAGGTATGACAAAAACTATATGCAATTCAACATGTTATACATTTGTATATGTAATTTTTCTCGAAGTTTTTCTTTAATTAAGATATAATGGTATTAGTTAAACGTATCGAACTGCCTTTGATTCACCGGTTTCTCTGCTACAATATATATATATGTATTCTGTAGTAATAGGAACGTTTGCAGATATCGACCTACTAGTTTGTCTTTGCAAGTTAATTACAAAATCCATACCAAGAGAGTGGAACATTGTCTTTAACGTTCAATTAGGTCATCTAAATACAGAGAGAGAGTGGAATACTCGTTTTTCGAGAAGTGATATATATCTATATTGAGAGAGATGAAGACAGGAATCGTTCTGACCCTTTTGATTTCTTCTCACACTTTCAACATGACGACACTATATTACCCACCCACCCACAAGAACACATTGGGTCTGAATTGAAATTGGCTATTCATAGTTTGTACAATAGAAAGACATATATATATATATATAAACATGAAACATAAAACTTAAATATCTCTTTTTCCGTTCTAAGATTAGTTATCTCTCGCAACCACTGGAAGCTTCTTTATTTCTCTATATTGTTAAAGTATTTTGTCATTTAATCTGAATATGTAAGCTATTATAATTTACTAGGCCTACAATCATACTTATCTTAATGGTTTCTCTTCGAGTTATAAAACTATCGATGAAGCTGAACTTATTGTTTTATATTTCCGTATTTCACCTTTGACTATTTTAGAAAACATAATAAAATTTACATTTTGCACTATTTTAATACATTTGACCTTTATACTCCATCTTCCATCAGATTTACAACGCTAAGATGCTAGGTTCGATTCCATGCGATGAATAGAAGGCGAAGATCTCATCGTGTATCTTTAATTAAAATAAACACACCAAAAAAAAAAAGAATGTTATTAAAATCAAATATTATGTCATCTTACACGACTGAATGCGTTAGAACTTTTCGGAATATTTTTGATGAAACGTAAAGACTTGTTAACCGTATTCGATGTTTAAAAATTATGACTTATTAATTTCAAAACAATATATCTGCTTGTACACTTCAAAAACTTAAACAATAATCCACATTAAGGTAGTTGCACAACAAATAATTTATTATGAAAAAGGACCATCCCTAAAAAATCTACTTATTTCGGTTTTTACACCATCTTCTATTTTAACTGTATACACCTCAACAGTGTAGATTACAGTTTAGATTACAACGTAGAGAATAAACTTTCCACCCCTTGTGTAGTACGTTGAAACAATGATATCCTAGAGACACTTGAAATTAAAAGACAACTTCAAAAGACGATAATAAAGATAATTATGTATTTAATACATACAACCATATAAGTGTCATTATTAATCCCATGCGCTAAGTATTTGTTTTATCTATATTTTGCATAGCTACTCGTACGTTGTTAATTAATAAAAGCCCAAGGCTTTTTTTCGGTTTTGTGTCTTCCGTCGCGGTAAATCGACTATTTTCGTTGTGTAAACAAAAGCGTTTGGTATAAGTCATTCAATATTTTAACGGGCTGGAGGGATTGTTTCTTATCCCTATATAAAATGTAGCGGTATCTAACAATGTACTAAGTAAAATAGTTTTCTATTTCATGGGGAACTTTAACATGCAGACTAAGAATCGTTCCATTTAACTCCGTTGTGAAGGCCTGTGGCACTTCAGAAATAACTTCTATGTCGATGTGTCCTATCAATTTATCTTCGTAACCGTTAACCGCACTGAGAACATGACCATTTGAGGTTCATTAGAATAATAATAATAGGTATATATATATATATATGATCTGTTAAAGTTTTTATGTTTAATAATAGGGATCTTTAGTAGTTAAAGTTCTGAAACTACTTTGTAAACACTGAAGTTTCTGACAGAATACGTCGTATCTCGTAGTTATTTCTAGCTTAAGATGTGAAGCTGTACTATGTTATAAAAAATGCATTGTTTAGCTACTTCCCTAAAACTGTACGTTATTGCTGTCTTGAGAATTTGTCGAAACTCATATGTTCAAAAAAACCAAACGACGTAAATTTTTATCTCACCTGTCCCAGTCATTCAAGTTCAAACAAAATAGTGCCAATTAATATTTTCCAGTTATCTAAGTAACTAGTAAAAGATCCCTGGTGGATGTTTTATGTGTTGAGGCAAGTTAGGTTTAGCTCCTCATACTGACAGTACTCAAGCTGTAAATGAAAGCAGGTGATCCATCTCCAAGTAGTGTAGCTCCTGACAACTGAAGTCGCGGGAAAACAAAGTAGTAAAGGTACCGCATCGATTCTAGACGAACTTCACATACGAACCACCCTGAACGACTTTGACAGCTCTCAAGAAGTAAATACTTCTTGCTTTTTGCCGAAAAGATTTTTTTCTTTAGGCAATGTTGTGTTTTTACAAGGATACAAATTCACGCTCATTGCTAAATATGCCTACTAAATTCTACCATCAGTTAAACTCTTCCTTTTAGATGAGAAAAATAAGAACAGATAAAAACAGAAAACTGCTCACATTATTTGCATAACTTTATACATTTCAAAGTGTTTGTGTCTGTTTCTACTGCGGATTTTTAGTATTCAAGAAACAAGATCTCTGTGACTAAAAATATTTTAACAGTTTTGAAATCACTGTAATTTCCCATAAAATCTACCCATCCACCCGATAAGGCTATTCAATGAATCAATATTTTAATATCATTATTCGGTTATCTTTGATATTGATATATATTACTTAGAATGGAATATACAACCAAATCTGAATCAATGATGACTAATGAAGAGAAAAAAACCAACTGAATAATTAGAAACAACTTATTGTTAGATAAGGTTTATGTGGAGCCTATGTACACAATGTGGTTGCTTTGTATTTACAAAGAAATAAACTGTATTGAATGAAGATAGTTTGAAATTTATGTACACAGTGCGGTTTCCTTATTTTTATAATGAAGTAAGACGCATTGTTTTTATTGGATAAGGTTGGGGTTGAGTTGATGTAAACAATGAAGTTCTACTGTGATAAAAAGAAAACGGAATAAGCTCTTATTGGATGAGGGTGGTTTAAAATTCACGTACATAGTACTACTGTTGTCTCTTGTTAGAAGGCGTGGCTAGTGTGTAACTCAGTTCAACAACGATGTTTCTTAATATTTTCAGAAAAATGTTTTTATCGGATTGGATTGGTGAGAAGATCGTGTCCATAATTCTACTGCTTCATGTTTAGTAAGAATAAACGTAAAGAATGAGGCAGGTGTGGAGCTCATATACGCCATCCTGTTCCTATGCTAACATTATATATTTTTATAGCTTTCTCAGTAACACAACGGTATGTTATTGGTTTCAATACCCGCAGATAGTTCATTTTGTAGTGTTAATAACAAACAACAACTTTACAGCTCCTACATTGAAATATGTCTTCACATTTACTTTTGGGCTCTTTCAAATGTTGTTAATTAAGGTAAGCTAAGAAGTTAATGAGCCTTGATACCAAAACTCATATTGAAATGAAGATAAAGTGCAACAAGTCTGTTATACGGAGATAATCGCACTCTAGAAGAGCGATGTTCCAAGTCTCGTATTGTTTACTTCATTGTCAATCGTGCTAAGCCTAATGGTCACAATTAGGCACTGTTATCAGATACTTGAAACTGTCATCGTAAAACTTTCTCTAATAGATTACGAGGTCAACTTTAGACCATACATTAAAATCAAAATCTATCAGACCCTCCAATGTACATGGACATCAAATTTCAAACTACGTTTAAGCAGACCAAATTCGCAAAAGATCATTGCTGGGCGGTCAAATGACCATACAATCGTGTCAGAAAAATGGATAAAATTACGTCAGTTTCATTCTCTGTGGTTCATAGGGATATTTTTGTGGACTCAAACAAACTACTTAACGCTTTATTGTGACGTAGCTTAGTGTATCTTGGTGTTCTTTTTGAAGCACACTATACATGTAATTTTTTTCAACCAAATGATGCTAACGTATGCGACAATCTGCAGCTTTTCACTTCCTCCTTAGGAAATCTATAGCTCCCCTAACCAAATTACTTTTACGGTAAGCTCAGTGTTCTTTGTTTGAATTAACTTACTGTTCCTTTAAGCAAATACATTAAATCGTGATTGGCGTTTTTATAACAATTAATTAACGTTTCATTATACTCTCATAGGTTATTACTACTAAAACACAATTAATGATTTTGTTAATTAAGTATTTTAATTGAAGATATAGACACAGAAATTCCACGTGAGGTGACGTTTCACATGACAAGTCCATCAAATTAGAAATTTCCTCTAGTATGACTGATGTAAATTCTATTCCTAATGGTATACTAGTGTTTACCTTTGCTTTACTGGGCACTTTGTAAAGTTTAAACATTCCATCGTATGAAAAACGTGTTGCAATATATACATACACACAGAACATAATCTTACTTAAGGTAAACCTCAAATTAATGTTCTTTTCATGAACTGTAAGCATAGTAATGTGGCATACGTTTGAAGAAAATATCACACGTTTCAACAGAACATTGGTCTGTTTTCTTCAGGTAATTTTGTTTGCTTGTTTACAGTTAAGCACAAATCAACACAATGGGCTATCTGTGCTGTGCTCACCACGAACAGTGCTAGAAGCTATGATAGTAGTAAACTAGAAGAGTGAGTGTAAAATGTCACGAGACCATACCCACACTCTCAAGTAAAGAGGCTTTGCCCCAGAGGCCCGGGATGTCCCTTTTTAGTTTCTGTTTACTTATATTTGTACAAATTTAGTATAAAATGTTCTGCTTAATTACTTTTTAATGATTAACTTATTTGTTTTATTTATGACAAGGTTGTTAAGTGATCTACTGTTGTTCCTAATTTTAAATTGCAGAGTACAAGGGAAGGCACGCACCGCCAATTTTTGGACTACTATTTACTGAGGAATAATGTACTTTACAGTCACATTATAACGCTCCCACGCCAGAGGAGAATGACCAGGGCTTAGTTTTGATCCTACAACTAACAGATTGGAAATTAAGCGTCCTAGCAACCAAGCCTCAAAATTGCGGACGGATGTGTACAAATGACCCTTTATGTAGCTATGCTTGAAAATTCTGAAATGAACATGAAATACAATGTACATTTTTTTTTTTTTTTTACATTTGTTGCTACTAATTGACTTTCTGTAGTGCTTGTGTGGTTTTTATCTCAAACAAAAAACACCTTACTTTTGATTTTGGTAAGAAAGTCCACATCCATCTGAGAACAACTGCATTTAAGAACCACTAAGCCTAAATTATTCAGTCTATGAAACTTACCTTTATAAACTAAAGATACCTTTACACGTATTAAAAACTTCATTATATCTTTACTGAATTACTTTTATTACTTTTCATTACGAAACAATAGTTGAAGTTTTCCAGTTTCCCGTGTGACTGTTTATTAAACTGGATACAAAAATATTGTTTCAGTCAAAAAAAATTTCATTAAACAAAAAGACGCATTATCGAAGCTCGGTTTTTAACAGATAGAATCGTCGAAATGCTATCTTCCATTGTATCTGGAGTTCGTCATAAGTCCTATGTGATTTTATAGATTATCTAACTACAAAACACGACGTGTTTTAGTACCAAATAGCAATGATATATCGCAAGTCTTACTGCACAGCGCGTCGCTTTGAAGTTTTCGCGAGTTTAAGCTGAGACCGTTTGTTTTTGAAAGCATATTTGGTGTGACTTAAAAATAACTAGTAAGGGAAAATGTTTTATTATAGAAACGACATCTAATAAAATAAAAGATTCAACTGAACCAATTAGTAAGTCAAAATTAGTGACAGAGCTAAGAATTTCTTATTATTTCGATAATGTATATTGTTTTTGAAAGTAAAAGTTATTGTTTATATTCTAAAAGAGAAAGACACTTTATTTTTATAACATTTTGAGATGGTCCCTTCACAACCCAATGAGACGTTCCTTAGGCACTATGAATCTACAATAAAGGACGAGAAATCTAAGCTTACATTATTGATAAGCAATTCGTTTGTCGCTTGAATTTTTGATAATCTTTTCCCCTCAGTTTGATTTATATGCTAGTGGAAGAGGTCTGGGCCTGAAATCCCTCGACCGAATATACCGCACTTACCGGTGGCGCAATACAGTACAGACTGACGTCAAGAAATGGTAAAAATGATATAGGGACTGCTGAGCTACTGTTTGTCCCAGCGGTAATTAGAAAAGAACCCAGAATATATGAACTGCTGTTGAGATGATGGCATCGTTATAGAAGGTGGAACAAAAACAACTAGGCTTAGTTTCTCTCTCTCTCTTGTTTTCTATTGCGCTCTTTACTCTTTAATGGTTGGAGCAAGTGATTTAAAGCTTATTTATTTCAACTCATATCATTGTGAGCAATCCTACTTAGTAAGAACATGTATACAAATCAATATGATGTCTCGATTATATATTTTTACAAACATAGCTCAAAAGAGAGATAATTTCCTTCGGGGCTCAAACATGCTTGCTCTCTCAGTCGTAGGAGCGTTATAATGTGATGGTCAATCTCACTATTTGTTGGTAAAAGAATAACTCAAGGTGTGGCGGTGGATGGTAATGAATAGCTGCCTTCCCTATAGTCTTACACTGCTAAATTAGGGACGGCTAACACAGACACCATTTGAGTAACTTTGAGAGAAATTGAAAAATAAAAGAACAATTACCTTCGGTTTAGATCATAGAATAAGCAACCACACATTAAAATAGAAAGTTAATATTGTTAACTACTGATCAGAGCAAACTAACTACATAGATGAGAAATAACAGCTTAATAGATAATATAATTAAGTCTCTGTATCAGTCTCTCTAATAGTATATAATTTTTAAAACAAATCACAAGAAAGCAAAATCTTATAAGAATTAGAGAGAATTGATTCACCATTTGTGTACCCTTGCTATTATTTATATCGTTTACTTTAATCCCAGTAATAAACAATAAGGTTAGATCAGCTTAAAACATTTAGATTACTTCGAAATTCGGATACTCAATTAACAATGTAAAAATTTATTTTTATAAGTTAAAGTTTCACATTAGTCTGCATTTTTTCTTTAAAAAACAGTCGGACTTAGATCATTCACACAAAATTTCTGACCGTGATTGTTTATGTGAGTGAAAGACGTTTTGCTTGGGAGTTCTGTCTGTAAATTATAGTATTATCACTAGTTCTGCAATGAGACGGTAGGAATTAGTGGTTTGGATACATGTTGAAATATCACTCTTTAAAATTATCGATTTCGGTTTTCTTGTACAACAAGTAGCATCACAACATCGCCACCTATGAGAGTGATGCAATATCATTAATGAGGTTTTTAGAGCAATATAATTTGATGTATATAGATTAGAACAGTTTAGCACTGTTAAGAATGACGCAAGTGGAGAAAAGGAATCTTGACGCTTGTAGAGTAGGCACTGTTTTATAACAATACTGAGGGATCACAGATAGAACGTTGTTGGTGAAAACGCAAAAAATAATTTCTTCATCTGTCGGCCCATAGATGCTTTTCTATTTTAATAGCTTACTTCATCACCAAAACCTGGATAAAAATTCAACGACCTTCAACGCGTTTTACAAATATGTATATGCAAACAGAATAAAACTAAAAGAAAAACAAACAAACAATAAAGTCAGGCGCATATCTCTCATTGTAATAAAGATGAAGATAAGTCTTTGTCGGTTTTAAAACGTTTATGATTAAGTTCCCTTAATACGTAAAGTAGTTTGACTCTTTAAATGCTACAAATATGAATATAAACATATGTTATATAAATGTATATAAAAATTAACACACCTAACAGCAAATAGCTATCTACTATACTCTGACAATGCACGCAGCTTCAACGTAGTGCACTATTCGATAAGTCAATTAAACTTTGAATCTACGAGAAAGTCTTCATAATTTAAAATTCAAATTGTACCTCTCCAACTAACGAAATTATTGAGGGATGGAATTGTTGGTAAAATATGTTATTTTTTATGATGTTTTTCTGTTTGGTTTGCTGATATAGTAGAACATTCTGTGTGATTAATCCCAGCATTCTCTACGGTCTTTTGTGAAAAGATTCGAGTAGGATCGCGTCAGCTCATAGGTTACATGAGATAATTATATACCTGAAACCGTCAGACAAACTGATAACGCCCTCTCCATTTCAATCTCTTTCAGTTTTGTCATGTTTCTAGCTTAGTTTCTGTGAGAGGTTTAAATGGATATTCCGAGAAAAGAGGAACCTAAGACTAGTTAGAAGAATTTTTAAATGCACTGTCATTCTTCTCTTGTTACAACCTTATTGGTTACAATTGATTTTTACCTATAAGGCGGAAAACAGATATTCGAGTGTATTTATGCACAGAATATATGCCAAGATATGTATCTACGAGCTTTTATAACAGGTAAATGAAATATTTCGTTAACGGGAAAAATAATATGTATTTCGATGTCGACCAAGTTACAGTTTCTTTTGTTGTTGTTTTTTAACTAAACATGGATATTTAATCATTTTAATTGTATTTATAACTTATAACTGGATATGATTTTGCACATACATTAACGAATAATTACACCAATTTGTTTCCATGTGACTGAAGTTGTAATCATAACAGCCTGTTACAGTAGAATTCAAGGTTCAACTTCGCGCTGGAAACAAAAATATCCACTCGAATTAAATCATGCATAGTTGTTTCGTTTAACAGCACGTACGTTTACCAAATAAAAGAAAACTAATTCTACGATTAAAAATAACACTCGAACGATGGTACGAAAAACAACCTGTTTTTGTGGTAATACAAAAAACAAGACGATTCAATAAATTACTTTTTGAGAGTCGTTTTACAGTTATTCAATTAACATTTTTTATCTGTATTAAAATGAACAGTACTGGTGAATATCCAGGAAAGTTAATCAGCTTTAACCAGATAAACGGCTTAGTAAACTACAAAGTTCAAAAATTAGCAAGAAAATAAACCTTTTTTTTTTTCAGAAAATTCAGCTGTTTTTTTTTCCGTCATATAATGTTTCACCAAAGAATATAAACAAGGAATAAATGTAGTTCATAAATTATAAATAAATAAAAACTCAAACTGCTGACAGCTTTTAGATGTTCACTAATGTAACAAATGCCCGGTTAATATAAAACACATACACCATTCTGGAGCTGTGAAAGAAAATGCTAGATTTCTCTCTTTAACTAAACTCATAAGCTTCCGAGTTTGTTTACTGTTTCTTACAGAAGGCTGTTTGAGGTCTTTTTGCGCTAGCCGTCCCTGTATTTTAAACAATATATACTAGAGAGTAAGTAACTAATAAACATTACCCACTCTTGGAATACTTTTCTGAGACCATATAATGGAATTTGGCTGTTACTCCTGTAACGCAACCAAGACCTCAAATATGGTGCATAATTTCTTTGGGTGAAAACAGTCTGGAACCAGGAATTATCACATTTACATTCCGCCACATTAACCGCTGGGCCGCTGTCGATCCTACGAATCTTAAATACCTACAGTCATGTGAAAAAGTTAAGACACCCTATGAAATCCTGTGTATTTGTGCAACATTTTTCGATATATAGATATTTAATCTCAATTTCAACAATACTGAGAGATTATAGGAATATAACTAAACAATTAAAACTGAAGAAAAGACTTTCAAGATCTTCTGTAAATGTAATTCTACAAAAATGCATATTCTAACTGAAGAATAAGTTAGGACACCCTACCCCCTAATAGCTAGTGTTACCCCTTTGGCTGAAATAACTGCAGTGAGACGCTTCTTACAGCATCTACCAGTCTCTGACATTGGTCTGAAGAAAGTTTGCCCCACTCCTCAATGCCGAATTCTTTCAGCTGTGAGATGTTTGAGGGGTTTCTTACATGTACAGCCCGTTTCAAGTCACCCCACAATGGGATTAAGATCTGGGCTTTGACTCGGCCATTCCAGGACTCTTCATTTCTTAGTTTTCAACCAGTCCTTGGTGGATTTACTGGTATGTTTTGGGTCGTTGTTGTGTTGCAGGGTTCAGTTCCGCTTCGGCTTTAATTTTCTTACATGTTCCTCAAGCACCCTCTGATATACAGTAGAATTCATGGTGGATTCTATGATTGTGAGCTGTCCAGGTCCTGCTGCTGTATTTAGTTTACGCCAAACATGTCCTCTGTTCTGGTGTCCAAATAATTCAATTTTGGACTCATCTGTCCAAAGAACATTATTCCAGAAGTCCTGGTCTTTGTCTACATTCTCTCTGGCAAACTTCAGTCTGGCCTTGATGTTTCTCTTAGAGAGCAAAGGTTTCCTCCTTGCACACCTCCCAGCAAGTTAAACTTGTGCAGTCTCTTTCTGATTGTAGAGGCATGCACTTTCACATCAACAGTAGCCAGAGCCTGCTGTAGGTCCCGTGATGACATGTTAGGGTGTTTGGAGACCTCTTTTAACATCTTGCGATCTGCTTTCTGGGTGAACTTGCTTGGACAACCAGACCTGGGCATGTTTACAGTTGTTTTGAAAGCCCTCCACTTGTTGACTATTTTCTGGACAGTGGAATGGCTGATTTCAAAATCTTTTGGGATTTTTTTAAATCCCTTACCAGACTCATAAGCTGCTACAAATTTCTTTCTGAAGGCCTCAGACAGCTCTTTTGCTCTCACCATGGTGCTCACTCTCACTTCAACAGTCAGGAGCACACCAAACTAAATGTCTGAGGTTTAAATAGAGCAAGCCTCATGCAAAATGCTGAGTAACAATCTTCTAATCATGTGCACCTGGTGTGATACACCTTTGTGTGAGTTGAGTTATTTTAAGTGGAAATAAATGTGGGGGGTGTCCTAACTTTTTCCTCAGTTAGAATATAGATTTTTGTAGAATTACATTTACAAAAGATATTGAGAAGTCTTTTCTTCAGTTTTAATTGTTTAGTTATATTTTATAATCTCTCAATATTGTTAAAATTGAGATTAAGTATCTATATATCCAAAAATGTTTCACAAATACACAGGCTTTCATAGAGTGTCCTAACTTTTTTCACATGACTGTATGAATTTTGAGCAGATTTAAATGAGACATTTTTCCCGAGAAATATATATAAAATAAAAATATATCATATTATTTTATTAGGAGTTACTTTGTTTTCTCTTGTTTGTCATTAAACTAAGTTTAATGTATCAGTTAGTTGTAGCTATAAAAGCTATGAATCATATATTTGTTGCGTACATTATTACGTGAAAAACAGCTACCATTATGACATAAACGTTCACGGTTTAAGCGATTTTTTAAAGAAAGAGACCATTTCTTTTTCATCTTTAAAACTAAGTAGCAGAATATATGACATTTAAAGAAATGTATCGTTAGACGGTACTATATTATAAATATACGTAACTCTATCGAAAGTAGGATCTAATTATTATTTGAAGCAAAGCGTGCAAGTTAGTTACAAGATTGTAAAAGACAGCCTTTCGCGTGTTAAGATTTCCTTTCTTTGTAACACGTAATACTCAAGTTGTTTCCTTCAGGACTAAATTCAATAAAGAGAAAGCTTAAATATCTAACATTTTTTACTCTCGCACAGTAATGTGTTGCATTTTCTTTCTACATTTCACTTTCGGGATTCTAGTTTTCCGGTTCAAACATTAACTTGTTTGCGTCTCACTAACTATTCATTTAATACACACAGATACGATTACCTTCTTTCCCAACAGGCAAGTGACATTTAGCCTTGTCAGTTAAGAATTCTTGTCTGTAGAAAAGGATTCGTGTATCTGTGGTTAAAGAAGCCGCTTGTCACGATGACTAATGACTGGATCCCCTACGAGTAAGAACAAGACGACCTTTAGTTCTAACCCTAGCATTAGGCTTAGGTTGAACACCGCTAATGAACTAACAAGAGAGACACTTCCTAACAGTTTGCTCTGAGTGCTCTAGACATGATACTTTGGTGTATTGTACACAGAGTATGAGTGGTGTTTAACTAAGGGGCGGGAATCCTCGTGTTTGGACAAAATGTTTCTTGTCATCTAGTCAAGTTTTTATAAGTACTGCCTTAACATGACTTTGTCACATTATTATGTCAATATTCACCTCAAAATTCTTAACCTTTACCCAGTCAATGATCAGAGTAACATTATATAGCTTGCTGGGCCATAGACGTTAATAAATCATTATATTGAAAAACGTCTACTTTCAGATAATTGAAACAACTGTATTTCAACTAATCAGATATTTTCCAATGCAGATCAGTTTTTTTTTCTAAGTATGGTTGGCGAACTGATAAATATGTTACCACAAAATGGTGGCTTTTTTGAAATGAAAATAGTAAACAACAAATAAACTGTAGCATTTGGTTATATAAAGTTAACTGCAAAAATATTTTAGTGTAATGAAAAGCTCTTTATATTGTGAGTCGCTGTTTAATGTTCAGCTTTACAATTTCTTGGCTATTCGTCAACAGAATACGTTAAAGATAAATCCGAATTAACACTTCATAATTCAGTCAGTTGTAATAAAAGTGTATTTGTTAATCGCCATTTTAAGTTCACTTACATTCTTCTCCCCCGGGAGAAGGTTTTAATTCACACATGCCACTAGAGTCATTAACTAGAAGTGAATTTAGACTTTATGAATATTTTTCTAATCTGACTTCTACCAACCACACGTACAAACTAATAGTACCAACATCGGCTTTGGTTCAAACCTGAATTATTGATTTTTATGCTCCACTCTGTAAATAATATATCAACACATAAAATCTTTCCAAATTATGTTCATGATTCGTAGTAGGGTATTCTCATTAATAAAGCCTTTGGTTAAAGTAGCTTTGTTTCTTTGTTAGTTGTTAAAAAAAAAATTTACACGCTGGACTATTTGTGTTGTACCCAACACTGGTATCGAAGCCTAATTCAGACTTTGCCACTAGAGGAGGCAGCTTTATTAGTGTATAAATATGCATAGCCAGGCATGGTCAGGTGGGTTAAGGCGTTCGAGTCGTAATCTGAGAGTCGCGAGTTCGAATCCTGGTAGCAACAAACATGCTCGCCCTTTCAGTCGTGGGGGTGTTACAATGTGGTGGTCAATCCCACTATTCGTTGGTAAAAGAGTAGCCCAAGAGAAGGCGGTGGGTAATGATGACTAGCTGCCTTCCCTCTAGTCTTACACTGCTAAATTAGGGACGGCTAGCGCAGAAAGCCCTCGAGTAGCTTTGCGCGAAATTCAAAAAACAAACAAACAATAAATATGAATACTGATATATGATGAAAATATTAAAACGTTTAACAGGGATTCTAAGACAAGGAACAAATCGTTTTTACTTTTGAACTTCTTCACACAAACAAAGCGTTTATTATTTTTAATTGATTAATATAATAAAATGAGCTGCACGTCATGACAACGATGAATAAAAATGATAAAAAACTTTTGTTTCTTTGTGGTTAATCACAAAGTTACACAACGGGTTATCTGTGTTATGTTCAGTAAGGGCATCGAAACTCTGGTTTTGGCGTTTTAATCTTCAGACTTAGTACTGGGTCACTTGGGGCGAAAAGAAGCATTTAGATTAAATAAGCAAAAATTAGTAAGCAATTCCACCTTTTTCAGAACTACCCAGTGGCACAGTTAGAAGCTTCATAGCTTATAATGCTAAAAATTCGGGTTCAATACCAGTGGTAGACACAGAACAAATAGCCCATTATTAGTTTTGTGTTTAGAATCAAACAAAAAATCATCCCTCTCGGTGTTCAAAAACTAGTTTGTTAATACCAAAAGTGTTAAATAAATGGGATTTTGTTTGTTCACTATTATCACTTTGTTCAAAGTTACGCACGTTGTTACAACACCGAAACAAACACTGAAGACACTACTTCTGAAAGTATAATTAAATATTGTATCTTTCGTAGTCTAAATTTGTCCTTTCAAAATTTTAGATTGAAAAATTATTAACATTGCATTATTTTAATATTTTTTGTCAAAGTTTAAGAAATGTTTCATAAATTATGCCTCATTTTTAGAGGCGTAGAAAGGGACTTACAGTGCTAAAAATGTAGTTTTAATAACAAACAACTATAAAAAAACTAAAAAAGTATCTATAATATATCATTTGAAAAATTAAGTAATGGTTTTAAATTAAAATATATAATGAAATATTTTTCATCTTTTACTTTAGATTTTCTTGCTTCTATGTCATTTTATCAGATGACGGCAACGTATCATTCCATGTGACACAAATAAGTATTTTTGATTAAGTCGATAAGTTTCAAACAATTAGTACTTATTAATTACTATCTTGCAATAAAATCATTAATTTTATAGTCCAGCTTACATTATAAACACTAAAGAAAGAAATTTAACCCTAGAACTTACATGCGTATTTTACCTTTTTTTTCTAGGAAAGGGGATCAATAATGTGTTCTATTTGAGTCATTGGATGGTAGTGAGCGCCATCTGTGGATAAATATATAATCTCAGTATAACTTTTTGCTATCTACATTTTATCAATAAGTACACTCATTATTATCGACATCTTTTCTTAATATCTAATGTAATCATAATTTTTATACGACAAGGTAAAAGAATTAAAGCAACCGTTTAAGAAATTAGAAACAGGCTCACAACCACGACCTTTCATTGTTATGAATCAAATTCGAAAGAGTGAATACGGTTTGAAAAGTACTGAAGGCACAGAGAGTAGAACTTAAGGGTCATTAAGTGATAGATTGATTTTAATCAACGTGTATTGATTTAAGACAACGTCAGTTTCCAGCCTTTATTTAGGTCTTCACTATCAACTGTTCTCAGTGAAACATTTAGTGAGAAACGTAACAATATCTATCTATTTATCTCTATTGAAATCGTATATATATATATATAATATTATGGATAAGTTATATGTATGACATCAAGTATTATCAAAGCAAATAATAGCATATCCTGTCAGCATAGACGTTTCTTATCAAGTACCATGTTATATAATGTGCAGCAACATAAAGATAATAATTCATAGTAAGAAAATTTTGAATTTTATGGTAAATTTTCGTCATTAATTGTAATTATTTACGTGTATCTCGGAACCCATGAACATATGTGATATGAATTCGTGTATGTGACAAATTGATTGCTTAGAGTTAACAGTCACATTCGCACACTTTAAATTCTCTGAAGACCAAACCTGACAAATACAATTTTATGGTGTCGGATGTGAATCACCGGCAAGTTACGTGGCATCTCGACCTTCCCTCTGTACCCCAGAAGGAGACCTGCTGCACAGTGAACCCACAACCCCCGCATGTTTTACACGCCACTGCTTATCCAATCTGGCAACCATTACATGACCGAAGCCACTGTTCGCCGCTGTGTGGTCTACTACCAAATTTTATGTTTCATAAATTCTGGTACGCTGGACACGTCGGATATTTAAAGTGCTCTTAAAGTATACGTGCGCACGAAGACCTCTTTCTAACCACGTACACGTTAGTAATTCAAACATACACGACAAGAGAGCAAATATTCTATAGAAATGAAAAGAATTTAGCCGACGCACTCATCACTATTGGAGAGCAAAACGTCGTTGGAATGCACAACTTTTGGAACTTAGATACTAGACGAACGAATAGTTTTCATACACACACTGCCGTCGTGTAAAGATGGTGCTCCTACTTATAAAAGGCTCACCGAGGCATATGTACATATATATGTACACACACACACACTCACACTGAAGACTTATTCGACGAACTGGCTTATGTACGTGACATTCAATTCAATATATTTCACATCATTTTACTATGCCTACTTTTTAGTTTATAATACACACATCTTAAAGTAATTATTATATATATATAGATATATACACGCCCCACGCTAGTACAGCGGTGTGTCTACGGATTTACAACACTAAAATCAGGGGCTCGATTCCCCTCGGTGGGCTTAGCAGATAGCCCGGTGTGGCTTTGCTATAAAAAAACACAAACACAATATATATATATATACACTTATTATTTTCTGACATTAAATTATAAGTTATGAGATGAGACTAATAAGTTTTCAAATGTAATTCTTGATGAATCAGCCATACAGAAGTACTGGTATTTTCAACCAATACCACACCTTACACACATTAGCTAAAAAGCTTGGTAACAGAGACTCCAAACGTTCAGGTATATCCGTCTCTAATTTTGAACCAATGATCAATGAAAAGATAATTACCAACCAACACCTGCTGACATAACGGCTTACTTCAGCTGTGAACTTAATAATTGTCACTTTTATAACGCTATGTCAATCATACAAGTGTTCATTAACATTCAATAAATGAAGTACTTAGGAAGTGGATCACCAACCTACGAAATTTCAGGCTTAAGGTAGTATCTTTGTTTATAATGTTTCCAGATTGAGCTCTAGGTGAATAGTAGCTTAAAAATGTACCCGGATTTTTATTGTTACGTGAGAAAAAATAATCTGAAAGTTAAAGAAGGGTGAAGGAAAATTTAAAATGAAAACATAGAAGAAGTAAAAGCATAATTTCTGTCAAATGTCCCGTAAACTGAAGACGTTTGATGAAGATTTTTTAATAAAAAAAGCGATGGTAAGCTATCTTTAAAATTTTACATAGAGATACAAAATGAGTTAAATATGTATGAGTTGAGTTGAGTAAACACTAGGTGGCAATCCCAAGGTTTGCGCCGACAGGCACTGATCCCTTGTGAAGATGCTGATATTCTTCAAGAGATACAAGAGAGTTCCTTTACTGACACTTTCACTGGTATTCTGGCTCTATAATGTTTTATTGTTTGCCATTTATTCTTTACCTAGCTGCACTATATAGGCTATTCCAGTAGGCTTATACTCTTTTAAAGCTGAAGAAGGCCTACTGTGATTGTCGTTTGTGCCTCAAAAGTGTAGAATAGGTCGATATTCTACAGCAGAGATGTGCAGGCTTTCATAAAGAGGCTTCTGTGTAGGGATCTCAACTTACCCGTTTCCTTGTTTAGCTGTAAGGCTTAGCACGTACATTCATGTGATGATTTTATCATACAGATGCTTGAACTTTACAAAGTATTACCTGCGAAGCAGTTGCAAATAACGTATATATGACACTATCTATTTGCAGTTCACTGTTTTCAGGAATCCAGAGGAGAATGAGACTTACGATTTCCAGTTCCATTGTTGGTGCAAAGCTTTAAATTTACATCAGCTTTAAACATAACGTAGTTGCTTTGAAAGATGATGAATACTCGACCAGCTTTACCGATATCTGTGCATGGTATAAGAACTGTCTGTGATTTAGATGAAAAAGTGACTAATCATCATCATCTTTGAAGAAGTGCCAACAACATTTTTTTTTCTGTTTAACCATCTATTCTATTCCCACATTTTTCGTATTGATTGGTTTACCTACATTCCAGTAGCATCAAATGCTTATTTTATATAGGGTATTTGACATCTGGTGATGGCATTATCTTAGTGGTGGCTGTATAGCACAAGTCAACCAATGACTTCTCTAGAAGCGCCTTTCAAACAACTCCCTGCTTGTTTGATGTCTGTGGAGTCGTTGAATATCTCAAATGAAAATGATGGCGACTCGATAAGGGAATACTTGATTTTCACACTATAAGACCCTATGGAATGATTTTGCTTGTAAAAGCTATTCGTAGTCTATAATGCTGCTTAAGATTGTGAGGTGTAATAAGAGTTTGGTGGTAATGGTTATACCCTATGACCAGTCTATACACTTCAGAGGAACATCTTATTGATAAAAGTCATTAAAGTTGTTAGGAATGAGGCCTTAGAAAAACGTTCTTTTCCTTCTGAACAGTTCAGGTTCCCAGTTGAGAGCGTGAGTTCCGGTACCTGCGGGAACAACGGAACTTGTGCTTTAATGGTGTATCTCGACTGTTCAGAAGGAGAAAAACGTTTTTGTAAGGCCTAACAACTGCAGCGACTGTCATGCATGACACGTGCCTTTGAAACGTACTAACACCATTGTAAAGCCAGATCCAGTTCCGCCATCCCATGTTTTTATAGTTCACTTCAAACGTCCTTCATAAATACTTGTAGTATTTTATTATGCTGTGATATTAATGCACATGTGATGTATTCTTCAAAATTTTCGAGTGCTCAATAAAAACACAACATTTATTTTAATCATTAAGTATTCCACGAAAGTCAGTTGGTTACAAAGAATAAAATGGCTTACTTGATTCGCCAATTGTTAAAATAGAAATTCCTAGAGAATTATCAGAAAACGAAAAACATTACGTGTATATTAATGCCAGCAAATAAGGTTTTTCACAGACGATTTGTAACATATTTCTGTAATCTTTGTCACAAGATACATGAAAATTAAAGTGAGTTTTTTTTTTATTTGTTGTTTGTAAGGGTCCGTATTGTTTTTGACAGAACCGTTTCTATATAAGATTGGTGAAACTAAAAACAATCTCATGCTCAGGTTCATAAATACATTAGCAAATCTTAATTTAACTTCAAACTTTCTTTCTTCGAAAAAGAGAATTTCATTTTCTGTTTCCATGATGCATACACGCTTAAACGACCGCTTAACAGTGACAGGAGTACAGCAGAGAAGCAACCATGCATGCAGGTTGGTTCTGGTTGATTAGAAAATATGAATTGATGAGATCCGGTTATTATAAGCTGAGATTTGCTCAGCCAAAGGGGAATATCTATCATGCTTACTGGGCAAAATCCATCAGTGAAGGAAGGCATGACGTAAACTTATCACTGATCACAGCGATGAAAATTAAATGATCAAAAGTTTTTCTTCAGAACTATATTCATACAAAACGCATTCAAGATACTTGTGCGTACACGTGCATACGTGCAATGAAGTATTAATACTTCAACAATATCCACAGATGTAGTTGCAGAAGATCTTTCTGTTCGTTCTAATTCTGTCTTCTAGAGTAATTACTTTATTTTTAATAAATATTTATGTATATATATTTTTACTTTTTTAATATGCTGCTATCTAAACATATATGTTTAAGACCAACTGTTTCAAAACACTTTACATTAATAACACAAATCTTTATCGGCAGTGTTTCTAACAACTTTGGATCTGATCAGCTAGCTCTGTCACTCATTACTAGCGCCTTATATTAATTGGTTAAACTAATCGAAGTCATAGAAATTATTCTAACTGACGAATGATGTGCTAAGTAATTTAACTGTTCTAAAATTTGATCCGATTACTCAAAATATGTTATAAACAATAGATTTCTTGCAAGTTGTTTTCAGTCATAAGTACAATAAAACAACTGAAGTGAAGGAAATAATTGATGAATTAATAGGCCAAGTATTACTCTTATTTTTAGTATGACGCTTTTAAAAGAAACTTGAAATTTACATTGTGTAGATAAATTGTTTGACCTCTTTAATATATCAAAGACGAAAACAGTATGTGACATTTTAGATACTAAACCTTTTTGTTAATATTCATAGTTCAGGTATATATACATACAATTCTGCTCCTCACTGACTTAAATCAATATCTTAGGAATATGACATTTAAATAGCTAATGGCAATTTCAAACCACCTTTTTTTGTCATTGGTCTGTTGGGTTGAAGTTGTCATTCTCGTGTTTCTAGTCTTATATATTTCGTAAACAGTAATTGGTTATTCTATAATAAATGTCATGTAATTGGAGGGACTATGAAAAATGATGCTGGTTTCTCTACACCAATATATCTTAAAATTTTCTCACCTTTCAGTGTTAATTTCTTGATCCGATGGTGTTACAGCCCAACTAAGGAAAGGTGATATTGACTATATCTGATCAAAGTTGAAGACTGTCTTGTTCTTAAATCTAAGTTTATTGGTTTGTTAATTAAAAGATTAGTCATTATTTGTAGTATCGAGCTTAGGTTAAGAATGAGTCAGAAAAGTCAAATGATTTCGATAGAAAGAAGTGCAGATTTCTCTATCAATGAATAACAAGGTTCGCTACTTAACATCCATTGCTCTAGAATATATTTCAGGGCTAATTTAGTTATACACTTCGCGAAAAACTATACAAGTGCATTTCACTTGAATACCTACCAAGTTTTCTTGCTTGTTTGTACTAGCTATCCCTAATTTTGAACTGGCAGACCAGAAGTGAAACAACCTTTCAACAGTAATCATAACAGATCTTAGGCTACTCTATTCGAATAATGAGATTTGACCGTCACTCTTACAACACATCCATGGCTCTAAAGTTTGGAATGTGATTTTGTGCCAACAGGACGCGAATTATAGGTCTTCGGACACATATTCCGGGACACTAACACACAAAACCACAAACCCTGGTCCATCCAAGAAAGCACACTTGTAATGTTTAAAGAAATGAGTGTTTGCTTACTCCCGATCTCTCCTGAGGCTGTTGGGCCAATTTCAACCAAGATTTGTATTTAAACACTATGAACTATGTGGAATGTCTTAAGATGTAAACATTTAACTTAGCCAAATTTCTATTTTACAAAGCCTTTTAGTTAATTACTTCCAGCTTATTGAATCAATCTCAAACAATAATAACAGGTTGACGCTTTGGACAATGTTGAATATTCTAAAAGGATTCAAGGTCAAAGTATGAATGTTGTTTAGTTGTTTCTGAAACAACCACACTTTTCTCACAGTTAATGAGATGTAGGGTGTTCAAGAGTGGGATCACTCGAAAATCTTTATTTGTTGGTAGATAGAAAACAAATTGTAAATTTTGTTCATGAAGAAGCTTTATTATAATTTTAAAAGTTTGAGATGGACCTTCTGTTCAAGTTATTACTTTGAAATATGTGATTCGTGTTGAACTAACATTGTTTTAATTACGTTTAGGACCCGGCATGGCCAGGTGCGTTAAGGCGTTCGACTCGTAATCTGAGGGTCGCGGGTTCGAATCCCCGTCGCACCAAATATGTTCGCCTATCAGCCATGGGAGAGTTACAATGTGACGGTCAATCCCACTATTCGTTGGTAAAAGAGTAGCCCAAGAGTTGGCTGTGGGTGGTGATGACTAGCTGCCTTCCCTCTAGTCTTACACTGCTAAATTACTTACGGCTAGCGCAGATAGCCCTCATGTAGCTTTGCGCAAAATTCAAAAACAAACAAACAATTACGTTTAAACATCCTTCATCAGTCGACAGGTATTTCAGCTTGTTATATTATATAGATATTTCATATAGACATTCCTATTACATACCAAAAGACGGAAATAAAGACAATAGGCGTTTGTTATTAAAAAATACATATGTTTCGAAAGTATGTTACTAAACAACACACCAAAGAATTAAAAAGCAGAATCATTAGACATTTTTCGTCATATATAAAGATGTTTCATGGAAACATGCATATGAAGAAGTTTTAGAAAATATACCAAAATTTCGCAAAAGTAGCCTTTATTATGCACCAAACTATGAGACTTATTGTATTACAATCCATATTTTAACAGAAATATTAGATCCATACGACAAAAGGTGTAACAAATATTTGCGACACAACATAAAATACAATATCAAAGTCCATTCCAGATGTGATAGACATTTCCTCAGAAACAACAAATTATTTAATTAACATTCTTGTTTTTCAGCTCATTTGTCATGCGAGGAAGGTTTAGTACATTCCATCTCGAGCAATGACTGATTTAACCATTTACAGTCGTGTGTACGTAAAATTCTGAGTATTTATAAAAATAAAATAAAT
Organism: Tachypleus tridentatus; assembly: GCF_004210375.1. Lineage (NCBI taxonomy): Eukaryota > Metazoa > Arthropoda > Merostomata > Xiphosura > Limulidae > Tachypleus > Tachypleus tridentatus. The sequence goes on along the minus strand of NC_134837.1, from coordinate 157,642,865 downwards.
GAAAGGGACCTCTTGGACGTATTACCTTACTCTGTCCCATGGGGCGCTATAGATCTTATATATGTGACATTAATGCATGAAGACACGCAGCAGAATAAAAAAACGTCGGCAAACGAGTGGTTAATTTGGCTTAGCGTGGGCCCTCTCCACCTCAATTAACTCCGGCAAATCGAGTTTGCTGTTGGTTAATAGCTTCACTCACTGTCATAACCGACAGTGAGTGAGGAGGAAATTATTTCTCTGGCTACACTAGGAAACAATGTTTGGCTTTTCAATTTTGATTTGCCCCATGGAACCCCTCTTCTCTTTGCAAGATAGAATGATAGAAAACGAATTGCCATCAATGAATAAATGCCGGCGAAGCGAAGCCTGTTATAACTGATGGTCTTACTGCTGTACTAACGTCAAATTCAGCAACTGATTGTTCTTAAGGTTTGGTAAATAACAATGTTTTAAAGTTTTATTAGAATGGTGAATTTCTCTGCTTGTGAACCCCCACCCCCACAGGTTCATATTCTTTTCCCCATTTCAATCACTATGACAACATCGAAACAGTTATTACACAATACAGTTTTCGCCTTGTTAAAAACTGAATGCTATACTCTAGTTAACTTTTGTACTTTGTTTAAAATTCTATATCATGAATGAGATTGCAACTCAGTTTGAAACTATAGTTATGTAATGTACTTTCGCTACACACCTTTGAACGCAGATTACAGTATATCAGTTTTTGTTTTTTTTACTTATAGTATTTAAACTGCTTTTGATAAAGTGTAGTGAAATTTTAATGATTAAGAACATGTAGTTAAATGGTATAAGACAGCGAAAATGTTTTAACTTATCAAAAAATTACAATAAAACTCATACAACCGTGATATGAAATGTAAATGTTCCAACAATGATACATATAGATATTATAATGGATTTTCGAAGCAAAACACTGATAAATTCTATTATATGTAGTTCTTAATGACACTCGCTTTTCCACTAAAAATGAATATGTAAAAATACTGAAGAAAAAGTTCACAGTCCCGAAAGAAGAAATTATATTTAAAGTTAGCAACTTTATACTACTGTATACAGTAGTCGAAGTTGCACTTGGGTATTAAGTAAACTATTATATTAGCTTAAATGAAACTTATATTTTAACTCATGCAGTTTGATATATGACTCTGTGGCGTAATTCTTTTTCTTCTGTCCTTAACTAACCCACTTAATGTTCATACAAGAGTACAAGTTAAGTGATTTTGCACCTTATCATTAGGCTTACTGTAATGTTAACACAACATTTTCCACACTGTGAACAGAGTGTTGGTCGAAACATTATTTTCACAAACCATTTGTTACAACGATTGTTATGGTGTGAACGTCTTTTCTAAAACTGGCGAAGCATGATTATATTTAATTATACTTGCTATCAGACATTAGTTTCAAGCCTATTATTTTTACTCCTATATTCTTTATTCGATATAATACACTGTTTCTTTACGTATGAAAACAGTTAATTCGTGTTCTTATTAACATTTGTTTTTGTTTGTTTATTTTATGGTATGTTTTCTTATAGCAAAGCCACACCGGGCTATCTGCTGTGTCCACCGAGGAGAATCGAGCTTCTGATTTTAACGTTGTGAATCCGAAGATTTACCGCTGTCCCAGCGGTGAAAGTTTCTTTTGTAATTGCGATCAAAGCTACAGGAGGAGTATCTGAGTTAGCCGTCCCTAATTTAGCAGTGTAAGACTAGAAGGAAAGCAGCTAGTCATCATTACCCACCGCCAACTCTTGGGCTACTCTTTTACCAACGAACAGTGAGACTGACCATCACTTTATAACGCTTCCACGACTGAAAAGCGAGCATGCATGGTGGGGAGGGGATTAGAACCCACGACCCTCAGATTACGAGTCGGATGCCCTAACCATCTGGTCTTGCCTGACCTGCTGGCCCTAACCATCTGGCCATGCCTGGCCTGCTGAATGCTCACGAACGATTGTGTTAATTCCATATTTCACGCCATATAACGAATAAAAATGTAATACATATATTTACATTACGATTTTTATCTTATCTTAAAGATATTAGTGAACGTAGCTTTCACTTTGTTTAATGATTCTTTTCTAGCATCATCTATTAATTTATTGTCTCCTCAAATATAAAATAATTGATATAGTTCACTCAAGTTCAAAGAAAATGTTTCAAATAACCTGGAGGTCGTATAATAAGTCACAAAAAATAGTCTTATATCCTATCTAAACACCCAAATAAATGTTTAGGAAGTTTGTCTCTGTCTCCTGAATTGTTTCGAATGTTTGTTTTCTGAAGTAACTACCACGATATTTATAATTTGCCTTTTTAAACAAACTTCACCAATTGTTTTTGTTTCATAAATCAGCTCTTAGGATATTTGTTTTGTTTCTGTTAAAAAAAAAGCAACTCTTAAAATGTTTGTTTTTGACTCCTAAGTAAACTTCGTGAAACTTTGTGTTGTTACTTTATTAAATCACTAGAAAATTAGAAACTCTTTAACATTTACAGCTTTAGTATAAAAAATAAATGACACTCAAAGGAAAGTTAAAGCGCGAAGATTTAATTTGTTTGTTTGTTTTTGAATTTCGCACAAAGCTACTCGAGGGCTATCTGTGCTAGCCGTCCCTAATTTAGCAGTGTAAGACTAGAGGGAAGGCAGCTAGTCATCACCACCCACCGCCAACTCTTGGGCTACTCTTTTATCAACGAATAGTGGGATTGACCGTCACATTATAACGCCTCCACGGCTGAAAGGGCCGGCATGTTTGGCGCGACTGGGATGCGAACCCGCGACCCTCAGATTACGAGTCGCACGCCTTAACACGCTTGGCCATGCCAGGCCCACGAAGATTTGAAGATCAAGACACACGAACGTTAGATACAAACGCTCAGAACAAAAACATTTGACGTGAACAAACAAAAAGGACAGATGTAGCATAATACATAATTTATATATTACCTGAGTTCCTTAATAGACAGAAATAGCAATAATATATTTGATGACTACAAAGATAATGATTATAATTTTAGATGTTAGTGAATATTTTAGGTCAGCTTAACAACTATTTATCTACATATATGTGTGTGTATAATATATAAAATAATAATAATTACATACTTATCAATGCGCTCCCGGGTGGCACAGTGGCATGTCTGCGGACTTACACACTAAAAACCGGGTTTTGATACCCGTGGTGGGCAGAGCACAGATAGCTCATTGAGTAGCTTTGTGCTTAATTCTAAACAAACAAAACAAACTTATCAATGAAATATTAGTATTATACTATTTCATAACTGTTCTTTTCAAATTAATGTGAAAATATGTGAAGGCAACACTCTCAGTTCAAGGGGTGCATGGCTGAATGTTACGATGGTGAAATATGCTATCAAAAGAAATTGCTGACATAAAACTAATGAATATGCTATTAAATTATTAAACTAAACAAGTTACATGGAAAGAGTATATTTTAATTTGGTTGTGAAATTACTCCACGGGAACTAAACTCAAATACATTGTCTTTTTATTTGAGCTGAACTATTTCTGACACCGAAATACGAGGAACTCTTAGGCACTCAAAACATAATTAGAATTTTTTTTATATTTTTTATTATGTTTGATTGTTTTTTGAAAATATACAACTGAACAACGTTTTATTACCCATGACCCAAGATGCAGCCAATATAATTTTTAAACTTGCTTAACATTCCATATAAATAGCTGCCACACTTGTTACTGAATAGATATATCTAATCAAAAACACTTTAGATGTGAAAATATACGGCCAATAAAGGTATGAATGTGCGACTTTTAAAAGAATGAAATCAAAACTAGAGGCCAAACTGGTAGCTACACTTATAGCACTAATAACAAGTTTTCAGCGAATATTCATTCACTAGTTAGCCAAGACCGTATTTTGTTTTACCCGCCATCATGTCCAAAGCTGAACAAAAATCGCTGCTTGGTTAACTAATGGATGAATATTTCCTGTGAAATTATTATTAGTGCTATAAATGTAGCTACCAGTTTGGCCTCTAATTTTGATTTCATTCCTTTGAAAGTCGCACACTCTATCTTTCGTGACCTTTTTTCACATGATGTTTTAAATTAGATATCATGCTATTTTTATCAATACACACCAACGAACCACAGCAATTAAGAAACTAACGCTTAATAGTAAACTAAATTTGCTTTAGGATTACAACTCTATTATTCAGAAAAAGCCTTTACTTCACGGAACCAACCAGATCTTTTAACGTATATTGCAGTTTCCTCTCTGAAACAGTGTTAGTACCTTTCTTTATAGTAATGTCGTGGAATTTAGATTAACAGTTTCTTGTCATCACCTCCATGCAATTGGTACAGCGGTATCAAGGATCATTATTTATTCTAATTGCTTAAGCTAATATCACGTAACACTAAACTCTCTTTAATTAGGATAATTTCATAACATTCACTAGATTTTTGCTGAAAAGTTGGCAATGAATAATCAATAATAATCATATTATTCGTTTGAAAACTTGAACTAAAAGCTGCTAATCTAGTTTGTTTGGTATAACCAATACGTATGTTCTGCACGTCCTTTAACCTGAATGTTTTGTACTCTAAATCAACCATCTTTAATCCGAATGACAAAAACTAAAAAAGATGCACTTTTACTTTTAAGTAAAACTGTAGTAAAAATATTAGACCAATAGCTCACACGACTTTTTGAGTAGGCATGAGCAAATATTTTCGTCAAATTTGAGCGGTTTTTGTTAAATAACTTTGCACGTGTGGATTACAGTTACACGAAATGAGACTCCTGATTGTATGTTTAAAAGATTTACTAAATTTGAAAAAAATCCATTAAGTTTCCGTAATTTTGATACGAAAAAAAAAAAGGAAACTGAATCAAAATTGGAGATGTTATATCTCAGATACTTCTTAGTGTTATATCTCAGATACTTCTTAGTGTTATATCTCAGATACTTCTTAATGTTATATTTCAGATATTTCTTAATATTATATCTCAGATAGTTCTTAATGTTATATCTCAGATACTTATTAATGGTATATCTCAGATAGTTCTTAATGTTATATCTCAGATAGTTCATAATGTTATATCTCAGATAGTTCTTAATGTTATATCTCAGATAGTTCTTAATGAATTACCTTGAAATTTGATATGTGAAGTAAGAGCCCAGAAGAACATATCTGCAGGAAATCTGTGATAGTCTGGATTACTGTAGTCCGAGCAACAGAAGATGGAATATCTTTAAACCCTGAACTACCACTCCTGTTAATAACAGCACAGTGTGTCCTGCAACAGGTTATTTTTAACGCACGACACACGACCGTATTAAAATAACCAAGGTAAATGTAATAAAAAAATATTAGTAGAACTACTATTAGATTTGTTAGAACACACTTTAAGGCTCTATATGATTAATTTGCAAAGCAGGCAACGGGAAGTAACAAATCAAGTTAAACCTTGAAAACCAGCCTAAATAAATAAACGATAATAAGATAGAAGAAAAGTCAATGAATAATAGGATTTAAACGACGAAGAAGCGATAATGATAAATATAAAAAAATAATATGGTTATTTAGAGAAACTTATATAATGATATTTATATGCAGTACTGTTATACAGCTTGCAATAACTAGCGGAAGGTAAAATCCACGATGATCACCAGACTAAAGTTGTTCATTATTATTTTAAAATTATTTAAGAAATGTATTTGTTTGTTTATTATGAATTTCGTGCAAAGCTACACAAAGGCTATCTGCGCTAGCCGTCCCTAATTTAGCAGTGTAAGAAGAGGGAAGGTAGATAGTCATCACCATCCACCGTCAACTCTTCTTTTACCAACAAATAGTGGGATTAACTGTCACTTTATAGTGCCCCCACGGCTGAAAGGGCGAGCATATTTGGTATGACGGGGATTCGAACCCGCGATCCTCAAATGACAAGTTGAGCGCCCTAACCACCTAATCATGTCAGGCCTTTGTTAAGAAATTAAGGTATAGCAGATACAAAAGGTGAAGTATTGGAACAAGTATATCATGTACATCCAGCGAATTAAAAACATGAAGATAAAAAATGACCTATACGTCTGTCCTAATTACTGTTTCATACACATACAGACAAATTATATTTCCTTGTTTACTATGAGACAGAATAGAAATGTGAGGTAGGGAGTCTCAGATTGTTTAGTTTTGCTTTTACGTTCCACGGCGTGATTAGGTTTGACTACTTTGTGTATATTAATAACATACCTCAGACCTTTTTATGATTCTAAATGAGCAAGAAATATAGCTTAAATCTATATATCTTACAAATTTGTTCATTTGGCGGACGTCTTTACAAAGAACTAATGTATGTTTGATATTTAAGCACAAAGCTGCACAATGGGCTATCTGTGCTCTTCCCATCAAGAGTATCGAAATCTGGTTTCTAGTGTTGTAAATCCGCAGACATACCGTTTTGCCACTGGAGGCGGGTGGGCGGTGGGGTGAAACGAAATGTCCGCAAAACCGATAATCAAATCATAAGCTCCGCAGCAACTTTTACATTTGTTTTCGCACGGTTGTGTTTTCTTAACTATATCTTCGAACACACAAACGCGCATCTTGCACAAATATATACTGTTTTCAAGTTTTTCTAAGGTTTAAAGAGAATGACGTCAGAGCTCGTTCCTGTAAAGACCAACACAGATAAACAAAGCTGTTTCTAAGGCTCTGGAGAAAAACGTTTTGAGGCATTTCTTTCACTCCTCCCAGCAATCTACAGGATTAGACTTAGCCGAGAAGATTATCAAACAGCAACCACAGTAAAGAAACACTGGTGGGGCGAAAGCGGCTCGGGCGGTACCATCGGACAGATGTGTGGTGGTAACAGGTGCAACTGGACTCCGCCTTTCCATCTGTCCCAAACTGGGCTTGACGGGACAGGTCAGCCTCCATTGTTTAGATGTCAAAGGGCGTGGTCAAGCAAAGCCGCTCCTCAGAAAAGATAGACATAGGGCTTTGTTCAGTGTCTCAATTTTTATATAGCTAGATAGTGCTGTGTAGAGATTGTATTATAAAACGTCAGTTGACACAGGACGTTGAGAGTCTCTTTTGTAGTTGCAAAATTAGTGTGTAAATGAGTTGAAAGTTCTTCTGTTCCCCTGTATAAGCTCCCTTGTCAAAGCAACAAACGCTTTGTTATCCTAAACCCCGTCTCTTTTCTGTGTATTTTAGGCATCAAATGCTTATAACTATTGTAACTTAACCATCTTGTTACTATTGTTAAAACAACAAATGTTTTAACATCCTGAACCCCTATCTCCATGCCATATATTTTGGGCATCAAAAACTTACAACTGTTGTAAATAAACAATTTTGTTGATATTGTTAAAACAATGAACGTTTTACCATTCTGAATCTCTGTTCACGTGATATGTATTTTATTTAACTGTTGTAATTTAACAGGCTTGTTTCACCTACTTATAAGTATTACTGTGTAAAATAATGCCGTAAATAGACACATTTTATTATATATTTATATAACTATTACACGTAAATGTCTTGCTTTTATATCCTCTTTTATCTTCACTGTTGCTCAGGTACTTATAAGTTTTAATAGAATTGTGATCGTTTTTGGGTCATCAGTACGAAATTTACAGAACAAACAAATATGAATGTCAGTGAAAACTTGTGTTCTGCAGGCATTTAATATTAATTTTGCGTCATTGAATTTGCAACGTGTAAGGAATAGTACACGGTAAATAGAGAATACGTGAGAATCTTAGTGTGAAAAGTTTGAAACGTATTTTACAGACAGGTAAATAGGAGAATGGATGAATAGGTAGATACAAAAGCTAGTGTGTAACTAATTACTCATATTTTATATTATTTTAGAAATATATATTTAAGCAGCTATCCAATTCAATTTTTGAACACGTTTTTTGCAGCTTAAATATCACGATACCTCGCGTCCCCCCGCTAATACAGCTGTAAGTCTACGAATTTACAATGCGAAAATCAGGGATTCGATTCCCCTCGGTGAACTCGGCAGATAGTCAAATGTGGCTTTGATATAAAAAACACACGATACCTCGCATTGAAATACCAACGAAAGAAAAACACATAGTGTTCCTCTGTTTAAGTGACGCGTGCGTCATTCGTACTAATAAATAGTCAAAAACCTTTTACAGACACGTTTTTACAACACTGTTTCCATCTTATAAATACTCAAAACCTAAATCATGCATACATAGTAGCGTGTATCATAAGCCAAGCAACATACAGCGAAATTGGTTTAGCGTTCTCACTGAGAACAGCAAGGTCAGAGTTGATTTTCCAGTTGCCAGTATGTAATCAGTAACTGTCAAGCTTTGCGTGACACACACAAGAGGGCGTTGTTCAATGTCTTAACACAAAGGTGTAAATTATGCCTCAATCATTAGTCATATTTCTCTCTATTTAACAGCTTCTGCACGCACACTCAGTTATATATGTTTGCTCTCTTTAATAGTACTGCTTGTTAAACTACGAATGTATACAAGTAATTAAAGTAGAAACATTTCTTTTTATAATAACTTGTACATCTTGTGACATCCAAAGGAAATTACTGGTTCTATTGGTCCTTTTTCTATGCCAATTTGCCATTTGTTCTTTCTTTTGATATAAATTACAAGCAGAAAAAAAAACTGAACGTATTTCATTTCTTCAGCGAAGTTATTTGTTAAACAACATTAGTAATTCAAAACTGTTAATTTGTTCGATTAATCAGTACCGATAAACATAGTTTATACTTTTTTACATCGTTACAGAAAACCTTTTGTTAACAATCCGGTGATTAAATAACAAAAGTGTTCACTTCTATTTCAGATTATACTGATGCCAAATCCTCACGAGGGTGCGTATCCCGAGTAAATAAAGCTGTGTACCGTTTACGCCTTTATTTTAAGGCTTTTATGCCGACTCTAATGAAAATCATAAAAAGTTTAGCAGCGATACGAACATGCTAATTTAAAAATTGAAACATTGTTTTACAAAAGTTTTTAAAAACAGTTGCTCAGTGGACTAATTTCGTAACGCTCACCTCTCGGTTCTCAGCGTGTTTAGTTTGTAACACTTTGGCTTTGGTAATGTCACATGCGAAACATATACACCTCAATATTTTGTCTTTTTACTTGAACGCTAGTCATAACTGGAAGGTTAAATCTCTAAAAATCACTCTGCTGTTGTTGATGTGTTCCCATTTTCTGCCATATTCTTCATTTTTGACGTTATTTTATATATCGTCGCAAAACTCCGTGCATTTACCTTGGTATTTATACATTTAACCTTCTGAAAAATAACAGGTTTCCAAAATACGATTATTTAGCGTTTTTTATTTCAAGTAAAACGAGTTTCATTTACTCATGCAGCTGTTGTTCTTGAGAGGTTTGGCGAAGCGTGATTGGATTGTGTACTGATTTTCACTTCAGAACGCTTATAAATTTTTTCTCAATGAGGATTACATAATATCAAGAAATATGCACTTATAATTATATCCCGTTACAGAATCAGCTAATCCCTAGCTAACAACGCTTATAAGGAAGTTGCCAGTACAGAAGATGAACCTTTATGAGACTCATAAATAACTATTGAGAGTTAAATAAAGGCTATTTGAATGTTAAACTTGAGACATGAATCACGTATTATTGTTAAACAGTACGCTTACATTGTTATGTAAGTACACGTTATATTATTTTTCTTCCCCTTTTGTTTTCGTTGTTTCCCAGGATAGAGAAATAGAAAACAGTTTTACTTCCGCTATTCCTCTTTGTGTCCTCGTCTAAGTAAACAAGAGGTCTGGTATGATCTGTGTGCTTAACGCGCTCTACTCGTAATCTGCAAATCACGGGTTCGAATTCCGTCAACGAGCATGCCCCATTTCAGTCGTGGGATAAAGAGTTTGCGGTGAGTGGTGTTGACTAGCTGCCTTTCCTCCAGAACGGGCAACGCAGGTAACGAAATTGAATGAATGAACAGCAAATGAAACGATAATAAAAAAAAGAACATGTTATAACAAACAAGGTTATATTTAAAAGGTTACACTGCTTGCGTTGTTCACCTTGATGCTCACATTTCTATGTTATTAGTGCTATAGTCAGAAACGGAGTGAAATGTTACGATGACTAGTCGGTGCTTTTGGTTGAGTCAGTTCCACAGAACGTTGCTCTGGAATGGCGAAAGTCAAAAAGATATGTTAACAAGCTCTTAAGTTTGAAGGAACGTCTTTAACGTTCATGCCAACTATCGTAATAAACATGCGACTACGAAGTTATAATAGGAGAAAGAGTTAAATCCTAAACACTTTAGTTAGATGTACTTAAAATTGTTTATGGTTTAGCTACTTCTAAACTCGAATAAATATATAATTCTCAAAAATTATTATACGGTTATTTGAATTCCAAATTTGTGACAAGTATGTTATATTTCAAAGATTATTCAATTAAAAATCTCGAGAACTCACCTTCCCTAATCCCATATCTAGCATATCTATCCCATTACTAAAGCAAAATCAAATGTGTTATAGAAAACCTCACTATTCGATACACCCTGTTCTTGAATGATATGTATTACTTTTTAAAAAATACGTGCTCTAGAAGGAAACTTCATCAATTTTTTATGAAGTCCTCCTCCCAGAGGCACAACAGCATGTTTGGAGGCTTGCAATGCTATAAATCGGGTTTCGATACTCATGATGGGCAAAGCACAGATAGCCCATTGTATAGCCTTGCGCTTAATTAGATTCAAATTTTCTTTGAATAAGGTTAAATAAAAAACAACTTTTAGTTTTGAGTGCCTTATGTGTTTGTTTTAATTTACACTGTATTCAATAAGCTCAATACACTGATATTTTCAGGCCACTTACAAGATTGCTGTAAAGAGGTAACAAAGAATTACAAGTTTGTTTATAAATCTGTCTTTTGTTGTTCTTTTTCTTACTTTTCCTCATTTACATGCAATCGTTTAAAATACCTCCAATAAAAAAACATCCATTTTCTTAATTATATTTTTATACTACATTTGGTAAAATTAAAGATTATTACCATAAACGTCATTGAATGATGACGGTTATATGTTAAATATTATAAACATTTTGTTTCGCTGTTTCAATTCACGAAATATTTTTATCAAAAGAATTTAGTTTTAGTTATTCAGTGTTGGGTTAGTTTGAAGTGTCTGGTAGGTGGGTTTTGTTATTCAAAATTACGTAACGTAACAACAGATAGATTATTTTCTGAATTTAATTTAAAGCTACACAAGGGCTATCTTTGCTAGCCGTCCCTAACTTAGAAGCGTAAGACTTGAGGGGATGCAGCTAATCATTACCACTCACCGCCAGCTCTCGGCTACTCTTTTACCAACGAATAGTGGGATTGACCGTCACATTGTAATACCCTCACGATTGAAAGGCGAACGTGTTTGGTGTGACGGGGATTCGAACCTTGACCCTCAGATTATGAGTTGAGCGTCCTAACTTTCTTGCAATGCTGGACCTAATATAAAATAAAATTGAAAAAGCAAGTATCTAGTACAGTAAAGGAAATAATCTCGAAGACACACAAGCGATACACATACAGAAGTATATGAGTTCTTTGCCGTACACAGAGGATTAACAGACCCTAGCCAGAAATTCAGATTTGCCAATAACACCAGAAAGTTGCTGCGGCATACAGCTGATAGAACTGCTTTTAGTTTTTATTTTTATTTAATTTTTCAACTACAGACTTTTAGATCACAACTCGATCATGTCTTGACCAATATGGGATCTGACTACAGTTTTTGAATCATGAGGTCAAACTCTTTCGACTTTCAATTGATGTATTTAAACCTAGTACTACTAGGTAACCTTATATTTAGAACAAAAGAAATTGTTTATTCCTGAAAAGTAGCTATTTCGTTACTACATCAGATTGCATAGAAGTGTGTACAACTTTATTTTGTGGGTGAAGTTACGAATAAATGTCAAACAAGTCAGCAAATAGTACTAGGAATCGTCAGAATAGCCCTCAAGATAAAAAAAAATTCAAGATATCATAGACTAATTTACTCTAATCACGCCTAATAGAATTTCAATTTAAAGATAAGCCTGTAGAGATCCTGATGAATAATAAAATCGAGTCGAATACACGCACACTTGCGCTTGGTATTGCCACCGCACAAAAATATAGCGAACAAAAAAAGGAAGAAAAGGTCTCATGTATTAATTTACTTTAATCCTGCCACGGCTATTGAAGATTCCCCCTTCTTTGTTTGTTTTCTTACATTCGATCAGATTAAACCATTACCATGTACTGCAGAAGTTTAAGAGCTTTTACGTAGTTTAGAAAATTGAGAACTGATCTGGAGTTTGAAATATAAACGTCCGTTCTAAGTATAGTATTCAACAGTGAATTTAGTTAGTTTTATCAAAAGCGTTTGTTTTTCTATATAAGGGACGCTGAAACGAGTAGTTAGTCTTCCCAGACTATGAATCTGAGAATATATGCTTCAAAAATGCACTTCGCATATATCTATATACAGAAATGCATGTTCAATAACTTTTATATTTTAAAATTGGCTACTTTCAATCTAACTTGTCAGTTCAAAATCAGGGACAACTATGTTTAAATCCCTTACGTACGTTTGCGCGAAATTTTAAAAAAAACACACAAAATAAACAATGTTTATAAAATATTACTATCGAATACGATGCGAGTAAGTCAGTAGAAATTGAGTTATTTGCAATACACACGTAGATATATATTTGAACAAGTTTATAAGCTAAGCTAAGCTAAATGACGTAAAATTTCTTTATTCTCGAGAGAGATAAAATTCAATGTTCATAAAGACGTTCCTTTTCATTTAGAGGCGAAAGAGTCATTTCTAAACAAATGATTATATCAGTGGAGTCTGGGAATCAGCCGATCTAATACAAGATGCCTCCTTCAATAAGGCGTGTAGCGCTGCTGGTTTATGTGGAACGTATAGTTGACTAATTGAAATGTTGAGCTTATAAATAATTTCTACAATAATGACTAAAAAAGGCGTTTGCAGTGTAAGTATTTTATTATCCTGCTGTCTATAATCGACTCTTCATATCTTAAAATAACTGGAAGCTAAATTCTTGACCGTGATCGTGAATGTGTGGTTCACTACCCACAAAACATCTGCCAAAAAATGGTTGGTCAAAATGTTTCAAAGTTTACCCTTTTAAGTCTTGTTGTCAAAACTTCATATCAGAAATTAGTTTAAAGTCCGGTGGGTCTTTATTTAAAACCCTGGGGGGTCGCGAAGCCTTAGCAGGGGGGGTCGCAAAGCCTTGGCAGGGGAGTCGCGAAGCCTTGGCTGGGAAGTCGCGTAGCCTTGTTAGAAGTAGCTTGGGATAACATTAATTTTATTTCATCAATTACATTTTCATGTCGCGAGTGCCAAAAGGTTGGGAACCCCTGGACCAAACAATTGAAAAATGGCTCACGTGATTCTACTCCAAACGATTTCTCTGAGCAGAAAACACTTATGACTTTTGTCCACACTACTAGAGATTACAGTGTAAAAAAAAAGGAAGTAAATATCATTTATATGGAGAGCTTAATTAAGCTGAAGTCTTTACATCAGTAATTAGATGTAGTAAACTAAATATTTGATTCTAGATAATTCAGCTTTAATAACTACTTAACTTCGTTGCATTAGTATTTATGTAACTATTGCAATGTATGTAAACACATTCAATAAAATTTATTATTTCAAAGTTTTTAAGACTTTTAAACAAAAATCAGTAGCATTACCGATTTTTGTTCTTGTTGCAAAGAAATTAATGTTTTTATAAAGTAAAATTCTAATTACCCTATAAATCAAACATTTTCCAAATGGAAACACTTTATGTGTTCCTATTTTTTTTAATTATTTACATGGTGTGAATGTAGAATTAAAACAAAAGTTGCTTTATTGAGCAGAGAGATGATCTTTATGGAAAGGAAGCAAAATATACTTCAAGATCATCAAGAACTGGGTTAAAAATAGACCTTAGTCAATATTTATTTATAGGTCACATAACGTGTAACTGTAAGGTTTTATAGAGGGATCTGAAGAAATAGGACAATTCGAAGAACATCGGGTAAACTAAGACTTTAATAAAGTGGTATAATTACATCACCTCCACTGTTTCATGTCACTTGCGTGAGACACTAAGCTATGAGCATAGATGTGCCATAGACGTGATGAATATATAAATTGGGTGTAGTCCCATGTGGACTCTTGTGTAAACTGCAGCTCAATTTCCTCTGTCACGGATTGCACGTACAGCACGCGGCATGCGTGCTCTTAATGTATATAAGGAGCAATAGATATGGTATAAATGTAACCATATGGCTCATTATATATGTGATATCTCCACTGAAACCATTAAAAAGAGAAACTTTATTAGAACAGAAAATGGTGTACTCAGAACTGATGTGTATATTTACGAGGCTCACATATTTTTACACTGTTTTTATGTGAGTCTATTAAACGAATAGAAACGGCCCGTGAAACATGAGAAAGCGTGCAGCAATAGACAATACGAAGGTCGTCTAGAATTATAATGTAAACTCGCTTCTTCAGTTTTTATCGTTGTTAGACGGTAATGACTAGAAATATTTTCTTTCTTAATAAGACTAGCCATGAAGAAATGGAAACAGAACACTTATATTACATAAGATATTTAAAAGTAGAGGAGAACGGCTCAGAATTTTTTAACACGTAAGTCACTCAAATATGATGAAAATAATTCTGTAGACATTTGCTGCACGAATAATTGCGACTTTTTTTTAACTATTTAAGTAGCGCTTTGAGTTTAATGTGAGCAAGAAAGATTAAATTCATAAGCAAAACTATGACATTCTTATAAGTTAACCAATAGTTAATATTTGATGTTTAATTGTAAAGTAGTTCATTGTTAGAATTAATTTATTTTATTACAAATCCACACACATGACGATTTGCATTTATCGCCCTCTAGTGTTAATTAAACGAATAACTTTAGCAATAAAAATATCACATGCAAGACTGTTGGCTCAAAGAGTTTTAAATAATGTGTTAAGTGTTTGTAGATTTGTAAATTTTTATATCGAATCATGTATCAAAGTTATTCCTGTAATTTATTGCACATGTGAGGAAAAAATAAGTGAATGATCTCTATTTATATCTATTCTCACTTTAAATAAAAATTAAAAATCAAAGAACTTGACGCGTGCAAACAATTGAATCAAAAACTTTTAAATAAGTAGTTATGAACACTTTTAATCACTTCCTTTGAAAAATAGGGAATTTTTGTAGTATATTATATTGTAAAAGGCTGAATGAGTGGCAAATATAAAAATGAAAGTTTAAATAAAGTTGCAACACCACTACTCACGTATCTCTAAATTTTCTATTAAAGGAGTTTTTTCGCATACTGTTATAAAAAACTCTATAATTTATCTTTATATTCGTATCTGCCTTCATTAAATTATTTTGTCTTTATGTCTAACGTGGTTTGGGTTGCACTGTCTATGAAAGTATACTCCAGCAATGAATAAACAAGACCAAACAACCTCATTCTTTTATGAAATTTTTGGGCAGTTCTTTAGCGAATTTTTGAATCTGGGTTTAGCATATTTTGATTAATGGAGCATCGAGAGACATCACAGTAACAGTCACTTTGTTTTCTTACTCGTTTTTATGATCGTTAAAGGAAATGTGTCTACTGATATTTTAATACATTTTTATGCCTTCTCCATATATATATAAATCCCTTGTTAAGTTTTCAAAACATGGCCCATCCATCCCTTTTACTTCATCAAATTCAAATAAGTGTTAAAAAACAACAACTTTAACTTATTTTTATCTCTTTCACAATGTGCTTTGCTCTTGATTTTATCACATTTCAAAATTATATAGATTTCTCTGTTTGACATAGAACCGTCAGGTATCTTTCATGATTGATTATGAATATTTTCATCTAATGATGATCATTTCTTTGGTCGAATAAAATAAGAGGGGAATATCGAGTAACATCCTTAAATACGAATGTGTATCTCGTCCAGTAACAAAAAGGTTGGTAGCCGTCTTGGGAAAGAACAATCATATACTTTGTAAAAGATCGAGGCTTAATAAGAAAAGTACTGACAGCAAGATCTGTCTCCATGAAAGAAGTGCTCTGAATTAAAAACTTTTTCAGAGTAAACTTGGTTAGATCAAAACGACTGAAAGTTATATTTTAAAGAAATGTCATATATATTCAACTTACAAATGATACTCCATGAATACTCGTAACATGAATTTGTAACGTGTTATTTTTATTGGCAAGTTTACTCATTTAACATATTTGTGGATAGAATGTTGAATTTCTACAAGTACGTTTTGAGATATTAATGTGTTTTTATAAAGGATTAGATATAATTCTGGACTTGAAATGTTAAACGTGTATAATTACTTTAGATATAATGTAGAATTTGAAATACAGATTCAATGAACTTCTTATGCTGATAAAAATATCTGCAAACTCTTAGAAATAAAGACTTACAGCAAGTTTAATACTGTTACAGATATTGAAAGGTATGTTTTCTATAACTTTCGTACATTTTATTATGAATATATATGTGTGTGTTTTCTTATAGCAAAGCCATATCGGGCTATCTAATGAGCCCACCGAAGGGAATCGAATCTCTGATTTTAGCGTTGTAAATCCGTAGAGTTACCACTGTACTAGCAGGGGGCATTTATTAATATATAATGGCAAACTTTTTATAAGTTTCATACTGTTGAAAGATAGAACTGCTTTCGTGTATTTTATCATGAACGTAAATATATAAACTTTCTATAAGTTTCATGTTGTTATTAATATGCTTTCTACATGTTTTATATGGTAGCCACTGTGTTAGAGTAACGTTTCTTCAAACAACAGACACTAACCACTGTGGATAGGTAGATTCTAGAACACATTTCAATAACATGTATTGAGTAAAAGGATTTCTATGAAATTTTTCGTGCTTTTCACAATTTCTTTGTTTGTTTTGAATTTTTGCGCAACACTACACAAGGGCTATCTGCGCTAGCCGTCCCTAATTTTGTAATATAAGATTAGAGGAAAGGCAGCGAGTCATTACCATCCACCGCCAACTCGTTGGCTACTATTTTACCAACGAATAGTGGGATTGACCATAACATTTTAACACCCCCACGGCTGAAAGGACGAGCATGTTTGGTGTGACGGGGATTTGAACCCGCGAGCCTGGGAGTCCGAGTCGAGTGCCTTAACCACCTGACCATACTAGGATTTTTACATTCAGTATGTGCCCATATGAAATAAATATGAACCGTTATATTTTCTATTCTATTATGTTGTAAAACGGAATGTGTCATACATTTTCTTTAAAAATAAATTAACCTACTTAAGCAAAACAAAAATTACATTAGTATTTGTGAAAGTAGTACAACCTGTCATCATTATTACAGTTACTTTTCTACAGATTGTTTGAACGTGTTTTCATTATTAATTACTGAAAGTTCTTATTAACAATTATAATTATTATTTTTCATTTTTATTTAAATATTATTACCGCTACTTTTTTTCTTTTTTTGAATGTTTAAAATTTTAACAACACTATTTTATTATTTTTCAGTTATTTTTAATCCAGTTGTAAATATTGTAGTTGTTATTTCAAATACTAGCAGAGGCCCGCAAAATACTTATAGTCACTAGTATTTTATTTCAAGAGAACTTATTCAAATAGAAGATTTCTATAATAATACAAAATCGTAGTGTGAAATAGCATTTCTTTTACAGTTATGGTTGTTTAGTCTATCTGTTAATTTTTAGTTGAATTAAAATGCCAACTCTGTCTGTTTGTCTGTTTTGAATTTCGCTCAAAGCTACTCGAGGGCTATCTGCGCTAGCCGTCCCTAATTTAGCAGTGTAAGACTAGCAGGAAGGCAGCTAGTCATCACCACCCACCGCCAGTTCATGGACTACTCTTTTACCAACGAATAGTGGGATTGATTGTAGTGTGAAATAGCATTTCTTTTACAGTTATGGTTGTTTAGTCTATCTGTTAATTTTTAGTTGAATTAAAATGCCAACTCTGTCTGTTTGTCTGTTTTGAATTTCGCTCAAAGCTACTCGAGGGCTATCTGCGCTAGCCGTCCCTAATTTAGCAGTGTAAGACCAGCAGGAAGGCAGCTAGTCATCACCACCCACCGCCAGTTCATGGACTACTCTTTTACCAACGAATAGTGGGATTGATTGTAACATTGTAACGCCCCCACGGCTGAAAGGGAGGACATGTTTGGTGCAACCGGGATTCGAACCTGCAACTCTCCGATTACGAGTCAAACGCCTTAACACGCTTGGCCATGCTGGGCCTAAAACGCCAACTCATCTTCTAGCTAATCATTTTTATTTTGGGGAAATACGTAGGCAATATGAAACTGACACTAATTTCCCTAGCGGCGACGTACGCATACTATTAATATAACAGAAAATTACATAAATTTATTATAACATCAGAAGTACTCTAGTGACCTATTCACTGAATAAATATCATGCCAAAAGCTTCTCTAAGAGAGAGATTAACAAGACAGTCAGAGAATTATTGCTGTTTGACAGTGTTATTAATAGTGAAAGGTATATATATATATATATATATATTTAATTACGTTTTTTTTTTTTTTTCTGGCTCTTTTTCCTCATAATGATATTTAAAATATATTGTTCATTAACAGTAGTGTCAATTTCTGGCCAGGCACGTGTTTATAAACAGTGTTTTTGTAAGTGATTAATTTACTCCTAAGTGTTGTTATAGTTAAATAAACTGGTTGGTTTTTTGTTTTGTTATTTTATTGTAGCAACGTATTTATGTTAAACCATCACAGTAGATACCGAAATCATTAAGTGTGTTTGTGTTTTTTTTCTTATAACAATGTCATATCAGGCAATTTGCTGAGTCCCCTGAGGATGAATCGAACCCCTGATTTTATCGTTGTAAATTCGTAGACTTACCGCTGTACTAGTGGGGAACAAGTCATTAAGCCTACTTGTTTTAGGCTTAGCGTTAGTTAAGCCTTTATTGAGTACGACCTATTTTCAATAAAGAGATAATCCATCCAAAACCTATAAGGTAAAGAGAAGCCAGTGCTGAAATACAGTTTCAAAGGCACAAGCAAATGAAAACGGTCACAAAAACTACCGATGAACAGAATACCAGTCTACCGCAGTAAAACTTTTAGCTACCTGGAAGTACCCATTATACTATTGGGTAGACTAAAACAAGTGGGACATAGTGTCTTGTTAAAAGACACAACTACATGTCGCGAGTAAATTTAGAACCCGCAAACTTCGACTAGGAGTCTAAATGGCCTCCAGTGGTTCAGCAGTAAAGCTCAGGATTTATAAGGCTAAAAATCCGGTCTCGAAACTTGCAGTAAACAGAGTACAGATAGCTCTTTGTATATCTTTGTGTTTAACAACAAAGAAACGAATCCAAAATCATCACGTTGCTTTTTGTACTCCTATCTACACTATCAGTTGGCGTCAACAGTAGATTTAGAAGGCTTATATCTTGCTAAATAACCACCGTGATAAGTAATCTTATACAATCCATTCACTGTTTTCTGCAGGTGTGTAATACTTCTTTTGAGATTTCTCCTTTTTTTTCTTGTCTGACACGAACACGAACCTCTGTCCCAAAAGCATTCTGTTCAATACTCTTAATTTATATCTGTATTTTGTTTCTAAAAATGATCAGATAGAGGAATCAAAAACCAGATATTGTTGTTTTATTTTGTTATTTTCATCATTACATGAAATTGTATGTTTAGAAAAAAGATTGGGTTAGTTTTACAGGTCTGTAAAGTTTTCAAGTTTAATTCAACAAAAATAAAAACTCATTTATAATATATAATATTAGCTGATGGCTTCAATGAACAAACTTTGATTCATACTGCTACATCAATACTATAGTGGTACAGCATCATAGACAGTCATAATTATAAAACCTTGTTGATGCATTAAAACCTTCAGAGCCAGTGTGGTTTTTAGGTAGACATGAAAGGAAAATAAAAAAAAAAATTAGTAGACGAAAGAAGCAAAGTTAATTCTACTTATAAGCAGTTTGTGGTGCACGCCAGGAAGTCACGTGAAAACTTTCCATTACTGCGGGAAATGAGCCATATGGAAACTGTGGTAACACACTTGCTTTATATTATCACTCTGACCTCTTGGGTCGACATCTAATTATGTTTCAAGATAAGACTTTACTTCCTGTAAAAGTTGCTTCCCTCATCTTATGGATTCCATTATAACTGGTAGTTAGAGTTAGATATAAATACAACTCTAACTATAAAGAATCTGAATAACATTAATAAGGTTAGTCGAAACAACGTTCTTCTGAGAAACGATAAATTTTATTTAAATTATTTTAAACTTCAAATGTGAAAAGCTTTCCATATAAGTTTTCATCATTTTGAAAAATAAGACAAAAAATACCAAGAAAATATTTATTTGTAATACACATCTAAGTCTAATGTTGTCTGGTTTTTATTCGCTTTATAAGTAAGAGTAATTCTAAAATAATATTTTAAGTTCTTCTTCCAATATCAGTTAAACAAATCTGTACTTTTGGTGTTTTTCGTTTTTTTGAAGCTACCAAAATTAGAAATGAATGAGTTAGTATAGATCACTTTTTTACTATTTTTCCTCATACATCTGTAAAAATAAAATAAATAAATGAAAACTACTATTAGTTTTCTCAATAACAAGAAAAACAATAACAACTTTAAAATATTATAAACTAAAAATACTGGAAAATATCAATTAGTGATTGGCTTTAAAAGTGTTCTCTAATGATAATTGTTTGAATTTTAAAATATTTGTTTCTTTTTGGATTTCGCGCAAAGCTACACGAGAGCTATCTGCGCTACTCTTTTACCAATGAATAGTGAAATTGACCTTCACTTTATAACGCCCCCAGATGGTGATGACTAGCTGCCTTCCCTCTAATCTAACACTGATAAATTAGGGACGGCTAACGCAGATAGCCCTCATGCAGGTTTGCGTAAAATTCAAAAACAAACAAGTACTCATCCTCTGGACGGAAGTTATGTAAATTTATGATTAGTGAAAGGTTATCTTAAGACAAAAAAATTGCTTTCTTTACATATAATTCTATAAAAATGTCCATAACAATCAGAACATGCAAAGTGCAAAAGTAAAAATGTGTATGCACCTTCCAATAGACCTGAATTGGGTGATAATTCAGTATAGGAGGAAGGTAGTGGCAAAAAGTGCCATATAAAAGAAGCGAAGTAGAAGCAAAAGCGTAAAAACAGCAAAACTCAAAATGCAAAACAGTTTGTTTTGAATTTCGCACAAAGATACTCGAGGGCTATCTGTGCTAGCCATCCCTAATTTAGCAGTGTAAGATTAGAGGGAAGGCAGCTAGTCATCACCACCCACCGCCAACTCTTGGGCTACTTTTTGACAAACGAATAATGGGATTGACCGTCACATTATAACGCCCCCACAGCTGAAAGGGCGAGCATGTATGGCGCGATGGGGATGCGAACCCGCGACCCTCTGATTACGAATCGCACGTCTTAACACGCTTGGCCATGTCGGGCCATGCAAAACAGAAAATTTAAATGTACCCTGTTTGGACCTAATGAACCTCCATATCAATCTAGGTGTAGATTCATCCACACCCTGTGAAGTAGTTACATTAACATATAACAAACAGCACTATTATATTTATATAGATTACATAAAACTAAACAGCATATTTTGCTGAAATAATTAGTTAATCCATAATAAAGATAGGAGCGAGTCTTTAGGAGTGTGACATACTGTTGTCTTATAAATTTACTGTCCATCGTGACTCCCTCGTTTCGTATTATGGTACAAATTAATGAAAGTAAACATTTGCCTGAGTGTTGTTTGTTTGTCATTAAGCGCAAGCCTACTGCAGGTATTGAAACACGTTTATAAGCGCTATAAACTCGCAAACTTATCGCTCAGCCACGGGCGAGAGGATTAACTGATTTTATACATTCACCTTCTCCTAATAGTTACAATATTTCCAAATATAAAACTTATTGGTGGCTGGGCGTGGCTTAATGATTAGCGTGCCCTGATTGGGAATCTCTCGCAGCATGTTGTGAAAACATGCTCCACACTTTAGTGAGCTATAAGAGTAACGATAAACAAGGAAAATTTGAGAGTCAGCGAAGTGTGCTGTTGACTAGTTGTCTTGGTTTAGAATTTTGCCGTCCCTAATTTAGCAGTGTAAGACCAGAGGAAAGGCAGCTAGTCATCACCGCCAACCACTAACTCTTGGGATACTCTTTTACCAACGAATAGTGGGATTGACCATCACGTTATAACGCCCCCACAACTGAAAGGGCGAGCATTAGTTTGGTGACGGGGATTCGGATCCACAACCCTCAGATTGTAAGTCAAACGCCCTAACCACCTAGCCATGCAGGAGGTCAGCTAGCAATTTTGCTAGTAGCTTTGTATAAATACGTCAAACAAAGTCCTATTCCATTTAATTGTATTTAGGTAGTATATTCAAATGGCTTTACGGGACAGTTCTTTTGTTGTTACTTACCTTACTGACAAACTAAATAATTTGTGGGCTTAAATTAATAGAAACTTGGGTATATAAATATTTTAGAGTGTGAGAAAAATTACTTACATTAAAGAATTTGAAATATTTTCGTTTGTTAATGCAAAACCTGTAAACTGAAAAAAGAGGAGAATATTTAACATGATTTAACATAGCATGAGAGGTTTTAATCTTAGACTTCGATTACCTTTCCGTTAATAACTATAATTAATTAATCATTAATAAATATTTCTGTAAGCGTAAGTTTAAAACAATACAACACTTCCACCACCCTCACCGTGGCTCGGAGATAAGTTTGAGAAATTTTGATTGGGTTTCGATACCCGTAGCGAGTAGAGTAGAGTAGAGGTAGCTCATTGTATAGTTCTGTGCTTAATAACAAACTGAAAACAATAAATTGGAATGTGCCTTTAACAACTAAATATGTAGATGAAACTAAAATTGATTTATTTTATAAAAAATTCCTATTGGTAATACGAAAAACTTTTCAAAACAGTAAAATATATATTTGTGTATAAATGCGCGTGTGCACAGATATTTTTTAATCTTAAAATTACAACAGTGTATTATGATACACTGTAGATAAACTGAAATGCAAATCTTGTACTTCATGTGTTATTAATGTGGAAATAATACTAAAGAAAACTATGAAGCAGAACCTTTCTATATATTTTATTACCCGCGACCCCCTCTCTTCATGTTATATATATATATATATATCGAGAAATAGTTGTTGTATTCTGAAACGTTTATTGTCCCACATACCTAACGTCAAACGTGAGATGAAATATGTAAAAGCAATTCAACACCTCTAAAGCAGTGTGGTTGAGTGTGAATGATGCGTTCATGGCACGTTGATCTTCAAGTATGCTCGCTTCTGGTTGTTGTAGCGTGTAGGCCAGCTTGCATGGCTGATTATAGACGGGATGCAAGGCTTCTGTGAATGGATAATCCATCGTAAACCACTAGCAATGGCATTGCCTTCTTTCATGTGTGCTCTGTTCTGTACAGGTGGAGACTTGGAATTTACTAGGAATATTAATGTTTCTCTTTAAAAAAAGAAAAATGAGTCACAAGTTTTTACACAAGTCATAGAATTTAATTGAGTAGTGGTGTGAGGGTAGAAATCGCTTGTAAGTTTACTATTTTCTTGGAAAATACACAAAATATCTCAGTTGCTTTTTTGTTTGTTTTGGAATTTCGCGCAAAACCACAAGAGGGCTGTTTACGCTAGCTGTCCCTAATTTAGTAGTGTTAGACTAGCGGGAAGGCAGCTAGTCATCACCACCTACCGCCAACTCATGAACTACTCTTTTACCAACGATTAGTGAGATTGACCGTCACATAATAACGCCCTCAAGGGCTGGAAGGGCGAGCATGTTTGGTGCGACGGGGATTCAAACCCGCGACTCTCAGAGTACGAGTCGAACGCCTTAACCCACCTGGCCATGCCGGGCCATCTCAGTTGACATCGAGTTAGTGGAATAAAAAAAGAAAGTTAATTTTATTTATTCAGTGTTAATTTCAATTTTTTTTCATTTTAATTTTTTTTAAGTTTTAAACTTCTCCTGGACAAAGTACTTTGTTCGCACTGCTACTAAATTGTAAACTTTTATAAACATGTACATTCATCAACGGAAATCTTTTAATAAAACACACAAGTATAAAATAATTAAAGGTTAAGTCACTGTTTAATGATAAGATGACATATTTGTATCCATGTTAGCGGTTCCAAAGCAATATAGAGCTTCACATGACTTAGTGATTAGGGCGCTCGACTCGCAATCTGCGAGTTACAGAATCAAAACCCGTCCCCAAACATACTTGCCTTTTTAGCTATGAGAGAGTATTGTGACAGTCGATCTCATTAGTTCTTGATAAAGGGGAGCCCACGAGTAGCTTTATGTCCGTTTGCAGCTTAATATCTTTTGTATTTGTTTATTTTTTTAATTTTTGTGGCTGCCACCAAACTGGATATTGGCTCCATTCCATATGTTGATCTGTGTAGTTATTTCTATCTTCATGCTGATGTTCATGGCTTTTGTAGTCCACATATTAATATCTATAGGTGTTTCCATTATGTATACAACCTTTGTATAAGTTTCCATTTTATACGTCGACCTACGATTATGAAAACAATCCTAGAAATACACAAGCGAGACACATCTAGGATTCACAAACAACGAGTAATAGCAACCAGACAGCGACTTTATAAATGGTTCAAAATATTATCATAAAAAATAAATAACGAAAGTAGAAAAGTTGTGCAATCCGCTCATATTTTTTTCATACGAGACCTTTGCTTTACACATAATATAACAATTTATTTTCATTATAGACGGGATACAAGACTTCTTTGAAAGGATAATTAATTGTAGCCAATGGCACTCGGCACTCTCTGCATCGCCTTCTTTCATGTTTGCTCTATTCTGTACCCCCTCGGTGGGCTCAGCAGATAGCCCGATGTGACTTTGCTATAAGAAAACACAAACACACACACACACATAATTTATTCTGTACAGATGATGAGTCGAAAATTATTAGGAAAAAATACGTTTGTTGACAACTTGGTTATTTGGTGACTTAATTAATCAAAACTCGAGCATATAAACATTTTAGAAAATATAAAAATTGCTTGCATTAAAGAATTTGAAATACTTTTATACAGTCAGTAATACCCTAACATTGAGTTCCCTAAACTCTGTTTAATTTTTTTTCCAACAATACACCATACTGTTGTTGTAGAAACAGTTTTGATTTCGACTATGGAAATTATTGCTTTTTAACTGTTGATCAGATAGGCACAC
Source organism: Tachypleus tridentatus (assembly GCF_004210375.1). Lineage (NCBI taxonomy): Eukaryota > Metazoa > Arthropoda > Merostomata > Xiphosura > Limulidae > Tachypleus > Tachypleus tridentatus. The sequence goes on along the minus strand of NC_134837.1, from coordinate 157,617,391 downwards.
ATTAGAAACAAAAAGTTGTTTTTCTCATTTGCCAAAATCATCTTAAATATACAGTTTATTAAGTTCAAATACTCTGTTCAAATATCAACTTGTTTGGTTGCCTTTTTGAACTTTTACCTTTTTATTTAAGTCCATAGAGCCTAGAAATGTTCATATTAGGACTTTATGGAAGAAAATAGTGATTTTGAGTGTTTTATCTGTCTATTTACCATAAAAATATCGTTTTGCTTTTGATGCATGCTTGGGATTACCGTCTTGTTTGAAAATGAAACATCAGCCGATGGGCTGTGTTCCTGAGAGAGTGGTATGATTGAAACATTAGCCGATGAGCTGTGCTCCTGAGAGAATTGTATGATTGATTAGAGTCTGCATTTACTTTTCAGCTGTTATGGTTCTATCAGTTTTTTGTTAGCTGATATGCAGTCCCAAACTTGTACCGTTCCACTATCATTCATCTTTGTCGATGTCATACATTGACTATTATACCATTTCTCTCTCTTCCACTGAACAAATTGTGGTTAATAGTAACTGAACAATTTGAACCTAAATTAACATGTTAAGAGCATATGTCACTAGCTTCATTCATTTTTTGTTTGTGGTCAGATGCCAATTTCAACCTTTTGGTTTGGTTACCAGTTCTCAGTAATGGTTTTTGAAAAGGTGCGTATTCTTTGAGGTTATTTAGTTGTAAATCGTATCTTACTTACCTCGAAATAGTATTTAGAGTATGCTGTTGGCAAGATTCATACTTTAATATCATAGATATTATTGAGAATTTACTGTGAGATACTTAATATCACTTTTGAAGTTTCGAGTTTCGACTTCGATCAGTATTTATTAATAATAGAAGTTTTTTCTACACATTCGTCATACGATATTTCAGTCCTGAAAGCCATGACTGGGATGCACTGCTAGTACTGGGCATAATATAATTGTCTGTAGTTTTTACAGACTTTATATCAGGGTGGTATGTTCTATTTGACTTAATGATAACCTAATACAACGTAAACTTTCAACACGTGGCTGTATTCTGTTTTCACAAAATAAAATTACAACATTCCGGTAGTATTTACGTATTATGTCAGTTTTCTTTCCGTTTAAATAATTATTTTCACTACTGCACGCGTTAATTGTTTTTAATTATCTAATCTGTTAGTCCATTTTTGTACCAATTTTCTGTTTTGAATTTGTAAAAGTTATTTTAATGTTTTAAGTTCAGAAAATTATTTTTTTATTTGCATACACTTTTATATTTATTTTCTTTATTTGAAACATCCTCGTATTAATAACAGATGGATCTTCTGAAGCTTGATATTTTAAATAACTGTCTAGCTACTAGTTAACAATTTATATCTGTAAACTAATAATGTGTCGGTAATACCCTCACACTAAGTTCTCTAAAACCATTTTAGGTTCTTGTTTTCTAGCAATACACTATGGTGTTGCTGCAGAAACAGTTTTGATTTTTGACTGTGAAAATTGTTTTATAACTTTTGAACACACATTAAAAACACTTTTTATTTCATTTTCCAAAATCATCTTAAACGATTTTAAAATGTGGCTGTATACTTATTTAACTAACACCAATCGTGCACATACGGAAAATACTTCAAAATGAATTGTCAGTTTACCGTTAGGTGTCAACCACTATTGATGTAACACTAACACGTAAGTTATAAAATAAGATGGCTTGGATTAATGGTTAAAATATATGTTTAATGTACGAGGTATTACTACAATAAACTACAGCGATATCCTGTTGTTCAATTATAGATAGATAAACAGATGGATGGGTGGAATGGTGGCCTAAGATTTCATAGAACTTGGAATATATGGTGACATAACAATTTAATACCCAGTTTCACAATTACAATAAACTCTACACACTAATCAGGTTACATAAAAACAATAAAAGAAGAAAGTACCAATATTGAATAAATAAAATTATGAAAAACAAACGATTAGAATAATTTTATTCTCACTTGCAGTTTCAAACTATACATTCATAGGAAACAATATAACGAAATAAATCATGATGTGATAAAAACACGTAGATCCTAGAAGTCTTGATAAAACTGAAACAGAAACCCTTATAACTCGAGTGCTTTCGAAAGGTGGACCTTTCTTCTTCAGGGGCAATCTGGGAATGCCCAGTATAAATGAACGAGTGATATATAAAGAATTAGTTTGGTAACGTCATAGAGGTCATCAGACTTTCCGGTAATTGTTTATTTCTCTGTGTAGTGTTGCAAGCGTCTCTTTTCCGGTGCTATGTAGACAATGGTGTTAATGTATATGAAAAGGTGTTGTTGGTTTAGAATGGATATAGCATGGGTGTATTTTTAAGAACTGTGCTTAGATGTTTAAGTAAAAAAAGTAAATAAACACCTGGAGAATGATTCAAGAGATATGTTTGTATAAATCAATTTAAAAACAGGAAGAAAGAATTATTTCATGAAAACGTAAGTGGAAAATAAAGTTATATTTCTAACAGAGATGAAGCTAATGTCCGGAAATCACTGATCAGTTGTTCTTATTTTCAACAAAACAAATAATCAGTGAAAGCAAGAACGCTTTATTTAAGTAAATATTTGCAATTCGTTGTCACGAATACAGTTCCAATTTTCTCTTGAGGAAAATTAAGATAATTTAAAATAATATTATTTTATAACATATATATATATACAGAAAGATAAAGTTAAATAATTTATTGAACAAAACATTTTTATTTAGAATTTAAAATAATACCGATGATCAAAATTAGTAAACTTATAAGCCTAAATCATCTTATCTTAAACACATGCATTGTTAAGTGGGCATTTTCTGGTAATTCATGTAAATAAGTAAAATAATAATAATCCAGCGTCGTTATTATATTAATATGATTTTTATTGTGAATATATATTAAACAAGTCGCGTAACAACTGCAGTCGGTATGCACTCATGGCGGAACAGGATGTGTCAAAAATAGAATTTGACCAAATTTAGTAACTGTGATACCATCGAAAATTCATTAATTTCTAGAATGGTATGTAACAAACTTTTCATATAGTTGTATCTAAAAATGTGTTCAGATCGGGGACTTAGAATTTTCAAAACAGGAATACCCCTTGTACTTAATAGCATTCAATTGGAAAACCAGAGCTATTATAAAAGAAATCTGCAACGACGTGTAGCCTCTTGTAACGGGTGAGAATTTACGGACAGAAAGGTCAGTGCTAAAAATGGCGTCCACTTGTCCCTATGTAACCAACAAATAATTTTGCCTGGAAAAGCGACACAAGTTACTTCCATTACATATCCATCCAGCCTTCTCATGGTTCAAGCTGCTGTAGAATGAAACAGATTCACAGTCCGATGTACTAATCACAGAGCACAGGGAAGGGTAAAAGATACATTTAATTTAATCGTTAGAGGTAAACTACTTAAAAAAGACTCGATACCAACTGATCAAGTGAAAGCAAATGAGTAAAAAAACTTGTGATTTTGTGGTCAACTCAACCTAAACTAGTATAAAATTTGAACTTTATGGTTAATCAGAAGTAGATGAAGATCACCACCAATAAAAAAAGAAGAACAGATGACCAGACGTTAACCAACGTGTATTATTTCATGCGCTTTTTACGGTTAAATCTAGAAAATACTGGAAGAAGTTAAGCGGAGGATCTACAAATTGTGTTTGTTTGTTTTTTTGCAACTTCGCTATTCAAGGTCTATCTGCGCTAGCCGTCACTAATTTAGCAGTGTAAGATTAGAGGGAAGGTAGCTAGTCATCACCACCCACCGACAACTGTTGGGCTACTCTTTTACAAACGAATAGTAGGATTGACCGTAACATTATAACGCCCCCACGGCTGAAAGGGCGAGCATATTTGGTACGACGGGGATTCGAACCCGCGACCCTCGAATTACAAGTCAAACGCCATAACCCACCTGGCCATGCTCGGCCCAACAACTTGTGTCCACAGTTTTACTTATCAGTAACATTCCACTACGAAAGAAAGTGTAATTATGGTGTCAATTAATTTAGAAAGGGATTATTTTGATTTTATTTTCCAAGTCATTCCTATTTTATTTCTAGCTACATTTGAAAAATGTTGCTTGTTTGTTTGTTTTGGGCATTAAAGCTAAGCTACAAAAGATCTATCCGCACTCGCCGTCTCTAATTGAATAATTAAAAGAAAGACAGTGAACAGAACCCATCGCTAAGTCTTGAGTCACTTTTATCAAACAGAACGATGTGATTTAACCATTAGTATTATCATGCACTCACGGCCCCAAAGAGCGGAAAAAGTTTCGTTTATGACAATGAAATGTAACTCACGAACCCTGGAATTAACAGCCTATGCATACAAATCACCAGACCACACCCGGTTGATAAACCTTTTATACATCTGTATCCTGTTATGTTGAATTTCATTTAAATATTCTTTTCTTGTGTACTTTAATGTAAATGTGCCAGATAATTTTCTTTTAAAAAATGACTAGACGAAATCCAATTATTTTAAAATAGAGATGGGCCTTATACTTATATGCTAACATTTTCGCGTCAAAAATATCTGAACTTGGTCATAGAAAGTCTTTATTGATTAGCACTAAAATATATTGCAGCAAAACTTAGGCTGAAAGATTGCTGTATAACTATGAGGTATGTTTTCAATTAGGTTGCAAAGGTGTCTAGCGTAATTTGTCATCTGTGTTTAATATTGTTTGATGACAATAGTAAGGCACAATTTTGCAAATTAACCTTTCCTAAACATGACATTGAATTAAGATATGGGTCAAGTCATTGCAGGACATCGATATTATTTTTTTTTTAAGTATGGTCTACGTAATTTATGGCAAAAAGCATTGCTTTGCTGAAATAACGTTTTGCCTTGCTAACCAAATACAAGAAAAAGCGTATGATATCCTCTGTAATATCTACATTTAAAATATCCTAATATATATTAATATTCAGATATGCAAATTATTAAATTTCATGTTATAATACCTTCACCACAATTGGCGCAGAACGGTCACAGTCGAATTGTTTACCAACCTGCCACTTGAGTTGTATTTGATCATCACTTCAAATCGAAGTTTTGTAGAAGTTCTTGATAGTTGTCAATATTCCAATACAGATAGGTTTTACATCAAGCAAATCGGTGCCAAACATTTTTTAGGGATAATATATAGTTTGTATACTCCAGTCTTTTCAAAGCACGGACATTCAAGAGAGTTTGATAGACAGACCCCATAAATGAGGCCTGTTCTCATGTGATAATATTAGATACAGAAAAGTTTTCGCGCGTTTGTTGTGAAGTTTTTCTTCATCCTATTTTGTTCATTCCAAGAAAAAAAAGTTTGGTACATTAAGAAAGTCTTTGAATGCGTGTACATAAGCATACATATAATGAAGTTGCAAATAGTGTGAAATGGCCTCATGCATCTGACTAAGGAATGTGAATAATTCACGCATTAAGTTTTCTACATCAAAAAAGAAAGAAATTAGTGATATCTCCTTCCTCTAGTTCAAGTGGGCCACAACATTTTAATATTTTAGTACACTCTTCAATAACACTAAATCGTATAGCTGATGTACTTACGTATTCACAGTCACGTACCCATTGGTTGTACGGATGCTTACTCGTAAGTATTGTATAATAATATGTCATATTACCTACGTTATTGCATGTCATCTAATGACAAGAAACAAACGAAGGCATGTGAAAAAACACACTAGTTGTTATGTTTCATGTAAGTGAAGTGAAATACTATTTTTTATTGTTAGTTTCATTACTAATATTGGTTAAATTGTTTAATATATTTTTCATTTTTCCTCGCTTATTTATTATAAATAACTTGGATTTTATGGATCTCAACTCACAATCTATGTATCATGAGCTCTAAACCTTCACCCTGAACATACTCATCTTTTCAACCTGGGGTGGTATAATGTGACGATCAATCCCACCATTCGTTGGTAAAATACTATCCCGACTTTTGGCGGTGGGTTCTACAGGCCATTTGCATTTTCTCTGGTCGGCAGATGGCTTTAGTAGCATTATCATAAAAAACAATTTATCATAAATATTACTTTTATCTTCTTAATATATGGAATCAGAAATACGTTAAATTTCCCAAGTTGGTCAGACCTTGTGAAATATTATTTAGATAATAAAAGCCCAAAATCTCGATAACAAAGTGTATCAAACTGATAAATCATTACATTGAATATATTATTATTATAAGGTTTTTGTTTTGGTTTATGACATTTCATACTTCTAGATGAGCCGGTATACAAAACTAACGTTACTATTCATTCCGCTAGGGCCTGGCATGGCCAGGTAGTTGAGGCACTCGACTCGTAAATTGAGGATCGCGGGTTCGAATCTCCACACCAAACATGCTCGCCGTTTTAGCCGTGGAGGCGTCATAAGTGACGGTCAATCCCACTATTCGTTGGTAAAAGAGTAGCCCAAGAGTTGGCGGTGGGTGGTGATGACTAGCTGCCTTCCCTCTAGTCTTACACTGCTAAATTAGGGACGGCTAGCACAGATAGCCCTCGAGTAGCTTTGTGCGAAATTCAAAAACAAACAAAAAATCATTCCGCTAATTTTCAGTTCTGAGTTATTTAGGTAGATAGCTTGCTTTGACCAGACCTTATTGCTAGTTATCGAAACTTTGTAAATATTTAATCATCGCTTAAACAATACTCACTAATCAAATTTAATTAGTATAATTAGTAATTTTGTTGAGACTTTGTTTGGATAAATGGCTCTTAAAACATAAGTGGTAACGTTTTTGAACCGAAGCGAAAAGGTAACTTTTTTAGACCTAAGGACAAAAAGTAGCTTTTTAGGCCTAAGGAAAGAAACTTTTTAGGCCCAAGAACAAAAGGTAACTTTTAAGGCTCGAAGGCAAAAAGTAGTTTTTCTTAGGTACAATAATACATCGTCGCTACTTCAACGAATTTTCATCAGTTACAGATATCGTAGCCAAGTACGTTTATAATAACCTTGCGCACTTCTTTAATACATCCATATGAAAAGCAAGCCTATTTAAAATATATTTATACCTCTAAAAATCCCCTTAGCAACATATCTACATTTCGAATAAATCTTTTAAAACATGTCCGTAGCTTGACTTAATTTTTGGAGTTTTTTGTGCACTTATAACTTCACTAAATCTCGTACATATAGATCCATATCTGTGCATTTTCACTTAAAATGTTTCCATACTTCCTTTAAAGATTTGTAAATTTATCGTGCTTCAGCTAAATATCATACCAATACCAATAATTTCTAGTAAACATCTTATATGTTCTTTTTTCCAACAAACCTTTAAAATATACTTTTCATTGCCGTAGGAAGCACTTTTTGTGGGGTGAGGCCATTGCTACAGCTAAACAATGTGACACACTATTTGTGGAAAGTGCATTACCGTCAAAGAATACCGTTTCTAGGGGGTCTGGGTCTGGGCACATACCCTCCAGAAAAGTTTTCAAACTTTAATGCTATGATATTGAATATTAAACCATCTTACCTGAACATACTGCACACACACAAAGTAATGCATTGAATTTTAAAAAAGTAAGTTTTAGTACATAAGTTGTAACTATGCATACAATGATAAATTTGTCAATCCATGGGCTAGTTCATGGCCATACATCGCTTCCCAAGGCTCTATGTTTGTAACTCAAATAAACCCTCTTACAGAAGTACTTTTGTATAAAATCTCTTTCGTTTAATCCTGCATTGCTAAATTTGGGAATGAAAGAAAATGAGGCGATGATCTTTACGGAACAAACTCCTCAACATCCCAATTCGTTACAATTAACATACTAACTATACTTATGCAAAAAATTTAAAACTAATAAATTTGTTGTGCCACTTGTTTAATCATGGTATACATTTACGACTCGAAATGTGTATATAATATTATATATATACCAAATGACACGTTGAAGTTTCGTAAACAAAAAATCTCGGGCGCCTCCGCCCTTCCTCTAAAGGGCTTTGTTTACCAAATCCCTTCTTTTCTTTATTAAAATAATCATATATTGAGGAAATAAAAAAAGTTTTCAAGTACAATCTTAAAAATCAGTAACAACAGTGTAATTGACAATTAGATTATATACAATATATATATATATATATCAGATAAATAAATATTTTCCTGTATTTAATTATATTTTACTTGCGTGCTGTTGTTGCACTACAATGAATAGCGTTTAGAAAAAGTCCTAAATTAGAATGAATATGAAAATGTTTTGTCTGTTTTTATCGCTCCTTGAAATTTGTATCTCAAAAAAATCGTTGTTCCCTGATTACTTTTTATAGGTTTCACGTTAATGACTCGTTACTTTATTGGAATACCAAATAATTTAATGACATCATTCCTTATAACTTGAGATCTTTAATTTTTTTAAATAATGCATTACCAATGATATACAATGGAAGTTTTACGTATTAGACCAGTTATCCAGGGTAGTAATAAACAACTGTAAATGGTAATAGTCCAAGGCCTCATTAACTTAATCTTATCTGTTAAACTTTTACCCATAAGTTCCAGCGGAAATTGTTGAAGTATATCCAATTTATCTATTTCATGAAGTTATCTTACTCAAGTGCCTCTGTGGTAAGTGGAAGATTTTACAAGTCCATCGATATTTCAAACATACTAGAACATGATTTTAATAATGCCATATCATCTGAAAAATACGTTTTAAACGCCGAAAGATGAAGCACCCAAAAGCACCAGGCTTAAGGTTTATGATAGAAAATTCATCACAAAGTTTAAACCTAAAAATTAATTTCAAAAAGAAAGAAAAAAAGATGTTTTACCCAAAATAATTAATAAAAACATTCGAATTATGGTCACTTACCTCTAATTTAGATGTTTTTTTAAAATTTGCCAAGAACTTCGAAATGTCTACGTCAACTTATGTATACGTATAAACTAAAACATAAAACAATCTAATAAAAGTAGAATTGAAGCCAGCCCTCGTGAATGTTCAAAGTATTATATACATAAGACAACAATATCAGGTCATAGTTTTTGTTGGTTAGCGACACAGACGAACGAAACGTTATCAAAAGACAACTGGTTTTTATATAGACACATAAAGTTAATACACACACAAAAGTTACAAACAGCAAGTAATGGTAAACACCTGGTAAAAAAATAATACGTTGTGCAATACATTGGTATATTTCTGTTTTTTTTTTCTTTGCGTAGGCCGTTTGCTTTACAAAGAACACTGCGCTTTCATGCATGCAATTTATCAATGGACGATTGTGGAATATTTTTCCAAACGTTGTGTATTAATCCCAACAATTTAACTAAGAGGTTTTTGGGTTTTTTATTTTTTGCATAAAGTTGACCTGGGGACTAAGCCATGACTTTAAGTGTTCCACTGACATCTTTATCATCAAAATATCATTAGTCACGGTACCATCAATTCTGTGTAAATCCCGACATCTCTGAAGGAAATGCAGCCCCAAATTTGTACTAATTCCCAGCATGCTTCACTGTAGGCGTATGTTGAATAGGATAAGATTTTCCTTTTCATCTTCAAGAAAGAACAAGAAAAATAATTGTCTTTGACTGTTGTTGAGCTATTTGAACTTGGATTCACTCCTTGTGGTATGATATCTAATTCAACTTTTTGTATTTGGATACCTCTTCTTAGCAGCAGTTTTCGATTAGATAGCCCTTGATAATCTATATTTTTGGCTGGTGGCATAATTTTGGTCAGCAACTGCAAAATTATGGACGTATATACTTGAATTATATGGATTTTTTTAGCTGGTCGCTTGACTACATATGTAGAAGTTGAAAATTGAGTTCTAACAGGGCCAGCGTTAGGGGGTGCTGGGGTTGGCCGAGCACCTTAAAATTTCACTCTGACCCACTCAATTTCATCCTCCTTGACGGTTTAAAAAGTCAGTATCAATGTTGAAAATCATGATTTTTAAATCGTTAAGAAAAGTCAGCAAGAACTACCTTGCCCCCACCTGAATCCGGTCTTGAGTTTTAATTTGCTACATAAAAATGGAGCACCATCCAGAAAATACGCGGTCTCTTCTTGTTGAAACTATTAGTGCTAGTTTTGTGACCAAGAAAGTTAGCATAGCACATTAACGTGTAGGATTCTGTACATTACATTACCTGTGAATACCGGATGGAGCAGTCAGGAACAGAAATACTGAATAAATAGAGTTATGTTTTAACTAAATTCGTTAACTGACATTTTTTCTGTGATATAAATATAATGTTGTAAACTAAAAGCTACTGAAATAATAGGAAAAAAGAATGGAGTACCATTTTGAAAACCTTAGAAATGCCATACTACTTCAATGTTTGAGCTGTTTCTAGACATGTCACTGAAGAACGTTTTGGTATGCTTTTGGTATTTTGGTGTAAAGTTTGAAGAACGTCACAGACTTGATCACTACTTTCTATTGTCTCACAGATTCGAACAAAGGTCAGGATTTGTTTGTTTTTTGTTTTTTGTTTTTACTTTTAACTTTTTTTCTTGTAATTATTCCATTTGGATTTCGAATAAAAGAGCGATACTAGCTTTGTAGTAGCACTTCTTTCAGTCACTCAAAATGATAATTAACCAAAATAGTATCTTTTAACGACATTTTGTTTCTGCTTTTAAATTTATATGCAACAATGGAAGTAAAAAAATGATTGTATATGCATATGTTTATTTTATAAATATGTCATATGAAATATTCTTAATTTCAATTTATCAGTCCTCTTGAATGCAGGGAAAATAAGTTTCGTAGACCAGACACTTTGCTTAATATATTCACATTCGCTGGCTCCCAGTAACCAACCATATGCTTATTTCTGAAGTCTATGGTGTAAGGAACTGTGACAGACCGACCATCTCATTTTCCAATAACGTCATCCTTCTGTATATACATATCAAACGATTCAATGTGGCATAATGTGTCAGTATATTTGTCATTAATAAAATTAGAGCTAAAACCATAGAGAAGTGAAAGGTATACCGTGTGCACTCAAGAGACCCGACGAGCTGCTCTTCATCGTTCACTCCAAATCAAAGGGACTGTAAAGACATGTAATCCTTCTAATTCTCCTATGCCTTCTGCACTTCCCATGCTTTATAATTATTATGGATGTCTGTTGTACAGCTAGAAATCTGAACTGTCTGTCAATCTGTTAGGTTCAAATTGTGTAATGCTTGTTAAACCCACGGCTATTTGATCTTCATGATTTAATTCACAAAATTTAACCAGAGAGGAAGAAGTCCGTATGTAGTTTGGTGAAATTATCTTAGATACATATTCACTTGTATTTTCATTTTTTCCTTTAAATACAGTATTAATACTTGATTTTTATATCACAAAACCTTTTCCTGTATATACACATATATATATATTCATTTTATTTTGTTTTTCGCCCTGACATAATAAACCACGTTTCAAAGAACAAAACGCGTAATTTTCTTAGTAAAAAACGCATATTATTATGAAATAGTTACGTACACCTACACATGGGTACATCTCTCTATATATTATCATGTGCACATACAAGACAAATAATGAAAACAAGGGGGGGAACGATACAGAAGGCGTCAAGCTCTTCCAATCGAGATGTTTACATTCGTCAGTCAACTAAATGTGAAGAGTTATCAGAGCCACACCAAACAAAAGCCTTCTCTCAGAGCCCATTGATCGACAGCAGCAGGCTCCACATCCCTACGGAGGTGTGGATCCTAAACACAATGTGCTTGGTTCATGCATCAGCCTAGCGTGCTCCCTCGGGACAGGAAGGGCTATTCAAACTCTCCTCTTCTCTCCGATTAGCTTCTGCATTAGAGAAGGTATTTACCTAAAGCCCTGGTGTCCGGAGTAGGCCACCGAATAGATGACGGTATAATCCGGCCTTTATGCAAAATTCTTCTTCTGGAAAAGGGCACACCATCACGTCTGGTAAGCTTAGGGATAAAATTCAGCTGACACCATCGTGAACGAAGCGGTTGAAACGTCCTCTGTCTGTAGATATGGCTTATACAGATTTGATGTTTTTAGATCAGTTATGAATACCGAGAAATTTTTTCCAAAGAAACTAACGACTTATCAGCTGGCTGCATATACTAAAAATATTGGTTATTAATTTATAATACTATCAGAACTAGAAAATGAACCTTCGTAATGCACGCCTGTCATTCACAAATAGTTCGACAAAACTTTAAATCTTCAGTATAAAATATATATAAAGTGCAAAATAAATATATATATATATATACGGGTATGTGTGTGTATGTTGTAGAAACATATAATAGATATTATACACGCGTACACACACACACATATGAATATTGATTGATAAAAATGACAGTACGTTATTTAAATATTACATATATCGTGTTCAAATCAATCTATTTTCTAGTTTTGTCTTTCTGCTCACCAGAATTTTGTGTTGCAATGTTTATATTTATGATGAAGAAACAATTTATTTTTAGTATATCATAACAAAAAGTATAATTGGAGGTGACCTAACTATAGTAATAAGAAATGTAACTTTGGGTGACTTTATTTTATATATATCTGTTCACGAACTTCAAATCTTCACTCATTATGTCTTCAACTTTTAGCACCACAGAGTTCGAAATAAAATATATATTTATTATTTCATAATATACGAGACATATATATTATTAAATTAACATTATATAATATTAGATTATCATATTGAAAAGTCTAATGAAAGGTGTTCTTGTCTAATTTAGCAATAAAATGTTACAATTATAAAGGATATACAAATGGAAGTAGAACAAAGCAGACGCAGTTAAGCTGTAAGAACAATAGTTTATACCCTGTTGAAGTTTTAAAATGATCCTTGTTATAAATTTCATTTACTTTTTTTGATCACCTGTGGTTCAGTAATAAACTTGGGGATTTTTAACACTAAAATACAGGGTTGCGTTATGCCATTGTATAGATTTGCGAGTAATAAAACTGGAATACAACCTTTATTTTTGAAAGCACTTTATTTTATTTCCAACACTCACGTTTAAAATACCCTCTGTTGTAATTAAAACTATTCTGGAATGTTCCTAATGCAACACCTTCTCGAGATGTTCAACAAATTTTGAAAATGAATTTTGTATTTAGCTAGAACACAAAGCACAAATAAAAGTAAAAATGGTCGTCGTGAATGATGCTGGATCCACAAAGTTTAATACGTTTTAGGTTTTGTCAACAGAGCGTTTCCGAAACGTTTCACATTTTATATTTACAGGTAAGCCTTTATAAGTATCTTGATAAATAAAACGAAAATCTGTTTTATCTTTTCAATGTAGTACAACTTAGCCACTTCTTTGTATTAGATTCCAAATAGTTGTTTTTTTACATTAGTCAATAATGCATGATTCATTGTCTCTCTACGTTCAGAACATAGAGCAGGTAATTTAATTTGTTTAAAAGTTTTATTTCAAACTTACAACATATGGAACACTCTAATTAGAATCGAATAAGTTCATGATTTTATCATTTAAAGGATTATAAGACTCTCCAACCTCAGTACTTCATAGAAAACGTATAGCAAGGTGACTACCAAACTCCTGCAGCACGTTTGAATAATTTGTTTAGAAAAACTACAGCAAATTGAAAATGTCAAAACTACCGGTCATACTTGCTTCAAATGATGTGTTGTGTAAGTATTTAACTTTCTAAACTAAAAATATTTCATTTCTCTTAAATATAATAGACTTTACTTTTTCTGTCTTGCCAGAGGAAAAAACAAACAAGGAACAATGCTCCAAAGGAAAAAAAAAACGTATAGAAAAATTCAACTTTTAAGTGTTTTGGTGTTTTAAAGGCATAACTACAGTTCTATACCTTTCAGAGTTTATCTTAGTGAAAGCCAAAGTATATAAGTATGATATATGAAAGTAGTGTTTGATTTGAAAGTTGAAGAAAGAAAGTAACTTTCTCGTGAAAAGATTGGCTGGAGTAAACTATGATAGATAGTCGTTATACAGAACTCACTTCTATAAATCCACACAGTAACATGTGCAGCGATTTTCCTGCAACGTAGGAATCGATACTTTCGCCTGGGGTTTTTCATTATTTTCAAACAGCTGCAGACCGTACTACATATTAGATTGTAAATATATATATATAACGTATATACATGTATCTGTGTTTATGTATACATATATATATAACATATATGCATGTATCTGTGTTTGTGTATATATAAAACATATATACATGTATCTGTGTATATGTATATATAACATATATACATGTATGTGTTTATGTATATATATATAACATATATAATGTATCTCTGTTTATGTGTATATATATATATAAAGAAACATAAAGAAGTGAAAAGAGATTGAGAATATAAATACCGAACTGATTAAAATAGCAAAATATATATATTAATATGTGTTTACAACTACAAGCAAAATGCCCGGCATGGCCCGGGTTAAGGCGTTCGACTTGTAATCTGAGGATGGCGGGTTCGAATCCTGGTCGCACCAAACATGCTCGCCTTTTCAGCCTTTGGGGCGTTATAATGTAACGGTCACTCCCACTATTCATTGATAAAAAAGTAGCCCAAGAGTTGGCAGTGGGTGGTGATGACTAGCTGCTTTCCCTCTAGTCTTACATTGCTAAATTAGGGACGATTAGCGCAGATATCCCTCGTGTAGCTTTACGCAAAATTCAAAAACAAACAAACAAGTAAACGCATAAATGAGAATGTTTATAAACATTTTAGGTTTCGGTATTTATAATGTATGTTATAGTAAGCATTTTCAAGTATGACAAAAAATTGCATTAATAAGCACTTGTGATTACTGATTGAAAACATTGTGTAAACATAAAAATGAGTGCTGGTAGCGAATAAATATATATAAAAAGTGTCAATGCAAACTGGATTTTAAAAGAGAGAGACGGTTTTATATATTATGAAACTGGAACAAATATTAATGTTATTTCTCTGAATATTTAATCCTGGAATGTAATTTTTAACACTAAAGCGTACTCTTTGAAAATGCAAAACTCCAGCTAAAATAATGTAATTAAATACCATTGTATGATATATTAAATACATTATAATTTTGTTTATTTGTCATTTGCCACAAAGCTAAACAATGAGCTAACCGTGCTCTTCTCAACACGGGTATTGAAACCCAGTTTTTATTGTTATAAGTAAGCCTTCAGACATATTACTGAGTCACTAGAGGGCATGACTGTGAATGAAAACCTGTTTTTCGTATTTTCACCGTATTTTTGATAGCGCAGTACATACAAATTATTTCACACGTATGTTTATTAAATAATATATACTTTTCATATTGACAAGAATCACAGTAAAATCTCTTTAAAGTACTCTTCAATATTCACAGTGTTATAAGTAAATCTCTTTTAAAAGTGTGTATTGTAAGTAGTCTGTAATATAGCATAATTTGGAAAAAGTGTTGTATTTCTTATAGCAAAGCCACATCGGGCTATCTGCCGAGCCCACCGAGAGGAATCGAACCCCTGATTATAGCGTTGTAAATCCGAAAACATACCGCTGTACTAGCGGGGGTGTATTTGGAAAAAGAAATAGTCGATGATCTAAGCTTTACGAGTACCACCTTAAGTTCTACTATCATATATAACGAAGATTAACTTTTAGACTATCAACCGTTTCTTTAACGATTCAAATGCTTCAGTTAGGTAACTACTATGTCAACAACTGTCGTGATAAATGAGCGATAGCAGGAGTCACGAAGCTGTACATGTTCAACAGTCAAGATATCACACCCTGACCGAACTTGCTTTATATGCCAATCAGTTCTTCACGTGCTTTTGATAGATGCTCAACAAACAGGAGATTTCCATCACTTTTTATTTTTAACTACTACTACCGCAGATATGCGTCAGTTTTATCTGTAGTTAACAGAATTTCTCTTTTTCACGTGAAATTTGGTAAACTGTATGTTTTCATCTCTGTTTCGTGGTAGTTATTTGATAAGCAATTCAAGGCTGGCGTATTGTTTCTTGTTTTTCTACCATCCTTGATAAGTCTTCTTATGAAAAATTTCCTACCTAGAGTCACAGTAATACTTCAGTTAAGTTAGGGAAAAGGCATCATTATGATCATATATATATATAAGACGGAACCTTTGATTAAATATGAAATGTTGTCACGGCTAATCTAAAATTATAGTGTTACTATTTATGTGTTTCTGAACATTCTAATATCATATAAAAAACAGCAATTTAATATATATTAGTTCCTATTATAATTAATAAAGTAGCAGCTATGTTTGCCCCAGTCTTGTTTGTGTTTAAGCCAATCATTTTGACATTGCATATTTATATCTTGATGTAACTGTGTTCTTGTTGTTGTTTTAATATTACATATTTACAGTGTTTTGCATTGTATGTAATGTGGCTTTTTTAAGATGTTACCTTCTTATATGGTCAGTCCTTTCTTTCTCTCTTGACATGTTTTTAACATATAAAGTATTTTGGTTAAATGCTATTATCATTTTACGTGTCTTCCTATGAGAAGCTTTGAAACTGTTTGCCATTGAAAACTGCAAAAACAGTAAATGTGTGGAAACTATTATGTCACAGTACTTTTCCTAGCGGAAAACGTAAAAACTAAAACGTTCGGATTGCCGCTCGGAAAGGACTCTTTCTGCACCAAGTTCTATGTTTCATTTATTAGCACATATTTTTTATAAAAAAATGTGAACCTGCAAAATCTAATCAGTATGAGTAGTTCTTTTGACTGCAAAGTTTTCTTTTTTTCTGTAAAATTCACCTTTAAAGAAAAACGTAACCTACACATGTAGTGCATTCTGATTTAGCTGGGTACACGAGCACTTGAATAATATATTCTTTACTAATTATTGTAACACGAACTTCACGAAAGCCAATATTGTACAAATAACAGCGGCAAGTCTTCGGATTTACAACACTAAAATCAGGGGCTCGTTTCCCCTCGCTGAACACAGCAGACAACCCGACGTGGCTTTGCTATAAGAAAACCTACACACACACATTATAAAAATAAATTATTGAAAACAAATAAAGATGGATGTTCCATAAATAATATATATATAGTCAAATAAAAATTAAGTTAGCCAAAATGTTTTAAAAATATATCTATCTCGCCCCTTTGTTTTCGTTCCACGGTGGGACAGCGGTCAGTCTTCGGAATTACAACGCTAAAATCAGGGGTTCTATTCCCTTGGGTGGACACAGCAGAAAGCCCGATGTGTCTTTGCTATAAGAAACACACACACAAGTTACACTACGTAACATAAATTTTGTTTCTGGATAGTATGTGTTATTTCTTAATTGCTTATGTTGTAAAAGTACGAAAATGGCCATTATTCCACTTAAACTTTGCTTTGTGGCCTGAATAATGAAATTTAGAAATTAACTTATTTCCTGTGTAAAAACGGGCAAATTTGCACATTTTCATTTACATAAGGTCTGAATAAAACAATATATGAATCAAGATTTACATGTATTTACTCTAAAGTTGTACAAAAATGGACACAAATGTTTAGAAGTGAGTAGTTTTTCAAAATTTGCGACTGTAATGTAAATCACTTTCACGTATCAGCCCCCAAATATAGTCTTCGATCATGTTTTCGTTCTACGCTCCCAGTTCACAAAAGCAAAGTTTGAAGAGAAAAATAGTTGTTGTTTTTTTCCATTTACTTTAGGCATAACATTTTCTACATAGGGACGAGAAAAAGAAAAAATTTGTTACATAGTGATATAGATTTTAGCAATCTGAAAGTCGCGGGTTCGAATCTTTTTTACTACCAAATATGCTCTCCTTCTTAGCCATTGGAACGTTGTAATGTAACAGTCAGTCTCCATATTCGTTGACAGTGGGTAGTGATGACTAGCTGCCTTCTCTTTCTAATGTTTTATTACTACATTAAGGACGGCTAGTGCAGGCAGCCCTTGTACAGTTTTGCGCAAAATTCGAACCACTCTCTTTTTCTTAACCCCTCTTCAAAGAAAAATACTTAAAATATTATAATAAAATATTTCAACTTGGTTCATCACAATTGAGTCTTCGGTAAAACGTATTAATTGAGAAGTGTCATGAAATAAACGATATTTCATTTCTGTGGGACATCTATTCTAGATTGGAAAACAAACATGCGCTAAAAGTGTTTTCGGACTTTGACAACCAAAAACAATATCTTAAATCTTCCATCAGCATTCTGATAAAATACGAACTTGTTATTTATGCGTGATACAACCAACCACATGCGTTAAGAACTAATATGTAAATACTGTACAAGTAGAAGAATAGATGAAAATTTTATCTTACTTGTTACGCATGTTATTACTAGCTGATGACTCCCCAAAGCACGTCTTTTCTTCATCTAGTTTAAGAACACCAGAAGACTAGTTCGTCTAATAATGCCGCAACCGTTTTATCACACATCTACTCACGATGCATGCTATTACAGATTGTTATGATCAGGTGACATTCACAAACTACAGTAATATGAGGAATATAAGTTGATTTACAACATATGGAAAAAAAAACCGTTAACAAACAGGGTTCAGTAGCCTTGACGTATCGCCCTTATATGTACGTATGTGTGTGTGTTCGTTGTAAATGGAATGGTTTGGTTTGTTTCGAATTTCGCGCAAAGCTACACGAGGGGTATCTGAGCTATCCGTCCCTAATTTAGCAGTGTAAGACTAGAGTGAAGGCAGCTAACTCTTGAGCTACTCTTTCACCAACGAATAGTGGGATTGACTGAAAATTATAACGCCCCCACGTTTAAAAGGGCGAGCATGTTTGGTGTGACGGGGACCCTAAAGTAGCAATGAGATAGCTAAAACTAGCTATAACTATTCGTTATTTCATGTTATGAATCATTAAAAGTACACTGACAAATTAATATTATTATAACTGAAAAAAAAAAGGTTCGTGAAAAGAAACTCGGGACTGGGCCTTCAACGTTGGATCTTTGGCTAACTTTTGTAGAGGAACGACTGAGGAACAATATGTCTGTGTATGCAGTAGTAACTAAGAAAAGAGGTGATGAAACTGTTCTTTATATCATTGTTCATTAAGTTAAAAGACATACAAGTGTTTGAATTTGTGTCATTCAATGACACTCGAGAGAAAAAAACAATAAATACTTCACATATGTTACAAACATTATTTTTCTATTTTATAACTAACAAAAACTGTATAACACTTATTTTAAATATAAGAACCTCTAATCTATAATGACTGTTTGAAATTGTATATCTAGGAACTTTGAAAATTTTATACGCGCGTAATTAGAATAACAACAAAAAGTAACAGCTTTAAATTACTTTAAAGCAGTAGGCGCGGCATGGCCAAACGTGTTAAGGCACTTGACTCATAACCCACGGGTTCGAATCTCCGTCACACTAAACATGCTCGTCTTTTCAGCAGTTGGGGCGTTATAATGTATGGTCAATCCCACTATTCGTTGGTAAAAGAGTAGCCCAAGAGTTGGCGGTGGGTGGTGATGACTATCTGCCTTCCCTCTAATCTTACATTGCTAAATTAGGGACGGCTAGCACAGATAGCCCTCGAGTAGCTTTTGCGAAATTCAAAAACAAACAAAGTTAAAGCAGTGGTTCCCAACCTTTTTCATGCCCCGCACCCCTAAAAAATGTTAATATGTTTTCGCACCCCTCACAGTAATTATTTATTTAAGAATAAAGGTGAAGGTGGCCAAAACAAATGTTATCTCACACCTCCTGGAACGCTTTCTCGCACCCCTGGTTGGGAACCACTGCTTTAAAACTTCACTTTACAACTCTAGCGTCATCTATCGAATATTAAATAAGCCTTAGAGAAAACACAATAAAACAAAATGAATATATTTGATCGAGGCATGAAACTCTTATTTCAAATTTGATAATTCGTTAATAATTATTCTGATCTTAGAACATTTTTATAGGTTTGTTTCAAACAAGAAACAATGAACCATTTAGAACCACAATGCTTATTTGTTTAAAGAACGTGAATTACAAGTATTTACTTATTATAAAACTACATACAACTTTCTAGCTGTATGTTAACAACACGATTAAATTGTTATCCTGTATTAAATAGGTTAGTACGTTATTTAAAACAATGACTGATGCACAGATAAATACAAAATACCATTGTTTCAATTTTATATTAATACCATTGTATTTCTTCTGTTATACAATTAAACTATTAAAATTATTATTATTTAACCCTATTTATTTTTATTAGCTTTGAGATACGATATTGAGTATCTATCGCTTTATAAGTTTTATGGGTACGTGTTTTAACGAGTCACTTAGACTGACAAGCTGTGTACCATTACTTATGAACAAAGTATATCCAAGTGCAATGGGCTTATTTCATACTGTTACGGAATTCATGAAACCCATAAAGGTCCTTTATGAAATTTTATCATCAAACGCTGAAGAATTTCACCTAGAGAAGGCCCGGCATGGCCAGGTGGTTAAGGCACTCGAATCGTAATCTGAGGGTCTCGGGCTTGAATCTCCATTACACCAAACACGCTCGCCCTTTCAGCTGTGGGGGCGTAATAATGTGACAGTCAATCCCATTATTCATTGGTAAAAGAGAAGCACGAGAGCTGGCAGTGAGTGGTGATGACTAGCTGCCTTCCCTCTAGTCTTACACTGCTAAATTTATGACGACTAGCGGAGATAGTCCTCGAGTAGCTTTGTAAGAAATTCAAAAACAAACAAACACCTAGAGAAGATATTCAAGACTAAGATCACATTTAAGTCCTGATGATTTCAGTTGTGAAATACCAATCATGAGAATGCTCAGTATGTAAATGTCAAAAGACAAATACGTCAAGCAAATATGTTCAAAATAATTAATAATAAAAGTTTTTACACGTTTTTATCTGGGGCTGGACGTGGCCTAGTGGTGTGCAAGCGAGAATATAAATCAGAAATTCCATAGTTTCTGTACATTTATAGTATACTCGCTTTCCGCTCTTAAGGGGTAGGAGTGACAGTCAACGTCCACTGTTCTATTAGAGTAGGCCAAGAGTGGGTGCCGGTTGCTGTTGATTAGTTGCCGTCCCTCTCGTCTTCCAGCAGTTCAAAGATGTAGATGTTTAGCACAGATAGTCCTTGAGTAGTTTTGTGCAATCTTAAAAAAATGTTCAAATAATTTTGTTGTGATTTTTTGTTTATTATTAATCACAAAGTTGCAGAGTGGGATATTTGTACTGTGCCCCCCCCCCTAGACGGTTATTTTAGCGTTATAAGCCTTCAGACTTATTACCAAACCATTTGGGGTAGGGGTGTGTGAAATATAAATACCTAACTAAAAACAAAAGCTCGTTTTTACTCGTTAAGGAACTTTACCACCTGCTCGTGCTTTGGCTATAACTTCACATAAACCTCATGTTTTGTGTTTGTTGTGGATTTATTATTCTATTGTGACTAATAACACATGTTGTTATTAAATCAGGTTTATCTTTCTGTTCCTTTGCCTCCTCAATGAACCGAACTCGACGAACATAACTGTATAGACAACGCGTCAACATCTAGTTCTATCCTGCGCTGCATTCCATTTTGATGCAAGTCCAAGATTAAGATGGTGCAAATCAAAGTCGATAATCTGCGGCTGCGTTTGTTTGGTCTCCTTCAGGAGCCCTTCTCTTGTGTTATATGAAGATCTCCATATGACTACTTTGACTACATACATGTTGCTGTCAGATACGGTGATATGTTCGAAAAGCTGCAGGCGCCGTTTTTTTTATTGCTTGAGAAACTGGTAGCATCCTGTTTGTTTGTTTTTTGCAAGACTTCCTCATTTATTAGATGGTAAATGTCTGGTACGAGATGCACACGATTCTGCGCATGTACCACTGATTAAAATGGTCCTTTTTTAACTTGGCGAATGTAGCTATTCAAGTTTGAGATGCATAAATTAGAGCTGGCAAGTCTAGTACAGAACAATTTGGTATGTAGGGTGATACTTGACGTTCAGATGTTGCGGGTTATCTCATTTCTAGGTTTGACCTCCAACTCATTATTGCCTGTAGAATGTAGCTGACAATCGTGATAGTTAAACGAGACAACAGTCTCGATGTTGTTAACTGTTGATTTCAGACTTATTAGGAAAAGATCTTGGTATTGAAATTGTCTGAATTTTCATTTCGAATCACTTATCCTCAAGGCCAAAAGCATGGGCCTTTTCTTTATCTCGTTAGAATTACACATTATTGTTTTGTTTTTGAATTTCGCGCAACGCTACTCGAGGGCTATCTGCGCTAGCCGTCCCTAATTTAGCAGTGTAAGACTTAGAGGGAAGGCAGCTAGTCATCACTACCCACCGCCAACTCTTGGGCTACTTTTTTACCAACGAATAGTGGGATTGACCGTAACATTGTGACGCTCCCACGGCTGAAAGAGCGAGAATATTTGGTGCGACTGGGAATCGAACCCGCGACCCTCGGATTACGAGTCGAACGCCTTAACACGCTTGGCCATGCCGGGCTCTCCCCGATTATACATGAATCTATTGTAACTATTTGATACAACACGTTGTCTAAAACAGCAAGAAACGTATTGGAGAATATGATGTCACTAGGCTCACTTTAAATAGTTGTGTACGTTCTAACAATGCAATGTGATAAGTTTCTTTACTAAAGTACATTTATCTTTTTGTTAGGGCTACCATAGGCATTTAGGAAACAACAAAATTCTGGCAGGACTACAACAATATAATCTGTGTGGTGAGGCGTTTTTTTTTCTAACGGTGTTAATAAAACCGAATACAGGTATACATAAAAAATTTGAATAGGTTATTACGCCTAAGGTAACATTATCTGCCTGCTGCGTCTAATAGCAGATAGCTATATATATTTATTACTTCCAATGACTATACACTTCAAACAAGTCACTAGAATCGGCGCCTTGAAAATTGATGATTAGAGTTTGCACCTGTTACTTTTTATTAATCATGTTTCACCCACCTTCTTAATCAAATAAAAGAGCAAACAATTATACTGAATCTGATATTTCTGAAATATATCTCTATCGTTTTTTATTTTGTTAGGTTGTTCACTGTTATTTGTTGGATTTGCAATTAAAGTTTATTCTATTTTATGTAATATACTTTACCACGTCCATTTTTTTCCCTAAGGATTTTAATATATGCTTTACAAATCATTCGTGGATAACCAGGTCACTACACGACGTAAAGTCTCAACTTCCCATTACATGTTCCTCTGATGACTTATATGCAATTCCAACTGAGATTTAAAAATATATATACTGACCAAAAACATAAACAAGAAATTGACTGGTAATTATATTTTGTGACCAATAATTTTCAGTTGTGCGACAAACCAGAGAGCATTTGTTGTTGTTAAAAAAGACCTCCTTTCTTTTTGAATTTGTTTAAACATGCACATCTACATTGTTGCATTGGTATAGAATTTTATTACACCATCACATGTAATGGCGCTCCTTCCGACTTCTTGGTCAGAGAGCTTGATCCATTCATTGTTGTGTAAATGTGGAGAAAATGGATTTCATGGTGTAGTTGCATGATATAATATAACTGACGCCCTCAAGGTATTATCATTATTAGCAACGTTTTCTGAAGATGAACTCGGTAATAGTCATTAAAATATATGTATGCAAAAACACTAAGTACAGACAATTATTCATATATATATCTATACCTAATTAGTTAGAATGAGTAATAATCTACATGCAGATCCCACAAAATATCTGTTTACCCTTCTATATTAATATATATGGCCTGTATGAAATATTACGTGTAACTTTCAGAACATTAATAATGACTCATCTAAACCCAAAAAAGTGGTATAAGATTGTTTGTTTTGTATTTTGCGCAAAGCTACTCAAGGACTATCTACGCTAGCCGTCCCTAACTTAGCAGTGTAAGACTAGAGGGAAGGCAACTAGTCATGAAACATGCTCGCCTTTCAGCCGTGAGGGCGTTGTAATGTGACAGTCAATCCCATTGGTAAAAGAGTAGCCCAAAAGTTGGCGGTAGGTGGTGATGACTAGCTGCCTTTCTTCTACTCTTACACTGCTAACTTAGGAACGGCTGACGCAGATAGCTCTCTTATAACTTTGTGCGAAATTCAAAACAAACAAACGACACTACTAGGTTTTCAATATTATGTTGCTCTCTTGTTATTATATCAAAAGTATTAAGGCTGTCACTTCAGGGAAAAATTGTAGCACTAATTTGTTGCTTACTTTATGTTATCTAATACATGCACTTCGAAAAACACAGTAACATAAAGCCACATTTACAATGATTATTTTAGACATATATTTCTTTGTTTAAAACTAAGTGTAAAGCTACACAAAGAACTATCTGTTCTCTGCCTACCATGGGTATTGAAACCCGATTTTTAGTGTAGTGAGTCCGTAGACGTTCCGCTGTGCTTCTGGAGAGCTTTAGACATATAAAATACTAATTAGTGGGACAGTCAAATACTTACTACATCTAGGTATTGCATGTAGTTTTGTTATTTCTGAAAGGAACTTGGTGCGATAATTCAGGAGTAAATAACATTTGTATCTTGACCGCTTTCTGCGACTGAATAAGGCGTTACAGAGGCCTTGAAAGTTTTGTCTAATGATTTATGTTGGTTAAACAAGATAATACATATGGAGCAAGTAAAAGTGGAAACCAGGCTTGTTTTTAAAATACGGATCTTCGTTATGCTAGTTAAAGTTCGAAATGAGTGGTCCATTGGTTAGCATGCCGAATCATGGATTTACGGTTACTGAAAAAAAATTAGCTCTCTTCGTATTTATGATGGCCTAACGTAATGAATATAAAAATATGTTTAGCAACAGCAGCTTGGTGATACATTTAGATAACAGAAGCAGTTTCTGTTGGTCAAAACCAGGTATTTATAATTCACGTAGAAGCACAAGGAGTCAGTCAAACCATCGGCAACTTACAAGTTGCTTAAGAGATATGGAACTTAAATCAGCACCTCCGTGTCTCACTCATTTTACATGTTCATCACGATTTTATAATTTAATATGACTTAGAATATTTGGGATGAAATAGATAGGGTTTGTTTGTTTGAAGTTAAGCACAAAGCTACGCAATGGGCTATCTGTATTTAGTCCATCACGAGGATAGAAACCAGCTTTCTATGGTTATAACGCCGCAGATATATCGCTGTGCCACTGGGGTGGGCAACAAATAGGAAGACGTATAGATCAACAGGAATATTGATCTCAGAGTATCATCTAGAATTTAAACATACAATCGACACGAAATCTTTCAACTATAAACAAACCTATGATAATTTCTACAATAGAATATTTAATCTATAACACAGTATTCAGTTCCTATTTATTTCTAAATATTTGTTCACGTTTATTAAGGATAAATCAGAACTTCAATACCAACGAATCTTTTCAAGTTTTCCGGTGGGCCAATTGTAAGTTTACAGATCTGCAAGGCCAAATTCCGAGGTAGGAATGTACGTTGTGGGCAGAGCACAAACATCTTATTCTGTAGCTTTATGCTAAAAAAGAATAACAAAAAACAAAATATTTTCGACAATAAGTATGACTAAGATCACTGAATGAACTGGATATTTATCAAAACTCTAAATTTACCTATAAGTTACTTTCGAGTCTTGTTGTTATGTTGAATAGTTCAGAATTTCTTGAAAAATTATCCAATTACGGAAACATTTTCCCCACCAACCCTATTGTATACAGCTTATACGTCAGTATATGATTCGGGGTTTTTGTTTGCAAATTTAATGATTTACTGAACTATTCTCGAAACTCTCAAATAAATATATTGAATTTGCAATAGTTTATTTTTACTTGATGCTTTGTCTATAAATTATATTTGTACGTCAAAATGTTTGTTCTGTGTTTTGTTTCAATTTCGCGCAAAACTACACGAGGACTGCCTGCACTATCCGTCCCTAATTTAGCAGTGTAAGACTAGAATAGTAGGATTGATCGTACAATTATGATGCCCCCACAACTGACAGGGCAAGCATCTTTCGTGCGATGGGGATTCGAACCTGCGACGCTCATCTTACGAGTCGAAAGCTTTAACCCACTCGGCCAGTTAAAAATGTATTTACATTTTAAATAAAATAACATAAATTTTAAACGAAATAATTTTGACGTTCTTTTCTTCTTTAAGCAAAATATTAAAAAATGTCCAACTGTGAACATTTATAACGTAATAGCCATTTTAACTCACTTCTTTAAGACTAGCTTTCATCACAAAGTTTCATTTTTTTATAGTTACGGTGACAAAATTTTTTAGCTGTTAAGTAAAATTATTTCTATAATAATATACTTTTCACACATCGCCATTAATTAAAAGCAAAAACAAAAAACGAAAAGGAAGTTTAACTATATGTGTTGAGTTTTCATTACAAACCATCACGATTTACCTCACTCTAGTATTTGAGAAACTGGCTCAAGCCTCTACCTTTGTGTAATTTAATGAGAAATTTTCTGTGAAAGGGAAGTTCCTTTCAAAGATTAATGATATTTACCAATTCTCGTGAAAGCTGGCTTCTGTTAATTCCGTTGACTTCATGAGGAAAAAAAAATTAAACATCAAATATTGACGCACGTCGTCCCATGAGCTGCACTCAATGACGAGATTCGCCATCCCAACTTAAGCAGAGATTAATATATAAAGGAGACGAGTTTCACTGACTTAATGAAATTTTAAAACTTCTACAGTTGAACTGACTGCAGCTATTGTAAGTTTCTCAGAGAGAAATAAAAAAGGTACTCAGAAACAATGGGAAGAATAATGATTAGGTTTACATTTTCAATTATCTCGTCCACGTGTGAAGTAACAGAATAAGAATAAAGGTGAAATTGAGCTCTTTTTTCGATCTGTATAATATAAAATAATTTGCTTTTGTATGAGATTTGGCCTAAGACCTTGTGCATCAAACATACGTACTTTTAAGTATCCATTTGGTTAAGTGTATACACTGAAACAGTGCAGTTGGTTAATGAGGTCACACCTCCGTATTCACCACTAGGTGATTATCACATATCAATGTTAACGTCATATAAAGGTTTCGGTTGGAAGAGAGTAGTGTTGGAATCACCAAGAGTACTATAGTTTTCACGTTAAAATTAAAAAAAAAAACTTTTAGTAAGTGGTCCGAAACTACAGAAGAATATTTCAGAAAATATATTATCATAACTACCTTCCACATTATTTTTTTACAGATTTATTTAATTATTGTTCAAGTATGAAAGTTTTACGCTCCAAAATGGCTTGCTATCCAAAGAATCTAATTGTAATGTAATATATTCATCAGCTCATTTACACTTGTTTGTTTAGAATTAAGCACAAAGGCACAAAGCTACATAATGGGCTATCTAAAGATTCTTCATAGTTAACATTAAGTATTTCGTGGTATGTTTTTACGAGACATACAATGGTGGAATACAGATCTTACTCGCTAATTTGCTGTAAATACAGACTAAAATATTACCTCTAGAAAAGTAAAACACATATTAGAACGAAAGTTGTCTCAGTAGACATTTACCAGTTCATAAAGCGTTGCCGAGAAGCGGTAACCAAGACAAAAGGTTGAAATGGACATTCAACCGCAAACAACGAAATGAGCAAAACTGAAATAGTGGAAGAGCAAAGTGGTTCAGTCAATGTGTAACATCTAAAGAGAAATATGAATGAAGATAAGCAGAAGTTTGAGGCTACACCTCTGTCAACAATATCGGTGATCTACATGAAAATGATAATTCCTCACTACAGAAAGACACTAGTCAATTATTACTCATCTTGTCCATCACGATCATAACTCAATGGACGAGGACTCATCCTTCAGTAAAACAATGATTCCAAGCATATGGGAGACGTTGTGAAAGGATATCTTGACAGTAAAGAAGCTGGTAGAATATTCACAATAAAGGTTGAACCTGTTCAAGTACTTATATGAACAATTTTGAGGCTGTATGTGCTGTTGAAAGAACTAAAAAAGTCAAAAGGCGACTAGTCAGTTTGATTGAATTATGAGAGAGTAATATAGGTCATTCAAAACTATGCAACCATTGTTTAATGACATGAAATGAAGGTTTAATGCTTTGTGTGAAGTAAATGACTTATACACAAAATCAGAGAACATTGTACAACTTATTCTCATTTTCGAATTTCTGTTTCGTATTTTTAATAAATTCATCATCTACTTCAAATTACTTGTTGTTTATTGCGCTTTTATGTGCATCGATCGAGATTTTCCATAATTAGTTCAATTGCTGTACATGTGTAAATATACATATATTAATTATGTGAGAAACTTCCCCATAACGCCCCCCAGTGGCACAATGGTATGTCTGTGGACTCATACACTAAAACCGGCGTTCGATACCCGTCGTGGACAGAGCAGAGATAGCCCTTTGTGTACTTTTGTGCTTACTTCTAACAAAAAAAGAAAAATTCGCCACAACAAATTATAATATTTTGCTTTAATGAGGACACTTGTTACTTGTAATTAAAAAGTCGTAACATAAGCAAAAAATAAAAAGTTTCAAACGTCAATGACCGATCATTGTCTTCGTTATGACATCTTATTGTGACAAGGATTAGTGGCCTTGTACAAATTAATTGATGTCTCATCGCAACTCATTCTATTTAATTAGAATTAAAAATTGTTATAAAAACATTTATAATTAACTTCTTTTCGTGTTTGCACTGAAGTATTTTTGATTAAGTATGGGTGTTTAACTGTGGGTGTATTAGGAAAAACATTAGATTTTTTTTTATAATTTAAGGGCCCGGCATGGCCAAGCATGTTAAGGCGTGCGACTCGTAATCTGAGGGTCGCGGGTTCGCATCCTTATCGCGCCAAACATGCTCCCCTTTCAGCCGTAGGGGTGTTATAATGTGACGATCAATCCCACTATTCGTTGGCAAAAGAGTAGCACAAGAGTTGGCGGTGGCCTTCCTCTAGTCTTACACTGCTAAATTAGGGACGGCTAGCACAAATAGCCCTCGGGTAACTTTGTGCAAAATTCAAAACAAACAAACAAATGATCGTAATGTAAGATACATCCACTTATTCTGAGTAATGCCTTATTATCGCTGTGTCTGTCAATGCTCAAATCTACATTAGGTAACTATCCATAACATGTTCTTTATAGCTTCTTATGAACTAGAATTCGTTTTTATGACACAAACGAATTCCAATTTTGTCAAATAATATGATACTTTGGATCAATTTTTGTTTATTCTTTAAACTGTTTATACAAAGGGATATTTAAAATTTCTCAAATATGGATTCAAGTCTTAATTATTTAAACAAACAGTTATTTAGTCTTCACGTGCTTTATATTTCAGAGCGTTTACTTATGATTGAGCATACGTTATTTATGTTTGAATAAATTTATTACCAAACGATATCTTATTTTTTATTTTTTTTAGATCAGCTAGATAATTACAAAGTTTCACTTAGTAAACACTGCATAAGTTTACAACAGACCAACTCAGATAAAAAATGAGTAAAGCATGTTAACTATTACTTCTATAGAAGATTTTGGCAGAAAGGTATTTCGTAATATGTACTGCATCTAGTTGTTTAATGTTTATGAATAGACGTTTCAGTTGTCCAACTCGAGGACTGAATAAAGTGTTGATAAGGATCTAAAACGAAAAGTCGTTCTCGTGGAAAAGTAACAAGGCAGTTACACCCCATTTGCAACGTTTCTTTCCACACGTTTTAAGCAAACAACGACGTAACACTTTATGAGTGAATACGCAATTCTTGATGACGAGAAACCAACTTAAAATAAAATGTGCGTTCTAAACGAATAATAAAATGGCAGTACGTTAGATAAACTACAAAGACAAATCTTTATCCTACGTAATTCACGGTGATTGTCCTAAATCTTTGTTCATGATGTAAAAATTTCAGCATCAGGTTAAGAGACTGTATTATTCTTCCCTCAACGACACACTATTAATGATAATTAATACTCACTTTTTTTTTCGTATTTGCACAATTCACAAGGTAAGCTGTAAAGTTAGTTATTCCAGCTATAATACCCTTATAAGAAAACGTTAACTGATGTGATATAATTTTATACCTTGTATGATCATGATTGAAAAATAAGAATCCACAACTGGTGTGTTGGAAAATAGAACGCATTTGCTTATATTTCAAAATATGTTTGTATATGAAAACAAAATTTTACACCAAATTGTCTACCACAGGCCCCATACACACACACACACACACATATATATATATAACGTATTTCACGTCTTGTGAGAAGCCACGTCATGGAAGACGCATCCTAATTTTGAAAAGATAATTCTAAGAAAAAAATATTTTGACTCAGCAACCAACACCTTGATGCAGCTTTGACTTTTTTCAACCTACTGAGTAAATACAGTCAAATACATCAGTATATCTTCACAGTATATCGACAACATTAGTTAAATTGAATTTTTTATGCCGTTGGAAAACTTGTAATTGATGAGTAATGAGATTACGATCTGTTTAAGAGGCCGTTTTGAGTAGACCCTAAGCTAACTTCTTGACTTAACCCATCACTTTTGTTTTGGAAGACGCATGGGAATCTTTCAAGGTATTTTTAAAGAAAAAAGTGTGTCTTACAAGGCGTAAAATACTGTATGTATATATATATATGTATATATAGTTCCCTTGCATGAATTAATTGGAGCTGAAAGAGTTTGAAAATAGTTAGGTAATAAAGTCATCCCTTATAATTACTTCTACAACGTTATTGTTGTGTTTACTTTAATCACTAATATATTTCTGAAGAAAAATACTAATAACAGATGAAATGAAGTAGTTGTACACATAACCTGTACATAAGTAAATTGGTACTCTTTCCATGAAGAACGTCGTTTTATTAAATCATATAAGCCATCAAAACAGTTGTGTAATACTACCATTTAATGTTACCACCCCTTTCAATATTCAAGAAAAAACAATGTTGCACATCGTATTTACAGTATCCAAAATACAGGTCCGTGGGATTTCAACCTACATCCAGTAAAGAACTTGGACGAGGGGACCCTAAATTTTTATTTTTCATGAAACTTTTGCAGGATGGACCAACTACCTAAGCCTAGCCATTGAGAATAATAATGCCCTGACCTTCTAATCATCATTCTGTGGCTCGGGCTGCTGTTTCAGGTGTCTGAACTCAGGTCTTGTAAAGGTGAAAGGGTCAGGTTCAAACTGACCTCTGAAAGAGCAGAATGTATATTTTGAAGGAGAGCACTTACATGCCTTCTGAGCTGGTCAGTGGCTAGACAGGTTGAAGGCTTTTCAATAGTGCATGTAGTGGTTGGTAAAGGACTCAACAAAAGTTCTTGAAAAATTGTCGCCAAGCCCAGATACATTACTGTTCGACAGTTGTGCAAATCTGGGATTGTCGGAAAAATTCAATGTCTCAGAATGGATAAGGGTATGAAGCTCACTGTACGATACTACCTGGGAGAAGAATAGCTAGTACTGCTGTTCTCCCTTGTAACAGATTTACTTTGTATATTTATTTTACTGCGTATGCTTTTTCTATATACTTTTTTTTTTTGCATATGGCGTATATTCTTGACTGTGCGAGTCGTACCTGTTCTCGAAACTTGTAGAAAAATCTTGAGAGTGAGTTGTTCATGAAAAAGCATTAGATTATTGTTGCCAAGCGAACTTTGGTGAAGGTTTTAGAGACTCATGTTATTTGAATAAAGGTAACGCATCAGAAGGAGAATATAACTGGACAGCTACAGTCAGTACGTTAAAGGTCTAGGAAGCTATAACTGTAATTACCGTCTGTTAATAGGAAAACTACATGATTTACCAGGAAAGTTATAGATTTTGAACACTACAAACCGTTCAACTTCGGACGTTATTATTTTTACTATAACATTAAATATATTTGCTGGAAGAAGTCAGTTTCTACCCATTGTAAAGCCAGCCAAAAAAAAAAGACAGCGTTAGCTTAGGCGAGGGTAGCAATATGAACTCAGAATTAATTTACCCGTCATGGACCTGGATCATCGATAACATATTCAATTGTAGGCCAGATTTTAGACTCAATATAGTTTGTAAGCTGTACAACTCTTGCATATAAACTATCATTTGCAATAACTTTTAATAATAGCCGTTATTATACATTTAGTTGTTTTCGTGTTTGTATATTAAGATATATTTGTGTTAAAAAGGAAATTGTGTATATCAAGCTTGTTGGCAAATAACATAAATTTTAAACATATTAACATTTAATTAACTACCAAGCTTAAATTCAAATTTCACGTTATTTGAGATAGTAATACCAATTGTACATAACGTAATAAATCGGAGACTCGTTCAAAATTATACTGTAATGGAACTCTTGCTTACATGACATTGAAAAAACCTTTTATTACGCAATGTTCAACCCTCAAATTTGCGAAATTGTTATCCTGTTATCCTTTATTTTTCTCCATTCTCGAGATGCAGATATGACGTCAGGAATACGTCATACGCGGTTTTAATGCACTTGCGCCATCTATATAAATATAATAGTACTGTCTGTTGTACGTCCTTGTAAATGTTTTGCAAGGTGTGGATAGATCTTCACCAAATTGGTATGGAGGCTCATTAGGTTCATAGAGAAAGGCACACAAATTTTCAATTTTACATTTTGCGGTTTTTATAAGTTTTTTGGTTTTTTTTTACTGCTACTTTGCCCCTATTTTTATGGATCTTCACCAAATTTGGCATGAAGTTTATTGGCTCCGTGAGGAGATACATACAACTTCACGCACTCACATTTTGTGTTTTGATGTTTATGGGCGTTTAGGTTTTTTTTTTAAATTACATATAGAGGGAACAACTTTTCATGTCCTAAAATTACCTTTCATTAATCACGAATTTACATAACTTCCTTCAAGGATACGGGTACTTCCGCTAGTAAAATTATAATATGTGACAACCTAATGCTCTGAAAATAACTTCTAGTAGCATTAGAATTTTGCGGATACTTGCACTTGTCTTTCAACAATACCAGCCGTTTAATGTATGTAATTCTTCACACTTCTTCTCTGTTGGTTTGAAGAGTTTGAATTGGGCAGAAAATGTTTCCTGACCTAACTGGAACTTATTTTGACCACTATTCCACCATGAGAATACAATTAATTGCCATGATCTTTTGATTTGAGGTATATCTGTGGTTTAAACATGTATTTAAAAATTTAAGCTATCTATATATGACGTCTTGTAAATAGTTATGGTGTTAAAGAAATATGCTAGTAAAGCAAGAAGGCTCGCTAAGTTTAACAAATGTGAGTAGAATAGCTTTTGCGCTGCACACACTTTTAACCACATTTCTCGTATTTAATTTAGTGCTCTTTCAAAATTGGTAATGTTTATATATATATATATAATTTCATATCTTATCTGTTCAGGAGCCCTTATTTCAACATCAGGGCTTATCATTTAAGCGGTATTTATGTCAGCAATAATTTATCTGAAATGAAATGTTTTACTTATACAGTATATGCAGCTCAATTCTGTGTTTTGAAACTTCTAACTAATAATTTGTTTGTTTATTTTCTTATTTCGCTGAAAGCTACACGAGAGATACCTGTGCTAACCGTCCCAAATTTAGCATTGTAAGACTAGAGGGAAGGCAGCTAATCGTCACCACCTATTGCTACTTTTTAATCAAAAAATATTGGGATTGATCCTCACACTGTAATGCCCCCAGTACTTTTAAAAAGAAGAAATATCTCCATCTTTGAAATTATAAATTCCTGGTCTGAACACATCTTTATGATTTTAATGTATGCATATCTTTTGTCGGAAAGGGCTTCTACATACCTTTTCTTAAGGCAGTCAGTTTTCAGTGGCATCACATTTCTTATGTAATGCCAAACAATATCAAAATATATTCCGTTTAACCGCGACTTTATATCGGATTGGCTACCACATAAACTAACTGATTTACATGTTCAAAATTGTTTTAACATGACGTGCTCAACTCTGTATGGCCCGGCATGGGCAGGTGAGTTAAGGCGTGCGACTCGTAATCTAAGGGCTGCGGGTTCGCATCCCCGTCGCGTCAAACATCCTCGCCCTTTTTAGCCTTGGAGGCGTTATAATGTTATGGTCAATCCCACTATTCGTTGGTAAAAGAGTAGCCCAAGAGTTGGGTGGTGGTGATTCGCTGCCTTTCTTCTAGTCTCACACTGCTAAATTAGGGACGGCTAGCGCAGATAGCCCTTTGCGTGAAATTAAAGAAAAACGTGATTGAAATAGTAATTTTCTTTGCTTTCACTTATAAATTCTTGTAGTTACTATTGGAGTGTTCTTTTACTGTCCCTTGCTAGTACAGCGGTAAGTCTACAAATTTACAATCCTAAAATCAGGGGTTCAATTTCCCTTGGTGGACTCAACAGATAGCCTGATGTAGCTTTGTTATAAGAAAACACACGCACACTTCTACTGGCACTGTGGTCACTTGACTCATGATTTTTTTTTAAGAAAAGACTACCTTAATGGTTCGTTAGTTCTTTTAAACAATAAGTTTTGTTTGTTTTCTTATAGCAAACCCACATCGGGATATCTACTGAGTCCACCGAGGGGAGTCGAACCTCTCATTTTAGCTTTATAAATCCATAGACTTACAGTTGTATCAGCGGGGGACAAATAATAAGTTAATTGAAATAAAATAAATGATATAAAACAGCAATAATTTGGCGCTAAAATAAATAATTTCATGTTAATAAAAATCACAGACATAATATTGATGTATAATGATTTAAATGAAATAGATTGAACATCTACAGTTCCCCAAGTTAATAATAAATATATTAGCATATATATATATATATATATATATCGAATGTCTCAAACAATATTTGTGGTGATCCCTTAATACAACCGATTGAAACGCTACTTACTAGTCAAGCTGTTAACCAATGTACGTTTGTCGTAGTGCGGGTATAAGACATACCATAAGTTGGAAGTAGGATGAATGTGTATATGTCACTAGGTGATGTGAAGTAAGGTAAGAGCACGTTCGTGTAAATATATTGTGTATAAATTAAGAAAAGAAATATGTTGAGTTTAATTGTGTATTTGAATGTGCATTAGGGAAGTTCATTGTCAAATGCAAATAGGCCCAATTGTCCATTGTTAGCTAATTAAGTTCTTTTTACCTGAGTTACAAATTAGAATTGTCGTTTTTTTCTATTAAAGTTGTGTATGGTTGTATAATTTATGAAGTAAAAATAGTTAAAAGTACAATTTACGTTACAAACTATGACTGACATTGAGTAACAATAACAGTTGTAGCAAGATTACAAGTTAGAGTGATGTAGTACTTTTTAAGAGTTAATGTTATAAAGCCTAGCTATGGATGATACTGCTGGTTATTTCAATATTTGTAATTAATAGTTAATTTGAGACTTGAATTTATTTGAATTTCTATACTTGCATGTTAAATTTAAATTCACAATAAACATATTTAAAATGTTTAATCTTCTTAAGCCTAGATTTTCAAGGCTGTATTGGTATATTTTAATGGAACTTGTAATTAACCACTTTAGACTAAAGTCGAGAGTATTTACAGCTTTTTAAAGTGAGAGGTTACATCTCTTATAGACTACCTCTTTCAGTACTTGTGCTAAACTGCATACAGTATTATAGTCTTTGGGTGTTTTTTATTAGGCTTAAATTAAAGATTCAGTGTGCATGATAAGAGAAGGACATAGTAATTATGTGAGTGTTTCTTTATAAACACTGCTGTTAATATGGATTACAATATTAATGTAATTTTGGCCTTGACATAAATATGATCTCGCTATACTTTCATTTTAGTCACCATCAAGTTTAACTTTTCAAGAAATTTGTAATCTTGATCTGCTAGAAGAAATTTTCCCTTATTTATATTATTATTAATTATGATATTTATTTCAAGAATTACTTACCATCTGGATGAAGGAAAATCTTGCACTTATATTGTCAAAAAGTTTTTGAGGTGCCACACATGATTAACAATCACATTGAAAGGGATTGAGAAAGACTAATTGGATTGCAATAGGGTTTTAGAGATTTTGAAAAAAACTAACGAATTTGCACACGATTGGATATCAAAGTAAATAATTAGTAGATTAAAAATAAAAGTTCAATTATGTTAATAATTAAAAACAATTAAAAATCTAACATGTACATCATCATGCAACCTTCCACTTGGAGCAGTATTAACAAAATGTCAGTAACTGATATCAAGTTATTGTTTGAAACTGTATGAAACCCCTCTCAAGGTAAGACAAAATGTGTAAATAATATCCATCAGTTTCAAACTCTCACAAATATGTCACAAATTATGACATGAATAAATTAAATGAAACTTGTCAGCAACCAAATGTTGAAAGTGAAGTATGAGCTAACCTATGAAAACATAGAAGAGGTTTTATAGTCACATTGTTTATAAACTTGAAATATCATGATTGTGAGATATGCAGCAATAGTAACCTCTATCTGTTCTGCTTCATGTCATGATGTAATTGATTAATCATTCATACTACTATTATCATAGACTATTGTAGCCCCCTTTCTTTCCCTCTGGCTACACCAAACAATACAACATACAGCAAATTGTTGTCGTGACAATATATTGGCTGCTTATGCTTTATTATATGATGTAAAAGAAGTTGTTGCCAAACAAGCATATAATTTGTTTACAATCACCATTCATCATTTTTTGATAAGCTGTTGATTCAGTTTGGGTACACACATCTATGTATCAATTTATGTATTACACACCAGAAAGTTTGTATGGCTTTTAGTCAACAAATTCAATGGATAAAAAGATTATAAATGGTTTTAAAGTTTTATTTGTGTTTTTAAATGGCAAATGCTTCAAGATCCAATGAAATTGTTCAGACCAAATAAGAGCATGAAAAAAAGCTATCATTTGATGTATTGCTGGTCTAACCAATTTAAATCAATACCTTGTTTTGGTTTTAACATTCATTACCAAGTAATGGAAGAAAGATTTAGTGATCATAGATACTTTTTTTTTTTTTTTAAATGCAATTCACGAAATAAATTTTGCAAACTCAGCATGTATTAGAACTGTAGACATTTTTCATTTGCACAGTATTTATTATTTTGTTTGAGAAGAAATTTGAGATTTACATAATCACAACTGAATTTTTTGCATTTCCATACTTCCAAAGCTGAGCACTATAATTCTCATAGACTCCCTAATGGTTAGGTGGTTAGATGGAGTATAAAGCAAGGATTCTTTAGTGTAATCTACTAGGACTTGACTTTTGTTAAGAATACTAGTGAGGTGCCTCAGACATCAGTGCTGTTGGCTTTGCTTTTTCTTAAATGTAATAGATGTAATGTATATATACACAACATTGCCAAAGTATGTAAACACCCCTTCTAATTAGTGGGTTCAGTTATTTCAGCCACACCCATTGTTAACAGGTGCATAAAATCAAGCATACAGCTATGAAATCTCCATAGACAAACATTGGTAGTAGAATGGGTCATACTGAAAAGCTCGGTGACTTTCAAAGTGGTAATGTGATAGGATGCCACCTTTCCAACAAGTCAGTTCATCAAATTTCTGCCCTTCTAAAGCTGCACTGATCAACTGTAAGTGCTGTTATAGTGAAGTGGAAACGTTTAGGAGCAACAACAGCTAAGCCATGAAGCTTTAGGTTGCACAGTCTTGCAGAATGGGACTACCGAGTGCTGAAGCACATGGCTCCTAAAAATCATTTATCCACACTTGCAACACTCGCTACCAAGTTCCAAACTGTTGCTGGAAGCAACGCCAGTACCAGAACTGTTTGTCGGGAGCTTCATGAAATTGGTTTTCATGGCCGAGCAGCCACATACAAGCCTAAGATCGCCACGTGCAATGCCAAATGCCAGCTGGAGTGGTGTAAAGCACACCACCATTAGACTCTGGAGCAGTGGAAATGTGTTCTCTGGAGTGACAGATCACACTTCACTATCTGGCAGTCTGAAAGATGAATCTGGGTTTGGCAGATGCCTGGAGAACACTACCTGCCTGAATGCATAGTGCCAACTGTAAATTTTGTGGGGGAGAAATAATGATCTGGGTCTGTTTTTTATTGTTTGGGCTAGGCTTTTTAGTTCCAATGAACTATGCTACAGCATAGAATGACGTTCTAGAGAATTATGTGCTTCCAACTTTGTGGCAACAATTTGGGGAAGGCCCTTTTTTGTTTCAGCATGACAATGTCCCTGTACACAAAGCAAGGTCTATAAAGACATGGTTTGCTAAGGTTGGTGTGGAAGAGCTTGACTGGCCTGCACAGAGCCCTGACCTCAACCCTATCGAACACCTTTGGGATGAACTGGAATGCTGATTGCAAGCCAGGCGTTCTTGCCCAATATCAGTACCTGAACTCTCTAATGCTTATATGGCTGAATAGGAGCAAATCCCTGCAGCCATGCTCCAAAACCAAGTGAAAAGCCTCCCCAGAAAAGTGGAGACTGTAATAGCAACAAAGGGGGCACCAACTCCATATTAATACCCATTGTTTTGGAATGAAATGTTCAACAAGTACATATGGGTGTGATGGTTGTGTGTCTACATACTTTTGGCCATGTAGTGTGTGCATGTGTAAAATATGCATTTTGCATTGTTAGAAATAACCACTTATTTGAGTAGAGCTTGAAAGATGAAAATAAAAAAAGGGAAAATAAAAAAAAAAAATTTATTATTTAACAGGGAAACTGTGAACACTATGAAATTAGCCTAAATACTAAATAAGAAATCAAATCCTTATAATTCGGACAGTCAAATTGCACATCTAAGTGAAAGGAAGTTAACAATACATTACATGTTTTTGATTGATCGACCAGCATACCCTGAAGAATTAAGTCGACATGTAACATTCCAGTAGTAGCCATGCACAACTTTCTGTGCCACTCCTTCATTCAAACAGCACTGTTCCTATTTATTCTTCTAAGTAATGGATTCATTCTATGACCTGTCAATAAATGTTATTCATGTGGGCCTCTTTTCACACAGATCAGTTTTTTGTGACATTACAACCACTATAACTAGTTGGGGAGAACTGTTTATATGTGTACATTACCCAAGCAGATTCTGCCTGGTTAAGGCTATCATTACCTTTTAATGGTGGGAAAACGGATGACAAGGTTTCGATGCTAATCAGAAAATGACGGATTTACAGGTCACTGAAACAGTTTTTAACCTTGAGATTGAAGAACTAGGTTATGATATCAATAAGTTGTTCAACAGCTAAATTCTTTGATATACACCCAATAAAATATTTTTATAGTTGTAAATTGAGAGCATTTCTTTCAAACATCAAATATTATAAATATTCAGACAGGAAATAAAAAAAAGTAGAGATAAATATTCAATGACATTTGGTTAGGAAATCAAAAACAAGAATTAGATTATGAGTATTTACTACTAGTATAATAATACATTATGTGTATAAGGGTGAAAAAAAACAACTAATAATAAAAATAACAACAATGATGTATACACTGCTGGGCAAAGTCTTAAAGCCAATGAACATTATGACAATATGCATTTTGCGTTATTAGACTCAACCACTTATTTGAGTAGAGCTTTGAAAGATGAAAATGAGAAAGGGGAAAATAAAAATAAAAACCTTCTTTAGCATTTAATAGGGAAAATGTGAATGCTATGAAATTAGCCTAAATACTAGCTGGTCAAAAGTTTAAGACCATACTGAAACGAAGTGTTAATCAGTAAACACGTAACAAAATTTAGTCATTTGTATTCAAGCATTAGCGTTGTCAACATCTCCTGTGTTGCATTGGGTAAAAACATGGCAAAGGCTAAGAAGTTGACAGAGTTTGAATGTGGCAGAATTGTCGAGCTGCAAAAGCAAGGTTTCTCTCAATATGCTATCGCTGGTGAGATTGGGCATAGTAAAACGGCTGTTGCAAAATTCTTAAAAGAATACGAAACAAGAATTTCAAGGGGTCGGCTCAAGAAAATTTCACCGGCGTTGAGCAAGAGAATTCAATGAGTTTTCTGGCAAGACGCCAACTGATCATTGAACCAGATTAAGGCCCTTACGGACATGGAATGCAGCTCAAGAACAATAAGATGGCATCTACGAGAGAAAGGTTTTAAAGACCGTAAACGTCTTCAAAGGCCACGTCGCCTTCCACATCACAAAATAGCTTGGTTAATCTTTGCTGAGAAGTACCAAACATGGGATGTAGAAAAGTGTACGAAGTTTTTGTTCTCTGATGAGAAAAAATTTAACCTGGATGGTCCAGATGGCTTCCAGTGTTCCTGGTACGATAAGGATATCCCACTGGAGACATTTTCTACATGACACAGTGGAGGAGGTTCCATCATGATCTGAGGTGCTTTCTCCTTCCATGGAACAATGGAGCTTCAGGTTATACAGTTGTGTCAAACAGCTGGCTACATTGGCATGTTGGAGAGAGCATCCTTATTGTGTGAAGGCCCTCGATTATATGGAAATGGCTGGATCTTTCAGCAGGACAGTGCTGCAATCCACAATGCTTGCAGGCCTAAGGTCTTCTTCATGGCAAATAACATGATTCATTTGGACCTTCCAGCATATTTGCCTGAACTGAACCCCATTGCAAATGTTTGGGGGTGGATGGCAAGGGAAGCCTATAGAAATGGATGTCAATTCCAAACAGTGCCTGATCTTTGTGAAGCCATCTTCACCACTTGGAATAACGTTCCAGCCAGCCTTCTGCAAATGCTTATACCGACCATGCCAAAGCAAATGTTTGAAGTTATTCCCAATGACGGCCGTGCAACTCACTACTGAGACCTCTTGTTGGGCATTTCCTACCCTCTTTAGGACTTCTTTTTGGTATGGTCTTAAACTTTTGATCAGCTAGTATTTAGGCTAATTTCATAGTGATCACATTTTCCCTATTAAATGCTAAAAAAGTTTTGTTTATTTACATCCCTCAAAGCTCTACTCAAATAAGTGGTTGAGTCTAACAATGCAAAATGCATGGTTTTCTTCACGTTCATTGGCCTTAAAATTTTGGCCAGTAGTGTGTGTGTGTGTGTGTAATATGTATGTATCTGTGTATGTGATAGAAATAACAAATACAATGTGGCATCATCAACTGAATGTTGCCACAAACACAAATGAATAAAATAATTTTACACTTTGTGTATTTAAAGTTCAGACAATTAGAAAAAATAACTAGGGTATATACAATAACCATTTCTTTACCACAGAACACAACTTTAAATAAAAGTGCTCTTCTTTCAACAAGAACACAACTTTCACTAGGTCTTTATTCGAGTGTTTCAATATGTATAGTACTAAAAATTAGAGTTCTTGGTTATTTTTTCTATATAGGGTGCCACTTTTGACAAATAAAAACATTACATTTTATAGCAGAACAATCTGGGCACTTTTCATTGCAGTATTTCCCAGAAGAAAACTTTTTCAATGAGGTATGAATACAAGAATAGGAGGTGATTGTGTTGGATTTCACTTGACTATCCACAATACTGATATGATATAGAACTGTGATTTGTTTGTGGTGTACTATGAAAATAATAAAATGAAAAAACACATTTAAGACTTTGAAAGATTTAGTTGTCCAGTTTATGTTCTCTGTAATTGCATACTGTAAATAGAACAGGGTCATAAATCTTGAACATGTGCCAAAATTTGAGTATTGGTAACCATTTATAAAATTAATTGAATTAATTTACTATAACACCGATCAAAAAAAGAATATGCTGTGCAGAACAATTCATTATCAGTCTTAAGCAACTAGTTTTTTGGTAGGTAATTACAGCTGCTTTGGTTACATTAGACTTACTGACATTGACTTAAACATTTTGATAAATGAATTAATAAAATATAACATATGTTTATGTATACTTTTAACCACTATTGTTTGCCAAAATTCAGATATTTCAGTGTCAAGACATTGTTTACACTTCTCCAAATGGCTGTGTGTATTTAAAAGTATTATACAGAACACACCAGAAACCATGTATTGTGGTTCAACATGAACAGATCTGAAAGAGCAGGTAATGTACATGTGCCTATTTCTCCATCTGTACTTGCCACTAGTGGTTTAATACTGCCTGTGCAAGATCATACACACCTTCCTTTATATTGTGCATATCAGTGGTCTCAAGCCAACCATTTTGATCGATATCCAAGACCATTGCTGTGTGACCGACTGCAGAGATTACCTCCACCACGTTCTTTCTTTGCTTCAACTGGATCAACAAATGAGTTGAATTCTACTTTACCATATACGCATATCAGTGATCATAAGGAAATGGATCTGAAGCAAAAAATTCATCAGTTGGAGAAGAATCTGGCCTTTGTTAAAGAACAGCATGCTTTGGTACTGCATAGCTTACTTCAGGAAGTAGAGGAACTTAAGGAGAAAAACAGAGGTAATGGATTTATTTGAGACATTTTTAGGAACATGTATTTGCAAAATGAACTACATATGCAGAGGTGACTATTACAAAATTAACAGTTCAGGATTTTGCAATGTTATTTTGAATTTCAAAAAGAAATTTTTATAATTTTTTAATTATTTTGTATGATTAGTTTTGGTATTTATCTTGCAATGTATATAAGGGGTAAATTAGTGTTAAGATTTTAAGGTTTAGTTCTGTATGGTTATTTGTTATTGTTTTGGTTTTTTTTTTGCATATTTAGTTTTTTTAGTAGCTGTTGTTTCCTATGCAAAGAATTAATTGTACTTAAATGATTTGTATATGCTTATACAGTGGTATGTTGCCACAGATGTCAGATGTGGTGTCATGTGCATAAACTTTTATCATTTGTATTATTGTTTCATGGCAAGTTCTTTACCTTTGGGGTGTGCAATGGTACCATAGTTAAACCTTTGACTGGAAGGACATTAGAGATCTTTCCAAAGATAAGTATTTATGGGAGTAGATGAAGCATAGCTACATGACATAAAACTTAAATACAGATTTGGTATTTTTCACAGAATTGCTAAAACTTGCATATCAAGGTAATGTTTATATATAGTTTGGTCTGTGTATAGCTTCTTAGAGTATGTGGTATAAAATTGACTTCTCATTTTTCACAAAA
Organism: Tachypleus tridentatus; assembly: GCF_004210375.1. Lineage (NCBI taxonomy): Eukaryota > Metazoa > Arthropoda > Merostomata > Xiphosura > Limulidae > Tachypleus > Tachypleus tridentatus. The sequence continues at coordinate 157,574,236 of NC_134837.1, read as the reverse complement.
GCTTCACATTGTAGTAACTTCCTAGAATGTTCTTTTGCTAAAACTTCTGTCTCTAACCAGTTAGGCTTTATGTGTAAAAGATAAATTTTAACTTGTTTTTCAGCATTTTGTATTCTTCTGGAAAGTTTATAAATAAACATTTTCTGAGATACTTTCACTTGTTAAACTAATTCTTATTCATCTCCCTTGTTCTGATATTTATCTTTTCATGGATACATCATCTGTTGCTTAAGTAGTGGTTTTCAATATTGTTTGGACTCTGGAAATTCTTATTAAGTTTAAAGTTCCATTCAGTACAAGACATGAAATTTACTTAGTGAGCCACCACTTTTCAGTTTCTTTATGTTATCCATTACTATTACATATTTTTCAAACTAGACTATTTATAAGAACCAGTTGATAAAACATGAATCTGCACAGGAACAGTGTAGCAAACGGTAGATTTCTTGGCATTTGGAAGATGTTTGTACGTTATTTAACAAAAGGATATATAGATCAAATAAGCACAATAAAAATTTGTTAGAAATTAAACATTTAAAATAAGTAATATATAAAATTATTCTTTTGACAAATTGTTTTTTACTCCTTTGGTCAATGCTAGTGTTTTTCCAAAAGTATAAAATCATATATGGTGTTACTTTGTGAAATGCATGAAATACAAATATAACTAAGTCACTCAACAGAGCACTTCATCTGCTATGCAGCATTAATCACATTTGGCTTTCAGAAAATACAAAAATGTGTTTATATCTATCATTATGAATAGACCCAGATCAATTTTAGTGGGACAATGAAGAATATTATACATGTACTCGCCAAGATCCATTAAAATCCAATCATTTTTGGCTGAGTTATACAACATAAATAGTGTGAACAAGAGCAGTTGAAGAGGTTAAATCCCACACTGCTCCCTTTCAAGATAGTTTAATGTAAAATGTTACCCTCAAAAACTCAATTTTTCTGAGATTCAGAATGATCAATCTGGATCATTTTATTTGTATTGTGATGACAGTCTCAACCATAATATGCTCATGAAATTTGGTATGAACTTGGTCATAGTTATTAATCTCAAATGGTAAATTTTCTATCTCCCCATTATAAAAAAAATTAATCGCAATCTTGATTTGGATCTAGAACCCATTTGGGGAGGACCATCCCATAGTGGCTTCCCATATTGTGTAAAATTTTCATGTACATCAATCTATTAGTTTTCAAGATATGCTTGCAGAAACACACAAACACATATATGGACCCAGTTGTAATATTGTTACTCTTCTGGGGATGAGGATAGAAATTGGTCCTCGTGCTAACAGGTAGAAATTTCTTGGAGCTTTGTAACCTTGACTCTCCAAAACTAATCTTTAAGTTGAGTCATAGTCCAAATGAATACAAACTTTCACCCGAATCCGTTATATTGTTTTTGAGAAACCCTGATGACAAACACATGTAGGGTTACAAAATAATCTATTCACCTTCTGTAGAAGAGGTAATTAATGTTACTGATATACACTTAAAACATGAAAGACTAGATGTCTATAAAGTGCAAAGCAAAAAAATATAACTTGTTATTAATAATGCAAGTTTTCAATAAAAAATACTTCATACAAGTTTATTAGGTTATTTACCATTAGCATGCATATATGTAAAAATTATGAATAATGTTTTACTTTAAAACATGACTTGGTATACTGTGTAGTAGGTTTACTTTGAAGTTCACTCTAAATAGTTAAGGCAATTTATGTTTTAATTCTCATGTTTTCTAATTTCATTTCATTATATTTTAGAATTACAGTTTCAGCTCACAATGGGTACAGATAAAGAGTCAAAAAGTGCACAAAAATCATGTTGCAATGGTAAGCATGACTCGTTAATTTCGTTATTCCATTTATGTCTTATAACTTGCTTCATCAAAATTGTTTATTTTTTCACTTGTGCCATTTAATTCAAATGTATCTTAGTTACCTGACTTCACTGATTGTAACAACTAAGAGAACTTTATTTTAATAGGAATTGCATAACCTTGTATTATTAGATGGTTGAATTATTAGAGTGAAGTATTGTTGGTAAAATAGTGGTTTAATTTCTTTATAAAATGTTATTTTTGAAACTAAATTTTCAGTCTATAATTTGAGGAAAGGAAATGACAAAGTAGAATAGTAAAGTATAACAATTTGTTTAAACTAAACTCTTGGTTTATTTAAAATCAAGTTTCATTTATGTAAAAATTATATATTCACAATTCCATATACCAGTTTTTAATATAACACATTGTAAAAACATTTTGAAAAATAGCAAGACTGAAAGTTAAGAATTTAAGTGAAATAGCATGAAATTCAGTTTTAAAAAATAGTTTTAATGTTTTTTTGAGACCTTTAAAATATTATTTCTTAAAGGCTCATTAAGATAAATAAAAGTTAAATTAATACAAGAAACTTCAGTGTGTTCTTCCACATGTTAAAAAAAATCTTTTTCAAATTTATTTCATGCAAAAATGTTTTATATAACTTTATAAATAAAATTAAAGATAAATTGCAAAAGTACCAACATGCTCAGTGGCAGGAATAAAAGTTTAATGGTGAACAACAGAAAAATGACAACAATAAACATGTGATGTGTGTGTGTACAGTAACAAACATTTAATTCTTGAATGTCTTAGAATGTACATCTCCATATTCTGAACAAGTTAAAATATTAGGTGCATAAATTTTAAATGCAAAGTAAAAGTTAAAAAATAAATTTATAGGATAGTGCAACTGTGATAATGTCCTACAATTTATTATGAACAGATGTAGTTATTTAAAGTTGGGGTCTCATTTATACTAGATACTTTTCTTAATTAAAAGTTTGGTATAGAAAAATGTTTGGATGTATTTTAGCCCATTCCTAACCAAGATATTATTGTATGTGAATTTTTTTAAAAATTTCTTCTAACAATAGCTTCCAAAAAGGTAGAAATGTCCTAATACAGATCCATAAAACATTCAATGGCAGTATATAACTCAACCCATGCTGTTTTGCAGAAACATAAGACTGCCAGTTTTTAATTCTGGAGCAAATTTTTGTAAAATCTGATAAATGAAGGGAAAATGGGCTTGCCTGTTTAACAAAACTTTATCTTGGACAATTGGCAAGAGACTTAAATTGATATATTTAGAGAATGTGCATAGCAATGAATATAAAGTACAAGGTTGGCTCCAACAAAACTAATAATTCCCTTTGAAGTCCATTTAAGGTAGTGGACACATTGAAAAGACTACATAGACTTGTGAGAACTTCTTCAGAGCATCAACATATTTGGAAGTTATAGCTTGTACAGTTGTTTTAAGATGAAACTCAGACTTTTTGCACTTTAATATCTTGTTCAAGTCTGACACTGAGAGTTTCCATTTGCTGGGTGATCAGTTGCTTCATCAGCAGTGATGCTATAAGCATCTAAATTAGATTTTTATAAAGAATCAACTATATGATGTTCTTTTAATATGATGCAAAGATATAGATAATTTTTTTTGTACATTCCTTGAAGTACATTTCCTTTGTATTGTGCATTTTTCAAATTGCATGTATGTAGTCTTACTTATTTAAGAAGACCAATAAAATTGGCTTTTTTTTAAGGAATTTTTAATGAGTACACTGTTGCAATTACTTTGTAAACACTGTCCATGATGTTTACAAAATACTATCAGTTTGGTGATGGAGTGTAATAGCTTTTAAATTTCATCTATCCATAGTGCAGAAGAGTTGTATTTAAAGTCACTATGCTTTGAATAATTCATGTTACTGGCAAGAAATAAGCTTGTTTTCAAGTGCATCTTTGGAGTAATGAAACCTTTCATAAATGTTACTTTTTAAAAGAGTTTGAATTAACTTACCTAAGTGTTGGAAATTTTTGTCACTGTAATTTCTAAATAATAGGCAAATCTGATAGAAAATTCTACAATAATTTCAAATGTATATTAGCTATGGAAATTCTATGAACCAAGTTTGGTAAAATGTAATTTCCTTTAACAGTTTGGCTAAATGGGGGCAAATTTTTCTGATGGTATTTATGGTACATTCCACTATTCTAATTTGTCAGTATCCAATTTTGATTCATATTTCATGATATGAGCAACATCTAATTTTTATTCAGTTTATTGCTTGTTGAGTTAGATTTTTCATCTGAATAGTGTATGAAACAATAACAGAATTTGCTGTAGATTCTGGTATTGCAGGTACTGATGCCAAAGATTCTGACATAAATTGTACTATTGTAGAGTGCTTTGACATAGAGAATTTGACCTTGAAGGCAACAATGTATAAAGAGCTGAGTTAAAAACAGGAAATACTTTGTAGCTGCAGTACTTGAACTTCTTTTGTACAGGATTATAATAAATTAATTTTGGAGACCTTGAGCATGGTAAAATATAGTGGAAAGGGTTTGACTTCCTGAGTCCAAATATGTAGTTAGATCTCAAATTGTCAAGAGAAGGAGCTATGAGCTAAAAGTTGTTTTATGTGAGAAGCTCTTATCTATAAATAAATTAATGTTTTTCATCTGTGATGCATTGCCTTTTATGATTTTAAGACTACTTGATCTAAGTTGCTTCTTGAGAGAACAGAAGAAAATCACTGAAAGGAAAAGCAAGTTGCATATAAAGTGGATTTAACTTATTTTGTATGAAATTGGTGATTAATAGTTTGTTTGTTTGTTTTTTTGGTTTTTTAAACTACTTGATTATAACTTTGGTTTTGCAAAAAAGTTAATTTTATTTTACACCAGTAATCATAGACACAGTGAAACTGCATGTGTTTTCCAAATCAAGACAAACAAAATTTTTACAGTTGTATGAAGTAACTTCATAAGAAAGTTTGAAAGAAGATAAAAATAATAAATTTAAATGAATAACACAGGTTAGCTTTTGTGATTGTTTCTTAAATATTAAAAATATGTTTAAATGTTTGCCAATTTTGAAAACATTTAATTTTCTAAAATATGTATAAAGTGCCTTGTTGAATCTTTTGTAATGTATTGAAAGTCCATCTGTAGTTTCAAACTTTCATCCAATAGTTGTTTCCTAATGCAATTAAACATACTATACAATGGTTGCTTCACATAAATGTACATGAACATCTGAGAGTTAAATCACTATTCATTTAAGATCATTGTTTTAGGATTAGATTGACAGAGCAATAAATGAAATTATGTAGAGAAAAACATAATTAGCAACTTAATGTTATAATAAACTTCCTTTAACTTTTAATGATAATTTGTGGTTTGTTTCTCAACATGTTGAGATATTTGTTGTTAATCATTAGATTAGATGTGTAAAGACACTTGGTTTTTAAAATCTAAAATATGCTACTTATAATAATATCTCCAATTCATAATTGGAAATCAAATTGGTAAAGATTTGTTCCAAAATTGAATTATTTTCATGAGCGATTGGTCTAAAGCATACAGTTTAACAAACTTTTCAGGTTTTTTATATTTAATGATGTACTTTATGATCTTGAAAGTACTTTATTCTTTAAAATACTGATGTATAAAAAAATTTTGTGATCTTTTAATGATTAGATGTTTGTTGTATTGAATGTAATATTTCTTTGTTGTTGCAGAAAGTAGAGCAAAAAATGAAAAATTAGAAAAGGAATTAAAGAAACTGCGCTCTTCTTTAAAAGATGCTCTAAAGTCTAACGCTGCTTTGGTAGCCCAAGTGGAACTGTTTAAACGGTAAAGCTTAATTGTATAGTTTTATTTATTTGGTTGTATGTACTTACATTAAATCTACACAAAATCCAAGTAAATATGTAAGCTATTACGTAAATTAATGTTCTTAAAATTTTCACCAGTATCGTCTCATTGTGTTTCATCACATCTTTGAGTAGTTGCAATCCATTTGCTATGATGATCATTTAGTGATGGTCCTTTTCAGTAGTATTTTTATTTCAGATAGTATAAATCTGTACTGAAATAAAATGAAAAAACTTTACATTTAATTTGCACATTGTATTTCTTTCCCAGAAGTGATCATGCTTTGGCACATGATTTTGTCTAAATTACTCATTAACATTTATTTGACATTAAAATAAACTTTAACAAGTTCAGTTAAGTTGCTTAAAATGAAAGGGTTATTCAAGGTATCATAAAATACCCTAAACCACAATTACTATAAGACCTAAGTTGTCCTTTAGTTCTATGTTTGGGTAAATTTATAAGAATAATTCTTGGTCAAACATGATTAAGAATTTCAAGTAATGAAATGTTAGTTCAGACATGCAACTCATCTCTCCATGAAACATATAGCTGATATCTCGCACCATTATCAAAAATATTTTGTTTATGTATCAAGCCTCCAAACTAAATGAACACCCATGTGTACAATAATGTCCTGTAGCAGTGTACCCTGCAATGAACATGGGTATACCTCTTGATCAATAGGAGGTAACATATCATATCTGCTATGCACAGTATTCCTCCTGAACACTTTGTTTATACCAAAAGATCATTTGTCTCCTCAACACTACCATGTTTATTTTGTTTTTTTCATTAAGATTTACAGAACTTTTGTTTATTTTTAAATTTTAGTTACATTCAGAATGATGTTTCTTACTTTTATTTTCTTGACTTCAAGAAAATTTTTTAAATTGCTTTTACTTATAGCTTCTAATGCAAAGTATTATGTTTTCTACATTAATTTTATTACTTCTTCTATCTTCCAAATCATGACATTCTTGGACATGTATTCCAGAATATGTGATAGGGACTATTCCCATAAAAAAAAAAAAATGCCAAAAAAACATTATCATTACTCCAGTATTTGTTTTAATAATTCATCAGTATGAAAACGACCAAAATCATTGTACCAAGGAAATAGTAAACCTACTATAAAGATTAATTAATATCGCTAACTATGTGTTCAGTTTCATGGATCTTGGAAACTACAGTTTTCATATTCACATTCCTGAAACATACAGAGGTTCTGAATTTCTTCCATAAGAATTATTTTTTTTTTAACACACACAGTAGGCTTTGTTGAATTGTCTTAGTTCAGAACCCCAAAATGAGCTTTATAGCATCCTCACCAAAGCTTCTAATATATTTTGTGTATCTTCACAAAGTATTGCAAGCTTTTAATAAGCATTAAGTGTTTTTGTAGACTGTCAGAATTTTTAAAGAAGTCTTGTCTCTAAACATTTCCTGATGAATTTGAGGTCAAAGGTTGACTGCTTCAAGTTAAGTGATTTTCATGTTCAAATTGAAAACAAGTTTCTTCATCTCTGAAATCTCAAATTTCATTTGTCATTTCTAACACCTCTTAAATAAATTTCAAACTTTTTTCAAATTTTTTCAGTATAACTTTGTGTTTCATTTATTATTTTCTCTACTCTTAACTCTATATGAGGTCAGTCAATTTGACAGATCTTGTAACCACCATAAAAAAAAAAAAAAAAAATTACCATTTTTTTCTCTCTAGAATGACTTCATATTGAAAACTCAACATCATGCATCTGTTTCTACTAAAATTATATTGTTTTTTGCTCTTGGGACTGGATCTAACAATTTCTCACATAAATTGCAAATCATTTGGCAGTTGTATAACTTGTACTGTTGAATTACACAACATGCAGGCTATTTCAGGGTTTGCTTTTTTCTGTCTTGTCAACTGCTGTTGAAACTTAACCATACATTTTTATAATAATGGTACTAATGAACTAAGTAATAACTTGTTTAATTAGATCATGCACCTATGAACACATTATAATAATGTAAAAACCAGGCAATGTACCTAATAATCATAACTTTTCTAGCTATCTAAACATGTGATAAGAGCAATTAAAAATTCGACTAAGCTTTTTGATGTAGTTTTTGTGAGAAAAAAGTTTAAACTGGAAGCAGAATAAATAATTCTCTGTACAGAAAACAATGTAGCATCAAGATGTAATTAAAACTTTGGCTTTTTATTTGTTACAAGTAATATGATACTAAATGATTGGCAATTTGTTAGAGGATGTAACAGAGGTCTAATTTTCTGGTTTATTTCTTTGTAGCTAACTAAGATTGAAGGTGAAAAATTGTCAGAGAGCAAATGTCAGTTCTCATATTTGGGGACTGTGTTTTCAATGATGCCTTTATAAATTAAGAACCTAAAATGTATTAATATTTGGATTATTAGCTACATTTTGATACCATGTTAATTAAGTATATAACCCAGTAACACCTTGTTACATGTAAAAAGCATGCCTGTGTAGATAGAGTTAAGTAGCAACTGGAGATACTCTAACAGTGAGAATGCTACATCATTGTACATCTCATTGTTGATTCTATCATACATTTTTCATCTTGGACCCAGGACTCATGATATCCTGGTTGCATAACTTCTGAGACTGTTTTGACTTTAGACATCTTTGACCAGGTCTTCCTTCAATCTACCTTTACTTCTGATTTTTCTATCCTTGATGAGGATCAGTTAGCATTTATCTTTGTCTCTTTGCTGCCCTGATAGCTTAGGTGTATAATAGTTGTTCTTTTACTTCAGTTTCTTCTTATTGTTATATTAGTTTCTTGCATGCAGCTCAACTGGTAAGATTATTTTTCACTTTTTTCTTCCCTCACCTGATTATTGCACTTTGTTCTGTCTCTTGATGTTGATACTTAGTTATAACATCCTCCATGAAGTTAAGACTCCTTTATACCCTGCAGTTGGGATTCTTACTCATTTCTTGAACCATTCCTTAGCGTAAAATCTATTCCTCCAAATGTGCAGATTTTTTCTCCTTTTATTGTTGTTACTACTGTTATTATTTTTACTTTCTCATCTTTTTAGTTTGCTGTCCTTATTACTCTTTTTCTTCAGAAGCTCTGCATCTCTACCTTAGGAGCATCATTTTTGGGAGGTCTGCAGATACAACCACCCCTTCCAAGTTTGAGTAATGGCCCTCAAATATCAGTTTCTTTGAGACCTTTCTGATTAGGCTAGATTAATGTGTGGAGGCAAATTGCATACATGTGTAGGACTTCCAGGTGAATTGGGGGCAGGTACACCTGTGGCCAACTTTCTTCCCCATTGCCTTTTGAGATGTGATGTTCTTCCATTACCCTATCAGCTTTACTGGGAAAGGTCACCCTAACATTTCCTTTGTCATAACCCAGTTCACTTTATTTCTGAGTTGTGCTTTATCAAGATGCCTACTTTCTGGAGTTAGGATTCATCAGTATCTCTGGGAAGATACACCCTTTTGACAGACATTTTTGGCCTAACATCATTAGGCTTAGTGCTCCATTCTTTATGGGATAACCCATAACATGTTTTAAGAAAACCCTTGGTTACAGGTTTTTATCTCTTTGGAGCATCTCAAAGTTGTCTATTTACAGTTAACTTCTAAAAACTTTCACATAGAGAATACACTCATTGGGTCTTAATTTTCATGACTGTATGGACATTTGGCATCCACTAGCTTTGTCTTGGAAGGTGTCATTATGTATGACCTTCCTTCTCCTTTAGAAATCTACTTGTATGGAGTAAATGTTCAGGCATCTAAGACACTTTTGTTTCTTGTTCAATATTTAATTCACTATAGAGTCTAATATTTTATTTTCTGGGTAAGCTTAATCATCTCTTGCATTTTTGAGATATTGAACTTCGAACTTCGTGGGGTTTCCTTTTCTTTTATGCTTGAGGTTCTCTTTTTCTCTTGTGGTGCTTCTTCAGCAAGACACATTCTTTTATTTCCATTTTAGAAGATTCTGTCAGATCAGTGGAATGTACTATATGATCCACTGTCTTATCTTATTTTTCTACCTCCTTATCTTTACTTTGCATGGTAGTGGTGGTTCAGATATTTCTAAATGACTCTGCCTCTATCTTCATCCACCTGCCTGTACATATGCATGTTCATCTAGAATGGTAGGGTATGGTTCTAAATAATGCCCTCACCATTTTCAGTGTTTGGTTTCCTGTGGAGTGATCTTTCCACATCGGTGACCTTTAAGTTAGGCAGTTCAATAGACCCATTAAGATTTTTTTTTATATATATATATATTTGTCATCACATCTTGTTTACATCTATTTAAACACCTCTACTGTCACTTCTTGTGTCATTTGACAGGGGAGGAACTCACTGTAGAGTTCTTGGTTTCCTCTTTTGGCTCGCAACAACACCCAGTTATTGGTTTTCCTTGTTCTGAAAGCTTTGACTTGATTTATAAATCAGCTATGCTACATATATGTACTCTGCCAGCTGCTGAAATATACATGTTGGTTGAGTAGTCTTTACATTCCATCTGCCTCTGTGACATTTTAGCACAAAGCAGGAGGTTCTTTGATTGTATCTTTCTGCAGTCCTAATTATATTGTGTGATGCATTTTCCACACTTGAGATGGAAGTGATTTTCCACCAAGTAATATACAGTTTTCCCCCATCCTTAAGGGTTTGACATTCTCCATAAGTGTTTTCAAATATCATTATCCAGACTTATCTCTTTAACATTGCAGTTTCAATTCCACATCAAGGAATTATTCATGCTGTGGATAAGTGGGTATTATTTCTGAAAGTTTTCCTTACCTAAAATAAATTCGAGATAAATGATAAATACTTCTCTTAACAGCGCCACCCACCTTTCCTCCCCACTCTGTGTGTCTCATTTACTTTGTCAAAAATGAACTTAAGGGGAGTACTATTTATGAAGAACGTGTTGTTCTCCTGTTAGGCAAGGGGTATGGTCTAATTCTGATTGTGTTGCATAATAGCACAGTATGCATTATTATTCATAGGGGTAGGAATTTTGTTTAAAGACACAGTGCCTGTGCAAACATTTTCTGCCAAATGGGTTAAGATATTGGCTATTGCAGTGTGGAGAGGTGAGAATCTATCAAAAATACATTTTCAAGTAAGGAGATTAACTTCCATGAAGTTAACAATCATCACACTTTAATATATGGTTTCAATAAATATATAAATTTCTTTAAAACTCAATCAAGAAAAGTACTTCTTGACCAAAACAATAAGAATATCTTCATCAAATGAATCATTTTAATTTTATCTCATTTTCAACAGCTTTAGTAATTAAAGTTTACCAAACCTAACCTTATAAAATAACAAGGAAAAAATAAAATACTTCTAAGGCTCTCTTCAGCTTTATTGTGTATAATGTATGAAATCCCATTCAGCTCTGTAAATTGAAACAGTCTGCATCTGTATTTGCACCCCTCGGTGTGGATTCCTGTACGTGGTGAGGGGACCTCCCAGGGAAGGTTCTGTTCTATCTGGTTACCTTCTCTGGGATCTAAACATCCACCCATGTGTTTGCCGTGTGTGGCGACCCGTGAAGGGGAGGAGAGGATCCTGGTGGTTGAGGGGTCCAACCCTAACACACCACTTTGGCCTCGAATTCCTGTAGACGGGCGGCCTTTGGGTGGCCCCCCTTGGGTCAATCGGCTGGTCCACTTGGGCAAGAGTCAACCAAGTACCAGTGTTGGAAGTTCTCAACGGGTGTTGTGGACATTGTGCCTGATGCTGGTGTTTGGGTATAGTGCTCACAAAACCCTGGTGTTGCTGCATTGTCCTTGCATGATTTTTGTAGTGTGTCCCCTTGTAGGGCTCCATGGTGGGTGGTGTCAGTGGGTACTGAAATTTTTTTCCTTTTCCTATGGATCCTCGAAAAGATTTAAATAAAATTGTAAAAAACAGTCAATGGGTAAGCGACTACGTCTTGAATACTCAGAACAGCAATCTTCAACATTAGTAACGCACATACCTCATTTTCTTATATTACGTTCTCTTTTGGGAAAAACCTTTAGGGCAAATGTCCACTTTTTTTATTCAAAAGGGACTAGAGGGACTTGCTGGCTCTCCAAAATCAGTAAAGAAACTTCGATCTGGGGATATATTGGTTGAAACATCCACATCCCAACACAGTGAACTCCTGTTGAAATCAAAGGCAATTGGGGATATACCTATTGAGGTTACACCCCATGCTACCTTGAATTCTTCACGAGGAGTTATTGTTGAAAGGGATTTGAAGAACGTTCCCGAGTCAGAGATTCTCGCTGGTCTATCCACTCAAGGAGTTTCTGCAGTGAGGCGCATCTCCACTCGCAAAGATGGAATTACACTGCCAACAAATACCCTCGTTTTAACATTTACTTCACCACGTGCACCTGCCACCATCAAGGCAGGTTATCTAATTTGCAGGGTACGGCCATACATTCCAAACCCTCTCCGATGTTTCCAATGTCAGAGATTCGGCCACTCAAAGACATCCTGTCGTGGTTCCCTGACATGTGCTTGTTGTGGAGGCAAGGACCACGATGCCTATGACTGTGACATGAACCCACATTGCGTAAACTGCAATGGTTCTCACCCCTCTTACTTTTATTCTTGCCCAAAATGGTTGGAGGAAAAAGAGGTGCAGCGTTTGAAAACGACACATAACATTAGTTATCCTGAGGCTCGGAAATAGCTGTCCACAACTCCATCTCGGACATATGCTGCTGCACTTCATTCCACAACTACAGTGGGAGTGCAGACAGATCTCTCTGTGCCTCCAAGAGAATCGTTTTCAAAACAAATGAAAAGCCTTTTGACCTCCGTGGTTAAAAAGGTTGATGAATCGACTTCCACACCCATCTGTGTTCCTCCCATACCTTCCAACAAACCTCAAGATCCACGTCCTTCAGTTTCAAATACAGGCATTTCTTCTGATACATCTTTTTCTCCCACCACAAGAAACAAAACAATTATTCGTTCGCGTCCTCAGTCACTGGATTCCCCTTCCAATAACAAAAACCTGCCCACCCGACCCAGAGCAGGATCCATGGAGGTTGATAGACCTCCTCCGACTAAAGACAGTAAAGAAAAAAGACGTGGTCGTAAACCGAAGGGTTCTCCAGCCACTTCACCTACCCGTTCTTAAAAATGGCCACCTTGATACAATGGAACTGTCGAGGTTTACGTTCTAATCTGGATGAAATCAAAACGCTGATTGCTTCCTACCATCCTGTTTGTCTTTCTTTACAAGAACCATTTCTCAAAACTGCTGATACTGTCTCCATTCGGCAGTTTTCTCTGTACAGAAATGACAGGTTGTGTGATGGTCGAGTACATGGAGGGGTGGCACTGTTGGTTGATCAACACGTGCCCACCCTGTCTTTGTCACTCAACACACCCTTGGAGGCTGTAGCTGTCCGTGTTTCCTTGGGTCATACCATCACTGTTTGTTCTCTGTACCTGTCCCCTGGAAAGACATATGATTAATCAGATCTTGATGCTCTCGTTGAACAATTGCCATCTCCATTTCTAATCCTAGGGGATTTTAATGGACATCATCCCCTCTGGGAAGTGCTATTATTGATGGGAGGGGCCGATCTGTAGAGCGGATGCTCTCTGATCACAATCTTTCTCTTTTCAATACTGGTTCTTCCACTTACTTTCATGCACCTAGTCAGTCCTTTACCGCTATTGATCTCTCAGTTTGCTCCCCTTCATTATTCTCCCATTTTTCATGGAGGGTTGACAGTAATCCACTAGGCAGTGATCATTTTCCGATCCTTTTGAGAGAGACTGGCGTGGTCGATGCCACCCTACCCAGCGTGCCCGGTGGAAGCTGAATCAGGCAGACTGGTCCACTTTCACTGCTCTCGCAGAACTCGATCCTGCCATCGTAAATCAGCCATCAATAGATGACTGTGTAGCAGCGGTAACTGACTGTATTACACATGCAGCTGCTCAGTGTATTCCTAAAACCTTGACACGTTTTCCACGATATCCTCGTCCTTGGTGGAATCTTGCATGCCACTTAGCACGGAAGGCTCAAAAGCGGGCCTGGGATACTTTTCTTAGATATCCCACACTTTCAAACCGGGTTACTTTCCAACGGGCCCGTGCACATGCTGGGTGGGTAAGACGTCAAAGCCAGAAGGAATCTTGGATTAAGTTCACAACCAGCATATCTTCTACCACCAGTTCCAAGATCATGTGGGACAGGATTCGAAAGGTTAATGGACACTACAATTCTATCCCCCTCTCGATCTTACTCTCTGATGGTCAGGAGGTGACTGATGTTCAGAACATCGCTAACACTCTAGGTGAAAGCTTTTGCCGGGTATCGAGCACTTCTGCTTGTTCCTCCACCTTCCTGGCCATCGAGACTCTGGCAGAGCGATCACCTCTTTCCTTTCGAACTGACTGTTTCTTTGACTATAATTGTCCCTTTACCCTGGTGGAACTAAAAATGGCCCTTTATCGGTCTGCCAGTACGTCTGTTGGACCTGATGATATTCATTATGACATGCTGCACCATCTATCTCCTTCTTCTCTTGATGTCCTTCTGATTGTTTTCAACTGGATTTGGCAGGAGAATGTTTTTCCTGATGCCTGGCACCAGACTATTATTTTACCTTTCTCTAAGCCAGAGAAAGATTTCAAGATTCCTTCAAACTACCATCCAATTGCTTTGACGAGCTGCTTCTGTAAGACATTAGAAAGGATGGTTAATGCTCGTCTTGTTTGGTTCCTTGAATCAAACAACCTCCTCTCGCCCACCCAGTGTGGGTTCCGTCGACAGCACTCCACCACAGACCACCTAATTTGTCTTGAAACATCTGTCAGAGAAGCCTTTCTCAACCGCCAACATCTTGTATCAATATTCTTTGACATAGAGAAGGCTTACGACACAACATGGAGGTATGGCGTTTTGCGAGACCTCCATACATGTGGGTTACGTGGCCATCTACCCATGTTTATGAAAAATTTTGTAATGGACAGGAGATTCCAAGTTCGTGTGGGTTCGACACTTTCCCGTTCTTTTGTACAGGAACTTGGAGTGTCTCAAGGCTGTGTATTGAGTGTTACACTCTTCAGTATAAAGATAAATGCCATCACTGAACAACTCCCTCTCACTGTTGCAAATGGGCTGTATGTCGACGACTTTCACATCTCATGTCAGTTGTCAAACATGAGATATATTGAGCGGCAACTACAAACCGCCCTCAATTGTGTACGGAAGTGGTCTCTGGCGAACGGCTTTAATTTCTCTCTCTCCAAAACTGTATGCATGCACTTTTGCCGTCGACGGGGTATTCACCCTGATCCTGAACTTCATATCGGTGAAGTTTTGCTGCCAGTGGTCCCGGAGACCAAGTTCTTGGGGCTTATCTTTGATAGTAAACTAACCTTTATACCACACTTAAAGCAGCTTCGGGTCAAATGCACAAGCGCACTGAACATCCTCCGTGTTCTCTCTTCTACCAGTTGGGGGGCAGATCGCTGTTCAATGTTAAAGGTATATCGTGCTCTTATTAGATTGAAACTCTATTATGGATCAATGGTCTATGGCTCTGCCAGACCCTTGGCCTTAAAGATACTGGACCCCATTTAACACCAAGGACTTCGACTCTGCACTGGGGGATTTCCGTACCTCTCCAGTTCAAAGTATATACATTGAATCTCATGAACCTTCTCTACACCTTTGCCGTTTGCAACTATCTTTACAATATACTTCAAAACTTCATTCCTTACCAAAGCATCCCACCTGGAAATGTGTTTTCCTTCCTCGGTGGGCAGTACTTTTTCAGAACAGACGATCTGTCACTGCTCCGTTTGGCCTTTGCATCTGGGCGCAATTGGATGAATTGGGTCTGTCCTTGGATAACATTGCAGATTCCACAGGTTGGCCCATCCCACCATGGCTTATTACAGCCCCCAAATGTGACCTTTCTTTCAGTCATCTAAAAAAGGCAGATTCTCCAGATTGGAAGTACCGTCTTTTATTCAATGAATATCTTTCAAACAATCATTCAGTTCCCATTTATACAGATGGTTCCAAATCAGGTAATTCAGTGGGCTCTGCTATGGTTTGCTATGGGTCAGTAGTTGCACGCAGAGTCCCTTCTACAGCTTCTGTGTTCACTGCTGAACTGTATGCCATATCTCTTGCCCTGGATCATATTGCAGCTGAGCAGTACTCCAACTGCACTATTTATACTGATTCACTTAGTTCTATACTTGCCTTGGAATCGCTACACGTTAGCTCACATCCTATTCTCGCTGATATTTGAAACCAACTGGCCCATTTCTCATTAGCAGCTACTTCAATCCAGTTTTTCTGGATACCAGGCCATGTTGGTATTTGTGGGAACGAGCTTGCAGACATGGCAGCTAAATATGTCTGCTTCAGCACCATCACTCCTATGCCTATTTCGTACATGACTATGGTGTTGTCTTCAAGGCTCGGCTCTGTGCCAGCTGGCAGTCCACTTGGAGTGAGCAACGAGACAACAAACTTTTTCAAATCAAACCCAAAATTGGACTTTGGCCATCTAGCTTCCATAAAGTTCAGAAGGAAGAAGTTTTTCTCACTAGGCTAAGCATTGGTCACAGTTTTTTAACTCATCGTTTTCTTTTATCTGGAACTGATGCACCAATGTGTAGGTTGTGTAACACTCAAATCACTATCAGCCACGTTTTACTTTCTTGTCATCGTTACAATTCTCAACGACGGCAATATTTTAAACATATTTTTCCCAGGGTCAGTCTGTAACATTGGACAGAGTTATTGGTGATGGTGACTCTGTCCACCTTGATAATGTTTTTAATTTTTTAATGGCCATTAACCTTTTTAATCCCATTTAAGTGTTGCATATTTATTCATTACACCTTTTTAATTGTGGTTCCTTTTTTACAGTTTTAATCTCTCTCCTTCAATTTGACATTGGACAATGGCCAGAACATTAAATAACTCGACACCAGAACTGGAAAGGCCAACTTCAGGTGACTAACGCTACTGTTTGAACTATCCGTTTGAACTACTCGTTAGTCGTCCTGGCGAGTTGTTATTATACTTTTGCTGCATATCATTTCACACTTTTACTACTTAACTTTTTAGTACTGGCCATATTGACTCATAACCCGAACCAGGACTGGAAAGACCAACTTCAGGTGACTGACGGTGGTTTTTATACTTACCTGTTAGTCTTCCTGGCGGGTTACGATCATTACCATTCTGCTACAGGTAGTTCTTTACAACTTTGTTGACTGGATGTCAACATTGGTTTTTACGCCATTTTCTGTTTTAATTGCCGTTTTGCTTTTATCTTCAATTACTTTTACAAATTTTACTCCATTTACTTGACTTTTATCTTTTTACTGGACATTTGGCTACTCATTATTACGATTTTGCGGAGTGTCTTTTAAAACTTTTTATTCTTTTACATTTTGATAATAGCTGCTATGACACATAACCTGGAACCAGGACTGGAAAGGCCAACTTCAGGTGATTGACGGTGGTTCTTGAACTTACCTGTTAGTCTTCCTGGCGGGTTATGATCATTACCTTTTTGCTATAGTAAATACCTTACAACTTCTTATACTCTGCCTTCTATCTTAACATTGTAGACTAGGTGTCAACATTGGTTTTATACTTTTTTGTTTTACCTTCATTTCCATTTATGTCTATTACTACATTTATTTATTTATTTATTTATTTATTTTTTTACATTTTTACCGAATGTCTGGCACAGATAGCCTCGCTGCTTTGTGCCATAAAACACTAAATCAATCAATCAACTGTATTTGCAAGTATTTGAAAGATCCATACGTAGTAATGGATGGAATTTAATAAAAATGTAATTTAAAAACAAATATGGATAAATTATAACATTATCTATAAAATGACATTTAAATATATGTATGTTGCAATACAAACTATAAATATAACTACAACAGTAATTAAAATCTTGATTAGATATTTCAATCAACTAATTTTGGTAACATGTTTATTATCAGTAGGACTAGTGACTGCAGTAATTGTGTTACCAGAAGTAGTTGATTGAAGTATCAAATAAAAATTTTGTCATTGTGCAAAGATGTTTTTTTTTCCATCTTGATGTATCTGAAAAGAAATGATTAGTAAATGAACTGTTAACAACAATACAAGAACACCAAAGAATCCACTTTGAATAACATGACACACACTGTCAATGGAAATCATTAACGTACTGCATTTGTTATTTGCACTAGGTCAAACCAATTGTTGCTCAAGTATTGGCCAAAGTGAAATATTCTACAACTGTCATTGTTTATTTAAAGAATGTGAATATTGAAGTTTTTGACATGTCGCAAGTTATTTTAACAAGGCGTAACAATTGTAACTTTTAAAAGGAAAGTTTATTTTATAAGTTAAGGTTTTATAATTTAAAATATAATGTATTCCTCCTCCCTCCTTCTGTTTTATAACATTAGAAATTGGGTTTCAGTACTCATGGTGGGTTGAGCACAGGTATTCTATTGTGTAGCTTTATGCTTAACTTACAAGCAAGAAATCTTCTTTTTTGTTTTAGAGAACAGTATTTGAATGCTAGTTCTGTGGCCACTGTCTCTTACCAACCAATTTCAGAAGAAATGACCAAAGCACCCTCACCTTCTGGTCCATCTCCCAAAATGGATGAATACAGGGATACAATTCACCAAATTGATCAAGTATCTGCTAGACCTAGAGTTAGCAGGGTGAGTTGATAAACTAATGGCTTTTGTTAGAGTTAAAGACTTGACCTTAACTTTTGAAGGGACTAGCATATTTGGAATTGATACTAGCAGTAATATTTTTTTCTCTAAAACCAGTTGTTGTTGTGCTTTAATTATATAATGTATAAAATGTTAATAAACTAGTTTATATCCAATTTATATCTATAAATCTTCCATTGTGTGTTTTTTTCCAAACATTTTTGGATAATAACTCCTCTAGCAGTATTTCCAACTATTTCACAGAAGTTAAATAATGCTCAGTTTGGATGCAAACTAAAGAAATTGGATAACAAATGCGTGGATTAGTAGTGTACAGGACTCTGATGCTAAGACTATAGTAAAAAGTATAGTTTGTTTGCTATTGGGTAATCAAGCCCAAAGGAAAACTACCTGTTAAAAACATTTTCACAAAAATTAGTTTTTTAAGATAATTTATTTATCAAATTCAGTCTATTTCAATCTTGTTGTACATCAGCATAACTGAAATGCTGACTAATTGCTTTATTTCCTTGAATTACAGACCTAAAAAAAAACGAAAATTAGAATAATTAAAGGAAGTGCTAATTAGCATGTTTTATTGAAGATGCAATTTCATTCTTTGTGTAAAAAAGAGAGCTAAAGCCTTTAAGGTTTATGTAATGCAATATTCAATTAATGTTTGTGTAAATTTCAACTTGCTAGTTTATCAGTATAACCTGTAAAAATAATAATAAAAAAAGAGAGGGGCTGCAAATAGTTGATTAAATTCCAGAAATTTTGTAGTTTTTGTATTTTCTGTTTTATCATTACCTCCAATAAGCAATCATACAGAAATGTTTCTAATTATACAATTTGAAAATTGCAAGGAACGTGCTATGTATTGTGAGTCCTTCTGGCTGGCCCACATGCTAATTGCCATGACCATTCAAACAAATTGAAAGCTGTGGTCTCATTATCCTCTGGTCCTGATACTTAGCTTTAGAATATTGTGCAACTTAAATAAAGGTAGCAAAACCTGCATGGTGCCAATGAACAAAACACAATTATAATGACTTTTCGTGCTCAGAATTTTGCAATACAAGCAAAACCATTTGGTTTATTGATACTTAGAAGTATGAATCTGTAAATTTTCAATTGCTGTATACTAGGAATGTTTTTCTGATGTTTTCTTTTTTTATTGCAAATCTTACCAGATGTGTCATAAGCACTGACTTCATAATCTGTAGGTATTCGTTTTTTTTTTTTCTTCCTAAACCTTTATGTAATATTAGAGACTTGTCATAAAGTAGTTTTCTTTGGACTGTCACAGTGATGGTTAAATTGTTGATCATTTTATGGCTGAATGCATTGTTTTAGACGCACTTCAAGAACAGCATTGATATTAACAGCTTAATATTAAATTTTTGTAATTTTATGGAAAAATGATTTTTTTTGCTCAAAACATAAATTTTAAAATTCTCATTTATATAATAACATTTAAACCTTTTTTTACATTTCATTGGTTTACCCATGATTTTTTTCTTTCCTATTCTTGCCACAAAATCCTTATTGGGTAATATACAATATTCAAGATAAATAGTACCATATCCAAGTTAGTTAAATAAAATAAGAAAAATCTTTACAACACCCCAGAAACGGTAAATGTTGCAGTGAATAACAATAAAGGTGTAACATAAATATAATTTTAGTTTGCATGCATGGATAAAATAAATTTCTCTATTCCTGCTGTTAAGTTGTGCATTTATATGTTAGTATGGCAGTGAAAAAGTTTTCTTAGTCATAGCTATCAGTAAATTAGTTGATCTTTGGTTAAATATTTTTCTGGTGGTTCTCTGTGGTAAGACATTTGCAATTTAAAATCATTTTAGTACATTCAGGATAAAAGATAGACTTGTGTGTAAAGGAACAAGAAGAATATACCATATTAGCAACAAATAGCTGTAAAAGACACTTTGGACCTAGCAATTAGGAAATAAAACTTGGAATGTTTCAGTTTTACTTTTTTTATAGATTATTTAAACTATATTTGAGTGATCAGTCACATTAGGACAGAATGAGTGTTAAATG
This sequence comes from Tachypleus tridentatus, assembly GCF_004210375.1. NCBI lineage: Eukaryota > Metazoa > Arthropoda > Merostomata > Xiphosura > Limulidae > Tachypleus > Tachypleus tridentatus. The sequence goes on along the minus strand of NC_134837.1, from coordinate 157,553,692 downwards.
ATTGAGTTTTAGAATAATAAATTGTCTAACACAGAAGTGAAAACGAAAATTTATATAAATAACAGCAGTTATTGGTGATACTTGTATATTAATTTAAAAGAAAGTTTTAAACATCCTTAAGGTGCTTACAGAGTCGTTTTTTTTTCATAAATATTTTGTTGTAATGTAAAATGGAGCTTGGGTGATTTTTGAAAACTCTCTGAAATATACATTCTGGCATATGAAAGTTAATGTGTAGTTAATCCATTATCCAGATTTTGAACATGCTTTGATAATAGTAGCTTGTTTAATCGCTTGATTTCAATGAATTATTTAATATTGGCTTGGCCCGTCATGGCCAGGTGGGTTAAAGTGTTCGACTCGTAATCTGAGGGTTGCGGGTTTGAATCCTGGTTGCACCAAACATGCTCACCCTTTCAACTGTGGGGGCATTATAATGTGATGGTCAATCCCACTATTCATTGGTAAAAGAGTAACCCAAGAGTTGGCAGTGGGTTGTGATGACTAGCTGCCTTCCCTCTAGTTGCTTTGTGCAAAATTAAAAAACAAACATATGGGCTCCCTTTTTGTTATTGGGTTGAGGAATAATTCGTGAGCATTTTTTCAAGTTAACAAAATATATTCATAAATGAAACGCTTTCGCAAAATATTTCATGTCATTTGGTAGATAATTTTTTGCTCTAATAGATGGTGTGTTTGATTTTCATATGTCTTTAATTTTTGCTTTCATTTTCAGCTCATTAAATGGAATGTCAAGTGGACAAAATCGAGCATTTTCGACACCATCTGCTTTTCGCATTTAATTTCTTGCAATTTCGTTTAAAACAATGCATACTATATACCTAGGTATTACATGAAATAAAGTATCATAATAAATGTTTTGGGTGTAATGTGTTCATGCATTGAAGTATTGTATAGTCTTGCATGTAATGCCTGAATGAAATTATTTAAAAATGCTCACGAATTATTCCTCAACCTAATATTAATTATAAAAAAAATATTTTGACATTTATATAATATGAGAGTTATCATTAATTGCATAATCTCTGATACCAGAAATAATTCCACATTCCTTGTTATTTTAATCAATCTTCCAAAATTCCACTAGTCATCCTGTTTGTCCTCATGCAAGAGTTAGGATGTGTTTACTGTCCATGCACTAATCTAACTTGAAATTTATTTATGTGGTTAAAGTGAACTGGCTTGTAGAGTAATTGCTGAGTTAAAAAATAAATACATTTTTTTCTGTCTATTTATCAGTGAATTGCTGACTTCTTGCTATGTTACTTTGTCTTAGCATCACAACCACTGATGCTATTACCATTTATAATGAATGATGTAATAATTAGAGCCATGATTCTGTTTTAAGGTTTATGATGCTAAAAAAATTGGAATTTTATGTAGACAACAACTGCTTTTTCTTTCTTTTTTTTAAACTGCTGCTCACTTTCCCATAATAAAGTAGCTTTACAAAAGATATATTTTGTTTTTTATCATATTCTAGCTTTGGAACTGGTGTGGCCTGGTCTTTTGAGGTGGTTGACTCATAACCTGAGGGTCGTAGGTTCAGATTTTGGTCAAACATGCTTTCCCTTTCAACCATAGAGGTGTTTATAATGTGATGATCTCTACTATTCATTAGTAAAAGAGCAGCCAGAGAGCTGGCACTGAGTGGTGTTCACTAGCTGCCTTCCATATTATATATCACTGTTGCATTTGGAACAGCTCGCAGAGATATATCGCCCTCATGTAGCTTTGTGTAATATTCAAACCAGCTTTGCTTGACAACTGAGGACGTGTACTTATTTTTAAATAACTGTACACCTTTAAACATGTTGACCTTTTGGATTTTTCCTGGCTTATTCCAATCTCTTATGGGTTTTATGGATTCTTTGTTTATGTAACCTTATTTGGAATGAGATGTCAGTTGATTATTGGTTTTACATCTACATAATGCATAGTGATGACAATCATTGATTGGTGCATATATGAAGTGGTCAGTGTTATAAATAGGCTATTCATTTATTGAGCAATTACTGTCAAGAATAAGGTTAATGTCTAGTTCTGTCACATTCATTATTACCTTGGAAAATATTTTCTTGAATCAACATACAAAAAAGTGCAGGAGTAATAAAAATTGTCATATGCCCTGTAAGACTAGTGGCTGTTCAAACTATTATCAAACCCCACTGGTTATCTAAATCATTAAGTTTTTACTATCACCCTGAGGTATGTTCTATTTTAAATGCTTGTGTCAAGATCTTTATTTTTGCATTACGATTTTACAGCAGTAAGTGCTATTCTTTTTTTAGAGCTATAACAATGGCTACCATGGAGACAGATTTAACAAAGACAAATCTGGTTACATTGACAACAGAGGAAGACAAAATCAGCATCAGCGACTTCCAAGATTGCCACTTAGAAATCATTCAAACATGCCTCACCAACAGTAAGATTCATGCTTTGTGAAACATTTCACTGCTTGGAATGATGAAATAACTATAATGTATTGTTTAAGACAGTAACTTTTGGTTATTTTCAAAGCTAAAAAAAAAATTAATTTTCAAACCCATATGTTAACATGACTGCTAAATGCCACTGATTATTCATTTTTACTATCAAGCTTCTATATTTTCACTGGTGAGTTAATTTGAGTGTGAAATGTGGGGTCAAAAGAGTGTGACTGACTATTCTAAACATAGATAAATATCTGAGCAGAACCACTTAATGGTTCAATCAAAGACAGAGAGTCTTATCAATGTTCACATCAATTTTGATGTAAAGATAAGTGAAATTTACTGATGGGTGGAAGCAACAAAAGATAATTAATCTAGAATACTGATATGTTCAGGACAAATAAACAAGAAAAAAAATAATAATTAAATGAGAAAAAGCATTATTCCAGCTTTACATGAAGCACAGTTTCCTTCCCATGGATGTGAAAAGTAAAAACAAACAGGTGAAAATGACAAAAGTAGTTACATAGCTAACTGGTAACATGAAAATGTTAACACTATTATTATTCAACAAGCCCATAATTGTTATTCAGTCATTATTTTAAATTTGAATGGTATACTAGAGGCTTTTTTACAACAATGTACTGTTGAACTGTAGTTAACACTATCGTACCTGAATAACTATATTTTCTTCCTAAGATAAGTAATGATGAACATCTTAGCTGTACTTTACATTTGAATTTAAACTGTCCAGTAGAAAAGGTATCTGCTTTGAATTTAAAATTAATACTTTAATTTGTTCACATGTCTTTTTTTGTAAGAGACAATGAATTATTCTGTGACATTCTTGAGTTTAAGTTACCTTCTTTTGGAGCAGTTTATTAGTTTCTACTGACTTGGTAGTCTTATATAGATAAACCATATCTCATAGCAGAATGTCATTTCAGAAGTATATGTTAAAGTGCATCTGGATACACTTTGGTTTTACATCTACATAATGTTTAACCTATAACTGTTTTATTTTTGACACTTTATTTTTTCTTTAGAAATAAGTTGAGACTACAACTTAAGCAATATTATGGTTCTTAATTGTGCAAATTTGTCGGGATTATTGAAGAAGCTTCATGAAATGCCTAACACACTTAAATATTTTTGGCTTAGGTTTATGAATGATATTTTTATCATCTGGGCTCATGAATTGAAGAAATGTATAGAGTTTATAAAACAAATTATTTTCCCCCTTTGCATTTCACTTGCTTTAGTGACGCTTCAGCTGTTAACTTTTAGACCTCATCGTTGCATTTGAGAATGGCTATCTTGCTTTTTGGTTTGTTGAAAACCAATGTATAAATACCTTTATGTTTATACATATGAGGATTCCACAGACTTAGACCTCCCCCTTCCCAAAAATAATCATGTTTATGATTGATGCAAATCTGAGGAGAAATTTTTGTTGGTGTGAAAGGTACATGTATATTTGTCTGTCAGGGTCAAATCCTGGTGAGGATCCTGGTGGTTGAGGGGTCCAACTCAAACACACCACTTTTGCCTTGAATTTCTGTAGACAGGTGGCCTTTGGGTGGCCCCCCCCTAGGGTTGATCGGCTGGTTCACTTGGGCTAGGGTCAACTAAGTACCAGTGCTGGATGTTCTCAACAGGTGTTGTGAACATTATATCTGATGTTGGTATTTGGGTATAGTGCTCATGAAACCCTGGCATTGTTGCACTGTCCTTGTTTGGAATTGCATTTCATCCCCTTGTAGGACTCCATGGTGGGTGGGGTCAGTGGCACTGAAATATTCCTTTTTTTGTTATGGATCCTCCAAATAAAAACTTAAAATACTGAAAAAAACATTCCATAAGTAAACTGCCACGTCTTGAAGATTTTGAGCAGCAATCTTCAATATCTGTAATACATGTTGTACCTCATTTTCTTATACTACATTCTTTAAGGCAAATATTTTGGACAAATATCTCCCTTTTCCCAAAGTCAGTAAAGAAGCTTTCATCTGTAACATAATTGTGGAAACATCCACATCTCAACACTGAACTCCTCTTGCATTCAAAGACAATTGGGGATGTACCTATGAGGTTACCTCTCATGCTACTTTGAATTCATCACAAGGAGTTATTATTGAGAGGGATTTCAAGAACATCCTCAAATCAGAGTTTGTCACTGGTTTCTCCACCCAAGGAGTTTATACAGTGAGGCATATTTCCACTCACAAAGATTGGAATTACAATGCTAACCAATGTCTCACATTTACATCACCACATCCACCTGCCACCATCAAGGCAGGATATGGCCTACATTCCAAACCATCTCCGATGTTTCCAGTGTCAGCGGTTTGGTCACTCGAAGTCATCATGTCATGGTTCCTTGACGTGTGCTTGTTGCGGTGGCAAGGACCACGATGCCTATGAGTGTGAAAGGACCCTCATTGCATCAATTGCAATGGCTCTCACCCATCCTTCTTTCATTATTTCCCTAAATGGTTGGAAGAAAAAGAGGTGCAGCATTTGAAAATAATTCATAACATTACTTATCCTGAGGCTTGAAGGTTGCTGTCCACCACTTCATCTCGGATGTATGCTGCTGCATCGTTCCACCACTACAGTGGGAGTATAGACGGATCTCTCTGTGCCTCCAAAAGAATCGTTCTCAAACAAAATGAAAAGTCTTGACCTCAGCGGTTAAAGTTGATGAATCAACTTCAACATCCATCTCTGTCCCTAATATACATACATTCCAGCAAATCTTAAGATCCACTTCCTTTGGTTCTGTGTAGGGGCATTTCATCTGGTACATCTTCCTCTCCCACCTCAAGATGCAAAACGATCATTCGCCACATCCTCAGTCGCTGGAATCCTCTTCCAACAACAAAGTCTTGCCCAATCAACTTAGGGCAGGATCCATGGAGGTCGACAGACCTCCCTCAAATAAAGGCAGTAAACAAAAAAGATGTGGTCGTAAACAGAAGGGTTCCCCACCCAATTCACCTACACTTAAATAAAAATGGCCACCTTGATACAATGGAACTGTCAAGTTTTACATTCTAATCTGAAGGATATCAAAACACTGATTGCTTCCTACCATCCTGTATGTATTTCCTTACAGGAAATATTCCTGAAACTTGCTGATACAGTCACCTTTCAGTGGTTTTCTTTGTACAGAAATGACAGGCTGTGTGATGGATGGGTGACACTGTTGGTTGATCAGTATGTGCCCACCCTATCTTTGCTGCTTGACACACCCTTGGAGGCTGTAGCCATCTGTGTTTCCTTAGGTTGTACCATCACTGTTTGTTCTCTCTACTTCTCACCTGGAGAGACCTATGATCAATCAGACCTTGATACTCTCATTGAACAGTTGCCATTTCCATTTTTAATCCTGGAGAAATTTAATGGACATCATCCTCTCTGGGCAAGTGCTGATATTGATAGGAGGGTTCACTCCATAGAGCACATGCTCTCTGATCACAACCTTTCTCTTTTTAATAGCAGTTCTTTTACTTATTTTCATGCACCTAGTCAGTCTTTTACTGCTGTTGCTCTCTCAGTTTGCTTCTCTTCACTCTTCTCCCATTTTTCATGGAGGGTTTAGAATAACTCGCTAGGCAGTGATCATTTTCCTATAATTTTGAGAGAGACTGACCATGATCGATGCCACCCAAACCGTGTGCCTCAGTGGAAACTTGATCAAAGAAACTGACTTTTTTTTTTTTTTTTTTTTTCTATCCAGTGAAAGCTTTTGCTGGATATCTAGCACTTCTGCTTCTTCCTCCACCTTCTTAACCATCAAGACTCGGGCAGAGAAAACACCTCTGTCCTTTCGAGCTGATTGTCTCTTTGACTATACTTGCCCCTTTAACTGGTGGAACTCAATCTGGCCCTTCATTGGTCTGGCATTATATCAGTTGGTCCTGATAATAGATAATGCAACAGGTCATAGTGTAGATCTCCTGCTTCTATTGCTATTCTTCTGCTTGTTTTTTTTACTGAATCTGGCAAGAAAATGTTTTTCCTGATGCCTAGTGCCAGGCTATTGTCCTACCTTTTTTTAAGCCTGGAAAGGATCCCAAAATTCCTTCAAACTACTGTTCAATTACTTTGAGCTGCCTCTATAAGACCCTAGGAAGGATGGTTAATGCTAATCTCATTTGGTTCCTCAAACCAAACAACCTCCTAACATCCACCCAGTGTGGATTCTGACGACATTGCTGCTCCACCATGGACCACCTGATTCGACTTGAAACATCCATCAGAGAAGCCTTTCTCAAACAACAACATCTTGTATCAGTATTTTTTGACATTGAGAAGACTTATGATACAACTTGGAGATATGGCATTTTGTGAGACCTCCATGTATATGGGTTATGTGGCCATTTGCCCATTTTTATTAAAAATGTGTTAATGGACAGGAGATTCCAAGTTCCTGTGGGTTCAACACTTTCCCGTTCTTTTCTGCAGGAACTTGGAGACCCTCAGAGCTGTGTTTTAAGTGTCACACTTTTCAGTATAAAGATTACTGCCATCAGTGAACAACCCTCTCTCACTGTTGCAAATGGGCTCCATGTTGATGATTTTCACATCTCATGTCAGTCGTTGAACATGAAGTATATTGAGTGGCAGCTACAGACTGATCCTGAACTCCATATTGGCAAAGTTGTGCTGCCTGTGGTCACTGAGACAAAGTTCTTAGGGCTTATCTTTGACCGTAAGCTGACCTTCATACCACACATCAAGCAGCTATGGGTCATATGTGCAAGAGCACTGAACCTCCTCCATGTCCTCTCTTCCACCACCTAGGGAGCAGATCGTTGTTCTATGCTAAAGATATATTGTGCTCTTATTCATTCGAAACTTGACTATGGATCACTGGTCTATGGCTCTACCAGGACTTCGGCCTTAAAGATGCTGGATCCTATTCATCATTAAGGACTTTGGCTCTTCACTGGAGATTTTTGCACTTTGCCATTTCAGAGCTTATACATCAAGTGTCATGAACTTTTTTTGTATCTCCGCTGTTTGCAACTATCTTTACTATATGCTTCGGAAACTTCGTTCCTTACCAAAGCTTTCTACCTGGAATTGTGTTTTCCTTCCTCGGTGGGCCGTACTTTTTCAGAATAGACAATCTGCCCTTGCTCCTTTTGGCCTTCGTATCCAGGTGCAGTTGGATGAATTAGGTGTGTCCTTGGATAACATTGCTGTATTCACTAGTCAACCCATCCCATCATGTCTTCTTACGGTCCCCAAATATGACCTATCTTTAAGTCATCTGTGAAAAGCGGAATCTTCCGATTGGAAACACTTTATTATTTGCTGAACATCTTTTGAACCATCCTTCCATTCCTATTCATACAGATGGTTTGAAATCAGGTGACTGTGTGGGTTCTGCCTTGGTTTGTTGTGGTTCGGTAGTTGCATGCAGCTTCTGTGTTCACTGCTGAATAGTACACCATTTTTCTTGCCCTGGATCACATAGAAGCTAAGCAATACTCAAACTGTACTATTTTTACTGAGTCGCCTAGTTCTCTATTGGCCCTGGAATCACTTCATGTTAGTTCATACCCTGTACTTGCCAATATTCAAAACTGACTGACCCATTTCTCTTTAACATCTACTTCTATCCAGTTTTTCTGGATACCAGGCTACATTGGTATTTGCAGGAAAGAGTTTGCCAACACAGCAGCTAAATCTATCTGCTCTGGCATTATCACTGCTGTGCCATGTTCCATACATGAACTATAGTCCTGTATTCAAGGCTCGGCTCCGTACCAGTTGGCAGTTGACTTGGAGTGAGCAACGCGAAAACAAGCTTTTCCGAATAAAACCCTATGTTGGTCTTTGTCCATCTTGCTTCCTTAAGGATCAGAAAGAGGAAATTGTTCTATCTAGACTACGTATTGGTCACAGTTTTTTAACTTATTTTCTTTTATCTGAGACTGATGCACCAGTGTGTTGTCTGTGTAACACTCAGGTCACAATAAACCAACTTCAAGTGACTAACACTGCTATTTGAACTACCCGTTAGTCATCCTGGCAAGTTATCATTAATTTTGCTACAAGTCTTTTGAAACTTTTATTAATTTACTTTCTGAAAATGGCCATAACATGAAATAACTCAGAACCAGGACTTTGAAGGCCAACTTCAGGTGACTGACAGTGGTTTTTGAACTTCTGTTAGCCTTCCTGGCAAGTTATGATAATTACAATTATGCTACAGAAGGTTCTTTACAATTAGTATTACTGTAGTTTTTCTTTTACTGCTGTAGACTAGATGTAAACACTGATAATAATGCTATTTGTTTTTAAACTTTGTTTTGTTTTACCTTAATTTCCTTTTATGAATTTTAATAAATTTACTTTAATTTTTAACTTTTTACCAGATATTTGGTGCAGATAGCTTAGCTTATTTGTGCCTTAAAACACCAAACCAATCAACTTTAATATTCTGGATATAAAACACTTGAAGTATTAAAAATACGTTTCTCTACCCTCTCAACACACAAATATTTACAGATTTGCATTGTTCTTTGAAAGTTGTTACTTCAGCTATTCTAAGTATCTATTTTCAGTACCTCTTCTGTTTTATAGAGATTTGTGCAAGTGCCACTTGAAATATCGTCACATCTGTAAACATGTTTACCAGTGTGACATTCGTGAATAACAAGTTTATTTATATATTTGACAGTTTCTCAATCATATAATCTTATTTACTTGATCAATTACCTCTTGAGTATGTAAAATTGACATACTATTAAAGAACATGTGATGTTTATCACAAGTTAACTGAATTGAGTAGTGAGCATTTTAATGTTCATAAGTATTTCCATAAAACTTCCTAATCACGTTCCTTCATGTAGACTTTACAAATGATATGTGAAGTGATATAGCCTTTTAACAACTCTTAATTGTAGACTCCATTATCAAATTCTTTGTATAATGTGCAGTTGTTTTTTTAAGTAAAAAGCTCTAACAATTTTACTAATTCTATAGAAAATTGTACTGACCTTTGTTGAAAATTCCTTAGTTTTTCTAACATACATTTCTAGTTATTTTTTACCATTGTTTCATTTTTAAACAGGTATGAATTACCATACCAACAAAGAAGTTCTGCTAATTTACCTGCCTTAAAACAACAGGTAATTCCTATTATGGACAGAATCGAGAAATCTCGAAAAAATAGAGGTAATCCCAGACCCAGGGTGTCAAATGTTCCTCAGCACTAAACATTTAGATGGTAAGTTTTTAATGAAGTAATAACTTTAAGTTTCAACTTGAAAGACAAAAGTTACCACATTTTTCTTGATAAGAGAAATGTACATACATGTATGTAACACATCCAGTTTAATTATATCAGAACTTAAATTTATAATCAGTGATGACGAGAAAACCCACTTGTAGAGAAAAAATATATGTAAAAAAACAGCTTGTTTGAGATGAAATTTTTTTATGTAGAGGAGCGAACAACATTTTGACCTTCTTCACTCATCGTCAAGTTTCTTTTTCAACACAACCAACCGTTTTTTATGTATATATAACTTAAAATTGTCATCTCTACTCCAAATAATGAAATATTTCTAATTTCAGTTAATATAACAGGCTAGTTATTAACTCTGTTCCTTAATCATTTGAAATTGTTTTTCATTCTTCGGTTCTTTGTTATGGTACCAGTTGTGTTGAAAAAGAAACTTGTAATTTTAATGTTCTTTATTGAAATGATCTAAATAAGGAAACTTAATCCTGTGAAACTTTTTTTTTTTTTGCCTTGTTCTCCAGTGCAAAGAATCAAACATCCATAGGTTGAGTTAGAGAAAAAAATAGTATATATTTTTAAAAGTTGTTAATAGGAGATTATTAGGATGTGGTAACACATTCCCTGTACCTGTTCATAATGTGTTTTCAAAGTTGTTAAATAAATAATTTGCCAATATAAAATTCAGTTTTAATGATAGTAAGTGTAATATTACTTCACAACAAAACTGATTTAAAAAAGAAATGTGTATATTAATTGCATTGTTCTCTACTAGCCCAATAAGAGGTGCGTATAAGAGCAAAGCCACTACACCATCTGTTGAACACAGCTACCCATGAAACATTTTGCTTAGTAGTAAAGCTCACCAGACTGACTGTATTACAATATATAATATAATGACATATTAGATATTTAAGAAAACTCGAATCTTATAATGAATAACCTCTAAATTTGTAAAATGTGATTCACTGATTAGTAGAAGATATTATACTACAATACATTAAGGCTGGTGATAAATTTTGATCACTCTTTGTATGACTGCAATTCAAGTACCTTTATTTTGGTTTAAAAACAACTGCACAATGGGCTATTTGTGCTGTGCTTACTGCAGTGATTCAATCACAAAACTTGGCATTAAAGTAAGCTCTTAAATATACCACTAAGCCACAGGAGGCATTGTGCAATTGAAGATAGGTGGCAGCAAAGTTATTGTCAATTTTAGTGTGATGTTTTCAAACTTGTTGCCAGTTAATGAATCATGTTTCATGAATTTAGGCATAATAGATCATAAGACTTGAACTTTTTTTTAAGTTAGTTTATCAGTCTTTTAAGTGTTTTACCCTTGAATGCAGTATTGTTTCAGTGTATACTTTATATCCTTAAAATGCTTAATGTAAGTTTCTTCTTTATCTTGTGGTTATGCAGATTGTTATTCTTCTCTGTATTAAACTATTGTTCTTTGAACTAAACATATCTTATTTTCTAAAGTTGTATTAATAACTGTTTTAACTGGGAAATATTATGAATTTTTTCTCGCAATTAAAAGTTAAAATGTTTTACTGAAAGGTCTGTTACCCATGCAGCTTTTCTCACACAACTATACCGGTTTTAATTTTGCTTGTAGATTTGAGGCATCCTGGATCTATGATAACTGTACCCTCATGAAAAATAAATCATGTAGGAAAGAAGATATGGTTTGGTATAGTTAGTTACTTGTAGATGTTAATATATACATGTATCTAGTTTCTATAATGTTATTTTTTTGCACATTTAGAAGTGTGTGATTAACGTTGCTTAAGCTGAACACATTTTATATTTGTAATGAAATCTAGTTTGTTAAACTATACTTTTAGGGGGATACACTATTGTTACTAATAGGTACAAATTTTTCTTGTGTATTTGTTTGTAAGATTGAATTATAAAAAAGTTTTACTCTTTGAATATTTTATTTGCTGTGATATTTTACTTTTGTTAACATATTTTTCATTTTAGTGTCATAGACACATGCTACCTGCCATTATATGTTTAATTTGTTTTGTTTCAAAATATTTATTTTGATTTGAACTTCACATAACATATAAGAGTATAATGATGATGGTTTTGATCAAATCTTTGCTCACTAGTTGTGTAACTCAGTAAGGAGTTAAAACTTGAATATTAACAGCAATGAGTAACTGAATTTGAATGTGTTTCAGGTTTTGTCTGATCTAAACTTTTTAGAAGACCAGAAAATACTTAAAAATAATTGAAACAGGTAATTGTAGTGACTAGCATGTAACATTATTTGCAAAGTATAGATTTCAAATTGTTCTTTCATGCATCATGTGAGACAAACATTTCTTTCTTGTATTTAACTTGTGGGATTATTTTTAAACAATTGTATAGAAGTTTTAGTTAATGTGAGGTACAATTAGATTTTAAGGTCTAAATTTTATAAATTTCTTTTAGGTTTTTATGGTATTGAGCATGAGTGTGTCTATCCTAATATTATTGCATATTTTCTTAAATCAGAACTTAAATATGTCAGGACAGAAATAACCTGTTCTTACTAATTTTCAAACAATTTAGTAAACTGGGCATTCAAACTTGGATATCAAAGAAATTTTTTAGCTGAATACGTAAAACACTTGTGAAATGTTGAGTTTTGCCTTGTACATAAATATTAAACTATATAGTGTATATTTTTTCCTAATCATTTAACAAATTCTATTTTGAAATTCAAGTACTAACTAGAATATTAAGCACACATCTCATTCACACACAACCTAAGATTTCTTGTAAAACTTGTATTTTATTTTGTTACAAATGGTTATCCCCTTTCAAAGTATTTTGTGCATAGTGAAAGAAGAGAAGGTAATTTTTTTAGACTACTAGAGATTAATTGCAAACCTATATCCTGTTTCATTAACTAATGAGGTTCCACTAAAAATATACTCGTGTACCTTGTGTAACATATCCATTTAAAAGATATCCACATGATGCATACATTCAGTCAAAGTTTAATCATATAACTTCTGATGCATGAACTGTAAGAGATTTAGAATGCTGAGAAGTATATTTCTTTATTGTACAACAGTATTCTTGTTTTACATGAATTCCAATTTTGCATCAAGTAAACAAACCTTTCATGCAGTCAACTAAGAATGAGGTTCTGATTTATATCACAGTTGTCTCAAGAATACTTAAACTTTGTTGTTTCTGTGTCCAGTTTATTAGTCTACAGCATTAAAATAATTAAAGTATGATTTTATGAAACTAGTTATCCTGTTTCAATTTTCTTTCTTTTTGGAATTTTGAACAACATATGATCAATCTCCTACATTAATGAATTGTTATCTGACTAATATTGTGGGAATTTCTTTCATATGAGCAGATATTTTTCAGGATTAAAATAATGTACAAGTATAACATCGATGAAAGTGTGATGTTTTCAAAACAAGACCCAAAACTTGAGCACATTCGAATACTTGACTATTCTTCTTCAGGAGAATCAAGGGTATGTTTAATGAGTGTGATGAAATGTATAGGCTCAGATGTCAATGTCACGTAAATCACATGTTCTCTGTAAGTGGACTTTGAGAACTAGCCAATTATAACTAGCATTTGTGTCAAGTTTAGTTTTGTGTCAAAGGGATGTGTAAAGTTCATAATAGTCATAAGAATTGTTAACTAATTCATACAGTAAAACTTGTCTAAGGCGGAGTTGCACGGGACTGAGTAAAATTTACAGCTTAGACATAGTGAACATGCATTTCCTTAATTATATATAATTTTTGAGCAGAACGTTATACTTGCTTGACTCAAGGAAAGTACAACATTTGTGAATAGTTATTATAATGTTTATGCTATATTTATTGGAATAAGAACAAAAATAGACATTCAAAAGATACATAAGTACACAATCTTAATCAAATTTATTTTAAGAAAGTGTCCAATTTCAACTGTTTCATTTTTTTAATGGGTTTTCTCATGCGGTTAAAAGAGAATGCCAATACTATGGCCTTTTCATGAAGTTCATTTTCCCCCTTCATTTTTGCATACAATTAGATTGCATTAATATAACTTAACACTTGCTATGAAGTAGGAATTTCTATTTCCTCACTATTTTTTCTATTTTGTTCAACTTCTGAATCTCTCACTGTTACCATCTTGCAATTCTATTATAGATTTGAAATCAGTATCTACTAAAACATTCTTGTCAATGTTCACAAAATTTTCCACATTCACAGAACCATCTACATCAATCTTCTCAGAGTTTGGACTTCACTAATCCTAAATTCATTAAAATATTACATACATATCTGATAGCTCTTTTTTTTTAAATGAGGGTAATTAGTAGCTTTTTTAATGAGGATAATTAGTAGCTTTTTTGAAAATGAGGGTATTAAATTTTCCCTAAATTTTAAAATTGGGGAAAACAGGAATTTATTTTTTTTTGCAAGAATTATTTTGAGAGTACAATTTTACACTTAAAAGAAATATATTTATACAAATCATGAATCTAACTTTTAACTGCAAAAATAATGATGGCAGAAAAAAGAACAGAATATGTTTAACCAATACTTACTGTAATAATTTGTTTAAATATGAATAAATTATCAGACATTTTGTTAATTAAACAAGAATTTATTAATATTTAATTAATAATTTCTTTAAATATTAATAAAGAACTTTTTTTTTCTGCCTTACTCAGGTTCTAATCCTACTTGTTGGTATATGAGGTAAGTGAAAGATAGTTATGCTAGTTCCACCATATAGAGGGCTTTTTATTAGAGAAATCTTGACATAATGCTGCAAAATTTTATTTATGGCTTGTACAGTTTCCCCCTCATGCAGTTTCCAAGTTAGACAGGTTTTACTGTATAAAGATAAAATTGGATAATGGCAAAAGGCAGTGAGGAAGTATAGAAAATGAGCTCATATATGTATATATAGGCAAACGCACACAGAGAGAGAGAGAGAGGGGGGGGAGAATTGTAAGGAAGATTAACACTGATAATCTTTAATAAACTTTAATCATGAATTTAATTTTTAAATATTTTCAGAGACTTGCAAAGGTCAACAACTCTGGAATTGAGATTGATGCCATTTGGGGTTACAGTATTTAACAGTGCTATCCAATAAGCTTCTTTAATTTCCCTGTTTTTGTTAGATGTAAAATTTGTCTGTATACAAATAGGTCTTCAAGATAGTGTCCAGGAATGTTAATTTATTGCAACCTGAAGTTGTTTGTTTTCATTATTGATTTATGGTTATTAAAATGTTCCTGTATAGTTTCTCTGGTTTGATCTACATATTGAAAATTGCATTTTTTTGACATTGGATTAAGTGAATAACATTTTTTCATAGAACAGTTTATGGAATTAGTGACTTTTAACTGCTTTTAGTTCTCTTTTATTAGTAGATTTGTCCATTTCTTGTATGAACTTACAAGTTTGACATCACTTGCTATTACAAGGTTGACTTCCACCTGGTGTCAGCATAAAGCTTATTTTAGCATGAACTAAGTGTGAATGCAAAGTTTCTTTTTTTCTGAAAGAAACTACAGGAACTTCCATAAAAATAGATTGTAATTGATTATTAAGTTGAAGGAAGTAGAAGTTTCTTTAGTATCTGGGATAGGTTTTTCAGTTTGGGGTGATAGATAATAACTAGTGGAACACAAGAAGAATTAGTTTTAGGTGGTTGTTTCAGGGCAGATGCACATGGTATATTGTTAATTTCCTCAACTTGTTGGGTGATAGTGTTTTTGTTTATAACCTCTTTCAGTCATAATCTGTTTCAAAGAATCGATGTGATAGTCATAGTTCTTACTATGAGAGCATATTTTCTTTAAGTGCTTGATTGAATGCGATATTGTGTTTGGTGTGTGTAGGGTGACAGCTTTGATTATGTAAGTATTGTGATTTATCTGTTGGTTTTGAGTACAAATCAGTATGTAGAACACCATCTTTTTATGTTAAAGTTACATCCAAGAAATGTATTTGGATAGTGGAGTAGTTTAGAGTAAATTTAATAGAACTGTGAAAGGTGTTAGCATGTTTATAAAAAGATGGTAATAAATGTTCGTCTCCTACCCAAATGAAAGATAAAGGTTATTGATGTATTGTCTCCAAAATGTTGGTTTGTCTGTACAGTTTTCCAAAAGATTCATCTCTAAGTCTCCCATGAAAATGTTGGCATAGTTTGGCCTCATCTTGGTGCCCATACCTATGCCTTTTGTTTGAATATAGAATTCACTATCAAAACTGTGAGGTGCCATTAATTTTAAGAAATGTTAATAACTTAGGACTAAAGTGAAATAATCAAGCCCTTTTCAATTAATTCTTGTATGTATGCTGTGTTTATTAAAAAATAAATATTTCAAATACATGTTCCAACATTTTCTAACTTCAGTAATTAATTTACTTACAAAATAAATGTTCAGTATTGTAAAATATTATTGTACTTGCACAGTAAGGAGAAATAATTTTTAATAGATACAATTGTGTACCTCCACCTCAAAATATCAGTAATTTGTTTTTTTACTTTTAAATAAAATATTTCTTTCACCAGCTGGTTTACTTTTCACATTAACCACCAATAATAATGTCCCATGCATGTACATACCATATTTTGAAAAAAATTATCTGCACATGTGTCCCAGAGAAATGTATACAAGCAAATATAATATCTTCAAAATAAGCAGAAAGTTATTTAAAGAAACTTTTCAATATATATGCTACTATTAATGGTGAGGCTGAATGTATGAGCAGAAAATGTTTTAGATATTAGAAAATTGATTGTTGAATGAATATCACACTAACAAGTTGTTACTGATTTTGTATTTGCTATAAATCAATAATTGAAATTAATAACTCAATGTACAATGACCATTCAAAATAATAAAATTGGTCTGAGGTTATAACACTTGAAGCCAGTTTGCTTTATCCTGCATATCACCAAGGTTATAGGTACTCGGGTGGCTTTCTGTTGCTGTATAATAATATATGGTATTCCCCTATACATTCAAGAGAACTTTCTTCATTTTTTGTGAGTATATTGGTACTTATCAAAACATTGATTGTTAATGCATGTTTCTAGATTATGATGAAATTGTCTTCCACCAACGCATATGTTTTGGGTATAATTTTACCCTTAAAATTTATGTGGTGGTTGTGGAAAGTTACCATTAAACTGAATGGTATGTTGTGATAAACAGTTAAATGGAAACTTGCATGTGTTCATTAAGGTGTTTAACAGCCATTAAGTTACCTGTCATAAAGTATCAATAGTAATTTCACTTTGATAGAAATCCAAAGCAATGAATTTCAACATTATCTGAACATTTTGTTTTAAGAGTATTTAATAACTTTCTTCATTTTAAATCAAATGTTTACCAGTTTAATTTGAACTCTTGCAAGATAAATACAACTTTAATTATACAGCATAATATAAATGCTGTTCTTAAAACCTTATTTGCAGACTATCATAGCTTCCAAACAAATGGGTATTAGAGCTGTGAAGTAAAGCACATAATTTTGCGGTGGTCTGGTAAGGTACGTAACTCGTAATCCAAGGGCTGCTGATTCGAATCCCTGTCGCACCAAACATGCTCACCCTTTCAGCAGTGAGGGCATTATAATGTAATGGTCAATCCTACTATTCACTGATAAGAGTTTGCAGTGGGTGTTGATGACAAGCTACATTCACTCTAGTTTTACAATGCTAAATTAGGGATGGCTAGTGCAAATAGCCCTTGTTTAACTTTGCACAGAATTCAAAAACAAATTTGTGGCTGCTGTTGTAGTAGGTATATACTGGTTTAGTTGGCACTTTTTTCATTTAAGAAGCTTTACCTCTTTTACCTCGGTGATGTTTGTAGTATTCATTGTGTTTCATCATTGTAAAACTCTATACATGCTTTACATGAGTTTTCAACTTTGGAAATCAAAATGTAGTTTGTGTTTTGGTAAGAGTGATAGATATTTTGTCCTTTGTTTTTTAATTCCAATACTGCAATAGAAGTTGAAGGTTTACAGATTATTGTACATTTTATTAAGAACTTAAAATACATCTCATTCACTCTGAATAGATGTTTTAGTTTTCAGAGAATGTGGTGTTCATTTGTTTATTCATGTATAAATTAGATAATTTTATGTTTTTAAGTTTTCTGTAATCATGAGTATGACAGCTCAACCATTTTAAGCTTCTTTTGTTAAAATTTGATATCAAAAAGAATTTTGTATTTAAAAAAAAAAAAAAGAATCAAACTTTCTTTGAAATAATATGGTGATCAAAATACTCGTCAAACTTCATTTTATTTGCAATTATTGCCTTTTTATCATTTTGTTTCTGCTTCAGAAATCAGTGCAGTTTTTCTGATGTTCATGTTAGAAGTTTTTTATATGAAAGTTATTTTATGAATATCCTTTATCCAGCATTTTGATGCTTTAATTTTTTCCTTTTAATATCACAAAGAGATTGTAGCACTGAAGCAGTTGTTCATTGTACCTTTCAATAATACCTGATAGAGTGCATACCTAGTTCTTCCCATTTCTTCCTCTGCTGTGTTAAGAGTAACACTTGTTTTGCATTTGTTGCAGCAAGTAAAATCCCTTGTGGTACTAAATCAAGGTGCATTTCTGGGAAAGCATATCTATTTCTTTGTTATTTTTCATCCATGTAATATTTTGAGAGAACTTATACTGAGTATTCAGGAATTTTTACCTTGGTATTTTTTTATTATTATTTGAAGAACTGATTATTTTAAAGTTGTATAATAACATTCTCATAGGAATAATGCAGAAATGTTCTGTAAAGTAAAATGTCAGGTTACTTCAGGCTAGTATAGAAAAATTATACATAAAGTAATTTGTATGGTATTTTTCATTGATGAACCTTCTGTAGAGGTAGAATTATCCTTAAAAATGAGGAGTTAACTTCAACTGATATGAAACCTTTTTGTGTGGATATAAAATGAAGGTAAACTGATGGGCCACTTGTGTAAAAGAAAATGTAAAGACTGCAAGTTTCTCTGTGTAGTTGAGACTGGCATATGAGTATTCTGTGTACAGGTGATTCAGGGAGTTGAATGGTATTTACACTTAAGGACAATATACAAAGTAGAATGAGAAAAAATTTGGAGTTACTTGAATCTGAGGTGAAATTAGTTTGTATAGATTGATATATATGAAAAACTTATTGGAATTTTGACTGGTATAAAAAAAACAGGCAATAAGTAGATCTTGAACTTCATTTTATGAGACTAAAATTGGTTATTTAATTTTCTCTGGACCAATTAAGTCTTAAAATGGTTAAAAAGAGGTGATGGGGAAGAATCTGTTTGAGAACATTTAGAATGTGTTGAAACAGGTTATCTTGGTTGGTTTTGTTGGGCATCATAAAGTATTCTACCCTCCAAAGTTTATTTTATTGTTCTGAAAGAAATGTTTGGTTTCTCTAAGTTTGGCCAATTTTTGTGTGATTACATGGCAGTGACTGTAGGAATTGGCAATAGGAGAAACATACCAGTCAACATTAATTTAAAATGTTTTTTTACTTTGATTAAAGTAGTACATTAAACAAAACAAATCTGTTTCATTGACATGTATTAAAATACACTTGTAAAAATGTTTTGGGAAGGAAACTAGTATTTAACTTGCCACCTACGTTACGTGTGTGTCGTAATTATCATATTTCATAAATAGATGTTGATGTTAAGGTGTTATATTTATTATTTGTAAAAGTAAGTTGCTAATACAACAGTTTGTCATGTAGAGGTATAATATATTGTGTGAAACATTCCAAGTTAGTGTTAGAAACTAGTAGTTTATAGAATTCCTTTTTTGTATAAAACAGTAAAGTTGTATATTGTATAAAAGCATCTTCATTTATCTTTTTTTGTTTACTGTTTTTATTTGTTTGAAATTTTATAGCTTCCATTTTATTATGTGCTTATTATGTTATATTGAACTTTAGAATAAATCATTAAATACTTAATTAGAAGTTTATTTTCACTGTGAAAAGCCAGCATATAGTATACAGACCTTGTTGTAATAGACTTGAATAATCAGTTGATTGCAAATGTTGTGAAAGATAAATAAAGGCCTTCCCTCACAAACTTTTTGCAATCATTTACCATTGAAGTGGATGTCAAATACCACCAGTTTCTTATTTCTGTGTACTAAATATATACAGTAATTTAACAATGAAACTGAAATGCAAAATGAAGAAGATAAGAACACTATTTGATTGAACAAGAAATTTGACTAACAGCCAGTTGAAAGTTAGTGGAATAGATAATGTAGATCAGACTTATATTGATACTTCTTCAGTCTTTACATGAAATCTTGTTCATCTTAATAATTTGATACACTATTTCATTACAGCCCTGTCTCTCATTACATTTTCCATTAACATCTCTTTATAAACTTTTTTTGTTAATGTTTGTCTGTACCAAGATACAATTATAAAAGTAATGTTTTTATGATGTAGAAGTTAATATATCTGTACTGTTCTTCTTAAATGCATATAAAATGTATTGGTTAATGCTTCACCAATGCTTCTGTTAATAGAGATGGAGTAAGATGGGTTATGAGTGGAGAATATGTGAAATGTAATTTCAATTTTTCCCATTAGACTTATTGATATTATAAAAAATTCTAAAGGATAATTTATTGATTTTGTGCTTATATACCTCTCTAGTTGCTTAGTGGTAAATCTGCTTTCTTACAACACCAGTAACTAGGTTCAGGTACTTGTAAGCACAGCACGTATAACCCATTGTGTTATTTTTGTGATCAACGATAATTACCACCATCATAGAAACAACTACAAAAAAGTTGTGCTTAAATCTTTTGTATATTCAGTATATATAAAATGGGTTGCTTCATGATAAACACAATAACCTAAAATTGACAGTCAATGTGCTGAGTAGATTTATATTAGTGAATGACAGCAGATTTTGTTTAAACAGCTGAATGATTGCCTTTTTAAATTACCAACAGCCATACTGTACACTCAAGAAATATTTAGAAATTTTAATTTTGTAGTGTTGTTTTGTATTGTAATTTATAATTGATCATTTCTGAGTTATATTAAAACTGTACAAACAGTTTCCAACGCATTACGATTTTGGTGTATCCATTACGACTATACGCTCATACAGACAAATATTACGACTTGTTGCCACAACCAAATTATATATTATATAGGCCTATACAATAAAGTGATAAATTGTTACCCCAGGACTTGAAAGGGGTGAAAAGAAAATTTCTAGTGAGACACAAATAAATTTTGATAATAAATAAGACATAGTCCAAATGGCTACTTGCGATAATCATGTTTGTGCTTAAAATAAAAAAATATTTGTATCTGCGACGTCAACCTATAGTTTGAGTGCGTTGTATGTATGCAAAAACGGCTCGTTTGGATTGAGAAAATATTTTACGTAGAAGAGCGAACATGGTTTCGACCTTCTTCGGTCATCGTCAGGTTCGCAAAGAAAGAGGTAACTGACCGGAAGCTGACCACATATTTGGAAGGGGTTGTGTAACTGAGTGTCGGAATGTAGAGGGCGGTGTTAGATGTTTGAATATATAATTTGATTTGATTTTATTTAATATAGGTATAAGGGCGTTCCTTTATATTGGTTTATTTTGGGTTTAAGTTGTATAAGTAAGGCTTCTTTAATTATGCGTTTGTTTATGTTTGTTTCTTTATTTAGTATTTGAGTGTTTTCTATGGTTATGTTGTGTTTATTTGACTTGCAATGTTCGAAAACGTGTGAAGGTGACTTTTTATGTTTTTTGAATCTGGTTTCCATTTTTCCACTTGTTTCTCCAATATAGAAGTCGTGGCAGTTATCACATTGTATTTTATAAATAATGTTGGTGTGGTGTTTGTCAGTGTAGTTTTTACATAGTATAGACCTCAGTTTTGTGTCTGGTTTTTGAATAAATTCGGTATTAACTGAAATGTCATATTTTGTTACTAGTTTTTGCCAAATGTTGGTTGTCTGCTGATGTCGGGAATATGTGGTATGCAGCAGTATATGGTTTCGTGATTTTTTTTATTCGTGAGATACATTTACTTTTGTTGGTTGATTTTGCTTTGTCTACGTGTGTGCGTATAATGTTTTCTACAGTTTGTGGAGGAAACTTATTGATGTTGATGAAGTATTGTTTTATTTTGTCTAATTCATCGTTAATTTTATCTGGTGAGCATAGTTTTATGGCTGTGTTTATTTGGTTTCTTTTGTTTTGTTTCATGTGGGCCTGGCATGGCCAAGCGCGTAAGGCGTGCGACTCGTAATCCGAGGGTCGCGGGTTCACTATTCGTTGGTGAAAGAGTAGCCCAAGAGTTGGCGGTGGGTGGTGATGAATAGCTGCCTTCCCTCTAGTCTTACACTGCTACATTAAGGACGGCTAGCACAGATAGCCCTCGGGTAGCTTTGTGCGAAATTCCAAAACAAACAAACAAACAAACTTGTTTCATGTGCTGAGTCCCAAGGAATGTATAATCCAGTATGGGTGATTTTTCGGTGGATTTCAGTTTTGAATTGTGTGTCGGTTCTTGTAATTTTGAGGTTAAGAAATGATATTTGATTGCTTTCTTCTTGTTCACATGTGAAGTTAATGTTGGGATGTATAGAGTTAATGTGATTGAAAAAAATTAAGTGTGTTCTGTAGATCTGAATCCCACAACCGTGACATCTACATATCTGTACAACTATAGTGGTGGTTGTAATGCTGTGTTAATTGCTTGTATTTCAACTTGTGTCATAAAAATATTGGCTGGAACTGGTGATACTGGGTTGCCCATGCTAAGGCCATTTGTTTGTATGTAGTTGTGGTTGTTGAATATGAAGTTTGTCTTTATCGTAGTGAATTATATGGCCAATCACACTATTCGTTGGTAAAAGAGTAGCCCAAGAGTTGGCGGTGGGTGGTGATGACCAGTTGCCTTCCCTCTAGTCTTACACTGCTAAATTAGGGACGGCTAGCACAGATAGCGAAATTCAAAACAAACAGATTTAGTCAAGACATTTATAAACAATTTTCATTAAAAATTTCACTTTCGTGAATTTGTTATTCACCATAAAATGCATTGCCTTTACCATCACAAGTAATATCTCGCAGGGTTATTTATACCTTGGATGTTTTAAAAATTTTATTCAAGAACCAGTTTTCTGCACGGTTTAGTCTATACCGCTCTATCAAGATGGACGTTTTAACATAACATAACAATGCACGTAAGTCGAAATTATAATCAAGACGACTTATACGAGGAAACAAAATGTACTCAAAAATATTGTTTTATTGAATTTTAGAAAATGGATGGACATTCTTCGTACTTATATCATTATTACAATATAATTCATCTTAGAAAACCTTTTCATAAATCATTTATTTACGTTTAATTTTCAGAAAAAAATTCAACCAGATGGATCCATAGACATGGATGACTCGAACTGTATCCAGTGATTGTACGATATCTGTACGGGTTCTGTCTACAATAATTTCGCTCAGTCATTTGAAATAGTTGGCATCTCTGCAAACATCTATACATAATAGTTGGTTGTAATATACATCGGGCTAAATGCATTTCATTATTAACTTTAGACGTATTGTTAGTTCTAATAAATTTACTTTTTTAAGTTCTACATAATTTAAAGAAACTTTACGCTAAAGCAGGGGTAGGCAATTCAATGGTCACATGTGGCCAGTGGATAGCACAGTTGTGACCAGCTCGAGTTTAGGAATCAACTTTTACATTACTTATTTTTTATGTCAAATTTGGAAATAAACAACTGCACTGCGTCATGTTATCGCTAATGTGGCACACTTCATCACTGCCACGGACTCCGCCCATTTTGTAACGTCAGTCTGGTTTAGATGTTTGTTATCGAGTGTGTTGTTTTGCATGCGCTTGCAAAGATATTTTTTATTGTGCAACTTTCAAGTGTTTAAATGTATTTTGTTTTTAATCCCATAATATGGATAAGTGGATAATTCGTAAACTGAATAATCCAGATGATGGTGACCACTCAAAAAATAGAAAGAATTTAATTGGTTCTGGCATTACTGCCGAAAATAGAATAGCGCGTGACTGGAAAAACGTGAAACGAGAATTTAATGAAAGTTGAGAGTTGAAATTTGCAGTAATTGAAGCAAATAATAAGCCAGTGTGTCTTTTGTGTAATTAAGTTTTTAGGAATAATAAAGTATAAAACCTTAAGCAACACTTTAACAATTTTCACAACGAATTTGATGTAAAATTTCCAGTTGATAGCACAAATCGTGTGAATGAAATTAGCCGTCTGAAAACACAACTTTATGAACAAAAGGGAGGCCTAAAAAGATTTTTATCGTCGATAGAACTGGTTATGTTAGCTAGCTATAAAGTAGCTTGGATTCTAGCTCAAAAAAAGAAATCATTTTCTGATGCTAAACTAGTAAAAGAAATATTTATTGTGGCCATTGAAACTGTTGGATAATTATGATTCAAAAATAAAATATTATATTCTTCAAAAGGAAAATATTTTGCAATAAAGTCGAAGGATAATTTACCGCAGAATTCTAGAGTTAGTGAAAGACATAGAAAATCAGTTGCATGAACAACGAAAAGACTATTTTCTTTAGCACTCCATGAGTCAACAGATGTTAGTGACACTGCACAGTTAATATTTTGGGTTAAATATGTAACTTCAGATCTTCAAGTGAGGGAAGAAATGTTTGGCCTTTGTGGATTTTTTTGTGTTTGAATTTCGCGCAAAGCTACTCGAGGGATATCTGCGCTAGCCGTCCCTAATTTAGCAGTGTAAGACTAGAGGGAAGGCAGCTAGTCATCACCACCCACCGCCAACTCTTTAGCTACTCTTTACCGATTATAACGCCCCCACGGTTGAGAGGGCGATAATGTTTGATGCTACGGGGATTCGAACCCATGACCCTCAGATCACGAGTCAAACTACTTAATCCACCTGGCTATACTGGACCCTATGTGGATTACAAGATCAAATGTGTGGAAAAAACGTTAAAAATTTCGTGAAATGTCAAAAATATTCAATCTGAATTTCAAAAAATTGGTGTCTGTTACTCCCGCCATGACTGAGGCGAAATTAGGATTTGTTTCTCTTTCGAAATAGCATATAATTAAAAATAATGTGAAGTCTGCGCTGCCATCTTTCCATTGCATTTTGCATCGGGAAAATTTATGTGCTCAGATGTCCAAAAGTGATTAATTGAAAAATTTGATGGACATTGTTTTAAAAATTGTGAATTATATTAAAAGTCGAAGCTCTCACATCCATAGACAGTTTTTGGAGTTTTTAAAAGAAAGCAGTGACTGTACTTTTGATGATCTTACTGATTTTGCAAGTGTAAAATGGTTAAGTAGAGGAAAAGTCTTGGAAGGATTTACTTCCTTATTTCTTCAAATAGAAGTATCTTACTGAAAAAGAAAAGATTGAAAATTTCCCTGAAATTGTAACTTTGTCATGGCAGTGTGATTTGCGACATGATGGTTCACTTGAATAATTTGAATACAAAGCTTCAGGGAAGAGGTAAAATAATAAGCAAGCAATCACAGTGTATTCACGAATTTCAGTTAAAGCTTAACCCCTTGCAGAACAATTACAAAAGAATGATTTGACACATTTTGGAAAGTTGAATAGTTAATTTAGAAGTTAATAAGGACTATTATTTTTCTTATGCTAAAGATGATCTCTACGTAAGTTGGATCAAAAATTTATCTCAGAAATTTGGATCATGTTTCTCTGAATTTAAAAAGTTTAAATTGATATTTGAATTTTTGCATGATGCATTTCAATTTGTCTTAGAGAAATCCAGTAAGGAAATAACATCTTTTTTGTATTTGGATAAATGTGGATTTAAAGATGAGATGCTTACCCTGCAACGTGTAGAACACATAAAAGGTAAACAAAAATGTTTTATCAGAGAGATGTGGCTCACTATTCTGAGAAATGAGAGTCCTCAAAATTTAAAAATAGCAATTTCAAAATTATTTTCCATGTTTGAATCCACAAAGGTGTGTAAGTCAACATTTTCGATGCTAGATTTTCTCAAGTCTAGATACAGATCTTGGCTTACTGACTTAACTTTAGAAGCAGAGCTAAGATGCTAAGTGAGTGTAGATATTGAGCCAAATTTTACAAAACTTGATGAAAACCCCCATCAATTTTCACATTCAAAGTTAGTTGAAATGCAATTATTTTGATTAAACTAACATTTTTTTTTCAATAATGTGGCCAACGTTATTTTCATTTACCAAAGTTGTGGCCACTATGAAAAATAAGTTACCCACCCCTGCACTAAAATAATAGTGATTTAAAAAATTGGTTCTTAACCATTGTTCTTAATAATAACAGTGAAAATACACCACTGGTATTTGATACTGAGTATTTATTTTCAGTCTGTAAGTAT
Source organism: Tachypleus tridentatus (assembly GCF_004210375.1). NCBI lineage: Eukaryota > Metazoa > Arthropoda > Merostomata > Xiphosura > Limulidae > Tachypleus > Tachypleus tridentatus. Next base: position 157,527,548 of record NC_134837.1, on the reverse strand, counting down.
AAGTACAATGGTTAAGACTAGTGTAATAGTTAAGCATCCACAGTTTGTAAGATGTAATGGGTGCAATGAGTGAGTTTTATTTAGGAACTAGAGATTAGCATGTACTTTCAATAACTATTAATGAAGATGTGCAATTCTTATGTAGAGTCCGTAGACTGGATAAAAAGTTGGAGGCTATCCTAATTAAAGTATAAGCCATAGATAAAGAGAAGAGTAAACTGTGGTAAAAGTCAATGATTTCAGGAAGAACTTAAGCAGGAATATGTGCAGGGGAAACATTAGCTGACAATAATTTTCAGGAAGTTAGAAAGAGTACTATTAAAGTAAAAAGTAATGGATTTAGTTAGAATGAATATATTATGTTAAGCAACAAATTTCAGTCCTTAGTTTCTGCAGATGAGGAACTATTGGAGGGAAAATAAAAGGGTTGGAGAAGGATATGGATAACAAGGAGGTTGTAGTTATAGATGTTTCCTTGACAATTCATGAGAAGAGAATAGTCTGTGGGTAAATGGGGAGAAAAAATATCAGATTGTGCTATCCAGGGGCACTGGGGAAGGATATAACTGACAGAGTAAGAGATGTAATAAAGGGGTCCAGCAGAGATGCAGTTTTTTTGGTGCATATATGGGTTAATGATGTGTGGAAAAGTAGAGCAGAGGAGATAAACATAAATAAGTACAAGGGATTGAAAAAAGCATTTAAAGTAAAACACAATAACTTAATTTTGTTAGGGATACTGTCCAAAATTAGCTGTAGGGATGAAGTTACAAGTAGGTAACAAGGCCTGAATATAAGACTTGGATTAGTATATAAGAATGAGTAAACTGGTTGGTTGGATTTGTTGGATCAGTTCAGTGGGAAAAGAAAGCTTTTTGGAATGGATGGTTTACATTTAAGTTGGGTTTGGGTTGGGTTGTTTGTTAAGGCTACTAACTCCACTCTAAGAAAAATTTTAAACAAAGAATAGACAGTGATGAGGGTCAGGACAAACTAAATGCAATAAGAATATGCAACAAATAAAAGTTTAGTGTAACAAGTACAGAAGTAGTTAAGTGTTATTATTGTAATCCAGAAGTATAAGAAATAGAATAGATAGCATTAGAGCAGTGGTAAGAATGGAGTATTTTGATATAACTGAAATAACTCAAACATGGTTAACAGTAGGTGATTTTGATGACAGAAGTTCCTAAGAAATGCAGGGCTACATGCTATTTAATAGGAACAGAGTATTAAATGGAGGAAGGAATGACTTTATATATTTAAAATGTGAGATATCCTGTTGGTATTTAATCCATTTTAATTTCTCTTAGTGTCACAGATCATCAAATGTTGCCAATAAAATTGGTGAGAAACTTTACAGTGAGATTAAGATTTCATACGTTAAAGAAGCCATAGTTAAAGGTGATTTGAATTTCAGGCATGTAGATTAGGAAATGCATGTGATCATTGCTCTGTTAGGTTTGATGTTTTGCTGCATAAGGAGATGAGGAACATTTTGGTTACAAATTTCAAAAAAAGCTAATTTTGAAGGACAGAAACAAGAATTATCTGTTGTGAATTGGGCAGTTGAGTTATTTGAAGACACTGGTCAAACGTGGAAAACTGTTAGAGGTAAATGTTTAAATGTTCATAATAAACATATTCCCTATAGATAAATAAGGGTAACAACAATTAATAAACCAGGTTGGTTCACAAAGAGTTTGAGAAAAAATTATTGAAAATTATCATAAATGTAAGAAATCTAAATTGACTGGTATGACAGGAAATGTAGAAGATCAAGAAATTTGGTGAAACAGGAAACTAGGACATAAAAATATTGTGTGAGAAAAAGTTATCTGGAAATCTAAAATTTAATATTAAGAATTTCTTTAAATACATTAAGTGTGAACAAAGCATTGAAATCGGGTAGGACGTTTGAGGGATGATAAAGGAAGATTAGTATCTATTGATTATGAGATGACTGGGTATTAAGTTTTGCTTTTCTTTTTGTTTTTCCAAAAGATTTAAGTATTATTCTATATCTTAAACAGTTGAAAATGGAAATGAGATCGAACAAGATAACTGCATTAATTCTTAGCTTGATGAGAAAAAATTGGGAAGTTAAAAAAAGATAATTGTTTTATAAATCTTTTTATATCTTTTGAAAATATTACTGCGTATGTATATGAGGGTAAGTAAGGATGTGGATTTTATGTATCAGAATTTTAAGAAAGCATCTGACAAGATGCCATGTGAAAGACTTGTCAAAAATTGGAAAGAAAAGTGGCTGGATGGAAGAAAGCAGAGGGTTGTAATAAATGGAGTTCTGTCAAACTGGATTAATGTCACAAGTAGGGTACCTCAGTCTCAGGAACTATGCTCTTTTTGATTTACATCAATGATATAGATGAAGAAATAGTCATTAAATTACTTAAATCTATATATGGTCTTAAAGGCCTTGGATGTTATTAGTTGTAAAGATGTGCTGCTTTACAAAAGTATTTAGATCATTCAGTGAATTTAGCAAAAAAAAAAAAAAAAGGCACATATTTTAGTAATGATGAATGCAAGAATATACATGTGGGTTATCGTAATTTGAATGGGAATAACCATAACATTGTTATGACGGAAAGGGATCTTGATGTAACACTCAGTCTTTAAAGCCATCTAAGCAGTGTGTTATTACTAGCAGTATGGCAAATTGGATTTTAGATTGTATCCACAGAAATATTGAATACAAGAAAAAAAGGTTACAATTTCATAATATAGGTTACTACTTAGGCCACATTTATGATATTGTGTCCAGTCTTGGGCCTCTTACTTTAGGAAAGACATTTATTGTTGGAACCGTACTGAGAATGATGCCATCCCTATATTTACTCTTTATTGCAGAAATAGCATTTAAATTTAAGATTTGCAAGAAAATCGTATTTTAATAAATACATTGTTCCGTCTGTGTCAACTTCAGCATTACATTTTTAGGCTTTATTGTGCCGCTAGTTTCACACAATATTAAAACTAGTAATTTCTTATATATAATACAATCCTTCGTGTAGATGATAAGGATAGTGTCGTGCCTGTTTGTTTCTCTCGCTGTAAATACAGTAATCAATTGACGATCTCCGATTCCTCTGGTATTTCAAATCCACTGAGATATCTTTGAATAACCTTGGATCCACGGTTTAGCTTTAAATATATATATACGAGGATTGTTCAAAAAATACGCGGACTGACGTCATAAAACAAAATGTACTTTATTTAGAAGTTACAGGTCTGGGACCCCTTCAAAGTACCCTCCTCCCCAACGCACACACTTATCCCAACGGTGTTTCCATTTGTTGAAACAGTCCTAGTACGCTTTTTTTGTAATATCCTCCAGCTCCTTCGTCGCATTTGCCTTAATCTCGGGAATCGTCTCAAATCTTCTTCCTTTCAAGGGTCTTTTAAGTTTGGGGAATAAGAAAAAATCGCAAGGAGCAAGGTCAGGTGAGTAGGGGGGTGGAGAAGAACAGTGATCGAGTGTTTGGTCAAAAACTCACGAGTTCTGAGGGCTGAATTTCGCAGCAACGCGGTGCATCTTCAATTTTTCGGTCAAAATCTCGTAACAAGATCCAACTGATATCCCACACTCTTCAGCAAGCTCCCTGACAGTCAGACGTCGATTTGCCCGTATCAGGGTGTTGATTGTGTCGACGTGTGGGTCGTCAGTTGACGTGAAAGGACGTCCAGGACGCTCATCATCTTCAATGGACTGTCGACCATCCTTAAAACGTTCATGCCACTTGAAACATGCCGTACGATTCATAGCAACATCACCGTAAGCCGTGTTAAGCATAGCAAAAGTTTCAGTCGCAGATTTTCCAAGTTTAACACAAACTTTCACAGCAAGTCGTTGCTCCTTCAGGTCATTCATTCTGAAATACGCCAAACGAAAAAAATCGCACTTCACTTAAAACCGCCAAGCTGATACACAAATGAAGATATCTGCAATCGGGAAATGGCGTCGTAATCAGCTGATCTGTGCGAATCTAGCGACACCAAGCGGATTCCCCTGGAGCCGCGCAATTCAAACAGTCCGAGTATTTTTTGATTGTTTGTTTGTTTTGGAATTTCGCACAAAGCTACTCGAGGGCTATCTGTGCTAGCCGTCCCTAATTTAGCAGTGTAAGACTAGAGGGAAGGCAGCTAGTCATCACCACCCACCGCCAACTCTTGGGCTACTCTTTTACCAACGAATAGTGGGATTGACCGTAACATTATACACCCCCACGGCTGGGAGGGCGAGCATGTTTAGCGCGACGGGGGCGCGAACCCGCGACCCTCGGATTACGAGTCGTATTTTTTGAACAGCCCTCGCATAACCATTACACTTGAACTTGTACACTTGGAATATTTTAAGCATGTTTCACTACAACGTCGTTTTACTTTACATTTATAAGTTATTCATATTTACTCTCAAATATAGTGTCAACGCCTTTTTTTTGTTTAATCAAAATACAGATCTTTCCAGAATAGCCAGTCAGGCTGGCAGGTGTTAAAAAGCTTATCATAAATTTTAAGAATATTTAATAATAGAAGTTTACTTGCTGATAATATTAGGTACGTTAAAATTTAGCCCTAACTAAAATAAAGCAAAAAGCATACCTAAGTCACGAACTCAATCTTTTATTGAAAATAGTGTGTATGTTACACTTTTAATTACCGTTAGGCCCGACAGAAGTGGATCTGCAGATTTCGGCCCCTGTGATTAGAATTATTTGGTATTATTCTCGAAATCCTATACTTACAAAAATTACTGTTGCAATGAATATACTTATTTGACTGCAAATATTTCGCTTGTTTCTGCTACTTTAGAGAATGTGCAACTTTTTGTGAAATAAGTGAAAAAATGCAATTTTAAATAAATAATGGAATATTTGGTTTATACTCAATGATGCTATTTTACGATTGAAGAACTATTACAAAAAAGATAAATTTAAAAATGAGCCTATACATTTTTTCGAAGTATAGCTGGCATTTCTATACATGTTATCTAGAGAGAAAAACTAAAGTGGTATGTGTCTATGCTGCTTTTGCTAGGCCAAATATACAAATATTGAAGATCATATTAAAATTTTAACTTTAGGAAGTTCAGGCAGACTCAAATTAAAAGGAAGGGAGGGCTACGGTTTATTTTACCTAGAGGAGAGTGCGCCATATGCACACTTATTACTGCTTGGGTCCAGGATTCTGGCATTTCTTTGGTTCGATTAAATTTTGTACATTGTGCTTCTTTACCCTAGAGTAATTTTAACCTACTTGTAGTGGGTTTGTTTGTTTGTTTTTTCAATTTCGCACTAGTCGTCCCTAATTTAGCAGTGTAAGACTAGAAGGAAGGCCACCCACCGCCAACTCTTGGACCACTTTTTTACCAACGAATATCGGGATTGACCGTCACTTTACAACGACCCCTTGGATTACGAATCGAGTGTCTTATCACCTGGCCATGTCGAGCCATTTGTAGTGGGAGAGATTGAAAGTGCCCATTTCTCCCTCTTACTACACCACTTTTAAGTAAAGCCTAAATTAAACGTAATTGTATTGTTATCCTTAACATCTCCTCAGTATAAGAATACATCTGAGCATAATGTTTAAAACTGTTCTTATTCCCCTACTCACAGACTAATGGGGCCAAAGGTGATACGTGCTCAGGTATCACAAGTAGATGTTTCAGCGGGATTTGATTTCGGGTACAAGCCTCTGTAAATCATAAAGGAACCATTTAACTCCTCAGCAGAGAATAACTATTTTAAGCTAATCAACGAAAGATATACTATTTCTCGTTTGCAAACAGTAACCAGAATATAACTTGTATCTAACTTGCTGTTAGCAATAGTCAATACAAATTTAAAATCACAATCAAAATGCAAAGTAACGGAATCACACATCATAATAAATGCAGTGACAAATATTGTAACTTATACTGACATTATATGATTATTTTTAAAAACGCACTCTTACCAACAATTGTTCTTTGAACAGTCTGGCAAAATACAGATAATTTAATGCTTTTTAGTAATTTCAGACTTTCTCTGTTACTTAAATACACATACATGTATTTATTTATTTCACCAAATTATCTTCACAATGGATTGAGAAAGTAGGGTTAAATATTTGTTATTAATTAATTATATATATATGTGTAGATATATAACTGTAGATATATACACATATGCGTACATTGTGGGCTGTGGAACCAAATGTCTAGGGCCCGGCATGGCCAGGTGATTAGAGCGTTTAAATCGTAATATGAGGGGGCGTTATAATGTTCGCTCAATCCCATTGGTAAGAGAGTAGTCCAAGAGTTTGCAGTGGGTGGAGATATCTAGCTACCGTCCCTTTAGCTTTACATTGCTAAATTAGGAACGGTTAGCTCGAATAGCCCTCGTGTAGCTTTTCGCAAAATTCAAATCACACCAGACCATATCGAAAATTGTATTCCAGTGTGTAGTTGGAATACTAATATTACACGCACACATCTGATTTCTGAAAACGCCTGTGGGACTATACAATAATGATAATAAAATATAATAGACCTAATACTGATGTCTTATGAGAAGTATAATTAATTTCAGTTATGCTTCTCCATATTGGAAAAGGCGTTCACAGAGGAATATGTATTGTTATTGTAACAAATAGCATTTATAAACACCGTTCAGAACACAGCTGTGTTTATTGCGTCTTATATAGTCTGATGAGTTCCGGGTTGAGTCACACAGTGATGTTGAAATACTATTGTTATAAACTCTTCTAAATCTTGCTGGTCTTTAATGGGCCTAGATAAAGAAATCAGTGATAAAAAATATAATAGGCCTTATACTTTTAAGAAGTATAATAAACTGTTTTTAAATAGTCTTATAAACTCATACATTGTTGTTTTCAAATGAGTTGTTTGAATTTGTATTCGGTACTGATATGCCTTTCATGGCACATAGGTAATTCTGCTGAATTCTAATGCTAAAAACCGGATTCTTATACCCGTGGTGGTCACAGATAGACCAGTGTAAATTTCCGCTTAACTACAGACACACAGAAAAAGACAGTATTAATTCAAAATTCAAATCATTTAACTGTATTCAGTATCGTTATACGATACTTACAGTATTTGGAATTTATGATGCAGTAAATATTTAATACATTCTGCTTAGCATTGCCTACCTAACCTATTTTATAACCTCAAAATATTTCCAGTTGTAAGTTTTGGAAACAAATACAGAAATTTAGGGGAAAAATGAATAACGATACAACCGCCCCCTATTAAGGACAACAGTACTTCATCCGGGACATAAACCAGGTTCACCTTGTGAAAGTTATACAATATTATTATATTATTATTAGAAATCAAACGAACCTAGAAGAAATGTCGCAACTGTTTAGAATAATTGCTCGAAGAAGTGCTAATGGACTTCGTGCCTATTCTACAGATTTTGGTAGTGCACCATCAGCTGGTGAACACTCAGGTGAGGAACATTTTATAAACTCTGTGCATAACACAGTTTTTAAAATACTATTACTTGTATGTTTTACTTAGTACTAATAGTATTAATATTAGTGCTAGTAGTATTCTCTGCTGGTATTACTAATGCTGTTAATAGCTAAAGAGTAAAAGCCCTCCATTCTTCGTAAAGTCCCCTTAAAGGGCAAAATTTATTGAAATTGCACCTTAGAAGTGGTTAGTAAATCACTCTGTGGAGTCATACACAAATACTGAAATTGTGAGGAAAAAAAAACATTACAAATGAACTTACTTAAAGAATAAGTAACGTATTTTCCTGTGTGTAAGTCGTAGTTTTTTCCCACATAATTTTATGTGCAACTTGTGACTTTTTCTATCGTGCAGTGATTGTCCATATGTCTGTTATTTTCTTCAGTCATCCTTCTCACAACAGAAATAAAATATATAAACTAACTCGGCATTTATTATAATAACACTCATATTGGAGCAGGTAACAGATGAGAAACATATTCACTATTACACTTTCCATGTTATCAACACTAGAAATGTTGCTGCACTACTTAAAAAAAAATATAAACCCACATCAAAAGGTCATATCAGGAAGATTTTTAAATATTACATGGATCGATAAATGGCATTGTAAATGTAAATAAACCCTTCAAAGTTTTCACTTTCTGAACCTGAATAGAACAATTCTGCAATGGCTGGTGGTAGAAGCAACATCAACCTTATGACAGGGATAGAAAAATTTATTTATGGAATTTCTGGTGCTTAGATTCTTTGATTGCACTGCACAACAAAGTCTTTTCTTCTTGGACACTGTTGGGTGTTCCTCATAGATTTTTGGCTGCTGATCACGAAAATCACATCCAAATTTGCTCATCACGTACTGTTTCATCGAATTCTTAAGTTTCACCAGAACACTACTACAATGGAAAAATTATATCAGGGCAATTGGAATCTGTCAATGCTTGCTGACTACTGTTAGACACTGCAACGTGAAACACCGGACATTGAATACAAACGAAAATCAGGAGCAAAACACTTTTAATTATGTTGAACTTAATAGCATATTAGAAACATAAATGTAATTAAATACGTTATTGCCGGTACACAGTTAACTGTCAATTTCTCAGAGTTCCTACATGATGAAGCAAAACCAAAACTATATTTGTGCATACCCACCAGATACCTGTCAGAATCAGCAAAAACTTTTCAGGAAGTAAAACTTTAAAAAAAAAATTGTTGTGCAGTGTTATTGTATAATTGGATACATATTAAAATAAAATTGATATTTTAAATAAACAAGCATCAGCTTATCACAGTGCAACCTTAGCATTTGCAAACAAGTTTTTTATTTACTAAATCTTTTAAGACAAAAAAAAGTTGCTATCACTTAAAATGTATACAGCTCATTTCTGAAAAGTTCATGGCACTTGATGGACTATTGCAGGCATGCAGCATAGGGGAACCAAGGTTTATTCATAGAGCATATAACCCCTGTAGGTAGATTCCTGTACGTAGTGAGGGACCTCCTACAATAGGTTCTGTACTTTCAGTTTATCTCTTCTGGGACCTAAACATACACCCACATGCTTGCTGTGCAAGGCAACCTGCAAAGGGGATGAAAGGATCCTGGTTGTTGAATGGTCCAATTCTAACACACCACTTTGGCTTCAAATTCCTGTAGATGGGTGTCCTTGAGGTGGCTCCCCCAGGGTCAGTTGGCTAGTCCACTTGAGCTAGGGTCAACCAAGTACCAGTGTTAGATGTTCTCAGTGGGTGTTGTGAACATTGTGTCTGATGCTGGTGTTTGAGTATAGTGCTCATGAAACTCTAATCAGTGATGTCGAGAAACCCACTTGTTGAGAAATTTATATGCAAAAACGGCTCGTTTGGGTTGAGAAAATATTTTACATAGAAGAGCGAACAACGTTTCGAACTTCTTCGGTCATCGTCAGGTTCACAAAAAAAAAAAAAAAAAGGTCGAAACGTTGTTCGCTCTTCTATGTAAAATATTTTCTCAACCCAAACGAGCCGTTTTTGCATATAAATTTCTCATGAAACTCTGGTATTACTGCTGTGTCTTTGTTTGGAATTGTAGTGCATCCCCTTATAGGGTTCTATGGTGGGTGGGGTCAGTGGAACTGAAATGTAGTATCTTTATTATGAACAAAAATTATTTTTTATGAAAAAAAACCCTATTTATGAAAAAATAAATAAATATGAAAAAAATTGAAAAAATAAACAGATTATCAGAAGACAATCACACATGGACTACTCTGCTGTACAGTCAACATCACAGTCAGATTCTGTACCTTGATTTCTAATAATCTATTCCTTATCTGAAAAATCCTTAGGGCAGAAGTTCCCCTTTTTTATTCAAAAGGGATTACAGGATCTTGCTGGCTCCCCTAAATCAGTAAAGAAGTTGCATTCTGGAGACGTTTTAATGGAAACATCTTCACCACGACAAACCAAACTCCTCTTGAAATTAAAAGCCATTGGGGATATACCCATCAAAGTTACTCCTCATACAACTTTCAATTCTTCCAGAGGAGTTATAGTTGAGAGGGATTTAAAGAACATTCCTGAGTCAGAGATCCTTGTTGGTTTCTCCATCCAAGGCATTTCTGTGGTACACTGAATCTCCACTCACAAAGACAGAGTTATGGTGCCTACTAATGTTCTGATATTGACGTTTACATCACCATGTCCTCCTGCCATATTCAGAGCAGGTTATCTGAACTGTTAGGTATGGTCATGTATTCCTAATCCTATCAGATGTTTCCAGTGTCACTGGTTCGGTCACTCTAAAACATCAAGTTAAATGCATATGAGCTCCAACTATAACCATGCTCTGTTAACTGTTGTGGTCCACACTCCTTTTACTCTATTTCTTTCCCTAAGTGGATGGAGGAGAAAGAGGTGCAATGTTTGAAGATTATAAATAATATCTCCTACCCAGATGCTCAGAAATTATTGTCTCCAATTCTATCTCAGACATATACAGCTGCACTCCATTCCACTGCCACAGTGGGAGTGCAGGCATAAAATATTTTTATTTCAATACTGTTAAAATAATATGTTGATTTTAACTGTTATTTTATATTAATGTATATTGAAATAAAACCATTAACTTGCATTGGTAATCTAATATATGAATTTTAATTTCAGTTTACAGATCAGCCTCTGTGTAATATAACCTTCAGACAAGTGTTAGTATTTATGTTTAATATTAGTCCAGAGTGAACATTGGTGTGATGTAGGAATACATCCTAAACTTTTTTGTTGTTTTTTTAGCATTAATGTTTGGTTATTAATTACTTCTTTCTGAATACATGTGTGTTTCACACAACATCTGATAAAAATAGAGTTGGACAATTACTTCATTAATAAATTGTCACAGTGTTCCTCAAACCATGAAAAAGAAAATTTAAAAAACAACATTGGTAGTGTGTGCTACCAGGCAATTGCTGTTCTTCTAATCAGTAGTTCAAAATCAGTAATAATAGTAAATAGTAGTTGTATCTTAATAAATATAGTGTAATCAAGTTTAGTGGCAATGGGAACCAAAACCAATACTCATGAGGTCTGCTATCCTGAATCATCAAATAGAACAGATAACCCAAACAGATGTAATTGCACTATTTCAGTTATTTGGATAGTCAGAGCAATAAGAAAATATTAGTAACAAGAAACCCTTATTCTCATTTGTTGGTATTGTTTTGACAGTCAGTCTATTTTTCATGTTGATTAGTTGATTATTTTAATGACAATTGATTCAATTAGTCATGTAATTTACATTACATTATCTGATTTAAATATTGCTTATAAGTAATTGATTAAATTACTCAAATCTGGCAAAAAACATGTTAAGTTGATCTTGTTTCAGGTTACCTTTGTTCCTTTGGCATTCTAGTAATTAAATATATTCTATTACCACCTATGGTGTGAACATTGCTATATGCAATTTTAAGGAGGCCAATATCCTTTACTGGTTGTACAAGTAACCTCTGGTGGTTTTGGCCTAACCTTTGTAGAATAAGAGTGACCAGTCACATGGTAGTGTAGTTACTCTAACCAAATGTAAGGTTTTATTTTAAAATGAAGCCTCTCATTTAGTGTATTTCCTAGAGTTGGCCTGGCTTGACCTTATATCGGCTCCATAAAGAACCAATAGTCCATATAAGCAAGTACACAATATACTCTCTTTTAACACTTTTGTCATGGGTTAAAGACAGTATCATTGTTTGTTGACTTGTGTTCACAAGTTTATTGAACTACTATTTTATGAATTTATGTCAATAATTTTGGAATCAAATTGTAGATTATAATTCAAACTTTCATATTATGAGTTAATTTTTTAATTTAAAAGTAAATATTAAAATAACACATCTAAATACGGATTTTAGTGAGTTGTGGTATGTTGAATGCAGCAATGTTAAAATTCGATATTTGTGATGTCAAAATACTTAATCTGATTTCATACAATTTAGGGACTCAAAGTACTAATATTGGCAAGCTAGAATATAAAATAAAAAACCTTGTACTGTTTTATATATTTTTCTGAGATATGTATTGAATCAAACACAGTAACCCCATTCAACTCTTTCCATTTATATAACAGTCCCTTATATACTCTTACTACAGTATGTGATATGTGAATAACCAATCAACAGCTTAGAATGTCTCCAGACCAATTTTCTCAGTCATTTTGTAATCCCCCTCGGTGTGGATTCCTGTACGTGGTGAGGGGACCTCCCAGGGAAGGTTCTGTTCTATCTGGTTACCTTCTCTGGGATCTAAACATCCACCCACGTGTTTGCCGTGCGTGGCGACCCGTGAAGGGGAGGAGAGGATCCTGGTGGTTGAGGGGTCCAACCCTAACACACCACTTTGGCCTCGATTTCCTGTAGACGGGCGGCCTTTGGGTGGCCCCCCTTGGGTCAATCGGCTGGTCCACTTGGGCTAGAGTCAACCAAGTACCAGTGTTGGAAGTTCTCAACGGGTGTTGTGGACATTGTGCCTGATGCTGGTGTTTGGGTATAGTGCTCACGAAACCCTGGTGTTGCTGCATTGTCCTTGCGTGACTTTGTAGTGCATCCTCTTGTAGGGCTCCATGGTGGGTGGGGTCAGTGGGTACCGAAATTTTTTCTTTTTCCTATGGATCCTCTAAAAAATTTAAATAAAATTGTAAAAAAACAGTCAATGGGTAAGCGACCACGTCTTGAATACTCAGAACAGCTATCTTCAACATCAGTAACACATGTACCTCATTTTCTTATATTACATTCTCTTTCGGAAAAACCTTTAGGGCAAATGTCCCCTTTTTTTATTCAAAACGGACTAGAGGGACTTGCTGGCTCTCCAAAATCAGTAAAGAAACTTCGATCTGGTGACATATTGGTTGAAACATCTACATCCCAACACAGTGAACTCCTCTTGAATTCAAAGGCAATTGGGGATATACCTATTGAGGTTACACCCCATGCTACCTCGAATTCTTCACGAGGAGTTATTGTTGAAAGGGATTTGAAGAACGTTCCCGAGTCAGAGATTCTCGCTGGTCTCTCCACTCAAGGAGTTTCTGCAGTGAGGCGCGCATCTCCACTCGCAAAGATGGAGTTACACTGCCAACAAACACCCTCGTTTTAACATTTACTTCACCACGTGCACCTGCCACCATCAAGGCAGGTTATCTCATTTGCAGGGTTCGGCCATACATACCAAACCCTCTTCAATGTTTCCAATGTCAGAGATTCGGCCACTCAAAGACATCCTGTCGTGGTTCCCTGACATGTGCTCGTTGTGGAGGCAAGGACCACGATGCCTATGACTGTGACATGAACCCACATTGCGTAAACTACAATGGTTCTCACCCCTCTTACTTTCATTCTTGCCCAAAATGGTTGGAGGAAAAAGAGGTGCAGCGTTTGAAAACGACGCATAACATTAGTTATCCTGAGGCTCGGAAATTGCTGTCCACGACTCCATCTCGGACATATGCTGCTGCACTTCATTCCACAACTACAGTGGGAGTGCAGACAGATCTCTCTGTGCCTCCAAGAGAATCGTTTTCAAAACAAATGAAAAGCCTTTTGACCTCCGTGGTTAAAAAGGTTGATGAATCGACTTCCACACCTATCTCTGTTCCTCCCATACCTTCCAACAAACCTCAAGATCCACGTCCTTCAGTTTCAAATACAGGCATTTCTTCTGATACATCTTTTTCTCCCACCACAAGAGACAAAACAATTATTCGTTCGCATCCTCAGTCACTGGATTCCCCTTCCAATAACAAAAACCTGCCCACCTGACACAGAGCAGGATCCATGGAGGTTGATAGACCTCCTCTGACTAAAGACAGTAAAGAAAAAAGACGTGGTCGTAAACCAAAGGGTTTTCCAGCCACTTCACCTACCCGTTCTTAAAAATGGCCACCGTGATACAATGGAACTGTCGAGGTTTACGTTCTAATCTGGATGATATCAAAACGCTAATTGCTTCCTACCATCCTGTTTGTCTTTCTTTACAAGAACCATTTCTCAAAACTGCTGATACTGTCTCCATTCGGCAGTTTTCTCTGTACAGAAATGACAGGTTGTGTGATGGTCGAGTACATGGAGGGGTGGCACTGTTGGTTGATCAACACGTGCCCACCCTGTCTTTGTCACTCAACACACCCTTGGAGGCTGTAGCTGTCCGTGTTTCCTTGGGTCATACCATCACTGTTTGTTCTCTGTACCTGTCCCCTGGAAAGACATATGATATATCAGATCTTGATGCTCTCGTTGAACAAGTGCCATCTCATCTCCATTTCTAAACCTAGGGGGATTTTAATGGACATCATCCCCTCTGGGGAAGTGCTATTATTGATGGGAGGGGCCGATCTGTAGAGCGGATGCTCTCTGATCACAATCTTTCTCTTTTCAATACTGGTTCTTCCACTTACTTTCATGCACCTAGTCAGTCCTTTACCGCTATTGATCTCTCAGTTTGCTCCTCTTCATTATTCTCCCATTTTTCATGGAGGGTTGACAGTAATCCACTAGGCAGTGATCATTTTCCAATCCTTTTGAGAGAGACTGGCCGTGGTCGATGCCACCCTACCCGCGTGCCCCGGTGGAAGCTGGATCAGGCAGACTGGTCCAATTTCACTGCTCTCGCAGAACTTGATCCTGCCATCGTAAATCAGCCATCAAAAGATGACTGTGTAGCAGCGGTAACTGACTGTATTACACATGCAGCTGCTCAGTGTATTCCTAAAACCTCGACACGTTTTCCACGATATCCTCGTCCTTGGTGGAATCCTGCTTGCCACTTAGCACGGAAGGCTCAAAAAGCGGGCCTGGGATACTTTTCGTAGATATCCCACACTTTCAAACTGGGTTGCTTTCCAACGGGCTTGTGCACATGCTAGGTGGGTAAGACGTCAAAGCCAGAAGGAATCTTGGATTAAGTTCACAACCATCAAACAAGAGATATATTGAGCAGCAACTACAAACTGCCCTCAATTGTGTACGGAAGTGGACTCTGGCGAACGACTTTAATTTCTCTCTCTCCAAAACTGTATGCCTGCACTTTTGCCGTCGACGGGTTATTCACCCTGATCCTGAACTTCATATCGGTGAAGTTTTGCTGCCAGTGGTCCCGGAGACCAAGTTCTTGGGGCTTATCTTTGATCGTAAACTGACCTTTATACCACACTTAAAGCAGCTTCGGGTCAAATGCACAAGAGCACTGAACATCCTCCGTGTTCTCTCTTCTACCAGTTGGGGGGCAGATCGCTGTTCAATGTTAAAGGTATATCGTGCTCTTATTAGATCGAAACTCGATTATGGATCAATGGTCTATGGCTCTGCCAGACCCTCGGCCTTAAAGATGCTGGACCCTGTTCATCACTAAGGACTTCGACTCTGCACTGGGGCTTTCCGTACCCCTCCAGTTCAAAGTATATACATTGAATCTCATGAACCTTCTCTACACCTTCGCCGTTTGCAACTATCTTTACAATATACTTCGAAACTTCATTCCTTACCAAAGCATCCCACCTGGAAATGTGTTTTCCTTCTTCGGTGGGCAGTACTTTTTCAGAACAGACGATCTGTCATTGCTCCGTTTGGCCTTCGCATCCGGGAGCAATTGGATGAATTGGGTCTGTCCTTGGATAACATTGCAGGTTCCACAGGTCAGCCCATCCCACCATGGCTTATTACAGCCCACAAATGTGACCTTTCTTTCAGTCACCTAAAAAAGGCAGATACTCCAGATTGGAAGTACCGTCTTTTATTCAATGAATATCTTTCAAACAATCATTCAGTTCCCATTTATACAGATGGTTCCAAATCAGGTAATTCAGTGGGCTCTGCTATGGTTTGCTATGGGTCAGTAGTTGCGCGCAGAATCCCTTCTACAGCTTCTGTGTTCACTGCTGAACTGTATGCCATATCTCTTGCCCTGGATCATATTGCAGCTGAGCAGTACTCCAACTGCACTATTTATACTGATTCGCTTAGTTCTATACTTGCCTTGGAATCGCTACACGTTAGCTCACATCCTATTCGCGCATATATTCGAAACCGACTGGCCCATTTCTCATTAGCGGCTACTTCAATTCAGTTTTTCTGGATACCAGGCCATGTTGGTATTCGCGGGAACGAGCTTGCAGACATGGCAGCTAAATATGTCTGCTTCAGCACCATCACTCCTATGCCTATTCCGTACATGGACTATGGTGTTGTCTTCAAGGCACGGCTCCGTGCCAGCTGGCAGTCCACTTGGAATGAGCAACGTGACAACAAACTTTTTCAAATCAAACCAAAAATTGGACTTTGGCCATCTAGCTTCCGTAAAGTTCGGAAAGAGGAAGTTGTTCTCACTAGGCTACGCATTGGTCACAGTTTTTTAACTCATCGTTTTCTTTTATCTGGAACTGATGCACCAATGTGTAGTTTGTGTAACACTCAAATCACTATCAGCCACGTTTTACTTTCTTGCCATCGTTACAATTCTCAATGACAGCAATATTTTAAACATATTTTTTCCCAGGGTCAGTCTGTTACATTGGACAGAGTTATTGGTGATGGTGACTCTGTCCACCTTGATAATGTTTTTAATTTTTTAATGGCCATTAACCTTTTTAATCCCATTTAAGTGTTGCATATTTATTCATTACACCTTTTTAATTGTGGTTCGTTTTTTACAGTTTTAATCTCTCTCCTTCAATTTGACATTGGACAATGGCCAGAACATTAAATAACTCGACACCAGGACTGGAAAAGCCAACTTCAGGTGACTAACGCTCCTGTTTGAACTATCCATTTGAACTACTCGTTAGTCATCCTGGCGAGTTGTTATTATACTTTTGCTGCATATCATTTCACACTTTTACTACTTAACTTTTTAGTACTGGCCATATTGACTCATAACCCGGAACCAGGACTGGAAAGACCAACTTCAGGTGACTGACGGTGGTTTTTATACTTACCTGTTAGTCTTCCTGGCAGGTTACGATCATTACCATTCTGCTACAGGTAGTTCTTTACAACTTTGTTGACTGGATGTCAACATTGGTTTTTACGCCATTTTCTGTTTTAATTGCCGTTTTGCTTTTATCTTCAATTACTTTTAGAAATTTTACTCCATTTACTTGATTTTTATCTTTTTACTGGACATTTGGCTACTCATTATTACGATTTTGCGGAGTGTCTTTTAAAACTTTTATTCTTTTACATTTTGATAATAGCTGCTATGACACATAACCCGGAACCAGGACTGGAAAGGCCAACTTCAGGTGATTGACGGTGGTTCTTGAACTTACCTGTTAGTCTTCCTGGTGGGTTATGATCATTACCATTTTGCTAGAGTAAATATTTTACAACTTTGAAGACTGGATGTCACCATTGGTTTTTACACCATTTTCTGTTTTAATTGCTGTTTTGTTTTTACCTTCATTTACTTTTACAAATTTTACTCCATTTACTTGACTTTATCTTTTTACTGGACATTTGGCTACTCATTATTACGATTTTGCGGAGTGTCTTTTAAAACTTTTATTCTTTTACATTTTGATAATAGCTGCTATGACACATAACCCGGAACCAGGACTGGAAAGGCCAACTTCAGGTGATTGACGGTGGTTCTTGAACTTACCTGTTAGTCTTCCTGGCGGGTTATGATCATTACCTTTTTGCTAGAGTAAATACCTTACAACTTCTTATACTCTGCCTTCTATCTTAACATTGTAGACTAGGTGTCAACATTGGTTTTATACTTTTTTGTTTTACCTTCATTTCCATTTATGTCTGTTTCTACATTTATTTTTATTTTGCATTTTTACCGAATGTCTGGCGCAGATAGCCTTGCTGCTTTGTGCCATAAAACACTAAATCAATCAATCATTTTGTAATCTTTGAAAGAGCTACAATATTTTAATCCAGGATTACAATGAGCTAGGGTGTGTCTTTGGTCTGTTTGAAGTTTCATTTTTTTAAAAATCTAAATACATCTTAGTTACTAAGCTTAATAAATTATAGTTTAATTCTATAGTAGCAGTGTAGTTATTTATTTTTTTTTTTGTTATTCAACTGTATATATAAAAGTTAAAAAAAATTTGTTCGATATCCTCCAGGTGTGAAATTTTAAAAAGCTTACCAACCTACATCTAGCAGCACCAGAGTACAAAGGTCATAGTGAGAAGAGATAATTGTTTGCTTTACTTCTTGATTTATTGTTCTATATTTTACGAAAAGTTTAATTTATTTCTCAATGGTAATAATCTATATACATGTGTATAAAGTATATAATAATTGGAATGTGACTGTATATTACAAAATACTAGTTCTCTATAACACAGCCAAAACAGGGAAGACTATAAAGGTCAGCTTTATGTTGCTGGGTACATAACATGAGTGCATGTGCACCTCTGTCAGTGCAAGTTATGTAACATTAGCTAGGTATGAATGGAAGGTCAATATAATAAAAAATATATATGTAAATATGTGATGTTATGGGACTTAAGCTACTTAGATTAAACATTTGTATTTTTGTGTTATAATATGTAGTAATCCTAAAAGCATCCTAATTTTTCTATGATGATTGTGAGGTTGGTCATGTGACAGACTCTCCATAATTAGAGTATAGAAAATGAAATATAAAGTCACTGAAAACAAACACTTGAAATGTATTTAAGAGGTTTTAGAGATTATGCAAATAATACTTAAGATTTGTGGGACAAAGAATATATTTCTTAATCATAATATGAAATCACTTTGCACTCAGACTAGTAAAAACAAGTCTTTTATTAAAGTATTTTATTAAACGGTCTTATTTTTTGTGCACAAAAACTTGCAATCTTTACTAAAAGCCTACCAGATGTTATGAAGATACACATGTATCAAAAGTTATAGTGTAAATACTTAACTTGTGCAGATGAACTTGTGTATATTACACTGAGCCTGTAGCAAAAGGGTTAATAAAGACTGTGTTTGTAGTATATTGCAACTTGAGACCAGTCTGTTTATTCACTAGTCTAATCTCAGCCAGTAAAAGTTTAGCATGATTTTCAGTACTGTATCTTGTATGAGTCTCCCTTGGAGAGGACCTGTAATATAAATCTCAAAACTATATTCAGTTCATTTATGTACACACAGTAAAATAGCATAATCTGTCTTTCATATTTTACTGGTTAAAGTGTTTAGCTGACTTTTGTTGGAGTATTTTAATGTTAAGATGATAAGGAACTGCAAGCAAAAACTGGTAATGGAACTTAACATATTATTACTTGTTTATAATGGGGCATTTTGGTAGTGTATAATAAATGTATGTAAAACTACAAGTAACTGATTCATGAATTCTAGCTTAATTATGATAATAGTTAAAAATTTGGAAAAATTAATGTGTGAATTATCCATTTCCCTTCTGAAACCTGAAAGCAACAGTACAAATTTTCAAACGGTGAGTTAAAGTTCCTTGAAGGATTTTAGTTTTGAATCAAAGTAAAAGTAAATAAAAACAGATTTAGAATCTGAATTCTGGACAAATCCCATTACTATAACCATCTTATAGTATGGTAACTTCAGTAGTAGCAGTGATGGTCATATAAACTTTGTTGTACATTGTTACTTGTGTTAACTGTTTTGGTTATCTGTCACCATATGGTGACATTATTAAAAATGTGGCATCACCAGATATACCAGTTGGGCCAACTTACACTATGTAACAAAATTTTTACTTTTTCTTGTTCCTGGGCAGAAAGTATTGTTTCCCAATTGCTTATGCCTAAAATAAATGGAAAAGACCTATTTTTCTCTTCAAACTTTGCTTTTGTGACCTGGGAGCGTATAACAAAAACATGATGGGAAACTGTATTTGGGGGCTGATATGTGAAAGTAATTTACATTAGTCACAAATCTCAAAAAACTACTCACTTCTAAATATTTTTGTATAACTTCAGTATAAATGCATGTAAATCTTGATTTTTATGTTTTATTCAGACATTATGTAAATGAAAATATGCAAATTTGCCTGTTTTTACATAGAAAATAGGTTAATTTCTAAATTTCATTATCCAGGTCACAAAAGCAAAGTTTGAAGGGAATAATGGCCATTTTCTGTACTTTCACAACACAAGTAATGAAGAAATAACATACTTTCCAGGAACAAAATTTGTGTTACATAGTGTTATTTGAATCTTTAGGTTGAACTGGATAATTGTTTCTGTATATATCTAAGGCTATTTTAAATAGTTCTAGAAGTACATTTGGTCTAAGTAGACATGTATATAAACTTGAATATACTATAAAAAGTATGTGCCTAAAGGATTAAGGAAAGGACTTTTACTGGACTAGCATGAACCCACTTGTAATCCATTCAATAATAATAATAAAAAGAAATAGTTTAGTAAAAATAGTGAGTACCAAGACTGAAATAAATATTGAAATAAAAACTGTTGTAAAATTTTAAGGAACCTCTAAACAATTATAATTAATTTATATATAGTTTTAAGGAACCAGTATTGAAACGTTGGTGAAATTATGTTTTGAAATGGAGAAAAAAAAAGTATTTTGCAAAACCTTTTGTTTTGAAGCATGCTGCATTTGACCATTATCATAAATAAACTGCTTTTCATTAAAAAAAAATTACATTTTCATGAAAACCTACAAATGAGGGTATTAGTAAGAAGATTGTTTACATGTTTATTTTTGGGGTGTACAGTTGGTGTGCTATTTACACATACAGCATTTATTTGTTTTTTCCAGGTGGAGCCAGATTATGGAAAATTTTAAGCTTTACAGTTGCTCTCCCAGGTGTTGTCGTATGCATGGTTAATGCTTACATTCGAGAAAAAGAGCACGAACATGATGAGAGACCAGAGTTTATCCCATATGAACACCTTCGGATTCGCACTAAGGTATTATTAATTATAGTAGCTACATGAACATCACTTAGTTATTTCTCTGAAACATTGGTGATTAATATGACTCTTTCTACTTCTTTATACCAAAAGTTAGAATTATTAATTGTTTTGAATTTGCTATGTGTTAGATTTTTTGATGCTCTAGTTAAGCTATGCAATTACAAAAGGCTATATTTTTATTGACTGATGTATAATTGGGACTTTGATGGCTTGAATAAATTACTTTTATTATTTATGCCTAATTGGGTAAGGAAATTTAATATTTGTTCCTGGTATATTGCAAAACATGAAGAAAGTTTTAATTGTTTATATAACATCCAATAGGTATAAAATGTAACATTGTAATTGTTTGTTACTTAGGCTGAATTCTACCATTTTATTGGCCTTGTTAAGATTATACAGGAGGTTGACAAAAAATATGTGGTTCCATTTTTTAGGGTAACTGGAATAAGATCTAAGAACTTACATCAGGTGCACAACACACTTTTTATGATAAAATGTAACTAACATCATGAAAAGTTGAGGTATTTATGAAAACCAGTGTTACAATTAGGATTTGAAATAATATTTGACCAGATCTTGATGAGTGTGTTCTAAAAATATATAGTTTAACATTCTTCTTTGGCATCTAATAAAAGATATAACAAATTACCAACATTTTCAATTGGGTCCACTTTGGTTTGTCCACCCCCTTTATGTAATTTTTGATAATTAACATAGTTTGTGGAAACAAAGCTCCTTTAATGCTATACATGTGCACATATATGGTAAAAACGTAAGCTCGCTCTTTGCAAAAAATTATCAGTTCTTCTCTTATATTGTTGTTATGTACAGTCTTCCACAGTTGCCAGTGGTAAATCATTTCATAAGCCAATCATACTATTAAAAAATAAAACTGTCTTTATTGGAATCCTGATATAGCCTCTCTTTTTCCAGATCTTAAATATGTGTGTGTCCTCTCATCCTGTTATCTTCAGAATACAAGCCCAAAGAAATTTTAGGCCTTTAATCCTGTTCAACACAAAGTTTTATAAACTTCAATAAAATCACATTTTACCCTTTTAAGATAAGTTAATAGTTCCTAACCTGTCCCTTTAAAATAACTCTCTTTGTCCCAGGAATTGTTCTACTGACTCTTCTCTGAATCATTTCTAGTAGGCCAGTATCTTTTATGTATGTTTTAAAACTAAAAATCAGTTATGTTCATTTAGGTGGATTACTTGTAGTATTTTAAAAATATTCATTTATGAATAAACCTCAATAAAAACAAGCTATCTGAGGTAAAAAAATGCTGAAACACTTCTATTCTGACTAATTTTGAAAATTAGTGATAAATATCCTGTTTTCTTCAGAATTTTAGCACATTCTGGAGAGATTTAGACATTTTGACAGTAAAGTTAAAACAATTATCCTTAAAACATTAGGTAATAATTCAAAAAACATCTTTTACTTAACCAGCATTACACCATTGTGGCTTCATCAGGGCTTATACAAAAATGTTTTTGTATTAGCTCTGATGAAGTAAGTTTATTTTTATTATCTGCAGAGTAATAGTCTTTTTTACTTTTCTGAGTTTATTGTCAAAATTAGTAATAAGTAGTGCTATTTCAGTTTAAACTTATTGCATTTTGTAGGGAACAGCATTTTCCTATTCTGTTAAAATTCTATGCTAAATAGACTAGTTATTTGTATCTTTTTTGGTCTTTAGTAGTGATAATGACATGTGAAAATAAACTGTTAACTCAAATTTTAAAATTTGTGTAATAACACATTCATTGTGTTTAAGTTTTTAATGTTATAATCATTAAATCATCTTGAAACAATATAATAAATTTTTAAATTATTTATTTGTTAGATTGTCCCATTTTTGGCATATATTGTTAAATACAGTTTGTAGGGTGTACAGTTACAACAGAAAGTGTTCATACCCCCTGCGTCCCGAGTGGTTTTTCCTCATAACTTAAAAAGTATCATGAGTAGGCTAATAGAACTATAATATATTATAAATATTATACTACCACACATCTACATAAATTTTTATGTAAATTAAACGACAAATAAACTGTTTATAAACAAATAACCAAAAATAGGAGGAGCATAAAGTGTTCATACATTTCAGAACGTGTGAAAAAACTGATATTCCTGTAAAAATTTTGTTTAGTTTGGTGAATAAACTACATTATACCATACCAGAACTAGACACTGGGTTCATAATTATTGGAATTTAGCCAGCAAAAAATTTACTTCCGGCAATTTAGCGCTGTCTCCGTCATTATCTGCTTGGTCATCATGGCGAACAAGAAACAAGTCTTGTATGTCTCTTTCCGATATTATTACACAACTTCATGTGCTGAAATCTGCTGTTCAAAGCATAATTGCCAAGTTTTAGCTTACAGGATCAACTGCTAACCTTCCTCGTTTCGGACGCCCCACCAAAATTTCAGAGAGAACCAAGAGGAAGGTTCTCAGAGAAGTTAGTAGGAACCCTTGTTTAATACGTAATGACATACAGAGACTGGGGTTGAAGTAAGTACCTTTATGGTTACGATCATGTTACACTCTTCTGGGTTCAAAGCATGCCGTCCTCGTAGAACTCCATATTTAAAGCCTGTTTATTTAGAAGGATGATTGAGGTATGCAAGAAAGCATCTAGATAAACCCTTTACTTATTGGAAGAGTATTCTTTGGTCAGACAAGACTAAAATCAAGCTTTTCGGCCACAATGATATTCACTATATTTTCCATAAGAAGGGGGATCGAAATCTTCCAAAGAACATCGTCCCTACAGTTAAATATGGAGGTGGCTCGATCATGCTATGGGGTTCCTTCAGCTCTTCTGGTGTAGGCAGCCTTCACTGCATTAATGGAATCATGAAAAAAAGAAGAGTATGTTGATATATTAGGCACTTATATCAAGAACGATGCTCGGAACTTGCGGCTTGGGCATCATTGGATCATCCAGCACGACTATGACCGTAAGCACACATTGAAATATGTGCAATCTTGGTTGCAGAGAAACCATATAAGCGTTCTGGAGTGGCCATCGCAATCACCCAATCTCGATCCAATTGAAAACGTTTGGCATGAGTTAAAGACCAGGGTTCATTAGCGTCATTCGAAAAACTTGCAAGAGTTGGAGGCCGTCTGTGAGAAAGAATGGAAGAAAATATCAGTCGAGTACTGTCAAATGATTATGGAGGGCTATGAGGAGAGATTTCGCCAAGTAATTAACTTGAAAGGCTACACAACTGACCATTAAAGTAGACGTACAAACACTTTCTTCCCCTCCTATGTTTGGTTATTTGTTTATAAACAGTTTATTTGTCATTCAATTTACAT
Organism: Tachypleus tridentatus; assembly: GCF_004210375.1. Lineage (NCBI taxonomy): Eukaryota > Metazoa > Arthropoda > Merostomata > Xiphosura > Limulidae > Tachypleus > Tachypleus tridentatus. The sequence goes on along the minus strand of NC_134837.1, from coordinate 157,503,312 downwards.
ACAAATTTATGTAGATGTGTGTTAGTATAATATTTATAATATACTATACTTCTATTACCTTACCCGTGATACTTTTTAAGTTATGAGCAAAAAATCACTTGGGACGCAAGGGTACGAAGACTTTCTGTTGTAACTGTATATGTCACCCTAGTCAGAAGAATAAGACATTAATGAGAGAGAAAAAAAATGCATTACACCAAAGCAGCATAATTAGCAATGTTCTAGGTCAGCAATTCTCAAAACTGGGACCTGCGGGACCTCCAGAGCTCTGCAAGGGTGCTTTGGAGAATCTGCAAATCATATCCAGTATTTCATAAAAATATGACATTTAGCTTCAAAATACAACTTTGTGTATACACAGTTTTTTATCTTTTTTTCAAAACAAAATAGCATCCATAAGTTTGGAGATTTGCAAACAAATTTTACATTAAGAGGGATTCTCAGGTTACTAAAGTCTCAGAATCACTCTTCAAGGTTATATTATGTTCTTTTTATTCACAAATTAAAAATAATAAATTGGATAGTTTAAAAGTGAAATAAATAGAACATCTTTAAAAACTATGATATTGAGTACAATGTTAAAATGTGTATACACATGTACACACATGCATACATAAGTTATAAATACAAAAAAAAGTTTAATAGTTACTCATGAAAATACATGAGAGAAATAGTGTACTAATACAAAGTATAATGAAGATGTATATTATTAATATGCACACGCAGAAACACATAATAAAACATTATTTTCAGTGTGCCTGTTTTGGCTGCTATTGTATATTTTTGCTTTCACATTTACTGGTCTGTAACTTGTAAATCTTAAAAAAGACAAAATATTATCAGCTATTACTATATGTATAGTAAAATGATGTCCACATTGTATGTTTGATCTAGTTTTTAGCCAGACTATGTACAATACTGTTTATAGATTCTATGATGAAACTACGAAGTGAAACATTTGAAAGTAACATACTAAAAAGCTCCAGAGTAATACATTTATAAATAAATTAAGGCTCGTTTCCTTTTTGTGTCTGTTAAAAAAAAATGAACTCGTAACTCCAGTCAGTATTATGAAATTTGGAACATATGAGGTTTGACTTTTGTTCAAACATTATATTTATTTGAATAATATACTCAGTTGCAATTGTTATAACACATGTATCTGAAAAATGTTTGATCTGTAATTAGAAATGACCTTTGACATTTTACTTAGGTTTTTATTAATTTTGTATGCCTTGTATAATCCACAATTTTGAGTAACTTTTGTAAAAATTAATTTTCTTTTATTTCATACAGCGTTTTCCTTGGGGTGACGGAAACAAAACTCTGTTCCATAATCCTCATGTTAATCCTCTTCCTGATGGCTATGAGGATGTTCACCATTGATGAATAAGTAATCCCCAACAGAATATTAGACAAGAATGTTAATTTAGTTCCATGTTAAAATTCTTACTTGAACTGGTTTAGCAGAATACTGGTATTTGATAAGAAATTATTGCTGGTAATAAATAATAAAATCAGTAGTTATATTTATATAGAAACAAATTTCAATTAATAAAGATTACTTCAAACAGATTTTTTTTACATGTTTTATTTAAAGTTACTTATGTAACATATTAAATCGGATGTAGATGTGAAACATCTGGCCACAGTAGTACTATTATAATGTGAATATATAAAAAGTACTTTTATGTCAATTCTAAATTGTTTTATTATAGTTCCAATAGCTATGACCATAAATAATTACTAAATGTTCTTTACAAATTTTTCACCAGGTTCTATAGGTTGAGAACTTGAACATAGTTGCCTTTTAAAAGTTTTAAAGGTATGGATCTAATGTAATGTCATCACCAGTTTGCATCCACAGAGCTAAATAAATAGACAGTAGTTTGGTATGAGGAATGGTATATATATATATAAAAGATTGTTCTTCATGTAACTGTATCAGGTCACTTTTAGCATTGTAACCACCAGATTTTGTACACATAGAGATATAAGTTGATAATGAGTTTTGTTAAGACTGGGGAAGAGGAAGAAGTTTGCTATATCGTATAGCATTCTTCTTCCATTAAAATTGTGCTACTGAACTAGTGTACGTGAGAAACAGGTAACATAAATGGTGTACGGTTCTAGCCTTTAGTTCTGAAATCTTATTTTTAAAATATTTGTTTTGTTTCATGACATTTATAATTATAACTTCACCAAAATGTACTTACAGTATCTTAAATTCCAGTCCCTGAATGCAGAGGTTGTAGCTGAATCAGGTTACTGTTATTTAAGTGCAGTGTAAGAAATGTTGAGACAATACACCCTGAGAACAATGACATGTTTGACTGCTGAAATGCATCATCTTCAGAGTTTATTGCAGCCTGAACTTTTATTAACAATTTCTGCTGTCTGTTAGTACACATCTGACAGAGTAGCTTGTTACTCCACTTGGAAAGAAGCCCAAAATAAAATGAGATTTTAGACTTGTTCCTTGTACAGTGTTCAGAAACATTCAGGTTACTTTATTTGAATTGAAGTGAGGGCAGTGGATTGATTAAGGCACATTCTGGATATTGTATGTCTCGTGTAACTTCTGGCTTGGTGTACAAGGTATGGTATTCCCATGGTTTAAAAACAAAAAAAGGTCTTTCCCCCACATAATTGTATTAGGACAGTTTCATTCAGAATGTCAAAATAGGGTATTTGTTGTAGCTTTTTTAATTACTACTAATGAATCAAATCCAAATCAACTAAAGCATATAGACAAAAGCATTTTTCGAAAAGTTATCACGTCCAGTTATGAAACAAAATTAGTAGTGTGATCATCATTTGTGTGGCTTTTATTTGTTTATTATATCAGTTTCAATTCTGACTTAACATTTTGGGACAACATGGGATATCTTGTTCCATATTGTGTTCCATTCTGTAAACTAAAACTATTAATAACCAAATTAAAGGGAAAAAGAAATATTGAAACCAACACTTATGATGCATATATTTATTAAGCTTTCTCTTAAACTCTCATAACTTTACTGCCTCCACAACATCCAAAGGCAACCAATTCACAGGCCAGTCAACCTGTAAGAAAAATAAAATTGTCTTAGCTGAAGATGACTCCTACCATGGCAAAATTTATACTTGTGTGCCCTAGTTCTATTTCTTTCACTGTTAAATATGAAACAATATTCATCAAAATTATCAATTCCCTTTACAATTTTAAACATCTGAGTCAGATACCCCTTAACTCTTCTTTTTTCAAGACAGAACAACTTGAGAGATTTCAACCTCTCCCCATATGGTAACTGCTCCATCCCAGGTATCATTCTATTAACCTTTCTCTGAACTCTTTCCAACAATTTGATGTCTTTCCTTAGGTAAGGAGCCCAAGACTGGACATAGTTTTCCAAATGTGGCCTACCAGTGACCTGTACAATGGAAGTTATAACCTTTCTAGACTAGTATTCAATAAAATGTTATTTACCCAACACAGTGGTTGTATGATTTCAGACTGATTGATTGTTATATCAAAATCACTTTCCTTTATAACATTGTTAAGGTTATTCCCATCCAAGTTATATTTTATAATTCAAATTATGATAACTCGCATTTATTGTCCTGCATTTATCATAATTAAAATCCATCTGCCATTCATTTGCCCAACTCACTAAATGATCTAAATACTTTTGGACATCAGCAGCATCCTCTTCACACCTAGAAACACCTGAGACCTTAATACCATTTGCAGATCTGTAAAGTTAAGTGATTTATTGACAGTTATTTAATCTGTTGTCATTGATGTAAGTAAAAAAGCACAGGTCCTAAGACTGAGCCCTGAGGTACCACACTTGTGATATTAAATTCAGTCTGAACACAGTTTGTAACTACCCTCTGCTTCTCTTCCATCCATATACTTTTCTATCCAATTTTTATGACAAGCCTTTTATGTGGCATCTTGTCAAATGCTTTCCAAAAATCCAGATATACCAAATCTACACTTTTATCTTCATTTGCATAAGCACTAACCTCTTCAAAAAATATCAAAAGGTTTGTAAGACAAGACTTTCCCTTAGTGAATCCATGTTGACTATTCAATAAAATTCTAAACTCTGTTAAATTACTTTAAGGCATCTTTCATCATACTTTCTGAAACTTTTCTTACAACTGATGTAAGACTAACAGGTATATAATTACCAGGACAGTTTATCTGGCCTCCCTTGAAAAGAGGAATCCCATTAGCTAACTTCCAATCCTCTTGTATCTTCCTAGTATTCAAGAGCTGAGAGAAAGTTGTAAGAAGTGGCTCACTTATCCAGTCTTTAACTTCAAAACCCTTGGGGAAGTATCTATCCAAAGAACTTTATATTTTTAAACTTCCCAATTTTTTCTCAGCTAGCACAGAATTAATGCAGTCATCTTGATCTTGTTTTTATTCATCAACTGCTCAAGATGTGGAATACTATTTAAATATTATTTGGTAAAATGAAAGGAAAAGCAAAATTTAAGATCTCGGCCATTTCATAAACACCACGAGCTTTCCTTTGTCATCCTACTCCTTCCTGATATTTTGTTACCTCTATATTTAAAGACACAATGAGGATGGACATTTTTAATCTATGGTGTGATTAGTACAGCATATGGGCTGCAATTTGTCTGTTATCTTGTAACATATAAACCTAGTCACACAGTGAATGTTCTAGTCCTCCAGGTTTGACTCTTGTTTTTAATAACCTATTTGTTTTGTTTCATGATGTGTTTCACACTCCACATCACAAAAACAAGAAATATTTAATTGTGGAGACTGATGCAGATATTAAACATTTAGTCCATCACTAGCTTCAACACAGTACTATCGGTGGATGTGGATATGAATATCTCGGCCTCTTGTACCATCAGTGATTTAACCAATAACGATTTCTTACTGAAGTTTTTTGAGTTTCTTTTCTCCTGGTTTTTCAACACTGACTGGATGGCTATGGCAGTAGATTAACCTTTAGCAGCAGACTATTGAAGTATAGTAATTGTGGTGCCCTTTACCTACGAGTGTTAGTACAGTGTTCCTATATCTTAACTAATATAATCACCACTTAAATAAATCGAGAGAATTGTGGAAAGATCGAGGAAGAGAAAATTGTGCTGCTGAACCAGTGTACATGAGAAGCAGGCAGCATAAATGTAGATAACATGTTAAGAAACTATAATGTAGGAATCTGAATGAAAACGTAAGAGAGTTAATGCAACACTGTTCCCCAGAAGGCCCGGCATGGCCAAGCGCGTTAAGGCGTGCGACTCGTAATCCGCGTCGCGCCAAACATGCTCGCTCTCCCAGCCGTGGGGGCGTTATAATATGACGGTCAATCCCACTATTTGTTGGTAAAAGAATAGCCCAAGAGTTGGTGGTGGGCGGTGAGAACTAGCTGTCTTTTCTCTAGTCTTACACTGCTAAATTAGGGACAGATAGCCCTCGAGTAGCTTTGTGCGAAATTCAAAAAAAAAACAAACAAACAAAACAACCACTCAGAGATTGTTTGAAAACCTGACACCTCTTTCTAGCCTTTCATTAAACTGTGGACACTGTCCGGTTTATAGGAAGCAAGCGATTGTTCTAATATTCTGCAAAGAAGAAAGGTCAGCTAAAAAATCAAACAGTTACCGCTCGATCAGCCTACCAAGCTATGTACGTAAAATTCTAGAAAAAATAATCACTAAATAACTCTCCATATTGATCACTACAAAATGACCTGAAATTGAAAATGGAGTTAAAAAATTTAGACAACAGATCACATTGTTCTTCTAATAAAAATAAAGCTAGCTTTAATAAAAAATAATGCACTGTCACATACTTTTATCAATAACGAGAAGACATTCGACGCTGTGTTGAACAATGGTTTAAGGTTCGGTATATCAGAAATGGATTTGTAAAATAAATGTTGGGCAAACCCACATTGAATTAGTTTAAGACCCTGACGCACTTATTTTTGAGGGGCCTTAAATTTGAACTTAATTACAATTAACAATTATTCAGTTAATTACAAAATATAAGTTAATTATTCAAAGTAAGGACCCCTGCTATAGTGGTAAGTCTACGGACTTACAACGCTAAAATCAGGGGGTTCGATTCCTCTGGATGGAGTCAGCAGATAGCCCGATGTAGCTTTGCTATAAAAACACACACACACACATATTCGAAGTAAATTAGAATATGACCCATTTAACTTTTGAAGGCCATATATTAAAATTAAACGATTATAATAAAGATTAGTTAGTTATACAACATTACAAGCAAAAATGAATTAGACATATAGAAGCAATGTAATTGTTGTATAATATTACGGAAGAATGCCAAAAATCATTTTTTTTACTTGCTTTGGTGGAAGCAAAATCTCTAATGGCATCTTCATAATCTTTTTGTCTAAACAATGTCCTTTCTATAGTGAACAGAGTCGATCAAGCGTTAATTTAACATCGAAGCATGCAATTCAAGCTAGCGATTTTAGAGAAAGCTTTTGTGACCTTGAATTTGTAGAAGGTAGGCACAAGTATATGCTTAATGCCACGTCAGTATTAGAAAAACAAGGAGATTTTAGTTTGGTTTTTCTAATTGCTTTGTTGGATAAATTGTGTTTCACTATCAACATGTTTTGCAATTCCAGATATATAAAGCATGTGATTTTGATTTATTTTGTATGTTATGGTGGTTACGAGGTCAGTCAAATGGATGTAGTCTGTGTTGAGTAAGAACAGAACAAATAACAGATAAAATATCAAGATTTATCGGAAAAGAGAGAGTTAAACTGATGGTCCGGATCGTTAATAAGGTATTCTCATCGCCTGAGGTCCTGGCGCAGCTGCGCCACGGTTAATTCGGCCCTGATGTAGTTGAAACCTTTTCAGAGTCATTTACTTCACAGTCAGGCGCCCCTCAAAGACGAGTAATGAGCCCTACCTTATTCATCAGCCCTTTAAGGTTCTAAATCTAGGTTGTTTTTTACAATTCGCTGACAATGGTGCAGTTTCGAAAAATGTTTCTACTCTTTCAAAATAGTAGCAACAAATTTACAACCAAAATCAAATAATATCGTAGAATATTTCCAAGAATAACCTAGTAAAATAAATGTCTCCATGACAATCATATTTGTTTGTTTTTGAATTTCGCGCAAAGCTACACGAGGGTTACCTATGCTAGCCGTCCCTAATTTAGTAGTGTAAGGATAAAGGGAAGACAGTCGCTACCACCTCCTGCTAACCCTTGGGCTACTTTTTTACCAACCAATAGTGGGATTCAACGTAACATTATAATGCCCCCATGGATGAGAGGGCGAACATGTTTGGTGTGACAGGGATTCGAACCCGCGCCCCTCAGATTACGAGTCGTGCGTCCTAACCACCTGTCTATGTCAGGCCTACAATCGTATTAATACCAGAAAATGTCGCTGTGACAGTTTTATAACAAAGCTACACAATGATTTGCCTGTGCTTTGCCCACTATGGCTATCGAAACTCGGTTTTTCGTGGTATATATCCACAGACATACCGCTGTGCCACTGGGGGGCGTATGAGTGAGTAATGTTAGCTCCATATAATTTCAAAAATTGCTATGTTTGAAACGTTGGACGTAAAGATCTTATTTTGTATTAACAATATCTGAACTCAGCAGATAGACCAGTGTGGCTTTGCTATAAGAAAACACACATTAACAATATATTTGAGATATATTTCTTTCTCAATATTAATAGATAAAATAACATAATTAGTTTCGCATAAACTATTTAAGTCATTCGACTGAAGAAAAGTATTTAAGGTTTCGTCTTTCGAGATTAATCTTCTTAAAATTAAAATAATGTAATTTATTAACAGAGATATTACTGATTCAGTGCTTATTCTTGTTTGCTTTGAAGCCATATGTACATTATAAATATGACGATCAAGCCACAAAATACATGATTAGAATGATCCAAGAGCTGACAGTCGTTGGTATTGAATTGCTTCCTAATTTTCAACAAAAATAATGCACTAATGACCCATTATTTTGTCAATTTTTCCAAGTGGTCAATCTAGGAATAAAATATTTATTAATTCATTTGCCTTTATTTATTGAGATATAAGGTACAAAGCTTATTTAAGTTATATCGCGGTCATTCATTGGCGTATTTAGGTAGGGGTGTCATTGAAGTCAACATATCCTCCTGTCATCTGCCCATAATACAAGCTGCGGATAAAAAGATCTATTTTGGTTCAATTTTTTTTAAAAAAGGGGAGAAAAGACTTGCTACGTGTGAGATCAGGAGTAAATATTGGTGACAATCGTTGGCTTCTGTATGTCAGCTACATGAAATGTCACATCTATACATATTTTCGGTCACACTTTGTATTCAGTAAAAGTCTTAGCTAATGTTACAAAAAGCTAGCTTGACTGACCTTAATTTACCACAGTTATAAAATAATGATCTGAGAATGATTTTACGTAAAACCTTCTGTGTAACGTACGAATGACTATTATTGTTGCATAGGATGTACTAAATTAAAGTTCCTACTGCAACAACATTTTTTATATATTAATTTACATGACACTCAATTCATAATAAAGAGACGAGTAGTCTGAATCCGTTTTAAATATTTTCCGTATTTATACTAGAGACCTTGTTTATTTCTATCGACAAAATTTTTAAGTTAGTCTTTGCATGGTTTTTCAATGTAGTGATATAATTCGTGTACTGTGGAGACCAAAGGTGATCAGAGTTCTTCAAATGAGACCACAACAGTTTCTTGAAAGTTTATAAAACATTATCGTTAATAAAATAAAGAACTATATAAATAGAATCAAAAAGTAATTTACATTTTATGCTACACTAAAAACACACAATTTCCATGTTATTCACATCCTATTAAAGTAAATATGTATATATATATATATACAAATATATATAGTAAATAACATAATCATAAAAACAGTGTTGCGATACGTATGTAAGAGTTATAAACAACGAGTAAAAAGAAATAATAATGAATTTATTAACGATACAAAAACTACATCCTTTGATTTACACAGAACATTATCCCTTGTTTAATACTCTGTTGTGGAATATTGTTCCAAATGTTTTACATTACTCCTCACAATTAAACCACGTTTGTACGTAAACCCAAACATCTTCAAGAATGTTATTAGGTCTCACTGTAGATAACGCTGCAAGTGGTACACCGTAAGGCTGAGTCTTAGGACTCTTTTCGATTTACATTAATGACAGGTGAAGGAATTGTTATCTTGAGTGTTGCTTGATATGAAAAAGATACTTCTGATCTACAAATAGATTTAGATCATTTAGCAAGTTGAACAAGTAAATGACAGATGGGTTTTAATTATAATAAATGCGAAAAACACGTGGATTATTACAATTTGAATTATAAATATAATTTGGATGGAAATAACCTTAACAATGTTATGAAAGAAACAGATTCTGGTATATTGGTTGAACAGTCTTTCAAACCATCCAAGTAATGTGTTGTCGCTAGTGGTAGGGCAAGTAGGATTTTAGATTGTTTCTTCAGAAGCATTGAATACAAGTCTAAAGAAGTTATAATTTCATTGTTAAGTCCCTGTTTAAGTTACATTTTGAGTGTTGTGTTTAGAAATCTTGGGCTCCTTACCTTACGAAGGACATTGAATTGTTGAAAGGTTAATAGAGTGATTCTTGGGATGGAGAGGTAGAAATCTCTCAGTTTGGTTGTTTGTTTGTTTGTTTTGGAATTTCGCACAAAGCTACTCGAGGGCTATCTGTGCTAGCCGTCCCTAATTTAGCAGTGTAAGACTAGAGGGAAGGCAGCTAGTCATCACCACCCACCGCCAACTCTTGGGCTACTCTTTTACCAACGAAAAGTGGGATTGACCGTCACATTATAACGCTCCCACGGCTGGGAGGGCGAGCATGTTTGGCGCGACTCGGGCGCGAACCCACGACCCTCAGATTACGAAGTGCACGCCTTAACGCTCTAGGCCATGCAGGGCCCATTTTTTAAGAAAAATAATTTGTAAAGCCAATAAACACACTTTGTTAAATTACTTTTTACTTTTTTACCTGGGATCGTTAGAGCCAGGTGGTTTAGGCGCTCGACTTGTAATCTGAGGGTTGTAGGTTCGAATCCCCCTCACCCTCAAAGATGCTCGTCCTTTCAGCTGTGGGGGCGTTGTAATGTTATTATTAATCCCACTATTCGTTGGTAAAAGAGTAGCCCAAGAGTTGGCAGTGGGTGGTGATGACTAATTGCCTTCCCACTAGTCTTATACTGCCAAATTAGGGACATCTAGCGCATATAGCCCGCGTGCAGATTTGCGCGAAATTCAAAAAGAAAGAAAGAAAATTTGCCTCATGACATACAACATTGTTGATAATCGTAGACATTAAACCAACGAAAATTCACTATATTTAAATTGCATTCACGAGAGGGGGGGATAAGGTTGGACTAACATTGTTTACAAACTGTATTTTTACGCAAAATAAATAAGTAAAAAACAATAAAATGATGAGCAAATTACATTCCGGGGTCTCTTAAATGTATAGAGTTAAGTAGTACATTTAACCACAAGGCTTTGTCTCCAGTCGAAATATCGCTATTGGATACAACGAAAACTATTTTAGGACTACTTCTGATCACGTGGCTCGAACGTTAAACTCAAAGTTAACATTATGTGATTGAGAATAACGTGATACTAACGTAGCAGTTGAAATTGAATGACGGAAGTTAAAACTATTACAACTTAAAAGCAATATTTTTTAATTAAAAAAAATCAGACAAAAGTTGTTATAATAGCCATAATATGACATTACTATTACATAAAATGTCTCGCTTATTACGCTTAATTTACGATTGTCTGGTATACATCATTCACACACCAATAGGGATTTCACGTTACAGATGGTAAATACTTCCGTAAATAATTTCAAATTACCGGTTACTTCCAGTAACAGAAATATATATTTTAGTATATTAAAAACAATACAGCATACTAACTGTATTGAAAAGAGGGTGAAAAATATGGATTTTACAAAGTTTACCGGATCTATTTTTCTGCATGATAATACGTTTTTCGCCGAATGTGAATCACGCAAATCCTTAAAAATTTATATGTGTTCCGGGAGATGTGTCATTAGATGCGACGATAGAGCTCAGGAGATGGTACGATTACGTATTGATATGTCTTTATTTTGATTCATGTGGTAACATGACGAGGCTGGTAATAAATATGAAAGTATTATTAACATTTTTTATCAATTATGCAGAAATTTTAAAAGGTATTTTTTAATTAAAAATAGGTAAATAATTATGTGAACTCACGCGGTTTATTCGAAAGATTTGCGTTTTCATTTATCATAGTAAATGAACACTGCATAACAAATATTTTAAACTATTGTAATGGAATTACATATACATTAGCAGTTCTTCAATCGGTTTTTAGTACTTGATAAAGTCAATAGGTGGCAGCTGTATACAGTAGCTTCTAGTTTGTTTTGTTTTGATTCTACCTGTTTTTACATTATTAATATTATACCCATATTTTATATTTAAAGAACCATCTTTGTGAAACAAGAGCTGAAAGTTGAATTCACATTTTATTAGAAAATTAATTTCTAGCATACAAAATTTAATGCAAGGTAAATTTCTCATTCACAGTGCAGCTTTGTTAAGGTGCAACAACTGTGAAACTTTGACCTCTTAAAAGTGTATAATGACACACTATTATACACAAAAACTACAAATTCTGACATGCGAACTTTAGAGTGTCAATTATTATTATTATGAGTGATTATTTTTGAGTTGCTCTGAGATATGTTTACATTTTCGTAACATTTTGGTCAACAAACAAATCTACACTTTCATAACAGAACTTGTTTCTCGAAAATAAATTTTTACTTTGGCATGACAACTATACATAGAAAATAACAACAGATCAAATTTTAAATGTTATATTACGTGGTTGTGTATATCGGTAAAACACGTGGCAGTAATAGTCAATATAAACCCTCTATGGAATGTAAAGTATCAGACCTATATTTTAACACTATTTAACATTTTATGAATAATGTGTGTGGTTCTACTAAAAAACTCTGTTTTTAAGAAGGTTGTATAACACCACTTTCCGATACAAAATACTGATACACTTGGATCGTAAAGACGTGTTTAAACAAGAAAACTAGAATATCCTTTGTAATTAACGATTGGGTTCGAATCACCCTTACACCAAACATGCTCGCCCTATCAGCTGTGGGGGTGTTATACTGTGACGATCAATCCCACTGAGTAAAAGAGTAGCCCAAGAGTTAACGGTGGATGATGATGACTAGCTGCATTTCCTCTAGTCTTACACTGCTAAATTAGAGACGCCTAGCGCAGATAGCCCTCCTGTAGCTTTGCGCGAAATTCAAACCAAACTTAACGATTTGCTTGGGGAACCAGGAATATCTAGAAAGAGACCTCCAAGAAATCGCACTTTAATCGAGGTAAGCAAATTGGAGCATCTTCTTACAGGTGAGAATTACAAACGTCAATGGCAGAAAGCCACCTACTTGCTTCAGTCAATAACATACAACGTAGTAAAGAAGGACATCTCTGGCTGGAAAACCCCCACAAAATACACAATACAAATTACGTGTACGCAATTTGCTTTCATGACACATCCGTTAGACTGTTCCATACCTCAAGTAATTGGTAAGCGTAACGTAATTCATGCTATGCCATGCAGGGACATGGCAGTCAAGTCGTCAGGCGCTGCACCTTTGGATTTCTTTATGATATAAATATTGAAACATGTGCTAAGAAACCACCATTTTCATACAGTGGATGGCTTACGCAAGAGGTCGGGAAGGAATGATGTGCTTTGAAACGAAATTTTTACGTTGAAACATTTTTAACTAAAACTACCCTGGAGGGCTATTATCAAGATGCGTAACAAATATGTAAATCCAAAAATTTATGGTTAACGTCCCATTACTGCAAAAACAGAATCTGCATTGTGTCAATTGGTGGTTATCCGTGGATGCTGACTAACTAACAGCCTTCCCTTTAATCTGCCTGTTCGAATTCAGGAATGACTATACGCAGATATTCTTTGGGTAACTTTGCGCAAAATTCTGAAGTAACAAACACTGTTTCACTGAAATAACCTTGTAACTCCTAGATGTATCTTACGTTCTGCATTCGACAATAATGAAAATTTCGACGAGAAAGAAGGACCGTAAGATGTTTGCTTTTGTTTGTTTCTTTTTTTGAATTTCGCGCAAAGCTACACGAGGGCTATCTGTACTAGCCGTTCCTAATTTAGCAGTGTAAGACTAGAGGGAAGACATCTAGTCATCACCACCCCACCCACCGCCAACTCTTGGGATACTCTTTCACCAACGCATAGTGGGATTGACCGTAACATTATAACGCCCCAACGGCTGAAAAGGTGAGCATGTTTGTTGCGACCGGGATTCGAATCCGCGACCCTCAGATTAGGAGTCGAACGCCTTAGTCCATCTGGCCATGTCGGGCCTGAGGACCATGAGAAATCACAGCAAATGTTTACTTATAAATAAATGCAAACATTTTGTAAGAAAACAAACTTTATCATCCTTGTGGACAGGAATTACCTGTTCAGTACAATGAAGGGAATACACCTGTTCTAAACACAGATTTTCATTGTAATTCATTCATTCGTGAAGTCTAGTGGTGTTAACTGCAATCCGATAAACCGCGATGAAAATTTATACAGATTGTGGTGCAGTACCTGAAATTGTTCTCTTTGCAGCTGGATAAAGACACACCTGTTTCTTAGTACTGAACAATGACACGCAATCCAGAAACTGTTTACATGAACTGACAATTAAAATGTAATTCAATTTTTCTTTCTCCCCTTTTCTGTTCATGAATGCGAGTTCTTTTAACATCTTCTAAAGTGCCGTATTTAATGTATGGTTCTCATTTTATGCTTGGAAGAAGATAATTACTAGGTGAAAGGAAGGTGAGCCTACAGACGAAAGACTTGTTTAAAAACTATTACACGATCGTACACGTTATTTACGTGTGGATGCAAATAACATATTGTTAACCGAAACGTAATTCGCTTCAATGTTTTACCTGTGCAGTCTTATCTCTGTTATTGTATTCACGGTTCAACGTGGTAATTAAAAGTGTCATACAGTGGTAGAGATCAGCTTAGTGTAAAGTCTTCTGAATTAGGTTCCCGCGAGGTGCGAGACTTCTCTTTCTCCTTTTTTTTTTAATAGTTTACCATACAGAGTACGTGCCAATCACGTGACACTTTTATTTATAGGCGATTGGCGTATTGAAATTAACCCACCCTCGTTTGTTATTTCAATTCGTAAGCATTCAACACGAGAAGTTTGTGGGTGATTTTGAGTTCAGGTTAGTAATAAAAAAAAAATTGTTTTCTTTCGAACATTTGATTTTGGTTGTATTTTTTAGTTATTACTAGGAAATTGTTTTTTCATTTACAGTACACAAGTAGTTCAGATTTAAAATGTATTAATATTTCTGTACAATGTAAAGTGAAATATATAAATGTCAGATAATAATTAAACAGTAAGGTAATGAGTGCAAGATACATGTGCATGTATATACATGTGCAGATATGTTTACAACCTACACACTTTAAGGTCTCGCCCTCTGTTACGCAGCACTTAAACCACTGTCTATATTAAACAAATTCGAGAAAAATCTCCAAAATATTATTTTTCGTCACGCCCAAGAAGTTGAACTTGATATCTGAACAACTAGGTTTGTAGACCATTATATACCTTTGGCGCTGAAAATGTATTTTTAAAAAAAATGAGAATATTTTATACCAAATCAATAACAATTTTTTAAAAAATCAAAGACTATTTTGTTCCATTGGTATTCATTTTCTTTCACTCTAAGAACTGGGAAACCTTTTATAAATACTGATGAGCTACTAGAAATGCACATAGGCCTATAGTATTATATTATAACTTAGTTTCTTTAAAAGACATTGAAATGAAAGTTGTTAGGATTAATTATTAAACAACGAACTTAGAAGAAGTTCCTTAGAGGAATTACACAAAACGTTTGGGCAAAAACCACCTTAAGCAGTAAATATTCAGTTTGTTTGTTTGTTTTCTGAATTTCGCACAAAGCTACTCGAGGGCCTATAGGGCCGTCTCTAACTTAGCAGTGTAAGACTAGAGGGAAGGCAGCTAGTCATCACCACCCACCGCCAACTCTTGGGCTACTCTTTTACCAACGAATAGTGGGATTGACTGTAACTTATAACGCCCCCACGGCTGAAAGGGCGAGCATGTTTGGCGCGATGGGGATGCAAACCCGCAACCCTGAGATTACGAGTCGCACGCCTTAACACGCTTGGCCATGCCGGGCCGTAAATATTCAGTTCAAGTAACACTTTATAACTTTTGCTGCTTACTGCTAAGGCTGTACACAGATAAAAACGCACAAGAAAAGCACAAAGATTAGACTTACAAGGAGAGGAAAATCCGCTCGAAAAGGCCTGCTTTTCTTTCCTGCCTACAACAGAAACGGTTTTGTATATTACACTCAAATCTTTTGTATAATATTAAATAAGATACTGTAAAAGTCAGAGAGGTATTAAAAAGTTTATTTGTTTCTTTTATATTTTACATAAGCTAAAACGTCATAATTCTAATGTAAGCGATACTATCATTACCTGTAAACGTTAGTTTTCTTACAAACATACTGTATTTCTTTAAGAAGCGTATGCACAGGGTGAAACAGGAATTACCAGCCAATAATAGATGACTGTCAGACGAAGATAAAATGTAGATACTCAATGTTTTGTACATTATACAGTCAGTGTCTTTAGGGAGCCAATCCCTATGTTAAGTAAGAATTGAAGGAGTAAAAAAATACACATAACATTAAAATTGTTATACATATTCGTACAATAATTACTTTAAAAGATACGAAGCTTTATTTAAAGCGAAGTTTTAGACGTATGTGTTTGATTTGAAAAGGCTGCTTTTATATCTGCTGAAGTTGTGTATGAACTTATTCAAAATTGTATATTAGTGTAGGCATATACTTGCTATGCATTACATGCAGAAAATTTATTTACACAGAAACTATAAATTCCCATTATATTCTCAAACATATCTTCATTAATATTTTACATTTTGAACTAATGCGATCAAATAGTCAATAGCTACAGTAAATCATCATGAGCCGTATTCGCTAGATAATAGACATGTTTATCATTATTACAATGTATAAATTTAGCTACTATATCAAGTAATCCTTTGCAAATAGCTGAGCATAAAAAAGTCAGCAAACAAAATAAAAAAGTGGGAATTTAAAATTCTGCAAATAGTGATCGTAAAAAAATGTATGGAAACAAGGCTGGAGAATCTGTAGACATCATTACAATAGGTCCAGCCTTGCTGGTTTACTTTTTAAAGGTCTCTATTTACAGATTTTGAAACTCTCAATTTTTTTAGTTATCTTGTAAATTTTAAGAATTTCAAATCTTTCACAGTACATTCCTTTCTTAAAATAAATATGTATGCAGACTACTAATATAGTAAAATATAATACATGCGTTTATTAACAAACATTTTTTTAATTGTTTGTTTCAGTGCAAAACTAAACAACAAACTATTTGCGCTCTATATATGTAAAAACGAGCCGTTTTTACATATATATTTTTCTCTACAAGTGGATTTTCTCGACATCACTGATTACTAATTGCGCTCTGTTCACTACGGAAAATCGACACTTGGATTTTAGCATTGTAAGTCAGTAAACTTACCACAGTTCTATAGAGGAACATTTCAAAATACCTTTTTATATTACACTTAAAATTACTTGATTGATCGGTACATTTCCTTTGAATATATACATCATTAGATTGCAGCCAGGCAAAATTACTCATTCAGATAAAAATCGAAAATGGTCAAAATCCAGTACTTGAAGAGAAATTTTAAAATATCATCATAGATGTCGTAAAAATATTGCTTTATAAGTTCTTTAAGCGATTTCTTTTTGACTAACACACACTGTGAAAACGATAAAAAACAGTCATGAATTACGTCCATACCGCATTTCTACATGAAAGCTACTTAACGCCCTTTTTTGTGTCTTTTATAACCAGAGGGATAATACAAAATTACATAATATTGGACGAGAGCCAATATTCTCTGTCTCTACCTTACACGGATTTAACAAACTTTTTTCAAAAATCAAAGTAAAACATCGGGCACAGGAATAGTTGGATACGTCGGGGACTTAGTGATCTGAAACAGACTGTACACTTTCATTAAACTTTAAATGTTTCCTTTAATTCTATTTTGATTTTCTGAATTATAACGCACATAACTTAACTGGCTAAGAGTGTGAATTATAACCACAGAAAAGCAACAACAAACTTATTGATGACGTACAGGCTGTTTGTGCTCCACCCTTAATTTATTAGTTAGGTATATTCTATAACTTTTAACGGTTCCCGGATGTTTGTACACTTGTTCTAAAGACTGATTAGAGATTAAGAGAGGTGTTTCAGTTTTCTTTGACAATCAGGATTTCTCGATAACTATTTATAGCGAAGATGCCTTCAAAATTTGCTAAGTCAAGTATGACATTCAAATAGTTATTTTTATTAATTTCCATATAAAATGAAATAATCTAAACTAGATATATTTTAAAAATTAAACCAGAACAAGTTAACCTATCAAAGCATATCTTCCAACCACTTGAAGACTTTCTTCCATTTAACCGAGTTAAAGAAAACTGACAACAAGTGGCCGCTGGTCACGATTTTGTTGTTAGATGTGAGAAGGTGTGTTTCTCTTATACTTTAGATGTGATACAGAAGGTATGCTTCTTCGCTCCCTAGCTCGGCATGGCCAGGTAGTTAAGCCGCTCAACTCCTTATCCGAGTGTCGCGGGTTCGAATCCACGTCGCACCAAATATGCTCGCCCTTTCAGCCGTGGGAGTGTTATAATGTGACGTTTGTAAAATAGTAGCCCAAGAGTTGGCGGTAGGTGGTGATGACTAGCTGCCTTTCTTCTACTCTTACACTACTAAATTTGGGACGGCTAGCGCAGATAGCTCTCGTGTAGCTTTGCACGAAATTGAAAACAAACAAATACTTTCTCCCTATATGTAATTTATAAAATTGAATGATTTTAATGTCACTTTTCGATTTGTTATATTTTCGACGCAGGGACAGATAAATCATGTTACTTGTTATATGAATAACAGACTTTAGAAGAGAGTCCGAAGGAAAATTATTAAGGCATATCAATATCAGAGAAGCGGTTTACCTTGCCTTCGGCAGCAAACATTGATAACGCTCTGTGAACCTGCGTGTCCAGTTCTTTCTTCACTGTACTGTCAGTTGCTTTTTAAGATCAGAGTGATGGTACTTTAGGGCTGTTGTCAAGGTAATCTGGCATCGAGTAATGGAATTTGTTATTGCTTAGTTAGGCAGTTTGAGTATCTACTATATATATAACTATAGCAAAATGGAAAACAAAACATTATACAGAGTCCAGCGGCTTTTTCCTTTTTTACATCTAGGTTATTTCCATACTTTATCAGTTATCTCTTCAACACTCTAATATCCAAGAAATATTCTACAGCACGTGAAAACGTAGTTGTTCAAGCTGTTTTGAGTAATTAAGTAAGGTATATTTAATAAGCCAACACCCACTCAATAGATTAATTAATTATGTATTTTTTTTTTTTATATAGCCGTATTTTGTGTTTAGTCAGGAGACAGAATATTTCATTTAAATAAACCTGGGGCAAAGATTAACCGGGTTCCCTTGCTTCTAAAAACGTTGTTCTACATATCGGACGTAGCTTAAGGTACAAACAAAATTAAGAACAGGCATGGATTCAGAACACTGGCCTGAATTTATACGAAGTTATTTTCTTGGATTATATTGTTTCATTCCCGTTCAGTATTTTGTTGTTTTTTGGTCAGTAAGAAGAGACGTTAGATATAGTTGTGTAATAAATTAACAATGAATAATAATGTTTACTTTTTTAGAGTCTAATGCAGTAATAAGTTATACTATTTATTAAAATATAGACTTTGTAATAGACGCTTAAAGGAAAATTTGTGTTAATGTAGCCATTTTGTATATGGAGCTATGATCACAAACAACCTTTTCTTGTACAGAACTTAATACATTACCTTATGGGAAACTCTACTGCTAGAACGTTTAACTGCAAAAACATATTTTTGTAGCATATAGTTAACATACCAGAAATATATTATTAGAATTTCTGAAGAAAAGCTTCATTTTGGTGTTAAAAGGATGTTTTTACATAAACAGTGTAATACTACCGAAAATTTATCGCTTTTAGAAAGAGTGTGTCACAACCTCCTCCGACGCAAAATACATGTATTCATAAACTCAGATAATAAAGATGTGTTCAAACAAGAAAAATAAAGGAATATGAATCAATCTGGGAGACCAGAACCGTTCAGAAAGAATCCTACAATGAGTAAGGGTAAGGAAAAGGTGATGTTTTATAACAGTTGAGAATTTAAAAATACAAAGTTCTGTGGCAAAAGCCATCTACTTGGTCAATGCAACAGTGTGTATTATAATAAAAAAGGACACCTGTCTAAGAAAGCAACACAAGTTATCTGTATATAAGCTGCCACCGCGACATATTCGTCCAACTGTCGTATACCACAGATTGCAGGAAAATGAAATGGGTATTCCATACAAAGATGTAATTGTAAAGTATTCTGTATAATCAGACTTGAAATCGTCGTTTTTTAATACAAGAAGAGTTTTGGAAACCAGCAGGAAGAAGTGATGTGCTTTTGAAATGACGGTCTTACGTTGGAGTGTTTTGAAATGGAAACACTATTCACTATAGTCAGTTTGTTTGTTTGTTTTGGAATTTCGCACAAAGCTACTCAAGGGTTATCTGTGCTAGCCGTCCCTAATTTAGCAGTGTAAGACTAGAGGGAAGGCAGCTAGTCATCACCACCCACAGCCAACTCTTGGGCTACTCTTTTACCAACGAATAGTGGGGTTGACCGTAACATTATAACGCCCCCACGGCTGAAAGGGCGAGCATGTTTGGCGCGACCGGGATGCGAATCCGCGACCCTGAGATTACGAGTCGCACGCTTTAACACGCTTGGCCATGCCGGGCCAACTATAGTCAGATAGAGCATAATCGACATGAACTGTAATGACGTGATGAGGCTTTAAACTCGTTTTAATATAAGGTATTCAAAAGTATACAATAATTGTTTCTGTCTCAGTGTATTTTGTTATATAAATATATCCAGTTTTGAGCTTTCAAGCTGGATGGGTGAAGAGGTCATTCAAAACATCAGTTTCGTGAATGTCACAGGTGACACCTTTACCTCATTTCTGGCCGTTCGCTTGAAAATGTCTTTACGTATTTTACAATCATTTCGTCAGGAAGTAGGCCATTAGTCCCACCTTCATGGAACGTGTAAATATGATAATACTAAAAACAACAACAAAAAAGCTAAATTAAAATTTCTAGTAAAATAAGTAATATTCAGTTATCCAAAGAAATTATTGATTTATTTTAACCACACATACATGAATAAATAAATAAAAAAAAAAACGGAAAGAGTCAATCTAACTTGATGTTGAGGCCCAGCTCGACTCGTAATCTGAGGGTCCCAGGTTCGAATCCCCGTCACACCAAACATGGCTGCTTTTTCAGCCGTGGGGACGTTATAAAGTGACGGTCAATACCACTATTCGTTTGTAAAAGAGTAGCCCAAGAGTTGGCGGTGGGTGGTGATGACTTGCTGCCTTCCCTCTAGTTTTACGCTGCTAAATTAGGAACGGCTAGCGCAGATAGCCCTCGTGTAGGTTTGCGAGAAATTCGAAAAAAAAGTAACAAACTTGATCTTGAGACTTTGTTGTGTAACAGATAGAGCTAATTACTTTAAGGGACAAGTGTTGTGGATTCATTTAAGTGACATTTTCATCTGGAAGCTTTTCATGCTTCTCATTTATTTTATTGATCATTTGAAGCATGTTAGAACTGCTTTGTTTTATAGAGAAAATGAAATACGTAGCTTGAGATAACGTTTGGTAAAAATCTTCAAATTACTCCATGTTTAAGAGCAGAAATATTGTTCAGTTTTATTATGTATATTTGTTATTTATTTTTAAAAGTACGAAATATGACGTAATGTTTGGAGAAGTGAAACATAGTTTAATATATTTACTAATGCAAGTATACCAAAAAGGGACGCTATGTTCCAGTAAGTGAGCCACGATTTCATAATTATATGTTAAGAATGTATCAGTCGATATTAAAGAAAAACCGACAATACCGTAACGAATTGGGGTTTTATAAAGGTGAATGAAAACGTCAGATGGTTTGGTAATATAACTTAGCTTGGAACTAATTAATATATAGTTTAGGTCATTAGTTCACCCTATTAAAATATAAACTAACCTATTTAGTGCTTTTAAATATCTTGCTTCTTTATTTTCATGCATCACAATATTGTAGACATTGTGTAGCTTTGCTCTCAAAGTTTTGCATTACTGATGGGCTTATAAGCCCACACTAGAAGGTGGGTTTCGAAACCTGTAGTGAGAAGAGAACATATTGCCCATTGAGCAGCTTTGTGCTTAACAACTAAGGAAACAATAACAATAGCAAAAATGCATAGAAAATGTCAAATAAACGTTGTTTATTATTTCAAGAATAACACAGTTAAGCACCGGGTTGGTTCAACATTCAAACAATCTCTCTCTCTCTCTCTCTAGGTGTTTGGGTATATATATATATTTGTATACCCAGGAGGGTTTGTTTGTTTGTTTTTGAATTTCGCGCAAAGCTACACGAGAGCTATCTGCTCTAGCCGTCCCTAATTTAGCAGTGTAAGACTAGAGGGAAGGCGGCTAGTCATCACCACCCACCGCCAACTCTTGGGCTACTCTTTTACCAACGAATAGTGGGATTGACCGTCACATTATAACGCCCTTACGGCTGGAATGGCGAGCATGTTTGGTGCGACCGGGATTCGAACCCGCGACCCTCGGATTATGAGTCGAACGCCTTAACACGCTTGGCCATGCCGTGCCCACCCAGGACGGTCTGGTACACTAGACCTCTTCCTCCTTCCATTACTTAATTGGAATGGGCTTATAAATACATTTATAGTAAATACAATATGGCTGAAGTAATAGCAGAACTTTAAATCTCACAACTCGGTTGCTAGCGTTTTAAGTCCGCAGAGATGCCGTTGTGCCATCAAGGGGGAACAATTTAGCGAGAAGAAGCGACTAATTATTGATAAATAAATTTATACATTTCATCACTATTATAGTACGGCTTACTGACCCACAACAAAACATGAGACGTAGAATGAAGTGCAGGACGACGTTTTTATAACAGATTGTTCGTTGCAGTTTTGAAAATTTATCATTTCAACAAATAGTGCAAAAAAACATCCTTGAGTAATTTGTCTATTAGAATAATTTAGATTTTTATTCTGCATGATAAGGTTAATCACCATAATAACCAGTTATGAAGCGACAACAAACTGAAAGCTTACTTAGAATACAAATTTATGAAAGTTTTCTACAGACTTGTTATTATATAAATTCTTTTACGACGAGAATATTTTAGTTTCGTTCGAAGACGCAGGACCAAAAGGGCACTCAAGTAAAAATATGATGGTGTAACATACTTATCCAGGAAAATTATTTTGCTTAAAATGATGTGAAACTATAACTGTGTTTGTTTAAACGCAAAACAGCTCAAGGGGATATTCGAACAATGCCAACCGCAGAAATATAACCTCTAATTTTAGCGTTATGAGTTCTCAAGCCTACTGCTTATCTACGAAGGGGGGGGAGAAACACTTTCATTGCTAAATAGTGTATATATATATTATAGAGAACAAACAGTTTATTACAATAACTCTGTAAAAAAAACCTAAGTATTCTGCTATGTAATATCAGGATGGAAATAAGTTCTAAAACGTGAGTCGAGTGTGGCCTATTGGTAAGCGTGTCGCATCGTAGATTTACAGTGTTTGTCTCCAGTTACCGAAAAAAAAAATCACACTCTGGGGTCAAGGATGTGTTGTAAGCATGACAGTGAAATCCCACTATTCAGCCAGACAAAAGTATTCCAAGAGATTTTGTGTTTAATCTTTATTAGTTTCTTTCCCTCTACGCTATCAGCTCAAAATTAGAAATACTGGAACAGACAGCGATTGTGTAGCATATAGAAATATCCAAAAATAAATTCAAAAGCGAAAACTTCATGATATAGAATGTCCCAATGAAAACAAGATTGATTTATCTTTACACACCATGTTTCGGTCTAGTTTTTGTAAGTTAACTATGTATTTAAAAAAGTATTTTAAAAATGTTAGTGCTACTTTCACTTACCCAAATGATGTTTTAGTCAAAGATCAGACATTTTTCCTCAATAAACTGCGTCGTGAGGTGACCCGTAAGTTCAGTGTACCCCCCCCCAAAAAAAAAAACAGCTGCTGAAAGTGTCTATATTAGGCAAATTTTATGTTGAATTTTCATTTCCTTCCCCTTTTGCTTTTTTTTTTACCATATATCTTTAATAATAAAATTCTTGTAATTACACGATTATACCTTACCGAGTTGATTATATATGTTTAGTATCAGCTTTGCAAAACATTAAAAAAGATGCTAGGGTAGATTTCTGATTTAGAACTTACCCTTTCCCTACATTTTTTCTCGATATAATGATCTTCATTTGGATGACAAATCATAGCTAGCACACAATCTTTTATGAAGAACGCCAACATACAGTTAATGTGAGACCAACATGAGAACAATTCTCAGCTCACTTAACTCCTGATTTTTCAGATTAGTTTAGTTAGACGTTTAACAGAGAAGGTTGTAGAAGACAACAGTAGGATATTTCAACTTTAGGTGTTCCACTGCATACTTGGATTTGATTAGAGTCTATTCATATGAAGAAGTAATGTGCTTAGAAAACATAATGGACGTAAATACCTTCTAAATTTGAATATTTTCTATCTCATTAACGATATAAACATGTGTGACGTATACAAACGTGTTTTTAGTTAACAATATAAACATGTGTGACGTGTACAAACGTGTTTTTAGTTAACAATATAAACATGTGTGACGTGTAAAACGTGTTTTTAATTGCTACACAAACCAATTAATACATCTTCTTTACGACGATGTTAAAATAGGCACTAAACTAACAAGTGGTTTGTTTGTGCTCATGCGTTAAATAAATCTATATATCGACCGAAACACTTGTGAAACTTGTCCTATATTTCTTTTATATAGTTGTATTATTGAATTTATCAATAGTGTACTTGTCTCTGTTTAGCTTATATTTATACCCATCCATCCGTCTATAAATAAATATATACATCTGTACAGTTAATGTTACTTCGACCTTCCCAGTCGTGTATAAGTTTCAACACACGTATTACACGTTTGTAGGTTGAGTTGCTCAAGCCACGTTATTCGACAAAAGAACAGTGATAAGAGGTGGAGCGAGCTTTCTACGTCCAGTATGAAAAACGCTGTTACGTAGAGTGAGAGCTAGTAGATGAGGTGGATAGATTGGATAGGGAAGACGCTTTTGAAGTAGTAGGAAACGTGTTTTCCAGTAAGTTATATCATTTTATTGCAGAGAAGGCATAATAATTCAAATATAATTTGACGGTATCATAGTTCAAATATGTGGGACGATATGCGGGCCTGAGGAGTCAAACTGATAGCCCTTTATTCGCACTGTAAACGTAGTAATTATTAATAAATGTAATAAAAAGTAGGGCAGCCTCCAGGCAGTATCTGAAGGGAGGATGTAAATTGTATGTTAGTTTATCGACCTGTTTTCTCTCGCTACCTTCACTTAGTGTGGTTTGCATTTCCCAATGAGGAAGCAAGCTTTTCTGACAGGGGATTTCTCTTCGAGACTCGCAACGCCGTGTTTTGTTTGTGCGAGAAAGGGCTTTTGAGCTGTCTATAATGTAGATAAGTTATTTGTGTTATATGTTGGTTATAAACTAATTTCAAATTATTGAAAATAAATTATTTCACCACTGCTTTAGGGACTCAAAATGAAGGTGAAGTGACCACAAGCGTCACCATTGATTATGATCATTCACGACAGTCCTGGGCCAGCTGGTCCCGAAGAATTGGATGATGGATTTCACGTGCGGTACTTGGGAAGTGTCGTCTTTGCTACGAGAAAAAAGAAAGTGAACATGCAAACCTTACAGCGACCTCTACTGGACCTGTACACTAAGTCTAGGAGAAGAGGTGAAGACCATCGTGCGGTTCATCCTTTAGCTTTGACTCAGTACCTCTTGCTATCAGATTATGGATTGGTTGTGGCTGAAAACGAAGAAGATCTAGGAACTGGAACCCGTGAAGCAGTGGTCAGAAAGGTAATTACTCCAGTATCAGGAATGATTCTATGGGCTGCAGTACGTTTTCATACTAGAATAATGAAGAGACGAATGTTCGGTGCTGCCTTTGTTCCTTTAGCCTGCTCAGATGCAGTTGTAGACAAAAGCAATTATGTCCCGCTCACAACAAAACACCGTTTTCTGGTAAGTTTAACTCACCCATCTCTTTTTGCTTGTTTCCTTCATTGTGTGGGGTCCTCAAAGTCTGTGGAGTGTCATGCTTTTGTATGTGCCAGTGCTGAGGATGCCATGATCATATGCTCTTCGCTAGACAGCATTAAACAAACATATGAAAGAATTGGTTCAATGGAGCTTCTTTTTGTAGAAGAAAGAAGCAGTCGCACGTCAGATGTGTCTGAAAGATTCTTCAACAATAATAATGTACTCATGCCCGAAATGGAGACGTATTCCATCATTAGTGCAAGTGAAAAGAGCAATAGAGAGATAACTCGCCAATCTCATCAAAGCAGTGCCACAAGATGGACGAATGTCAGAACTAGTGGACCAGAGTTTGAAACCTGTTATGAAAATGAAATAAAAGAGATTCCTTCATTCCCTGATTCAAACAAAAAGTATACCAGAAATAGTCATGGAATTGAAAAAGGGAGACTACGAAAACCTACTCTTATGTCTCCTCATTATCAAGGGAAAAATGAGGAAGTCTACAATAGGAGTAGATCTTGTGAAAGGCTAGTAGAGAAAATAAATGGATTAGATATTAATCAACAGAGAAGTAAATCCTGTAGTAGATTAGCTGATGTTCATTCTTCACCAGAGCATAAAAACTCGAGTTATCCTGCTAATCTG
The DNA here is from genome assembly GCF_004210375.1 of Tachypleus tridentatus. NCBI lineage: Eukaryota > Metazoa > Arthropoda > Merostomata > Xiphosura > Limulidae > Tachypleus > Tachypleus tridentatus. Next base: position 157,477,060 of record NC_134837.1, on the reverse strand, counting down.
TACAGGAACTCTTCATTTTCTTCTTTAGCAAACCAAAGAAGAAGCATTGAGGAAAGATACATGAAAATATCTCCCGAAGAGCGTACAAATCAATCTCATATTATCAGGAAACAAATACTGCAAAACCACAGTAAATCTATGGAGAAAATTAACCATAATGATGGTCATTCTTCCTCTGAAAACGATAGAAATGCAGCTAAAGCTAATCGTTGTCGCTCTACTGAAAGAATACAAAAGGAATTGTCATTATCCCCACTCTTGTCTCGAGACAAAAACCAAAATCAGTCGATGGAGAGGGCTTTTAATTTGAATTATTCTTCACTAGGTCGTGAAAAGGTATCTACCCTTGTTCGCAACTCTAAACAGGTACCACTTGAGCATCAAAATATTTGTATCAGTAGTTCTAATCGAACAAACACTGTAAAAACTGAAAACTTAAAAGAATCTTTAATACCGGAACATGAACGACAACATATTTTGGAAGTTATTCAGAAACACAGTAATCTTCCTTACACAACATCTCAATTGTATCAGTCAAAGTCTGTTGACCCTTGTTTTACTTCAGAAAGTAATGTACGAATTATTCCAATCAGAGTCGCAGAGCAAGATCGACAAGACTGTATATTAAATGACAGTAATCAGAAAGATTCAGTTACAATCACACAAGCAATAAATATGGAATGTGAATGTGATTCACAGTACTCCTCTGACAGTACGCGAAGGAAAAACATTGAATACAATACTACACACCATGAAGTTGAAAGCGATATCGATTCCAGACTGGAGAGATTTACCAGTAGTGAAAGTGGTGTCTATTACACTAATTCCTTAAATAAGAAAAAACAGTCCCAAAAGTCCCACAAAACCAGTGAATCTACTTTACAGCTGCCCAAGCAGTACTCCACAGTTCAGAGTGTCTCCGAAAATTTAACTGAAAATTTTCCAAGATGTTATGTTAAACAAACGTCTTTTGCTGAAAAGCCAACAAAAACCAATATAAAAGAAGAAATGGAACTTTTCGAGACCATGGATTTCAGTAGCGAGAGTGAGTATTCTGGTCTGAGCAATAAATGCGACGACAGGCAATATGTGAATGAAATCTGTCTAGAAGATACTTTAAACCAGGACATAGACGAATGTAAAACAGATCAAAATTGTAACCACAGAAAGGATCGAAAGATAAGTAAAGAGCTTCAGACTCATGCTGACGTTCATTATTTAGAAAGTCCTCTAACCGTAAGTCATGATGTGTCTAGAAGGAATAAACATAAACTTAGTGTACATACCAATGTTTCAGAACTAGAAAACAAGAATCAGTTTGATATGAAAAATAATGGGACTACAAAAATTATTATTAAAGTCCCTTATGAAAAAATTGCTTCGACAGAGCCATCTGGCTTGCTTTCAAATGGAAACACACAATTTTTGCCACACGGCGTTCGAACTTATAATAGAGTCAATAACGTGAAAAATTGGTCTACACTCAGTCAAACTTCCGACTCTACCTGTCAGGGCTCAGCTGTTTGTAAAAAAGTGGCAACATTACCAATGACTAAAATGTCCAGCCATCATCACAAAGCCATTCGATTTTCATCAGATGACCGTCCTGAGAGAAGACCCAGTTTTCTCACTAGTTTGAAGAGATTTAGTCTAAAATCCTTTAATCGTGCCAAAAAGAAATTAACAGATATTAGATGCAAATTGAGAGGTAAAAAGGATTCGGACTTTTCAGAGGATTCTGCTTATGACACATCAGAAGTATGTCTCAGTCCTCACGGAAATCAGGTTGTCAAAATGAAGAAAAAGAAGAAGAGAAGACTGTCCTGGAGTTTTCATGACCTTAGATCAAATTCGTCGTCGAAGAATTCTTCAAAACAACATGAAAGTAGGAGTGGAGGATCAGTTCTCAGTGGTTCCTCCATTGCTGAAGTAACTCAAAGAGACAAGAGAAGGAAGATAAAACGCCGAAGACAAAGACGGAGTAATAAAGAAAGAGGCTCATCTGACTCTGGTGTGGAGGAATATTATTCAGATTATTCTGGACTCAACAACAATAGAAGTAAAAATTCGAATATGGAATTGGATCAGATGAGTACGCCAGCAACTCTCGTCACTGTGAAACACGGAATGAGCGAGAGAAAATTTCGGCACTGGTCTCAAACCAATCTTCAAGATGAATTAGGGTACATGCCATAAATAGATTGTAATCAAGTGAGTGCACGTGTTCTTGAAAAGTTAGAAGTATTAAATTTCTAGAAATGTGCCAAATTGTCTTAAGAATCCAGGAAAGCGAATTCATGAGCATTAATAAGTATTTTGAGCTTTGTACCCATAAACATTAACAAAGAAATAATAATTTTCTTAGAGTTCATGCAAAATGAGAATCTAATTTGTGAATAAGAGGATATTGTGTTTGTATGTGTATCTGCGCAAATCACACAGACTCATATTTGTATTAAAAGGTTTTGTTCAGGGTTTTATTTTCTAATTACATTAAACATCACTAAAGTTACTTATTTTGTAAAAAATCGCTTTCGAAGTATGCGTTAATTCTTACAACTTCATAACTGAACTGAACAAACGTGCTATTATAAACAGTATTTTTATAGGTTTCAAACAAGGTATTTTTGTATTTACACCACATGTGGGTTTAAAAAGTATTACTTTAATTTTCTCATTTTTCACGATACCGACATGGTGGTTTGTAAACATAATGATATAGATTAAATGTTTATAGCAACTGGAAATATGTTATTGTTATATTTTATCAAAACAAGTAAAATCTTTTTGTGTTGATGTACAAGTAGAGTGCTCTTGAACCGAATTAATTAATACTCTATCATACTCTTAATATATTTCATGTTTTAATGAACACTGTTATTAATAAAATACTTGCAAAGGTACATTTCGGATCATGTGCGTTATTTTATTTTGTTACTTATAATTTCAAAAATTTAATAACTCCATTGGAAATCAAAAACAAATCAACGAGTAGATAAATTACACTAAATCCATAAAGTAAAAGGTAGTGCTAGCTTAATTTAATGGAAGGGCTGAGCAGGCTTTGGGGAGACTCACTGATCTTGAATAATGTTGCCAAATACATATAACATTATATTGATGGTCCCCTTCAGTGGCAGATTTAAGATTGTGTGGACTCAGGGGCTAATATTTTTGTGTTGGCTCTACATCCCATCTAATTTTACGTGCAATAAAATTATCGATTATTAAGACCATGGACTCTGACGTTGATCCCCTTTAGTTGATCAATAAAGAAATAGTAAAAATCAGATTAAATTAACATTTTATGTAATAAAAATAATCCAAGGAAGTAGAATATAAGTTTTTAAAAATTGCATAACTTGTTTGTTGTTAAACATAATGCTACAGCAAGGACTATCTGTGGCTTCCTCATCAGTATCGAAACTGGTGTAAGTTTCCAGACATACAACTGTGTTACTGAGGTGGCTTCATCACAGTAGTGGTCCTAAACAAAACCTTCGCTCATTTAAGACTTTTGCTGAAAAGAGCTGATGTGGCTATCTCTTGAATGGAGATTTGAAATAAATGTATATAGTGTGACAAAGTATATCCAAAAATTAGGCCAGTAGGTTATTGCAATATATATTGTTTGTTAATAGTAACGTTTGCAGACCCTAGTGTTTCTTACATGATAAACTGTAAATCTATTCTTGACAACTGAAATCAAATGTGAGCAACAACTTTTGTCAAACGACTTAATTCTTACTCTTTAAATATTTAATCTAACATAAACTGTATATAAATATTAAACCTAACATAAACTGTATATAAATATTAAACCTAACATAAACTGTATATAAATATTCAACCTAACATAAATTGTATATAAATATTAAATCTAACTTAAACTGTAAATACATTGAAGGTTATTCGCTCAAGAACGGCAACGTCAAGGGACAGAAAGTTTGTTTGTTTCTTTTTTTGAATTTCGCGCAAAGCTACACAAGGACTATCTACGCTAGCCGTCCCTAATTTAGCAGTGTAAGACTAGAGGACAAGCAGCTAGTCATCACCACCCACCGCTGACTTTTGGGCTACTCTTTTACCAACGAATAGTGGGACCGTCACTTTTAACGCCCACACGGCTGAAAGGGCGAGCATGCTTGGTGCGACGGAGTTTCGAGCCCGCGACCCTTGAATTACGAGTCGAACGCCTTAATCCACCTGGCCATGCCGGGCGATAAGGACAGAAACAGAGCACGTTTTTGTTTCGTTGAAATAATTTTCACTCTTACTAGCTTAAATGTTAGCTAACTACTTTACAACAAAGAGCGTGAAAACGACCTACAATGGGCTATTTGTGCTCTGCTCACCATAGGTATCGAAACCCGATTTCTATCGTTGCAAGTCCGCAGAAATATCACTAGGGGCGTATGAAAGGTAGAAGATGATAAAGTGGATGTTCATTGCAGTTTACATACAATTACAATATGTTCAGAATTACTCTGTGTGAAGAGTAACATTTGGCGTATGACCCGAAGCAGTGGTTTATATATAGATGATATTTTAATTAAAAATTAAATATGTGTGTGTGTTTTTTTATGGCAAAGCCACATCAAGCTATCTGCTGAGTCCACTGAGGGGAATCGAATCCCTGATTTTAGCGTTGTAAATCCGTAGATTTACCGCTGTACCAGCGGGGTACAAAAAATGAATTAATAGACATATTAGTATATTTGTATAGGCGGAACTAGTTTTTTAAAAGTGTGGATAAACACTTCTGATTTAAGTACCAGTATAGTATTGAGAAAAAAACCTTTTAAATTTGGTTAAATTTTGTAATTGATTTAAAAATACATTTTGAAATTCTAATTTTGCATTAAAATAAATCTTTTAAATTAAGAATAAAAATGTATACAATCATATTTATAGTTGTTTAATTTAATATTATGTTGGTTTTTATGAAAAGTATAGTGTACTGGTTCAAAAGGTCTTACACTCTTGTCCCTAAGACATGTGCCCAGCATGGCCAGATGGTTAAGGCACTCGACTCGTAATCCGAGGGTCGCGGGTTCGAATCCTCGTCACGCAAAACATGCTGATCCTTTCAGCCGTGGGGGCGTTATTATGTGACGTTGGTAAAAGAGTAGTCCAAGAGATGACAGTGGTGGTGATGACTAGCTGCCTTCCCTATAGTCTTACACTGCTAACTTAGGGACGGCTAGCGCAGATAGCCCTCGTCTAGCGCGCAAAATTCAAAAAAACCAAACCATGTGCCAGACAAGAGTCAGTTGCAAACTCTCTCTTTGTTAACCTGAAGATGACCAAAGAAGGTCGAAACGTTGTTCTTTGCTTTAGAAATAGCAAACGGGAAAACTGGAGAATAAAAGTTTTTGTCTTTTTCATTATGCTGATTTACTATATTAAAATAGTGGGCGTTCTTATCCGGTCCATCGTGTGTTTTAAATGCTTTCCTTAATCTTTTTTGAAAGCTTCAGCCTTTTGCGAGTTTATTTTGTATGAACGTTAAGATTTGGGAAGTTTAAATAACGCAGGTGTTATAGTTAGTTATTTTTAGAAGAGGGAATTTATGGAAAGTTTGTTTATGTTTTGTAGCGTGTACGTTCAACTATTATGAATTAGCGATTGTTATACTTGTTGTATCATATTACTAAAACTTTCTGAACTTTTCTCGTTGTTTTAATTAATTACTATTACATCTGAATATCTAGTATTATGGGGAATGTTATAGGCCTCTGTTAGAGTGTAAACATGTAAAAATTAATATTTGGATCTGGGACGCGCCACTGTGAGTTTAGGAGTAAAGAGCGTATAGTGGCTAGTTGTTAAAGTGAAATGATTATAGACTGAATTGTAATAACAGAACGGAGAAGCATACTTCGTCTTATCAATTTTGTTCTAAAGTAATTGAACCAGCCAGTATAGACTTTGATGAAAACGAGGCAATTATTTATAGCTTTGGATACAACTGTGATAACGAACAGTGTTACGAATTTCTGCATATACGTTTGACTTGTTTTAATATATTGTTGTAAAACAAATGGATGGTGTGCTGTTTGTCTTTTGTTGAAATTTATCGCCAACAAGTCACAGACAGTTACTGTAAAGTATTCAGCCTACGAAACCTGACAGTAGCAATACGGCTTCGATCGGGCTTTCTATTACAAAGTGTCAACATAAACCATTATGTGCGACTATTTCAAGCCAAAAAAAAAAAAAGATAGTGCTTCATCGGAAAAATGTAAACAATGTAGAAAACGTTAAACACCATTAGAACCTACACTATAACTATATAAGCATAATTTTTTAACATCAGAAAATAGGGGAATTGGCGAACTCCTTTGAATCCCCTACATGCATACGTGCATAAAATTTCTAAAAATGTATGGATTAAAAACAAAGCTTATAACAGTATGAAACACGTTTTGTAAAAGGTAGGATCATTGAGGTTATTATAAATTAAATATATTTTAATCAAAAATATAGTTTTATTGTATAATATGTTTCCGCGAAATCTCGTACTCGGTTTTATTTTTTTACTAGTGAAAAAAGACTGATTTTTAAAACCATTTTCTTATTTAAAAAAAAGCGACTAGTCACAATCCATAAGGTATTTCGCTAAAACACTTTTGCACAGATTCCCTGAAAGCGTACCCCAAATTTGGCGTTGATTTACATTAGCCGACGTAAATAAGTAGGCCTACCAATTACCGTTCGTAACTTGACTAAAGAAACTAAATTTGCATTATAGCGGTCCTGTAAATGTGGGTTATAAGCCTACGGGATCGCGAGTGCAACTTATAAACCTTAAAATATTTGTTTTGAAAAGTTTTGACAGCATTTCTTGTACGCAACTTACAATAGACATGCATCAGTGTAGCATCAATAATTGTTAAGTGAATATGTATATATTCAGTTAAACAAATTTTCGAATTATATCTAAGAAGTAAAAGGAATTAAAAACATCTTGTGAACTTGTAGAGTTGTGTAATTTGATGATTGAGATTCGTGTAGCCATTGCTCTAATAATAGTTCAAATAGCGTAAGCTTAACCCTATCGCTATTTAAATGATAACGTTAAAAGAACACACCTGTGTGTGTCACTTGATATGATGAATGGAACAGTAATTAAAATTATATGTTTGTGATGTCCAAATACAAAGTATACATTTTCATATGAATTAGGAACTTAAATTATCGATATTGACAAGCTAGAATATAAAGTAAAAACTTCATATCTTTTCATTTTGCTGATATATGTTTTATGTACCGAATTAAACATAGTGGCCTCGCTCACTTCTTTCCAATTTTGGAAACGGTCTCTTATATACACTTACTTCAATAAACAAAAGAAAACTCAGAATGTTCCTCTAGTAACTTTCTTACCCATTTTAATAACAACAAGCCATGAGTATAAGATAAAATGGACATATCCAAGTGTGGTGTGTTAACTTGGGGGTAGGATGGACATTTCAAAGTATGGAGTGTTAATTTGTGGAAAGGATGAACATTTCAAAGTACGGTGTATTAACATGGAAGTGAGATGATAATTTTTAGGTATAATATGTTAGCTTGGGAATAAGCTGAATATTTCCAGGATTGGATTGATAATTTCAAGAGTGTTTTGTTTTACAGGTGCTAGTTAATATTTCTATCAAAGATGTAGTAGAGTCTGTTAATTAAGAAACATCCATGAAATGGGACCTATATTCGAATAATGTCAATCTACCTATATTTCTATTATAAGCTTATATTTTACTTTAGTTAACTTCTGTGTGGCATATACGTACGAGTCAATAATATATAACACGTTCTTCCTGTTACCAATATATATCCACAATTAAAATACGTTAAAACAAATAACATCTTATAGCTTGTTCGATAACTGTGTGTGTTTTGTGTGTTTTTCTTATAGCAAAGCCACATCGGGCTATCTGCTGAGCCCACCGAGGGAAATCGAACCCCTGATTTTAGCGTTGTAAATCCGGAGACATACCGTGGACTAGCGGGGGGCTGTTTGATAACAAATACGTCTATTGCTTCACGTACTTCTTTCTTCCTATAAATTAATAGTTGCTCTGCTGGGATTTCCCCATGGGGTATGTAAATTGCCTGACTTTTAGAAATAAATTACTCCTTAAGATCCATTTTAAAATGGAAAGATGCGTGATGCCAAACATAAAACTGACTTCTTATCGAACCGGTTAACAGATGGAACATGTGGTGGGACCTTGAGTTTTAGTTAAAAGATTTAGAGCAACGACTCTATTTGCTTAATATTACCTGACATTATCTGGAGCAACTCAAAAAATCCAATCGTATATCAGAGAGACTGATAATGTATTTTGAAACCTGCATTACACGTACGAGGATACCTCTAACTTGTGCAGGAATATTAATATTAATTATTGTCTGAAAAGTGGATCTTAAAACAAGTAAAAATGATGTATATATTACATTTTAAACTCCAGAAAAACATGTATAGTGGAATATAAACGTTATGTCGAGTACAGCATTTGTTTCTACCATATTTTTGACATGAAAATTATTTAAGCGGTAAAAAATATATGACTGTTGGAATTTTTTATACATTGTTTATTTATTACTTGACCCGACATGGCCAGGTGGGTTAAGGCGTGCGACTCGTAATCTGAGGGTTTCGGGTTCGCATCCCCGTCGCACCAAATATTCTCGCCTTTTCAGCCGTGGGGGCGTTATAATGTTGCGGTCAATCCCACTTTTCGTTGGTAAAAGAGTAGCCCAAGAGTTAGCGGTGGGTGGTGATAACTAGTTGCATTCCCTCTAGTCTTACACTGCTAACTTAGGGACGGCTAACGCAGATAACCCTCGAGTAGCTTTGCGCGAAATTCAAAAACAAACAAAGAAACAAACCCTCTGGTCTTACACTGCTAAATTAGAAAGGGGTAGCGCAGATAACCAACGTGTAGTTTTTCGCAAAATAAACAGACTTTTCTTTGCTCATTAAATTCGTTTACTGAAACAGTGTTCATATAAAGTTTGTCAAGGCAATTAGAAAAATTCGATAGACAAAATATATCTAACCTATTTTGAACGAAAATAGAAAATATCGTGGAAGATTGGTGAATGAGATAAGATTACAAAATATACTGACATGCACACGACTTTGCCCCTGAAGCTATTACGAATGAAACAAGCTTAACATGGGGAATTTAGGAAATTAACTAGAAGTAGAATGTGTAGAATATATACAAATCGTCTTTCAAACAAGTTTAAGCGTCCTTGTATGACTACACTTGCCTAAACACGAATGAAAAACAGAAACCAAAAATCCGTAATACTATTAAGGCTAAGGTATACTTTTTTTTTGAAAGGTTGGGCTGAATCGATTTTCATGTTCTTGCCGAGACTATTTAGCATACCAAAACATTTTTGAAAACGTTCCAAGTTAAACACTTTAAAAATTTCATTCAAGCCTTTCTTAGAGGATAAAAAATATATTTTTCCCTTGCGATCAAAGAAATTAATACTAAATATAAAACGTTAACTAAAGCTATGGAACTGCTTCATAAATACCTCATTTTGATTTACCTGCCTAGGCCTTCTTTGTTCCTTCTTTTCCTGAGTTACAGTTCTATAACGTTATTTTCTTCAAAGCTTCGTGTTCTTGTAAATAAATCTGTTTAGACGACACATTGTTTACTCATATTCTCTGAAAAAAAGACATTTCTTGTCTCAGAAATCCCAGTATCTAAATCCATTGCAAGAGATGTTTTGTGAAAAATTATTTACAGCCGGCTGTAACTTTGTTAGTGAAGATATATTGAAGAGTGAATAATGAATAAATTAAATTATTTTATGTTTTTAAATATGGACAAGACGGCAAGAAAATAAATAGGTAACGTTATACAATTTTAAATTCAGGACTAACCTAAACGAGATGACTATACCGGTATGATAGAACATGGAAAGACTAAGTCTTAAGCTAATATTATAGTTTAATTGGTACTTGAACTCATAGGTACTTATTAAAATTCTATAATTACAGAATTGAGGAGAAGCAAATGTACATTTCACAAATACACATTTATTAACGACGGTGGTTTCGCCACTACCTGATGATGCCTTTGCTGTTGAAACGATGGTCGTAATAACTGGTGTATTTGTGAAACGTACAATTGTCTTGTTTTCCTCAATTCCTTATCCTTCTAATCACGTTCAAGTACAGACAAGTTAAACATTTCAATTATCTTTTGCGAAAATGATACAAGGTACATATACTGACACATGAGTGATGTTGAAAAGCATTCAGTGTTATTTTTCAATAGTTTCAGGGAAGTGTTCTTATTTAGATTTACATTTTTATCCGTAAACTAACTTAATAAGAGTGCTTAAGTTTAAGTGTGATAGTAAATGATTTCGCAACTTTATTTTGATATTAACATCAACGATAACAGGTTTAATTAATCAGAAGCATTAAATCTAAACCTATCCCTGAATCAATGATACCTTGAAAAACTTAAGAAAACAGAGCAGTAAATAATTTCTGAAATAGAATGTAATTTGTTATTTATTCTAAAATAAATTTGGCAAATTATTTTTGTAGAACTAATCATAAAACAGTCTAGATATAATACAGTGAGAAGGATATAGGTATTTCAATGTAAGAACATAATTCTGGAAGTTATATGAAATAAAATATTTATCTTATAACATAAATATATTTGACGTTTTAAAGATTATAGTTACTCTTGTCTATTTTTCACCTTAAATGCTTGTGGAATTATTTTATATTTGGTTCTGTGAATCACATTTATAACTATATCTCCCACTACTAATGGAAATGACGTCCACAGTATTTTTCATTAGAAATTAACAGTCCAAGTTATACTTCTCTTCAAAAATTTTGATTTTCAATTTTTTTAATGTTACCAGTTTCGTAGATTGAAACGATCTCACAGCAGCAAAACCAAATGACATGTTGCGTTTGAACAGCCACTTAATATAATCGTTTCTTTTCGTATAAAGCTACACAGTGGACTACCCCGGATTTTAGCATTGTAAATCCGTAAACTTACAGTTGACTCAAAGAGGGACACAACTACTTGAAATGAGACCCATAGAAATAAATTGTTTCATAAAAGTTACAAAAAGTAAAAACATATTTACTTTATTACCTTTCAAATGTATTTATATATTACACGACTAGTTTCAAACTGAGACTTACATCAAGTAATAATTAAGTGAAAAACTTTATCATTTTGTCCATGAAGTTTTGTAAGCCAAAACTTGTTGAGTAATACCAATGTATGTGAAGATATTTAAAGGTGAAAAAGTAAATATTTTTAGTTTCTATAACTTCATAAAATGTTTGCCAGTATCCTTAGAAAGGCAATATGTCGTCTGAATATTAGACTGTTTTTATTTTATTAATAATTTCAAAGTCGTAAAAGCAAAAAAAGCTCGAATAATAGAAAACTGAAGCTGCAAAAGTTCATATTTGTGACTTATAGTACAACAGAATCACTAGAACATTACAGAGAGAATTGACAATAGAACGTATACTCGAAAAATTCTTTCATGACGCTTTCCACTTAAAAATTAAACAAAACGATAATTAAAAAACAAATGGAATTTCGGCTCTCTTTATCTTTCTGGCTGTTTTCTTGAAGTGAAAAACTTTTCAATTCTATGGTAAAATTTTTCGGTACTTAGTATAATATCCGAAAATTAACGCCAGAAGAACCACAACTGTGGATAGGGCCAAAGATGATTGGCTTTGATGTGTTTTGTTTTGTTCCATTCAGTAGGGACATTGTACAAAAAAAAATTATCATTTCAATAAAATCTACAATACTGTATCGTATTTATTCATTGCGAAGACATTTATTTATTTACTAATGTAGTACTATTCTTCTCTCCACTGCCTCAAATTTTGGATAATTTAAATTGAAGCGATATTACACTGTGGGGGTAAATTATATTTCCTTACTTATAGACGTTTCTCTCCTCTTTAGAAAGAAAATACGCCTGATTTAGAAACAAAAAGAGTAAGATAGATAAGAATGAAATCTACAGTTAATTTTCTTATCCGTATATCCCCCAGTCGTACAGCGGTATGTCTGCGGACTTACAACGCTAAAAACTGGATTTCGATACCCGTGGTTGGCTAAGCACAGATAGCCCATTGTGCAGCTTTGTGCTTAATTCAGAAAAACAACAACAGCTTATCCATATAATAATTTGAAACCTATTATTACAGGCTGCCATCTGGTAGTCAGGTTTAAAACTAATGTCCGATACTTTTATCAGTCATACTGTAAAATAGTTTTCCCGTAACTAAGATTGAATATAAAGTATAAAAGAGGAATAGAAAAACATAAGTAATTGTTTATGATTGTCAATTTAGATAAGTGTAAATAATCTATTCACCAGTAAATTACAATGTAAACAGCCATTCCAATTAAGGAAATAGTGAATATACAAATTATGAAAATTTTTCTTTAAGTTATTGTATGAATAATATTTTTATGGCACTAAAACACCTATATAATTATTTAAATCTCTTATGTTTCTTAAGAAAAAGAATATTTTTATAATGGCAATTTCTTGAAAGTATTTATGATTCTTGTAGGTTTAAAGTCATCTAAATAATTCACAATATTATCAAATTTCTAATGATAATTTGTATAGATATCCTAAATTATACTCCGAACACGTAGTATGTTTTCAGTTTAATAATATATTTTAAGATAATTTTACTCATAATAATATCAAAGACACGTTGCACTCTGTAATTGTTTATTTTTCTTAATTAATGTGCTCTTTTGTTGTTGTTTTTAAAATGATAAAGGCTCAATGTGATGCACTTAAACTATTAAGAAATGGCCTGTTATGGTGGAACAATGGAAAACTTTCAAAGTAAATTAGTCGATTATTATGTTTTGTTGCACGTTGGCTAGGGCTATTTGTAAGGGAAAGCAAAGGAAAACTTATGATGTGTAAACCACTCTACAACCATCATATACAATATTGACGAAGCTTCTTGTTTAATACCAGGGCTGGGATACGAAAGACGAGGTATTGGTCTAGGTGCTACATTCGTGTAAGTATGAGAGCTGGTTGTTGTTTTTTTAGAAAGTTATTTCTCAATACCATTGTTCACTTTTTTCATTAATATCAATGTCAGGATATACTGATTTCAGAGTTGCAATGGTCGTTTCAAGATAAATCAATGGATGGCAGTGAAATTCCCGTTTTTCCTTTAAAATAGTGTTATATCATATCTGTCACGTACGTGTTTTTTCCGTAAATGAAATCGTAAAATTTTCTGTTGTAAAACAACGTAAATCAAGTACATGTGTCGCGTAACGTATATGAACGATATGAAGGACCGACCTTATGAGATCTGTTTAGTGATTTATCTTCTTTAGGACCGTTGTATTGAACTTCCCACCACCTTCAACCACACAGATATGTTAACCTTAGCTGACAAAACCTTAACAAGCAGCTTTAAATATGTTACTTTTATAATTCTTAGTTGAAAATCGCTATTAAAAAGCTGGTGTGTTTATTTGTTTTAGATCAACTCTACGTTTAGATATATATTGGATTTTAGTGTTGTAAATCAGTAAACTTAATGCTGTCCGACCAAGCTGGGCATGTTTCAATTTTTAAATGATTGTACAAGCTTTGTCTTGAAGTTCATAAAGAGGACAAGTTAATTATTATCTGTTTTATTACAAATGATAATTGATAAAGCTAGGAAAAGTCCTCATTTTATGAAGACACACGGTAGGAGACGAAACAAACTAAACCGCACGACACCTAGCGTGTTGTTAAAAGAACTGTTCAACAATCCCTATAACCACCTCTTTAATCAAAACTTTCCCAGTTTCTCGTGGTAGGTCTCTCAGGTCTCCTTACTTTACTTACTAAATTGCAAAGAAATTGCAAATTTTCTTCTCCTTCTTCGCATATTCAGCTAAGTTTATCTTCGTTACAACTTTACATTTACTTCACAATTATTCTTCTGCTGGTACAGCGGTAAGTCTATGGATTTACAACGCTGAATTCAGGAGTTCGATTCCTCTCAAACTACTCAGCAGATAGCCTGATCTAACTTTGCTATAAGAAGACACACATACTCTTCGCATAAGTGAAAAACAAACTTGTCTTTAATCGATTTCTTTCACTTTTGGTTAGTAGCTTGCATATATATTTCCCTAACTCTACATCACATTTGGTTATAGTACTTCAAATGTTCTCGGAGATATGGGTAAAAATAAACAAAATTTCTGCTAAAGTATCCTACATTTTTGCACTCGTCTGAAGAAACTTTGTCTGAATAGATCGTGCTGAAATTTTAGCAAACATTAAGATATTCTTATAGCAAAGCCACATCTGGCTATCTGTTGATTCTTAAAAGTGGACATTTTTTACTTTAATAAAAATTGGACAAGAAATTCGGAAGTTATGGGCTCAAAACTACCATAGTATAAAAAAGTTCACACGATTTTTGCGTAGAACTTTGCACCAGACTTTAAACGAAGAAAAACATTTTTCGGTATGTCAGTTATTGAAATATTAAAGAAACCCACATTCAGTTATAATGTCTCTGAATTTAATAGGTGATTGATACTAATTATTCCAAACTACATCTGAGTATTACATTTATTTTCTTTAATGTCATTTTTCCTAACGTACAAAAAAATAAAAAATAAAAGTGATATTTCGTCAAAAACAGAATACCTCTAAAAATCAATGTGGCCAAAATAAAGAAAAAACGAATTGTGGAAGTCAAAGTCTGTGGTCAAAATGAAAAAATATTGACGGTTAAAACTGTATTAAAACTTATCGTGTCCTAGCATTCAAATTTTTTTAAAATTTCTAAAGTATGCACATCCACTATAAGAAATCGTATGGGATGCTGTTTTATGTTTAGGTACTCACCGACAAAAGAACAGCGACCCAGCTAATCAAATAATAGGATTTGACTGTCACTTTTATAACGTAGCCATGACATTAAAGTTCGGGGCACGATTTTGCAATAATGGAACGCAAACCATGGACTCTAAGAATCACAGTTCGGTACAATTGCAGCAACTCATCTGGAATACTAAGTTTATCACTGAAAATATACTTGAGTTTGAAAACAGCTTCAAAACTTTTTAATCCTAAGGATATTTTAAAACATTTGCTTAAAGTCCAAATTGTTATTCAATAGTAATATATCCTTATTTCGATGTGCATGTGAGCTATTCCACTAGAACATAAAATCTTTCTCTTCAGATCTTATATTTAAATAACTGATTAGTTTGTACGTCGCCAGTTTTATTAAATAATAATTTTCTTTGTCTAAGCCTCAATGTTTTACTTAAATATTTGTGTACGTCGACTGGTTTCATTGCGTCAATTCGTAAACGTCAAAGTTGTTCCACATTTATTTTATAAACTCTACTAATGAGTTCAAAAAATTTTACTTTTTCACAGCAGTTCTCAGTTATTTCTCTACCTCTGGTAGAGGTGCTTGTTATAATGAATCAGTTCAAGAGTGTTTCCCACATGCACATTGTAATTACAATTTACATTTAAGTTAGACTTCATGCTTTCCCCTTTGATTCTTTTAGCTCTGAATTATCAGCAGCAGTTTAAGGATGTGGCTGCTTAATGCCAGTATAGTTCTTGTAAAACTACCAGCAAAATATGTTCCGAAGACCATTTGGTTAAGCAAGTGATTTCAATGCATATGGTCATAACTTACCAATAATGTGTTGAAGCTGAAAAGAAGATATAGTGTTTTTGAGTGTGTGTGGAAGAAGATTGAACGTTAATTTAAGGTTCTGCAGGACAGTTTTTCTGGAAAATTAAGAATAAGGTATATATTCTGACAATACGTTAATATATTTGATCTGTACTGATACAAGACATCTATTTTCTGTCCATACTGATGGAACCGTCATGGCTTTCGTGGTGGCAAGAAGTTCTGTAGGACCCAGTTTTTGTTTGTTGTTAAGCACAACGCTACTTGATTGGTTATTTGTGCTGTAGCCACTATACGTATCGAAATAAGATTTATAGCATTATAAGTCTTCAGATTTACCACTAAGCCACTACTCAAAAACTTCCAATTATTCGAATCTGTTATTTTAACTAAGGAATGCATGAAATTTAATAGTTGCGACATGTCACTGCAGGGCACAATGCCAGCGTTTTTGCTTTTTATCAAATTTAACTGTAAGCCAAGCATCGACATGGACACTGCTCATAGGAATGTCACTTCATTATTTAGAAACTATATAATGAAGTTGTAAATGTTCTACAGAAATCTATGAACATACCTTTTCAGTTCATATCATTTTCGCTTCAACTCTTCGAAGTTTATGATTTCTAGTCAATACTTAAATTAATTAAAGGAGTATTCATTCACAAAGAAAAAGTTATTTGATTATGAAACGAATTTAAGACCAACTCATGTTGTTTTATATCACTGATCACAAACATCCCATAGTTTCGAAACTTATTTATCAAAGTCATATAATTTTGTTGAGGAAAACACGTTCTAAAAATTTTGAAGAACTGACAATTTATAACAGCATTTTTTTTGAAAAATAAATCAAACTTTTGGCATCTAGTAAGGGAAACTTAATATAAGATTAAAGAAGGGAAGTGTTTACCCACGTTTATTTAATGAAGAACGTGAAATGTCGCTTTCTAGAGCAAATCACACGGCTTATCTTTAGAAAATCAGAATTAAGAATCTTACGACTTGTCATTCTACAGAAACTAAACCACATCCTCTGACTGACTGAAATATGTATATAGACGAGAATTCTACTTTTAAAGAGTCTATACTATTGTGATGTTGGTAATATTAAATTAGAATGAAACTTCTTACAACCGACTTTTCACCACTTTCATATTTGTAATTCAAAGTTATTTTTACTGCAGATTTCGTTCGACCCACTTCAGGCATTGTTATCAGACTTAATGAACAAAATAAACGCACAGTTGTAATATAAAAGTGTAAATGTTTGTTTGTTTGTAATAACCACAAAGCTACACAGTAATGTATCTGTGCTCCGCCCACCACAAGTATCGAAACCCGATTTCTAGCGTTGTAAGCTCGCGATCATACCTCTGTGCCAATGCATGGTATATCTAAATAAACATTGTCGCGTGTGCTTCGAGCCATTTGTCTATATTATTGTAAACACAATTCCTATATCGATGATACTTTAATTCATTCTTATACTGTATCTATCCGTATATACATATGCTGAGATTATTTTATTTGCCTCTGTTAACGCACCAGCTTCAATATATTTATCTTTATCTACTACTTCGACAATTCGTCTCCCCGTCAATTAGCCTCATGGATAAGACTATAACCCCTCAGCATTCTATATTTATTCTTTGTAAAATAGATCCTAAATTCGATATAGTTTCTCTATTTTATTTAGAAATCATAAAAAAGTTGCTTTTGGGCTGACGTTTAACAGCTCACTCCAACCCATAATGGCATCATTGTCAAGTCTTTTCATTCTCAACTCTATTACATTTTTTGTGCAATTTGGAATAATCCACTATTATTCAGAAACTTGGTTTCCCAATCCTGAAAAACAACCTCTACTTCATAACTCTTATTTATTTTCTTATGTTAATCGAGGAGTTGACCCAAAGAATATTGAACAAAATAAATCATATCTGAATTACTAGCTGATTGAATTTTCACTCGACTTTGCCATCTGATACAAACAACAAGACATTTTGCTGACAGCAGCGAAGTCACTCATCATTTTCTGTACCACGATGTTAACATTTTCAGATAATGCCATCAAGTAGAATTTCTCACCTCTGCTTTTACGGTGTCCCAACAGTCCTGTCTGCAAATACTGTCAAAGTCCACATCTTGCACTACAGTGCACCTGAGTTTACATCCCACCTGTAACGGTTGCCAGCCTGATTACCCAACGTATGCTTACAAGTGTTGCGTTAAATCTATTTCTAACTCTGATGATTATGGCGGCTCCAGTTTATGCCTCTAATATTATTACACTTATGTCTAACCCCATCTCTCTACTTCCTACAATTGAAGACCTACTCACTTCCTAACAATTACCCTTCAGAATATACACATGTATCAGGAAGTTTCGTCCTTGGTAATACTAATTATGCTGCTGAGACAGTACTAAAATTCCAAATGCAAGCTATTTATTCCGGTCTTACTTCATATT
The DNA here is from genome assembly GCF_004210375.1 of Tachypleus tridentatus. Lineage (NCBI taxonomy): Eukaryota > Metazoa > Arthropoda > Merostomata > Xiphosura > Limulidae > Tachypleus > Tachypleus tridentatus. The sequence continues at coordinate 157,458,842 of NC_134837.1, read as the reverse complement.
TTCATTCAGATGTCTATGGAAACTGAAAAGACTTAGATGTATAGAAACCAATGGAAACCAAAAGGACTGGGATATGTAGAAACCAAGGTGTTTTTTCTTTACTGACAGATTTGTTTGTTTGTTTGTTTTGTATTTTGTGCAAAGCTACTCAAGAACTATCTGCCCTATGCATCCCTAATTTAACAGTGCAAGACTAGAGGGAAGGCAGCAGCTAGTCATCATCCCTCACCGCCAACTCTTTGGCTACTCTTTTACCAACGAATAGTGGGATTGACCGTCACTACTGAAAAAGGAATCATGTTTGGAGTGACGGAGATTCGAACCCACGGGCCTCGGATTACGAGTCCAGCACCTTAACGAGTCCAGCCATGTCGGGAGTCGTAATAATTCACTGAAGATTTGATCGAATGCTGTATTGTAAGAAGTTTCCATGCAAAGATTTTCTTAACTACATATTTTGTTGTGTTTTAAGACAAAGTATTGTGCATCTTATTACATATCTTACAAACTGAATTTACAACTAACCTGTGATTCGATGCTTGTCTAGCAATTTTGTTTGTAGCACAAAGCTACACGATGGGCTAGCTGTGCTTTGCTCACCACGCGTATCGAAACTCAGTTTTTAGCAATGTAAATCCGATGAAACTCTGCTGTGTCACTAGGGGATGCTTGTCTAGGAATGTTTCACTTGATTTTATATATGTTTCTTGTGTTTACTACCCCCATGGTGTTTGTAATAGGCTGGTAATACTCTGTTTCTTTTTACTGCAGTGTTTTTCATAACAGTCTTTTGGTCTTAAACGATCAGGATTAGGGTTGGCATCATAAGCATATCATTTGAGAATCATTAAGATCTGGTCACAATCGTATGCTCGCTTAAAGCTAGCACGTCTGTAGCATATTGCTTTACAGGTGACGGATTACAATACTAGTTTTCTAACGCACAAGTCTTTACAGGACATGGACTGCTATAATACCTATCCAATGTATGAATCTTTACCGGAAATGGATTACTATGATATCTTGCTGGTGCCCGATCTAGTATTGCGTTGAAATTACTTTTATAATACTTAAGTCTCTTTTTTTTTTTCAGGTTGAGGCTAATAGTACTGAAGTGATATAAGCCTTTTTCTCTCGGGAATTGTTCTATATTTTTACCTACTACAATTGCTATCCACTTGGAAGATGTTTGAACAGAACGACTTAAAGTATGTTCATGTGTTAATGTTTCTTTCTTTGGATACATCATTTTGACAAGGATGCGCATCTAAGCTGCACTTTTCTGTGGCAACTGGACGTCCAGCACCCACATTATCCACTACAATAAGAACTGGATGTCCAGTTGAAGTATTGCAGCCTGGAGATTCACACATTGTGTCAACTGAACTTTCAGAATTAAAACAAATATTTTTCTATCTCCCTGTCAGATGGGCATTCAGAAAACGTGTTAAACCTAATATCTCTTATAACATTGGAAGGTGCCTTTATGTAACTACATATTTGCCTACTACCTTTTCTCTAAACAGCAAAATATGAGAATACTGATGTTTTTTAACACGTATATTGCTTTCACAATTAGAAAAAAACTGTATAAAGACAGTCAAGGTTACTGTCAATGTCCTCACAACAAAAGAGGAACGCAATAAAATAGAAGGCACTATCAGTAAAGCACTTGTTGCTGTAATATTCTATGTGGGTGACATCATATGATGATCAGCAGACATAACATCATGCTTGCAATTACCAAATTTTGAGAAAACTCTAAAGCTTCCAATGGCAATCCGCCATTGCTTATTAGACAATATTCTCACACGATATAATAGATGCAAATATATGTTTTTAATACGCGTATTTAACAACAAAAAATCCTTGCTAATATTAAGCACTAAGCACATACAACAAGTTAATACCATATATCAATAGTGAGTAACAGTCAAAACAGCCAAAACCCCTTACAAAGCTTTTATATTAATAAATGTATGTAAATAAACTGTGGACAGTAACTCCCACTTCCTTCTCACATAGTGAATAATACTGGAAAAGAAATTAGTCTTATGGTTATATAGCTAGTACAAGCTACAGTGCGCACGAATATATTGGTTTATGTGTAAGAAAAACAAACTTATGAATTAAACCTACAAATAAACCTATTAGCTTCCACAAAGAAGTAACGACAGCCAACAAACAATTAAAACTCACGTGTTCACGTGGAAGCCAGTCTAAGTTCCACCCATTAACGAGTGTATCAAAATTTTACAAAGGAGAATTCCAGGCTGCACACAAGGATTAATTATCTATCCAGAAAGTTTACATGAGAAATAAAAATCCAAGCACTTTACAAGAAAAGCACTAATCAGAATTTCACGAAATTAGGCACAAAGGACAAGAGGAATACTTATCCCTGTAAAATTTAAAGGAAATTTAAAATCTAGATTTTATAAAAATCAATATCAGACCTGCAAGCTATAAAATGTATTGTTTTGAGCTACACAGGCTGTTGTTAGTAGAATGGGTGTGAAGGAAGTGGTGATAGTTTCAAAACTATCGGAACAAGACTGAGATAATGGCTGAGGTTTTAAAGTTAAACGCGCGTCCCAAAAACAAATTGGGTGTGCGAAAACGAAGAAAAAAAAAGAAAACGAACAATATGGTCAGATTCGGTTAGGCTACATACCGGCAATGGTTCCATGGTTCTATTTCGTTTCTGATGTGTTAACTACTAATGTCTTGATGGTTTTCAATCTCAAATGTATAAAGTGTAGCTGTTAGAATGGGTGAGTTTCAGAGAAGTGATTTTGTACCAAAATCATGTACCATGTAAAATCACTTTTGGTTATGGTCGCATTTTGGAAGCGTATGTGTTTATTTTTACCTTGACAAGGCGACTCACAACCGTGAGTCTTTGTTCTGCTCAACCTACATGTCCACAGTTTCCCTGTTATCACAATGCATTTACATGCAATCACAGCATGGTACCTCCTTTGACCAAGCAGTTTTAAACTCAGACCATAATTTCATAATTGCAACCCCCCCAACTCAAAACATCCAGAACAAAACTGTGAAACAGTCATCGGAATCGGAATAATATATTTACCACTAATTAAGAGTAACAATTTAAAAGTAATAAATTGCAACACCCCCAACATATACCACAATGTATTCTCAATGTATTAACACTTTAATTAAAATAAAGTACAGAACAACGTTTCGACCTTCTTAGGTCATCTTCATGTTAGCGTCTTCTTTGTGACGATAAATCCCACTATTCTTTAATAAAAGAGTAGCCCAAGAGTTGGAAGTGGGTGGTTATGACTAGCTGCTTTCCCTCCAATATTGGCCCGGCATGGCCAAGCGTGTTAAGGCGTGCGACTCGTAATCTGAGGGTTGCGGGTTCGCATCCCGGTCACGCCAAACATGCTCGCCCTTTCAGCCGTGGGGGCGTTATAATGTGACGGTCAATCCCACTATTCGTTGGTAAAATTGTAACCCAAGAGTTGGCGGTGGGTGGTGATGACTAGCTGCCTTCCCTCTAGTCTTACACTGCTAAATTAGGGACGGCTAGCACAGATAGCCCTCGAGTAGCTTTGTGCGAAATTCCAAAACCAACCCTCCAGTATTACACTGCTAGATTAGGGACGGCTAGCGCAAATAGTCCTCGTGTAGTTTTGTGCGAAATTCAAAAACAAACAAACGCCCCCATTCCCTCCGCGCACACACATAATAGAGAAAAAAATCTTTGGATGTGGAAAAAAGACCGTGTGATTAATCTCGTTCTCAGAAACACTTCCGTTATTCCAATAACAAGATACTTTCGTCACCTCTTTGACCTCTACAAGCTGGATATTACCTGGCTCAATGAAAGTTCACATTAATAACTGTTATCCCAAGGAAAGACTTCACTTCTGCCTCACTTTTGCTTATAATCCCATGATTTTCGTTATCTCCTGCTTGAGCAATTTTTACCAATCCTTATAATAAATTTCAACGATGGCTAGTCTGCCTATAATATTAATAAAATTTGCAATCGGACAGTGTAAATTCGACACTTACCCCAACCATCGCCACGATTGCTGATCGGACGCTCAAAACTGAGCTTCATACTATATTTTAAACTAAGACTTGAAGATATCTTTTGTAAAAAATAACTGATATGGTTCATGATGATTTAATGTAATTATTGACTACTTGGTTACATTGGTTCGACGTGTAAAAATGTAAGCTGCAGCTAGAGACTGTCATGGAGATTTGTTTGAAAATATAGACAGCGTCTATAGTTGCTGTGTAACTAAAATCTCTCTATATATAATGCATATTAATGGGCAAATATACGCCTAGACTAAACCAAACTGTCACTAAGCGCCCATGCCGTTTTATTAGAAGAAAAGCAGCCTTTTCTAAATGCAACATATCTGTTTAAAACACCACTTTAAATAAACATTCGTGTCTTTTAAGGCAATTGTTTTATTAATATGTGTGTAATAAAATGTAATTTGGTGCATATTGTTTTTTAACTCCTTCACTTCATACATAATATACGGGTTGACTCCCTAAAGACACTGATTGTATAGTTTTCAAAGCATTGAGTTTCTATATATTACAGTCATCCAATGTTAATTCATGTAATTATGGTTTCACCGTCTTAAGCTTCTTAAAGAAACACTGAATATATAAACATATAAACAAACTTCAAGGAATAGTGATATTATCGTTTACACTAGAATTATTATTGTTTCTATTTTATTAAAATATATATAAATAACCTAAAAAGTATACTACAGAATGTGCAATCATTCGCTTACATATTGTTTGCATTTAAGCACAAAGATACACAATGGGCTATCTGTGCTTTGCCCATCACGGATACCAAAACCCGGTTTATAGCGTTGGGGGGCCCATTTAGTAATACTGCCCCTGTTTGATTGTAATACGCGCGCCCCGGTTTTGCTGTTGTTGGTGGAATAACAACAATGATAAAAAAGAAAAAATGAGTGATTCCTATTATGAGCCACAACCGTGGTTTATGATAATTAGTCCATAATTGTTACTTAACACAGTTTCGACTTTGTAGAGTGTGTTGATCTTCATTCTAAGAGGGAATTTGACCAGCTGCAGCAAAAGCATGAAGGGCCTTACTCTGACGAGCGGAGAAGAAAAAGAAGAAACGGAAATATAACAACTTATTATAAGGAATATTATTTGTATACATACTTTGATACATTATGACACATTGTCTCATACTTGCATTGAATATATATGGATGCACTCATACAGGTTGAAAAATTAATATGGTATGTATATATACGGCCTTACGACTTAAAAAACAACTATAAAGCCATGCATGTTTCTATATATATAGATACTAACCAAACTGCATCTCACGCGCACGCATGTATAAAAGCAAACGGTTACAAAATCCTCTCCATGCAAAATTCAAATATAGTTCAGCAGTCCCTCCAATCCAATGTTTGCAGACTCCCCATATAACTACAGGGTATAAATATGGTAACTACGTATATTTTACAAACACATGCATAACATGCTGTATGTAGATCAGCAAACGTTATTGTGATCATACATGCGGTACCACTAGCAGCGGTAACATTGTAGCAAGTTTATTAGGAGCAATAGCCATCCAGTTTCCATGAAGCCAATCCAAAGGTTGCCAATGTTTCCCGAGGAACCATCATATACCAATTACGTATAGTTCACGAAACTAAACTATTTCAAAAAGGAATGTCTACAATAGACATTAAAAACTAAAGCAACGAGATTGTTTAAAACTGTTAATTTGAAAGAGAGGGAATGGGGATCATCAGAACCAGACTGTTTAAAACTGTTAATTTGAAAGAGGGGAATTAAAATCATCAGAACGAGACTGTTTAAAACTGTTAATTTGAAAGAGGGGAATGGGGATCATCAGAACGAGACTATTTAAAACTGTTAATTTGAAAGAGAGGGAATGGGGATCATCAGAACCAGACTGTTTAAAACTGTTAATTTGAAAGAGGGGGAATGAAGATCATCAGAACCAGACTGTTTAAAACTGTTAATTTGAAAGAGGGGAATGGGGATCATCAGAACGAGACTGTTTAAAACTGTTAATTTGAAAGAGGGGGAATGGGGATCATCAGAACGAGGCTGTTTAAAACTGTTAATTTGAAAGAGGGGAATGGGGATCATCAGAACGAGACTATTTAAAACTGTTAATTTGAAAGAGGGGAATGGGGATCATCAGAACAAGACTATTTAAAACTGTTAATTTGAAAGAGGGGGAATGAGGATCATCAGAACGAGACTGTTTAAAATTGTTAATTTGAAAGAGGGGAATGGGGATCATCAGAACGAAACTGTTTAAAACTGTTAATTTGAAAGAGGGGAATTAAAATCATCAGAACGAGACTGTTTAAAATTGTTAATTTGAAAGACGGGAATGGGGATCATCAGAACGAAACTGTTTAAAACTGTTAATTTGAAAGAGGGAAATGGGGATCATCAGAACGAAACTGTTTAAAACTGTTAATTTGAAAGAGGGGAAATGAGGATCATCAGAAAATACAGAAATAAGATATGTAACTTAATGTGAAAATACAGAAATAAGATAAGTAACTTAATGTGAAAATTCCCCAAAAAGTAAACAAACAACTTAGGGTTTGAGGCATAGTGTTGGTATTATTTTTAAACCCTATTCTTACTCTCCTAAATAGTGAAGCTTTTAGACATGGAGTAAAAATAGTGATTTGTAGAGTATCTGCACGAGCCATCCATAATTTTCAACTGATACGCAAAAGTGAAAGCAGCAAGTCAAAATACTAATAAAATCGGTTTCATATCACAGTTTTGGCTCAAATCATGAATTACTGGGTTCATGGTACTGGTAAGCCTTGCCCTGAATAAACATATAGTTAAAACTATAAAGAAATATAAAAACTTGACGATTGTTAAACTTATTATTAAATTTTATTAAAAGAAAAATGACACACAAATAGAAACGTAGAATATACAACGTATTTCATTACACCTTCCAACATTTACACATAATTATGGCTTTAATTCTGGTAGTTTCAACCTGGTGGCACAGCGGTATGTCTGCGGACTTACAACACTTGAATTCGGGTTTCGATTCCGGTGGTGAGAAGAGAACAGATAGCCTATTTGTGCTTAACTTCAAACAAACAAACAGTTTCAACCTCAACCCCATCTTAAGCGACACATGGATTAAATGGCGAGGTTACATAGGCTCCTAAGTTCCAGACATGACCATCCTTAATCTTAAACTAATGAAAAAAAATGAAGTGTACCAGTTAGCAATACCCGCAGCCTATTCAGCTACTTGTAAACAAATAGCGATATTGACTGTCACCATTATAACACCCACCGAGTTGAAATTGTGGAACGCGTTTAACTGCATATCTCGGCTAAACCATAGACTTTTAGGTACACAGTCCGGCTTGTTAACCTGATTCTATGGTCCACCCTACTTACTACTGTAAAAAACACACCCACTACTTTACACTTACATAGTGCGTATAAACAGATAGAGTGTTCACATACATAAGCAGGTGCAGTGTCCATGTATTATTCTGCTTTAGTGGTAGAGGTCAGCTATTTACACAATACAAAATACATGAAACAGTGGTGTTTTTGTGTTTTCTTTTTAAATTAACGAGGTATTTTGCGCGAAGAGATTCATTTTGTTTTAAACAAATAACAACAAAAGGGCTAAAAGTTACATGTTTATATAACTTATATAATGGATATATATTTTCAATTTCCATTGAAACTTTAGTATGGTCTGGATTTGTAACGCAATAACATGAACTCATAATGAATACAGATTGGCTTGTAACGTTCTAAGGTTTCCCAATAAGGCAACAACGTGATTATTAGGTGGCCTTGAAGATGAAACCTATAAAATACTTCAGAAAAGTAGTTGCACAAAAATGCTTTGAAACATACCAGAAACGTTGCCTTAAGCCTAATTTAGAATAAGGGCCATGTTTTCTTAAGGGTCCTTTTTTTTCAACTGGAAAATATTGAAAAACAGTATTCTTCTCCAAGTATGATTTATAAACTTCTTGAAAACATGACTACCGAAAACCTTGTGTGAAACACTTGTGTGCACTCTGTCGTATTTTACACCTTAATGAACTCCACTACTGTTTTTAACGTGTTTTCTTACCAGATTATATTATACCTAGAATAGAAAAGCAAAAATCAAACAAACGTTAAGAAGGTTTTCTCTTCTGCTGCCTTTTTTATGTGATACTATTTCAGCTGCCAATTTTGTTCACCACCCATTCTAAAAATACAAATATGAAACCTGTCATCGAAATACATACCACTTCTGTGTACAGGCAAATACAGATGTAAAAATTAATGTGTTTTCCTTTACATTCCTACAGTAAATCCAGCTATAGCAGGCTAATAAGAATACTTATTTAGTATTAAACTACTTCCACGGATCATAAACGTAAGCTTTTATTACAATGTGGCATTACACTAAGAAGTGCAAAGCGTGTACAAGGAGCTGAATTAAAATGGTGATCTCCTTTATCCAATTAACTGTTTTTATAAATAGACCCATAATTATTGTCCACAGATTTAGCTTAGTAATTTTTCAGTCACTGAAACATAAAACCACCTCCCCACCATTCACACATTTGAAAGTTAGTTATACAGTTAATGAGATATTCATCTATTATGCATTCTCACTTTAGAGGACTTTTTCTTGCAGGAAATGAGTTGATTTGTAACTAATACATTTCAAATTCACCATACCCTAATCATCTGCATAAGTTAGAAACTCAATAGTGCGAGGAAAGCATTATACACTCAATATATTTCCCTCTGAAGCAAAACTGAGGTAAAGGAGAACAGGTAAAGAAGTTCAAGCAATTTCATGTTTAGTGATTTTTATAGAAGAATGTAATTTACTCTTACCCTTTCAGTTACTGATAATAATCTACGTTCTGGTTGTTGAATATAACCATATAACAAAATTATATAAACTAAGTAGCGACACTAGATACATGCTAAGAGGAATATACGTGATTATAAAAAATGATTTTATTACAAAATCCAAATGGATATTCCTAAAATATCTCTTGACACCCTACGTTTGGGATATGATCAAATCTAATTATATACTTCCTGGATAGATTTTAGACTCTGATATTTTTATTCACTTAAACATTTGTAATAACTGTCTTGAAAATAAACAGCTTTGGTTATTTGTTTTGAATTTCGTGCAAAACTACGCGAGGGCTATAGGCGGTAGCCGTCCTTAATTAAGCAGTGTAAAACTAAAGGGAAAGCAGCTAATCATCATCACTACCACCAATTATTTGGTTTTTCAACAACTAATGGGATTGATATTCACATTATAACGCTTCCATGCTTGAAAGGAGCGATTATGTTTAGTGTGACGGAAATGCAAAGGCGATACCCTCTTATTACGAGTCTAGCGCTCTAACTACCTTGCCATGCCGTCCATGCAAATAAACACCCGAAAAGGAGAGCACGTGATTACGGCGACATGTTATTTTGGATGTTTCATATGTTAAAATAACGAAAAAATCAGTTAATAATGAATTTTTAAAACATTTATGTTTACTAATTAATCACAATAAAAGCTTGAGTCATACTTACAATTTTTGTGTTTATGTTATTGCTTTGAAATTACATTTTTCTGCTACGACATGCTACTTGTAACACTCCACCGTTCTTTATTTCCTTGATTTTCTGGAAAACCTTAACACAAATTCAACATATTATTTAGTGTTTGAGAAAGCGCTCTGTTCATCATTTGTAACTTAGAAATTATTATATGTTTCTATAAAGTACGTATTTAGAGAAATTTTTCCCAGAGCACTAGTGATATCAAATTGGACACTTAGGAAAGCCTAGCTATGAAAGACAAAAGTAATTTTTTTAAAATAAATATAAATTATCTTAACTAAATAACTATTCAGAAAAACTATGGCCACTTGTATTTTTTACGCAAAATTCATAGCCTTTGCGAATATATATACATAAACGTTAACGTGTGTGATTTTTCTGTTCCTTATAAGTTTCGACATTTCTTGACCAATCAGCACTTCACAGGGATAATTTCACAATTAATTTCGGAAACCCACTATTTTTTAAAACTAAACTTTGGAATAAGTTGGGAGTTATAAAACATTTCTAACGTGTTTACTGACAATAGGTTTGCTTTTGCAATTCATCTAACAGAATCAAATGGATAAAAAAAAACTCTTCTTAGAATAAGACATCTCTTTGAAAGTATGTTTTGCCAACCAGTTAAAATGACAGTTCATCAAACCATTTTGCTTTATACCATTAAACAACGTTTTAAATGTGCATTTGTTAAGTCAGATAATTGCTTGTGAAGCACCTATCTTACCATAGGATTTCAGAAAGTGAATCTAATCATATCAACTGGAATTCTCCGATCCAAAAAAAGAGAAGGATCTACTAAAAACGTCAAAAAACTGGTATGGCTAGAGAAAATATACTCTTTCTACAACTGTGTCAGAACCATTAACCAAATACAGCTTTCCAAGTTCGTTTATATTATTTCTTACGACAGATTCCAAATCTTATTAATAATAATCAAACCATAATGGCCCCACGATAGTACAGCGGTAAGTCTACGAATTTATACTGCTAAAATCAGGGGTTCGATTGCGCTGGGTGGGCTCAGCAGATAGCCCAATGTGGCTTTGTTACAAGAAAAACACACATACACTCAAACCATAATTGGACTTAAGTCTTTTTGAAACTTTCGTAGACTTTTTAAAAGAAGATGATAATCACAATGGCGATCTTCCAGTCATCAAGACTTTCTAATCCCGTTAAACTTTTGGAAAGTAATAGTTAAGATCTTCTCTACATTTGCTGAGCTTATTCGAAATTTTAGGACAACAATCTCACTTGCTGTAAGAGCGTGTTTATACATATGAAAGAAATTATGTTTCCTTAAAACCTTTCTAAAGCAACTTTTTTTTTGTCACTGAAACATAAGTTAAGAAAATGTTGTTCACTCTCAAAGAGATTGATTGTTTTGTACATCTTTTTTACTACTTTCTCAGTGAAAACATTAGTAAGAAAATACTTGTGTGATTTCATTCAAAATCACTTACGGAAGCAATATTGTCCTTGACCCGTTGTTTCAATCAACATTATATCATTCCCTCTTAGTCTTAGCCTCTCTTCCCAGTGTTACAATGGTATGTCTGCAAACTTCTAACGCTAGAAAGCGCGTTTCGATGCTCCTGATGGGATGAGCACCGATAGCCCATGAAGTAGCTTTGTGTTTGTAGTACAAACAAACAAAATATTAAAAATAGCTTTTGACTTTTTTGTACCTATAAGCGGTAATACCTTTAAATTTGCAAGTGAATATTATGTTATTAATAGCTAAACATTTTCTTTTTAATATAAGATTAATTTCTCTATTCATCTATTTAGGAAAAGTCTTTTAGTTAGAGCATAAACTTTAATGAGGAATATTTTTTATTCAGTTTGAAAGAAATATCAAAAACATTTTTTGCCTCATTAACATTTTTCACTTTGAGAACACTTCCTCAGATTTTTCACTATTTCCTACAATTAATTGAAACAAATGCCCTTTTTGTATAGTATTGGGAAAACCATGCAGTTATACTAAAAATAAATAACATTTTCGTCAAACAATAGTTTTTGTCAAAAACATTAATTTTCAATTATTTTATACGAAGCAATAAAATTATGAAGAACATAAGAAGCGAAAATAAAAAACTTTATTAATATTATCTAGTTAAAGAAACAAACGATCTTCAGAAAATATAAAAAAATATTCAATGTTATTAATCAAGGTAACTTAAACCAAAAGAGAAATACAAAAATAAAATAAAAACCATGGAAAATATTTAGAATTTTTCATTTATTTCCATGCGTTTTACTCCTCTTTAACAATTTAGGTTATATAAATTATACCAGTAATTATAGATCTAATAGTCATACATCAGTAATGGGAAGAGTTTCTGAAAGCTTAATAAAAGATGAATTGCAAAGTAATTTAAAAGGTTTAAAATTTTGTTGGATTATTAGCATTATTTCATTTTCACTAGGGGTGAGACATGGCCTAACTAACCTTTTGACTCTCTTTGAAGAGGTTACTGCTTATGTAGATGTGAGTAGGATGTAGACCTGGTGTATCTGGATTTTCAAAAAGCACTTCACAAGGTGCCATATCAAAAATTTGTCCCCTTCCCCACTGACATAGCAGTATGCCTGCGGGCTCACACTGCTAGAAACCGGGTTTAGATACCCGTTGTGGGCATAGCACAGATAGCCCATTGTGTAGCTTTGTTCTTAATTCCGAATAAACAAAATCAAAGGCTTGTTAATAAAGTTACTTCTGTAGGTATGTGTGGTACCTACATTGGATAGAAAAATGGCTAAATTAAAAAGCAGGGGGTTATTATAAATGGAGTTCAGTCAAGCTGGATTATCACCAGCAGAATGCCTTAGTGCTCAGTGTTAGGGCTTTTGCTCTTTCTTGATTTACATAAAAAATATAGATCATTTGAACTTGCAAATGAATTACATTAAAGTTTAGGGTGTTGCTTCCTGTGAGGACGCTACTGCTGCCTTACAAAAATATAGATTTAGTGAAATGGTTAAAAAATGGCAGATTGATTTTAATTATAACAAAAACAAGGTAATGCATGTGGGATATCAACATTTCAATTATTAGTATAATGTGTTCGGAATAACCTTGAAAGTGTTATGGAAGAAAATAGGCTTAGTGTTCTGATTTATCATTCTCTTAAGCTATCCAAGCAATACGAGGGCTGTTCAAAAAATACGCGGACTGTTTGAATTGCGCGGCTCCAGTTAGTTTCAGGGGAATCCGCTTGGTGTCGCTAGGTTTGTACAGATCAGCTGATTACGACGCCATTTCCCGATTGCAGATATCTTCATTTGTGTATTAGATACGCGGTTTTAAGTGAAGTGCGATTTTTTCGTTTGGCGGATTTCAGAATGAATGACCTGAAGAAGCAACGACTTGCTGTGAAATTTTGTGTTAAACTTGGAAAATCTGCGACTGAAACTTTTTGCTATGCTTAACACGGCTTACGGTGATGTTGCTATGAATCGTACGGCATGTTTCAAGTAACATGAACGTTTTAAGGATGGTCGACAGTTCATTGAAGATGATGAGCGTTCTGGACGTCCTTTCACGTCAACTGACGACCCACACGTCGACACAATCAACACACTGGTGCGGGCAAATCGACGTCTGACTGTCAGGGAGCTTGCTGAAGAGTGTGGGATATCAGTTGGATCTTGTTACGAGATTTTGACCGAAAAATTGAAGATGCACTGCGTTGCTGCGAAATTCAGCCCTCAGAACTCGTGAGTTTTTGGCCAAACACTCGATCACTGTTCTTCCCCACCCCCACCCCCCTACTCACCTGACCTTGCTCCTTACGATTTTTTCTTGTTCCCCAAACTCAAAAGACCCTTGAAAGGAAGAAGATTTGAGACGATTCCCGAGATTAAGGCAAATGCGACGAAGGAGCTGGAGGACATTACAAAAGAAGCGTGCCAGGACTGTTTCAACAAGTGGAAACACCGTTGGGATAAGTGTGTGCGTTGGGGAGGAGAGTACTTTGAAGGAGTCCCAGACCTGTAACTTCTAAATAAAGTACATTTTGTTTTATGACGTCAGTCCGCGTATTTTTTGAACAGCCCTCGTATGTTGTTGCTAGTGGCAAAGCAAACAGGATATGAGGTTCTATCTATAAGAATAAGGAGAAGAGAGAGGATTTTCATTTTTCTTTAATTTCAAAAAGTTTCTAAAAAACATTTTGGATAAGAGTAGATTCTACATTATTATACAACAAACAACAACAGTATTTATTATTACATTAAGTTTCCAAAGCCAAATATATCTGCGAATTTTATTTTTAAAAATACAAAAGAACTTCTTTGAAGACTTTTTAAAGTATAACAATAGTAAGAGTCCTGGCATATACTATTCTTTGTTATTGTTGTTGTTTTTGTTTGTAAAACTTCTCATATACGGTTCTAATATTATCTCTAACAAACCTGTCTTCATGAATCATTTCACAAGTTCTGCTATACACATTTAAATAATGAGTTTATAAACGGCAGATAATAAAACAACTAATATCCATTTCTGTAAATATTTCCTTTCTTAGTTTGTTCTGAAATAGAAGCTATTCTTGTTTAGACTTGTTTACTAATTTATGTTCTTCCTCAAGACAAATTTATTTTACTAAGCCTACTTTCTGCAGAAAATTATTATTTTTATCTTTTAATAGTTGTGCTTCTTTGTTTTATAGTTAAGCATAAAGCTAAACAACGGATTATCTAAGTTCTGCTCACTACGGGTATCAAAACTCGATTTTTAATACTGTAACTCCGTAGATATATCGCCGTGCCACTGGGGGCCTCTTAGGAGTACATTTAAGTAAATATCCTATAAATTGTCATTTCTCATTTTCAATCACATAGTAAAATATTTTAGAATTTCATTTTTTAGTTATTACTTCAGTTTAGTTTAACGTGATTTTTGAAAACGTTCCGATTATATATATATATATATGTGTTAAATTTAAGAAATAAGCAGAAGACGTTTCACCATTTTTTATCTACTTTTGTTTAAATCCAACTTATAGCTTTGAATTGAATTTATTAACTTCTTTACTTATTAAGCAAACAATCTCTTATGAAACTGTAAAAAGTAGGACTATTTTGGTAGATAGTGGGATATGTCATCAGATACGGAAATCTGGAAGCTTAAGAATAAGATACGTGGTTGTATAAGGGATCATCCAGGAAATATTTTGCTATGATATTTTAATGAACCGAGTGTTTGTTAAGACGTTTCCATCCTACCACAGCCGACCATCCCAACGCAATGGTAATTCTCTCTATCTTACTATAAGACTCCTCTCTTCTATTATCCCTTTACTACACACAGAAAAAAGTATTCGTATTTTTTGTCCCTTACACGATATTAATTCCTTCTTATTCACACCGTCAGGTGTCGTCATTTGAATCTCGAATTCATTTGATGGCAGGTTTTCGGATGTATTTGTACGTTTACAATTGTCCCTACTCCCTGCCCCAGTGGCACAGAGGGATATCTGCGGACTCACACCACTAAAAACAGATTATCTGTGGACAGAACACAGATAACCCATTGTGTAGCTTTGTGCTAAATTCCAAACAGAGCTTACAGCTCCTGTGTGTATGCGTACCAGATAGCAACACCTCCACAAAAACTTTTCTTACGGCTAAACTGTTGAACAATTGGTGCGTCATCAAAATCACATCCACACCTGCTAACCTTGTAACACCTCGTACATTTTGATACTTTACATTTGCTGATTAGCTTTCAACCCGACCTCGTTTCCATCTCGACGAGGACAAACACTCACATATTCTGGCTCGTTGTCTCGGTAGTATTTCAAAGGTTTCACAAAAAGTCCGGGAATGCCAGTATTCTAAACTACAACTGGTGTCTAAATTGAAGTTTAAAAAATCATCCAACTATATTGACAAAAATCAATCATAACTTCTTCGGATGTTACTCAAGTACAGATCAGCATGCATTTCTGAATTTCTTATAACTTTTCAGAAAAAAATACTAAATCCCAGATACGATTCCTACAAAGTGATTAACCATTCTGATTCCACTGAACCAGAGAGTGCTTGTTAAAATAGGTACCCATCATAAACCAACATATTCAAGGTTGTATAGTAATATTGACAGTCTTATACATATCAAATATAAGAATAATTTAATCAGTAATTTAATTTCTAGACCTTATTGTATTTAAGTGTTTATTATTCGTTTCACAAATCCACCGATAACATAAAAATATAATTATTAGGAATGTTTTTCCAGTTATATGTTACTAACACAACTATTAGCAATCATTGACTAAGTTGTCCACCCTCAAAGTTAGAATGTATAATGCGCCGAGAATAATGTTCTCTGTTGGATTACAAAACGTAGGTAAACAGAACTGCTCGTTAAGAAAAACACAGGAAGACGTATATGTGAATTGTTCCCAAATGTTTTTAAACTTCTGTTGAGAACTAATTTTTGGTTTATCGGTTTGTTTGTTCTCATTGTCAATAACATTACATTGAATCACTGGTTCTCGAATAAAAGAGCAGTTCCACAACTGTTTGTATGTCTAATTCTACAAGCATCTACGAGTGCCCTAATCACCTGACCATGCCGGGCCGTTTACTAAAATTTGCAGTTTAAGAAGTTCGAGGACTAATGAATCATAACTCAGTAAGGCATTTGCAATTGTCTGAAAACTGTAAACTGCCTATTATGGTGAGAATAGGAAAGGAAGGATTCCAAGGTGTTTGCTGTTGTTGTTTTTTGAAGTTAAGCACGGGTAACGAAACCCGGGTTCTAACCTTGTAAATTCGTTTTGCAACTTGGGGAGGGGGGAGAGGCAGTGATCCTAAAGTGATTGTACCAGAGAAAACTCTTGTTAAGTTATACACGAAAATTTGTTGTTGTTTTTCAACACTTTCTGTGAAAAAAAACCACCAGAAATAACACTCGTATTTTAATGGTAACAAGTAAGGATGTTGTTAATTATGGCATCTGTGAGGAGTTTTTTTTAATACAGAACGTCTTTTTTTTAAAGTTACTTTTCATTTGTTGCAGAACTTACTATACGAACTTCGTTTTCATTTGTTTCTGCCCGTTAATTAGGAGGGTCGAAGGCTCGGATCCCCATCACACCAAACACGCTCGTCTTTTCAGCCATGGGGGCGTCATTATGTGACGGTCAATCTCACTATTCGTTAGTAAAAAAATAGCCCAAGAGTTGGTGGGTTGGTGGTGATGACTAGCTGCCTTCCTGCTAGTCTTACACTGCTTAATTAGGGACGGCTAGCGCAGAAAGCCCTCTTGTAGCTTTGCGCGAAATTCAAAAACAAACAAACAATGTTAATAAACTAGAACATTCCCGCTTTTTATTCTCAAAAGCAGTTTTTACAATAAGAGTATATATTGTTTTTTTTTTACTTCCAAAACTTCTTCACCTCTGATCCTCTTGAAAAATGAAGGATCATTCATTTTATGACACCCAGTGGAACAGCCATATATCTGCGGACTTACACCGCTAGAAACCAGGTCTCGATACGAGTGGTGAACGGAGCTTAAATAGCATATTGTATAGTTTTGTGCGTAACTCCAACCAACCACTAATTTTAGAGTAACGTAAATAATCAAGCCCGACATGGCCAGGTGGGTTGAGGCGTTCGACTCGTAATCTGAGGGTCGCGGGTTCGAATTCCTGTCTCACCAAACAGGCTCGTCCTTTCAGCTGTGGAGGCGTTGTAATGTGAACGTCAATCACACTAATCATTGGTAAAAGAGTAGCTCAAGAGTTGGCGATGGGTGATGTTGACTAACTGCCATCCCTCTGGTCTTACACTCCTAAATTAGAGACGGCTAACGCCGATAGACTTTGTGTAGCTTTGCGCGAAATTCAGAATACAAACAAACAGGCTCCGAGTCACGTCACAACTCATTTTATCTTATGTTGACATATCTTTATGGAGCTCCAATCGACACCAGTGTTCTTCACCAATGGACTTTTCTCAAGTTATCTGCTGGTTGCCTCTATTTTACCATCTTTGAAAACCATGAAATATGCACACTGTGATCCTTATCGCCATACTATTTGTTTTGTATGTTTTAATAAGTAGTTCTACTATTGGCACCATAGATTTCCTATTACTCTGAACCTGTTGGAGAGATGTTGGAAATATTTTGTTTTTAACGTTTTGTACTTAGTTTGTTTACCCTATTGTTAATTTGACTACAAGAAGGAAACTCCGCCTTACTGTCGTGGGTGAAATCTGATTTATATGCGTTGAGTCATTTTTGGGCGGAGGGAGTTTGAAATGCCAGGTGTAAAATGTTCAGACTATTTGTTACCATGGTAACAGAAGTGGCATGACCTAGTGGTTTGGACGCTCGGCCCATACTCTTCAGGTAGCGCGTTTGACTTCCATCCTTGAAGACACTCCCCATTTCAACAGTGGGAACGGTATAATGTGAAAACCAATCTTATGATTCCATTAGAGTAGTCCAAGAAGTAACAGTAAGTGGTGCTAACGTATAGTCTATCATTTCTGGCCCAGAGACTGCCTTCGCAGATATCCCTTGAGTAGCTTTGCGTAAGTTCAACAAATAAACAAACAAATGGAGCATTTTGCAACATTACATTTGCATCTCAGTTTCGAGACTAACACTCCTAATATCTATATGGGATTCAGAATAACTGATTTAAGCGTTTTCGAAAAATAGTGTGTTCTCAGTTCAAATTGGTTGGACTAGTTTTCGAAGTAAAATCCTATGAAAGTCACTGAATCTTCGTAAGTCATCCTTCTTTATTTTAGGATTATGATACACAGTTTGATTCCTAATAAAATAAGCAAACTTGCAAGAACTAGAAAGAAATTCACGATTTAACTAACTAAGAGCAGTTTAGTTAGTTTGTTTTTGAATTTCATGCAAAGCTACACGAGAGCTATCTGCGCTAGTCGTCCCTAATTTAGTAGTGTAAGAGTAGAGGGAAAGCAGCTAGTCATCACAACTCACTGCCAACTCTTGGGCTACTCTTTTACCAACGAATAGTGGAATTGACCGTCACATTATAACGTCTCCACGGCTGAAAGGGCGAACATATTTGGTGCGATGGGATTTAAACCCGCGACCCTCAGATTACGAGTCGAACGCCTTAACCCACCTGGCCATGTCGGGCTTGATTATTTACGTTACTCTAAAATTAGTGGTTGGTTGGAGTTACGCACAAAACTATACAATATGCTATTTAAGCTCCGTTCACCACTCGTATCGAGACCTGGTTTCTAGCGGTGTAAGTCCGCAGATATATGGCTGTTCCACTGGGTGTCATAAAATGGATGAGCCTTCATTTTTCAAGAGGATCAGAGGTGAAGAAGTTTTGGAAGTTAAAAAAAACAATATATACTCTTATTGTAAAAACATAAGATAAAATGAGTTGTGACGTGACTCGGAGCCTGTTTGTTTGTATTCTGAATTTCGCGCAAAGCTACACAAAGTCTATCGGCGTTAGCCGTCTCTAATTTAGGAGTGTAAGACCAGAGGGATGGCAGTTAGTCAACATCACCCATCGCCAACTCTTGAGCTACTCTTTTACCAATGATTAGTGTGATTGACGTTCACATTACAACGCCTCCACAGCTGAAAGGACGAGCCTGTTTGGTGAGACAGGAATTCGAACCCGCGACCCTCAGATTACGAGTCGAGTGCCTTAACGTTTGTTTGTTAACGTTAACAACAGTAAGATAATATACTAAGTAAAGTTGCATTAATTTATTTTGTTAAAAAGAAATTTTCATGATTACACTTCACTCTTTTTAATGTAACCTGTTAATTCAAAATGGTAATTTATGATCGTTATTTTATACTAATCATAAACAGATGAAACACTTTTGAACATTTCCATAATCTTGGAGATTTTGTCAGCTATATATATATATATCTCTGTGATTATGCTGAAAGGATATACAATTTATTAACCTTAAGACAAGTTGGTACCTTCAGACATTTCTTTAGTAGCTGTTCATTACAGCTTCAGCTAGATTATTTAATCAGCATTCTACACTAAAACGCTCCTTAACTAAATTATATATAACTTGGCCAAAAGTAGTTATGTGCCAGTTAAACTATCTGGCTACTTATTCTAGCAGCGTTGAGGGCATATGTTTTTTTGCAATGCCTTTAACTAAAGGTCTTCGATTTTTGTCTATCTTTATCTGTACGAAATATTTTCGCCAATACTTCTTCTATTTTTATTCAATAATTTTACACTGCTTTTCATTCATTTAAATAACTGAATTCACAAACTGAACAATGCAATATTCAGTAGATAACGACTACGTACGTTTTAAATTTAAGTTGTAGGACAGTACAAATAATTTCTGGAAGCTATCAGTCTATTATTCTACGATTGGTTTCAAAAGTGATGTAACGAAAATGTTTTCATCTAGTCGCTGCTGATTGGCTAGATCTGGGTTCCATCTAGTGACTCCAGTGAAAAGTATTTATAAAAGTAGTTAACATTTCTCTGGCTACATTGCAGTATACTATACACGAAATATGTTTAATGGTTGCAGCTGAAAAGTGTTTTCACACCATAGATATCAATGGTTCACATAACAGAGCTCTAAGTAATGATTCTGCCTGTTCACTGTTGGTCAGATTTGTGGAATATCATAGAATGAATAAATCTATTTAGAACACACATGCGAATTCAGATCTCTTAAACAGATGTCATTTACTTATTGCACGATTTACTGGTAATATTATCAATAATATAGTGGGATAATATCAGTAGGAAATTACTAGTAATACTTCTGTGGAAAGATTATCGTTTTTTTTCAGGTGTGTTTTTCCCCTCTTTTCCCAATATCCAAATACATTTTTACATAATACCTTCCTATTTACTTCTACAATTAAAACTGATAAGCTCTAAAATTTTGTAAAACTTTGGACTTTCACCTATTTATCTGTATGATTTTGTTTCTATACGTTTTGATATTTATAAAAAACAAAACTTATCAACTGTGAATCTATCAATTACAAAATTAACAAGAGTGTAAAGTGATAAAATTACTGAGGGAATTATTTATTCTAAGTTCTTCCACGTGAGACAAAAGTGGATGTCCCTCAATGTAATAAGTTCACAAATTGAAACTTTAAAATCTGGGGTTTGATTTTCGAGGTGTACAAAGAGAAGTTAATCCAGTTTGTAGCTTTGCGCTAAGAAAGCACACAAAAAATAAGTAATAATTTTAATTAATCTAGCTGGCACTTTAAATACTTATTACATTTATTTGTAAAATTTTGTGCGAAGTTACTCGAGAGCTATCTGCGCTATTGCCCTTAATTTAGAAGTACTAGATTAGAGGGAAATGCACTTAACCCATACAACCCACTGCCAACTGGTTGACTATTCTAAACAAAAAGTGGGATTCGTTATCAATTTATAATATCCACTCAACTTGTTTTATGTGTGGATATATTCTCCTATCCTTGAACTTTTGGTGGCATGCATCTAGAACATAAAGCAAATGTCAGATGCTGTAAGAAGTTTATAACTATAGGTTTTAAACCACAATACTAAACGTTACTGTATGTACTCTTTTCTTTCAATATACTAATAAGTATAAATAATTGATTCACATAAATAATAACAGAAGTTATGAATTGTTACATGTTGTTGTTGTTAAATTAAGCACAAAGCTACACAATAAGCTATCTGTGCTCTGCCCACCACGGGTATCGAAGCCCGGTTTTTAGCGTTGTAAGTTCACAAACATGCCTCCGTGCCATTGGGAGACAGTTACATACTCTTAAGAATAAAATACTAGTAATACATAAGATATAATAGACCTGAATTTTAATAGCAATTCGCAAAATACAATAATACATCGACATACGAAGTAGATGTGTTCCTGGAGCTTCGTTTATGGCCCAACACGGCCAGGTGGGTTAAGGCGTTCGACTTTAATCTGCGGGTTACGGGCGAATCCCCATCGCACCATCGTGGGGGCGTTATATGTGATGGTCAATCCCACTATTCGTTGGTAAAAGTGTAGCCCAAGAGTTGTTAGTGGATGGTGATGACTTATTGCCTGTCCTCTAGTCTTAGACTGCTAAGTTAGGGATGGCTAGCGCAGATAGCCCTCGTGTACCTTCGCGCGAAATTAAAAAACAAACAAACTCTTATTTCTTAAAAACGTGAACACATTCATTAGATTTTCTTTTTTAACAAGAGGTCCAGTTGTAAAGAAACTTTATTAGGATCTTCTTATGATATTGAAAAATCGTGCGAAGTTTCATCCAAATCGGACTTTAAAAGTGGTAAGAGTTTTGCGAACAGACGGGCATTAGCTTCTTATACATATACACATGAACAATTTATCCTAGTCCTGGAGCTTTTGTTCCAGAAAACGTTTAAATATTCAATCAGGTCAGTCAAAAATACCATCTGTTCGCTAATCTTGTAAAGTATTATAATAAAAATAAACCAATGAATACTCATATTACAAAAAATACCTTTAACACCTAAAATAAGAAGCTTATATTAACGATATATTACTGCATATCTGTTTATTGATGACACTGAGTTTAATGATGTTAATAAGATTCATCATCATTGCATGCCTTCCCTTAAAATGAAAGAACTTACCTATGTAGAGCAAAACATAAAACAATAAAGTGCAAAGGAACTGTGTTATATCAATATGCAACATTAACTCTAAACATTATAACAAAAATACTTAAAGTAAACTTTGTAATTCTTATAAATATACATAATGACATTTTATTATACAGTTATTCTCACTATTTACTTGTTTTTTAATTTAAGTCTGCATTTAATTTAACAACGCGTTTAAACTGTTGATTGGTTTCTTTCTGTTTATTGTTTCATTGTAATGTTCTTTGTATAAAATACTATCTATCATCTTTTCACATGTGTAAAACTTGCATAAATAACAATTTAAACTATTTTTTTACATTTTAAAAACACGGACAGAATGACTGACGTAACGAAAACTGATTATTCTAACTGGTTCAGATAGATATATGTAAATCAGATATGGGAAAATGACAGTCCCTGGTCCAAATTCTGTCCTAAACTTAATTGTATTTTAACCCTAAAGCTCAAAACAATTTGGTATATAATTATAAAAAAAACAAAAAAAAACAAATAGCACTTAAAGTCGATTTCGAAGAATGGAATCTTCTATATGTCTTAAACACGTATTCTTAAAATAAATATAAAGCTGAAATCAAGTGTTTTTAGAATATAATTCTTTAGTCCCCTTGTGGTACCAGGTTAGATCTTGTAGCTCACAAGTATTAGCACTTATAGCGAAGTTATACGGCTGTGCTCTAGATCAACGTCGTTTATGGAAAATAAGTTGTTTGAATTTTTATTGTGTACATGCATTTCATAAATTATTTACTACTTTTATAAAACATAAAATATGTGAGAATCAACCTAAAAATAGGTTTTAACTTTCCGATAAGAACATTACTTGCAAATAACAGAGAAATTCATCATGAAATTTTTAACTCTGACTCAATTGAAAACAGAGACAAACAGTTATGTAAAAACAAAGCGAAAAGTGATCTTTATTTGACAAGTTAAAAAAATCAAAGTTGAAAACTCTCAAAGTCAAATGAGATCTGGTATAGTTGAAAATAATCTGAACAAGACAAATAGTTGAAAGCTGTTTAAAGGAAACAAAAAAACGTAATTTCTCAGATAGTACCTACATCACGATCATTTTAAAATTAAAATGGCAAGAAGACAGCCTCGATGTGCTCTCAAAACTCTAAACATTTGATCTCAGCTTAACATTACTGATGTTAGATCAGATAGTCGTCCACTGATTAATCTGACAATAAAAAATAGTAACTGAAAGTGCAGGAGTAACAGGAGAAACGTTTATCTGGAACTGAACTAAGTCAAGAACAGGTCAAGAAAATACAATACAAGACGGTATTTATTTGATACAAAACAAAAACAGATTGAGAACTGTTCACAAAGATACATTACAGCATTGTTTTCTAAATGAAGACGGTTCTCATCAGAAGTTCTGAAGAATATCTTAGTAATAACTAATTATACAAGTGGGTAATAAAAGCACCTATATATAAAAACTAGTGCTACAGAAAGCACGCAGTATTGTAATATACTTAGTACTGCTGCAACCTCTTTCATGGAAAACTTAAAGTAACACCAGAGAAGAACGACCTATAATACTCAGTGTAGCACTGCGTGTCCATGGGTCTAGCCTTCTAGTAATATGCTCAGGATGTTTAAGGAGGTGGTTCGCGTCTTTCTTAGTTGTGTTATTGAATATTGGAGTGAGAGAGATTTACGTTATCTCACCAACAGGAACATATGTGCAAACAAATATCTGATCCCTACTTTTGGTTGGAAGAATGAAGAAATACAGAGAATAACTCATTTTCAGGCTATACATTGACGCAAAGTGGAGCTGGCGAAATGCCTCATGTCACAATGAGATTTACTTCCGCCTAACGTGTCTCCCTCTTCAATGCTCCATCTAAGTTGTTCCCCGTGACGGTGAGATAGCCCTATACCATTAACCTGCAAGTCTCTACACATATCCTCAGTCATCTGTACTTTCTAGGAACCTGGCTTCGATACCCGTGGTGGGCAGAGTACAGATAGCCCTTTGTGTAGCTTTATCCTTAATAACAAACAACAACTGCGCTTTCTAACTACCAACCAAGGTATATCTTGCTGTTAGCATGATTATGTTGGCTCTACTAAAAGGGTTGCAAATACACCTAGTGTGCTGGAACACAATCAAACAAGTGTTTAACTGGTTTAAGATCCGAACAAAGGTCAATGATGAACATATCCTCCGTATAAAAGGGTTTGATTTGGTTTGTTTTCAGTTTCGCTCAAAACTTCACGAGGGCTATCTACGCTAGCTGTCCCTAATTTAGTATTAAAATACAAGAGAGAAGGCAATTAGTCATGGATACCCACCGCCAACACTTGGGCTACTCTTTTGCTAATAGATAGTGTGATTGATAGAAACTTATAACGCCCCCACGGCTAAAAGAGCGGTGAAATGGAAATTCGAACCTGCGACCCACAGATTTCGAGCCAAGCGCCCTAACCACCTGGCCGTCTAAATGGGAGTTTGTTCATTCACAAACTTATGTCAGAGATTAACAATGTAAATTCTGCTTTTAAGTCACGCTGGGTTTTAAACTAATGTCGGATTTTTTATAAATGGATGGGCTAGATATTACATATTTAACACTTAAAATGATGCTTAATAATATATATTATAGTTACCAGTTCATCTAGTTTGTATCACTGGGAATCAGGTCAGTTACGAAGGGTTTATAATGTTAAATGGTAAGTTACGAAGAGTTTACAATATGAAATGGTAAGTTACGAAGGGTTAATAATGTGAAATGGTAAGTTACGAAGGGTTAATAATGTGAAATGGTAAGTTACGAAGCTGGGAAAGCATCCTCATAAAAATAATGTTATAAATTCTTCAATATATAAACAAAGCTCCAGGAACACATCTACTTCGTATGTCGATGTATTATTGTATTTTGCGAATTGTTATTAAAATTCAGGTCTATTATACCTCATGTATTACTAGTATTTTATTCTTAAGAATACGTAACTGCTCCGTAGTGGCATAGCGGTATGTATATGGATTCACACCCTTAAAAACCGGGGTTCGTCACTGAGAATTGTTAGAGTACACATAGCCTCTTGTAAAGCTTTGAGCTTAATTATAAACAAACTAATCTCATAAACAGTTATTTTGCTGATATTATTTTAAAAAAACGTTACTGTAAACTTATTCTAGTTCAGTTTAGAAATGCTTAAGAAATATAAGTCAAATATTCTATATAGTAGTCTCTTGAACGAATGCAAACATTAAAACATGCTACCTCTTGGTTTGAATCCTAAAGTTTCTATGCCCCATTTCTGTTCCTCCATAGTTTAGGGAATATTATAAAGGTAAAAATAATTGATAAATTTTGAAACTAGACAAAATAATATTTTATTCGCATTTTTAATACTAAAGCTCATAGAAGGTTTTAGTTCATTAAAAACCAAATAAATAGTTTAGACTTCTTACATTTTAAAAGTTTAATTAAAAGACAGAATAACGATATTCTCATAGAATGTCAGAAAAATAAAACAACTCTTTAAATTATACAAGTTAAAAGGACAGTAAAGGTATACAATTCATGACAGAACAACCAGATGACTCGGTTTCAAAATTTGTTCTGAACGACACTGAAAAGAAAGTTTTAGTCCATAACTTAAAATTTAATATATTCAAAACAAGTTGAAGTTTAAAGATTATTTTATACAAGATGAGCAGTTTTTGCAATAGTTGCCTTATGAATTTCTCTAGTTAATTCGGGTTAGTCGTTTAGTGTATATTCATGCTTACCAACAAAACAAAATACGAGAGAGACTGGGTTTTAGCCGATTTTTTGAAGGCATGTAATATATTTTGAAAGACAGTTTAGCACGACAATTGACGTTTTATAGCATTGCTTATTGTGCTAGCTTTAACGTTGAATCATTGTGCACGAATATATCTTAAGAATAATTTATGCATTTATGTGCTGATTTGATTTTTATAACAACTTTGAGAATGATCTGAGAATTTCTAAACCTGCATTTTTGAAATTGATAAAATTTTCAGCTTAAATACATTGCTTTCTCTTTGATGGTGACCTTTATGATGGAACTAATGGCATGGCTATGAGTTGTAGTTCGACTGATTTTTGACCAATTTTTTTCTTTATTGTTATGAAAAGCATTGGAATGAAGAACGTACACAGTTTTCTAAATTGCTAGACTACACTTTCATAACCTTTACAAAGTCTGATTATGTTTATCGACTTGAACGACGATTTTTGGATTAGATTAACAACAAATATAACAGTATAAAATTCGTTACTGAACATTAACAAAATCATAAACTATCATTTATGGATACGCGGATATTTAAGTGATGGTAACTTCAAACGTGAAATATAGCATTAAATTTGTTTTACCGGCGACTATTTTAACTTAATGGGTTTTATATATCATCTTTATTTAAAGAAAAATTTAATAAGATCTTATTTATTGGTACCAATGAAATTTAACATACTTATGAATTATTGCATAAATAATTAAATACATCAAAGAATTATTATGCAAAAAGTTTTCCAAAGCATATCATTGATTGAATATTTCTTTACTATCTGAACAAACAAAGGTTTAGTACACTTCTACGTAAAAATTCCTCTATACGTTTTAGTTGTAACTATGCCATATATTGTAAATATTCTCCAAATTTAAAAATCATTTATGAACAATACTTCGTAAGATGTATTCTCAAGCACAGATGAGATGTATTCTTAAATTAGTTGTCGCTTACAGATATATATATATATATATATATTAATTTAAGCACCATATTCCTTCACTGAAATAATCAAATATTGTCTGTAAATTTACTTTGACCTTGCTGTCACCAATTATATTGGTTCTACTAAAAGAAAACTGTGAAATAACGTGTAAGCTTAAGATCTTCGAACAAATAAAATGGATTGGAACTTACCGTAATGAGTGTGACATTAAGATCTTAGCAGAAGCTAATGATAAATAGGACTTCTGTACAAAAGAAAGCTTGCTCATATATCAACGGAGGTCAAAGATCAACTAAGTATTGTTTTTTTTTCTTTTTAAGTTAATGCTGATTTTATAAACACAATAGTTATTCTGCATAATTCAGAGCTAAGAATAGGTCAGAAGCTTTGAAGTCATTCCTTCTTGAGTTCGTGGCTGTAACGAGATCACAGTCATGACCCTTCACAACATGGCCAATTACCCTATGGCTAGGAAAAGGACTCCACCTAGAATTTATTACTCTCTTAGAAACCTTTCAATCTTTAGTGGACTTTTCCCTTTCCTTAAATGTTCATTCTATTTGTGAACAATGATATTTTCTCTCGTACAAAGGTATTTTAGACTTACGCTACACAAGAAGAATGTAGAAAAGTACACATGTCAAGAAAAATGGAAAAATGCACAATAATAAATACTGTGGTAATGGAATCAACATTTAACTTTACTAACTTTGTAGCATTCTCTGGTGCACTGATTGATGTTACAGGCAATAATTGCAGGGGATAGGTGCGGAAAGACATAAGTCAATGCTTTTCTTTGATTGGGAAGAGTTCTCACCTGAGTTTTTGAAGGAAATTTCCTTGCAAGTCTGAATAAGGATGGGAAAGGATAGTACCTATGTGCAGAAAAATAGCATAACCTCTACCAGAGCGCATGCGCTGTTCTTGTTATTAGTCATTATATACACAAAAAATAAAGAGGATATAACCAGAAAATAAATAGAAGACTAATATATACAGATTTGAAGAACCCCTATCGTGGTAAAGCTTTACATGACACCAATAAGGAATGACCTATTCAATAAGTAAACAAGACAACCAAAAGTTATCTATTGAAGGCCTAATTTTAATTGTTAAACCTTTTCGAAAGGTCGTACGTGCATGTACGTAAAACGTTTTGAAAATTTTAAGTGTACGTGAAAGTTCATCTGCTTAAACTGAAATAAAATTAATAGCTGACTTATATATGTTAAAAGAATCGCGTTATCAATTAGTTGGATGACCAACCCTATCTATACAAATACTCGTACACATAATCATTGAACAACTGGTTTGCTGTATGCTAGTATGATAACGAATAATTAATTCGATAAAGTGTCGTAATATTATTCATATACCTAAATCAATTTAGGTTACTAAATGGTGAGGTAAAATGAACTTAAAACGTCAGACCCCCCTCCTGGTATAGCAGTATGTCTACGGACTTACAAAGCAAGAAACCCGGTATTGTAGCTTTGTGTTTTATTGAAACAAACAAAACATCAGGTATTAAATACCATGTACGTAAAACATGAACTGTGTAACAATACATGTTAGGCATCATACACGTTTTTTATATTTATTTTAGTGTGTGTATAGGCTTCTTACTATGCTGTATGTCTTCGAAGATATATCCATGTTTATATGAAACTTTATACATAAGATGAATTCGAAATGATTTTCGTTAAGTGTTTACTTGCATGATTGTACATAGTATTTAGAGTATAACGACAGTTCTTTGAGAATTGCTTCGACCAAGCACAAGTGGTCACGTGATTAGATGTACTTAGGTGGTCAAGATGGCGGTTGCTGTACCGAGATTCAATCTTGATTCTCCAAGTGAATCTCCTGAAAAATCATTGGATCACGAGGAAAATGGAACGATTCATGACGAGGTGAGTAATAGTAACTACATATGCTTAAAATAAGCAAGAATATAGTAGCAGACAAGATGAATATGGATAAATTATTTAAGCATCATTAAAAATCACTTGACCAATAATAACTTAGAAGTTATAACTTTTTTTTTTTGTTATAACTTGTAAGTTATATTTGGTCAAGTATTTTTAAAGATGCTTAAACAATTTATCGATATTCATTTTGTAGTATAAGACAATGCTCATAATTTCGTTTCGTTTTCAATTTCAGAGTCGAATTGGAAACTCGAAGTCAAGAGTGTTTTACACTTAAGTCATTTGCGGGTAACTTAAACTGGGTTGAAATATTTAGAATTACTTTGAAGATAAAACGTGTAAACCTGAAAAGTGAAATATAAATTGCAATTGAAATGTGTAAATTTGAAGTATGATCCTGTTGTAAAACCAATTAAGGCTCTGACCATATGTCTTTTCTCACTGAATCAGTGAATAATCGATTGCCATTAATGTTTGTATAATATTAATATATATATTATAGAGCTCTGTATTGAGTTAAATATATGTATTAAAATTGTTGGATAACCAATACCGTAGATCGTACCATGACAATTCTTGGATGATAGAAATACTATTGTAACATGCAGTAGTAGCGACTGGTGCTTTAGTAATAATAATTTAATATGAATTAATATCACTGTTAGGTACTGCAAGGTTCAAAAATTAGCTTGACAAACATAACTGTTAACAGATTTTTATCTAGTTACAAACATTTGAATAGATCAAAACTGAAATAAAACTTATCTTTAAGAAATAAAGAATCTTATTAATAACTTCAAAAGAGCTAGGAAAGATTTGCTATATTTGTAATTTACTGTGATTTATAAAACTATAAGGCAAAATTAAAAGAAAATGTACAGATTGTTGTTGTAATAAAACTTATAAAAACTTTAAAACTTAAGTATTTGACCTTGTGAGATGCATTTTGAAAATTAAACTAAGTAGGGAATAACACAAGTTTAACAACTGTTTTTCAAGTTCACAAAATGGTTAAAGTGTATATGTTCATAATACATCATGCAACATCATATTGTGTATCAGATAACAGTATGAGAAGAATGGTGAAATTCAGAAAGGACAGTAGTGTGAAACTGTGGATTGAATAAAAAATTGTATACCTATGCTGAATAAATAAATAAAGAATTATTTTTATCATTTTCCAGCAAGGGAGAAGAAGGTGCCCCACTCCCCTTCAGATGTCCATGTAAATAAATTCATTTAATAGTCAACCTACAAATCAGCATTACTTCATGTTTTTATAAATATGACTTTATACTAGTACTACTGATAGATCTATGTTGATGCCAGTAAGCATGTGGGTTTGAATAAATACGGCTAATATTTAGAAATAATATAGACTATGTAATGTATAGCTATAAAGTTGCAAGCTTACACTATCTAATGTAAGTCTCTTACAATACTTACATGTAATACAATCTAAAAGGTGCATATGTTAAGAGTAACAGTACTAAGTGAGCCAGTGATAAGATGGCTTTAAGTTCCATATAACCTTCACTGCTGATCTATATCAACATGTTATTACATGAAAACTTTAATATTTTGATCAGATGAAATGCTTAATAATCATGTTATAAAAAGGTCTATTTGTTTCCAGAGAAACCAAGATGTTACTAGTAGAGTAGGATACAATAATACTTTTAAGGTGTTATTTGTAAAAAAGGTATACTTATAACTGTGTGAAATTCACCATACATATTTCTATCTGTTTAGATGACAAGTTTAACTTAATTTAATAAAATGCATATATAAAATAGTATTAAAGTTACTTTAAAATATGCATTCCTTGCATAAAATGACATTAGAAAGTGGTCTTTTTGTTGAAAAACATTTTTTTACATTTAATTTTATAGCTTTATGTAGGAAATTCTAAAGTTAATAATAAACAAGGTAATGTTAAGTCATAATTTATCATTTAAGGACAACAAGGGGCCCATTGGTCAATCTTGGCTGTTACATGTATTAAACTATAAAAACAAACAGTAGCCTCAGAGTCAGATCTTGTAGTTCAGATATTTATCAAACTTTCCCTTAAATTCTTAAACTTACTACATCTGAAATAACCCATTTTGAAGGTCAACTGTTCTATTAGAAAAATGAAATGGTCTTAGCTAAAGGTGACTTCTATCTTATCAAAATTGATATATAGGTCTCCTGACCCTACTGTTTTTACCGTAAAGTATGAAAAAAAGATGCATTGACAGTTCAGTTTCACAGATTTTAAACATCTGAAACTGATCCACTTTAACTATTTTCTTTTTTAAAGAGCAAACAACTTTAGACATCTTAATTTTCTTCTTTTTCTGGCATCCTTTTGATCTCGAGTATCATTCTCATAGTTCTCCTGTAAACCCGTTCCATCATTTCAATGTCCTTCCAGAGGTAAGAGCCCAAGACTGAATACATTACTCCAAATGTGGCCTAACAATCACGTATAAATTTAATAAAATTTTTAAGGGATTAAAAAAAAGATCATTAGCCCATCAAGGATGTCTCTTCCAGCTTCTAACTCTACTACCCCTTACTACTCATATATTCCTCCACCACACATGAAGACAGCTCATTCTAAAAAGACAGTTATCCTGTTTAATATTTAATACTGTCTAAACTGAAGATGACTCCTATGCTGCCAGAATTTGAACTTATGATCCCTTGTCCTGCTGTTTTTACTGCTAAACACAAAAAGTTTGAAAGATCTATATTACCAATATCCCTAATTAAAATATGTTTAGAGGTTTTAGTCTATCTTTACAGGACAATCCCACCATCCCAGGTATTATCCTAGTGACTCTTCTCTGAACCTTCTCCAACAATTCAATGTCCTTCTTAAGGAAAAACTGGAGCTCAAAACTGTACAGAGTACTGTAAATGAGGCCTTATGAGTGATGTATACAGTAAAACAATAATATTCCTCGTCTTGTATTCCATATTTTTATAGATGTTATCCATAACCCTTATTAGCCCCATTGGTACCTACATTACTCTGTTTAGATGACTAAATTGAATTTTCGATTACAACACCAAGATTTTTTTTTCAACCACAGGATTTAATGTATTCACATTTAAATGTTAACAATAATTTGAATTGTGAAAACCTACATGTATAATAACCTTACATTTTGAATAGTTAAACACCATCTGCCACATATTGCCCCAGTGCATCAAATAATTTAAATCTCAGTGTAAGTATGCAGTGTCTTTGACACAGTAACTCATCCCAAAAATCTAATGTTCTCTGCAAACTTTACAGTTTTACTAGTCATGCCAGAGTAGATATTAATATAAATTACAAATAGCAGAGGACCTAGCACAGAGTTCTGAGGCACACTGCTTGTAATTGTGATTCAGTTATTACCACTCTTGAGCCAATTTTCTATTCAGTTCATAATGTTTCCCCAACACCCAAAGATTTAATGTTTGTAACAAGTTTTTTTAAGGTAACTTGTAAAATGCTTTGTAGGAATGAAGGTAAGCTAAAGCCACAATATTTCCTTTATCAACTCTTACAGTAACATCCTCAAAGATTGTCAGAAGATTTGTTAAACAAGACTTTCACTTAGTGAAACCATGCTGGCTCTCTTTGACACTATACCAAACCTCTGGTGTACATGACTCTGCAATAGATCTTTAATCACACTCTCCAAAACCTTTCCAACCACTGTTGTAAGACTAACTGGCCTATAATCACCTGGACAGTATTTATCACCTCCTTTAAATATTGGACTAACATTATCCAACTTCCAATCTTCTAATACTCTTTCACTATACTCAGTAACCTATAAACAAAATATTACCTGGCAGTTCACAAATAAAATCTGTAAGTTCCTTTAAACCTCTAGAATAAACATTGCTTGGTCTAGATGATGTATCAATTTTATTGGTTTACAACATACAACTTCAGAAATTAAAATGGTATTTTCCCATACATTAGGTACTCTGGTTGTGGCATAATACTTGTATTTTCCTTTGTACAAATTGAAAAGAATGTATAATATAATAAGTTTAACATCTTATAATCTTCCAAGAGCAGCCCCCTACTATGATATTTGAGAGGCCCAATCTCCATTCTAAAATTTTGCTTATCCATCGTATACCTAAAGAATTCCTTATTGCTTGTTTAACACTTTCAGCCAATTCTCTTTATTTTACAGTTTTGGTCCTTTTATCTTCTTTTTTAAATCGGCTCTCTTAATTTCCTATAGTCTGCCAAATTCTTATTATTTCAGTAAGTAAATTTCTTGTATTTGTTACATTTTATCCATAATATAACCTCTTAAACCTCTATTAAATTGTACTGGCTTATTCTATTCCATTGGCTTACAGAATATGTATGTTCTGTAATACTGTTCCTTAAATACTTCTATATTTGTTTCAAGATCCTCTCCCAACTGTTTAGTCCAATCTACAGAAGCCAGATGATGTTTCATTCAATCAGAACTAACCTTCCTGAAATTTGGAATCAAAGTGCTATTCTTCTTCAGTTCTGCATGTAGTAAAATCCTACATCCAACAGTGCATTGGTCACTTATACTTAAATAATTACCAACCATAACTTTATCTCATTCACATCAGATGCTAGCATTAAATCTAATATAGCTTCCTTTCTTGTTGGTTTCACCAGTTGGTGTACGAAATTATTGTGAACAGTTTCCAAAAACCTATCACCATGACTCTCGGACTCAAAATTTTTCCAATCAATATTCCTGAAATTAATATATTTTGTAATAACATCTTTTTTTTTCAGCTATCATTCTGATCTCATTATAATTGCTCATTAATTTCTACATTCTATGTGTGAGTTATTAGCCCTTGTTAACATGCTAGCCCCTTCCTTGTTTAAGTGTAAGCCATCCATTTAAAACAGATGAACCTTCCCATTAAAATTATTCCACAAAATTCAACCAGCCTGTTTTCTCATCCCTACATATTTGTCTAATCCCAGCATTCATTCCTAGTGACCCACTTAGTATCTCATCCTCAAAATTTATTGTTGGCAGTATCTCTGACAAAATCAAGCTGTTACCTTAAATGCATTTATGAGTGTTTTGTACTTATCAATAAACTACTCAGTTCCATCTTTCTTTATGTCATTAGCTTCAACATACTACAAAAACAGCATTGTCACTAGCACCTTCAAGTATCACATGTTCTACCAATAAAGCTACAATATCTTCAGACTCGTATTCAGTATTTCTTTAGGTGCAACCTAATATCCTACTTGCCTTACCACTAGGAACAGCACACTGCTTGTATAATTTAAAACATTGATCAACCAGAACACAAAGATCATTTTTGTACATAAAATTATTAAGGTTATTCCCATTAACATTATACATATGATTCAAATGACAACCCATATGCATTACTTTACATTTGTTATGATTAAAAGCATCTGTCGTTTATGTGCTCAATACATCAAGTGATCTGACTTCATTTGTAAAGTGACAGAATCTTTTTCACAGATAGCAACATACCATGTGTTAATTATCATCACCAAATTTAAGTAACTAATTGGCCAGGCAAAGTCCTAACACTGAGCCCTCAAGTACCCCACTTGTGACATTAATCCAGTTTGACCAGACTTCATTTATAACAACACTTGCTTTTTTCCATCTTGCTACTTTTCCTTCCACTCTAATATAGTTTCCTGTCTTGTAGGTTTCATCACTGGTAAGTGTATAAGTATCCTGAACAATTTCCAAAAATCTATTCCCCCTCACTGTTTGACTTAAAATGTTCACAGTTAATACCCCTGAAATTAAAATTTCCCATCATAAAATATTTTTGAGCTTAGAATACATGTTTTATATCAGTACTGCTAGTGCTTGTAAAATACCCCAAGACCTTCAGGGAATTTTTTTTATGTGGATCTTGTCAAATGCTTTCTGAAAATTCTGATATATACCCTTCACTCATCCATGCAAGTAGTACGTTGATCATAAAATGTCAAAAAGTTAGTAAGGTAAGATATTTCCCAAATGAAACCATGTGATAACTGAACACACTTAAAAAAAGCAGCCATAACACTATTACAGTCTGATTCTTCTAGTATGCAATTTCTAATATACATATCTATATCACATAACAAATATTCTAACTGGTGAAATAAAAGTAGAATCAATGTTTAATGAAGACAAGCTAAGATTTTCTGAAGAACATTTTGTCTTGTTTTGTAGTTAGTCAAATTTGTTAAAACAAAATGTGTAGAATGGTGGAAAAGACATAACAATAGTGTTAACCTTCATTTTTAATAATCTGTATACATATATAATCTGATGGTGTGCAAGGTTGACTGTCTAAATATTGTGTATTATTTCAACCCCAAAACAGATGAGTTCAGCCTTTTGTTCTTGTTGCAGTATCATTACAGAAACTCATAAAAAAAAAAAAAGTTCTAAAGACACAACGTAGTTTAAGGTATCATAAGGATGCTCTGCAGCATGCCATATTTACATGCAATATTGAAAACTCAGAGCAAACTGTATGACACCAGATATGTTAGACCCATTAAAAATATGATATAAAAATATATTCTGGAATGCATGTTGAAACGTATATTACTTTGTGGAAAGCAAAACTTGTAATTACGAGGTTACAGAGGCAATTCTACAATAATCCAATAAAGGAATCTTTATTGCTATTTTGGATTTAGTTACCTACTATAATGAGTTAATTTAAAGATATCTGAATACAACAAAATGAAAATATGTATATATTATCACATTCATGATAAAATCACTGCATGATTAAAGGATGACTTTTTCTCAGTGAATTGCTGAAGAGTTGAGAGTTAAGTATTCAAATCAACAGGTTTGCTATTTGTGTGAGATATGTGTCTTATTAGATTCTTTATACAATCAAAGAAGCATTTATTGTTTTGTTTTCATTTAGAATGTACAGTTGGTGATAAAACTGCTATAACCATTTCAGTAAAAAAACAAACAAACATAGTTTACAAACAAAGATTAAAAGACTTTGCTCAAACGCTTTTTTTATTCACTGCTTAAATCACATTTTTAATCTCAATACTGTCAGTGCTTGTAAAATACCAGCTATTCATCATATTATCACTGTTCTAAAATAAGTTA
Organism: Tachypleus tridentatus; assembly: GCF_004210375.1. Classification (NCBI taxonomy): domain Eukaryota; kingdom Metazoa; phylum Arthropoda; class Merostomata; order Xiphosura; family Limulidae; genus Tachypleus; species Tachypleus tridentatus. The sequence goes on along the minus strand of NC_134837.1, from coordinate 157,422,726 downwards.
TTTTCTATCTTTCACTCAAGCAATAGAGATTACCTGAAAGGTGTTAGGTATCTCTGAGTCTGCATCATAGATATTAAAGCTGAAAATTTGCAAAAAGCTACATGGATTGAATGACAAACTTGTTTTGAAACCTTTGATGAACTGTTCAAGTATATTACAGTTATGGTTGAAGTTATCTTGTACTAACACTTGTAATTTGTACAAATTATCAGAACTTTGTCACCTTTTGTTTATCAAAAAATGCATTTGTAGTTGTGAAACTACTTTTTTTTACTAAGGGTACAACAAATAAATCTAGATATTTACGTGGCACAAACAATGTTTGATAGTAAAATAGAGAAATTTAATTAAATAGATAGCATACAGTAAATATTTACTAAATGGTATCAAGAACATAAAGATCAGCACAAAAATATTGATTCAGAATTTAAAGAACCTCAAATTTTAGGAAGACAAAATTGCAGAGAAAATGTTTTAATAACAAGAGAAGAATACTTTTGATTGAATGTATCAGTGCCATTTTTGGATAATATACAGGAGGTGGTTCTTCTTGAAAATATTATTAATTTTTGTATCTTTTATTAGATAACAGAACAATGTGTGAAACTATATATTTATAACTTTTAATGATTTTAGCTACAATATGTTGTAAAAAGTGTTGTGCACCTGCTGTAGTTCCTTGGATCTTCTTATTACAATTAGCCTACAAATTAAACAAGTTTCTCTACAATAATTAAATGTAAAAACGAAACTCAAAATAACACATTTCCTTGATTTAGTACTGCTTTACATTGATGTGGCATACTTTCATTGAGTTTCTGCAGATATATCTGAGTGATTGACTACCATCCTTGTTTGAGTAATTTAAGAAATTCATCTTCCATGTTTGGCTTGTGATCTATCATTAATTGGTTTAACACTCCTACGAAAAATGGGGCCTAATAAGCACCAGAGCAACTTGAAAGGTTATTAATATTAGGCTAATAATTTTGTATTTAAATGAACTTGCCATTTAAATCCATTAATGAATGGATTAACGAGATTCCCACTGTCCCTATCTACTATCTAGCGAAACCACAGCCAGGGGAACGGGCTTGGAGAAATCAGGACTAGAAACGTCTTTTCGTAGGAGTGTTAACTCATAAGTTTTCAATTGGATTGATATCAGGTGATTGACCTGGCAGTTGAATAACATCATTTCTCTCATTTCTAAGAAAACTTTTAATGACTTCACAATTCCAAAGAAGTTTGATTATTTTGTAGTCTAGTTGGAATAAGAAAATCAAAGAAACTACAGCAGGTGCACAGCACTTTTTATGAGAAAATGTAACTAAAATAAGAAAAGGTCAGGTATTTATAAAAGCCAATATTAAAAGTAGGATCTGAGATCATATTTGAACACATCTTGTTAAGTTCTTTCTATAAACATATAGTTTTATATATTTTTTGTTAGCTAATAAAAGATGCAACAAAGTAAAATTTTCAAGGGAGTCTTTTTTTTTTTTGTCCATGCCCTGTATATAGATAAATCAAGGTTTGGTATAAAGAATATAGTGGAAAGTTGCAATTTTCTTCCTGTTGCTGCAGTACATTCTCAGGTTAGATGGAAAAACTTATGGAACAATGTGATGATGAACTTCAGTTCTGAAAGTAAATATTGATAATACACCTTTTCCTATGTCTAAATTAAAAGGGTATATTAAACATTACAGATGTGTAACAATTCTGTTAGGTCTTGAAATTAACAATCAGGCAGATCAGGATTTGTTTGAACAGACTAAGTACTTGATGATAATTGGCTGCATGTTACTAATTAGTATTGCTGACAAGGAATGGTTAGTCCTGTCTTAGGAATTCTGTAAATGAGGAGGGACTGCTGAATTGGTCTTTCTGGCTATACATTATAGCTTAGCAATTGACACAAAATTCATATGTGAAAAATATATATAGGTCAATAATAAAAGAATGTTTAAGTAATGCATAGTAAAACTATTTTGTTGAATAAAATGCTTTATAAACTTAATAGTAATTTCAGTTGAAGGCTTGTATATGCTTTTGAAATTAAAAATGCAGTATTTTTACATTAGAAATAATATAACACTTTATGGAAATTTAACATAATCTACCAGTGGTTCCTTATATTTATTAATCCTCTTTTCATGTTTAGCATTTTAGTATATCTTATGTTTTGGGTTGTCAACCTAATGCAATTTCAAGTAAGTTAAAACAAATGTGAATGGATGATTTTTTTTCTAGATAGAATCTACTATTGCATGTTAAATATTAGAAATTGATGTAAATTGTCATTATAACTTACTCAAAAATATTTAATTGCATCATATTATGAAAACTGGTGTTTGTTTAGATAGACAAAAGATCTAATTATAGAGTTAATACTGTACTTTAGGTGGTCAGTTATCATTTTTACAACTCTTTTTTTTTTTTAATATCTGTATATAAATTTTTGAAAGGTTTTGGTAAAGATCCTATAGATTTATTACGAAGATACTTATTATGAAATTTCACAGAACTCAAAGAAGGAAGAATAAAGGGTTTGAAGATAGAAAACAGAAGCTTGTGATAAATGGACAAAATTTTGATCTAGAAAAATGTAACTTGTGGGGTCCCTCTTGTGATTCTTTATTATTCTTATCAGTGCTATGGGTTACTGTATAAGCAGTGGGGTTTTAAACTTGCAGAAGATGTTAAAGGTGAATTTTACAGAAAAAAGAAAACTTTGCAGTCAAAAGAACTACTCATACTGATTAATTTTGCAGGTTCATGTTTTTTATAAAAAATATGTGCTAATAAATGAAACATAGAACTTGATGCAGAAAGAGCCCTTTCCAAGTGGCAATTTGAACGTATTAGTTTTTACGTTTGCTGCTAGGAAAAGTACTGTGACGTAATTGTTTCCAAACAAACTGCCAACACCAGCTCTTTGAATGTAAATAAACATGGCCAGTGCATACGGAGAAACAGAGGCAGAGTTTGTTTTGACTTTGTGTTCTGAACAGTGTCGTGTAGTGTCGTATCAATTCGAACCTACTCTGAACGAACCTAGAACAATTACTTTTGACACAGATCTGACAAGTTCTAGTGACGAAGGCAGTTCCACGAGCGAGAGTAGCGGAACTGTGAGTGACACTGATAGCGCCCAGGCTGGTTGTGAGTCAGTCATACCTCCAGTGGAAGAATGGTAAGTCTAAGTCATGAGAACAAATATGGTCTGTATTATTTCACGTGCAATTTTAAGCATCTCAAAACCTTTCTGGTGTTAAAAATTATTGGTATCACAGACTGGGTTTTATTTGTTACTATGGTAACTAAAACTCAGCCCTTCCACAATCGTTGTACTGGGTATTTATGACTCGTAACAAAATGAATTTCAATTATACGTCATAATTCTGTCTATAAAATCAAACTAGATGTAGCAGTCTGAATAGTTAATTTAATATTTACCATAAATGTATAATTTATATGACATATTCCATATGTTTGTGCAAGGTGTAGATAAATTTACATAAAACACCAGCACTGAAAGGAACAAAATGGTCGATGCGCAACGAAGCATGTTTGGCAACTATTACGTCAGTTGTAAAACATCACGGAAACAGCAGAACGACCAAGAGGAACTCGAGGACCTGCATATTTTGTTTAATTTTTTACTCAAAAACTAAAGTATTTAATAATTGCCTCAGAAACTGTACTTTGGTTAGGTATAATTCCTGTGTGGTTGCAATATTTTTAAACACTTTTTTCTTATTTCTGTGAAGAGTGAGAAGGATTTAAATGTGATTGATAAAAGCCTCAAAACTTTGAATGTTTGGAAGTGGTGAAAAGAGAAAATAAAGTTCTAGGTTCTATTTATAGAAATTGAGTTTAGGAGAAGTGAGGTTATCATAATTTTGAAGAAAACTTAGTAAAGCTTCATATGGAGAATTGTGTTCAATTATGGCCCACATATTGTAGAAAAGATAATTTATTTTGCAATGTTCAGAGGTACTTATTAAATATGACTTCTGGTTTGAAGTATTTAAGCTAAGAAAAAGCAAAGATATTAATTTATTTCCATGGCCATTGAAGAACTAGAAGTAACCTATTTTAATTGTTCAAAATCATTAGTAGTTTGGATAACATGTCCATGTGGAGTATGATAGACCAGTAGATGTTGACTTGATTGATGCTTGCTATAAAATATTTTAAGCAGATTTGCTCAATATATAGCCAAAATATTTTACAGAAATTTAAAAACCTTGTTCTATTGTTATTTTGTGAAAATATGTTTTAAAATGTTAGTTTGCCTCAACTATTTAAATACAAAACAAATATACACTCATATACATTACAATGTTTGCATCGATCATTGTTATAATTCTACACAAATGTGTTATGTAAACAGTCTATTAGCTTGTGATTTTGCTACATACTAAAATAAAATTTGGTCAAACTGCAATATACACTAGGTAGACTGTAAGACAAAACAGCTAATCTCACTTCAAAATAAGCATAGTATAAGATACTCGCCCTCACACAAAATAAAAAGAAATTAATTATTGTGTTTTGATTAATTAAAATAATATGTAAGTTATAACTTGAGTGTGTTAATGAAAGGGTTTTTTTTATTATGCCATTTTATAGTCTAAAGCAGTAATTTTCAGTTAAAATAGTCAAAACAGCATGAAGCTTATAAGTACTTAGCCATTGTAATGAACAGTTTTACTATCATGACAAGATATCTACATGCATTTACAGAAATTCATATGCTTGTGATTTTTACATTATTGAATATGAATTTATTTGTTAATGAAGGTAACCAAGTTGAAATATTTGCATTCAACAGGTAGTTGGTATGCTTACATCTCACAAAAGATTATTTAAGGAACACGTCTGTAGAAGCTGTTTAACTTGCTGATTATGTTTATCAATTCGCTACTGAAGTGAAACACTAGATGGCATAGGTGATCACTGAAGAGTGGAAAGATGCTGTCAGTAGCTTTAACTCGGTAATGATGGTTACCAAGCAGTTAAACATGATTTTTACAAATCTGTTATGTTGACATCATAAAGTAGTAAATGGCTATTTATACTGGGGGCTAAACATATTTTTAAATGACTCACTTGTTACTTCTTTAAACTCTATTTTTTTTATATAGTCATTAACAAGGTAGGGTAACCCATATATACTACATATACTTTGCATGAGGATATTTAATATGTAATGATCCTAAAATTTTTAGTACAGCTAGAGATGAGACTTAGAGCACTGTATGTAGTCCGTCTGTCTTATAGGAAGGATGTTCATATATAGGAAAAGTGTACATAAATGAACTACTAACCACCATGAGATCTAATTCAGAAAATATGAACCATGAAGAGAGGACTGAAGACTTTTATCACAAGATTCAACTGTTTAATATTGCTCAAGAAATATATATGGCCTGTATGAATAGTGAAATCAGTTCCAAAATTAGAACTTCTATTAACCCTTTCACGATGGATCATGGGTCAAAGAACATGTCATCGTGTTTGTTGACTTGCATTCAAAGGTTTATTGAAATAGTATTTTATGAATTTATGCCAATAAGTCTGAATCAAATTCTAAATTATAATTCAAACTTTAATGTTATATATGAATTTATTTCTCAGTATAAAGGTAACTATTAAAAAAAGGTACCTAAATATAGATTTTAGTGAGTTGCATGGTATGTTGAATGAAGCACTGTTTAAAATTAGATGTTTATGATGTCAAAATACCAAGTATATAGTTTTGTACAAATTAGGAATTTGCATACCTCAGTAAACCTCACCTTACCTTTTTTTCTTTTACAATCATAATTTTCAAAAATTGTCATTTCTATTGTTTAACTCTCTAACTGCCTTCTCTAATGTTTTGTATTAGTTTCTGCATTTCTTCCTAAATAATAAATTTAATAAAAAGTGTGCTTTACTGATAAATTATATCGTATTTTTTGAGACCCAGGAGCCATAATTATTTGAGAAAGAGAATCTAATTGATGTATTTGTTTAAAGAAAACTATACGTAATTTTCTGTAATATTTAATACACTTAACCAGAAAATATTTTGTAAATAAATTGATGCACAAGAAAAAACAACATTATTTTCAAGTGACTAGTTTAATAATAACAATATCCAAATAAACAAGAAACCAAAATGCACTATGAAATTTCTAGTATTTCCAGAATGATTGTTATATACTTAAATGCACAAAATGTCCTTTTACTGGAAATTATGTTAACTGTAATCATAGTGTTGGAACATAAACAGATTTTGCTTATAAAGTTTTAGCGGAATGTATTATTGTAGTGACTAGAACAATTTTTCCATGGAGTTCTTTTATTATGAAACTGTAAAGGAATATTGTCTTTTAGTACAAGACTGCTCAGACTTCATTTAGAATACTATGTGTAGCTTTGGCTTCTTTGTTGAAGAACTAGGTTTTGTGGTATTTTTCTGATTTATGAAATTTGTACTGTTAAAAAAAACAGCTTAAATAGCTGCTACAAGTTTAATCCAAACATAAGTTTAAAAAAAGAATTTATGTACCCGTTTAAATTTGACTGAAACTTCATCAAAATATTTTGAACAAAATACTAGAAATAAAGTACTTTTCCAGAAGACTATCAAAGCTACCAAGATCACAAAAGCCAAAGAGCTGAAAAAAAATCAGAAATAGGCTAAATTTAGCCCTTCACATCTGTACACTATATCTGTTCAACAAAATTTTAAGATAATTTCTCATCAGGTAAACTATTCCACTAATTAAGCAATAATTTTCTTAACAAATAAGCTAGAGTGTTTCTGTTAAAATTAAGTTAATATCTTTAGCTTTTTTATTACATCATTTAGATATATATGAAGGTTGTCAAAATCATTCAAAACTTTAAACACTTAAATCAATCTTAAGTCCTTGTATGCCTTGGTAAAGTAAGGCCAAGACTTAAGCCTCTTGTTAAAGCTCACATTTCTTATATTCTGGTGGATCATCTTGTTTGTAGTTTTTCAATGTTACACATAAGTTGTATATTTTCTTCTGCACCAAGATTCTTCCCACATGAAAAAAATTCCCTTCCACATAAGCTTTTTAAATGAATTTTATTTAATTTTTCCCAATAATATAATTTATTTTCCATATTTGTGCATAAGATTTATGGATGTTTTGATATTTAATCTAACAAGGTTTATAATAATTTGTATACTGAAAACAGCTACTACTTAGTTCTAGTCTTTCTTTTTCACAAAAATGGAATTACACTATTCTAAGAATTGTGAATTTGTGGAGTATTTTTCTTAGTAAGGTGATGTGTGTTTTTTATTATTAAGTGTGAATACTCCTGTTGATGGTTTGATGCAGTTTTTGCATTAGATTGTTCTTGTGAAGTACTGAACTTATTGGAAGAAAATGTATAACACAGTTTATGTTTTTCTTAGCATTCCTTTCTGATCCATGATTTCTTATACAGAAGCTTTGTCTAGTTCTTTTTTTTTTAATATAATACATAGAAGTGTGTCAAAAAATACAGTTTGCTAGCTGAACTTCACCTTTGTTGTAATATAAAAAACAAAGTTCTTGTTCCCAACTGAATGATAATTTCAGTTGTAACTATGAAAATAAGAGTATTTTTATTTGTGCTAATTTTCAATTCCTAATTTGTTGCTTGTTTGAATTTGATAGAAAAATATGAAAAAAAATTAAACTTAACTCTATCCAAGTTAGATTATTCAAGCTGTAGGTGTTTCTAGGCAGTGTTGTTTTCAACATGTTCCTCTTTCATTATAAGCTTATTTCATAACTTTATAAGCATTGTTAATGTACAGACTTGTTCACTCTTAAAAATTCAGCTCCTTGTCTAGAAAAATGCATCTTATATTGTTATTCATTAATTTTGTGTGTTTAATGGTAGGATAACGTTTCTAAAGCACAATTAGATTTATTACAAATTTGAATTTGCTGAAAATAGAAAGTTTCTTAAGAATAACAGTTTACAAGTTAACTTTTTCAAGTAAGAAATAACATATCTTTAATGTAAAATATAACATTGATATATGTTATATATCATATCAGTATAACATATTGATATATTTTACATATTTTCAATGGAAAGTTTGCACTAATATTATGAATCAATCACTGTAGAATGACTTTTTTGATATTTTTAATGATGAAACTATTTGTTTAAAATATTGAATATCATCAGTATTTTTTTTTTAAGTTTAGTCAGTAGGTCTGAAAATTCATTATGAATTATGTTGACACTCAGGTCTTTAATATGAATAATCTATTAGAGAAGGTGGAACCCTGAGTTTGAAAGACAAATATATTTTCCACTTCAAATGAGATGTAATATTTTTGTAACTAATAACCTTGATGTTATTGAAGAATCTATAACTGAGAAACATAAAAGATTAGCCCAGAAACAGTTTTCAAAGTGAAAAGTAATAAACATTATTTCTTCACATTTGATCTGCACTAAAATTATTTTAGTTGTCAGTTTAACTTACTTTTAACTCAATAACTTGTCTAATAGCTGAACATTCAGGAAAAATTTTTCATGTTACAACTTTTGTTAGTGCAATAATTATTTTTAAAGAATGTTTGATTTAGACATGTATTGTTATTACTGTTGATGTAATTTTAAAGATGATCAGTGTTTCACATTGCAATTTTATCACTTTTGAAAAAAACTGCCAGGCAGATACAAACAATAATCTACTAAGCCTAGAAAGCACCCAAACAAGCATTGTTCATTCAGCAGTCAGAAGAATGTTTTAAGTAACTTGTTTAAAATTAATAATTTTGGTAATATTTCCCTCCCATATGGTTATTTTTTATCAAAACACTTTTCTTAGCATTATTGACAAGATTTGTTGATTCAAAAGTTTTGTTTAAAAAGTAAAAACAGTTAAATGCAACGTTGTGTTACACTTTGGATTGTTTTTTAGTATTTGTCCAAATGTGGCCTTTGTTTGGCAGGGTTTAATAAACTTTCACTTTGATACTTTCTTTTTAATATTAAAGGTATGTTATTTCAAAGGTTTTCAGTAGTTTTATAACATTTCATCTGATTGCAACATTTGTTTATATTATATTTATGTTTAGATGATCATTTTCTTAGATACTTTATTACTTTTTTAAGTTTGGCATAGTTTCACTTATATATTGGCCCATTTGACATAATATTTGTTATTTTGTATTTTGTTATTTTTATGTTATATTTCTCTATGAAATATGTATATATATATGATTTCTCAAAATACACAATTTAATGAAGGAAAATAAAATTAAAAGTACATGGTAAAAAAGAGCAGGTGAAATTCAAAAAAGAAAAGAAAACTCTTGACAATAAATACAAAAATTTGTAATTAGCTTTTGTGGATTTTGTGTGAAATAACTCACTTATCATTTTTCCTGTTAGTTTCATCTGATAATCAACTTTGACATTATGGGATGTATGACATACCTTGTTCTCTTAGTGGCACTCAACTAATACACTTGCATAGTTGAAGTAATTAACACTGTTTAGAAAATTATGAAAAGCTGGAAGAAAATACAAATAGTTGACAAAGTGCAATATCACAATTAGTGTTTTCAAGCACTTGATTTTATGATATTCATTGTTTATAAATATCCCCCTACAAACTGACAATTCAAAGTTACACGTATACAGGCCTGATGTATATTTGTTTAACGAGCAAACAATATACATAACACTAAAAGTTATACGCAATGACCAGATGTTTTTAGGTTAACCATATTGTACATTAGTATAATAGCTCTATGTTAGTGTATGTTTATCTTTTGCATAATTACGTTAATTATTAATAACAGTTTATTTTTTTGCACTTAAACTGTTTACATACGGTGCTTAACATTTCATTTGTGCTGAAAATGAGAGAGAAAAACAACTAAACATGTACATCATATGTGCATTTTGGGTAATCTAACCTCATAAAAGTGTTAAACAATTTTTATTAACGTTGAGGATTAAGAAGTCAAAAATAAAACGGACTGTTTAATTACAAACAAAAACGTTTTCCTTAGAAAGAACGTAAACAGTGTTAATTAACATATGACTAGAATATCATTTATCACCCTTGATGTCGATTTTAAGATACACACAACTGTTAAAGGTATTACTTGTTACCGAATTTTGCGTTTTTGACATATTTTGATTGATTGAAGTTAGCTGTAGTTTGATTTAACAATATTATTTTGCATCGTACAATCAAAATCTTTGGTTATTAAACACGTATTCTTAAGTAGCGTGTGTGCTTTGCTTATTTTAGTAGTTTCGCTTTTTCAATGTCTGAGCGAAAATCAACGAATAAATTAGAATATTGTGTTAAATTCTAAGGTGAAAATATTACACTTGATAGTTGTTAGGGTTGCCAGCTCTGTAGTTGTCTGTTTCATTCCATTTTTGTTTTGTGAGTGAGTTGTATTGACGTGCTGTATTGTGTACTTTCACGCATTTTCTCACTAACGGTCACTGGTAAACACTTCCTGGTGGCATTTTTCTTTAAGTTCTCAGTACATACACGTGACTTTGACCGAAACCAGTTAATGTATTATGTATAAGGATGTATTGGTTCCGCGTCTGCCTTCGCATAAAGACGTTAGTTTGTCTGTATTAGCAAGTCTCCATCACAATTACCCAACCTACGTGTTGCACCACCTAACTTTTATGTTTTAATTTAGTTCAGAGATTGCGAGTACCATAGAAAATAACCATGTAGTCAAGAGAAAAGTCAAGGATGAAATGCGTGCGCTAACTTCGTTTTACCATACACAGGTTCTTAAATCCACGAAGTGCTTGGTGAAGGCCGACTTTCTTTTACAAACAGTTTTATAACCATGTGACGTCTGTATCGGCAGTGTATTGCTTCGCCTCGTGCTTGCGACTTCTGACGTCTGCTTTTCAGAACTGAAAACACTAAAGCGTGTTTGTTATACACATGCTTTTCACAAAGTTGAGGCGCTACATACAATAAGACCACAATGTGTTTACGTCGTTTATTCTAGGCGACCCTTCATGGAATCGATATTAGCGTAACAGCGTGTACTGCTCTTTGAACGTATTTTAACACGTCATCGATACTTTTTTTTTTGTAAACAAGCAAGTTTTTACCATTTACGTGTTTACAAAATCTTGCATCTAGTTTATTTAAAAGCAGTAAATATTATGTTCACACAAAAACTGTAAGAGTAAACTTGAATAATAAAATATATTATTATGTCAGGAAATGAAGTATAATAGCATAAAAAACGGTACTTATTTGCATCGAAAAGTTTTGGTGTTTCTCACTGCAGTTAATAATCTGACAGCTTAATACAGGGAATTATGGGTTTTTTTTGTTTGAATGGATGATAACTTGAGAACAATTCACATAACGATGTTTAACTGTTGATACACAAGTATACTAGGATTTTTCATTACGTTTGATACAATATGCTTAAAGTATAAATGATGGATTTTTAATTCTGACAAAGATTCATATACACATGCAAATAATACAAGTTAGAAAACGTATCATGCATAATAAAAACCACCGTGTTTCTTGTCATGGGTATAAATACGGTTAGGTTTTAATGCAGTAAAATATCTTAGAATTCCATTTAATTATTCATTGACCACATTAATATTTGGGGCCTGGCATGGCCTAGCGCGTTAAGGCGTGCGCTTCGTATTCTGAGGGTCGCGGGTTCGCGCCCGAGTCGCGCCAAATATGCTCGCCCTCCCAGCCGTGGGGGCGTTATAATGTGTCGGTCAATCCCACTATTCGTTGGGTAAAAGAGTAGCCCAAGAGTTGGCGGTGGGTGGTGATGACTAGTCTTACACTGCTAAATTAGGGACGGCTAGCACAGATAGCCCTCGAGTAGCTTTGTGTGAAATTCCAAAACAAACAAACAAAACATTAATATTTATAAATTTACTTGAATACCTGAGGCACAAAGGTTACTTCCTGAAGACTGTAAAGATTGTTACATATTTATTTTCCTCAAATCACTAATAAATTGTATTGCAGTTATATACATATACATATTTTTTGAAATGCACGAGTGATACACGTACGTAAAGTATAGTGATTTGTTAATGATACAAAACATCATCAAAAATACAAAATAAGATGTATGTATGTTCTTATAGCAAAACCGCATCGGGCTATATGCTGAGTACCGAGGAGAATCGAAACCCTGATTTTAGCGTTGTAAATCCGTAGACTTACCGCTGTACCAGAGGAGGAAAAATAAGATGAATAACTTATGCATATAAATAATATGCTTGCGTTTGTCTGTCTGAAGCTTTACAAATTTCACGATCAAACATTAGAAATATCATTTGCGTCATAGGGTTTTGTCGAGGCATCTAGGTGGAATATTGGCTTTTCCGTTCAGAATCATCTTAACTGCGTTTTTGCTTAGTCAAACTTTGTAATGCAACAAGTATGCTACACGATGTCGCATGGTCATTGTCATCACGTGGCAAATGGCTTCGATTACAACTTGGACCTTTTAGTTACAAAATATTTCACACAAACAGCTCTTAACCCGCGTGTAATTTACTAAAAAAAAAAATTAAAAATGCAGTAAAAGCAATGGCGATGGACTTTCTCGACTTATTGAGGTTCTAAAATACGTATGCACAGTTTATTCTAAACTATATGCTTATTACTTTGTAAATACGTATTCAGACGTTTGTGTATATTCAGCTAAGTTTACCTGCATTACAACTTTACATTTGCCTTACAATAAGTCGCCCGCTTGGACAGCGATAAGTCTACGGATTTACAACGCTAAAATCAGGAGTTCGATTCCCCTAGATGGACACAGCAGATAGCCCGATGTGGCTTTGCTGTAAGAAAAACAATTTACAATAACTTAAGACTGCTATAAACACCTTTGAACTACTACTTTCTTTACATTTCATTCTTTATTACCATACTTTATTATTATTAAATGTATTTACGTCTCTATAAGTTTGTCTGAGCGCTTTTTTTTTTTTTTCAAATAGATCAGGATTTATTGATCTGATGTATAATATTTGCAAGAAAACGTAGCTTAAATGGCTTGTGTGAAAATGATATAATAAGGAAAATTCAAGCGAAGGGATGAAAACTACCACAAATGTTTTGTGGGTCGCGGCTAAAGTATTAATATTTTGTGAGCCACCATAGCTTACATAGAGCATTACACTTTGTTTTCATGCTGACACAAAGTTTATCGGTGTAAGGTAGTGGAATATTATTCCACATACCCTTAAATTACTCCTTACAATTCAGCCAAATTGTTTTGTCACCTTTTGACATTTTCAATGTTTACATTTATATGTGGGCTTCAAATAGAAACTTGAAGTGTCATTGAACAGCCAGAAGTTTGGGTTTTACATGCGTGTCACGTGGTACATTAGTCCGAGGAGTCGCGACTTGTTTGATGCTACTGTTACTAATGGGCATACTTTTATAGGTTTTACATTGGTGTGGCACTTTCTGGTTGGTCGAATGGCAACCATTCATCGTCTAAATTATCTGTACTTTATATGGTGTAGTTCATTTACAATCTATAAATGAGTTTCATTCCTATAGTATTTGCCTTTAATACATTTTTTTCTTTCCAGTTTTCATAGTTATTTCCAATTCTCAATGTGTATAATTAAATATTCTGCCTGTATGCTACCTAGTAATAACTTGTAAGGAAATAGACTTTGACCAGAAATTACTTAACGTGGAGTAGTACAAAGTTCTCGATAATTGTGTATATTAAAATAGTATATACAAGATAGAAAAGTAATTTTTTGTAAATATATTCTCACCATCTTCCAGTAGTTTGTCCTTACAAATATTTTCCCGAAAATTGATGGAAAATGCACTTCTTTGATAACTCATTTGTCCTATTGTCGTATTTTAGAAACTACTGTTCTTCGTATAGTTAATAAACTTTGTTATAAAGTGTTAAAAGAACCAGAGCATGCACCTTACAATTATTTGTGGTCTGTGTTACGCAGTAGTGTTTTTGAATAACAAATATTTATACTAAATATACAAGTAGTAAAATTATACGTCACGAAGTTTTGTCAACAGTCTTTACTCAAGCATGAGACTTTAAAGAAGGCATAGACAGGGAATGAAACCACGTTGTTTTAATACTGATTAATATAGGTTAGCAAGTCATCATTCTTAATTTAAAATGAAGTAATGGTGTGGGTACGAGAATTTGTTTTTTATTTTTTCCATGAAAAGAGATCGGGGGTTGTCTGTGAGAGGGTTAAGAAATAACTTTTTGGGACGACAGTTTCAAGTAGAGCAGGATAGGAAACTGCCAAGTTATTTTAATCGATATAAAATGATATACTTGCAAACCTATGTTTCCAAATATGCACATTTATCAGCTACTCCGTCTATTCAAAAGCATCTCGTAACTGTTTTATAAGCCAGGGTAAAATAAACTATTTAAGAAGTGTCGGTGAAGAATAATTGAAGGAAATACAAAATATATGATCATGAAAAATTAAAATTCTGTTTATTTTCAAAATAGTGTCATTGAAAATTAAAATGGACTCAAATGGTTGGAAAAGTAAAATATTTTGTGATATACATATGCAAATATTGGCCTGGCATGGCCAGGTGGTTAAGGTGCTCGACTCCTAATCTGAGGGTCGCGGGTTATGACTAGCTGCCTTCTCTCTGGTCTTACACTGCTAAATTAGGGACGACTAGTGCAGATAGCCCTCGTGTAGCTTTGCGCAAAATTCAAAAACAAACAAACAAACATATGCAAATATTACACACACTAGCCCCTAATTTATGGCAATATTTAGATATGTCTTATATACAGAAATTAAAGACAGTTTTGTCAATATGAGACTTAGCTTCCTATTTTAAAATCACAATGCTTACTTAATATATCTATCAATATATGCGAGTTTCTTCCGTATTTTCCAAATTAGTATATTATGGTTGAATATGTTGAAATTCCTGCAAGTATTTTTTTCAAGCGTTTTAACATCCAGTGCCCTCTACGTTTTTTTTTTTTATGTACAATATTAGATTAGTGATATTATACATGTAGAAAATAATTTGTCGAAGTAACTGAACGAACCGCATTTTGGTTTACATTTTAATTTTGCATTTGATTGCAATAGTTGAGAAATATACAAAGTAAACAAAAAATAATATTTTTCGTTTACACGTTTATTGAATTTATAATGCAACCAAATTAATCGTTTTTTTATTATTACAGTGTAGGATTTTAAATGTAATCGTGTTTATATAGGTTAAATTAAACAACAAAACTGATCATGTTTGTTGTGTAAAGATGTAATAATACGAATTCTGAAACATTAAGTTTATGTGTTATAAATGTGACAAAATTAGCTTTACGAAAATAACGATGTTTCTATTATTAGTATAGATGCTCTCTAGCTTAAATTTTACATTATCTACAATATTGAGTTTTTTCAAGCCTGGATTGCAAATCCGTGGGTTTATGGTTTTCTGTGAAAACGCTGTCTACACTTTGTGCCCGTAGGTGCACTGTTCGATCAGAGGAATAGCTTGTAAGGTTGTGATGGGTGTCTCTGACTAGTTGTCTACACTGTAGTTTATCAGCTCGAATTTAAACAGGGATGTGTATAAATAAGTCCATGTGTAGCAATGCATAATAATTCTGAAACAAACAAAAGAAAAATTCGGTAATTTTAGGGTTAAGACATATAAGTGTATACCGTATTTTAATTGTATTGACTGCATATAACTATAGCATGCAAAGAAACGGAAAGAATTTCAGTTTTTAAGGTTTTCATAAGGTCAAAGTCCAAGTAATAATGAATTTAGCTTTTGAAACATCCAGAAATAAATTTAAAATATTTTCTTTCTTTCTTTTTAGTGAGATATAAAATTCCAAGAAAGTCTAATGCCGGTCATATTTAACTAAACTTTATTTAATATATTATCTCATGTTGCATAGCAAAACAAGTAAATTGTTAAATTATCTTTTAAAGACACATTTTAATGAAAGTTAAAAATATGGTGCAACTGAAGAATCAATAAATATTTTATACACAAACTGTTTAATCATAAGCGCCTTTTCTACTACTGTGTTTGTCGTATCCCAGCCGGTATTATAAGCTCTGGTATTGGTGGAAAGACCTCGTCAGAACTGGATATAACAGATATGGTGTGGTTGACCCAACATTCCTCTTTTGTTTTCAGTCTTGTGTTCTTAAGAAAAAATGTTTTGCACATACATAAGCTGATAATCGATATGTACTATGCAATATAAATTAGATTACCTCCAAGAACCTTTCAAGAATAAAAGTTGCAAATACTTGTTGCATGCAAGGTGTTTCATAGCTGACAGTAAAATTGGTAATTTTAAACGATAGGTGGAAATTTAAACAACAAGTTTTTAAAAGCTTGAAACAAATTGATCTCCAGTAAAATAAATATGTTCTCAGTATTTACCAGGTAATCGGCATTGTAGTGAATTTAGTATTTAAGTTGAATGATTTATAAAACCGAAAAGTTTAACCGGGTGAATCTTGATCATGTTACGCATCGCGTCATTAATCCGTATTAAACTAGAAGCTAAGTGCCCGTCATATGACGGGAAACAATGATTAATTTCTTCTCAAATTATAGGCAAATAAGTTGTTTTCTAAAAATTAATTATAATTTAGTAAAACTATATTTATGGAGAATAACTACCCTGTTTCTAGTATTTAACGAAAACATTTTTTGTGTATATTTGATTATCTCATTTATGTATTGCTTGATTATTATTTTGATTTACAAGTTATGTTCAAATGTTCTTGATAAATCCTTATAGATCCAAACGCATGAAAACTGGTTCACAGAGACATATTCCTACTTGGTCAACTATGACCCTGCAAAGTATTAATGATGTTGGTAAAAGTAGTGAATGTTGTTGTTATGAATTTCAGGGTCTTCTCTTTAATTTGGGCATTTTCAAATTTGAAATGTGCCGCGGATAAAACACTTCGATTATTGTAAGAATTCTAGACGAGGGTTCCAATTGGACAAAATTTAATATTGCGTTATTGTGTCTCTTGACAACCAACGGGGAAATATTTCCACCAATGACAATTATTTTTGTGTGTCAACAAGAGTGGGGTATGCGTATACTTGTTTTGATTTTATTACTCATCAAGATCTCTACCAGCCTACCTTCCATTTTAATTATACGTCCAAAGTAGTGCATCGTCATTTTTAAATATATATGGATGAAATAATTTTTAAAAGCGCCATCATTTTGTGCACGATGCTTGTCGATCGGTGCTCCTAACGGGTGAAATATCGGCGTGATGGACGACTTATAATCTTTATGTAGTAGATATTTTTTCACAATTTGTTGGCATAATTGCTGTAATAGAACAGAAAATACACTATAAAATCCAGAAGTCGGATTTTAACATTGTTAAATCTTACCTGTCCAAATTAATCCAGTCTCGGCTTTGGTTTTTTTCTACTTGTGTGTAATAACAATTAAATTTCATCTTATTTGAACGAGTGCATAAACTTGCAATAAAACATGCATAGTCCATTCAAAATGGAGAAAGGGGTATATGAATATTGAAAATATAAATTCAAAACAATTATACATCGGATAACTAGATATCTAAAACAATGACGAATTAGGGCATTTAAACACCGCTTGTTTATTATAAAGTAAAACAACTGCAACAGTTATGTTTCATACACAACATTATATAAGTACATGGTGTTCAGAAAGTCACTGTGCAATTTTGTAATCATATTTTATTCAGTCTATTTCAAGCCAGCAACTGATAGCGGTGTTTAGAAACAAAATAAGAAGGATCCAGGCCTATATTGATGCCAACGGGGGTCACTTTCAACATTGTTTATAATTGTCATTCATATTTACCTCCTGTATTCTGTATTGAAACATGTCTGTTAATGAATGTATAAGTGCACAGTGACTTTCCGAACACCCTGTATATAAAAGACCCGTATATATCTAAGTGTAATACGTTTTCAGTTTAATTTTCTGGGATCTTGTTTATCTGGTCATAAATGGCGTTCATGCAACTTGTTAGAAAACTGACCACATGAATTCAAATCTGTCCTTTATTCCATTATATGAACTACAGGGTGGCCCGTAAGTCCCTACCCATCCATATGTTATTATGTTATATTCAATAATACTAATGATGAGTTGAAGGCAGCTGTTACCATGGCATTTAGAACAATAACCCCTGCTATGTTGAGGAAAATGTCTCACAGAACATGGCGTCGCATAATGTTATGCAGCGAGAATGAGGGACAGCACACAGATACATAAGATATATGGATGGGTTGGGACTTACGGGCTACCCTGTATATAGATCTAGGCATACTATATGACTAAATTTTCTACATTGTATAATTCGTATATAACTAGGCCTATTACATCACCAGTTTTAATTTACTTCATTATACATGTATAATCACCTTATATGTATTTTAAGTATGTTGCGAAGTTTTAAAGGTTTTAATATCACTCTAAATTTATTAGGTGTCTGAATGCCCTATTTCCTCTTTTTTTTTTTTTTTTTTTTAGATGTCTAGTTGTCTGGTTACCTGAAAATATACACATTATTTAAATTTTACCATTGTCTGTGTGGATAAAAATCATGCCACTTGTAGTTTGTGGCATGCATGGAAATATTTTTCAATAAAAAACCGTAAATAACTCCGCGTATTATTATTCATGGCATGTGGGCTGTTACGATTACCTGAAAATAAACATGCTTTTTATTTACCATTATGCTGCTGAATTTTCGTGGCTTGTCTACACATCGTTTTCTGGAGGGCAAAGAACAAATAGGAAAAAAATCTTATTTTTGTGGTGATGAAACTGTTATCTCGGTACATTGTTAATTTGAACGTTACTTTGAAGCCTTAGTGTGTAAAATTACGAACTATTGTTACTGTTCTGACTTATTTGTATCATATATGCAGAGGGAAGAAAACTTGAACGTTCGCCTTCTTTATTTGGGAAAGTGATTGGTTTTGCTCTTTGTAATTATTTAATATGGTTCATATTAATATAAATGCCATTTTTATCTCCAGATATGATATAGTTTTACAAGATTTGGGTTGTATTTTGTTTACATAGTATGCTAAATTTTAACAGTAAAATTCGTCTCAAAATGTTTAACTAAAACTGCGAGCAGGTGCTAATCTTGTTTTACCATATTTACATGTTCAACGTAGATAAAGTTGGCAATTTTAGGACTTATATTTCTCAAAACCCTTTTTTTCCTGTGCTTTTGTTGACTTCTTTAAATTACTACTGCATTAATTAAAAATATAGTTTACCTTTTTGTGTTATTCGATATTAGAGGCAATCTTAAACATATTTAGCAAAAGGGTGTTGTAGTGGGCGAAAGAAAACCAAACGAAATATTGAACTTTGTGTGGTTATGTATTGAGAAGTTGAAACATTTGATTGCGTATTGCATGTGTACTGTTGAAGCCTTGGGTTGACTTATTTTGTTATACTTTCTTTTGTAATTCGTACATCATGTTTTATTATCATTTTGCGGTATTTATCACTAAAATGTTTTGTTTTTTTTTCACAAATCTTTCAACTCGTTATTCTATACAACGTTTTTCCACAATTATACCATCTTATTTGTAGAGTTATTTTATTTAACGTTGTATCATGAAATTGTACTTGATGTAAAAGCTTGAACAGTCTGAGAAAATGTACTGTGTATATTTTATATACAGTCTAATTTGGTAAACCTTGGTAACAGACATGCACTTAAGAGACAATTTCCGAAGGTTGTGAGGAACAGAAAAACGCGTGTAAAGTATGCTTAACTTTAAAAACTTTTTTATTCTGTTATTTGGTGAAAGCTAAATTGTACTTAAAATACGTCATCTCGTCCCTACATGTACGATATTTTCATGTAGAAAGCAGGCTGCAAAACTGAACAAACTGTTTATCGTAAAAGTGAAGCACGCTGTTTTGTTTTGACATAAGTTGGTTTTTCGCAGTTCTGTTCGGCGGCTGCTACTTCAGTGAAGCATCGTAAAAGTTGGGTACACAACTGCAGGGTAAAGCCCCCAACCCCTGCATTAAGGGCGTTGAATGGCGGTTATTACCTCATCGTCACGGGCCTGGTGCGTCAGCTGCACCGGCCCCTGTTACCCGGGCCCACCAATGAGGCGCAAAGACATGTGCACAGCTGCCTGACTATTGTGTAAGCTCGCCTAGCTCGAGCAACTAGCGCCCCAAACAGCAGTGATGGTTTCAGGTGGGCGAAAGCTATAGCCGTAAACTCTGTCTCTTGCGTACTTATCGAAGTTCGAATGCAGACTGCTGGGACCAACAACATGACTTTGACGGTGTGTTCCCCATCAGTGGAGGAGGTATGGCTGTTTACATTTGGAAGTCATGAAATAAGCTGGAACGTCTCTCTCATTTTGTAATTCTGACACGTTAGTTCATGCATTTCCTACTAATATTAAAAATCCAGAAGGCTATAAAAATAAATTATTGTTACTAATTGTGATTGACATTCCATAATTAGTATAGTGGATTGTTTATATTGCCTACATCCATTTAATATACTAACCATACATTGATTTGTTTACAGTTGATAAATGTATTATTTTTATGTAAATATTCTTACTAATTCGTGCATGGTTTAGTTTTTGTTACTAAGTGAATTCTGATCCAGCATATTCTCAGTGTTTGTGTACCACTATCAGGTCAGATTAAGAACAGTTAATTCTCTACATCACTGATCATTAGCTTAAATCTATAATTTACTTTTCAGCTGTGACCTACTTTTAATGTGCGGTTCTCATAGCAAATAAGAAAACAGCTTCGTTTTTACTGACCAGATAAATTCCAAATTTATGCAAATTCTGCTCACAAACTTACGTTATATTTTTAAACTTGGAATACTGCAAAAGATGTCTGTAGATGAAATTATTATACATATTCCTTTTGAAGCCTTCTGTTTAAGAAAAAATTCTATACTTAAGGAAGGCCTGATAATCCAAAACCCTATATATATACACATTACTTGAATTAATTATTGTCTGAAACTGTGGAAAGTAACTTGTACAATTAGCATAATAACGACAGCAACATGTGAGTATTTACATTAATGTATGTACTTCTCTGTAATCGGTAATTATGATTTCAATACAATTGTCCTATATTATAGGAATTTTAAGAAGTAAACACCTGTTCATGAAAGCTCTTTTAATCTGAAGACACTAAAAGTAACTTTATGCAACTAGTCATACAGTCTTGTTACTTGGTTTTGAAAATGTATTTCTGGAATAGTTTAGCCTATAATAACAAAGTTTTTAGCTTATGATTGGAATAATAATCTTAGGAGGTTGTTAGCAGTCCTGTATTTCTCCTTTTGAGACACTTAATCAGATGTTTCATCAGTTGTGTGTAAAATTGCAAAAAAGCATTTCAAGTCACTTCTATGAAGCTTCAAGCTAGCAGGATGCTCTTCAGCCCTGAGCCTTGCTTTCAATAAGTTTGTTGCACCAATACTCAAGAAACAAACCAAGGCTGAGAAATTTTAGTAGTCCCCTGCTGTGACAAATAGTGTTTCTGGATTTACAATGCTAAAATCGGGGATTTGACTCCCCTAAATGGACACAGCAAATAGCCTGATGTGACTTTGCTATAAGAAAAATAAAATGCACACACACCAAATTTCAGTAATTTTAAGCTAGATACAATGAATAAGAATTGTTTTCTCACCAACAATATTTTAAAGTGATTCAGTAAGTGTTATATCAAAATAACTTCTTTTTAATTGATTGTATTTATGAAATAAAATTCAATAACAGTATTAGGGCTTCTCTACCCCATTAGACATACTTATTAAATTTGTTAAACTAATTAATTTTGTTGAAGGTTTGACTATACTGTTTTATATAGCAAATCAGATTTTCTCTTCTTAAAACAGTTAGAAGTTAGCTTCTCATCACTGACACAGACTTAATCCTTTTTTCTTTCCAAATCTGTAGAATTATTTAGCAATAAACAAGTACCATTTTTGTAATTAAATCAATAACTCAGAAGGTTCATAATTATTGTTATGCAGGAATGCATACTAATTAGTGCCTAGCCATCTTTGCTGAGTTTAGTCTTAATACATGACTTATTCGTGTTACATATTTTTGTGTTAACCTAGTTTTTTTTATATCTAAAATCTAGATATAAACCTCCTTGGTGGAGGTACTACTTGATGAAATATAAGGTTTTATGTTATTATCAGTAGTGTAATGATATATGAAATATTCTGATATTTAATATTTAGATGTTACAATCATGTTATGATATTATGCATGTATTTTATTGGAAATGTTTTCCATTATAGATTTACATTTTATTTCTTGACTGTACTGTAATATTTGATAATGGATTGTTACTCACATGCAGTTTTGATTGCTATCTTTGCATAATGCAAGTTAGAAAAAGTGAAAATTTCCAGTAGGAATGTTGAAAATTTTATTTAATTGCTAAACTGTTTCCCAAAACACTACATGTAGGGGGTCTAAGATTGTTTGTTCTCACATAAAACTCGACTCTAAAATAACTTGCAGACAAATGTAATTCAGCTTTTCTTAAAGGAAATGTATCTTAAACAGCACAGCTATTTTAGAGAAATATTATCATTCAAAATCATTAATGGAATACAGGCTGTAATTATCTTAACATAGTTTACCAAACTACTTAAATTTGTAGTTCTTCAAGAAATATTTTTGCAGTACCCAAATACAATTCTCTGATGTAGCTTTGGGTTGGATATTTTTGTACTCTACTTATTTCTGTTTCATGGTGTGTAATGACTGATTAAATAATTAAGTGCAAGTACTTGTATCTTCTAGCTGCAGAACATTCGAAGTATGATCAGGCTGACCCGAGGAAATCTTGAGGCTTTGAATGCAAAGTTTGCTCAGTACCAGCATCCTCCTTCAATGTACATAACAGTAAGTATTAGAAGAGTATTTTATGCAATGAATGTAATTGTGGAGATTACAATATTTTTCGTTTAGATTGGTTTATTGTGATTTGACATTCACTGTATGTTTCCAGAAGACATAGAACTTTATACTTATTAAGAAGATGATCTAATTCATTTTTGTCCAATAACAGTTATGGGGTCAATAGTATATTGTCTTGTTAGTGTTGTAGGATGTTGATTTACTTTTGTTGTTATTACAACATGCAGTTTTCTTTGTTCTTTTTTTTTCAGTTAATCATGTCAATTATTTGTAGTTTGTTCACTGACAGGTAGTATAGTTGCAATAGTTAGCAACATACTATCTCAGTAAGAGTGGACGTTGCAACTGGTCCTGATTTAAGATCTTGTTAACATTGCTTAATGAATAAGATCTTCAGATTCTCCAATTCTTAATGTGTATGTTTGTTGGCACTGCTAATGATGTATTCAGTGATTTTATAACAAAATCATTGAGGATAAGAGTTTTGACATGGATATATGGATACTGGAGTGATGGTATCTTATTCTTTCTGTTAATAGTTATAATCTTTGTTATGGTTTTAAAATAAGTCTGAGCCAAGTTTATGGACATGAGCATTTCAAAACGTTTCAGTAATTTATTCTTAATACTTTTAACTTTATTATGAAAAAAATGGGAGGTTAAGGAAAATGGAACAGTTTGATTCTCTCATTTGTTTGGAAGAAGTGTTAATTTTTAAACTACTGATAAATTATTTATATACTGGACTATTGGGAAAGATAGTGTTTTGAATATACAGCTTAATTCCTTATTGCTTAGAGTGAAAATGACTGAATGTATTGGAAGTTTTGTAAGAACAGTGAATTAAACTGTAAAATCACTTCATTTTGAAGTAGAAGGTTATGAAAAGTATTGTAATGAACATGAAGTCCAATGAAAGCAAAGTATTAATTACAAACGATGACCCTGCTGTTTTTAACTTTAGTATTCCAGAATGGAAGTTGATACCTGAATGTTTGTTGATTGTTAAATAATAAGCAAAAAACTAATTAATGTGACTTGGTTTCTTAAGTACTACAAAAGGATCATCAACATGTCTTTTGTATGCTAAATAATGCAGTAATTGTTATATTTTATTTGTTCACTGTCAGTAGAAAAAAATAGATAATTCATAGTTAGTTTACTAAGTTTAACAGTAAATTATATACACTGCAAGTATCAAACATAACACATCTTTCACAGATTATTAATTTTTGTTTTATACTACAACTTATCAAAGTTGTTTAGGTAAGTTACATGGTCAGCCTGCTAATTAATAAGCCTTTTTTTAAAACTAAAACTCATTCTCTTCAAGACCACACAATAATTTCTGTCATTCAGCCATGCTGAAGAATTTGTGTGTTTGTGTGCATGTAAATATATTTCTCTTCTTTTAGATATAAAATTAAGATGTAATATCTGAAGAAGTTCAAACACAGATATTGATTACACACTGTATAATAGTTTTATTCACTTTTCTAATTAAGGTTATCTTGGGTTTCTATTAGTTATATTCTTTTCTGCTTATTAATGCTTTGTTACAGTATGAATTTTAACTTCCCTAAAATATGTTTTCTATGCATCCAATTTAAAGTTTTATTGATAGAAGAAGAGATAACCAATGTAGAAGATAGGGTTTTGTGCTTAAAAGGGAAACTGGGTAATAGAATAAAATGCAGTACAGGTGAACTTTGTGGCAAGTGTACTTCTTTTATGGGTAATTAGATCTGAAAGATTTTGAAAAAAAATTGTGAAACATTAATAATTTTACAGTTTACTGTTGATTATCAGATAAACAATATAAAATAAATTTCTGAAAACAAGGTATAATTAAGCAC
Organism: Tachypleus tridentatus; assembly: GCF_004210375.1. Lineage (NCBI taxonomy): Eukaryota > Metazoa > Arthropoda > Merostomata > Xiphosura > Limulidae > Tachypleus > Tachypleus tridentatus. Next base: position 157,397,838 of record NC_134837.1, on the reverse strand, counting down.
TATAATATAAAGTACTGTGCAAAAGTGTTAGGACAAAGTTAAAATTAGATTTTAGTCTACTTTTAAAGAATAATGGAAGGTAAATCACAAGTGTAACTTCAGAAGTTTATTAATCTTCATATTTAGTACAACAGAAGTGTAGTGGAAGTGCTTGAGTTGAGCAAACAATTAATATTTTGTGTGTCCCCCATTTGCTTTAATAACTGCAGAAAGTCTCTCAGGCATTGTTGCAACATATTTAATCAAAGTGTCCTTTCAGATTTTTACTCCAGATGTCTAATATATTCCATTAAGTTTTCTCTGAAAGTATCTTTTGATTTTTCAAATCTCGGATCTCCTTAATTGGGTTGAGATCAGGGCTCTTTGTGGATCATTGCATCATTTGAATGACTCCAGCAACTTCTTTTTTAGCTTAGTAGTTTCTGCATAGGTTGAATAAGTGTTTGGGGTTATTATCTTCTTGGTACTAGAACGTTTTACCAATAATACACAAACCATGATGGATCAGTATCTGATGGAATGTGTGCTGGTCCATAATTCCATATATTTTGCAAATGTTTCCTGTCATGCCAGCAGAAAAAAACTCCCAAACCATCACACTGCCTTCCCCATGCTTCATGGTAGGTATCTTTCACCTTTCTTCCAAGGATGTACAATCTACACTTTGAATCAAGTGTGTCAAACTTGGATTCATCCATCCATAAAACAGTTTTCCAATCAGTAACAGTCCAGTTTTTAGCAAATTTCAGTCTTTTGTCAATACTTGGAGATTGAAGTAAAGTTCTTTTTAACTGCTATACGACAAAATATTCCACTTTTGTTATGTCTTCATGTTACTGTAAATCTGAACATTTTTCTGTCATTTGGTGCATGGTTATTGATCTCAAGCAAGTCTTCCTTCTATGCTGAAAGCTGCATAAATAAAGATACTTATCAATATCAGTGAATTTAAGTGTTCTACCTCTTCCTTTCCTATTTTCAAATTTACCTGTCTCAGTATCAGGATCTAAGGGTTACTTAACAGTGTTTAGGGATGATTTTAACTATGCAGAAATTTATTGGAGAGTCCAATCTGCATCACATAGAACTTTTATGTGAACTCTCTGCTCTGTTGACAATTCTCTATGCTTTTTGGCCATATCATAACAGCAAAATACTTAAAAAAATAAAACTTAAACACTATTTTTAATTATGTTTATTTGGGGGGGGGGCTTTTTCCCATATAGTTAAGACAATTCATGGGATATCATGACAGTTATTTCAAACCATACATTTGATCAGTATGTTCATTTAAGCAGAACTCTTATGATATGCCTTTGTTAACAAATATTTTGGAATTCTAAATAATAAGCAGACTTACTCTGGCTTTTTCAATTGTCAACAGGGATCAGTGAAAAATTTACATTCTGTAATTGTAATGGCATAGAAGAATTAGCCCCATAAAATGGGGAAAAAATGACAATATTCTCTTCTCATAACACTTTTACAAAGTACTGTAGGTGTGGTTTAAATTTTTATCACTTACTATGATGAATGAAAAGTTGGGTATATTTGACTTTGTGCTTACCTGTTTACGTACTCGGATGTAACCACAATACCTACAGCATAGAATGATATGTCGTTAGAAAAGGTAATTTTTTTTATACTTATATGCTTTTTTGGTTTAATTTTGAAAATTGTGTGGTTTTGTTATAGTATTGGCTTACCGCCATTTTATAGGCCTAGCCTCTTTGTTCGTAGAAAGGGTGTAATTTTGTTGTAGAAACATACAAGCAAGAGCTACAAGAAGTTTAACCCATGAATTTCAACTGAAGATAGGATATTATTTTAAAGTAACGTGTTCCTAAAACTGTGAGTGTTAATGTTTGTAAATTAGTTCTTTAACCAAGGAGGAAATATTGTATGTGTAGCTATAACAATAAATACTTTCCCGGAAGTAGTTTGAATTGTCTAACTTTAACGTTAATATAGTACCTTAATGGAACTTTGACCTCCATAAATTTTATTTTTTAATATTGCTAAGTTTTAATAATTTGGGAAAATTGGAAGAAATCAGATGTTTCGTTTCAGACACCATATCGCATATAGGTTATTGCGCACGTACCCACACACACAACCTTTCGCAATGAAAATTGTATACGTTAAAAATGTCTAAATTATTTTACATGGCCTCTAAAGATAAACGCTTTGAACCGTACCTTTTGGATATCAAAATGATTTATATCTTAAAAATAAAAAATATGAGAGTTGAATATGATTACAATACAGTTCCTGATAAGATTGGTGTGTTTTCTGACTCTTGTTTTGTGAAAGTTGCATTTTCGTTTTAAGTAGCAAAGAACAATATATGTAAGTAGTTCAAACGCTTGGAGGTGACCTGTACATATTCTGTGTTTATTTGACAACCGGGAATTGAGTATTAAAATATTTTTTCTTATCGAAAACTAACTTGGTCTGTGTTGACTTTTCGGCAATGTTTTGTAGTCTACAGGGACAGTTGAGGTGTATGTGTTTTAAAGACATCTCACAGTACTTTGCTAAAATTTAGTACTTGTATGAGCGTTTTTTACAATTTTAAAACTGTTTTTGTGTTATGTATTCATCAGCTGTCTGCAAGATTGAAGAACGATAAAAAGTTTTGTAACGTATATTACATCAGTCTACGTTAAAAGTTCGAAGTGCGTGCTTCTGATAGCCAGTACGTGCGTCACGACTACATTTAGAACTTCATGTGTCGGAAGTCCAGGTATTATTATAATATACAGCAGCAAGTGCCAGCTGTCTGGTAAAGATAGAAAGTAAATCCAAAGTAACGGTTAGTCTAGCGGTTTTAATTAATGTTTATCACAGAGAACAAGAAGTTAAGAGTGGGTTTAAAGAGATCTGTTGCGTTAGTGTAATTTCAAGGCCAAATCTCATTAGCTGTGTGTTTTAAGGTCCCTGTCTACCTTTTGTTTTGCCGTAGAATGCCAAATGCCGCTTTTAGAGCACGCACGTAACCCCTTCATCCCTCTCCTCATTCACTAGATGTGACTAGAAGGACGACGTTTACAGGTTGAGGTTAGTGACGCAGAGGTTCATTTTGACTATGTTCAGTGATCAATGTGTGTTAGCTACTTTGGAAGAAGCCTATTTTTACTCCATGTATTCTGAGAGACAGACTAGCTATAAATAGATTTGAGTTTTAGACATTCTGCCTTAGATAGCCTACTGTCAGTAAATATTAATGAACCCAGGTTAAAAATAGACTCCTATCATTACACACACTTGCTCCTAAGTTGATTATAAACATGAGTAGCTGTCTACCTGCTGTAATCTAATACCCCAGCAGTTCTTTCCAAGTTGGAATTTTTCTTTGATGTTAGCCAGAGCAGGTGCTACAAGGCAATTTATATAAGTAGTAAAATATAAGTTGTTTATATTTCTGCAAAGCATATTTCAGTTATAAAAAATAACTAGAATAATGTGGTATATCAACAGGGTTTGTCAGAAAGTAATAACTTATTTATTATTATAGGTACAAATGCAAAAAATGAAAGTAAGTTACTGACTGTTCAAACAGTGTGGATTACATGTATAAAAGGAGGCTGGGTTGAATCATTACAACTGATTGAGTGTGTATCAGTAATGAATTATATTTTGGGGAATTTTGTAGTGTCTTTGTTTACCCCTAAACATAGTTCTGCTTGCACATTCATTTAAGAATACACAAGTTGATTTTTTTTATACATGGATGTAGTTTATTGGAAGGAAGGCTTCTACTCCTAGTTTAAAAAAAATAAATAATTAATGCTTGTTATATATTTTGATTTCAAATAATCCTTGCATGTAATTTTTTAGAATTAGAGATTTATCTGAGTTTATAGATACTTGAGTATGTATAATCTTAATTTATGTATCTGAAGTGTTTAAACTTTAACTGTTACTACAGTCTTATTGTCATATCCATGTTTTATAAGACTTTAGTTAATTACAGCAATTAAAACTTTACACATATACATCAAGGATCATAGAGCCTAAAATGGTGAGAAAATGTTTTAAACAAGTGGAATGAGATTGATTTGTAAGGACTCCAGTCTTTTGTACTTGTATTTTGGATGATAACATGAGTTAAGCTGTCAAAGAAAAATAATTTGAGTCCATACAAATTAAATTGCTTGGCATATTAAAAAGTGGTTAAGTAAATTATAAACAATTGAAAATTGTTGTCGTGAATTGTAGGTTACTGTTCCTATTTTAAAAGAAAATTTACGTGAATATGTAGTTATTGAATAGAAAATATAGGTTAACATATATGCAGTCCATACACAAACATTTTTCTTAAAATGACAATATTATGTTCTTTTTATCATAATACTTACTTTTTAAGTACATTTTTTGCTAGTCATATATGTGTGATATTGTATTACACTTCAAATGAAACTTAAATTACATTCTGTAATGACTCATTATGTGTTGTATAAGGTATTGTACACCTTAAGCACAGTTAGCGTTGATAGTTTTTGCTTGAGGTAGAGATAAACATATTCATCCAACTTTGGGGCTGATGTTTAGTGTTTATAATTCACAAGTAAGAGTTGTAGGAAGTTTTGTTTATAGAAGGCACAGTATTGTCCTCATATGTTGTATTTTAGTAGTAATATGACAGCTTCAGAATCTTAGCCTCTTCTCTCTGTTTTTATGCCCCTAAAATATATGTAAGCTATTCAAAAGCATTTACAAAATTACTGGCTTTGAACAAACCTTTTTCAATTGTAAAAACGTTTATCAACTGAAAAGAAACTTGGCCAACTATGTATGTTCTACAAATAATCTAATTATTTTTCTCATTATAAATTGAATTATTGTTATGAAGAGTAAGTGTCACCACATTTATTAAACCAGTAGTGTATTTATATACACGTATATGTTCTGTTATTATTATTGTGTATCAGAGGCTGCTTGAATTATTACTTTCTTTGAATCAAGTAGGTTTTAATAATTATTTATAATACTGAAACAATTTTTTTACATATTGTCTGAATCGAGATCACATTAGAATGTTTGTGTAGTTAATGTTCAGGTACAGAAAAAATGGCTTTTCCTGTGTATTAGATAAATTAACACATCTTAATTACTTTAAATAACAAATAAATGCAGTGTAACTTAAAACACTTTTGAAAATGCAAAGAGAGGGTTAACATTTTTGTGAGGAAATAGTGTTTCAATCCTAATGACTTTTATTGAGTTTCATGTCAATCAATTAAAAACCTGGAGGGGACTGAATATTTTCTCTTAAACATGCTGAACATTGGACTAAATAATTTTGCTTGCATTTGCAATTTTCATTAATATTATTTGTAGTATGTTATACATTTTGATATAAAGATAGAATAAATACACAAAACTATGGTCTAATTAATGTATTTAATTATTTGGATTTTATTTATTGGTATACACATGCAATAGGCATTTTGTGATCATGGCATCATTCTTGGAAAGTCAATTTTCTTAATGGTATGACTGCAATGGGCCCTAATGATAAGTCATAGCTGCTTTCTTGAAATATCTGTTTATGTATTTATAATACTTTCATTTGCAAAATCTCAAAAAAATATTTTTGTGACATTAGAATATAAAAAAGGTGCTTGGTTTTTGTTCTTGATCAAATTACCTCATGATTCAGATACTATATTTCATACTTTGATATTAAGTGTGAAGATGATGGGTTTACTTCACTTTTTGAGTAGAATATTATTTCTTGCATAATTATCTCAAACAGTAAGGAAAGTGTGTTATACCTCTTCATTATACTCTGATATTTTTTGTTTTATTTTACTGTATTGAAAAGGATGGCCTCCCAGTGATGCAGTAGTATGTCTGTGGACTTGTATTGCTAGAAACAGGGTTTCAATACCCATGGTGATCAGAACACAGATAGCTTTTTGTGTAGTTTTGTGCTTAATAACAAAACAAACACTTTGGAAAAGATGATCTTTATTAATACATTAAGCATCTTAATATTATTATTTAAGTTATTCACTGTATGCTAAACAGGATGTATATTTTATGACATCACTTTTTTTAGGATATTATGTGTTTTATTCCTCTTACATGAGAGGAGTATCATTTGTTTTATTCAATATTTTGATTAACATTTTTTGTTAAGTATCACAACCTGGATGTTATTTTATCATAGGATTTTGTGTTTTAATCTATAATTATAATTAGTATATTACACCTTTCATCTTATTTTATATGTTATTTAGGAATTTGAAGATTTGAATTCCAAACTAAATGAGTTTCAACTCCAAGAACAGAGACTTGTGGATCAGCTTAGTAATGGTAGTAATGGAAGAGATTCTCCTGAACAGTCAGATCCTGACTATGATGAAAGTCGAATGTATCCAGAAATAGCAACTCCACGAGAAACTTTAACTTCTAACAGTAGCCAAGCAAGTTTATCTAGTTGCAGCACAGGTGAGTTTAAATCACATATAATGTTTGTCAGTTTTTAATAACATTTTAGAATTGGGTTGTTTATGATAATTAATGGTATTAAGTACAGTCACTGTTACATGACATTCTTTTGCATAGATTGTTTACTGTGCACAGTATCAGCTCAAAGCAGGTTTGAAGGGCCCAAGAAACCTACCACACAATTTTAGGGGCACAAAAATTATAAAAGTTTTTAAAAAAAATAATAAGTGAAGGAAAAGTGGAATTTATTCTGAGAGTTTGTGTGTAAAACCTAGATTAATATCAGATTGAATACTAGAAAATTTACCTTCAGGTCAGATTTTATGTACCTGAAAACCAAATCAAAGAAAGTTTTCTTTTCAACATGTTTGATAAATTTTGCCCATTAGCATAGTGAGTGGCAAGATATCATTTTTGAAACTAAAGTTGATAAAAGATACTTTGTATTCCACAATGAAACAAGAAGGATTATATGGGCTAGAAATAATGTTTACAGAAAATGAAGCAGCCACAGAAATAGATATGGACAGATTAAGGAAAGTTTTGCCATGTCAAAAGCTTGTAAAGTTCTATTTCCCAAGAGTAATTTTTGGTTTTTAATGTGTATTTCTACTGTGTATCATTTTTATACTCTGTATTTTGAATTAAAAAGTAATTTAAAATTTTCTAAAGTACGAAAAAATAAACAGAAAATAAAACATCGGGATTTGGCAAAAGGCATGATTTTTTAAAATTTTTGCACCCTTTAGTTTTTGAACTTGGCTTGCTGTATATTATTTAGTTCATGTTATTTCTATGTTATAACTTTCTTTCTTTCTTTCTTTTTTTTTCTTTGAATTAGTATAGGTAACAATTTTTAATATACTGTAGATTTGGCAAATACTTTTTAAGGAATTTATAAACTTGAAATGTGCAATTTCCATAGTAAGTTTAAAGGTCTATGAACATTTATTGCAGTTTAATACAGAATAATGTTATGTATTATGATACTTTGAAATATGGCTACAGTGATATTATCTGTATTGAGTAATAATCAGTGAGATCAGAGGCAGTTTCAGCCAAGGAGTTGTAAGAATGGTATTTTTTTTAAGCTTATTTATTAATATTGACAGCATATCATGAGGTCAGATGCATTTTCTACTATGAAGTAATTTTACAATATAATGAGTTCCCAAACTAAGAGTTAGTCAAGTAATAAATGGATAAGATGTATTTGCTCAATATCAACAGATAAGATTGATTCAGTTCTCAAGCAGTAATGTAGTACAAGTTTATTAAAATATTTGAAAGATAAGGATATTGGCAGCTATACCTACATCAGAATTAGGTTTAAGGAACTTCGAAATAGCTAAGATACTTTTGAATCTTTTTAAGGTACTTTGCCAGATGGAACCAGGTTGACTCCAAAATCTCCACTGAAAGTTGTCAGAGCCTTTCTTCCTTATCAACAAAGGTCAACGGTAAGCAGTATGTCTTGAAACCATTGTACATGATTTATAATTAATTTTGACTTTTATCTTTAAAAAAAAAAGTTAACGTTTAATTGGTTTCAGCTATGAACTAATTTCAGTGTTTAATGTGAGAAAATCTAACATTACGGTAGATTCATGAGTACTTTGTAAACTATTTAAAGTACGTAGTTCTAGTATAAGTAACAGGCTATTGATTTTTGTTTCTGTAGGTTCAAGTACGACCTGGTCAGACAATTCAAGAAGCTTTATCTAAAGCTATGGAGAGAAGGCATCTTACTCCACATATGTGTGTAGTGTACAGATGTAATCCAAGGTAAGATTGTTGAAATTTATGTCGATGATTACTAGTATTATTACTCTTAAGCTATATTGTTGTTGGGTAAGATTGATAAGTGTAGTTATGGATTGGTAACTATATAAGATGATTTTAGGCAAGCTAAAATGGTGCCTTAAGGAGGTTTGATGTGATGCATTTTGATTCTTTAGGAAATTCCACTTTATTGTCTCTGCATGTATGTTTGTCCAAATTGTAGTGGTCAAACCATTAAATACTGAAATTTTACACTTGTATTCTTAAGCATCTAAGAATGTACATTGTATTTAAAAAACACTGTCTAACTCACAGTTTTTCAGTTATTCCTTTTTGATCTTCTGTAAGAGCTAACTAGTTGTATCATGTCTGATAGATGGAATTTCTCCAATACCTTTGGGTGTTATGACCATGGACATTTTCCATTATGAGTTAAAAATAATGACAGGAAGTAGCAATGGCAATTTCTTTTCAGCATTAGAAGTAATTTTAGTTAAATAAATACATTTAAATGAAGTTAAATATGTAAATAAAATCATGAGGAAGGATTATATAAGAAATAGCAAATCTCAACCTCTGAATAATTATAATCATAATTTTTTAAAAGCCAAAACGAAACACATTAAAATAAAAAAAAATATATAAAAAATGTTAATGTGTTTTGTTTTGGCTTTTAAAAAATTATGGTTATAATATATATAGGTAGATTGTGTATGTGTGTGTGATAGACAGAGAATACTAATGTTTTTGAAAAAAAAGCTCATGCAATTCTAATTTGGATTCGTGAATAACTTTGTTTCCATTTTTATACCAACAAATGTCCATGACCTTAAATATTGGACACATTAAATGAATGCCAGCTTGGGACTAAACAAGGAATCTTTAACTTTAATCATATCTTTGCTTTAAAAGTTACTGAGTTGTAAAATATTAAGAGTCAAATTTTATAAATAAAAGTTTTATACACTTCCCTCCATTCACTACATAAGAAGATGTAATAGCAGATTTGGTAAAAACTGGTAACAAATATGTTTTTAAATAAAGAAACACAATGTTATAATAATTCACACAAAATTGAAGCTGCAACATTTAGGTCAAACTGCATTTCACAAATAGAAAGATTCACTAGACAACTGAATTGTTTGTCAATGGTTTGGGTTTTGGAGTCCATACAGATAACAGTTGCAGGTTTATTGTGTTAATAAAGCAGTTTGTTGACTAAGGTTGCATATATTAAATTATCACTTGACATTTTGGTAACCTGAATAATTTATTTACTGTTTTCATAATGTAGTACATTTGTTGTTTATTTAATGGCAGTTATAATTTTGCATCAGTGAAGACTTTTTTTTTATAATTTTCTTTATTACATAATTCCAGTATTATGATGCATAATTTGCATTATGTCAATAAGATTGTAATTGAATAATTAAGTAAGTCTTCATTAATCACATGTAATTGTTGATTTTCATCAGGGTTCGAATAGAATGGGATACAGATATAACAAGTTTAGAAGGTGAAGAAATTACTGTTGAAATTCGAGAAAGATTTCCCATCACAACAAGTATTTCTCATAATTTTGTAAGTCTATTTTTATTTCAAACTTTGCTTAATTTTGGTTCATATGGTGAAGTTAATTGGTTTGTAATCTACTTCCAAGATTGAAATGGAGAAGTTGAGTAGAACTTTGTAAATTATGATACCAAGTTTCTGAGTCTAATAGGTTACTTTATCTCTTCACTGATTTTACCATTTCTTATAGCAAAGTTAATGCACATGAACATACAAAGTGGTATGCATATTGTACCAGTTAGGTCACTATTATTGTACATTTACGACAGAAAGTGTTCGTCCTCTGCATCCTGAGTGGTTTTTTTTGCTCATAACTTAAAAAGTATAATAATTAGGCTAATAAAAGTATGGTATATTATAAATATTATACTAACACACATCTACATAAATTTGTATGTAAATTAAATGACCAATAGACTGCTTATTAACAAATAACCAAAAATAGGAGGAGCAGAAAGTGTTTGTACATTTCAGAATGTGTGAAAAACTGATATTCCCGTAAAAATTTTGTTTAGATTGGCAAATAAACTACATTATACCATTCTAGAACTAGACACTGGGTTCATAATTATTGGAATTTACAAAAATTTAGTTCCGCAATTTGTCTCGTCATTATCTGGTAACAGGAAACAACTGTCCAGTGATACGAATTATTGTAAAATACAAGTCTCGTGTGTCTCTTTCTGGTATTGCTACACAACTTAATGTGCTAAAATCTACTGTTTAAAGCATAATTGCCAAGTTTAAGCTTACAGATTCAACTGCTAACCTTCCTCGTTTTGGACGCCCCACCAAAATTCCAGAGAGAACCAAGAGGAAGGTTCTCGGAGAAGTTAGTAGGAACCCTTGTTTAACACGCAATGACATACAGAAACTGGTAAGGGAAACTGGGGTTGAAGTAAGCTCTTCTGGTTTCAAAGCATGTCATCCTAGTAGAACTCCATATTTAAAGCCTGTTCATTTAGAAGCACAATTGAAGTATGCAAGAAAGCATGTAGATAAACTCTTTACCTATTGGAAGAGTATTCTTTGGTCAGACAAGACTAAAAGCGAGCTTTTCGGCCACAATGATGTTTGCAATATTTTCCGTAAGAAGGGGTAACGAAATCTTCCAAAGAACACTGTCCCTACAGTTAAACACGGAGGTGGCTTAATTATGCTATGGGGTTCCTTCAGCTCTTCTGGTGTAGGCAGCCTTCACCGCATTAATGGAATCATGAAAAAAGAAGAGTATGTTGATATATTAGGCACTTATATCAAGAACGATGCTCGGAACTTGCGGCTTGGGCATCATTGGATCATCCAGCACGACTATGACCGTAAGCACACATTGAAATATGTGCAATCTTGGTTGCAGAGAAACCATATAAGCGTTCTGGAGTGGCCATCGCAATCACCCGATCTCGATCCAATTGAAAACGTTTGGCATGAGTTAAAGACCAGGGTTTATTAGCGTCATCCGAAAAACTTGCAAGAGTTGGAGGCCGTCTGTGAGAAAGAATGGAAGAAAATATCAGTCGAGTACTGTCAAATGATTATGGAGGGCTATGAGGAGAGATTTTGCCAAGTAATTAACTTGAAAGGCTACACAACTGACCATTAAAGTAGACGTACAAACACTTTCTTCCCCTCCTATGTTTGGTTATTTGTTTATAAACAGTTTATTTGTCATTCAATTTACATACAAATTTATGTAGATGTGTGTTAGTATAATATTTATAATATACTATACTTCTATTACCTTACCCGTGATACTTTTTAAGTTATGAGCAAAAAATCACTTGGGACGCAAGGGTATGAAGACTTTCTGTTGTAACTGTATATGTCACCCTAGTCAGAAGAATAAGACATTAATGAGAGAGAGAAAAATGCATTACACCAAAGCAGCATAATTAGCAATGTTCTAGGTCAGCAATTCTCAAAACTGGGACCTGCAGGACCTCCAGAGCTCTGCAAGGGTGCTTTGTAGAGTCTGCAAATCATATCCAGTATTTCATAAAAATATGACATTTAGCTGTGTGTTAGTATAATATTTATAATATACTCTACTTTCATTATCCTAATTGTGATACTTTTTAAGTTATGAAGAAAAAACTACTCACGACGCAGGGGTAAGAACACTTTGTCATAACTGTACATAATGAATCTTTGGTAATAGTAACATAAGGTGCTTAAGCTATGCATCATATAATAATAAACTTTGAAATTCAGTTGATATTTTATTGTGAGATAGCTGTCCCAAACACAAATGATATTTCATCTGAGATTAACTATACAGACCCATAAACTAACAACAGAACTACTAATTGTACAGTCTGGGTTTACATCTGTAATTGTGGACATTATATCGAGTGTTTAAAAAGTGATCTGACTTCATATTTCAACTATAACTTCTTTTCAGAGGCAGTTATTTTCAAATTATTATACTGAGCTGTTATTTGAGTATTAAGATTATTTATTCATTGTCAAAGAAAAATGAAAAACATGATTTTTTGCAGTTTTACTAAAAAGCTAACCCTATTTTATCCAAAAACTCTTACATTTAAAACATTTATTACAAGTGCAATGGAATGTACAGTTTCTTTATAGCACGTTATCCTGTGTAAACCCAGAAATAGTTTTAGTTGGCATGTTGCAACATTGTCATGACATGCAAGTTGCCACAATGGTGATGCCAAGTCATATTTCTATGCTACTTAAGGTCTATACAAATTATAGAACACTTATTTTCAAAATGTAGAACTTGACATTTACAGTAATATTAAAGTTACTTTATCATATGCTTCCTAACTTTTTTTTTTTTTTTACATTTTTAGTGTACGATTCTTCCTGTAATTCTTAACTTCAAGCCTTGCACAATGTGAATTTGCAGTAACTGACTTTAAATGAATATGCCACTACATGATTAATTTTGAAAGTGTAGGGTAAAAAACTACACTAAGAAAACATTTTAAGAACCCAATAACTTACATTGATTAGTGTGTTTGATTGTAAAGAGCATCTGAGTATTAAAGTGCAGTAGTTGTATATACAAACCAAGAACTCTTTATGTATAGGGATCATCTTGTATGTCCTTGGAGTTGTGTTTGTGCTTGTTTATTTGGCATCATGTAGGTTACTGGAAGTTGTTTGTTACATAGCTGCTATTAATTATTTATGTAATCTCAGTACATGTGCTTGTATACTTTACTTAATATTCTTTTGCTATTATGATACAAAACTTCCAAAAATATATTAAAATATTGTATGCTATAGACATGAAAAAAGTGCATTTGTGGTAGGATTTGCAGTTTGTTTGTTTCTTGTATATTGCATCAACAATATTAGTTGATGTATTAAAAATGCCATTATTTTGTTTAAATAAAATCTTGTAAGGATTATGCAATTGATATAGGGAATTTCTATTCCAGAAAGTTAAAAAGATTGTCTGAAGTATCTTTCTTCATCATGTGAATTACAGTTGTGTAACTAAAAGAAAATGTGTGCACTCTTAATTTCCCAAAGATAGATTTTTTATATACATAAATCAATACAAAAAAATAAATTACACTGCCTTAAGAAGTTCAAATATAAATATAATAGAACAATATATTTCCAAAATTAAAAGTTAAGCAAAACAGTACATTTTATTTTGAAAAATATATATTTTGCCAATATGAGAAATATTTAAGAAAATTATTCAGTCTTTTGAACTAATCGTCACTGTGAAAATAATGTTAGTTCTAATAATGTTTGCTTGTTTTAACATTATAGAAATTTAGTAGTGATTTAACACTGTGATGAATTAAGGTTGCATTGTTCAATTTACTAAGTGGTTCGAGTATATATAGCCTGCCAATATAAGAATACATGATTTATTCTTTGTTGCCTGAACATCATGCTCTGAATTTTGTGGCTGTGAGCATAACATATAATAGGTGGTCAAAACTTACCTCCAGTTACTTTCTTACCCTAAATCACGTCATTCATTCTTCTGCATGCTAACCTATTTCGGTGTCTCTCTGAATATCCATTTAAAGTGTATCAAACTGGTACTAATCACTTACCTGTTAATTCTCCTCTTACCCACACTCTGTCATCTAAGTAATGCCATATATCTACTTATTATATAATTTGCATAAAATATATTCAGCCATCTGTTCATCTATTTATACAAGATTTTTAATGTTTACTAGCGCACAAACTATTTTAACTATTATCCGGCCAGCCATTCTCCTTCATTTATGAAAACTTAAATAACATTATTTTCCTCCAGTCATCTACACACAAACACATTCACCTAATCATTATTTATATATCTACTCATATAATTACAGGCTGGGAATGGATAAGTGATTAGTGTGTTGAGTCATAGCCTCCTTGCTTTCATAAAAAAGAAAAAAAGTGCTCTGCACTTCAGGGTTATGGACTTGTTATATGAGTGGTGGTTGAATCTATTTGAGTAGAGTAGCTCAAAAGTTGGTGGTGTGTATTTTTTTCTAGTTGCTAGCTGCCTTGTCTCTAATTTATCAGTTCAAAATTAAGGATGATATGTGCAGATAGTTAGTTTTTTTTATCTTATTTGAATATCTGAAGTGTGAAAAAACTAAGATATGGCTGTTACTAGCATATGACTGCAATTATTATAAAATGAAAAACCATGTAAGAATTAGTTCAGTAGTAGTGGGAAACTTGTAAGAATCTTTGATATAAATATTGTGAGGATTGTGCCTTTCATCTGTACAGTATGAATTGAAAAATACTGCACACTTTTTTTATAAAGAGGCATATGGCATTCTAATTTTGTGACAATGAAGAAATTATATTATAGAATGATAGCTATTATAAGTTCATTATGTAGGCATAAACATAAAAATGTAATAAAGAATTGTGTGTAATTATAACCATTGTGTGTACTGAGCTCAAACATCATCAAATTTGCATAAAGATTCATTTTTTTTTGCAAACTGTCTTCTCAGATGTGCTTTATTATTACATAATGTAAAATTCACTTTATTTCAGGTTTGCAGTGTTTATATTGAGTTCTATGCTTTTTTTTTTCTTAGGCTAGAAAAACATTTTTCTCATTAGCCTTCTGTGAATGCTGTCGAGGTATTCTGTTTCATGGATTCCGTTGCCAGACGTGTGGATATAGGTTCCATCAACGATGTGCTGCTGATGTGCCAACACTGTGTCAACCCCTCCGAGTGGATCACATTTATAAACAGTAATACTTATTTGCAAATATTTGATGAATGACAGTTGAAAAATTTTCAACTTTGTTTGACTATATTAGTTAAAATAACAATATCTGTTTACATATTATTTCAAGTTATAACTAACAGAAAGATAATAAACAGCATTGAAACTTACTTGATAATGTGATTTTCTGAAAAAATAGTCTTGTTAGTATTCCCATTAATTGGATTCATGAAGTTTGTACATCATTCTAATAGTTGGTTGTTTTCTACAAGTAGCTACAGCTGCTGTTATTAACAAAATGTTAATAGTGTTTTTTTTCCCAGTTATAGGTACACTGTTAAAAGATAGTTTAGCTTCATTGTAGTTTTTTTTCAAAATGATTTATTTGATATACAAATGTATGTAAACTTTCTTTTCAAAGGATTTTCTTATTAAGTTCTATTAATGACTTTATTTCATAAAATATTTATCACTTTTTTATGAAATATACATTTTGGGTATTAAAATTTTCTTAATAATAATTATTTAGAAATATTCTGCCTTTAAATTGTAATAGAACTTTAATTTGTTAGTTTGAATTGAATTTACATTTTATTTGAATATGTTCATGTTTCATAATTAATAATCTTAGTGTACTGGTTTGATGTATATATTTTGTTCATTAGACTTCTAGCAATGAACAACACTGCAAGTAACATGCTTCAGACAACTGGAGATTCATTTTCTCCATATGCCTCAAACTATCAATACCAACGACAGCCTGTGGTTACATCACCACCGAAAAATGTGCCTAAGTCTCATCCACCACCACTGGGCCAGAGAGAGCGCTCAACATCTGCTCCTAATGTCTGTTATAACACAGTTAATCATGACATGACTTTGGAAGTAAGGAAATAAAATTTAGTATAGATGTAATTTCAGTATATGGTTTGGACATGAGTTTCTTGTATATAAATCTGAATATCATTTGTATCATGATAAAGCTTCTGCAATGTCTCATTATAACAAATAAATACTCAGGTGATAGTTAATGACAGTTTCATGAGCATCTCAGAATTTAGATATGTAACTGCAGATACAACCACCACTGGTTGTTTTAATTTCTAAACTATCATATTTTATTTTTGATATTCAATTTATTATATTCAGTCATAGTTCTTTTTAAAGTTACTGATACTAAAAAGACTTCAAAACATTTTTTTATAGAACACTTCATAAATGTATAAAATGTAGAAATTTTTAAAAATCAATATAACAATTATATAAAAAAATGGTAGTATAGCAGTGAGGAGGATGTATGTTACCCTTTGTATTTTAATATTAAAGTGTAGGGAATATTACAAATTATATAAGTAGTACTATTAAAATACACAGTTCTCTTGGTAGGTTAATTTTTATGAGATAACTGTATGTAACAGCTAAATAACTGCCTCATTACTTCATGATTAAGACTGTATGTAGGTTGCAGATGTTTTAAATTAGCACAAAATTGTGATACTTATTACATTTATAATAGTTATAATTTGAATAATTCTATTTGGCAGGAGTTTGCTTTAAGGCTACAATCGCAGAATGTATCAGGTGGTAAGTCTAATTTTTATACTTTCAGATAATATTTTGTACATCAACTTGTTCAGATAAATGCTAAAATTGGGTTTATTTTTTATTTAGTGTTACTGTCTAGTACAAGTAGTGAGTAGCATGATGTATACATATGCCAAGTTTTCAAGAACAAACCACATGACTGAAAGCTATGGTACTGAACTGAAGTTGATTATGACATTATAAGAAAGTCAAATGTTGAGAAAAATTATTTTTACTGCATTATAGTATATTTTAGGACCATGATTTGAACTCAGTAGTGTTGTTGTTGTTTTTTTGAGCTATTGTAAGTTGTATAGTAGATATTGGCATCAAATTACCAAGTATTAGTGACAACCATTTTTTAAGGAAGTGAAGTAAAAAATCATTAATAGCTGGTTTTAACAAACGTTTTATCACTTCATGTTCCATGATCTTATTTTTTAATGTTTTAGTGTATGAAGAAAGATCACATGTTATTCATCAATGGTATGAAAATATAAAAAGAAATAATACTTGAACTAATATATATTTTTATTGAGGACTGTAAAATGTAATAGCATACTCATTTAATGAGTGCATACTCTGTAATTATTTTAAAAAAATTATCATAATATACTAATTAAAGGAGAAATTCTTAAATGTTAAAAAGTAGCAAGTTTGATAATGTTTTAAAGTATTTGTGTCAATAGTAGCCAATGCTGGTCTTGTTGCAAAAGGTATATTATTGTTATTAAGTTTGAGCATTTGTGTTTTGAACTTTTAATAATACGTTATGCTGTTTTAGTTTAATAATGGTAGAAATTTGGAATTTTTATACCACCTTTTGACACATTTACACTGGTTATGAAACATGGCATAAGTCACATATAAAACACAAACAGCTGATTTAACCCTTTTGCTATGGGCTCAGTATAATATACACGATATATTTATTAGCACATTTGCATAAGTTGAGTACTTGTACGAAAACTTTTGATACAATATGTACCTTCACAAAATTTGGTAGACTTTTTGTAAAAATTACAAGTATTTTGTATAAAAAAAATCAATTTTTTTTAATGAAATATTTTTACTAAGGATTTTTGTGAAAATGGAGTACAAAGTGATTTCATGTTATGATTAAAAAACTATTCTTCATCCCAAAAATCACAGATATTTCCATTAATCTCTAAAACATCCTAAATACATTTGTGGGGTCTGTCACTTGACCAACCATGTAACCATCATAAAAACAAAATTAGGAAATAAGTATAAATTGTTTTCTCATGCTAGAATGACTACATATTATGAGACAGAAATACAAATGTATAGTCTAAGTAGCTTAAGTCTCATAATGTTGTATACATGCGTGCCATTCTTCCGCTGAAACTCGGATTTCCGCGGTTTTCAAACGGCCAACGTTCACCCACGAGATTCGTGTAAATTCGAGGAGAAAATATGAGCGATTTGGGGGCGGGTAGGTGGTTTTTGAGGAGAAATCGTATTTTTTCAATGTTTATTGCAGAAAAAAAGAAATCTGACCGCCATCTTGGGGGCAGTCTCGTTTCAGGTCTCGTGGTCTGGTATCGTGTGCATACCAGACGATAAAATATTCTCTACGCTCCAAAGAAACAACAGCGATTGAAATGTTTAAAAGGAAAGATGTTCATTTTGATCCTGTAGACAAGAGAATGTGTAAGGACATTAGATCAGCAGCTTCAAAGTATACCTCAAAGCTGAGGGAGAATCAGAAGAAAAGGGCAGAAAGGCTTGAGGCCTATGGTTCTGTGAAATCTGGCCCAGCCACCTTGGCTAAAGAAAAAGTCCAGAAAGCCGCAGAGGCACAGAGAGCCGCCCATTCAGAGAAGGAGAGAAAAAAAGCTCGGAAGAGAGCACTGGAAACCCTTGTCTCGAAAAAGAGGAAAGTAGCCAAGATTGATTAAAGGAAATTAAGTGATTTGAAATTTGACTGTAATTTATGCAGCAGAGCAGAAGTTGATATCAGTGACATATTTGAAATGTAAATGTATTTTACAAAATACAAGTCTGCTAAAACATATCCAAAATAGGTCAATTTTAGATTATTGGATACATTAACCTGACTGGAATTGTGCCTTGTTATTGTAACTTCTGTATCATCAGCCAGGCACAGCTGAAATGTCAATGTAATAAAAAATAATAAATATATATAAACTTATAACGTTATGAAATTTAAGCTATTTAAATCTAAACATTTATTTTTTAGTGTTATCTCTAGTCATTCTAGAATGGAAAAG
This sequence comes from Tachypleus tridentatus, assembly GCF_004210375.1. Classification (NCBI taxonomy): domain Eukaryota; kingdom Metazoa; phylum Arthropoda; class Merostomata; order Xiphosura; family Limulidae; genus Tachypleus; species Tachypleus tridentatus. Next base: position 157,379,005 of record NC_134837.1, on the reverse strand, counting down.
GCATAATTTATATTTATTTCCTATTTTTATAGTGGTTATGAGATAGGTCAAATCAATCAATCTTGTACAAGATTAGTTAGTGAAAATAATCTAAAATATAATTTTTTTTTGTGAGAAACATTTGATAAAATTGTCTGGACAGTATAAGGATTTTGCATGTGAAATTTGAAAATATTCTGATGCATATAAGTATATATAATCTTAAAATGAAAATTATTTTGCAGCTGGATAGGCAATGTACAAAAAGAAAAAAGCATGAGAGAAATATTCCTTAACAAACCTTGAGACATAATTTAAAAAGTATATATATTTTATGTGCAAGAGCATTGCAATTTTTATTGATGATCTACCAAATTTTGTGAACATATGCATACTAATTTAAAATCAATAGCATGAAAACTATAACAAGCACAAAGTGGTTGAGAGGTCAGTCCCAGGGACTGAATCTGTGCTTAAAGGATTAAGTCAAAAGTGGATTGAAAAAGCAATGAAAATTGTTTGGAAAGAGAAATCTATGTTGAAATGTTGGTTGATGGTGTTATTGGAATGAGGGGGTTCATAGTTCACTGATATTAGTTCCTTGATCTATTGAGTTTTGAATTTGTCGTAAAGAGCTTGGTTAAGAATGAAACAAAATAAAATTCAACAAACTCTCCTGCTACTTAGACCATTTTATTTATAGTCTTTTTGACACAGTTTTAATCCAGTTCTGCTTTAACTTATGATTTTAACAGCATGAAAGATTACCACTCTTTAAAATTAATGTAAACATGTTACTTACAGGTTCTCTTATAGTGTGAAAGCATCTCATGTTCTAATAGCACTGAGAACTGAGAAGACAATTAATACTTTTATCATACTTTTAGCTTGTCAATGTATATTTAGTTTGTGTAATTTAAATAATATATTCAAAAATTTTTCATAGCTAAGAAGTAATGAACTAACCTTATTTCTGTTCAAAAACAAGTATTTTCATAGCTGTTGTAATGCCTTTAGTAACTTAATGGTTAATTAAGCAGTGTCAGTAACTTGAAATATTGAAGAACTTTGGCAGTCGTGTGATCTCCCTAATCATTTGTGACTCAATAATCAAAGGGTGTCCTTCACATATAACATCATCAGACAATGATAACTGTGAAACACTTGTGATAATCTGAAGGATAATAAAGAAAAATGCCAGTTACATGCAGTTTATTAAGAGTATCCTAAATGTGTGTCATTTATCTTATCAATCTCATAACAGAATAAAAAAACTAGAATAAGAGTACATATAATTCTAATTGATTAAGGGAGCTTCTCTATTTTGTTTCCTTATCACATGAATTTCATAATAAAACTGAAAATAAAAATGAAGCTGTTTTTAATATTTAATGATCAAAAGGGATTCTAAATGTGTCTTATTATCCCATTAATATTCTAACAAAACCAAAAAAATAATAAGACTGTTTATGATACTAATTGGATTAGAAAACTAAAGTGAATTTAAAACTTTATTTTCAATTATAGGCATGGTATTGTTATGAATTATCCCAAAATAGAAAGAGTGGAGGTGTATTAAACCAATTGTAGTTTTTAAAATAATAATAGAGAGGTAATTTTGCATAGTCTTGAGTAGAGATCCCAAGGAGAGAGTGATAGTAATTTAGTTTTACTAACCTGCACGCTCCTCCACTTAAATAAAAGATAAACCTGCATGCTCAAATCTTTTCTCTTTCCATTTCCCTGCATGCTCTAGTGTCTTCTCCCTTGACCCCTCGGCATGAGATTTTCTCTCGCTTTCACACACACAAAGGCAGTCCAACCCATTCTCCGGTGCCCAAGCGCCGACAGCTTGAGTTACCATGTCCCGGAGGCAGTAAGTGCCACCTTGTTCCAACTTGTGTAGATTTTATTAATGCAAGAGTCATTCAAACTGGGAGGTAATATTGACTATAAATGAAATGTTTTACCACACTTTTGAAATATAAAGTAGTTAAATTATTTTTTTGTCAAAAGTTTATTTTGATCAGCTTGCTATTTGAAGTAACAGTAAACTCTGCAGTCAACTAAGTGAATTATAAGTACTTTTTTAACCTTTGTATGGTGTTCCATTTTGACATAGTATTATGATGATTTTTTTTAAAGTAATTGTTTCTTATACAAATTTTTTTCTGCACCTTGTTTTCAAATTGTAATTCTACTAACAAAAAATTATATATACATACATGTATTACTATCTTTTCATTGACTTGTATCTGTTACCTTGGTAAAATTTTAAATTCAAAACTAAATTAGTTTATGTGCAAGTCAATTTTTTGGTCGTACTAATCTAACAATATTTCTAAATTACGTGTAGGTCCTGGATCACTTGCTCTTCCTTATCAACAGAGATCTGCTTCCACTAATCACAGTCCAAGTTCCAGTCCAACTAGAACACAAAGTGCACAGGGTTCCCCAACCAACATCCATAAACCATGGAGACCCCGAGCAAGATCTGCTGATGAAAGTTCTAAAAAAGTAGTAAGTAGTTTTGATAATTGTATTACATTAGTAATGAAGTAGTCATTAACATAATTAAATATTAAGTACTACCATTTAAAGTTGAAAACCATTAAGCCAACAAAAGTATTATCTATTTGCTTAGATAAATCCCATCTGGCATTTTCAACTTTTCGTGCATGTGCTTTCAAGTTATTTGTTCCACAAATGCTAAAGAAAATTAGGAAGTTATTTAAAGCACCTTACTTTGTGTAAATTCCATTACTTGCTTGCTTACTTCAAAATTTTGTTATGATTAACAACTGTGTTCATCTTCAAATGATTTATCACATTAAAACAGTTGATATATTACCCAAGCTATTTGTGTACAACATGTTTTGTTTAAACTGTGACACAAGATTAGATGTACATGTTATTCATGTAGGTACACAATAGAAACTGCATTAAAATTTCCATTTATTTTTGGCAGACCAGTATAGTTAATTTTTCTTTACTTTTTATCTGAGACTTTGTCAACATGTTTCAAAAAATAGTGTTCTTGCATCAGTTACTAATAAAACTGATAGAGAAAATTTCTGTATGAGTTTTGTTTTGAACTGAAATCAAGATTTCTAAAGATTTGGCAAATAAGCACAATTAAAAAGAGTGCTTGGGTAGAATTATTTATGGTTTTTGTAAGGTTTTTTGAATATTTATAACACCAAATTAAATTATAAGGTTTTTGATAGATACTTGTCTCCGTATGTCTAGTTTTGTTATGTATCAGCTAATTTGACTAAATTAACCAATGAAATGTTTATATTTATAGCAGCGAACAACCAGGGAATCTATAGAAGACTGGGAGATCCCAGCTAATGAAATTCTTACTGGTCCTCGAATAGGTTCTGGATCATTTGGAACTGTGTACAGGGCTCATTGGCATGGTTAGTAGTTTTTTGAAAGTTGAAAATATATTACAGTATTAAACATAACATTCAGTTGCAAAATACCAAGTATTTCATTTTTAGAGATGAATTGCAATAATGGCTTTTTTGTAGCACTGTGTTAAAAAGTAAAATTCAGAGAAGCCAAGACATTCCCAGTGTGTAAGAATACATTGTTATGCTATTACTTGTCCTGAATAAATAATCTTTTATTAGGTTTATCTCAATACATCATAACATTGGTTCTGTTGGAGAAACATACAAACTATTTGGTCATTTGGCTGTATTGTTATTCTACACCAGGAACAGTTTTTCTTAGTGTGTCAAAAACCATAAACTGGGGTACATTTCTTTAAGATATGATAATAACTCGAAATTTTACTCAACCTTTGCAAAAAGTATACAACTGTAAAACAGCATCTAACTCTTGTTTAAAGATGTGCAATCCTGCTAAACAAGTCTTTGTTTTTGCATGTGTTTTATGTACGTTAGTGACATAACTGTATTTGGCTGTTGATCTGATATTTGATACAAAAGTGCTCTGACCTGTAAACTGTATTACAAGAAAAGACGAAACTCTTGCTAGATAACAAAAACTAATACATCATTTGTGCTTCTTCTTCTGGATCAAATTACCACTTCCAGAAACAGTGATTTTAAAATAAAATAAAAAAAATACATATAATGTAGGGAAAGGACAAATAGTATTTTTGGTCAGAATTTGGGTACCAACATCTTATATGCATATGGAAATATTTGAATTTGTTAGTAGATGTGACCATATTGAAAAAAGCATGACTGTTGTGAGATACCACTTCATTATAGTACAATATTAAACTATTTACTCTGTCATTGTTTTTAAAAATTTGACAAGGATGTCCAGTTTAGCATGAGTGAACAGCTATTTCAGGCTCTTTAATGGTGGTGTGAGGAAGTGTTTTATGCCCCAAATACCTTTCTGAGACTGTTGTTTTGCCATTGGGGTTAGTGCTACTAATCTGTAAAATACAACAGGTGGACACAGTTTGTGATGACGATAAACCCACTTGACCTTTTTTAGATCAAAACGTTGTTCTCTGCTTTACTAATAAGTGTTAATACCTATACCAGCTGTTCTGAGATGCATTCAGGTGGACACAGTGTTTATTTATCTGTTTTACTACCAGAGAAAATGGTCCTATGCTCAGAAGCTCATAGAAATCACCAGTAGGTAATGACACAATGTCTGTTATGTGTGATATGTGTTCAAGTAGTATCATGTCTGTGTAATAATATTGTGAGGTTATCTTTTGATGAAGATGCTATCTGATTATATATATCATTACAAAATTATTGTCTGATCAAATCAGGTTTTATCACATAGTGCAATATCCAATCACCTTTTTGTATTCCATCTTTAGTATAATATTTTGTTGATAGTTTCTTTCTCTTTTAAAGTGGTTTAAAACAAAAGACTTGTTATACTTAAACCAAAGATTCATAATAAATACTTACTTATAATTAAATGCATGAAAAACAATAGAAGCAGGAGGTATTCTGAAAGTGTAACTTGTATCTGTTTCTTATCTTTTCTACAGGTCCAGTAGCTTTAAAAAAATTGAATGTTACTGATCCTACTGCTGTTCAGCTTCAAGCTTTTAAGAATGAAGTAGCTGTGCTTAGGTAATATGTCATGTGTTTCTGTGGAATAAAACAAACCATTACTTGATGTTGTAGGAGTTTTACTCGTTTTTGCTAATTGCCTGCAGTTTAATAGAACTAACCTTTTTTATTCCTCCTCTCACTAGGAAAACTCGTCACGTGAATATTTTATTATTTATGGGTTGGGTGTCTAAACCTCATCTAACAATAGTTACTCAGTGGTGTGAAGGTTCTAGTCTTTATAAACATTTATACGTCCAGGAATGCAAGTTTGAAATGGTTGAACTGATCAACATTGCCAGACAAACTGCTCAGGGAATGGAGTAAGTGTTATTTCTTGAAACTATGATTCAAATTCTTGAAGACTGAAGTAATTAGTATAACTTGAATAAGAAATTAATACTAGCTCATTATAAACTTCTTAAGAGTACTTAAAATTATTACATTTAGTATGGTATAAGTCACTTTTGATTTATTTAAAAAATATTTTCATTAGGTTTTACTTAAAACAGGCATATATAGAAAACACCTCAGCTTTTAATTCTGTTATATTTTATTTGTTGTTGTAATTATAAGTTAGAAGTTTATAATTGTCATTAGTAGTATAGGATATTTTCACTGTTGTATTTGTAATTGGAACACTTTCTATTTTCTTTTAGCTATCTTCATGCTAAGAATATCATCCATAGAGACCTCAAGTCAAACAGTATCCTTGTCAGCTGGTTTTAAATAATTTATTAAAGTGTGACAGTAATTTGAAACTTGTTATGTAACTGCATTATTCTCTTATCCTTGTGTTATTCCATAGAAATATTTCTTCTGTAGTTTAATGTGGAAATATTTACACTTTTTATTTTATTTAGCATCTCTGTTGAAACTTTTTTAGATTAAGTCAGTTCATTAGAAAATAAGTTTAACCTGCTTGTGACATAGTTATTTAAAAAGAACACCTTACGATTTAATGAAACTAAATACAAATGTTTGTAAAATTTAAATATACAAGCAGGTTGTGATTTTTTTATTTATTATCTTAAGCTGTTGTACTTTTGGTCCCAAAGATATTTGCATACTTGATTATTTTCTTAAATATGTTAGGATATTAAATCTTTTTCTTGAACATACTAATATCTAGTATATCTTTACATAAAATTAACATTATGAAAGTGGGCAGATAGTGAATAATTTAAACTATCATAAAATGGTTGGTTATAACATACACTGAAACAGCAGAGTTCACCAGTTATAACCAAACTTAGTCTGAAGTTTTATTCCTGGAAAATTTTGCTAATTCTTTGAACATCAGCCCTTGGACAAGTGAAAATGAGCAAACGGAATCGCCTTATAGTAGTTATTATTAATCATCGAATAAATTAGCAGAAAATTGAATAAACCAAAGGTAGGGATATGTCTAGTGATATGCAAACAGAATATAATATGTTGGCTTAGCTGCTTTGCAGGTTTGTTGTGAAAACAATTCACATGGGTTAGAAACACCTTTTGCTGAGCAATTCCTGTAATTATAGAAATTTGCTTTGAAGATTCATTAGTACATCCCACCCCCTCTGGCTCAGTGGTAAGTTTGAGGGCTAAGATCATTAAAATCTTTCAGTATTCATGGTGGGCACAGCATTTTGTAGTTTTGTGCTTAGCAACAAAAAAAAATCAAACATTTATGGGTTGAGAGAAAGAAGTCTCATTTGTGTAGTATTCTAGAAAGAATCAAAAATACTTTAGTAATGTAAGTTAAATGTAACTGTGTGAAGACAAATTTCTTATGTCTTGCGTTATTTGAGCATTATTATGGTTTAATATAAAGTAACTATAGAACAGGTTACCCATTGTCCTTCTTACAGTTTGGGGTGTTATTCTGTAACATTGGTTTAGATATATTTCTGCATGAAGATTGGACTGTTAAAATAGGAGACTTTGGTCTTGCTACTGTGAAAACCAGATGGAGTGGGTCAGAACAGTTTAATCAGCCAACAGGATCAATACTCTGGATGGTGAGATTTCCAGGTTATCTATATTGAGTCATTAATATTACCAAAAAAGTATAACTAAAAACTATTATGAAATTTATATTATTACAAAACTGATTGGAACTGTTTTTGTTTTGTTTTTAATTCTAATTAGTTCCTATGTTTGGAACTAAACATAGTTTGGAAAAAAATTTGTTGTACACAATGTAAACCTTCTTGCAAGTATGTATTAAATAGTTTTAGATTCTGAAATTATGTGGCTGACAGTTTAATACAGAGCAGAAAGTATTATGTCACATTGTTCTGGATTGTTGTTTAGTTTGTAGCTTCTTAAGAGTCAGTTATTCAATGTATATTGTATTTTTGTGATCTTAGTTACTGGAAACAAAATCATTGTTTTCTCTTGTTAGGCTCCAGAAGTTATCAGAATGAAAGATTCTCATCCCTACTCCTTTCAGTCAGATGTCTATGCTTTTGGCATAGTGTTGTATGAATTGATTGCAGGCCAACTACCATATGCTCGAATCAACAACAGAGATCAGGTTTGTATGCTTATGTACAATTCCGCTGTCAGAAATAAGAAATACATTATGTTGCAAAACACCTGGAAGTTTTTATATAACTGAATGTTATACTCCTTCCCTCAGTATATTTTTTTTTAACTTTATCTGTTACCTTTCTGTACAGGTTTAATAATTTTGTCCAAACTTGCACACACTGTGTAACCATGAAACTATAAGTACTATAACTTTTAATGTAAAAAGTGTATCTTTACTAAGTTTGACAAGATTTTAGTAGACATTATAAGTCTTATGTATACAAAAAAATCTTTTGTCCAAGTACAGTGTGATTTTCATGTGAAGATGATTTATTTTTTCATCTTACAGTTTTTAAGTTTCATGTGAAATTTTCTTGGACCTCCCAAATGAATATAAAAAGTTCTTTTTTATCATTAAAACTGTATTTTATCTTTTTTCTTTGTCTAACATTACACAAGCTCAGTCCATGTACTGACTTTATAACCACCACACAAAATAAGTAAGTTTGGGTGACCTTTTTTTTTTCATTTCTATAATGGCTGCAGATTTCAATAGAAAATTATAGCTATTTATCCTAAACAACCTCAGACTCATAGTACTGCACATCTATTTTTATTTTATTTAATGTCTCATTACTCTTGGAAGCATGTCTTACTACTAAACCTACATGACAATCTAGAAATCACCCAGCAAATGCATAGGTCAGATTGGTATTAAATTATGTAATACAGAAGCTTCTCATGTTTATGCTCTGTGGAAAAATTAATTATTATTTCTTATTTAGGTTTATTAAGTTTCTAACTAATATTTTAGTCACTTTTAGAGCAATAAATGAAAAATATACATAAGAAACATAGTACTTACATGTGGTTCTTCTACATCTGCAGCTGTAAATCACAGTGTCAGTAAAACGTAATCCTAATTTTGCTAGGGTTATTTTCAATATTCCATTTAGAACATAAAAACACGTACAACCATACAATGTTCTATAACTTTTATAATTTAACTGGATTTCTAACAACTTTGAATGTGTACACCAAATAACTTAAAAGCTCTCATGAGAATAGGCTAGCATAATATATACATCATTAAAAATCTTCTTTATTTGTTGTAAATATTGTATTAACAAAAATCGGAGAGAATTAATTAAATGTTTCAAAAAACAGTATATTGTAGAAGGGCATGCTATATGTGTTTGACTTTCTGACTTGCATTTCTTTAAATAAGAAGATTGGACACATAGGAGTGAAAATAGAGAATTATTTTTTTTATATATTTTCTTTTGAAATTAAGAAATTAAAACATATTTTTATTTGATTTAGTAACTATGTTTTTGTGCTAAGCTTGCTGACATGTAATTAAATTTTGAATGTTACTTGTAAAGTGCACATTTACCTATCTGTTTCCAGAGAGTAAATTGATTTTCTTAATTCATAGTGTAATTTTAGTAGAAGATGTTTAGTATTTTTAGAATTGCACAAACTTAAGTTTCTGCAATGAGTTTTTTTCTGAAGATTGCAGGATAAAGTATATAGTAATGTATTATAAAACATATTATGGATGTACAAATGCAACTATTTCATTTCTAGATTCTCTTCATGGTGGGTCATGGTTATTTAAGGCCTGACTTAAGTAATGCTCGATCTGACACACCGAAAGCTCTGATAAGACTGATAGAAGATTGTGTCAAGTTTACTCATGAAGAAAGACCTCTTTTTCGACAAGTAGGTCAAAATTTATAAATATTTCTGTGATAAAAATAAACTTTTTTTTATAATTAGTGTTGAATGAACATATTTTTTATTTTCATTCTTCTTAATTTGTTCTAGATTCTTGCTTCATTGGAGTTACTGGCTCGTTCTCTTCCAAAGATCCACCGTAGTACATCAGAGCCAACACTTAATCGAACCCATCTCCAGTCTGAAGATTTTACATACATTTGTGCCTCACCAAAAACTCCAAGTCAATTTGGAACCTTCCCCTTCTTCTGATGTTTATACCCAAACTGTACAGTAAAGATCTCAGAGGTGTTGTTAGGAGTCAAATAAAATGCGAAACATTCTACTTACCACTGTTGTAGTGGTCTTGGAAAATTTTTTTCTCAACAGCATATCGTGGTGTATTTAATTAATTTAAGGATGCCAAATGAGCTAAGTATTGTATTTATATTGTTTCTTCTACTGAAGAAATTTAGAAGGACTTGTAAAAAATTCATTGAGTTCTTTGTTGGCTCATATCATGGAATGAATAAAGTTATCTGGTCACAAGCTACATTGTATGTTGGTGTATAAAAGTTATGAGGATATCAGATTCATCAGTGAACAAGGTGCCTCAAGGTAACAGAAAATGAGAAACTGTTCTTTTTTCTTTGTTTCTTAACTGTTATTAAGAGTAAGAAACATAAAACTAATATGTTTTTTTGGCACAATGAAAAGTAAAATCTTTATCATTAGTTACAGCTGACATGTTTCAGTAGCACACTTACCATCGTCAGTTATTTTGAAATTTTCTCCACAAAGCAGTTGTTAAATGCTAATTATAAACCACTTCCACAGTGTTCTTCAATTAGTAAAACTAAAATCACAGGTTTTTAATGAGTATATTATTTGTTTATAAAATGATGTATTAGTGGTTGAACACAGTTTCTTGTTTTGCAGTCTTTCTTAGATCTTCAAGCTGCTTTTTGAGAAACCCCCTCAGTGTGGATTCCTATACATGGTGAGGGGACCTTCCAGGGACAGTTCTGTTCTTTCAGTTTACCTACTCTGGGATCTAAACATTCACCCACGTGTTTGCAATACTTGGTGATCCGTGAAGGGGAAGAGAGGATCCTGATGGTTGAGGGGTCCAACCCTAACACGCCACTTTGGGCTTGAATTCCTGTGGATGGACAGCCTTGGTGTGACCCCTATAGGGTCAATTGGCTGGTCCACTTGGGCTGTGGTCAACCAAGTACCGGTGTTGTGGACACTGTATCTGATGCTGATGTTTGGGTATAGTGCTCACGAAACCCTGGCTGTAGTGTCCTTGTTTGGCATTGTAGTGCATCCCCTCGTAGGACTACATGGTGGGGTGGGGTCAGTGGGCACTTAAATATTCTTCTTTTACTATGGATCCTCCAAATAGAAACTTAAATAAAATAGTGAAAAAACAGTGCATAGCTAAATGGCCATGTCTTTAAGATTCTGAGCAGTAATATTTAATATCTGTAACACCTGTACCTCATTTTCTTATACTATATGCTCTTTCAGACAAACGTTTAGGGAAAAAGTATCCCTTTTTCATTCAGAAGGGACTATAGGGACTTGCTGGCTCTCCAGAGTCAGTAAAAAAGCTTTGCTCTGGTTACATATTGGTGGAAACATCCACATCTCAACACAGTAAACTCCTCTTGCATTCAAAGGTGATTGGGAATAAACCTGTTGAGATTATGTCTCATGCTGTTTTGAATTAATCATGAGGAATTATTGTTAAGTAGGATTTAAAGAACATCCCCATGTCAGAGATTCTCACTGGTTTCTCCACCCAAGGAGTTTCTGCAGTGAGGCATATTTCTACTCACAAAGATGGAATTATGATGCTAATCGATGTTCTCATTTTGACATTTACATCACTGCATCCACCTGCCACGATCAAGGCAGGTTATTTTAATTGCAAGGTATGGCCATACTTTCCAAACCCACTTAGATGTTTCCAGTGTCAGCGGTTTGGTCAGTCAAAGACATCATGTCATGATTCCTCGACGTGTGCTTGTTGCAGTGGAAAGGACCATGATGCCTATGAGTGTGAAACGGACCCTCATTGTGTCAACTGCAATGGTTCTCACCCATCCTACTTTCGTTCTTGCCCTAAATGGTTGGAAGAAAAAGAGGTGCAGCATTTGAAAAGGATTCAAAACATTACTTACCCCGAGGCTCGAAAGTTGCTGTCCACTACTTCATCTTGGATGTATGCTGCTGCACTTCATTCCACTACTACAGTGGAAGTGAAGACAGATCTCTCTGTGCCTCCAAAAGAATTATTTTTAAACCAAATGAAAAATCTTTTAACCTCCGTGGTTAAAAAAGTTGATGAATCAACGTCAGCATCCATCTCTGTCCCTAATATACATTCCAGCAAACTCCAAGATCCTCTTCCTTTGGTTCTGGGTACGGGCATTTTCTTGGGTACATCTTCTTCTCCCACCCCAAGATGCAAAATGATAATTCATTCACGTCCTCAGTTGCTGGAATCCTCTTTTAACAACAAAGACCTGCCCAATCGACCCAGGGCAAGATTCATGGAGGTCAACAGACCTCCTCTCAAATAAAAACAATAAAAAAAAAGGCTCTTCACCCAATTTGCCTACACGTAAATAAAAATGGCCATCGTGATACAATGTAACTGTCAATGTTTATGTTCTAATCTGAATGACATCAAAGCACTGATTGCTTCCTACCATCCTGTATGTCTTTCCTTATAGGAAACATTTCTGAAACCTGCCAATACAGTCATCTTTCGGCAGTTTTCTTTGTGCTGAAATGACAGGCTATGTGATGGAGGGGTGGCACTGTTGGTTGATCAGCTTGTGCCCACCCTGACTTTGGAGGCTGTAGCCTTCTGTGTTTCCTTGAGTCCTACCATCACTGTTTGTTCTCTCTACCTGTTTCCTGGAGAGACCTATGATCAATCAGACCTTGATGTTCTCATTGAACAGTTGCTGTCTCCCTTTTTAATCCTGGGGGACTTTAATGAACATCATTCCCTCTGGGAAAGTGGTGATATTAGTGTGAGGGGTTGCTCTCTAGAGCACATGCTCTCTGATCACAACCTTTCTCTTTTCAATAGTGGTTCTTATACTAATTTTCATGCACCTAGTCAGACCTTTACTGCTATTGGTCTCTCAGTTTGCTCCCTTTTACAATTCTCTCACTTTTCATGGAAGGTTGACAATAATGCACAAGGCAGTGATCATTTTCTTGTAATTTTGAGAGAGTGGCTGTGGTCAAAGCCACTTGACCTGCATGTCCCGGTGGAAGCTGGATCAAGCAAATTGTCCCTCTTTCACTGTTCTTGCAGAACTTGATCCTGCCATCAATAGACTACTGTGTGGTAGCAGTAACTTACTGTATTATACAGACAGCTGCTCAATGTATTCCTAAACCCTTGACACATTTTCCATGATATCCTTGTCCATGGTGAATTTCTGCCTGCCACATGGCACAGAAGGCTCAAAAAGGCACTTTCTAGCAGGTCCATGCACGTGCTCGGTGTGTAAGACGTCAAAGCCAGAAGGACTCTTGGATTAAGTTAATAACCAGTATATCTTCTACCGCCAGTTCCAAAGTTACATGGGATGAGATTCAGAAGGTCAGTAGACAATATAATGTCCATCAGAGAAGCCTTTTTCAAATGACAACATCTTGTATTAGTATTCTTTGACATTTAAGAAGGCTTATGATACAACATGGAGGTATGGCATTTTACAAGACCTCCATTTATATGGGTTATGTGGCCATTTGCCCATTTTTATTAAAAATTTTCTAATGGACAGGAGATTCCAAGTTTGTGTTAGTTCAACACTTTCTTGTTCTTTTCTACAGGAACTTGGAGACCCTCAGGGCTGTGTTTTGAGTGTCACACTTTTCAGTGTAAAGATTAATGCCATCCCTGAACCAACTCCCTCTTACTGTTGCAAATGAGCTCTATGTCGACGACTTTCACAACTCATGCCAGTTGTCAAATGTGAGATATATTGAGCAGCAGCTACAGGCTGCCCTCAGTCATTTCCTGAAGTGGACCACTGCAAAAGGCTTTAACTTCTTTCTCTCTAAAACCTTTTGCATGCACTTTTGCCACCAATGGGGTATTTACCCAGATCCTGAACTCCGTATTAGTGAAGTTACACTACCTATGGTCTTTGAGACAAAGTTCTTGGGGCTTATTTTCTACTGCATGCTGACCTTTATACCACATATCGAGCAGCTAAGGGTCAAATGTACAAGAGCACTGAACATCCTCCATGTTCTCTCTCCCACCACTTAGGGAGCAGATCGATGTCCTGTGCTAAAGATATATCGTGCTCTTATTCGCCGAAACTAGACTATGGATCACTAGTCTATGGCTCTGCCAAGACCTCGGCCTTAAAGGTGCTGGACCCTGCTCATCATCAGGGACTTCAGCTCTGCACTGGGGCTTTCTGCACTTCCATGAACCTCTTTTGTTGCACCTCTGCCATTTGCAACTGCCTTTACTGTATGCTTCAAAATTTTGTTCCTTAGCAAAGTATCCCACCTAGGGTTGTGTTTTCCTTCCCCAGTGGGCCATGCATTTTCCAAAAAGACTATCTGCCACTGCTCCTTTTGGCTTTTGTATCCAAAAGCAGTTGGATGAATTGGGTCCGTCCGTAGATAACACTGCTGTATCCACTGGTCAGCCCATCCTACCATGGCTTATTACAGTCCCCGAATGTGACCTATCTGTAAGTCATCTGAGAAAAGCAGACATTCCCAATTGGAAATACAATCTGTTATTTGCTGAGCATCTTTTGAATTATCATTCCATTACTATTTATTATTTCTCTTTTCCTGGACCACTTAGAAGCTAAGCAGTACTCAAATTGCACTATTTATATTTACTTGCTTAGTTCTCTACTGGCACTGGAATCTCTTTATGTTAGTTCTTACCTTGTTCTTGCTGATATTCAAAACCTACTGGCCCATTTTTCTTTAACATCTACTTCTATCCAATTCTTCTGGATACCAGGCTATGTTGGTGTTTGTGGGAATGAACTCACCGACACCGCAGCTAAATATATCTGCTCTGGCACAGTCACTACAATGTCTGTTCCATACATCGACTATGGTCCTGTATTCAGGGCTCAGCTCCGTACCAGTTGGCAGTCGACTTGGAGTGAGCAAGATGAAAACAAGCTTTTTCAAATTAAACTCTATTGAACTTTGGCCATCTTGCTTTCGTAAGGATTGGAAAGAGAAAGTTGTTTTAACTAGACTATGCATTGTCACTGTTTTTTAACTTATTTTATCTGGGACTGATGCACCAGTGTAACACTCAGGTCACAATAAGCCACACTTTACTCTCTTTCCATCATTATGACTCTCAACGATGTCACCAATATAAACGTGTTTTGTCCCAAGGTTTATTCATAACAATAGACAGTGTTATTGGCGATGGTGACACTGTCCACTTTGGAAATGTTTTTAATTTTTCAAAGGCCATTAATATCTTTAATGCTATTTAAGTTTTTTAATTTATACATTAGACCTTTTTTAATGTGATTCCCTTTTAATAATTAAAGTGCATCTTGTTTGATTTGAAATTAGAAAATGGCCATAATGTCAAATAACTCGAAACCAGGACTGGAAAGGCCAACTTCAGGTGACTAATGGTGGTTTTTGAACTTACCTGTTAGTCTTTCTGGTGAGTTATGATAATTACAATTATGCTACAGAAAGTCCTTTACAACTTATATTCCTGTAGTTTTTCTCTTACTGCAATATACAGCTCACCCTCTTTTAATAGTAATGTTATACTTTTCTATTATTAGTATTATAACTTCACAATTATTCAGATTTTGTAAAAGATGTAATAAATTAAAATATTTTATTATTAATGAAATATTGATACAAAAATTAATATTTAACAGGTTTGATAAAGGAACAAAAAATTATTTAAATATTTTGAGATAAATATATAAAGATGTAAGTAAAAACCAAGGAGTTTTTCCTGGAAGTTTTTGATAAGTATTTTTAGTGTTTAATAAGGTCATTTAAACTGGTGGATTCTACTTATATATCAACAAATATTTTATCTCATTTTGGTTTGTGTGAAGTCTGAAAATTGGTAGTTACAGTGGACGTTATGGGTGGTGGTTAGGAGTTATACTCGTTAGTCTAGATAACTTGGTTGGGTTTTCATAACTTTGTATTAGTATAATTTATTTATTTACTACTAATTAAGCTATAATAGTGCTGTACTGGGGACTGAAATGTAAACCTCAGGAGGTATGTTTATTTTACTTACGTCAAGTGGTACCTTATTTTGTTTGTATTTTCTTTGGAGAGCAGTCACCTTCACACAACTGTGCAGACAGTAAAGGGTGATATAAACGTGGGGCATTGTGAGCTTGAGCACCCAAATCTTGCTCTCCCAATTTCTGTTTCTTTTGATGATTTTTTGCTATGAATTTATTCTTGTAAGACCGGCAAATGGAGAGGACTGACAATAAGGCTATGGTCCGTCCACACTTAATTAGTGGTTATTGTATCTGCAGTGTGGCTCCTACTTCTTCGATTACCTCCAAAACCAAGGTACATGTTTTTTCCCACACCTGGGGATCTGTTTAATTTATGCATAATTTTTAATTCACCCGTTTTTTGTTGCTAGTTGATTGTAACTTGTATATTTGATTTGAAAAACTATTAGGATTTAATGTTGTTTGTTTTTTTTTTTACATCACGCAAAGGTACTCGAGGGCTATCTGTTTTTACCAAGCCTTAAAATCTTTCAAAAATCAAATTAGACATTTTTCTTAAAAGATGTTAAAGTATACAAATACAGCTTACTTCTGTTAGACTATCCTCGTAACAGTAAGTTTTAATAATTCATTATGATCTAAGCAACGTGCGAGAAAACGTTAGTGAAAAAGATAAGAAAATAACTGGAAATAATACATTTAGTTAGTTTGTTTGTTTTTTAATTTTGCACAAAGCTACTCAAGTGCTGTCTGTGCTAGCCGTCCCTAATTTAGTGGTGTAAGACTAGAGGGAAGGCAGCTAGTCATCATCACCCACCGCCAACTCTTGGGCTACTCTTTTACCAACGAATAGTGGGATTGACCGTCACATTATAACGCCCCCACGGCTTAAAAGGCCAGCATGTTTGACGCGACGGGGATTCTAACCCGCGATATTCAGATTACGAGTCGAACGCCTAAACCCACCTGACCATGCCAGGCCAGGATTTAATGAAACTTACTGCATTCTTTTTTAGAATACTGTTGTACTTACATTTAATGGTTAGGGTGCTTGACTTACAATCTACAGGTTATTAATTCTCAATCCTGTCATCAAACATGACTTCTCTTTCAGCTGTGGGTATGTTTAATGCAATGTTCAATCTCACTGTTCATTGGGAAAGAATTGGTCAAGAGTCATAGGTCAGTGCTGTTGACTGGCTGCCTTCCCTCTGACCAAAAGATTGAATACACCATAAATATCTATCTTTTTACTAAATTCACTACTTACATGTACCGTCATATCACAAAATAATCTAATGCAGCTGTTAGTCAGAATTTACTTTTCTCATTTTTTTTCTCAAAAGTGATCGTTAATGTAGAATGAACTAGTCTTTGTTAGTCTGAGCTTGAATGTAAACTAGCGACCTCTGGTATACTGTCAATATGGTGTTGTTGAATTATCACTAACTTTGGCTACTTCTCCATTACGTACCTCACCAACAGTTAATCCAGACCATGCCTCTATTTTATAACAGAACATAGCTTGACGTCGGAGTTGCGTCTGTCTGAATAAGGATCGCGTGGTTTTTCACACAAAAAGTGAATTTCACCATTGGTTTGTGGTGCAGCCTGGGATTATTATTATGGAACATCATAAAATATTTTTAGCATGTCAGATGGAATTGCACTGATATCCCCTACAAATTCTTGTAGGCCACTGCTCTTGTGCGAGTTTTGGTCAACCTTTTATGTATTCATAATACATGAACTTAGTATTCCGAAATTTTTTTAATCTCGAAGCCTAAGTTCAAGGGGGAGGCTATACTTTTTTGATCAAAGTGTGTTATTGGGTTATACAAGTTTCGTAGGATTCCATTCCTCATCAGTAACCTTGAATATTAGTTAACCAAAGCGAGATAAGCTGGACCTATATCATAGTGAAAACTTTTCTGATTACTAGGTTTATTTATCATATCTGCTTTGCGCGGCTATATAATGTGAAGAACTGAATAGTGGACAATGACACTTTTTTTTCATTTCATACTTCCAGTGTATGGGTTTTCTCATAACTGCCATAAAGCATGTTCAAACCAACGGTTAACATAAATACTTTCATCAGAAAGCAGGGTGAGACACTAGAAGCTGCTAATTATTACTTTGTTTCAGTATAAGAGAAAGAAAGTAACACTAAGCATTCATTTGTCGTTTATGATAATTAAGCGAAAGTATTGATGAAATGTATAATAAATCTGTCCAAAGTGTTGACGTTAACCATCCAGTGTCTACGAATGGGAGTAAGAAATTCCTGATAGTTAAGTTATACTGAATCTATTTAAACTTACATAACAGATTATGTTATAGGAACCTATAAGATAGCAGCCAAAAGAGAGTTATGACTGTTACCTTTTGAGATTACTAAGTAAAGTTGCATGGTGAAATAGGTACTCAGTATTTGCTGTTAACCTTGATTTTGATTTGTGGAAGCAGTGTATGGTCATATCTTTTGGATTTCGACCAGTGACAGCCCCTAAGCCGTCAGTTATAGTTAAAATACCTATAACAACACAAACATCTTTAAATATATGTTCAAAAGTTTAAATGAACACACCTTCGATATATGTAAGTTGTAAGCCCTACACTTTAGCGTCCAAAGGATGCCACCAAAACCAGAGGTAGAGGGAAAAAGGGAATGATGTCATCAAAGATGAAGACGTCTGAGATGCGTTGCTAGAGCGTCATAACACGCGACCATTACGCCATATTTCAACAAAGTGTTATCATAGGACGCAACTAATCTATGAAGGCTAAATTTATGGTTTGATTCCAGAGAGGTAGCTATAATGAATGATTACATCATAGTGTCACAAAGTAGAGAGCGTGGTTCTAGACAGCAATGACGTGTAAAATGCATGTCTCAACAAGAATATAATTAAACTTATTAACTGAATAATTTATAATCAAATCCTCATAAAAAAGGATGTTTAAGACTAATTAATTAATTGGTCCTAAAAAGGACATTGCATTTCCTTGTCATTAATTAGTTTTACATGGAGAATGGGATGATTAAATCAATCAAGTCATCAAAAATTTTCAGTACTAAATTATTGCACTTTCTGTTCTAAAATGACTATATCTTAATCTGATTCATACAATACATGACTAAGCGTTTAAATCGCCTTAAAAAGAGCAGTCTCGTACAATATTTTAAACTTTGACTGTATACAACAATTTACATCATCAGTAAAACGTTTATTATATAATAACACTTTTACTAATTTGACTTTATACAACAAAATAATTTAAACATGTTTTACAATGATGGTCTTTCACATATACTTAATCACTATTATTACTGTAAGGTTTTAACAAATACACTGTGACAGTACTTCTACAATTCACTATATTTAATTATGTTGAAGTTCATTACCTGCAATAAAAGTAATAAATGATTAACTTACCACATCTATCCGTTTTCTAAATAACACTTATCACCTTCAAATGAACGCAAAACTTGCTTAAACTATGGAATACATTTTTAAACTGTTTATAGCTTCTTTCAATGTTCTGTAGTACATTTAATACTTAACAAATCACATATAACCAATAATCGCCTTACAGCTAAATATAATAAATGAATGGCATACTGATTACTAAGATTGAAAATACCAGAACTTTCAAATCCTCTATCATGAAACACACATGCAAATTTCTAAATGTTATTTTTATTATACGTTCACAAGACTAACGAATTGATGTCTGCTTAACATTACTTCACACATAAGAAATGATTGTGCACGTGATAAAATGCAAAGCTTTCTTTTACAACACCTTGAAAACATTTACGTCATAAATACACAGTTTATCAAAGATGACTTAGTCAAAGATCAGTATTGAGTTGACCAAGGCTGTATGGTTTGTGAAGTAAGTACTGTGTTGCAATGTAGAAGCAGAGCAGAGTCTGATGAAACCACATCAGTTTGAAGAAATAAAGCATGGCAGTCTCAAAGTGTTTGATATTCAAGGTTACTGGCAGGGACAGTCCTCAAGGTTAGAATGATAAAATCTATTTGGTTAACTAATCCAAGAACCAAGTGATTAAAGTTTGATAACGATTCAATGTTTGCAACAAAAACCACCAGTTTATACAATACAGTGAAACCTGTCTAAAACGGAAACTGCACAGGGCGGAAACCTGTACAAGCCGGAAATATCAAAATTTTGCAGCATTATCTTAAGATTTTTTTTTTTTTTTAATAAAAGGCCCTCCATATGGCGAAACCTAGGTAATACGGACGAAAAACTTTCACCTACCTCGTATATCAACAATTATGATTATAACCTGACTAAGGCAGAAAAATGTTTTTCATTAAATATTAATTTCTTATTTAATTAATAATTTCTTTAAATATTAATAAATTCTCCAACGTTTTGTTGCAGTAAGTGTTTAAATATATTCTGTTCTTTTTCTGCTGTCATTATTTTTGCAGTTAAATTAGATTCATGATTCGTAGAAATATGTTTGTCTTTTAAATGCAAAATATTACTCTTTATATGATTCTCATGAACAAAATTAATTCCTATTTTCCCTAATTTTTTAAAATTTATGGAAAATTTTCTTAATATCCTCATTTTTAAAACAAAGGTACTAAATACTCTCATATTTAAAAAGTTGTTTGTTATGATGATTCTAGTAAAATCCAAACTCTGATTGAGAAAATTGATGCAGATGATTTTGTGAATGCGGAAAGTTTTGTGAACGTTGACAAGAATGTTTTAGCAGAAACTGATTTAAAATCTATAATAGAATTGCAAGATGGTATCAGTGTGAGAGATTTAGAAGATGAACAAAATGAAACCGCATGAGAAACCCATTAGAAAAATGAAACGGTTAAGATTTGACACTTTCTTTAAATAAATTTTATTAAGATTTTGTGTACTTGTGTATATTTTGAATGTCTATTTTTGTTCTTATTCTAATAAATATAGCATGAACAGTATAATAACTTCATTCAAAAATGTCTTACTTTCCTTGAGTCAAGCACGTATAACGTTCAGCTAAAAAATTATATATAATTAAGGAAATGCATGTTCACTGTCTGAGCCGGCAATTTTACTTGGTCCCATGCGATTCTGCCTTAGACAGGTTTTACTGTAATTAATATTCACTTTTACAGATCACTAAGTATAACCAATCAGACCATAATAGAATATTTATATACAATATATGTAACAATACACTCTACATATGTACATGATACTTTAAATACTGACATTTAAAGGCAGCAAACAGTTCTTTATATATCAGTGTTTCAGTACACTTAGAATAAAATGAAAGTTTTATTCGACTTAAACATTTGACATTTAGAATATATTTACAGAAACTTTTATTGAAATAATAGTTAATTATAACACATTGTAGTTATCTATATATTTACATTATATTTAAAATAGATGGTTCACTTTACGACATTGTAAATATGTAGTGATGCATATCAGTTAAATACAGAAGTATAATAAGGACTATACACTAACTTGTATGAAAGTCAGTTTAATCTTTGTAATCCATACAAACTGTGTTGTTTGTAAACATTGAAGGTTATAATCATAATTATTTATTATAAATTATTATTGAAGGTTATTAAAATTGTCCAATTCTAAGATGGGCGATATTATGTTACACTACAACTTCTAATCTTAATAGCTCACCAAAATATTAACTGTATTTTTTTACAAACGAACAAAATTTATAACCAAAGAACTCTTAACAATCATAATCTTAAAAATACCTTTAATTATAAACCAAGTGATTATTCTTCCTGTTTTATAAATCTAACATATTTAGTATTTATAATTACAGATTATACTTTACAACAACAATGCAAAATCACGAACTTAAAAAGCATACTGCAGTTTTATTAACAAAACTTCAAAATACACTATGTTACTAACGTAAACCTAACTTATAAAATAATGAATTAATTTTCATACAACGTTTGTACATTTTGCTCATATTACTATTTCAGTTAGAGTATACAATCCTCCTGTGAAAACAAACACTGAACTTGTCACAAGACATTTTAATGCATCGTACTAAAAACACGCTATTTCATAAATATACGAAACAGAGACTCAAACATACGTATTATAATTATTTTTCGACACCAGCAGTATTTTTGTTCACAGTGCATATTCAATACGTGTGAGATTTCGATTTGCATTATATATATATAAACGTACGAAGTGAAATAGTAAATTTAAATGTTAAATTACGTTACATTTTCTACATATTTAAATTAATATGTTATCGTGCAAATATTATTATTATAATTGTAAAAACTATGTTATGCATATTAAATATAGAAGTGAAATTATACTGAATCATAAGAAACATAACCGGGTGTAGATTAATAATGTAACTATCTAGTTTAATATTTGTAAAAAGAGGAAACATTAGGTATGATAAAATTCTTTCAAGACATGAAATTGTAAATGTAAAGTAAATTGTTGACTGAATTATAATATTCGCCTCGTTCATATAATGGATAAATTAAGATAGTATGTATGATAGATCTCACATGTACATCATTAAATGTGTTATAACAGCCGTCTCATTAAAATAATGGTCTTACATGTATTTTTATGACATATACTAATACACCTAGTAAGACCATCCGCCTACAGAACTTTGGTAACAGCATCTAGATTTAATATTTTACGTATAAAGCAAAACTGTAATTGTGATAAAACTTCAGTACTGGTGATTAAATACAATGTTATGCAAAATTGTAAAATTCTGGGAAAATCTGCTCTTTTAATGTCCAACATTAGTGTTAGCATCAAATACTGTCGCAAATTTAATTGTATTGTTAAATATAAGATTAGTATGATGATATATAAGCAAAACTCTTCAAATCCTCATTGAAAGCATCTTGTGACCAATGAAAAATCATTAAACGATTCCAACAGTGTTGTTGATTTTTGAATTTCGTGCAAAGCTATACAAGGGCTTATCTACGCTAACCGCTTCTAATTTAGCAGAATAAGACTACACGTAAAGCAGCTAGTCATTACCACCCACCGCCAACTCTTGGGCTACTTTTTCAGGAGCGAGTAGTAAGATTGATCGTTACATTATAGCGTCCACACGGCTGAATGGGCAAGCAAGTGTGACGGGAATTCGAACCCGCGGATTATGAGTCGAGCGCCTTAACCAACTGGTCATGTTGGGCCGATTTTACATGATCCTGGTATCTGATATAAATTGCTTTGATACATTTGCTGTTTAGGTGTGGAGTGAAATATCAAGTTATTGCTAGTCAAGGCTTTCAGATGCTGTATATTTATCAAAATAGTATTTAATGCATTTTGTGGTTATGTAGTATGTTCTAAAATTTTTTATATCTATATCTAAATGTTTATCTTAGGTCTAATTTGTAGTTTTTGTATTGCTCTGTTCAAGGTTTTATTTCATATATTTCATTTTTTATTCTAAGAAATGTGCTTGGCTATAAATTAAAAGGATTGTTTTTTGTATGTTTTAAAGGTTTCTATCGTATAATATTTTTAACGATATTTTTGTTTTGTTAAATGGTATATGTTTAATTAGCAACTTATGTGTTAGACGAAGTCCGTTACTATATTCGCGTTTAATGTAACTATGACTCATCTAGCATATTACCTACTCTTTGCATCATGTTTGGATAATGGCTGTAATACTTCGTAACTTTTGCTGAATCAAGTTATAACCTTTAAATTTGCATATTAACTAATGTCAGCTTGAGGATAAGTTAAGATAAGGAAAAATGATGTTGTGGTATGCAAAAACCACATTTTTCACTCTTCTGTAATATATACTTCAGACTTACAAAAAAATAAAAGTTATTCTACATATTTAACATGGGACTTCCTATACCTTGTAAAAGTCATGAGCCAAATTCATCTCTGGGCAAAGTTTTGCCCTGTGGTATAGCTTTGAGTTTCGAAGTTTGAGAACCAGGTTCGAATCTGTGCAATACCACAAAATATTCTAGAGATGTTGAGTTGTAGGTACATTATAAAAATGATAGTCAATCTTATAGCATGGATCAGTTATGGATGCCAAAGTTCTGCTGAATGGCTACCTTGTATCTAGTCAGTAGTTCAAAGTCAGACCACCAGGTAGCCTTGGTAGTAAACAACTTTGCCAAAAATTTTATGTAACTCACTTTTTAGCATTCATTTAGATGTTTCAAGTAAGTTTGTGTAAGTAAACCCTAAAAGCCTCTTAAAGCCTATTGGTTTATAGTAAAGAGGTCTCAGTAAAAACAGATTTAATATTTAAACATAGATACTTGTTTTTAACGATCCTTTAAATATAAATGGCAATTTTTATGTGAATTAGTGGATTCTTAAGAAAAATCTTCGTACACAGTTTTCTGAAACATGAATTTAGATTGTCTGAACGGTTTTTACTTACTTATACCAGCTTTCAAGATAATTCAAGAAATTTTCGTTATCTTTTGTGGAATTAAGAAAAACCTATACATGAGATATCGTTTTGTATAGAATAGTGGGAGAGGTTTAAATAATTAAATAAACCCTAATATATGCAATTGAGAATTTTTCTTCTCATAGTTACGCGCATAACTAAACAATGGGTTATTGGTGCTGTGCCCAACACTAGTAAGTAAACCCGATTTTTAGGGTATAAGTTCAAAGATTTACACTGTGCCTAGGGAGGTTATAATTAAGAATTACCATGTAGATAAAAATAATTAGCAAAACATTATTTTCACGGATAACAATAAATACAGAACAGTAAATTTTTAACTTAAAGTTGGAGAAAATTATAACTTACTACAATGCTTTGTAAAACTGCAGTGTTACACTTTTTACAACTTTTATTGTTGTTGTTTTCGTAGTGTAAAACTACATAATGAGGTATTTGTCTACCACAGACTATCAAACACCATATCTCAACCTTGCAAGTTCATAAACTTTACCACTGACAAACACATGAATAACTTTGAATATGATTTATTATAGATATAAAAAAAGTTATCACTTATATCAGTGTAACTTCATAAATCCCATTTTAACGTTTAAAATATCAGAATCAAATTATTTTCTTAACATTTAAAAATTAAATTTTAGAAACCACATTTTTAAAACTAGTCGAGTCTGTACTAGACTGTCTAACGAAACTACCACATACCTTATTCTCTTTGCTAACAAATAACAATACAAGTACGATGGGTATATGATCATGTTATATGATTCAGCATCAGACAATGTTATTCTTGTGATAACATGAACTCTCTCAGAAACAGTTTCGCAGTTATTATTTATTTCCGGTTGCACTCGACAACCACCCCAACATTACTAAAACGGAAACGTTGCTATAGCCACTCTCACATGTAACGTTGCTTATTGTGAAATATATGTACAGTGCCGTTCTAGCAGATTGGTTACGAAAAAAATTTTGATTGAATTTTTTAAGAACCATTTATAAAGATTGCTAATAAATAACAAAGAGATCACAAAAAATGTTTATTCTCCTACACAAATACAACGTTTTTTCGTAATAACGTATAATTACCATCAATTCTACAACTCTTATGTAAGAGGTTACAATAATCATTATTACAAAAGAATAACACGAGACACCTTTCCATGAGCGAAAAAATATATACAATAATGTATCTAATCTATATAACTGAAACATCAGAAGGGCTTTGAGTTTCGTTCAATAGACTTTAATAAAACGGTATGACCTGATTTTCTCGCATGTTAGAGAAAACTTATTATAGATTCTATATTTGCATATTATAGTCACAGTCTGGTATTGAT
The DNA here is from genome assembly GCF_004210375.1 of Tachypleus tridentatus. Classification (NCBI taxonomy): domain Eukaryota; kingdom Metazoa; phylum Arthropoda; class Merostomata; order Xiphosura; family Limulidae; genus Tachypleus; species Tachypleus tridentatus. The sequence continues at coordinate 157,353,660 of NC_134837.1, read as the reverse complement.
CCAGTGTAAGATGTATCAGTTAAGATGTGTTGACGCGAAATAAAAATTAGCACCTGTTATCCAAAACATCGTAACTAAACATATTATAGAATCCACTTTTTAAAAACATTTCGTGTTTTTAACACCAAATCTTCCAGTAATACTTATCACTTGTGAAAAAATAAAAGTATATGTTATAAATCAGTCATGATCGGCAAATGAAAACATTGTATGCAAAATTACTTCCACCTTGCTAAAGGGTTGGCGCTAGTGGAAAGCGAAGGCGAGAGCCATTTCACCCAAAAATGCCGCTGTCCCCAAGTTAATCCCCTTTATTCATCTAAGTTTAGATTTGTCCCTTTTATATGCCTAAATGCATTCCCACCCCAGCCCTTTGTTAAGAATGGAGCTAGGTCTGCCTTCTAACTTGTGATCATACGAGACTTTTGTAAACATATGGACGATGTGATTTACAACAGTTTTAATCAATACTTAATTATCTTGTGTAGCAGGAGTCGAAACAGTTTTTTGTTTAGTATATAAAAGGATTTTAACAGCACTTTACTACGCAGTTTATTATTTTGATATGTACAATCAACAACTTTACTGTACTGTTGATTTACAATACTTGTTCATTTTCTCAAGTAAAAGCAACAAGATAGATGTAATAAAACGTCCTTTCTGACATGCTGTCCATTTTGACTAGAAAGTTAGTCTAATTACAAGCTCATGTTAAGACTATACTCAATATTATTAAATAATTAATCATTTTAAAATAGTCCAAGTTCACTGTGAACAAGGTGATCTTTGGATTAAAATTACCAATGTCGTTACTGGTGATTATCCTCATTACATTCTTAAGGTAAATACCAACATCAGCGTGAAAGTAGAAACTGATAGTTAGATTCTTGTAATAACCGTTTAAATGCAAATTCATACTTAGAAGATTTATGTATTTTGATTTCAAGGGTTACAGTGTGTTTCTCTGCTACTCACTGGATACCACTGAATATTCGAATATTCGAGCACAGTTACTCAAGAACTATTTGAGTCAGTCGTCCCTAATTTGACCCTGGAAGGAAACTGGTCAACAGCATCCACCGCCAATTCTTGGGTTACTCATGCCTGCCCAGAAAGTCGGACATGATCATCACGCTTATAACGCTCACACGGTCCGAAGATGTGAACTGCTGTTTTCTTCGGTAACAAAGCCACACTAATAACTGGACCATACTCGGCTCTTTTTACTGAATGGATCTAATGTTATATAACATAATGCGGATTCGACGTTATCTTTGTGGATTTTCTGGGAGCTCTTTAATTTAAATGTCCACTGAAGTAAAAAAAAAAACTGATATCACAATTTGCTTTCACCAAACCTTAAAATCTTTCAAAAATCATATTAGACATTTTCCTTAAAAGATGTTAAAGTATACAAATACAGCTTACTTCTGTTAGACTATCCTCGTAACAGTAAGTTTTAATAATTCATTATGATCTAAACAACGTGCGAGAAAACGTTAGTGAAAGAGATAAGAAAATAACTGGAAATAATTCATTCAGTTGTTTGTTTTTTTTAATTTTGCACAAAGCTACTCAAGTGCTGTCTGTGCTAGCCGTCCCTAATTTAGTGATGTAAAACTAGAGGGAAGGCAGCTAGTCATCACCACCCACCACCAACTCTTGGACTACTCTTTTACCAACGAATAGTGGGATTGATCGTAACATTATAACGCCCCCACGGCTGAAAGGGCGAGCATGTTTGGTGCGACGGGGATGCAAACCCACGACACTCAGACTACGAGTCGCATGCTTTAATCCACCTGGCCATGCCAGGCCTTCACATCGGGCTATCTGCTGAGCCCACCGAGGAAAATAGAACCCCTGATTTTAGTGTTGTAAATCCATAGACTTACCGCTGCACTAGTAGGGGACAATTCATTCAAATCTCGTTTATGGATACACCCTCGTGCAAATTGTCATTGTACAATATTTTCAGCATGGCGGACTGTGTAGTCTCGCTGGACCCGTTGATTTCTTTTAATAGTCATTTTTTCACACAGACGGCGTCATTAGCTGTGTTTTGCAGTACGGTCGATCTATTTTTAGGATATGTGACGAAATTTTGAGGAATATTACGTTATTCGAAATTGCGTTAGAAGGCAAGAAGACCAGTCAAAAAACAACTTCTTACCAACTCAATGAAGAAAAAAAAGTATCAATGGAGTATGAAATACAAGAACTGGACGCAAGAACAATGGAGGAAGGTGTTATTCAGTGACGAGACTCATGTCTTCGTACAGGGTCAAAGAAGTCTGCATGTTCGCAGATCTCCAGGTGAGAAACTTCGAGAATCTCACATCAGTCAGTTCGTGAAACATCCCTTGAAGAAGATGTTTTGGGGCTTTTTTCAGCTACTATGGCGTCGAAGGCTTACATATCGTAGAAGGTATGATGCGAGAACCACAGTACATCGAAGTTTTGCAGAGAAGAGTCGTTCCAGAATTGAAAAAGAGATTTCCAGATGGATCTGGCATTTTTTAGCAAGATCTGGCTCCTTGCCACACATCGAAACTTGTGAAGAATTTTATGACTACAACGCAAATAAAGGTGCTGGACTGGCCTGGAAACTCTCCGGACTTAAATCCTATTGAAAATCTTTGGGCGATTTGTAAAGAAAGACTTCGGGAAAAAGACTGTACTACGAAAGATAAGCTAATTGAGGCCATAATTAGGTGTGGTACCACGATCCAAAAATTAGTAAAGATTGCAGTCAACTCGTGGACTCGATGCCAAAGCAGATTAATGATCTTCTGAAAAATAAAAGCGGTCATATCATGTATCAATTTGTAAGTAATTTTTATATTTTCAGAAATAAAGCGCAAAAAAATTGAAAAAATCGTAATTTTCCGTCTTGTTTCAATTAATTTGCACAAGAGTGTAATTGTGAAACATTTAATCAAGAATGTATTAATAAATCAAAGTTACAATGTTAAAAAAAGAAGAAGAGTAATTATACACGAAACAAATTTATTGTTAACGTTTTACAACTAGAGATTTTGAAATAAAGCGTCTGCTAATTCTATTTGTAACTGAACTTAGTATATTTCAACTGACGGAAACACTTCATCTAAGCGTCCAGTGTTACAAAACTACTTCCGGTGTTCGTTTCTTACAGCGTTTTTCCGCCGGACACTTTCCAAACAATCTGCTGCCTTTAGAACTCCTACACAGTTTGATTTGTAGGTTCGACCTAGTTGAAAAATATTTACTTTGTAAGTGAGCGTTCAACTACATTGTTTATTAGGTTCTGCGAGATGTCATCAAAAAGTTTTCTTTATGGATTTTGCTTTCTCATTTCAAAACTTATGCTTTCAGGTAAGATAATGTGAAACTGATGGTCATTTGAAGTATAGAGTTTACACTTTATCGTAACAGATCTAATAATAATAAGATCACCAGTGTTTACTGTTTACAACTAATTGGATTTTTTTAAAATTACTTTTCAAATTATTTGAAAGTAGTTTGAAATAAGCATTTACCTATTTTGTTTACCTCTTCTCGCAAAGCTTCAAGTTAATAAAAAAACGCTATATAAGAAATAATTTTTTTTAATTTCGCACAAAGCTACTCGAGGGCTATTTGTGCTAGCCGTCCCTAATTTAGTAGTGTAAGACTAGAGGGAAGGCAGCTAGTCATCACCACCCACCGCCAACTCTTGGGCTACTCTTTTACTAACGAATAGTAGGACTAACCGTCAGATTATAACGCCCCACGGCTGAAAGGGCGATCATGTTTGGCGCGACGGGGATGCGAACCAGCGCCCCTCAGATTACGAGTCGAGTGCCTTATACACATGACCATAAATACTGCAAAGTATTATTGCTTTACACTGTCCAGGCGCTAACACTGATGTTTTACATCATTTTCGGAACTAAAGTGCTCCGAATACAGTACACATACAGTGTTTATTTCAACAAGTAAACAGGTGATCAATAATCAGTTTGAAACTCTCTAAAAAAATTAAAACAATTCATAATAAAAGTTACTCACCAGCCGAGGAAAACAGATTGCATTTCAAATAAAATGAGCAAACTTCAGCTGCTATATTAATAAAAGCATAGAGCGTGATACATTTAGAGGTATTATGTGTGCGTATTTGTGGTGTTGCACATCCATGTGGATGTTACATAAAGTCGTTCATTCTTGAGCGTTGTTTAACATGAATAACTTGATTATTTAGAGAATATAAATATTAAGCAATGTACGCATGAAAACAGCTATGACGTAAATTGTGATTACCTGCGATTTTTATTAATGCTAGTTTCATCTTTAATGTGATGTATCCAACATAAAGCTATCTGACTGTGTTGCTAATAGCTTGGCTTTTTGCTCTCCAGGGGTCCCAAAGCTTTCAATAAATGTTGTTTATTTAGACACTTCCAAGTTACTGAGAAGGAATTCAGCCATAACTTAGCCGCTTGCAGAATTAAATTTGCTTGTGAAACTAAGTCCACCCACCACAAAGATGAAAATGCCCATCTCAAAGCCAATGGAATTTTAACAAAACGACATTCAAAGGTCATCAAGCTCCCTATTGGATAACGTTGTATTATGAAATACCATTGATACTAAATGGCACTGAATTTTCAGTGAGGTAATTAAATTCCCAAATCAAAAAGAACCTTCCTGGAGCTGAAGTCCATGCAAAGTTCAATTAATTACTGAGAGAATCCAACTCTGTTGGTATCAGCACATGAAGTATTGATGTGTCAGCTACTTTATGCAAGAAGTTCAGGTTCCAAGGTCAACATCTGAGCGTCTACCTCAGTCATTTATAACACTATGTAACATAAATTTTGTTCCTGAATAGTATGTGTTATTTCTTAATTGCTTGTGTTGTAAAAGTACAGAAAATGGCTATTATTCCCCTCAAAATTTGCTTTTGTGACCTGAATAATGAAATTTAGAAATTAACCTATTTTCTATGTAAAAATGGGCAAATTTACACATTTTTATTTACATAAGGTCTGAATAAAACAACATATGACTAAAGATTTACATGTATTTGTACTAAAGTTATACAAAAATGAGCATAAATGTTTAGAAGTGAGTAGTTTCTCGAGATTTGCTACTGTAGTGTAAATCACTTTCACGTATTAAACCCCAAATATAGTTTCCTATCATGTTTTCGTTATACACTTCTTGATAGCGGCGTTCAAAGTCCAGTATATCTTGGTGGAAGCGCTCACCTTGCTTCCCTGAGTGTTTTCCTTGAATTTATCAAGATGAGCGTTAAGAATATGGAATTTCAGGGACATCCCGCTGCCCATTTTGCCGTAGTTCTTCACCAGAGGCTCAACCAGTTCCACTTAATTTTTGGCCTTGTGATTGCCCAAGAAGCCCCGAATCACTGCGACAAAGCTGCCTTAAGCTTTTTTTTCCTTAATACTGAGCTTCTTGGGGGAATTCTGTGCACTCCAGAATTTCTTTATTTGTGGTCCAACGAAGACGCCGGCTTTGACCTTTTCCTCAGAGAGCTTAGGGAAGAAGTTTCGAAGATACTTAAAGGCGGCAGACTCCTTATCAAGAGCTGTGACAAATTGTTTCATAAGACCCAATTTTATGTGCAATGGTGGGAAGAACACCTTCTGAAGGTTTACTAGTGGCTCACACTTGACATTGTGTCTCCCCACAGAGAACTCGACCCATAGTGGCCAGTGCTTCCTGTTGTAGTGTGCTGCGGTGTCCATGCTGTCCCAAAGGCAAAGATAACAGAGAAGCTTGGTAAAGCCTCTTTGGAGACCCATCAGGAATGCCACCATTTTGAAGTGTCCGATAACCTCCCTGACATACTTATCATACTTCAAGGCTTGTAGCAAAGTCTTGACGCTGTTGTATTCCTCTTTGAGGGGCACCGAATGGGCCAGGGGAAGAGATGGGTATTTATTCCCGTTATGAAACAGTACAGCTTTGAGGCTTCTGAATGAGCTATCAATGAAGAGGCGTCACTCGTTCGGGTTACAGGCAATTCCAATTGCCTCGCAAAGACCAGATACATTGTGGCAAAAGCAGAGCCCATCCTGACGAGTGAATGCGCCTTGAAAATGCTTGCAGCTTCTTGATGCCATCACTGATTAAATCAGATAGGTCTCTGTATTCACTTAGGCAGCTAGAACTAAACTGAAGTAGTGAGTGTTAAGCACTTGTATTTCTATCACTATGGAAAGTTCTAGAAAATTCTAAAGGTTCTTGAAAATTCTCGTAAGTTCTACAGCATTCTAGAAAATTCTTGCAAGTTCTACAACATTCTAGAAAGCTCTTGTAAGTTCGAGAAAATTCTCTATCAGCTACTCAGCACTGAATCTACCTGGAATGTTCTGGAAAATTGGTAAATTTGAAAATTTCATTACCCAGGTCACAAAAGCAATATTTTAAGAGAAAAAATAGGTCTTTTACTTTTACTTTAGGCATAATCAATTGTAAAATAATACTTTCTGCCCAGGAACAAGAAAAAGAAAAAAAATTTGTTATATAGTGTAATAGCTGTAAAGATCAGCAGATACAATGCACATATTCACATCACAGTTAAAAAAGGAGAAGCAACTGCGTTTTTTCAAGCTGGCCAGAAGAAAGAAAACTCTGCCAAGAGTGAAATACGAGTATATTATTTGCCAAGTAACAGCCACTAGTCAAAACTCCATCTCTATCTCAGAAGGCCTGTTTTTTAAGTCTCAGTTAAACTGAGGTAAGTTGCAGCTAGGATTGTCACTCCGGACTCTTATTTCATGATGTAAATAACTGATTTTACCTTTTTTTATCATGAAATAATAGTGATCATGATCAAATTCAGTGTGTGATTAAATAAATGACTTTATCCTTCTTCGTGATAATGTCATGGTCATTGCCTTCATGTGTTTGTGAATAATTGTGTGAATGTGTGTACAATATGGTCATATGTTTTTGTTAAGTACTTGCATGTAAATTTTTGATCTGACGAAAAACGCTTTAGATGTAAAAAAAGTGAGACCAAGAAAAGATTAAGCATGAGACTTAAAGGAACGAAATCAAAATTGGTGATCAAAGTGAATTTCACAGCAAATATTCATTAATTAATTAGCAAGGCCAAATATTTTGTTTTACCAACTATCATGTCCCAAGTGGAACAAAAACTCTGTGAAATTCTTACCAGTACTATAAGTGTAGCTGCCAATATGGCAGCCAATTTTGATTTCATCCCATGCTCAATCTTTCTTCAGTTGAACCTTTATTTTCACACCAACTTGTTTTTGATCAGATATCACAATTTGGTTGTTGTAAACACACACCAACAAATAATAGCAAGCAAGAAAATGACACTCAATAGTAACTTACATTAGCTTCAGGATCGCAACCCTATTATTCAGAACAGACCTTTACTTTGCAGAACCAACCAGATTCTTTAAAATATATTATGATAGTTTTTATATCACGTGACTTTTTGAGCGATTTTTGTTAAATAACTTTGTACTTATGGCTTATATGTAGACCAAATATGATATTTAATTGAAAGTTATAAAGATATATCAGTCTACTGAATTTTGAAAAAAAAAACTCCACAAGAGCTAAGTATGTTTTTATATCAAATAACGTTTCAGTACTTTCAGTGTGAAGAAAAAATCGGAAGAGATTCAATCAAAATTAGATATTTTGTATGTCTTGTATTTCTTAATATATTGTCTTTATAACAACCCAAAGCTGTATACTTCTATCTGAGAAAGATGGAGCAGTATCTGATGATATGCATCATCTGATTTGATGGATGTATTGTCAGACCTTGAGTTATACCAGAATAGACAGTGTGTTATAATTTCTAACCAAAATAAAATAGTACTTTTTGGTCTTGTATTGATAGCCAATGATACAGAAGAATAGTCATGAAAAGACGGAAATACCTTAAGTTATAAGGCCAGCATCAGTTTAGAAACTGCAATGAATTTGTTGACTTTAAATCTCAGTTTGTTAATTAATATGCTCCTTTTTATGAGGGTCGTAATTCACCCCTGTTAAGATCTGAAAGTGATATAAATAGATGACTACAACATACTCACCTAGCGCTTGTTTCAGTAAACTTGATTCGTTTGCCGTTCATAAATTTGCTTGCGAGCTCGTTTATGTAAACAGCTTTCTCATATTGAATTTGTGCAGTCAGCAGGTAGAAATGTTAGAATAATGAGAAAAGCATTCTTCAAGGGCATTAGTATTTTCCTGTAAATCAGACACTTCTTGGCCATGGGTAGAAAGATTGAAATGGGAAGAGATGAATATTTTCCATTTACCTTTCATTCCACACAAACTTCTGAAACGGTGGTGGAGGAAATTTTGGAACTAAACCTGATTCAAAATTCTTTTAGCTTTGACATTTGATCTGCTGGATCATGTTTAGAATCATCCAAAAATGTTATGAGATAAACAAGAGTACGTTAACTGTGAAAGATTGGTTTGGTTTGGTTTTTGGAATTTCGCACAAAGCTACTCGAGGGCTATCTGTGCTAGCCGTCCCTAATTTAGCAGTGTAAGACTAGAGGGAAGGCAGCTAGTCATCACCAACCACCGCCAACTCTTGGGCTACTCTTTTACCAACGAATAGTGGGATTTACCGTCACATTATATGACCGTCATATAACGCCCCCACGGCTGGGAGGGCGAGCATGTTTGGCGCGACTCGGGCGCGAACCCGCGACCCTCAGATTACGAAGCGCACGCCTTAACGCGCTAGGCCATGCCAGGCCCTTACTGTGAAAGAAGTCCTCAGATTTTTTCACAGCCTGTTTCATTTATAGCTGTTTTAGATCCACCATAGACGAGGATTCTAAAAAAAAAAAAAAAAAAACATTATAAATGTTTTAGAGATAAGAAAAGCTGTATGGGCTATATGATCTTTCATTGTTTTTACATAGTTATTAATAGATGATATATAACAAGGTCAGAATAAAGTTTGAGAGATCATTGCGAGTAAGCTTACCCATCTCATGCTTCACTGTGGCACAGAGAATTTGATGGTATCAGTTGTCAGAACAATGGGAAAATTATTAATATTATTAGATCCACTAGCCACCTTTTAAGAGGGGAAGAAACAAGACATAAAAGAAACACGTCAGTGTTAGTGGAAACCTGAGTTGGTGCACTTAAATATTTAAGATATCTAGTGTTAATCAGAGAGCAAATATTTTATAGGTCTACCCCTCCACCTATAATGCTACCTCCCAGGTCTTTGAAAATTATTAAGAGGAATGGGAGCTGCTTAAGATCATCTAGGTCTGTTTCATTTATTTCTTATCCTGGAGAAATGTAAAGAGAGCATAGTATGGCATACATCTAAAGAAAATATGTGTGAAAACAGCATTCGTTGGCATATTGAGTGAAATATACATGTAGGAAGTACATGTTCAAATCTCATGTCCATCATCAACACGTTTGTCTCCTAACCCGTCCTTTCTTATTAAGAAAACTGTTTAATGGTAATGACATTTGAAAGATTCAAAAATGTATGCTCCCCTAGTACAGCGGTATGTCTCCGGATTTACAACGCTAAAATCAGGGGTTCGATCCCCTCGGTGGGCTGAGCAGATAGCGCTTTGTGGCTTTGCTGTAAGAAAACACACACAAAAATGTATTTTGTAAAAAAAAGTTAAAGAACGTTGGTGATAAGAATCAATTAAAATATTTATTTCATCTACATTAGCGCAAGAACCTTGACAGTTTAACCATTTTCATTAGAAAAATATGAAGATTTAATAAGAGATCTTCACGTGGATTTACATTACAATTGCCTCTCTTTACTTTCTCTATGACAAACCTTTAAACCTCAATGGAGTCTTCCCTAGATGTCTTCAATTCCTTTGAGAAAAGGTAAGACAGGTAGTTTTACAATTTGGTGCCAAAGGAATTGATCCTGATAGCTCAGTAGTGTCGCTGTTAGAGACAGAAACAGGGTTTGATGTTAATTGATTTATTTAACTATTTGACTGCAGATAGGAATGGAACACTGATATAGTTAGAGATAACCTCTGTAGGAAGAGCAGATACCTCTGTTTGCACCCTGACTGCAGCGATGAAGTAGAGTACAAAAGTATAGTTTGATTTTGTAAGAAGAGTCGCCATTTTTCATACCACAGAATATGAAATACTGAGAGTTTTTATTCTGTACTTCTTCCTTCGTGGAATTTACCTTTTGGCCCTTTGTCATATTGTACATGATTGTACGTTATACAGAGTTAAATTTCAAAGGTAAAGATATTCACAATTTTGGAGCAGTTTCAATTTGCATAGTTAATACAATACAAAAAACCGAATAGCAATAACTTGTATGAGTTAAGATAGTGTGAATAAAAGTGTAGGTTTATCTATAAACAGGCCAACATTGTAATGAGTTCCAAAACATTAAATACAAATTACTTGAATCATCTTAAAATTTAAAAAAGTAGATAATGTTTGCTAGTTGTTGCAAAATGGAAGAGGGTTCCTCTGTGTTGGAAAATAGTAAAAGTGTATAACCTTAAGGTATGCATGATACAATGACTTTGCTACTTCCTTCTTTTCGTGCAGAATGTTTCAATCATTTCCATTTATTCAATTGTATATTATTTTAACATAAAATGTTAATCATATAATTTCGTTTCGCTCTAGTTACCTATTGCTTTGTATCATTCACCGATGGTATCAGCTTTGTCTTCCTTAGCGAAAGGATTTTACCCTGGAATAATATAGCATTATTTGTTATTGCATGTAATTTTATGTTTTCACAGATTGGAACATAGATAAAGATGTCTTGAGATAAAAGTTTTTCACAAAAAAAACAACTTCATTTATATAGTGCTCTTCGCTAAAAGGCACTGCCCACTATCCAAACATATGCACCTTATTGCATTCGTGAGTTTAATATCTTTCTTCCTCGAACTCAGTTAGGTTCAGAGAACTCAGATTAACTTTATAATATATATTTCGTATTAGAACCTCCTATTATTATGCTTTGGGTATCCTATCTTTTCAGTCTAATAACACCACAAACTTATTAAAGTCTAGAGAAATGAAGACTGTTAGATTAAAATGAATTTCATATGAGTAAGTGCAAGATTCGTAAAACTAAAATTTTATAATCATGATTTTACTGACTGTTTATTTAATTGTTTATTACATCAATAATGATATAAATATGTTTAAAAGTTATTCTTATTTTGATGCGTTAATGATGTGGATTTTTTATTGTTATTAGAACCAGGTGAGAGTTTGTTTGTTTGTTTTGGAATTTCGCACAAAGCTACTCGAGGGCTATCTGTACTAGCCGTCCCTAATTTAGCAGTGTAAGACTAGAGGGAAGGCAGCTAGTCATTACCACCCACCGCCAACTCTTGGGCTACTCTTTTACCAACGAATAGTGGGATTGACCGTAACATTATACACCTCCACGGCTGGGAGGGCGAGCATGTTTAGCGCGACGCGGGCGCGAACCCGCGACCCTCGGATTACGAGTCGCACGCCTTACGCGCTTGGCCATGCCAGGCCCACCAGGTGAGAGAATGACAGAAATAAGACGCACCGGTAGTCAGTGTTGTCTTCTAAATATATTACAGTAATTAATTGAATATAAAACTTTGCTTTCAGAAGTATGGGGGCAGTGTGAACCTGGGTTTGCTGACACGTGCTTCACGGCAGTCCAGCATGACCTAGACATCATCTTAGATGTGACTAATAGTAATTTCCGTAACACTTCAGATGCTGCTCTCGAAGACCTTTGTTTGTAAGTATATATTAATCTTTATCTAGTAGTTATGGAGATTTTCAGAAACATTCTTGTGCGGCATAGTAAACTGGCCATTCATTGCATTGATAAAATCATGGAAAAACACGAGGCTTCTTGAATGATGTAAAGTATCATGATGTTGATAAATTATTAATAGAATAAGATTCGTTTAATAATGAAACTATCGCCTAATGTTTTTCTGGATCACAGCCTCAGTAATACTGAAATCAGATTTTAGGTGTCACCCATATAATAAATTTCTATTTTAATTAAACACAATTTAAAATAAAATAACATTTCCAAAAAGTAGGGTGCAATAATATGATTATAAAATTATTTAAAAACTGTTACTCCAACTAAACGTAGTTTTATACAGAACCCTATAATTTTGTGATGAATTTTATGCATTGAAACTGCACGCTTTATGATCATGATTTACTAGTGCTTATAATGCGCTTAAGATCACCAACTATACTTGTGCACAAAATTGCACTCCTTGACGACCAGTGACTATCAATGTATACAGGAGTTCTATATGTTATCAGAAGTACGTGTAATCTTATGTCTTTAAACACTGTAGATGGCTTGTTACAAAAGTGAATAGTATTATTAACGTACAGTTTGAATTTGGGAGAACTGGGGAGATTACAGAACAGCACAATGATTTCTGATATTCAAGCTAGAACCAAAGAAATGTACTCCAATAAAATACACTCCTCTCTCGATAGTGTCTGCCCAAAAAATTATGCACAAAATAATATAAGTGTTTATATATGCAAAAACGACCTGTTTTTGCTTATATATTTCTCTACAAGTGGGTTTCCTCGACATCACTGAATATAAATGTTTGTTCAGACACGTACAGCGCTTAGCTACCTTACAGCAGCAAGTAAGCTTCGTTAAGCCTTTGTCGGCTGTCACTATCGACAGAACTCGCGAACACTGCTGGAATAACAGCTTCATATTGTTGAAGAACCAGATATTGTATAGTCCAACATCTGTGACCAATACCACATTTCGTGTAAGAATTTATATTAGGTAGCGGTTTTACTCCCTTAGAGTCTAGAAACTAGTGGACAATTCAGATTTCAGATATCGTAGAGTTCCAATCTGTATTCAGAATTTTAAGTCAGAGAGCACCGGAAAGTGTTGTTCAGAAATATCCACAAAAGTGTCTCCCTGGCTCTACACTAGGTGTTAAGATTTTTTTCTAAAACTCTCGTAGCTACTAATAAACAATTAAATGATTTTTAGTAGTGTTTGCCCATTTATAATGTAGTTTATGAGGCAAAGTTTTCTTTATTAATAAAATGTACCGTATACTAAACAATACTAACTCTCAGAAGATAGAAATATACCAAATAAGCTATTAAAACTCACTATCAGAAGCCTTTGAACATTGTTTTTTCTCAAATACAGCTTAATGTTCTAAAGTTTGAAAATGTCAGAAATTCCAGTTTATGTTATAGAAGTTTAGATATTAAAAAATACAGGTCGTAGAGCAAATCAAAAGGAAAGTGCTGACATTTTGACATTTATTTTATTATTACAACCTTTATATGAAACACAAAACAGATCTTAGCTTTCAGATTATTATATAGAACTTGATCTATAAACGTATGGAAACAAGACCCCTTTTTAGGTTAAAGATGTAAATATAAATTGACCTATAATGCAGAATATAATAAGAACACATAACAGAAATTGTTCGTGCCAGTTTTATGTTCATATGTTAATGTCATGAGGTTAGCAGTATCAAACCTGATGGTCATTTACTATTTCATGAGTTCTTTTCAATCGTGCTATTATACAGTGAGGTATCGAACATTATTTTGATGCTCTTTGAATCGAAGACACACAAAACCCATCCAGCATACCCCACAAAAGTAACTCTATATATATAAATAAACTTGTACAGTACTTAAGAAGATTTGTGGTTTTCAAATGGACACAAAATTACAAAAAGTACGTGAATTTCATAAAGCACAGCTTATATGAGGTAGAAAATGTATAAAATCGATTAATAAAATAGTTCGCAAATTTCTCGTAATTCGAGCTCTCTGAATGTGAGTTATCTGGAATGACTGGAATACGTATAAGTCAAGCCTCAAATTACTTGTAATTATTTTGCTTCTTTAAAACTTATAAATACAAGGATCTTTAATACTAGTTACAACTTTGTTTTGCATGCTGTAAAACTCATAAGGACTAGGATCTTGAAAACTGATTACAACTTTTATAGAGTAATGAGAGTTGCTTTGCGTTGTCTTAGATTATTTCGTCTAAAGAAAGGTAAGTGCATAATTCGACCGTAATTGTTCCAACTGTAAGACCTTGTGATGAAGGTATGATGCTGAATAATTCATTTTTAGCATGAGACTATTTGTAAAGTATATATTAATGTAAATACCTACATATATCAAGCACTATTTCAGGGGGTATGGCGGACTTGCTACTGAGCAAGCATGTTTGTTGTTCCAGAAAGATAATTAATATATACATAGGCACATTAGCCTGAAGAAGTCAAAACTGGGACCCAGTGAGATCCCAACTCACGGTTCTTATCAGGAAGATGCAAGCCTCAAAAGGTCTTATGTTTGGTAATTTATTTATATTTTTAAGCCTGTTTGCAATTATTTCTCATGTCGAATATATTCAGATTTCTTTCTGACATTATTCACTTCTGTGACTATGCAGGTATTAATAGCAAGTTGAAATAATCTATAGTAATTGTAGAATAAATTTCAGTCATGGGTTTTGATCATAAAAACAAACTATGTGCTTTCTTTTCGTGTTTGGTTTCGACTATGATTCTGATTTATCATTGTCATAATTGTCGAAGTAATGTTACTGCTATACCCCACACTAATCGTAAGGAAGGTGGAAAGGTAGTGTAAGATGTTATCATGAAAGAACATTTTGCCTCTTGATGTAACCTGTACAATGAAAGAAAATGTTGCAGTTTTTACAGTTTCTATTCCTGTACTATAACAATTGATTTTTCATTTCATACACAGATCGCTAGACGACAGCCTGTTATGTACTACTGATATAATTGATACTGACTGTTCTCTAGCAGATGGACGAGAAGTATTTGACTCTTGGACGAGGGCGCTGCGTTCTGCCTACGATTCTGTGTGCGTAGGAAGTAATGACAGATTGAGAGGTTAGCAGTCTCTCCTCAATTTATGTTATTATTTTACTTACACGAAATGAAAAGTTTTTCACGTTTTCTAAAACAAAAGCAACTGATGTTATAATATTTTATCAGTAGGGAATTAAGAATAAATAGTTCAATTTCATATTTATTTATTTTTTACACTACAGCTCAGTAAGTGGCATATTATTGCAAACAAATGTTATAATTATGATGAGGATAAACCCATTTAAAGTCAAAATGTATTTTCAAAACGGCTGGTATGGGTATTAAAACTTTAATTAATATAAAGTGCAAAATAACGTTTCGGCCTTCTTAGGTCATGCCCGGCATAGCCAAGTGTGTTAAGGTGTTCGACTCATAATCCGAGGGTCGCGGGTTCGAATCCCAATCACACCAAACATGCTAGTCCTTTCAGCCGTGGGGGCGTTATAATGTTACGGTCAATTCCACTATTCTTTGGTAAAATAGTAGCCCAAGAGTTGGCGGTGGGTGATGATGACTAGCTGCCTTCTCTCTAGTCTTACACTACTAAATTAGGGACGGCTAGTGCAGATAGCCCTCGAGTAGCTTTGCGCGAAATTAGAAGAAAAACAGTTCTTAGGTCATGTTTAGGTTTTAATACCCATAGCAGCTGTCTTTAGAATACAAATGTTATAATTAATGTTGTTTATACCTTGGTAGAATAAGCAGTGTATTATTTCTTCCATAGATTTACTTTCTAATATTCAGTGTTGGAATGTGAATACATTTATTGCTTGCACCACTGAAAAAGTTAATTTGAGTCATATCCGAAATCTACTGCATACTCCTTTAGACAAAGCTGAATGCAGGTAAGCATGTTTATTACCTACTTTAAATGTTTATTTAGCTTCTTAAATGTATGTTTATTTGTAATGGCAGGGTACGAAGTTGTGTGGTTAGATTCTAGGAAAGGTTTGTTTGTTAGTTTTTGAATTTCGCACAAAGCTACTCGAGAGCTATCTGTGCTAGCTGTCCCTAATTTAGTAGTGTGAGGCTAGAGGGAAGGCAGCTAGTCATCACCACCCACCGCCAACTCTTGGGCTACTCTTTTACCAACGAATAGTGGGATTGACCGTCACATTATAACGCCCCCACGGCTGAAAGGGTGAACATGTTTGGCGCGACGGGGATGCGAACCCGCGACCCTCAGATTACGAGTCGCACGCCTTAACGCGCTTGGCCATGCCGGGCCTCTAGGAAAGGAGCGATCAAACAGTAGGATTCAAAGTGTTATGGGTTTTTTAACAAGCTAGGTTGATGAAATGTGTTATAATCATAAAAACGTTAATTTAATGTAGTCAATAGTAGGTTAATAATTAAAGGTAAAATGAAAAACTAAACGTCTTATTCAATGTAAGTAGTGTAATAACAGATTTTAAATTAAGAAAAAAATATCTTGGATTTTATTATAATTTCTTTTCGACTAATATTCAAATTGCGTGTCTTATTTCTCCTCGAAATCTTTGTTTTGCCAGTTAATGTAACCGCTGGTACGTGTAGCTAAAGTTAAATTAACAAAACCCAGTTGTTAGAGAGTATATCACTGGAGACATTTTGTTATTTGCTCGTCTTCCATTTGTGATATCCTTACCCTCTATACAGCAGTAAGCTGGCCTATATCTAAGTCTAAATACATTTTGGATTTACATAGTTATTTGTTTATACATATATTTCTAATTAAATACAATAAATATATGATGCAAAAAGTAGATTTATTTGTATTTAAGCAGAAAGCTACACAGTGAGTTATCTGTGCTTTGCCCACCATGGGTATCAAAATCCAGTTGGTGGTGGTGTAGGTCCACAGACACATCGCTGTGCTACTGGAAGATTGCTTACAAAAAAACGTAACAAGATGTTATCAAAACCAATTCATCCCTGAACACGATGTATTTAAATGCTATCTAAGAAAAAAGTTTAAGTTTTTGACAAGGTTAGGAATAACAGTTGTTTTGAGATAATTTCCTATTTATTCTAGAAAGAACCTGTAGATGTTCAAAAGCAAAGTTAACCAGACAATTCTTATGATAATCATACCTTTAATACTAACTTAAAACGAAGACTTCTCTCCTTCGTACAGGACCTTATAAACTATCTCACTAGATATGGAGAATGAACAGTTAAGAACCTTATACTTCTCCAGTTTCGCTTCGATCATCAGAACTCCCAACAGTGGAATTAGCATTTTTACAAGAACATGTCTTAAATTATTCATCAACTGCAAAAATATCTTGAACAAAGAACGACACTTATTTAATTCGTAGACCAGTCTTTCTGGTCGAGCTAGTATTTCTATCTCTTCTTATATTCTCATACTTAGTTTTACCAGCTTCCCATGCTTAACTATACTGAACTTAGATAATCTCTCCGTTTAAAGGAAAGAACTTGCTCAGAAGAGAGGAAGAGAGCTTCAGCCTTTCATTGGCTATTCCTTCTAGACGTACTTTCTATTAGCCGTTCAGCTTGAACCCAAAACAAATTTCTACATTTTAACGACCATATATTTCACTTTTCTATAGTTTTCTTTACTGTCGAAAATTAAAGAACTCGCTAAGACTGTAATGTTTATGTTTTAAAACCAAGCTTGTTTCGAGTAACATACGCTTATTTCAGAACTCCAATTTCAATATGTAACATTATATTTAATTCAGTCACATCCACACACAAATACTCTCAATTCAACCAATGAAGAACAATGATGACTAGGGGTAAGCCCTGGTTCCAAACTGTCCCAAGGTCGACAACAAACACAGACATTACGGCTACAACATATATTTTACAAGAAAACAGTTGGTCGCCAGTATGGATCATATTATATTTTCACATTTATAACGCACATCGTTATAAAAGTGACACAAAGAAACGCAAAACACTTATTTTTGAAACCAAAGTTGTACTTATTAAAACAGTGAATTCCGATGTTAAAGAATGTATAGTCAACTTTAAGCACAATTTTAATTTATTACAACAGGAATAGTGGCACAAAGCGAAAACTATATCAAGCACCAGCTTATATTTAATTAGAAGACAGTTTAATTAAGTAGTTTCTTTAAATGCGCAACAACATTACAATCTGAAAGAGGCTAAAGAATTTGCAAGAAAAATATTGATTTCAAATCTCAGAGCTAATTCAAGATATTCGAAACAATATACAAACTTAATGGCATTGTTTGTAAAATTACCAGTGGTTTGCTAAAGTTTTTTTATCCCTAGTCTGTGAACATATGTCTACCAACTTTGCAGAATATCAGAATTTTATGTACATTTGGGCTGAGGATGCTTATACAGTAAGTGTCTGTGACTTGTTAGTGATGAATTCCAGCGAAAAACGGACAGTACATAATCCACTTGTTTCTTAAAACGTACGTAAAAAAATTCTTTGCACAATAGGAAGTCACAGTTTTATCTAAATTTTTAAATAGTTCCCTTTTCTTGTTAAAACCCCCCTCAGGTTTATTCAATTACTTTATAATCTAATTGACAAGACACACTATTTTGTCTCTAATTTGTTTCTCCCTGCACATTCTGCGATAAATTCACTTACATTACTCTTGTGGATTACCACAGGTATATCTCGAATATTAAATAATTGTCTCCTTTTCGTCAAAGTCCACATAAACGAGTACAATTACTTCAGAACACCTTTTCACGAGACAAATTATTCTCATTATCTCTATTAAACTGTAAAATTCTTTTAAAATATCACCCATTATGACTAATTACTCACACACTGGCTAATTTAACGTTTTTAACTTTTTTTCTGACCGAAGTTTTATTGAATTAAGTTTATTTTCTCTACTTGATTTCCGCTCGTTTGGTCGCCTATGTTTATACTTTCTTTGCTGAGGCCTCGATCTTTTTATAAACTATGTAAGCGACGTTAAATTCTTATCCTATCGGCTATGTTGTTTTCAAATATTCAATTGTGAATAGTTTTATTAGTGTTGTAAATCACTCTAAGAACTACAGGAAGTCATGTTAAGTGAAACTATGGAGGAAATATGACTAGAGCTTAAGCGATTCAGGCTAATAACCTGACAGATAAATAAAAAAACACTTACATGTTTTGCTGAACTGGACTTCTAGGTGATAGAAAGCTGGTTGCAAGCAAGAAAGGTTTGAAAGACAAGAGATTCAGGAACAGAGACTTGCAGGCTGTGACCTGATTCAATCATCATCATAGTTAGATTGAAGTAGATTTTTTCTACTCAAGTGGTGAGAAAAAAGAAAAAAAATTCAATTCATGCAGATATGCAGAAGAGGTTTGACCTGACCTCCTATTTATGCGATATCCAAGAAAAAAATGGCTGAGATACACTACTGGTCAAAATCTTAAGGCCAATGAGCATAAAGAAAAAATATGCATTTTGCTTTGTTAGACTCAACCACTTATTTGAATAGAGCTTCGAAAGATGAAAATAAGAAAAGGGAAAATAAAAATAAAAAACCTTTTAGCATTTAATGTGAATTAAGTGAATTGCAGGCCATCATTGCAAATAACTTCAAACATTCGCTTTGGCATGGTCGGTATAAGCGCTTGCAGAACGCTGGCTGGAATGTTATTCCAAGTGGTGAATATACCTCCAGGACGATCATGCACTGTTTGGAATTAACGTCCATTTCTATAGACTTCTCTTGCCATCCACCCCAAACATTTTCAATGGGGTTCAGTTTGAGCGAACATGCTGGGTGGTCCAAAAGAATCACGTTATTCGCCATGAAAAAAGTCCTTTGTCCTGCAAGCATTGTGGATTGCAACGTTGTCCTGCTGAAAGATCCAGTCATTTTCACACAAGCGAAGGCATTCAGTTAATAAGGATGCTCTCTCCAACATGCCAATGTAGTCAGCTGCTGTTTGACGCCCCTATATAACCTGCAGTTCCATTGTTTCATGGAAAGAGAAAGCACTCCAGATCATGATAGTACCTCCACCACTGTGTCGTGTAGAAAATGTCTCCGGTGGGATATCTGGACCATCTAGATTAAATTTTTTCTCATTAGAGAACAAAACCTTTGTTCACTTTTCTACGTCCCATATTTGTTGCTTCTCAGCAAAGTTTAACCGAACTGTTTCGTGGTGTGGAAGGAGGCGTGGCCTTTGAAGACATTTACGGTTTTTAAAACCTTTTTTTCTCGTAGATGCCGTCTTATTGTTCTTGAGCTGCATTTTGCGTCTGTAAGGGCTCTAATCTGGTTCGACGATCGGCTGGTGTCTTGCCGGACAACCAGTCGAATCCTTCTGCTCAACGCCGGCGAAATTTTCTTAGGCCAACCACTTGAAATTCTCGTTCCGTATCCCTCAGGGTCTTTTAAGAAATTTGCAATAGCAGTTTTACTACGCCCAATCTCACCAGTGATAGCACGTTGAGAGAGACTTTGCTTTTGCAGCTCGACAATTCTGCCACGTTCAAACTTTGTCAACCGTTTAGCCTTTACGATACTTAACGTTATCTACGTAGCATACATTCTTCTTTTGAAGCGTGAGCATTTTTGACTTGAAATAGTCGCATGTCCTCACACCCCTTAGCATTAGCATGCAGACTAGAATCTCTCTTTCAAACATTCTATGTACGAGCCTGCAATTTTATGATGGAACTTATCCTTGAAATGACGTATAGTATCATAACAAGGCATTACGACAAGTCTCAACGAACTATACTATTATCAGTTTGTTAAGTTACGCCTCTAAGCTGTTTCACAGTTTACCCTACATTCACTGATGTTTCATCAATCCACAGAACTTCCTTCCTGATCCAGGAGTTTTAAAGTTGCTCCCAGTAATCAGTCTCATTCCCTTTTTGTATTTTATTTTGATTAAGATAAGTGTTTAAAATATTCTCTATTGCACGTACAGTTTTCTCTGTATCTGCTCTAATTAAATTTTGTGCGTACTTTTATATGAAAGGTTATTTAAATCTTTTACAGTATATTACTATGAATTTCAAAGGAGTTGTTTTGCTTGGGTGTAATAAAAGGGAACTTCATTTTATGTTTTGATTTTTGTTTTCAATCTGTTTTCTTCGAATTTTGAATTTAGGTTGTGAATAAATTCATGTAAAAATGTTCCGTGTTTTTGTTGATAATAGATTTTGTTATGCAATCGGTGTTTATTATTATTTTGTATTTAGTATTATTTTTGTATTATGAGGCGAGTATGTCTTGTATCTTTATAACATATTTTTACGTGTTTTTTGTTGTTTGTTTGTTTGTTTTTGAATTTCGCGCAAAGTTACACGAGGGCTATCTGCGTTAGCCGTCCATAATTTTGCAGTATAAGACTAGATGGAAGACAGCTAGTCATCACCACCCACCGCCAACTCTTGGGCTACTCTTTTACCAACGAATAGTGGGATTGGCCGCAGATTATAATGCCCCCACGGCATACTTGGTGTGACTGGAATTCGAACCCGCAACCCTCAGAAAAGCCTTTGTATGTTGTGTTTGATTATTGTTAAACCCTATTAAGGGTATTGTCCTATAGTATATATATCGATGAGAATTTTTCTTTATGCTTTACATATGCATGTAAAAAAGTCTAATTTTTGTTCTTCACATGTTCATTTATTGTTAATGGATTTAATGTTGTGATATATTGTTGTTTGCTCATGTCTTATTAAGGAAGGGTAGATTATCCATAAAAATGGGATTTTTTTTTAAACTTTCGTGCTAATGTAATGCTGGTTTCATTATGTGACTAGTTCTATTGTTAGACAAGTGTTCTTATAGAAACGAGAGCAAGTTGTAACAAAGTTAAAACAATTTCTTGGTTGATGCGCAAGTTAATTTTAATTGGTTGGCCTGAATATAAAGGGAGAAGAAATTCGGTACAGCAACTTACTATTTGTTTTCTGCTTCCTTAGCTAATACTTAATATTTTTGGTTTTGTAAGATTTCTATATAATTTAATTAGTATTAATCTAGAATGTCAGTCAAGAGATAGCCACCAAGAATCTCGTCTTTAGTTATTTCCATGATTGAATCACCAAAGACAAGTGTTTCTCGTTAGAAACTATCACTATAACATGTGATACATCATAATGACAGGTAGTGACTGATCGTTTCTCTTGTAAACAAGTTGAAGTTTTGAAAGATTTGATACAATTTGTTGAGTGACCTTCATCCACGTTGCTAGCGTGTGTACTTACAATTGTTTTTTGTTAATAAGCACAAAAATACACAATCGACTATCTGTGCTCTGCTCACCAGGGATATCGAAACTCAGGCTCTAGCAGTATAAGACCGCAGACGTACCGCTGTGGCACTGGGGGCTGTAATAGTGAAAGACATAGTGTTGTATGTATGACTAAGTTTGCTTTGTTTTGGAACACTCTTATTTTAGAGCGACCTTATTTGCTTTAGTGAATTGGCTAGATTTTCTTTGTTTTAGGCAGATTTTGCAATAATTAAGATTGTATGAAAGTTTTTATACACATTTCTAGAAATTTCGAATAACTTGGTAAAGATTTAAGATTAAAATTTATTCAACAGGAAATAAAAGAAATTTCATTATGATTATGGAGCTTTAATAAACACTCGACTTTTAATAACTTAGAATTTGTCGCTTTTATTGTTTTTTAACTTTGAATTTAAATAAAAAATATGATATACGTATATTTATACCACCTCTTTCTTTGCATGGAACTTAGTCAGAGTCAGGAAGAAACAAACTAATAATCCATGATATAGTTTTCGTTAGATCTCCTGAGATAAACTGACGATACCACAGAGTTAATAGTATACTTGTACGCGATATTATCACGTGAACTTTCCATTCTGTTAAACAATGGTTTTCGACTTACTTCTCGAAATTCTTATATGACAGTAACTGTTTTCCTAAATATTATTAAAACTAAATTTTAAATACGAAATAGGTTTTTACACAAACTTCTCATATAATAACGCCAATAAGAAAAAAAATTCAAATGCATAGATGCATTTTCTAAATGACTTTTGCTAACTTTTTAATTGTCTTTTTCTTGTGATAGAAATTTAAATGAAACATTCAAAGAGTGTACCCAAGACGCCTCAACAGAATCCTGTCGAGAACAAGATTCAACTTTACGAGCCCTAGACAAAGTGTTTGATGCTTTCATGGACGGATCTCATTGCAATGATTATGGAGAAAAAATGAGAATTACCGTAAATGTACTTTTTGTAACTGTCGTTATTGTTTTATTCTTTATGTCTTCAGCTTAATAGTAATTTTAACTATAGAATGCCCATATGTTTTTTTATTATATGAGAATAAATTTTTTTGCAAATGTCATAAGTCTTGCAGATATTATAAAATTCTAAGATTGATAGTTTCTAATATAAAATAAAACTTTTCGCACAAATACGCATTATTACTTTGTAATTTTTTGTTTAATTTTCACTAACAATTTTTTTTCCTTTTTATTTTTGTCATATTTTTTCAGTCTACCTTTGTAGACCTTGAATAAATATTATATGCTTGACCATTGTATTTTCAACCGAATAAATTCAGCCATAAAATTCCCGTACGAAAGCAAAAGTCTTACTTTATTATATAAAACACAATTAATATTTCTTGGATTGCGTGTGTTTTGTGTGTTTTTCTTATAACAAAGCCACAAAGAGCTATCTGCTCAGCCCACCGAGGGGAATCGAACCCCTGATTTTAGCGTTGTAAATCCGGAGACATACCGCTGTACTAGCGGGGGGCATCTCGGATTGCAAACATCTTAATTCTTAACAAAACAAAGATACAAGATATGCCAGCTGATGAATACAGTTTAGTTTGTTCCAGCGAATAAGGATAGAAAATGATTTTCAAATAATGTTTATTTTTTAATGAAGCAGTTAAAATATATAGTGAGCATTATTATATTTTATTTTTAGAATATTTTATATTTCTGACGTAATCTTTGCACACTAGAGATTTGACAAACAAGCCTCATTTTCAGGGTTTATAGGCAACTACTATAATACTACTACACAAGTCAAACAATTAGCTAGTAAAGTCCATTCACGTCCCAGCCTTAAAACAGAAGCTTACCTTTGTTACTACAGTACGTACAGCACATTTATTTACTTTTCTCGGATAAAAAGTAGTATAGTTACGAAAATAGATTTCTAAAAGTAAAAATGTTACTTTTAGTGGGTATGTGTTTTTCTTATAGTAAAGCCACAGCGGGTTACCTGCTGTGTTTACCGAGACGAACCGAACCGTTGATTTTTGCATTATAAATCTATGGACTTATCGCTGTATCAGCAGGGAACGATTATTAGTGTCACTGCAAAATGTCGTCAAGCGTTAATTTTTCTAAAGTTCGTAACTTGAAAACAATTCTGATTAAATTGCTTTTATTTTGTTCCTTCCCTAATTGAATGCTGAATACGTAGATACTATAAAATTCGAGTAAAATGTCTATTTGAATTTTTGAAAGATACTCACAGAACTTATCATTGAAATATGACATTTATTCTTAAATCTGATATATTGTAAGATATATTAATACATTAGACCCAGTTGCATCTCCAGAAGATGTTTATGATGAGTAATCTTAGTAAAAATTTTGGGAAAGGTGAGAGAATTGGTGGAAAGGAAAAGTTAAATATGCTGGCTCAATTTGGTTCCCTCAGTAATACCACAAATGTACAAAAGAACGTAGTTGTTGGATAGAGGTGTGCAACCTTTTCGTATTTTCTGAATCATTTTAATGCAATGCTACAATGTTATACGTTAATACAATTTTGATAGATGTGAACCCGTAAAACCTCGCTTGTATTTATAGTCTACATGATATTTAAATTTATTCCAATTATTCTAAATGGTGTTGGATAATTTGAAGAAGGAAACAACGAAATTTGGGGAGGAGGAAACTCCTCGTTAGCTGTATGTGGGTGGGAATGCTTATTTCTGTTTACGCCCACTGCATTTGTTTACAAAATTAAAATTTGGTACTTAGTTTACCAATGTTATATTGTAACAACAAGTAACCCCGGATACGTAATGTTCACTTGAAGATGTTATAATTGTGACAAATCTGATGTTAATAATGCAAGTCCATGATACAAACTTACACGGTGGAAATTTATATAGCTGATGAAAGCGCTGGCATTGCTTACAGACGAGTTGTACAGTTTTGTTATCTGGAATAACAACTCTAGGGGGAAAGAAATTTGAGTTTTAAGTCTACTGTGAAAATTGAATAGCCTTAAACTCTCTTTGGAATAAGAGAGAACAAAGATGTATACACATTAATGGAAATAATTACAGAAACGCACAAATGATAGCCACAATCAAGTCATAAACAATGAGTAACATTAACTTAGTGGTAAAAATTTATTATGATGCTAAACATTATCACATGATTGCCAAATAACAACACTCAACCACTCATTAGCGACTTTAAAGATTTGTTTGTTTGGAATTTCGCACAAAGCTACACAAGGGCTATCTGGGCTAGCCGTCCCTAATTTAGTAGTGTAAGACTAGAAGGAAGGCAGCTAGTCATCACCACCCACCGCCAACTCTTTTACCAACGAATAGTGGGATTGACCGTCGCATTATAAACGCCCCCACGGCTGAAAAGACCAGCATGTTTGGTGTGACGAGGATTGGAACCCGCGACCCTCGGATAACGAGTCGAGTGCCTTAACCACCTGGCCATGCCGGGCCCTAACATTATGTACAATTACTTTAAAACTGTTAATTACAACTACATTACATCACACGTACACAACTTCAACTCAAGTTATATACTGTAATGTATATAAAACTTCCCTGATCTCCCAATAAAACCTAACATCATAGTTAGTGATTGTAGCAGTGGTATGAGTGTGTGTATTTCTGTATCAGGTATCATTCTGTTTCTTAAAAGTTTCATTTTAAATCACTTTCATATAGTTAAAAATTCTCAAGATATAAAAGCTTTGTTTTACGCCCAGTTAACTTCTTTGATTTTTTTTTAAATTAAACTTTATCAACTAAGAATTTGTATTAATCACTGATTACTTTAAACACACAAGTGCCAGGGGGTATTTTACAGTGGTTAAATAGTATTATCTCTCAGAAATGGTTAACAATTCTAGAAATCTGAAAGCCTTGTTTTACACCCAGTTAACTTCTTTGACGTTTTTAATTGAACGTTATCAACTAAGTATTTACCCTGACGATCCAGTGAACATCAAAAATTGTGGAACTTAAGAGGAAAACTACTTTACACAATCTACATCGCTTTGTAAATTATTTATAATTTACGTTTACAAAAGCAAAATATCAATCAAAACCCTTTAATGAACCTCGGAAACTGCATTATATAGTGATAAATCTTTCAGAAGATGCGAATAATTAAAAAACAACTCTCAATTTCCAGTCTTGTCTGACTTATGCTTAGTATCAGTTCTAGCAGAATATCAAATGTCATCCTTGGGCTAGTATAATAACCGTCAAGTTGTTGTCATGGCACAAAACATGTTATATTTATTACCACGTTGTAAAACACTGAAAAGAACCAACACAATTGCCTCTTTTCCTTTAATCTAGCACTTGAAGACAAATCTAAGAACGGAGCTGAAAGCTTTATAGAATACTAGTTGGAGTACCTGTCCATTGGACGCGTGAAATAAATATTTGTTTGAAAGAAACAGTGGTGGCGCCAAGGGAAGGGCTTGGGGGGCTTAAGCCCCCCCAATATTGTTACCTACATATATTCATAAAATATGGAAAATACAATCTTCGTTGTTGCTTAACAATTAACATCAGAGAGACATAGATCTATAGAACTCAACTTCTTCATTAAGATGAAAGATAGTTAGTCTGATAGTGACCTTACTTTTCCTCTTAGTACATTAACTTCACAGGGGATAATTCGTTTCTGCTATGTAAACTATGTTTTTATGTTATATTTCTTTTGATTTGTAGCTTTACTCTTAATGGTATATTAAATGTTCAATCTGAGCTAATCTTGATTTTTTTATTATTATTATGTATTACCTTGGGTGGAACTTGGGTGAGCTTCCTCTTTTACATACACGCATATTTTCATAAACAGATTATTTCTAATTTGTAATAATGAATTACTAATCAGAGTATGAGTTTCCAATGAAAACTGGATTGAGAAAACAGTTCAAAATAGCACACTTTTCTGAAATGTACCTTGGTATTTACATTATTATAATTTACCATCTCTACTTCATATTGATGGCATTTTGGGAAGCATTCCATAGTTTACCTCAGCCCCCCAACGAAAATATCCTGGCGTCACCACTGGTAAGAAAGGGGAGGAAATTGTGCTTCTATTATTTTTCTTAAGATAATAAACATTAAAAGTATAATAAAATTACATACAAGTAACAGTACTGAATAGAAAGACGTGCTGTTTCCAAGAATTCTAACAATAGTAGTTACATAGTTTATTCTAATATTGAGAGATATACAACATTGGTAGTATTTCCAAATATAGATATGAAATTAAATAAAGGATCTACCTCCACCCCAATGAACTTCCTCATCTAATCCTGTATCAATTTTAGTGCTGATTGATCAAGAAATGTGGGAACGTATAATGAACAAATATATACCCACACATATATTGACGTTTATTTATATAGATGCAAATACGTAACGGTACTAATACCGAAAAGAAAAACATTGTTTCCAAGAATTCTTACAACAATGGTTACATTTCATTGTAACAAGATTCATCCTAATGGTGAAGGAGATACAGCATTGGTAGTTTTGTTGATATTAGAAGGGGGGGGGGTCCAACTCCTAACCTTCACGACCTTTCTCATGTCATCTTGTATGAAGTTTGGCGGTGATTGATCAAGAAATGTATAAAGGACGACATACACACACCGACGTTTACTTTTACAGATTGGAAGTAAACTTTAACCAGTTATTCTCGTCGTTAGTTTATTCACGTAAGATTTTTAATGGACAATAGTCTTTTGTAATATTTCTAAAGTGTAGTTATTTGTATATAGGAGATACAAAATTATAAAATGACACAATAAGAAATAAGCAAGATTTGACATTTGTAAATCTATTCATTTCGTCCTTAAAAACCTTTCAGCTTTATTCGTGTGAAAGTAAAAATATTGTGAAAAGTTAAGCAATTTCTTCTATAGAATCTAGTAAAATCTATCATTCTGCTTCTTAAAATTTCATTTTAAATTATTTTGACATGGTTAAAAATTCTCGAAATCTAAAAGCATTGTTTTACAACTGTTTAACTTCGATTTTTTTATTGTACTTTATCACTGATTATTTTAAACATATAAGTACCAGTAGGTATATGACAAAGAAAAAAAAACGAATGTGGCACTAATATATAGAATAAACAAGTTTTTTGTTAACTATAATATTCAGGCAACTAACTCATGGCATGACAACATTCTTTACAAAAAACAACCAACAACATACAATGAACACATTTTAAAATGTGTTTACTATCTGAAAAACGTAACAAAAATAGGTATCAGATTAACTAAGTCAAAAACACTTGAGCAACAACATTTTTCATTCAAAAAATATAACTTTCATGAATGGCCATTATATAACATATTCATACAGAGCAAGATAAAACCCTATGCAGTTTCAACTAAAAGTAAATGCCTCATAAGCCAAATAATAAACAATCACCGACTCCGATTGTTTTTTTAACATTAACATGCATCCTTTGAAAGGCACCTACATTGTCCACTAATGTAAATATATTACCTAACACAGCAGAAAATATGTGAATTTGTGAAAAATTTAGTAGTTCCAGTAACACACAAAAAATATGAGCTTGAGCTGGGAGTATCACTGAATCAAACCTCAAATTATTTCTGACGACTATATTTTAGTTCAGAGGTATCACTAGGTGCTGGCACCCAAACCCCTAACTGGTGTCTTGAAAAATCAGAACAGAAAACTATAACTAATATCATACTGAAATGTCAAAAATTCTTGCTCCTATGTGCCTGAGCCCTGAATCATTTGAACACCTACTAATACCTCTGCTGTGGTTCAAATGTTCTGATACTTTAATTGCCTTCTCTCTCTCTCTGTTTGTTTATATATACAATCTTATAATTGTGGTGTAAATGCAAAAACAAAACAAAAAAAAAAAAAAAACATGATTAGTGCCAAAGAATGTAAAAGTTCATACAAACTGTGCACTTTTTGCAAGGACTATCTGCAGTAGCCATCTTTGATCTTGAAGTACTTCATTAGAGAGAAGACAACTAGTCCATACTACCCACCACCAGCTCTTGCACAATTCTAATTCAATAGTGGGATTTGACCACCACTCTTATAATGCACCCATGACCCCACACTGTGTTGCATGATTTTTGGTGGTGACAGCATGTAAACCATGGATTAAGCTTCTGAAACTCAGTCCACCACACTAACCACTAAGGCTATGCTTGGCTTCCTGGCCAAAAAGGATTGATAAAAAATTATTTATGAGACATAGTTGAATTTAAATAGATTAAATGATTACAATTTACATTGGTTTTTTTTTCAAATTAATTAACAGAGAAAAAAATATAATGTAATGAAATGGTTTCATATGTAATGCAAAACTATAAAATCATTTTCAGTTCTTTCAAACTTACTTACCACTGTGACAGAATGAAAATAATAATACACATTTTGAGTAAATAAAAATTATATGTTAACTTACAGTTTATCCTCTAGTAATATTCTCCATAAAAAAATAACAATTATATTTTTGGACATTACCAGTCATGAAGAATGAAAGTCTGAACTTTAATAAACTAGAATGAGTAAAATGCCATGGATTAATTAAAAAATTCCATTGTAATATCTTCTTAAATTTTTAACATGAAATCAAGTTTTAAAAATGTTTAAGATTTTTTAATGTTTAATTTTTTTTACATTCCAAAAGTTGTAAGAGTAACTTTCAGAATAATACTGAAACATGACAAAATGCTTAAAAAACAGTATCACAAAAACATATTTCATTAAGTCAAGTAGCTCACTTTGTTCTTCCAAATAATAATAATAGGATCTTCCAATTTACTCACAATAAACAAGTTATATTTTCAATATTTACAAGAAAATTGTGCTGATACATTTCCACCATAAATGAACAAAAGTTAAATTATTATACCTATATCTCGAAGCTGATGAATTTACAATTGTAGCAAAAATAAATCTCCGTGTATTGTGTTTATGCAACAAAACATTACACGTATCTTAAGAAAAAAAATCAACAAAACAGTTAATGTAATGTTACCAATTTTCTTTAGGGTTAAATATTATTTGTTCATTTTAGTGTCAAAGTTTTCACAGAGAAGACTAATAGCCAATTTTTTTAATTTCTTGAAAAAGGTCATGATTTTATAGCGAGGTTATTCACTTGACTTTATTCACATACTACAAACTAAGTTCATTCAGTCACTCATCACATAAAACGTACAAGATGTTACAACAGAAGCAACTATACTGTTGTATGTATGTTAGTTTTTGTTGGATGAAGTTCAAAATGGACTATATATGAAACACCATGAAACATACAAACATTCCAAACTATGAAAAGGAGCTAAATGGAAATGCATGGAACGACTTTAAGTTTGAAGTTTTCAATAATGAACGAATGCTGTAATTTTTCAGAGATGGAGCATTCTTTTTGACATAACCTGTATGTGGAAATACAATATACAAAATAATAATACTTGTAATTATGAATACATAATACTTCCATAAAAGAACTAAACATAAAAATCTCAATAGTCATTATTACTTCAACAAAAGCTTTAACAACATATACAGAACTATAAAATATTAATGTCAAATAATTTCTTCTAAGAATAATATTTAGTAGCATTTCCTAATAAAAACCAGTATTTTCTTTAAGGAACATAATGAATCAAAAGTATATGAATTGAAAATGAAAAACATATAAATATATATACAATATGGGATTTAATTTTATATACGTAGGAAAAATATCTTAAAAATAATAGTATATAATGTAAAATAATACATTAAGGTATCCAGTTCTGCCATTGATACTATAACAAAGTATAATAATGCTTTTTCTTTGACAAATTTATATGTAAGGTAAGAGCCTAAACTTTAAATAATACATTGTGATGGATCTATGTGATTGATTTTTTAGAAAATATGATCAAAGAGTTCCTAATGATTAATGCAACATCTTAGATTCAGTCTTTTGTTAAAATCAAAAAAGGAAAACAATGAGCTATTAGGTAAAAAAATTACATAACTAATAATAATATCATCTACTTATATGAGGTTATATTTACTAAAGCCATCTTTACAGCCTTCCAGTTACTTTTCCAACACAAAATTCATTTATGATAAACCCTGATTTAAAAAAAAAAGTTTAAAATCAGGTATCTCCTCTAAGATACTGCCAATATATGGATTTGTGTGAAAGTTTAGTATAAATAACTTGTGATTTGTCATCCTTTTCAAGTCTTAATCACTTAACAATCCATATCTTTCTCAGCATAAATGTTACAATTCTACCAACACAGAGTGATGATGCTTTGAGTCCCAATGTTTTGTTCATGTTTCTTCAATAGACTTTTCTGATGAAAATGCACTTTCAAATAAACTCTGAAAAAAAACCTTTTTTGTGATGAAGTAGAGTTGAACAGTGGCAATACATATATGCAGCTTATGAAGTTTATTTATTTTTATTATGTGAAGTCATTTACAATAGATTTCTTTCTTGACATGATAATAACTGGTAGTAACTACTTGAAAAATGTTCTAACAAATATGCCAATGCCTAATTTCTCATCTGAGACCTATTATTCAACCCTTTGTAAAATACATACTTTCTCTTTATGTTGAAGTCAAAATAGAGTGTATAACAACAAAACTGGTAAAGAGAAATATTAAAACATCACATAAAGAAATATACTTTGTTAGTAGCAAACAGTCTACAGTAATGGACCCAAAAAACTATTACTGATTTCTGAAACTTGAATGATGATAATAATTTCCAAGCTAGGAATTAAAAAAAAATTGTTAAAATTCTTATTGTTTTATGATGACACTCATTGCTAACCCTAGTTTTTGTCTCATTAATATAAACATTGTTCAGTTTTATTTCAACTTTATTGTTTGCAGCTTTGCTCATAAATAAACACTCTAGAAGAGCCAGAACCTAGATCATATTTAAAGTTTTAATAAAAGTAAAATGTTTTGGGTGACACTTTTAGATAGTTCCAATAATTAAGATTCTTAGTTCAATAATTTTGTCCATTAAATTCCAAGCAGCTAGTTATAGGGCAGTGTAGGTAATACACCCACTAGGGATTATGGCTTCTTTTTTTTATATTTTAGATTAAGAACTGTAATTTTAAGCTTGTATAACACCATATACACCTTTGTGCTCAATGGCTAAACAGATTCCTTATGAGAGAGAAGTCAACAACACCCATCACTACAAGTGGCTTGGCTCTCTGAACCAAATGGTATAATTAGTTGTCATTTTGATTATGTGCCTGCAGCTGAAAGTTTGGAGCTTGTTCATAAGCATTACATCTTGAACACCAGATTCTCCCATCCAAAGCTTTACAACAAGATACTTTTTCTTTTCAAAATCAATGGCAAGAACCATTATACCTCACAGTAAATGTTTATTAGTTTTCTACATAAAGAATTTAGGTAAGTGTGCAGTATCCTCTCATTATGATGATTTTTTTTCAAACAATAAACACCTGTTAGTGATCCAGTTATAACAAGCAATTTACCAACCAGTTATGAATATAAGTATAATTAAACATTAATGTAGTCACTGCCCCCACATGATTTCACATAAATTTAAAAATCAAAATCAGTAGAAATAAATTTAGTTTATCTGCACTGAGTTTTTAACAAAGATATAATCTACAGGAACTATAAAATCAGAACTAAAAACATCACACCTGAAAAGTATAAAACATTTGTTATAGAAAATCTAGTCAAACCAAAATACTAATAGTTACAGCAGTCCACAATTTTAAAAGTTCTTGTATGGAATCTCAGGTATTTCTATAACTAATACACTTAACACTGATCACAAAATAACTGTAGAGCAAATAGTACACCATTTTATCATTTCCACAAACAAGATAATGCAAAAGGAAATGTATGACAAAGTAATAAAGATAACATGATCTTTCAGCAGTCTTTCACCACATTCAATAAACTTAAGGCTATATAAAACTGTAATTTTCAATCACCTCTGGTCAAAAATACTTATAATAGTAGAACTCCAAAGTATCTAAAAAAATATATATATATACATGATTATAACAAACATTAAAATAATCATTGCATCTTATGGGAAACCTGTACAAAAAATATAAGGCAATATACTAGTTTAAACCTAATGATCATTTGATCAATATTCAGTCTTCTAGACTAGGCAACTTATATTCTCCTCAATATTTCTAGTATTAATACAAATGTCTATAACCTTGATCTACTGTCATTTTTACATCAGCAATATTTTCTGATGTTTCTTTCAGTTAATTATAATAATTTGTTACTCTAGGGAATTCAGAAAAGGCACTGGATTCAGTATTTTCACATTGCTAATACTATTCTTCATTAGAGATCTTGCTACAGTGCTATAGACAATAAATTACAGCCACAAGAATTAACCTTGATGTTTACTGTAAATTGATAAAAATGTACACTTAACTAAATGTATTCAGTTATTATTATGTTGGCACTGACACATGAGGATGATGATTTTCAAATGGTAAACCAATAACAAATAAGTTTCTGGACACAAATGGTGCAAAACATTAAACAGCACATAATCTGAAGTCCAAGTTACCATCATGGCTA
This sequence comes from Tachypleus tridentatus, assembly GCF_004210375.1. Taxonomy (NCBI): domain Eukaryota; kingdom Metazoa; phylum Arthropoda; class Merostomata; order Xiphosura; family Limulidae; genus Tachypleus; species Tachypleus tridentatus. The sequence goes on along the minus strand of NC_134837.1, from coordinate 157,319,925 downwards.
ATAGTGAAACAGATATAACATATTTCAGGCTAAAACTTTTTTACTTCATGATTTACTGTAGAAACTCCATGTGATCAGATGAAAGTACCTCTTCTCCTATATGGTGAGAAGACAACAGAGGATCACTAGTAACTGGAAGCATGTCATCTTCCATCATTGTTTCATCATACTGGCCAAGAGGACGAGCAGGGCTTTCACTCTGTGTAGAGCTTAGTCCAGATCTAGAGCTTAGAGAAGGACTTGGCTGGGGCTCCTGATTTACCTTCAAACCAATCATGTTCAAATCCAGTGTAGACAAGTGAGTATTACCACTGATATAAGTGTTGCTTGTACTAGGAATGTTTAAAAACATATTTGAAGGGTTAGGTTCCTGCTTAACAAAGTTGTTTGGGTCACTTTCTTGTGATGATTGCCATGAATGGTCAGTGACTGGAATGCCATGTGAACGTAGCTGAAGCTTCAGCTCCTTCAAGATGAATGAAAGAAAAATGACGAATTATTAGGACATCTGTAATACTGTTTAAAAATGTTTGTAAAGCTTCAACATTTTAGATAAGCAAAACTACCAGATTACATACATTTATTCAATTCAATTGCTGTAATTTAAATGTTAAAATTACAAACAGTTTATCTTACTTTATTTCAGAAAACAGTACAAAGAGTGGCTTTTAATATAACTTACAATTTGGTGGTTCACTTTAAGTGACAACAGTATGCACAAACACTTAATTACATATTGATTTAAATTTCCCTTAAACAATTATTTGAATCTACATACTATTTCTAACTGACTGCATTCTAGATTCTGGTAAAGCATTAAGTGAATTAACAAAAATACAAGTCTGTGGATCTACTTTAACTAAATTATTGTATTTCACACTTTGAAAAATGTTTTTGTGAATTTTTAAGTATAATGAGTGTTTAATTAGAGACCTATGATAACTCAGTTTCATAGAAAATAATTCAACTAAAAGTTTCAAAAATCTACAGCCAACTGCTTAGAAAACAAAGAAGCGAAATCCATTCATTATACAGAATTTTTTACAAACACACCTGTATTCTAAGAAGTAACTTTCTGTTCTGGTGCTCTAACTGTCTCTGTCTTTCTTCCATATGAGAGATTTTAACAACATCTTTTTTCAAACAGCGTACATAGTCCACTGAGGCCTTAAGTATTGTTCCCTTATTTTGTCGGAGGTCACGGACTAGGTCAAAATAGCTGCAAAGGGGTTTTCCATGTTTAAAAGGTTCAATTTTGCTACAAGTAAGTGAAAATATAACAAGGTAATACAAAAAAAAAAAATGGATCAACAAATAATCATCACCACTGTTATGTCAAACATATGAGTTACTAAATATAAAATCTTTGTTTGTTTACTTTGGATTTCTATTACTTTATTAGAGATTTTCACTTGGTTGTATTATTTGCATACTTTTCTTTTCAATGTAGAATGTCTTAATATATTGTAAAGGTTCTGAGAGTAGAAGCAAAAGTAATACAAATCAATTATTCAATGCATGCTCTCAACACAAAACTGTTGTCTGTGAAACTTAATATTTTTCAGAAAGTTGTAGTAAAAGAAATGCTTTTCTTTTTGCTTAGTACACTCCTCTAGATGTTGAGCAAGCCCAGTGATTAGCATGGTGGACTGTGGATCTTACCTTCTGTAGTTAAGGCTCTTTTACAACCAAAAAATAACAATAATGTTCTGTCCTTTAGCACCATGGATGCATTATAAAAGTGACAGCAAAATTTCACTATTTGATTAGACTACACCAAGGATTGATATACGGTACTAACTAGCTGAATTTCCTCTAGTCTATCATTCCAAACTAGGGATGACTAGTGTAGAAAGCCATACAGAGCTTTGTACAAAATTCAATAAATAAAACAAAAACTCCTCTAAAAAGAAACCAGTTTTGAAGGATGTTATCCTATGTTAGTAATTTTCAAAACAATAAACAGTGAGCATGCCTTTTTTGAGGCAACAAATTCAGCTGCTCTTAATGATTACTTATTGTTTTCTTTATGACATAAGCAATAACTTTTAAATTATTTAACTCTCAAATATTCTTTAAACACTCAAACAGTGCAAGCAGCATAATACATGTGTATATTCACACATAAGCCAAACCAAATTAGCTATTAGGGAAATGAAGATACTACGTAACTATAACTTATCTTGTAATTTGATGAAAAATAATGACATATTTTTGTTATTTGCTGTTACCTTCCTCAGCAGGTTCCTGTACAATTATTTCATATCTTAAGACAATTATTTATAAAGATCTTATTGAACAAAATTCTCAAGTCATTATTCAACACATTGGTTTAAAAACACAACAGTACAATAAATACTATAAACCTCTTAATAAAAGTATGAATTTTGGCACTTAAATTATTATTTTAAATTTTACAAAAGGAATCCAAAAGTTTCTTTCATAGGAGTTTCATAAATAGTTACCTATGTTGGTAATTCCAGTTTTAGGTAACACTTATCTCACATTGGCATGACTCAAAAATTGACTTTATACTTTAATGAACTGAGCACTTTAAATGATCATTTTTGTAACCCTTGTAAAATTAAAAAAATAATGTTCATGCTGAAATAATGAAACCATATGATGATTTTAAAAGGCATAAATATATTTAACATTTTATATTAAATTCATACTTAACTTATAAGAACTATAGAACATGATTCAACATACACATACATGAAAGAATTCACACTTCAATTATCACAGACTTGCACTGCAATATCCTACAAATTATTCACTACACTCTCTTACAAGTTTGTTATTCTTCAATATTAATTTATAAAATTCACTTAGTCACAAGCTTCCATGAATGCTATAACACTAAGTCCAACATTGTTTTCTCCTATTCGTTTAGTGTTAAATGTGACATGGCTTAAACTAAAATGGCAAGTAGCTTGGTACTTCTTACTTCTTGAAAAATCTCCCTTAGTGTATAACTTTGTATAAAATAATTTGATATGCTTATTTGATACTGTAAAGATATGATATTAGTTAACGATATCACTAATCTCATTTGTTGTTTTTTTTACTAACTTATTGAAGGTGGTGTATGAGCAACAGAAAATGTAATTGCAGACAAAAACAAGCTTTTTTTCAGTAATGAGCATTTATCAGATAAAAACTAAAAAAAAATCAGAACCAAATATGTTCTTCTAGCATACCTATAGGCTTTAAAAAAGCATTCTATTTAGAACTGACAGGCTACAAACGATATGAAAGCTGATCTGATTTACTGTAATAGAGACACTTTCTGAATCTGGCAACTCACATGAAGGAGCAGCATAATGTTTCATGAATGTGAAGAAACTTCAGTGAAGTTTAGCTGTCATGTTTGTTTTTGTCACTGCTTAATCCCAAGTATCGTGTAACACAGCCAACAGGAAAGAGCTACAAGACGTGAACGGTGTTGAAGAGTGGCAAAGAACAGGACAGCCTGACAACACTAAATTGTTTTGTTTTCCTCCACTGCTATCAATTTACAAGTTTTACAAAATAATCTCAGGAGCTTTTGTCTTCCCACAAAAAACAAACACACAAGAAAGCTTTTCAACTAAACTGTAACACAATCAGTCATGCTCTTCCTGAAGGCAACCTTATTCAGTGTAAACTGACACTATGAGTATCTTATGAGGCTGACTTACTGCCATATCAGTAAACATGCCTGGTTTTAAACTCACCTAACCACAGAAGTATGATTATATACATATCAGAAACTAATACAACATCAGTTCAGTATTGATTACTCACGGGTCATTGTTCTTTGGCAGGAGATTCCCCAGTTCTTTTATCCGGTCATTGATATTGAATCTTCGTCGTCTTTCAACTATTCAACAAAAATATTAAGAAAGAATATCATATTGGCTAAGAAACTAAAAACCTTTTCTCTCAAGCATATAAAAATAAAATGATTTTTTTTTTTCTAAAAGGGATTCACAAGGTATCCTTGTCTGTAGATTCAAATATTAAAAAATAATATTCACATTTCGTTGTTCAGTGACAACACAACATTATACTAGTCAGTTCTTTAAGATCCAGTTTAAAGTTATATAGCTGTATTGTATTTGCTAAAAAAAATCTATTCACATTCACTCAAGATTAAACTATCACTAATAAACAGACTGACACTAGTATTGTTATTCCATAGACAAATAATGCAAACACCTTCAATGGTGCATGAAAACAAAACCCAAAATTTTTAGTGTCATAATAAATGCAAAAGTTAAAAATTTAAAAACAAGGCAAACTTGATAAAAGTGACACAAACAATTATTTTTATAAATTAAACTGGAACATCTCAGATCAATCAAACATAAAAATAGAAACATTTATTATTTTTAGAGGGAAAAAATTATATTAGAGAACCACTTCATAATTTAAATTTATTCAAAACATAAAACTGGAGAATAATTATTTTACTCATTTGAATATTTGGATACAATTTGTATGTAAGTAAATACTTCAAACCACCTTCCCAACAGAACTTTAATAAATAAAAGGTACAAAAATACAAAAAGTGTAGAGATAGAAATAAAGCATCTCTACTGAAGAAAAAACTTATGGAAGAATAGTTTTCTTTTTAATGATAATAGGTACAAATATGATAAAATTTTAAAAAAGGTTGATATAAAATCACACATATTTGGACTTTTCAACCTGAAATTATGATTAAATTTATATACACAAAAAAGTGATTTTAATTAAATATGTTTGATGTTGACAACAAAGGAATGGTAAAAGCAAAAATACCATTTCAAAATTACACAGAAACATGAGCAGATGTAAAAAAATTATGCAAAAGAGAATTTTATTACATTATGAATATTCTATTTTTTTTAATTAAAAACAAGTGGCAAGATTATTATTATACATATACATTACTAACTCATATTGTGGTTATCTTTCTTTTGTCTATCCTTTGCCACTGCATGGATCTGATCATCACATACAGACAATGGCTCTTCTTTCACACATGTAAAGTCAGGTGGGCATGATTCTGATGATTCCACTTGTCCCATAGAAAATATATCAAGAAGATTTGCAGCTCCAGGCATCTATAAATTATACACTGATTGGCTAATTCCAGTTCTAATACTACTATATTACTGGTTTTGATTTTTTTTTCTTCTAAAAAGCAGAAAAAAAAAATTACAGTTATATCAAACTTTTATATTGAGTCCTAAGCATTCAATGTTTGGAAGTATGATTAGCTTTTCTTTCTAATGTTTAAAAAATGTTTGTGTATGTATATTTAGCCCTAAAAATCATTACAGCAATATTTCTAATTTTTATTTATGTCAAAAATAAGTTTTAAGGTCTTTGTGATACATACAGAACCAGGAAACACAATATAGAAATTTTAATGCAAAATCTTACAAATAAAATTTAATTGTTTATTACTTTTGTGTTTAAGTGTGACTTAACAGGTAGCTGTGGTTAACTTATTCTAATATTTTGTGAATTATACATGTTTGAAAAACACACATTTCACAAAAAGTCATTTCATAGTTAAGTTCTAGAATAAATGCAGAAAATCTTTCAAATAAGGATGAGATTTTATTTATTGTCAAACTAACAGAGACAGAAACTAAGTAAATTCTCATTTAGGAGCCTTTATCAAAGAGCAAGCAGTAAACTCCAAAAGAAATATTACTTTATTTTGTTTGAAGTGTAAAGTGAGAAAATATTTTTAAGAACCTGAAATATTACACCTCATCCTTGCCATCAGATCTTACTCTAGATACCCAAGTTACTTCTTAGATCTCAACCACACAAATATTTCTGTGAATCACCCTCAAATAATCCTAAAAAAAGCATTTCGAAGTTGAGTGCCAATCTTATGAATGTTTTCTTTATAAATAATACATAGAAATTGTGTAAAATACATCAAAAAAATTCATTTTTTTTCTAGCAATCAAAGTTTATAAAAATGTAACTAAACAATTTGACCTTAAAACTTGTTGATAAATTAAATGTACACAAATAAATGTCACAATAATGATAATGTGACTGAATTATTTATGCAGTAAATAAATTAACACAAAACAAGCTGAAAATGTTTTCTTAAAATATGAATATCTTCATTCTATTGAAATATTTCAACTAAATTTCTTAAGTTTGATTAAAATAAACTACTTTATGGTGCTTTTAGCCCTTTTTTTAAAAAAAAAAATGAATACTGAACAAGACTTTTCACATTTTAAGAATTTGCATTTTTTTTCATCACTTCCTAATTGAAAAAAAATGATAAATGTTTACCAAAACTTGTGAAGAATTTGGCAGCAAACCCTAGATTAAACCAACTTTTGTCAAGAATGTTAAATATGAATTTTTCTAGAACTGTTACCTGTCCTTTAAATGCTTACAAAATAACATCTAACATTTCAGAGATGTTTAATTATAGCTTCATCTTAACATTTAGATACCAACCATTGATGGAAGATTGAGAGTTGGCTCAAGTTCAAGAGGGTTAATGTCACCTCCAGTATCTCCAGTTCCCAAGTTACTAAAGTCATCCCAGAATTCATCCAGCTAAAAAACAGTAAATGGGTGTTCTTTTAAATTAATCATATATTTTTCATGACAAAAAGTAGGAGAAAGCTGACAGTACAATAAAAGTGAACTTGTGATGCAAAAGACAGCATTTATACATATTTACCTATGTTTTCCTTAAATATACAGTATGAACTTATTGATGGCATTACTAATCTAAAAACTAATTATAACTGTGACATCTTCACCCAATACACATTCTAGAGATGGTAAAAAAAACAAAAAACATTTCATAGTTATTCAACAAATAAATGTTATTCATTTTTTCCAGAGAAAAGTAAACAGTAATTAAGGAAAGGCTTAAAAAAACTTAGAAGTTTAAGGGATAAGTAATTAGACTATGTTTTATTACCCTAGAAACAGGGACAACAGAATTTTTTAGCCTGACAATAACACAAGTACACCTTTCTCAAAACTACATAAACTCCATAAGTTACATTTTCCAATAACAGTATTATATACATTATAAACTTTCATGATTTTCTAGTCAAATTTCATATTACAAAAACAACCAATTACTGATTGAGCACTAGTTGAAAGTTGACAGTGCATCTAAAGAGAAACTTAAAGGAGAAGATAAATGCCTAAAACTTAATTTGTACATATATAAAAATTGACTGTTGGTACCAACTTGTATTTTATTTAATGGATTATATGTAGTTGATCATACTCCTGTAGTATAAAGCTGATCTTCAACAGTTTACAAAAAACAAAAAGATGCAACAGTATAAGTTATAGATATATAAAGTTCTTTTTACAGGTTTAGAGGATAAATTATATTTTTCAAGCTATTTCTAACAATACTAATTATAGGCTTACAGTGTGCTTTACTATGCTCTTCATACAATTTTGTAACTATTGTATGGGAGCTGGAATGTGTAATGGTCCAAATTATTCACCCCTTTCATCTTCCTTCTAAATTTTCTTCCTTGCATTTCTGTAAAATGAGCAACAGCCTTCCTAATGGCAACTACTAACATTCTTTAAAATGTTATGAACATTGTGGGTTTGAGTGAACACCATATTTGCCTCTAATAATTAATTATTGTGTTTGTGTGTAAACAAAATTTTCATATAAAGATTAAATAAGATCATGATGTATTCCCACCCAACTTCTCTTATTACTCCTCATTTACTTTTATTAGGTTCTAAAATTTGTGTCCTAGTTTTGACAGTTTGACCATTATGATACTTTTTTTGGCCTTGGTGTGTGTAATGCTTTTGAGTATCATCCAAGATAGAGAGATTCTGTTGTATTAAACATTCTTTTTCATGATGCTAAAATGACACAACTCTTGTGGAATATAACTTTTGAATTACTGTTATGTTGATTTTCCCACTTTATTTATTCATTATTAGCTATTTTTAAAATGCTCTTAAATATAAATTTGATATATATATATATCAAATTGTAATCAATTAATTTGAATTAGGTAGAAAGATAACTTTAAATAATGCTTACATGATAGCAGTTTCTACATGTTTATTATTCTAGTAGTAGCCATTAAAATAAGAACTAGAACAACTTTGTTTTTCACAAACTAGTTTGTGAAACCTTGCTCTATTCATTACAAGACTATACAAATGGACATTCATAAAAACAACTTAGTGCCATCCCTTCTTTCATTCAAAGTACATTCTTTATTTTCAGTCTAATAATCTCTCACAGTTCAAATGAATTATTCATGATATGCCATTAAATATGAAAATTACTGTATTACTAAAGTATCAGAATGATTTTGCATCACTGAGACAGAATACTTAAAGTATTTTTGGGGTGGTTGTATTAAGTAGCTCAATGAAAGTCTCCTATAATAATACATCACAGAATGTGTAGTTTTACCAGAGCTTTATAAGTTGTTTTGTGCTTTCATACAGACGTTCTTTAAATATCTTTCCATAATTTATAGTTGTATGGCCATTTTAAGTTTTGGAAATGGCCAATGTTTACTAATCTTTTCTTCACGATCTGACACTAATTCTTCAGTAGCAAAAAATTTCACCTTTTCTTTTTAAAAATAAAACATTTATTTGTACAACATTCAGTAATTTCCTGAAAAAAGTAATCAACTGATGAAATTCAAGTTTTTTTCTTTAAAAATGTTTAACAAACATGGTCTATAAAAATCAAAACACTTGAGTAGTTCTTCTAGGATCTTTTGAATTTCCAGTGGTAAAAAGGTGGCTAATAACTATTCATCACTAATGAGGAGGCACAATGAATTGATATGTAAACTATTTATCACTGACACTTGATAATCTAATTCTACTTCTGTAACACTTGTCAGTGTATATCACAAACTATGTTAAGTTTAGGGCCATCCTGAAAACTAGTTGTAATAAATCTGCTGTAAAAAATAAGATATTTTTGCTTAGCCTAACATCACTTTTTTTAACAACTACCACACTATGAAATATGAGACAAACCTACAAGTAGCAAGATGGTATGACCTGCTCTAAGGAATCATTATTCAGTCTAATACATTTCAATTAATTTATTAAATTGAAAAAAATTCAAGATCACTTTTTTTTTCCACAATATGGTCAAAAGTGTTTAGAATAAGATATTTTTCTTATAGTTCTTTTAGTTGTTTTCTTATATGTTGCCACACAATTAAAAGTTCAGTTGCTTGATTTCTACCTAATTATAACAGAAATGCAGAGAAATGTACCAATGTGGTGCAAGTGGTATGTCTGCATAGGGCCTGATTGCCCAATATACTAACAAGATGAACTAATGGGTTGGACATCACTAAATTTACAAGCCAAATAGGATGTCATCAAGCATAAGTATAACATCAGCAAAATAAGTTTGAAACTTGACAGATGATAATGGTGTAATAACATTTTTTAAGCTTATAAATACATATTTTTAATACTTTCTCTAAGTATTATGAACTTGGTGACACCTACATTGAAATGTATTAAAACCCAGTTATTACTGTTATAGGTCTTTGTACTTATTGACAAGATACAATAGAGATGGCTCTTTTGTCATAACGGATATAGCAGAGTATTTCCCAAAATGTTTAATCACGTTCTCAGAGGATATTTTCTTCTTTGTCAATGGGTGACAATGTAATGGTATCATAATTTTCAGGGATTTATTATATTCATGTTTCTAACCTACTGTTTCAGTAGTTGGGATGTACAGTCAATGGTTCTGGCATATCATCCAATAAGCAAGACACACTATGTGTGTATGTGCTTGTGTAGATCAAGTGTTATAGTTTGACAGATTTTTGATTTACAGAAAGGATATGTTTTTCAAGTACAGCAAATTCACTCACTCCTGTTCATGACACTGAATAAAATGACTATAGCATCTAGAACTTCTCATATAAATCATTGTCTACTATTCACAAGCTAGGGAATAGTTTCTTCAATAAAACTGGTAGCATTATGCACATTAGGAAAAAAATGCACTTTGCTGGTTAAATACGTGTTTTTTTCTGTACATATTATGTTAATCTCTTTTTTTCAACAGACAATATTTTATTAAACTTCTCTTATATGTTTATCTATTGGTCAAGTGAAACTTGAAATACTACAGTGAAGCTTTGAACTGTGAGAGTGTAAATATATAGGGCCAAACTTTGTATATGTATTTCAAAAACCTAATACAAAAGCTTTACACTTATTGTTGTATACTTCTATCACATTACACTTTGGAAGTGTTAAAAGTTCAAATAGGTGAAAGCTGGTTTGCTTATGTCAAGATGATGAAAATTTAAGCATTCCTCACTTTTAGACAATTGAGAAAGAAAAAACATGTTGTAGAGCAAAATATATGTCATGGAGAAACAATAGATATCAAAACACTAGCAGAAAAACAAAGCTTTAGTTCAGATAAAACATGTGTAACATATACTTACAGAAAACAAAATGTTTGTTGTTGTATTAATAACAATGATTCGTATGGCTATTTGTGATATCAAAGTCACTAATTTTAAAATGATAAACTGGATGGAAGGCAGCTAGTCAACACAACTCTCTGCCAATTCTTATCAGATTGAAATGTGAGATTTAACCATCACTTTTATAGTTTACTCAAAGCCTATAGTGTGGTGCACAATTTCTTCTGAGCAGTAACAGGATGTGAAACATGGAAACTCAGATCTACAAACCAGTTGTATTTGAGAAAAGATAATAAAACCAATTTCTCATTTGTTAAATATGGTGAAAATCAAATGAATTGCAAATATTTTTGCAAAAACACTAAGAAATAAAGACATTATACTATGATGATTCAATAATATCCTTCTATTATGTGAATAATACATTTACAGAAATTCATATATATTTCTTTGGCTTTCTTAAGAGTTCCACTACTGACTGGCAGTGAATGGTCTTGTTTTCTATTTAATAACTGCAACAAGTGATGTGATAAGCCATGGTGGCTAACTAAGTAACTTATTTCTTCTCTCTTTGAGTTAAAAACTTGACAGTCACATGATACAACAGAGTTGTCTATTACTAACTGGTTTTGGACTGGTGTATATGTGCATATCGTATACTATACAGTCATGTGAAAAAGTTAGGACATCCTATGAAAGCCTGTGTATTTGTGAAACATCAAAATCTTCTGTAAATGTAATTCTACAAAAATGTATATTCTAACTGAGGAAAAAGTTAGGACACCCCCACATTTATTCCCACTTAAAATGGCTCAAATCACACAGGTGTATCACACCAGGTGCACATGATTAGAAGATTGTTACTCAGCATTTTGCATGAGGCTTGCTCTATTTAAACCTCAGATATTTAGTTTGGGTGCTCCTGACTGTTGAAGTGAGAGTGAGCACTATGGTGAGAGCAAATGAGCAGTCTGAGGCCTTCAGAAAGAAAATTGTAGCAGCTTATGAGTCTGGTAAGGGAGTTTAAAAAGATTTTTAAATCAGTCATTCCACTGTCTGGAAAATAGTCAACAAGTGGAGGGCTTTCAAAACAATTGCCAACATACCCAGGTCTGGTCGTCCAAGCAAGTTCACCCCAAGAGCAGATCGCAAGATGCTAAAAGAGGTCTCCAAACACCCTAACATGTCATCACGGGACCTACAGCAGGCTCTGGCTACTGTTGATGTGAAAGTGCATGCCTCTACAATCAGAAAGAGACTGCACAAGTTTAACTTGCATGGGAGGTGTGCAAGGAGGAAACCTTTGCTCTCTAAGAGAAACATCAAGGTCAGACTGAAGTTTGCCAGAGAGAATGTAGACAAAGACCAGGACTTCTGGAATAATGTTCTTTTGGACAGACGAGTCCAAAATTGAATTATTTGGACACCAGAACAGAGGACATGTTTGGGGTAAACCAAATACAGCATTCCAGGAAAAGAACCTCATACCAACTGTGAAACATGGAGGTGGAAGTGCCATGGTTTGGGGCTGCTTTGCTGCAGCAGGACCTGGACAGCTCACAATCATAAAATCCACCATGAATTCTACTGTGTATCAGAGGGTGCTTGAGGATCATGCGAGACCATCTGTACAAAAATTACAGCTAAAGTGGAACTGGACCCTGCAACATGACAATGACCCAACATATACCAGTAAATCCACCAAGGACTGGCTGAAAATTAAGAAATGGAATGTCTTGGAATGGCCGAGTCAAAGCCCAGATCTTAATCCCATTGAGATGCTGTGGGGTGACTTGAAACAGGCTGTACATGCAAGAAACCCCTCAAACATCTCACAGCTAAAAGAATTCTGCATTGAGGAGTGGGGCAAACTTTCTTCAGACCAATGTCAGAGACTGGTAGATGGCTACAAGAAGTGTCTCACTGCAGTTATTTCAGCCAAAGGGGGTAACACTAGGTATTAGGGGGTAGGGTGTCCTAACCTTTTCCTCAGTTAGAATATGCATTTTTGTAGAATTACATTTACAGAAGATCTTGAAAAGTCTTTTCTTCAGTTTTAATTGTTTAGTTATATTCCTATAATCTCTCAGTGTTGTGGAAATTGAGATTAAATATCTATATATCCAAAAATGTTACAAAAATACACAGACTTTCATAGGGTGTCCTAACTTTTTCACATAACTGTATACCATTATGGTGTTTTTGTAAAAATGTAGTGTTGCATTATGTTTGCATGAAATTCACCATCAAAAAAGTTTGTTTTGAATTTCAAGCAAAGCTACACGAGGACTATATGCACTAGCCATCCCTAATTTAGCAGTGTAAGACTAGAGGGAAGGCAGCTAGTCATCATCATCCATTGGCAACTGTTGGGCTACTCTTTTACGAATGAATAGTGAGATTGACAGTACATTATAATGCCCTCATGGCTGAAAAGGTAAGCATGTTTGGTGTAACAGGGAATTGATTCTGCAACCCTCAGATTACCTTTGAAAAACTACTAGAGAACACCTATATAAACAAATCTATTGAATGCCATGTTCTATTAGTACTATGCATTTGATCAAAACTAGCATAACGTAGTAGACACGTTTCTTCGTGCCTGACTAAAAAAAAAAAGTCTTCTTAACTATAAAGGTGTATGTGGGAAAATCACTTCAAAAACAAAAAGCAAAACAACTTATCAGGACAATGCCTATACAAGTCAACTTATGGAAAGCTATATAATATTGGTACAGTATGTTAAACTGAAACACTACATATCAGACATGTTTTTTGTCATGATCATTAGTTCTTAAGATTAATGAGTCTTCTCAGCTAGCATTACCACATAGATAAAAAGCTACATACAGAGAAACACTGATGACTCTGATGAATACCTGTTAGTTTGGAGTCCATATTAAGAAAATACTTTTAGCTTCTGAGTTAGTTGGATGCATAGACAACTTTCACTGGTTATTTTTATGAAATGGCAATGTTTAAGAAGTGAAATAAGACTGGTTTTGGTTGGTTATCTATCAGTCTTGACCTTTATGAATGACGTCAATTAACCCTCATGGAAACAATCTTTATTTCCCTCCCTACATTTATAGATTACCTGGAAGTGTAGATTAAGGTTTTTGTGAAATTAAAATGTATGATTGAATACACTTAATACATTGATATATTCATAATAAAAACAGTTAAATTTTGCTTTTATCAAAGTTTAAAGATAGTTTTGGAATTTGGCAATGTGCTGGAAATTTAAAAAAAAACAAAAGTCACTTTTCTGTCTGCATTTCAATCCATTTTAGTAAAATATTTACAAATATGAAGTAAACGTAATATCTTTCATATGTTTTAATTATCTAAAAAAAACACAATTGTACAATAGGATGTGTTAATGTATAGAAACTGTTATAAACAGCTGTGTTTCCATTCTGCTTTTGTAAAACTAAGGTTGTAGCCTGTAGTTTAATAGTAGTTGTTTTATTGTATCCAAACTAAAGTGAGCAAAAAGTGTAATATGACCATCTTTTGAAGTGACTGACACAGATAAGTGATGTGAATATATTGTAGGTTTTGAAATAAGAACATTATTTTGCACAGTCAATTATTCAGTAAAACAAAGTTTCTTTTGAAATGGAGTTTTTCCTCTTCAAGTACTACAAATTAACAACTTTCATTTTTGTCACTTTATTTTCTGTCAAAACTCAAAGTGTTGAATGGCTCTAACTTCTGATAATGTCTGTTGTGTTAACTTTGTGGGATAGCATTTCACTAACTAATACCACTAGAATGATTGTATTAGCTTAACAGTAGTGGTAATTTGTCTAAAAGGTGAATGTAATACTTTATAACAGAAAAAATTCTTGAAACCCACTGAAGCTTAAACCTAAAAACATTCCAAGGTTCACAACAAACTGAAATAAATGCCTAAAGCATTGGAAAGATTCTTGGAAAACACCAAGTGATGGATCATCACACAGTCAGTTGGAATTTAAAACTTCTGTTGGCTTTAATTCTTTATAGAATAGGTGGAAATACAGATAGATCTTGAAAAAAAAGAAAAGGACTGAAAACACTTAGACTTATCAGCTGGAACATGTGACAGGGCAGGAATTACTGTTGTATCTTGATGTGATGTCTTCATCTAATAACGTGAATAGTTGAGAAAAAATTTATCAGACAAACATATTTTTGTAAAGTTTAGAAATAAGACTCTACTACCTACAAGGTAATATATGCACCAATACACAGTGTGACTAAGTTGACAGTTTCATTAGGTCTCATTCATTAAAAGCAAGGTAAGACTTGATCATGGTTGGCACGAGAAATGTTAATTAGCTTCATTGTGTATGGTAAAGTACCCAGATCTCCAACCTTTTACAATTCGTGTCATACGGCTACACAAAGTTATCATGCAAGTGAAACTGCTAAGGTACAAAGGAAGGCTTAGCATGTACTGAAGTTTGCAAGTGTCTAGGAGAATATGATTGCCGCAATAAATATCAAGTATTAGGCGACACTTCAGATGGTGAACATGACAACATAAGTCAGTGAAAATTTGAATATACTTCATAATTAAAACATCACACAATACAATATAGTACGGACACTGCATGACTATACAATTTTTGAATTTCAAAATGAATCCACAACATTTTTATGTATTTCACACGGGTAACTATCACCATAAAATAACAATAACAATTACATTTACGATGTCATAAATAAGTGTATATTCTGCAAGTCTTGATACGAAATTATAAAAAAAAAAAAACCCGAGCGCTTTCAAAAGGTGGTTCTTTCTTATGTAGTGGTAAACTGGGAATCACGTTTGATCAATATTAGACAGCACAAGTCGCACTTCAAAACAGTACTTTAAAAGTGGGATTTTTACGGCTTTACTGCTACTATAAATGCATCACCTTTAAAGCTGATATAAGTCATAAAATTAAAGAACGAATACTCTAATTTAGTATACAATTTACACATGCTAACTAATATTCTAGTAACATAAGAGAGTTCTGAGTTACATATAAATTATGATAGTTATAAGGCACTGTTTTCCTTGTGTGTTTTTTAAGTTTAACATTTAAATTAAATAAAAATTATTTTCGTGACTATTACCATAGTTGTAAATCAAAATGGTGAGAAGTTTCGCCCTGGCCAGCTGAAAAAAAAACACAACAAAAAACAAAGTGTTTGCTAAAAGGTTGGTCATTTTTATCATATGAACGTTTAATAACCCGTCTCCGCTCAAATGAAATTCCAGTCGCTAGACGAAAAAATTCTTAATCACACACAGTAATTGGCAAGTGCGGTTACTGATAGATTAATAATTAATATTCTATTGTTATCACTGTTCAGGGCCATAGAAATACAATTTGTATTGGGGAACGTGGGGCACCAAAAATTTCCAATTCATGGTTTTGTCAATAAATGCATCTTGTTTGTTTTGTTTTTGTTTAATTTCGCTCAAAGCTACACGAGGACTATATGCACTAGCCGTCCCTAATTTTGCAGTGTAAGACAAGAGGAAAGGCAACTAGTCATTACCACCAGGAGGGTACATTTTACAGACAATCTCCAAGTAGTTTTCAATTATTTATAACACAATACAAAAGTTACATTATTGATAATCCATAACACAGACAGCTGTAGCTTGGTTTTATAAAAAATACAAATATTTAATGTCTTGTTTCAATAGGATGAAATTTAATACATGTTCTTATATGTATTTAGACCTGCCAAATGTAATGCTACCATTAAAAATATTCACAGTAGTAATATTGTTTAATTATATATTTTGTGTAAACTATCTGTTTAGAAATTATGTTTAGGGACGTGTCCCCTGGCATACTCAACTCCTACGCCCCTGTTGTTGGTATAAGTGCATGCATAATTATTATTAAGCAAGTGATCGCATTTTTCTATAAATATCGATATAGGGTCCATTTATCGAACGTTTTATCAGCAAGAAAAAACATCGCAAAAAATAAGCGTGGTTCTCATTGTAATTCGTCATGAAAGTTTTAAGAGTTCATTCTTTAGAAAGAAAATCCCCAATATACTATAAAGACACACAGTGTAGAGCTCACAGATCATAATCATGTTTGTTCGTTTGAAGTTAAGCACAAGGCTACAAAATGGACTATCTGTGCTCTATACGTTTTTCTTATAGTAAAGCCACATCGGGCTGTCTGATGTGTCCACCGAGGGGAATCGAAACCCTGATGTTAGTGTCGTAAATTCGTGGACTTATCATTCTTTTAACGTGGAACATCTATGTTCTGCCTACCAAGAGTATCAAAACCCTATATCAAGCGTCTTAAGTCGGCAAACATACCGTTGTGCTATCGGAAGGGAAGGAGCTAGAATTTTGTTAGTAAAGTAAATTCTCTGGTGGTGAATTGGTGTGATATCAACAAAATATCTAAGCCTTGGTCCCTGGTCACATTATGGGAGAAAAGTAGCACGAAAAAGTAGAAGCAGTAGCTAAAAAAACTTGCAATGTAGGTCATTGTGTTTTAATTACATTTTCGGCTTATCTCCGTAATACTTTTTTCATTTAAAAATTCAGTTTAAATTAAAGGGTTGCGCATTTCCATTGGACACATAATGACAATTAAGCAAGAAACGTATTCACAATATTAAACCAGCAACCCTTTCTTTCCCACTACAATATTGGTGAACTTTATTCCAAAACTTACACACTGGAGTAGGTTTTGTCTTACCTTCAGTTTCCGCTTACATTAATTTATTGCCTTGAATTTTTACATGTTTAAAATACAGTAATTCTGGTTCGCTGAATCCGAATATGATATCCATTTTTCTCTATCGTCTACAGATTTTTTCACGAAACGTCATGTTTACTTTACAAAAATGAATCATTTTCATTAAAATCGAGTCACATTTTGTCACAAAATGTTAACAATATAGATTTCTCTAGACTAATCGCGATGCGAGTCTTATCGATAGCTCTAGAACCCAAACATAATAATAAAGCATGTCCATTGTGGAAAACGAAATATCTTCATCTAAATATGTTTTTTGTTTCAGATTTTAAAAAAAAAAAATCCGTACGTGATAGAAAAAGAGAATATTATTTTCGGAATCTACGTAGCTGAATTATGGAAAATACGTTAGTAAAACCAAAACAACTTTTATGAAGTTTAAATTCACAGGCCTGTGTAATTGAACGAGAAGTTAACCTTTAGGTACGGATAGGTTAGTGCTAAACTCATATCATAAATTACTCGTATTAAGTGTTAAATACGCAAACAATGTTTTTGTACAGCTTATATTCTAGACAAAAAGCACTAAACGAAAGCCAAATACACCCATTATGAAAATATAATGAGTGAACACAATTTGATTTTTTACTTAAATAGGCCGATATTACATAAACAATGTTTCTCTGGTCTGGCCGAAACAACTCACCTTGGGGCTCTGAGGTTCGCTTCTCGTTGGCATCGTTTTACAAACTGTACGAAGATTATTCAAGTAAAAAACTGAGAATGTATATCAATCAGTTTCAAGCTTGAATGTGGAATTCATAGAACGGAAAATGGATTGTTCTAACAGCAAGTGGTTAGCAATGAAGGAAATTAAGTTGAAAAATCCCTTGGGTAAATTAGTTGTTTTTTAAAGTAGTTCATTAAACATGAAAAACACTACTGCTATGTGTCTGATTCACCTGTGTGAAGATACTACACACGTGTATTTTAGGAATATACAAACTGTGTATACAAACTTACTTTGTTCATCTGTGAATCAAACAGTTAAGAAGGGGTGGCGACCATTCATCTCAGTGCCCAATCACAACACAAGAACGAACAAATCTGACATCACGATCGCAAATTAAAACCAGATAAAAGTTTCAGGGGCCAAATTTAGGTGAAAATACTTGCTCAGAATATTACTTATTGTTGGTCTACGCATACCGGAAAACTCTGTAATAGTAACGGATAACACAAAAGAGCCTAGTCTGCTTACAGAACTTAAACATATATGCTATTACTTTTATCACGATAGTGTAATACAGTATACGGGTTAAACAAAGTTTGAATAGCCAACATTATGACATGTAATTTCCCAAAAAGGTGGCCAAAAGCCGCCAGAGAGGTAACTTGTTTTTACCACTCGAACCACTATATAGTAGTATGTTGTCTGTTAGTCAGCAGACAGTAAAATGACGGTACACAAAGGGCGCTTAATGTTGTAACTTGTACTATCGTGACGTAAAATGTGCGCATCCCGTGAATCACGAGACGAATTACGTATTCTGTAAGCCAGAACATAGCATGGCATGTGAACTTCAAAGGCGAGAGAATATGTATATAACAAAACAGCGCTCCGGAATCTTAAGTTATTTACATTTTTTTAATGCCACAAAAAGTGCATTACTCATGCTCACATGGTAAACAAGCCTTACGATATTGTTTGTCACTAATTCTGCTTTGGTATGAAGAACGATTAAATTATTTCCACAATGCTTCATTAATGACAAATACACGCATGAGCCAGGGCAACAAACTGTAATGAATACGTTGTAGAAGAGCACATTCAAAATATCACATTCTAATGTTTACTACATGTTGTGATTGAAAGTGTTGACAAATATTTACTTGGCTAATTTTTTAATATTCCAAGCACTTAGTAACATTTATTTTTTTCCCTTTCGAAAAGGATATGAACGGTTTTCAATAAATTTTGATGATCATAAAACTGACATCAATAACACGATACTCTGAAAAACATTGAGATGTGAATTTCGCGCAAAATCACTCAAGGGCTAACTGTCCCTAATTGAGCGATGATATACTTGACGTAAGACCAACAACAACTCTTGGGCTACTCTTTTAACAATTAACAGTGAAATAAAACGAAACATTATAACGCATTACGACTGATTGCGATTCGAACCTCTGACCCGCTGATTTCGAATTCAGCGTCACAACCACAAGGCCTCGAATAAGATATATATTCTTAAGGAACAAAAATTTAATATCTCATTGTATTTGGAAAATATTTTTGAAAACGATCCTTTTCGCAAATGTTTTAAAAATGTGAAATCTAAGTTCAGAGAATGTGTGATGAATTACATGTGAAAATATAGATAACGTCAAAAAGAAATAGTTCTCTGAGCTTTAAAACAGATATTATTGAAAGACTCGACTTCGAACCAAAAACACGAAACGTTGTAAATCAAGACACACCTTAGTAAAAAACAAAAAACTTAAGACGCGCTACATAGCTTTACGGGTTGTTGTTTTGTTTGTTTTTTGGAATTTCGCACAAAGCTACTCGAGGACTATCTATGCTAGCCGTCCCTAATTTAGCAGTGTAAGACTAGAGGGAAGGCAGCTAGTCATCACCACCCACCGCCAACTCTTCTACCAACGAATAGTGGGATTGACCGACACATTATAACGCCCCCACGGCTGGGAGGGACTCCCAGCGGGAGGGAGCATGTTTGGCGCGACTCGGGCGCGAACCCGCGACCCTCAGATTACGAAGCGCACGCCTTAACGCGCTAGGCCATGCCAGGCCCAGCTTTACGGGAATTGTGATTTTCAGTTATCTGTAACTCAGCACTCCTTTCAGGAACTATACTGAACTGGAACAGCGGCAAATCTTTGGATTCACAACGCTAAAATCAGGGATTCGATTCCCCTTGGTGGACACAGCAGATAGCCCGATGTGGGTTTGCTACAAGAAAAAAAAAAACACAGACAGAATTTTTCAACTGTATTGCCTCCCAGTTTTCCTACCTCACATTCCAATTTTCAAGAACATTTGTACAGCCAAGACAAACAAAATGACAATTCAAGTAAACATTGAATTACAGACTCATAAGTTAAGCATGAAAAATGGTAACACAATGTTTACCTGAAATGTCATGAACAGTATTACTGCACCAGCTTGGCCGCCAATTTTTATTTCTCATCTTTCATTCAGCCTTTTCCTTCGATTGACTGTATTCTTTTTTTTACACTTGGATTGGTTTTGCTTTAAATTTAATTTGCAGTGATACAATTAACGATAAAACATTCAAACAACAAGACGCCTTTAACGAGTTTTATGTATTTCAGAGATTTAGAAAAAAAAAAGTTACGTTACTTCAGGTACACCAATTCTTTTATAATTTTCAGGGAGAAGTTTGTTTTCATTCAGTGGTCATATTTGATGCGGTAATTCATTTTCGTTATTTATTTGTCTTTAGAAATAATGTTGGTTGGATAGCAATGTAAACAGCGAATCATTAAGAAACAACTAACGGCTACATTGCAACAGTTGCTACCTCATTACTAATAGCTTGTTTGTTTTGGAATTTCGCACAAAGCTACTCGAGGGCTATCTGTGCTAGCCGTCCCTAATTTAGCAGTGTAAGACTAGAGGGAAGGCAGCTAGTCATCACCACCCACCACCAACTCTTGGGCTACTGTTTTACCAACGAAAAGTGGGATTGACCGTCACATTATAACGCCCCCACGGCTGGAACTAATAGCTAAACAACCATTATTCTCAGCTAACTGCTACATATCCTGACACAAACAATATTCGCCGTTAACACTATACTGCAGTGGTCCCTATCCAATGACTAATGGCTACACAACCTGAACAGCCATTATCCTCAACTAACGACTTTATTCCAACAGTCTCAACCCCATTAAATAACGGCTACACTGTACGAAATAACTCATGAATCAATATACATACAATTACACAAATGTATAAATTTTCATGTGCCTTATATTACTACATCGACATGTAAAATCGTACAAGAGGTAAGGCAAAATAATTTATGTTTACATACTAACACATATTTCATATTTTACGTCTTCGGCAAAACCGGGACAGTCCCGTTCTTTTATTAATTTGTACCAACATCCAGAAAAACGTTTACGGTAGATACAAAACGTACCGGTTTTATAATAACGATATCAAATTGTCAGACACGTCGAATCACAAATGCATCAAGCCTACTTCAATTGGTCACTGTTTCTAACACGCGCTCTCCTGCCGCCAAACTCTCTCGAAAGTTCCGTCTGTGCGTATTGAAAAACCGAGATCAGAGCGGGTTGGAATATAAAATGACAGTTAAACCAGTGCGTGTCGTCAAAACACACTTCACACAGTCATGTACTGGATTTCATGACTGTAATTAAAAACAACAGAACTTCTAATTCACAAAAATATGGCTAAAACGTTTCAAAAGTAACGTTAACACCTAAAATTAGTATGTTTAAAAATGTTATGTATTCTTAAATAAATCCAAACATGAAGTAGCTTAAGATGAAACGGACAAAAGTGAATAATTTGATTTTTTTTGCTCATCTGTTTTGTGTCTATCACCAATAAAGTAGCTGAAATTATTTCGTAAACAATGTCAGTGTTAATAAGATTTGGAAATATTGTGGAACAGTTCAATAAATTAAAAGTAAATGAAATAAAAGTTAAACTATCTCAAATTTATAACAACCATGCTGAAATAATGGACAAAGGGCCTAAGGTTATTCGGTTTGGAAATCTGGTTACGTCATACATGTAACTATGACTGTGATCGCGGCAAAACTATAGAGTTCGATTCCTCTTGATGAACACGGCAGATAGACCGATGTAGTTTTGCTATAAGAAAAATACATACACATATACTGTTTTCAAACGAAAATATTAACTATATGGTAAGTAATCATTTCTTAAATTTTTCTTCAAATTATACAATTAAATGTATTTTATGTGTACAAATAATGTCAAAGTCCTTACAATTAGGATGAGTCAATTAAAATTGTTATATTAATTTTGAGAATGCCCCATATGAACCTCATCAGTTATCACAAAAATAATCACCTACCTTCATACGAAACTTCCACACACACATACATACATATTTACAAACCTACAAAATGAGCCACTAGATTACATTACCCAAAACAGCATTAAGCTTCTATTTTGTAAAAGCATATATTTTTTAATCTGTACTTATCAGGTATGAGTCATACAGTCCACGTGAACCAATCTCATCAGAATAGGATCACTTATTAAGTTTGTTTTTCTTTCAGTATTTTGCTTACCAGACATCAAGGTTCACAATGAAGAGATTATCATCCATTACGACATAAAGATACGTGGGCTCCCCACGTATGAAGATTAACTTCAGAAACTAAGCCACATTAAAACGCTGTTATTGATCCCCAAACAATACTGCTATTAAAAGTCACTTATCCACAGAAGCGTGCTTTTGAAATCGATTATTTTAAGCAGATCAGTGTCAGATTACTAGATAGATGATTTAATAATGGGTGTTGCATGTATTTATACGCACATCAACTTAGTTTTGTTTTTTTTTGAGCGGGCGACGGGAAAGGCTCTGTCTTATCAGATGACACGTTTTCTTTTTTTTCTTGCCGATACATACGCTACTCTTCACAATATCAATTTTTAGGCGTTTCCCAGTATACATTATCAAATGGACTATTACTTGGATGAAATGTCATTTCTGTTCATCTTTTTGTTGCTTTCTTTTTTTTTTTTTTTGAAATGACAATTAGTAATCGATAAAACTTCTGTTGCTACCGACAAAAGATCCAAACTTACGTTTTACTTTTGCTTCTTGACATACCTCTCAAAGACTCCCATCACTCACAATAGGGGGCAAGGTCATTTTCGTTAAGTCTTAAATTGCGCTTATTACTACAATAAGCAATTTAAAAAACAAAACCTCAGAAACTGTTTTAAAGCCTCAAGTTAGAGCGACATATCTCCTACACTGTAAAAAAGGAATAAAAAGTTATATCCTGCGCTCTAACTACATGTTAACAGGAAGGTGGATGTGAAAATTAATGTCTGTAGTAATTTTGACTTTTTACAAGTGAATAACTACAGCTATTATAACTTTATATTTGAAAGTCATTCCAAAGTTGAAAATTCTATCGAGTGGCGCATAAGCCTCAGTATTTTGAAATTGTTAATAAAAGTAATTCTCAAAGATATATAATATTTATATCTCGTAAACATAAAGGTTCAGGCATTTTAAATGTCATAGAAACATTTACGTTCCTTGTGACGTGCGTAAAGTTCTCTTGGTGTATCAATAGTCAATATTAACAATAAAAATAACCATAATATTATGCATACAATAGACTAAACCGCTAGGTCAGAGCCCTATAAACTTCAGACATAGCCGTCCTTTAATTTGAACTGTGGGGAGTAGGAAAACAACTATTCACCATCGTATTTAACAAATAGTGGGATTGACTGATATTCTTATAACGAACCCATTATGTGGAAGCGCGAAGTGTTTGATAGCGCTATCTTTCAAATCTGAGACTCTCTAATATGTATTAGATACGACAGGTGAAGCTCATGCCAATGCAGAATGAATAATAAAGCAAAGGTTGGTTTACTTTGTTTTAAATTTCGCGCAAAATTACACGAGGGTTATCTGCGCTAGTCATCCCTAATTTATCAGTGAAAGACTACACGAAAGGCAGCTAGTCATCACCATCCACCGCAAACTCTTGGACTACTTTGTTACCAACACATAGTGGGGTGACCGTTACATTATAACGCCCCCACGGCTGAGAGGGCGAGCATGTTTGGTGAGACAGGGGTTCGAACCCGCGACCCTCGGATTATGAGTCGAGTGCCTTAACCACCTGGCCATAACTGAGATAGCGAACATGTTTAGTAAGATGAAAATTCGAACCCAGGACTTTCAGTTGCGAGACGACCGCCCTAACCACATGTTCATGCCAGGCCGCAGGAAGCAAAGAATTGAAACGCATATCAACATAAGCAGTCGGGACTAAAGGGTATCCAACACGGTAAGATACCATGTGAAATAACCCACTATAAGAGACGGCAATCATGTTATAAAATATCGCTACAACTGGCGTAACTTTACTGTTATTCTCACCTTTATTAAGATTAAAAATGACGTGCAAAGACTTTCATAAAAATACTGTATCACTATCATATTTAACATTTATTTAAAATTTGTCACATATTTGATCACTAAATCTCATTTGTAACGCATCACAAGCCCAAAGTGGGGAAAAAAGATTTGTTTGGGGTAGTAATGAGTCCGAAATCATTGGGCCACGCTCTGCCCATCTGCACCTGACATGGACAAAGCTAATAGCTGTTTTCGTTCACGACATTTCAACTACTAAACACACATTATTTCGTAAATATTATTTACTGCAATGCATTATTTAATGAGAATAAACTTTCCATATGGGCCCGGCATGGTCAAGCGTGTTAAGGCGTTCGACTCGTAATCCGAGGGTCGCGAGTTCGAATCCCGGTCGCACCAAATATGCTCGCCCTCCCAGCCATGGGGGCGTTATAATGTGACGGTCAATCCCACTATTCGTTGGTAAAAGAGTAGCCCAAGAGTTGGCGGTGAGTGGTGATGACTAGCTGCCTTCCCTCTAGTCTTACACTGCTAAATTAGGGACGGCTAGCACAGATAGCCCTCGAGTAGCTTTACACGAAATTCAAAAAAACAAAAACTTTCCATGACTTCAAAAGCAAATTAACAATTTGAATCTTCCCAAAAGTTTAGGCATTATCTATGTTTGGTTTTAGAAAGAACTGTTTTATCTGAATGTGGAAATGTCTTCCATGCTCAACCCTGAAATTATTGATTTATTTTTATTCTTTCAATGCCTGTTATGTTTATATGAAACACTATATCTGGTAATTTTAGGGGTTTTTTTACATCACAAAAAATGAGTAGAAATTGCTGATTTTTTACATACAGTATAGAATATACCTCAGCAGTAATTATTGAGGTGAACTGAAATATTGATATTTTTATTTGCACATTTTATGTGCCTCATGTCGTATTAGGAACTACGTAGCCAATATAGCCATAGATCCGTAAGCAGTATGGTACTTTTAACAGTTTAGAAAAATATATTTAAAAAAATCGAGGGCACAGTAATTTGAGAGTCAAAAAGTCTAAAATCAGTTTTATACGGCATTTTTTCAATTACTTCGTTTAATGAATTCTATTTGAATTCTTAAGTAAATCCACATTTAACAATGAAACTAGTACAAGTGCGACATTTTTTTAAAGCTATGAATATCTAAACAGAGTGATAACAGTATACGCCTACAGGAAAACAATAACTCAAATATAAATTTAGCAATACATCTATACTAGGTTCAACTAGAAGAATGATGAAAAACATGTCTAAGAACATGAAGCAAAAAATACAGTCAGTCGGTAGACATTAAAATGAGGTCACACAAAGGATGCTTAATGATGCAATCTGTACTGTCGTGGCGTCAATAAAAAATGAGTATACAATAAATTATGAAAATAATTGTGTACTCTGTGAGATATAACACATGAAATTCAAAAGCAAAGGAAAATTAAAATATTTGTTACTCTTAAATTTGGTTTTTAGTCTTTAAAGAGAACACTATCAGTGACCTTGCGGAATCAGATCTAGTATACATCTATCAGCATTTCGTTTCAGTGATAAAAACTAATTATACCTTATAGTTTATATGTACATGCATTTTATTGTAGTAATAAGAACACATTCTTTTATGACCATAGATTTACCTTGTTTCTATATGGAACCGTCGTTACGTGTCCCGTCCCGAGATCAACAAGAGGAGAAATACTTTTATGTAAAGGGATTTACCTTGTTTCTATATGGAACCGTAGTTACATGTCCAGTTCCCGGGTCAACAAGACTAGCTTGCTGTTCATACAGCTCTTTGGTTTGTGCGTAAGACATTACATAATATTAATCATCTATGTGGGTAGCTCACTTTTGTCATAAGTTAATAAGGACAAGTCAACATCTCGTTCTCTGAATCTGAAGTTTATCTGCCATTATTTATTAACAACTTTCATATTATCCTTAGCATAATCTTTAATAATCAGCAGAATTCTTCACCATATATGCAACTGAGGTAGCGACAGAGTATGGAATTCCCAAAATACAAAATCGAGTTATTACAGATCTACTTATTATTGTATAATCCAACCTGATACGATCGCGGATTTAGCAACTGCCGACTGTTCCACTTTTAATACTAGCTATTGCTAAACATAATTATTACAATCTCAAAGGTTGATAAAGTTCAACTAACTAAGCACTGTTTATTCACACAGTTAATGTCCTTGTTAGTAAATAAACTTTAATGCGTAAGACAACATATTTTAGGGTTGCCTACACAGAATTATTGAAGATTTCTTTATGCCCCGCCCTCAGTGGCGCAGCGGAATGTCTGCGGACCTACAATACTAGCCTCCGGATTTCAATACCCATAGTTGGCAGAGCACGGATGATCCATTGTCTAGATTTGTGCTTAATTTCAAACAAATTATTTGTTTATTGTATGTTTACGCAAAGCTACTCTAGGTTATCTATGCTAGCCGTTCATCACTTTGAAATGATACACTGATAGTCAACACCACATAGCGTCAACTCTTTACCAACGAATAGTGTAATTAACTGAAACATTATAAAGCCTTCACGCCTGAAAGGGCGTGCATGTTCGTGAGCGGATTTCGATCCCACTATCCATAGGTTGCAAGTCTAGCATCTTAATCACCAGGCCATTTTTCCACTAAGTTGTACTTTGTTACAGATATATTTGTTAAACCATTTTTCAGATTTGTTTAACAAAACCTGAAATAGCCTGCTTTAACAGGTGGAGCTCCTGGTGAGTTACTCTCTTAGGCATTCGTTTATATTTATTATTTTTGATGATTAACAAAGTGTAAGTGTTAAACTAAAAATATTTTCAAATATGCCAATTAGTAACGTAATGACAACTACAGTGACATTGTATGACAGTTCGTAGGTAATGTCATGTCACCTAAAATTTATCACTTTTGTAAAGGATATGTAGCAGTCCTTTCTGATGCAAAATATTTAAACACTCAAACTTAGTTGACATCACTACTGGGCTTCTAAATATAACTCACCTCTAAACACATAAAATACTTATTGTAAACGTCAGTCATCTCCCTTCCCCACTACTTTTACTACAACGATTTTTTAACTTCATCATAGCCAAAATATTATAAACTCAAATTATCCTTAAATAAGTTCGTTGCATAAGCTCTCAAATAATATCTGCTCATAACTTTTTCCTGTAAAAGAGATATCATGCCATTCAAATCAAGATGTGGTGATCAATCATGTGACTTGAGTAGTAAATAACAGGTAATTCAGTTATTGCTGTATATTACAGAGAAGAGAATCACGGTTTGAATGAATACAAAAATTACTCCAGAGTCATAACTAGATATAATATTTTAATGTTTCACTCATTCTGAAAGCATCAGACAAACGAAACTAAACAATTACAGCAGACTGTTGAGAACTAGCTATAAGTAGTGTCCTGAAATGTCGTTAGACATATGTGTAATCACTTGATGGACGCAGTTGCTCAGACATTAGAACAAATGAATCACATTAAATATAAGTCTCACGATAGCCTCCTCTACCAAATGTTCACGTATGAGCTAAGTTATATGACCTATCATTTGCTTTTCGGACCATACGACGAACTACCAGATGGTTGGTTAATTACAATGAACTGAGAGTGGAGTGGTAGTGTTAATGTTATTTTACTACAACGGTTTTTTAACTTCATCATAGCCAAAATATTATAAACTCAAATTATCCTTTAATAAGTACGTTGCATAAGCTCTCAAATAATATCTGCTCATAACTTTTTCCCGTAAAAGAGATATGTTGCTTAATCTGTGTGGACAGCATGCTATGTTAAAAATGTTTAGAATGTTTTTTTTATTGGAAATAAGCAAAAAGCTACACAATGGGATGTTTAGAATCATTCTAAAAATTCATTTAAAGGAAATGTCAGAGTTATCTTAGTATTAAGAAATACTCTGAGAAACTAAGGCAAGATAACCGTGAGAAGAACAGTCAGGATGTAAGATAATATGATGACTACCTGGTTGTAATATAATACCATACGTCAGTAAGAGAAGAAAGATGTCAAGCAACCCATTTTACTTCTCCTGTTAGTAATTCTAAAAGGAATAAGTTGTATAGAATACATGACACTGCCACGACAGATATCGTGAGTAAACCACTCTTCATGGTAAACAATACACTACACACACACACCTACAGTGTACAATTACAGAAGGATCCTAGAGGGGCACTTGGTAGAGCGCATACCTCCGCCACGCAGCGTTTGCCATATTCGTCTATCAAAAAATAAGAAACCCTGTCCGTATGCCCGTCGTTATCAACGGATACAGGTAGGATAATAATGTATAATACTCTACACATGTGCAGAAAATTTAGTTAAAATCTGACAACGTTTGACCGAATTATATAGTAAATATAGTGTGAAAAATCTGTCCTCGTGTTAACAGATAAGGAATCGTTTTTCCGTGACCTTGATACACTGACCTCCCAAATACTAATCACTTCTAACTGGGGTCAAAGTCCAAATGTATACCAACTTGCGTCTAAATCCATTTAGCCATTTTCGAGAAATCTTGCTGACAAACACATACACATATAGGTGGGAAAATAACAATCATACGGTTATAAACAGGAACGCGGTCTCTAATAGTCACGTGCATAACTTCGGGACGCCCATAGTTTTTTTGTGTTTTTTTTTGAGGTTCACAATAACAAGATTACGTCAGCCATTAAAAGGAATATGTAATTTCCAAGAGTCTTAAAGCACAAATAAGTTAAGCGTGAAATGTGTCATTCAGTCTAAAATGTAATCCATTATAAATGAAAATTTCACCGATTAGAAGCCTTAATCATATACAACTCAGTTTCTCATCTTTAGTAAAAAATACAAATATTCAGGTAGGTTTGGTAACAAAATACAACAGCAAATGGCAAACTATTACATGTGTCTTTAGACTATTTGTTTCGAATATTTGCGCAACATTACTACAGGACTATCTTCCCAAGTCGCTCCTAATTTTGAACTAATAAATTAAAGGGAAGGCAACTAGTAAACAGTATCCATAGCCAACGTTTCAACTATTATAATCGATTAAGAAGATTTGATCGTCACTTTTATAACGCATTCACGACCGAAATGGACATAAAACATGACCCTTCGGCACTTTCGCTACTGAGCCACGATGTTTTGTGGTTGTTGTTTCTTTACAAGAAGCATTAGTTTGATCAACTATTTTTATTCAAACACGTGTTCTTAACAACAATCCATCAGTAACGTCGACAATTTGTTATATGTTAAAAAGTTAAGGGAAAAACGCCTCTCTCTGGTTTCCATTATACTGGTATCAAATCACTGACGCAGGAACCCACCCATCTCTTCACAACTTTTCAATCCGTCCGAATTTAAAAAGCGTCAAAATTAAGAAAATTACTCAGAGGAAATGCAGGAGAATGCATAAAAATTAATCTATAAATCAACAGCTTCCAGGGCCCAAAGGCTACCCCTGGACCCAAGCTGTAATGTGTGCTCCTGTAACGCACACTCTCCTAGCTTCTTTCGGTCAAATTACACTATGTAACACAAATTTTGTTTCTGGATAGTATGTGTCATTTCTTAATTGCTTATGTTATAAACCTACAGAAAATGTGTACCTTTTGTGACCTGGATAATGAAATTTAGAAATTAACCTATTTTCTATGTACCAATGGGGAAATTAGCACAATTTCATTTACATAAGGTCTAAATGCAACAACATATGAATCAAGATTTACATATATTTATACTAAAGTTATAAAAAAGTGTTTATAAGTGAGTAATTTTTCGAATTTGCGACTGTAACGCAAATCACTTTTACATATTAGCCCCCAAATATTCCCAGGTCACAAAAGCAAAGTCTGAAGATAAAAATAGGTCTTTTCCATTTACTTTAGGCATAAGTAATTGGGAAATAACACTTTCTGGCCAGGAACAAGAAAAAATAAAAAAAAATTTACATAGTGTAATTGGTTTGAATTTCGCGCAAAGCTACACGAAGACTATCTGCGCTAGCCATCCCTAATTTAGCAGTGCAAGACTAGAGGGAAGGCAGCTAGTCATCACCACCCACCATCAACTCTTGGGTTACTCTTTTACCAACGAATAGTGGAATTGACCGTAACATTATAACGCCGCCATGGCTGAAAGTATGTTTGGTGCGACGGGGATTCGAACCCGCGACCCTCAGATTATGAGTCGAGCGCCTTAACCCACCTGGCCATGCCGGGCCTCGGTCAAATAAACCTGGGACCATCTCGCTTTTTAATTTGCCTCCTACAACTCTGCAAATTATTTACATTTTAATGATAACTTATTTCTAATTATTTTTATATATATTATTACAAAACAGTTTGTTTTGAGCTTAAAAATAAATACAAATCCGTAAGTTTAAGTTTTTCTTTGTTTATTACGAAACAAGAAAAAAATTTATTTCTACTCTGAATGCTAGCGAAGTTATGAATAGTTTTATATTTATAAAACTTGTATGCACTTTTCTGCACAATTAATTGCGTTTTGCTGACGTACATTTCTGCTATTCTAGCTTTGTATATTCCTCAGTTTTTGTTTTGTTGTAAACTGTGTTTTTGTGTTTTTCTTATATCAAAGCCACATCGGGCTATCTGCTGAGCCCACCGAGGGGAATCGAACCCCTGATTTTAGCGTTGTAAATCCGGAGACTTGTTGTAAACAGATAAAGCATAGCAATAGAGTACACAAGTTATTTTCCATACCGCTTACACGAAATGACATAATAATTAATTAATTACTTTAGTCTGTTTTGAATTTCACGCAAAGATACACAAGGTTTATTTGCGCTAGCGGTCCCTAGCTTAACAGTGTAAAACAAGAGGGAAGGCAGCTAGTCATCACCACCCACCGTCAACTCTTGAGTTACTCTTTTACCAATGAATAGTGGGATTGACCGGAATTATAACGCCCCCACGTCCTGATGGGGTGAGCATGTTTGGTGTGACGGGGATGCGCACCCGTGACCCTTAGACTGCAAGTCGAGTGCCCTTACCTCTTGACCATGCCGGCACCAGGCAAAAACATTGTACCACAAAGTTAACCTTTACAAGAACAAATTTACAAAATATGTGACACCGAAAATTTCACGTTCACAAGAAATCGAATTTACCAGTTACAAAATGCAAAATATGTGCAAAGTATTTATATTCACACTTATAATGAATCATGAGAAAATTTTGGTCACACGATATAAAGCACAAAGCTACACAACGAGCTATTTGTACTATGACCACAGAGACTCGATTTTTAGCTTTATAAACCTTATTTAAAGTTGAGCTACTGGGGCGGATGCGGGGAACAAAATGAAAACGAAAAAGAGTTATACATGTATCCTTCAGGATGACCTGTACTCAAAACTGGATGGTTTTGTGTGCACATTAACAAAATACAATTCTCAGTTAGCTAGAAACGCAAACTAAGCTATTATAAAATTGTTTGTGTGAATAATTATGGACATCATGCAGAGTAGTCAACGACCGAGATATGTAAGAATCACAACTCTGTGGTGTAGAAACGACGTTAAGATAGTGAAAACATAATAAACATTTATACAAATAATGCTAACTTGCACTAAATTGGTACAAGGTTTTATACCTGCATAGACACAGCATACTTACTATTGTGACATTATATAAAAAATATATTAACATTTCTGTAACTATTAGTGAGACAACCCATAATTTTCATGCCAGAAATCTGTGAAAGTTAAGCAAAATAACAGGTCAATTACACATAGGGCTATTTACAAATTACACAGAGCGATACCCGAAGAAACGCAAACAAATACATAAATGTATATGAAAATGGAAAGTTACTTACGATAGCCTTTTAAGCCTTTTCTCCTAATCATACAGTTCGCTCTGAATTTCAGTGGATATTTTATACCCTCTTTCGTATTTTTCAAAAGTTATATATATAAATATGATTTTCACCTCTGAAGATTAAAGCCACCAGTTTAATAAAAAATGCACTGCCCTTTTGGGGTAATAACAAATTGGATCTTGTAAACAAGCGCAAAATAAAAGTGGACTTCAGTTTGACCACCAGTGTCAAAAAAGTTCGAGAATTTTGTACCGTACAGAATAATTTGGTAAGAAATGCCTGTTTCTTGAAGTAATCATGAACGGAAACGTCTCTTCAATAGTCAACTTCTACGATTAAACTTGGTATATGCATCCATTGCTTACATTTAACCTCCCTGCACAACAGCTGTTCGATTTGTGTACCTTACTAATTAAGTAACACAAACGTACACACCTGCTCCAAACATCTGCCTTAAAGATTAATATTATAGAACATCGATCAAAGCTCAAGACCAGCAACGATTAATATTAAAATGTTATGTTATAAAAAAAAACTTTGAAAACTGAAAATTAACAATAAATTTCCATATCAAATATTCAACTTCATTAAACTTGCAGAACTTTGATATTTTCATATATGCATGAAATAGAAACCCTATAACCTGAGCGCTTTCGATAGGTGGGCCTTACTTCTTCAAGGGCAAACTGGAAGTGCTTTTGCCCCTGAAGAAGAAAGATCCACCTTTCGAAAGCGCTCGGGTTATAGGGTTTCTATTTCATTTTTATCAAGGCTTCTTGGACTTGTGTTTTCGGAACATCATTCATATATGCATTAGAGGTATGCGACAGTAAATGATAAATAAAAATATTATTTTACTAGACAGACGTTAATTTGTATGAAAGGTAAGAAATGCTTGTAACATCTTACTTTTGTTCCAGTTGTGTTCTAAAAATCTAAAATCTCTAATATCGTTAATATCCTGATAATTAAATAATAAATACTTTTTCTTTCATTACATTTTTGCTTCTATGCAATTAGGTGCAAAACCTGCCTGCATAATGAGCTATCTGTGTTCTGACAATCACGGGTATCGAAACCCGGTTTCTTGTATTGTAAGTCCGCATACACATAGCTGTTCCACTGGGGGACATTTTAAATGCATATATATATATATAATGGACACGAACACGCATCAATGACTTTATAAATTGCAATATAATGTTCTACACGTGCGACAATTTTATATTTTCTGACACAATAATACTAACAGTTTATAACAGAACTAAAATTACTCACTTTATAAGCTAAATATTATAAGTATCAAAAACAGACACTTTAGTTTAAAAGGTTATAAACTTCAAAATATATTATTAATTGCTTTTATAATTTGTTTTATAACTCGACCACTACTTGAAGAGTGTGACGTTCGATTATTTCTTCGCCAGGAATATAGAAGTACCTTGAAATCAAGCTTATTTTCAAAATAGGTCTATCAACTTAATTCGCTTAATCCTCCTGCACATGTTTATTAAACATACACAACTTAACTGTCTCATCTACTTTCACTGACGTTTCATCGGTTAGTTTTATGATCTGAAAGGATGTCATATATATTACAGTATTATTTCAACCATTTCCGTTGTTATTAAAAAAAAAAAAAAACAATAATATTTTCATCATGCTTTACTTTTAATGCACTACAAGCTATTAATCCAACCATTGACTATGAAGGCTTTAAACATATACGGCTTATACAGGATATTAATAGGGCAGCATATACACACACACGAAATAATAATGGAGAAAAAGATTTTCAGAAGAGGGCCACAGTTAGTGAAATGTTATGTGAAGCTACCATATGTTTTTCTGT
The DNA here is from genome assembly GCF_004210375.1 of Tachypleus tridentatus. Lineage (NCBI taxonomy): Eukaryota > Metazoa > Arthropoda > Merostomata > Xiphosura > Limulidae > Tachypleus > Tachypleus tridentatus. The sequence goes on along the minus strand of NC_134837.1, from coordinate 157,285,815 downwards.
CTCTTTTAGTTACATGGTAAACTTGTCATGCTCATTTATTGAGAAGCACAAATTGTAACCATCTCACAAATTCTAACAAAAAGCTGTGGTGATACATTCAACGCTCAGGATTATTGAAAAGATACTGAATCAGACTGGGATCCACTGGTTGTGTTTCACAAACAAGATCGTACTGAAGTCACCATACTACTCACACATCGCTAGAAACCGGGTTTCGATACCCGTGGTGGGCAGAGTACGGATAACCCACAGTGTAGTTTTGTGCTTACTTCTAGACAGACAGGCAAACTCTTTACGTTTTAACATGAGACAATATTAGCGTGAAAGATCGTTGCATTACTATACTAGGATAATCCTTGTTTATAAGAGTAGAAATGCAGTACACGGGTTGAAAATGCCAGGTGTTTAGGTAATTCTGAATGTTACTGACCCACCTAAACGAATCAAAGAGCACAAACTATGCCATGAAAATGTTCCCTCACAACATTTCTTTACCTCCAATAATTTGTACTGTCTGAATAATAAAACTAAGCTAATTATTTCTATTGCAGCTTCTCCACATCTTTTATTCAATACAAAATAATATTATGTGATTCTTAAAACCATATTATGTCTCTAGTTTCTCCTTGTCCAATGTTTGAAGCAGCCATTCTATTCTTCTTTGACAAACAATTTGCAAAATGAATGTTGGCTGCCACATGAATTTTTTCAATGTCTCTCTCTTGATATGGTTCATTTGTAACCATTGCAGATGGAATTGGCCAACTGATAAACGCTTTAACATCTTTTGTATGTTATAATCTGTTCAATCATATATTCCTGTGACCGGCATGGCGAAGTGTGTTAAGGCGTGCGATTCGTAATCTGAGGATCGCGGGTTCGCATCCCCGTCACACCAAACATGCTCGCCCTTTCAGCCGTGGGGGTGTTAAAATGTTACGGTCAATCCCAATATTGGTTGGTAAAAGAGCAGCCCAAGAGTTGGCGGTGAGTGGTGATCACTAGCTGCCTTCCCTCTAATCTTACATTGCTAAATTAGGGACGGCTAGCACAGATAGCCCTCGAGTAGCTTTGTGCGAAATTCAAAAACAAAAACAAAACAAACATATATTCCTCCGCATCAACCTCAGTGCTTCGCTCCTAAGTTTCGAATAGTAGCAGTTGCGGTAATTTTTGTTTGTAATTATAATAGAACTTGTAAGAGATGATAGTGACCTACGAACACAACCCCTTTGAAAGTTAGAGATAGAATGAGTATGTACTAAAATAAATATTAATGAAAAATGAGTATAATAACTACACGAATACAAGACCAAGTCGAAAATACAACTATGAAAAGTACATATACAACTTAAATTTGAAACTCGGAAGAAATGGTTATTATTACAAATAATATTAAAAACAGTGTAGAATACTGGTTTGGTGTTTTTTGATTATCCAAATAGCTTAAAGTCATAAATCTAGAAATAACGTAAAAGAAATTACATGACTAGAAATATGTATTTAACCGAAGATTTGATGTCAATTATCCCCAACTACAGTTCATACCCGACGTTAAAACACGACGTCAGCACCTGAAATACGATAATTTATCTAAATATATCCTCTTTGAAACAGTTTGTTCGTTTATTTTGTTAATTTTCGAGTTTCGCTCAAAGCCACACGAGGGCTATCTGCTCTAGCCCAAGAAGGAAAGGAGCTAGTCATCATCATCCACCGCCAACTCTTAGGCTACTCTTTTACTAATGAATAGTAGGATTGATTGTCACTCTATAATGCCCCCACGGCCAAAAGGGCGAGTATGTTTGGTGTGACGGGGATTCAAGCCCGCAACCCTCAGATTACGATTCATCAAGCGTCTTAACGACCCAGCCATGCCATGATTTTTTATTTTAAACAGATGTGGATACTAGATGCTCTTAAAAAACGGAAAAAGAATCTTTTCGTGATAGATGTCGCTTGAGAAACATAGCTGACAATAAGGCATAAACTGGAAGGTTTTCACTATTATTATTTTCTGACAAAACTTCAGAAAAGTTGCATGTTCCTTCAGCAGCTCATATGTTTTTAATAATTTTTGTCTTCAGTCGTTACATAAAAAACTATGGTTATAAACTGGACTTTGACTTAAAGACATTTATCTACGCATGTTAGTTTACAAGTTTTGTCAACTTACGTATGCAACGCGCACGCAAGTTTGTAAAAAAGAACAAAAAACCTCCACTCACATTTATCTTTGTGGAATGCATACAGAATTTTAGGTTTAACAGGTTGAAGTTAGCAGAGTTACAACTAATTACATCATTTCAAACACTAGCTACTACATTATCTCTAAAAATAAATGTATGGTTTATAACTTTTATTCTCTTAACACAATAGATTGCGGTGTGAAAAATGCAGAATTTCGGATACAGTTATTTTAGTTATACCTTTTTAATAACACACCTACACTTGAAATGTGTATATGAATTTCCAACGACATAAAAATCTTGAATTTTTTAAATTCCTTTTCGAGAAAACTTCTTCCTAACAAATGACGCAAAAAATTGAAAAAATCGTATTTTCAGTCTTGTTTCAATTAATTTGCACAAGGGTGTACATACACCCGCAAGAACTATGTATTTCAATAGGCGTTCACACCTAAAACTTATTTTTAGATATTGATAAATCTTTTTTTTCTCATTTCTTCCAACTTATTTCAATAAATCCTTAAAGCTGTTTTGATAGTTAGCCTTGTTTTAAATGTTTCAGTTCTGCTTGTGGCGATTTTCATATTTTTTTATCACTCAAAATGAAATATTGTTCCAGTGATAGTTCCCCAATCACTCAAAAACGAAATCAAGTTTTAATTGCTAAGCTCAAGTTCTAAGCAAACTTATTTGGCAATTCTATAATATATATTGCACATGAAGTGTTTATATTTTATCCCTATCTTCGGGACTCAGTGGCCTCGAAGCAGATGCTTGAAAACGTTTTTTTTATTTAATTGCTTGATGTTTCTATACGTATTGCTTATTCTACAAACATAACTAGAAGGAAGTGCTAGAGTATTGTTCGTGTATTTAATTAATCATTAATTACGAATTATATGTCCCACGCTAGTAGAGCAGTAAGTCTATGGATTTACAACAATAAAATAAGGGTTTCGATTCCCCTCGGTGGACTCAGCAGATAGCCCGATGTGGCTTTGCTATAAGAAAACACACACACGAATTACACACCAATCAAATGCAATAACAGTACAAGAAATGGCCCATTTCTTTCGAATAGCACTGAAACTTGTGAAACGGTACATTTCATTCTTTTGGGAAGGTAATTGATAATTGCATGTCATTTGTTTATATAGCTTTACTGAACACCATGTAGTTGTGTTGTTTTTTTTCATAATTATTTTGTTACCGAAAAAAAAAAAGATGTTTCTTAGCAAGGCCACACTGGGCTATCTGCTGTTTCCATCAGGCCCTTGATTATAGCTTTGTAAATCTGTAGACTAAGCGCTGTCCCACCAAATGAAAATCCATAAAAGGTGTCATGTTTTCACTTGCACATTCTTGAGAAAATTTAGTTTAAATGTAGGATAAATTATGCTATGTTACCTACAGAAGAGAGTTGTGGATTTGCAAGTATTAAGATAATCGAAGTGTGTGTAAAATAAAATTAAAAACAAACCATTACAAAAAGAGTACATAATGTTCTAGCCTGGAGTAAGGCTAAGAATGAAGTGTCGTTTTTGTTGTGTGTGAAGGGGTGATGGTGTCAACATCATAAAATGTTAACTCTCTGCAAAAGTACCTTGGTAATAAAAGGAACATAACATTTATGAAGGTAATTCTGATTTACACAATATTATGTGATACTAAACTTCAATAGATTATTTGCTAAGTTTGAAAAGTAATATCTGAATAATGAAGTAACCTGTCTTTTAGTTGGGAATGCTTGGAACACGTTATGATGGGAGAACATATTACGAATAAGATGAGCAAAGATGAGTGGGTGCTTAGTACTATCACATATAACAGGTATACTATGCCTACAGTACCATGTAAACATACTAAACCCACTCCTCTTCAAAACTTCAAACAGTAATTTACACAAAATACACGTGTTAGTATGATCACAATATGACAAAGTATAAATCATTATCTCACATAAAGTCAGGTCCCTTCTACTATGTTTAATATAGTGAAAAGCACATTTGGGTACAGTTTTCTGAAGAAAATATACAAATTGATAGACTGTTGCTTTAAATGCTTTTGTTAGCACAGGTCATAACTAAACTATCATTTCAGCATGATTATTTTGTTTATACAAGATATAATTAAACCATCACCCTTGTCAGTTGTAATGCAGTGCAAATGTGCATCTTTAATATAGAAGAGTAAAAATGAATCCTAGAATAATTAAGAATCCTTTCCATTTAGAAGACAATTAAAATGCCACTTCACAACTTAATGGTTTAGTTATATTTATTTTAGAACAATCAATTCCATTCTTCTCAAGTCTTTTTAAATAATGAGTCATATAATTTAGTTTACAGTATGTGGCCAGTTTTGATTTATCGATCAGTAAATTTTTTTTTTTAGACCCACAGTTGTTGACAAGCATACAAATGATTTAAATAATTCCAGGGTTCCTGACATGCAACAGATAATAATTTATTTCAGATAGGAACCATAATAGGCAACCTTGAGCACAACATTCGAGTCAGATAACACAAGTGAATAAAAAGAAATCAAATATGTAATGAAGTGTACATAATATGCACATAAACTATAGTACTTCTTTATGAGAAATATGTAAAAAAAATTTAGTTCCAGAGTAAAAGACTTAAATTACTCAACGATATACATATATATTCAACTTGCACTTTTGTGCACTTATTAATATTCATGAAGGTAAAGTTCAGTTCTGTGGCACTTGTAGCTAATTAACCTTTCAGTTTTTCCCTTTTATATGACATAACATATCACTATATGCATTTCCTTTTTTTTTTCCTTTTCAATTTTACAGAAATAAAGCTTTAACCCTAATAAATCTAAATGGTTTTCAGTTATTCACACTAAACATATTTTTCTGACAAATAAGGCATAACAAATAACAAGGCCACATTTTACAATGAAATTAATATTGTGAAACTAATAGCATGGGCATAACTTAAATGGCAGTTAACCACTTAACTTTCATAAATGAGCAATTAAACCCTCACATTTTGACAGTATTGTATATATTTATGCATAGTATCCCAGCATTAGAAACTGTCCTTCTTACAATTCTGACTACATATCATCGACTTTAGATGTTCACATATTTCTTTTGCAAGATAAAACTTACTGAAAACATTTAAAAGATCGCACTGTGTCTCAAACAGAACGTAATTTATATACTTAAAAATAGCTGGTATGGGTAGAGAAAGCACTAGTAGAGAACCGAAGGAGGTTGAAATTTTCTCAGCAAGTGGGTTTTCTCGTCATCACGAAACAGAACATAATAATTACAATTAGATTTATTACTTCTTGCTCTTCACCTGACATAATGAACCTGGGAAAGTGGTATTATGGTACTAAACTACTATGATGTATGAGGCTTTAATTGGATTTTATGTTATTATTGACAAATGACTCACTCTACATATTTACAATGAAACTTGTAACAAATTATGCCAAACTCAACTTCTCAGAATTAACTATAGAAAAATTAAAGTTTCACCTACAGGTTAGTAATTATTAACTTTTTAAACAAATTATTCCTTTGAAGACTTCTACACATTGTATTCAAATACAAAAACAGCAATACATCTGCATATAATTTCTTAGGTTTATTCTCTAAATGCTAAAATAGACTACTCAATCACTAATCATTCTGACTAGAAAACAAAACTGCTTGTATAACCTAACACATTTTTCAAAAGCTTCATTTATAAAGAGTGGACATTTAGAATAATTCAGGAGTGATAATTCACCAAAGTTTAAACTACATAATGCAATGTAGTTCAAACTATAAAAACTCAAAAGAATGCCACTCTTTAAATGTATAATTATAAGAATAGAAGAATTATAGACTATCAGTACAACATACTACAGAATCTACAACACATACAGTATACAAGGAACTAACATATACGTAAGGATAACTTATAAATGCAAAACTACAAAACATAGCAATACGAAAGTTAATATTTTCCTAAACTGAAAATGTATTTCTGATCAATACTCACAAAATAACTTTTCTAGATTTGTACTGCCCTCTGTTGGTGCAAATCTTCAATGCCACAAGCTTTCCACCACTCACTTCAGCATATCCACATCTAAATGATCATAAAGCAGCTTTTCACAAATAGAAACATTACACAAACCCTATTGTAACCAGTGGCCTATGGGGGAATTTCTAACAGTCCTACAGAATACCCCATCTCTACATTCTGCATAACCTAGTCCTGTGATGTAATTGTTTTAACATAGATGGCATTTGAATGGAAACACACAACAAAAACTGGTGGCACCTGAAATTGCACATTAGATCCATGGTAGGAAGAGCTACAGCATAATTAACATTGATTATGGTCACAGGATGGACAGTGTGAATTTTCATTAAAAATTAGGCACCACTTACTAGAGAGTGGGATACACAGTACACTAGCAAAAAGGCCCATGTAAATAAAGAAATAGCAAAAACACAGTAAAGAAAAACAAAGTCAGAAGTACCTAGGAAACCACTGACAAACTTGTGGGCAAAAACAAGCACATCTAAACAGTAATACTGTCAATTAAAAGTTATTAACAAATGCAAATGTGGAGAAAAGCATTGGTTATGATAGAAATTGTATTGCACTCCTATGGATGGAGAGCTGCTGCAGAATCATTTATATGTGAATATGCAGAAGTGGGAAGTGTAACCTAGTGGCAAACATTGAAATTTGCATCAATAGGGGACAGTACTAATTGAGAAAAGCTATTTTGTGAAAGGAGGTAAGATATCATATCAGAACAAGTACACTATATTACTGTGTATATATAAAATAATACTCTGATATTATAAAAAATGTATTAATAAATAAGGAAATCTTAATGGAATTTTCTGATAATAATTTTTAGTTGTTAGTAAAGTCATTGAAACAACTTGGTACTACTTTTATGCAGAGGAACACCTTTATCACATGTAAAGGCTCATTTAGAGTCTGAAAATTGGTACTTACAGTTGATTTCATGGGTAGTGGTTGGGAGTTATACTATTTAGTTAAGATATCTGGTTGGGATTCTCTATCCAAGTATAATTTGTCTACTGTGCTGCTGATTAATACTTTTTACACTATAATGGGGGTTGGAATGTAAACTTCAGGAGGTAAGTTTATCTTACTTACCTCCAAGTGATAGTACCTTATTTTATGGGTTTTTTCTACTCTTTTTTTTTTTTTTCCTTACTTTGGAGAGCAGTCACATCCCCATAACTGTCCATATGGGACATTGTGGGTTTTTTAGCAGCTACATTTTGCTCTCCTAATTTCTATTTCTTTTAATTATTTTGTTATTATTTAAATTTGATTATTTTATTATTATTCATTTTTATGAATTTCTTCATGTGAGACTGACGAATAGAGGTTAAGATTGATAGATGGTAATGTGGGTCTTACTTGAATAACCACCTCCAAAACTTAAGTAAATTTTATATCCAACATTATAGTCTGTACCTTGGGGATCCTTTTGATTTGTGCATTTTTTTAATTTTTGTCTGGGGCTGTTTTTGTTTATTAGAAAATTAGATATGTCTGTACAAACAATTTTAATGCACATAATAGCCTGATGTGCACAATAATGATATACTAATAAATAAGGAGTTTACTACTGCAAATATTTTAATATAAAAAACTCAATAAATCTTCTCCCTTTAAATAAAAAACATACACACATATTGGAGCAATGCCTTCTAGCTTAGCTATTATATTCTGTTTTCACTTATAAAAATCAACAACCAAGATATATAATTGAATTTAAATAATTCAGACCTGTACATTGCATTAAAAATATGATAACAAAGATTAGATACAAGTTTACTTCAGCTCCACACACTTAATATTTTTTGAAGGTCATTGATAAGTACAAGATAATTTACTTTAAGAATTAATATATTAAATCTGACTTGCCCTCATGAACTTAGTAGTCCAGCATTATTCAATTTTTTTTTTTACAATGAACAGTCTCCCCATTGTGACAGTGCAAAATAAACGTGTAAACTAAAATAAACGTAAAAATTGAATTTTGTATTCAAACATTGAAGTTCTTGGTTGTATAGAAACCTTTAACAACATCACATAGCTTAAAATAGAATCAGTATGCTGCATCAGTCCACCACATTACTAACTATGTCCTTTGACTGTACTCATTACTAGGTACTACAAAGAATTTCATGTGTTTATAATAAATTGTCAGGTACTATTTGGTAATCTCCATGTAAATAACTGCTTAGTGTAACAGCTTCTATGTTCTGAAATGTTTTATTCTACAAAGGTCAAAAACAAATTGTTTTTCCCTGCATTTAAAATCACATATTTAAACTTAAAACTTCAAGTTCAATCTTAATTCTTTTTATCTATTTCCTACCTACAAACTGATGATGTTCTCATCTGACTTGAATTACTCAGTTAAATAGAAAAATCTTGATATTATGATGTACATTTTAAACTCATTCCTACTATAAAACACCGTCATTGAAATATCAGTTTTTTTATTTAACTGCTTATTTTGACAAAACCTCATGATTCACACTTCCTCTCCTTCCACTGATTTGGTCAACCTTCTACAAGTAAACCTTAAAACCAGGAAGTTACAGTGACGCATGATCCTTTGCTCAAGAGTTGCACTTCTGAAAAATGTAGGTGATATCCTGAACTGCCTACAACTTGTTTTCCATGTTTAGTTAAATGTCTGCCAGTGTTAAATATGATACTCTTATGACTGTGGAGAAACTATGTCTTAAGTTTCAGTTGTGATATTACTCAGTCAAATATCCCACAGTAGTAAGTTAAAATGATTCATTTTCTTCATCACTCACATACTGAAATATCATCATAGTAATTTCTCTCAAAACAGTTGAAAAAAAAATGAAACCCACATCATCATCACTAAATTTTCTTCTCTAACCACTTGGTTTATATTAAATCATTGCAACTGAACGCTGATTGTTTTGAATGATAGTTCTTTTTGGAAATTTTATTTGTATTCAGTGAAAAACAGAATTAATTTTGAAAGAAGCTTCTCACAACTGCTTTGGTCCTCTGTTGCTTTACTTGCTATATATATAAACAAAAACAACACCAAGTTGAGGAAAAAATAAGTCTAGGCACCAGTGATTGTTAAAATGTTTAAATGAAGTTGAACTTTATTTTTGGTATATAAATAACAGTGAATTTCCTATCACTGTACTTAAAAAGTGCATCCAAGTGTCTTAGTTTATCTTTAAGAAAAATAAGTATGGAATAAATTATTTTTCTCATTTAAACCCCAACAGAAAGAGATGAAAGAAACTAATTTATATATGCACACACACACACAAAAGATATTAAAACCATAATAACATCTATACAGATATCAGTTATTGAAACACAGAATCTGCAACAACTGTACAGCAACAAGAAAACAACAAACACTTATGCTGTTGAGTACAGCAATACAGTTTGTAGCACTTATAATTTTTTAATCTCTCCAGTATTTCAACAAGTAACAAAAATGTCAATTCTATTTAATTATGTTTTTAAGCTACAAGATGTAGAGCCTCTTTTGTTACACACAAATAAGCACTTAGAATGAAGTGTTGTTCATGTCCATGAATGTCTTGTGAATCAAATTCAATGTAATTCTTAGCTAGACCCAGAATTGACATGCATCATGTTTTATGGCATTAAAAATTTTAAATATGATAACTAACTAAAAAGTTTAAGCAAGTGCAAAACAATCTATTAAAGAAAATGTAATAACACTTAAATAAATCAAATAAGATTTGTTGTTAATAATAAAAAGCAGTAAGTGTGCAATATTAAATGTTATATTTTAACAGCTTATTCTTACTTGTCTGAAATCATATATTGTATAACAAAACAAAATTTCTTCATATAAATTCTACATATAAAGAAATAAAAGATTTTATCTTGAATTTATGAGACAACTCTTGTGTTTTGTCAGGTTTATAACACAAGTGGTATTTGTAAATATAACTTTCCTTGGAAATTTTCATGCAAAATGTTTAAGTCAAAGCAGAGCTTGTACAAATGTAATATTTCATACAAAACATTCTGAAGGCCCATCAAAACATTCAAAATGAAAGTTTATTTTAAACTAAACAATTACTAAAGAAATGATAAGCACACTTACCACAAAAAGATACTTGTATCATTATGCTTCTTTATTTTACATTTCACATTATTCAAGGTTTCAAACAGCTATCAATTTAAGGTCATAATCTGTGTCAAAGGTATTAACAGAGTAGGCCTAATCAGTTTTTATGATTACCATTTTGAATGAAAATGTGCAAACAAGGTAACAAATAATGTATCTTGTCAAAAGAGCACAAAAAGTTATATTTCTACAACCTAACTTTACTCCCCTTGTCAATAATTTTTTTTTATAGTAGATCATAAAATTAATCACATTTTGAAGCTTTAAAAAACATATTAGAGTAATTCATTTCATCAAAAATCATCAAATACAAAACACACTACAGTAACTGTGTAAATACGGCAGTCAAATATTTTTTACCAAAATAATTAGCTAAAAATAAGATTATTTATCGTGTATATATTCTGTCGAACAAAGCAGCTTTTGTATTTGTTTCACTGTAGTTTATCTCTAAAGAAAAACAAAACTGTAATTATATAAATCATTTATTGAATATTTTTTAATTATACTTTCCTAAACAGGAATCAATTTCTACTTAGTTTGTTTATGCATCTGTAATAAGCTATAGAATTAAAATTTTGACTTGGTCAAAATTTTCATGTACATGTAGTTTGTTTTTGAATACAAGGAAAAGATCCAAATTATTTACTGCAATTTATGATCACATTAATGCAGCTGTATTTCAAGTTATTAAAGAATGCCTGCCAAATAATGTATTCATTGCAGGTTTAATTCAGAAGATTAAAACTGTTTATATTTTATCAAGTTTCCAGTATATTGTACCAAGTACACAGCTCAAATATTTCAACAAGAAAAACATAATATACCTCTGATGTACTTGTAGTTGTTGAACTGCTTGGTGGGGCAGATGATGGACTGTCAGGACTTGAATAAGAGTTTCTAATTTTGGAGGCTAGGGATAAAGTGTGAATCTGTGGATGGTTTGTGCCATAAGCACTGCTGATATACTGTTGTACTTGTCTTCTTTGGCTCTGTAGAACATGATATTTTGTAGGGTTTTCTAAACGGGTCTGAACCTGAAAAACCATGCATTATCAAACTTGTCATATCTTTTCTTAAATCAGTATTCATACTATAATTTTTTAGTTATTATGAAGAAACCACAATTATCTAATAAATTTACTTTTGGTTGTAAAATGTTTTTCCTACAATAAACATTTACAAAACAAATAAATTTACATGCAGTAATAAAAAATGTACAAACTGGGTATTACAAGTTGAATTTATTTTTAGCTTAATAAATCCTTTGAGAAGTGTTCAACTCTCTACCTAACTTCTTAAAAAAATATATAAACAAAAGCCTTAATTTTTAAAATAAGACTAATTTTTGTTTTTCAAAAATGTACAAGATAAAGCAAAAACAGGCTGTACAGTTTAAAAATGATATGCATGTTCTATATTTGTGTTGTAAACGAATTTATGTGGTTATAAATTTACCTGCTTTGTGATGAAAAACATATTTACAATGTTAAGATTAAAGAGAAAATTCACATAATTACCTGTAAATGATAAAAAAAAATGAAAATTTAATCCTATCAAACACAGGTTCAAGGAAATAACCTCCATAAAATTATATTATGACTTTGCTAAAGATGAAATAGTAAACCAGTGTACAAGACAACTTTTACTAGTTATTCAGTGTTTTGCCATATCATATGCATTCTCAATGTCTTTGAAATTTATTGAACTAGTACAAATATACTGTTGTTGTGAAAAAATACCAATTTACCATGAATGTAATTCCACCTGTTAAAGTTATTAAAACTACACTACACAATACTATCACAATCATCTTTTACTTTCTCACTACAAATGCACTTCTTGTTACTGCAACACATCTAAGATATTTAAATGGAAATTTCTTTCATCAAAAAACTTTGCATCTGTATCACTTATCAAAAAAAGGCAATTTCTTTACTGTAAATGCAAATTAGAGTTGTAACAGCACTAAATTTTCTTGAGTTTACTAAACTTCATCCAAAAAATTAAAACTTTCATTGATGTTTAAAAGAAGATTCGTATACTGTTTATTCTAAAGTAGCAAGTTATCCAAACGATTAGAAAAAGTAACTAAAATTGGCTTATTTGTGATAATTTCTTAACCCTTTCGCTGTAGTTGCAATGCATATTTCTCAGTAGATGGGTAAATATACATCCCATCCACAATGATTGGGTTAATGATGTATTTCCTGTACATACTGTTGTTGGATTTATTAGGCAGTACTTATTTTAAGCAATAACTCACTAAATGCAAACAATATAAAATTATCGACATTATCACATGAATGAACAAAATACAGAACTAAAAGATTAATATTAATAAACAGTATTACTGCAAATATGCAAAAAGCTTACCAAAATATTTCAGGTTTTTAATTTCTAAAATATATATTTTGTAACAATGTAGACATTTACAGATACAGAATTGGAAGTTCTTATGGACAGTCTGTTTTGTTTGTTGTTTGAGACAAGGTTTTGGAGTTGCATTCCAAGATGGCTGGCATGGGTAACAAAACCCTTACTAAAATAAAGCAGAGAACAATATTTTGACCTTCTCAGGTCATCTTCAGGTAAACAAAGAAAATGACATAAGAAGGTTGAAATATTACATGTAGATTTGGATATTTCTTTTAAAAACAAAGTTTACTTTTTGAGATAAATTTCACCTAACAGCTAAATTTTTTGGCATAATTTTGGAATTGCAACATTTCTGCAGCTCCAGTTAATTTCTTATCTTTAAATAATGCCTCATTAAATCAAGCGTATCTACTAAAGTATACAAGTGGTAGATTACACTCTAAAATAATTTACAAAATATTTCTTATTTGAGAAGAAATTTTTAGCTGGAGAAATTTTAAATGGTGGTTAAATAAATCCTTTTTGAATGCAATAGATATTGAAGGAAAAAACTTTAATCTATGCATGTACTTGTAGACTTATCTTGACTTTTTGACTAATGTCAGAAAAAGGAATATGTTAAGCTACTTTATTAATAAAACAATTAATTTTTGTAGTCAGATTATTGTTCCATGTTTTATTTAAAATCTTAGAATGTGCACAAACTTCAATAAGTTGGAAAAGTCTATCAGCTACTATGATATATCTGTCAACATAAGAGAAAAGCAAGACAATGACAGTATTATCAGTATTTTAAAATAAACAAGAATACTGTAATATAAACAACAAATAAGGAAAGCAGCTTATCAGATACTCAAAATATCAAAAACAATCTAAAGAAACATGTGAATAACTTATGAAAAAACAAATGTATAAAGAAGCTTGATGAATACTCTCAAAATGAAACAGCTGATTAAAAAATATGTTCTAGCATGGTGAAAACTTTAAAATGAGTTATGTTAGTGCAAAATTTAGAAGACAGTATGAAGTGTAAATCTATATAAGACTAATCAACAACTTGAGTGCACACTATAAATAATAATTCCATAAATGATCAAATCCATTAAAGTATGTATTTTAAAAATAATGCATTTTACAAATTAACAAGTAAAACAAATAGGATATTTAAAGGGATGTTTTCATTTTGTTTTGTTCTTATGAATTACCTGAAGCACCTGAGGAGGGACTGATAGGCCCATAGCAGATACAGACACTGGTACTTTAATTGCAGCAGTTGAAGGAGCAGAAGTTGACAATGTCTTTTGTTGAGCAAGGGCTTCTTTTTGCTCTAATTGTTGCATCTGTTCTCTCATTAACTGTTGTTTCAAACTAGTACGATTCATGGTAGTGACAGTTTTCAGACCCAGAGAGCTACAAATATAGAAAATTCATGTAATAAATATAATTTTTAGAAAAAAGAAGTATTGTTTTTCATTAAATATTATAAGTGATGAAAAGTTTGCTTCAAGAATGAATAAAATATTTAGCTGAGAAAAGAAAATCAGTAGATGAAAGTCTAACAAAAACGAAGGAAACTCTCATGGGAATAATACATATCCCAGAAAACATTATTTGATACATTATGGTACAGAGACATGATTAGTCAATTATTATACATAACACACATCTTCTTGATGACTTAAAGTACTACTTTATGCAATTAAACTTGACCTAATAAAAATATATACTTATAAAGAATTTCACAAGTATTTACATTACATTATAGACAAAGAAAATGTTAAATAAAAAAGGTTAAAGAAAAGGTTAACCACATACTACTAAAATTTCATGTATAAAAGAGAGTTACACCAGTGTCTGGATTTTGTGGTTCCAAGTAAAAACCTCACAAGATAAAGGATTCTAATTTATCTGGAAATAAATATCACCAAGTGCCTCTAATTTTGAAGCTATATAAATATTAATAGAAAAGAAAATATACTTTCCCAACCATGAAATATTTTAAACAGTTTCAACAAACCATTTAATAAATAGACTTAAATTCTACAAAAAAATTTAAAGTTTCAAATTTTTCACTTAATTCCATTTTCTGGTAAAATTTTTACAACTGAAATGTCCTTGCACATTTACAATTTAATATATATTATTGAATTGACAATACAAATGGGTTAAATAACACTGGTGATTAATAAATCTTTATAATTGACAAAAGAGAAAAAAAATTCTAATTTGCAATCTGTCTTAAGTTAAAAGTTATTTTGAATGTAAATATTCAATTAACAAAATTATTTATTCTGAAATGAAATCAATGAGTTGGCCACACCTGTAGACTAAATCTATAGTCCACATATTAGGTATAAAACTGTCAAATCTTGTGAACAATTTTTTTTATAAGTTTAAAAAAATCAAAACACAAGCTGCATCCATAAGTCCTTTAAATAATTTACGAATGGATAATGAATGAGAATTATTATGTGATAATTAACAGTTCCTGTCCTGCTGGATATCAAAATAAACATCAAGATGAACAAGTAAAGATGGCTACACACATACCATATGAAAAATTCAAAAACTGCAGCAAACCCTCACATTTATCAAATCTGTACCTCATACTCATAGATAAATGAACAATAAACAAAACATTCGTGTGTTGAAATAATTCTTGATACAAATACAAGACAACAACAAGAATAACAAACATTTTCCAAAATAAGATATTCTTAACACAGAAGCATTGCAATAAATTCATTTTGATATTTTAGTAAATATCAGTTACTAAATGTAATTTCTTTGTCATTTGTATCATATCATAGTACACAAGATGCTAATTTATTTACAAACAGATTGAGAGACTTCAGATTATAAACGTTTTTCATGTCAATATAAGCCTAATTTTAAGCACCACATATAATAAACTGACAAACAACAATTCAGAAGCATAATGTTTATAAATGATTTTTTATCATTCTTACTATTATAGTAGCCTAATATTCTTCCATACATGACTACATGTATAATAAGCTCAAAATTGTTATGAAAGTAACAGTGGCTAACAAACATTAAAATCTGAAATAAAATGTTTGAATACTGACAAAGAATATTACTTAGGAAAGATACTGTAAACATATTCCCATACTAATATTTTGTTAATTCTTTATTTTATGATGCATTATAAAAATTTTCTCTTTATATTATGTGAGAGGGTACACATTCAGTTGTAAAGATAGATAATATACAATTAATTTTCTCTACATTTATTTAACATGCATCATGGTTACTGTTTTGTAATTTGCAAAATTTCTTTTTTTTTAATGATGAAACTATTAAATGTTATATACTGCACATAGGGTGATTGCTTTCAAATAGAGGATCAAGTGTCTATGAAATAACTTCTGTAAAATTTTGTATTAAACATTAAGCATAAAATGTAATCACACAGCCTTCTCTCTGCTGACAAGGAGTGTCTAGAAAATAACTAAAAATAATCAATGAATATACTGATAGAAGCCATTGTAACATAGCATGTAAGTGAAGCACAGAAAAAGATAAAATTTTTACTTTAATACACTTACGTTTAGCACAATACAGTTAACTGTAACTATGCTTATCCTAACTTTCACTTCAAAATTATAATGTATTTAGGATTTCTAACATGATTTTTTATTTACTTTTAATTCTTAGCTGGACCAATCACAAATAAACATTTTCCTTGAATAGGGTAGTGCCCATTCTGCAAATATTTCTTGAAACTTAAATTGCAATACTGAACCAAAATTCTATAAAATATGCATGTTAAGTATGTTATGCTAATAACAAAATAAGTACTGCACATATCCACATTTGATTTAATAGTTTATTTTTTATAAAGTTTACATAAAAAAGCCTATTTTAATAAAAACATTTGAAATAAAATACAGGAATCTAATGTACTTGTAATAATTTTCACATTCAGCAACTGCAGTTTATTGTTGTTGTTACACAATCACCCATATAAAAAGTTAAAATTATTGACGTTCTTAATGACACTGCTTCACTCACAAAAAAGAAAACTTGCATGCAAGTTACAGCACGTGTGAAATTCCCACTAAAAAAGCAACAGCAAATCTCGTTTTGAGCTTCAAGTTCCGAGCAGACAGGAAGCTACTTGTACAGCTCATAAGTTGTGCACAAATACATATCTGCAGAACCACTTCCAGCGTAACAGAAAATATTATTCTATAATTCCTTGATATTTATTGCAGTAAGCTACACTTTTAATTGACTACTAAAACCATACACCCGAGTATTTATTAAGACAATCAATGGCAATTTATAACAAATGCAATACTATTTCATAGTTTATTCAAATCATCCCTAGTTAAGCTATTTCTACTGTAGAAAAGAGTTGCTAATTGTCCAATACGCATACATACATACATACATACATATATTATATCACAAACAGTTAATCTTGTTCATTTTATTGCACACAGAAGTACTGGTTAACTTTCCAATAAATCAAAAGGATTTTTTTCAATTTAAAAATATTTTAAGACTTTCTCATAAAATGCTAATAAGTAAAAAAATACAAAGCCAGAAATGTCTCATGTTATTTCATCTTCCACAGTTTTCTTAAATAACATTTTACATAAAATAGAACATTATCTTGCCAAGTACTTTAATGAAACATAATATTCCATTAAGTGAAGATAGTAATGAAGCATATGTTTATAGGAATGGATGTTGCCCTACAAACAAATTTGAAAAGTAATAAGCAAATATTATTGAAATTAATAAGAAATTCATTTTTTATCTTTCTGTGACAGTCTTGGATGTTATGCTTAAAACTGAGAACACTTCTTCAACTCATAAATCAGGAAAAAACTTAAATTAATTGTATGCGAGTTAATTGTTTCCTTTTACACTTTTAAATAAGCTAACTTAGAAAAACTGAATATGAAATAATAACAAAATAGTGTGAAAATTATTGTGCATGTTTCTAGATATATAAGCTATACTTTTTATCACTGAAATAACAAAACAAACAAACTTGCTTTGAGAGTTTTAAGAGATGAAAAAATGGAAGACAAAGGTTGATTATGTGAGTAAGATAATGTACTTTCTATATAATTCAAAGTTAAAATATTGTTATCTGTCTGAATTTCATCATAATCTACCTCTGTTGAGAAATCAACATGCTTGTAATACCTTTAAGAATGTGTCAGCTTATTTTATATATCAATTTTGAATGTTTTACTAAGTAAACAGATGGTCATAATATACACAAGTAATTGAGTATTCTATATGCTAAATCATTCAGTATATAAATAACATTTTTAGAAAGTTATCAGGGATTTTAGAAATCAATAAATGAAGTAATAACCCAATGTTGGACTTTTGGTTGTTAATAACATTTTGTACTCAGTTTAACCTTTTTTTAACATGACATCAAGTTTCTAGAAATTCTAATCTTAGTTAACAATCATCTATTAAAAAGTCTTTGTTAACTATTTGTCTGTACTTCAAAACTAATAATTTAGTGTTATTCTGATATTTAAAAATAATACTAGACTAGTTTTGTTCAGAAAATATGAAATCACTAAAATACCTAACTTGGGTTATTTTGGGCTATTTGTCACTCACTGAAATTATAATGCCACTTAAGTTTAGTCCTAATATATTTCTTTTTTAATTAGATTATGAAGTATTAAAAGTCTAATCCCAGGCTATTTTCATTACTGGAACTTTAAAAGCACTATCAAACCTAATCTAAGGTTAATTTATGCATAAGATTTTGAGCTAACAAGCTTAATCCTAAGTTACTGTTGGCTAGGAATATTTTGAATTGAAGTTTAATCTCATGCTCTCATTAGTTAGAGATTTTGAGCTCTATGAATAAGAAATTTAATCTTATATGTTGTAGACTAAGTATTTTTAAATTCACTACAAATGTAATAATGGCAGTTAGTAGCATCACATAACACCAGTAAACCAAAGACACTAATTTCCTAATCACTGCAAGAGCAGATTTTTTAACATTTACACATACATGAATTTTGTAGAAAAGTGTCCTGTGCAAACTAAGAATATCATGTTAATGCCAAACTCTGATTAAATGCAATAAAATAAAAAGACTGGCAAATTACTAAAACCTATTGAATAAATGGAAATGCAAGAAAAGCTTACAGTCCTGACT